>NW_027472583.1:38572500-39822500 GCF_030347505.1 Rhynchophorus ferrugineus
GTATTCACGTCAAAGATGGACTAGCAAGAGATAATACGTTGTAATCCGTTAAGGCAATTTCGATGTCAAAGATGCACCACTCCCATGAGGGCCTACTGCCGAAATGTTGATAAAATCATATATGTTAAGCCCTATTTCTATTTTCCGGGAGCTAAACATTGCACAAAAACAGTTTGGAACTATTTACTAGAGCTTCATGAGACGAAGTTTCTTCTGAAAATCACTGCTGAATCGCGACCAAATTGGCCCCTTTCTGAAGTGGATGTTGACTGGCGGCGAAAAGGGGCAAACGGCGGTCAAGCGATAATTATTGGTATTTGGTGCGATTAGTAAGGAATCACGACAGGAATAGCGTGTGATGGAAAACTATTTTGTTAGTTCAAAAAGATAAAAGGTGATTCACCGCAAAATAGCAACAAGTTATATAAAAACTGCACAATCTTTATATATTTAATTATTCTGTCCCTGTGTATGTAATTGAATTTCTTTGACATGGTTGGCCCGATTTTTATAATTTTTTTTGTGTTAACTCGCATGTATCTGTTGGAGTGACATTTTCATGGTAACCGTCGCAATAATGGCAATATCGCAAAATAGTAAATTATACATAATATAGAGTATATTATATTATATTGATCTGTTATTTCTAATATTAAAAGTAAAAGTAAAACGACAGATCTAATTAAACTGAACTTATAGCTGATAACACTAATCTATTCATCCAACCACGCAGACATTTACAGTTTTAGCCCTTTCAATGTGTATACGAGGGTGGTCTGTCCGTATATGTACCAAGCCAATAAATGGTAAAGTGGCGATTAATTTCGCGACATAGTCTCCTTTTATCTGGATAGACTTGACCCAGCGACTTTCCAACTTCTTTGGCTAAATGGGCTGAAAAATAGGTTTTTATCTGGGTTTGTAAAGTGGGCCTGCGTCGCGGCGATCACCTCCTCATTCAACTCAAATTTCTGCCCGGTGAGAGACTTTTTCAAGTTCGGAAACAAAACGGAGTCGCCGGGGCCAAATCTACTGAACACGGTGGATAGGGGAGCAATTCAACGAATTTGGCTCTGGCGAATGCGGAGGTGTGAGTCGATCTGTTGTCATGGTGGAAGAGGGTGGAATTTTTTTCTTCGCCAAATGAGGCTTTTTTTTTAATTTAGGCGTCGAATCGGTCCAACAATTTGGCATAGTACAGCTTTGTGACCGTTTTGTCCTTCTCCAGGTAGTCGATGTAGATTACACCTTGTGAATCTCAAACAATGGTGATCATTGGATCCATGTTTCATCGACGGTCACGAATCCTTCAAATTGCGCTTAAACAGCGCCAAACACTTCTTTGAGGCGCACCCACAGCTTTCTTATACACAAAGTTTCATATAGGATATGACAGCCGCTGTCTATTGATATTCCTACTGCCTCAGCTGTCTTGTGCATCTTCAATCGGCGGTCAATACCCGGATTTTTGTCATATTAGCCTCCGTAGTAGCCGTTTTTGGGGCACTTGGGTGGAGTTAAACAAAAACCGACAGATCACATGGAAACTCGTTAGTCCAATTTTTATTAACTGTCACCATCGATGGAGAAGTTCACAGCATTCAGTCGCTCTTTGATTTTTCTGCACGATTTCGTTTGAAAAACAAGAATCGGATCACCGACCAATATAGCTCTTTTTCGATTTTTCTAAAATCCGATTTGGCTAAAATTTCAACATTAACGAAAATGTACTACACGACAGTAGGTTTCATTTGTGATAGTAGTGCCATCGGGAGGTGAACATAATTACTTATCAGATCACCCTCGTAGTGTGTTTTACATTTTACGGTGTGTGAAATTTCGTCTACATGCCTGTTAATTTTAAAAGAAACATTTATTGCATCTCTGGAAAGAAACTGTATTAATTCCACAACTAAAGCTTACATAGAATATGTTTTATGATTATTGTTATTAAAGTTGTTATTTATTCTAGTTTTATTTGAAACTGTATTTTGTTTTTCCTACTCGGTAAAGATGCATTAGTTACGCATATGACATGTTTTGTAAAAGTTCTGGGAGTCTTTTAAATCAGTAATTTTTTTAAATCATAGTTATATTTATTCGCGAAAATATTTTTTTCATTAGTTGCATTGGAAAGGATTGGATTTTCCTTCGATATGTTATAACAGGTCAATTAAAAACTCCCCGGCCTATAATAGTAAAACGCATTTTTTTTTGGCAAAATTAGTTTCTTTTATTCAACATAATTCACTTCAAGGGAGATACACTAATTATAGCGACCCTCCAACTTTTCGATACCATTTTTGTAGTACGATTTGTCCTTTGTTCAAAATAGGGCTCCGTTTCGGTGATCACGACTTCGTTCGACGAAAATTTCTTCCCAGCGAGCATTCTTTTGAGATCTGAGAACAGGAAATAGTCACTGGGGGCCAGATCTGGAGAATACGGTGGATGAGGAAGCAATTCAAAGCCCAACTCATGGATTTTTGCCATCGTTTTCACTGACTTGTGACATGGTGCATTCTTTTGGTGAAGCAGAACTTTCTTTTTCTTCAAATCGTTTTCAGCGATTTCGTCCTTCAAACGGTCCAATAACGGTATGCAATAATCGCTGTGGATGGCCCTTCCTTTTTCAAGGCAGTCAATGAAAATTATTCCATGCGCATCATGAAATACGGACACCATAACCTTGCTAGCCGACTGTTGCGTTTTCCCACGCTTTGGAGCGGGTTCATCGTGTGCAGTCCACTCAGATGACTGTCGATTGAACTTCAGAGTGAAATGATGGAGCCATGTTTCATCTATTGTCACATATCGACACTAAAACTCGGGTTTATTACGCTTGATCATCTTCAAATACTGCTCCGAATCATCAACTTGTCGTTGCTTTTGGTCAAAAGTGAGCTCGCGCGGAATCCACTTTACGCAGAGCTTTCTCATACCCAGATATTTGTGAATGATATAATGTACACGTTCATCTTTAGAGGGTCTGCTATTTCATTCAATTTCAATTTACGATCATTTAAAATCATTTTGTGGATTTTTTAAATGTTTTCGTTGCTAACAACTTCTTTTAGACGTCCACTACGTTCACCGTCTTCGGTGGTCATTTGACCACGTCTAAATTTAGCATACCAATCCTTGATGCTTGATTTTCCTGGGGCAGTGTCCGGAAACTCGGCATCAAGGCAAGTTTTTGCTTCAACTGTATTTTTTCCTTTCAAAAAGCAATATTTTATCAACACGCGAAATTCTTTTTTATTCATTTTTTCACAATAACAAAAGTTGCTTCACTCAAAATGCTATAATTCACAAACTAATGATCCGACAGCTGTCAAATTTATACACGCATCTTTTGAGGATTAGGGCTAACTAAAAAACATATGGATTTCATTTTAGCAGATTTATTTATATATCAGGCTGGGGATTTTTCAATTGACCTGTTATATTTGATTTTCACATCTTTAGATCTCGGTCAATGGCATCACTATTTAGATAAGTAAATGTCTGGCGTATAAATTAAATATTTCGGTAGGGCTATGACATTATAACAAATGTGATGGCCTAAGACGTCTGCCATATTGAGTAGGATGAAAGATGTGCAATTCTTTAAGATGGCGCCAAAATATTATTTACTGTCTTAATGCGTTATTTATGCTAAAATTCGGCGTCTCGGTCGTACGGAATCGAGAGAGGTGTGGCCGTCTATTCCAAGTCCAAAAACGTAAACACTAACAGAAAAATGGTTATTAATTAAATTAATTCATATTTTTAGAATATTAACATTTATGTTGAAACGTTCCGTGACATATATTAGCATGCCTAAGATCCTTTAATTAATTATAATAACCTAAAGCTGAAAGAAAGCAAGGTAGGAAGTAGAGTTCGGACGCTCGATTTAATTTTAATATTAATGTTTGATTTTTCCGCCGGATTGACCCATGTTTCATACGTACAAAGATGTGTTGACATCTTTATTATGCCATTTGGTTTCTATAATACCCTATTTAAAATATCAATGCGAGCTTTATTTAAATCATTAATAATGTTATTTTTGTTTGATTGATTGTTTTCATTTCGTGGATGGATATTTATTAACTTGTATTGTATTATTATGCCAAAATATTTCTTTTATATATTTATCATTTCTTGCATTTGTTTTTATCTTTATTTTTTATATAGTGGACTACCAATAAGGAATATTTTTTAATGCTAGAATTATGCTTAGTTATGAATATTGATTTCTACTGCTAAAATTTTGCTTACTAATGAATAATTTTACAGTTCAATTAGTACAGTTTTGCCAAATACAGTTGATTCAAACTTTGTTTCAACAACAGTGTTTTTACTAGAATACTCTGTAAACTGTGATTCAATATTTTAAATTGAAGTAAAAATAACACCGTTTTATTACACTAAAAATCTTTAAATATATGTAATATGTATATTTGAACAGTTATATACGAATTAAATTAATTAATTGGTAATTTGAATTACACAATTGTGGAACGTGTATGGTTACATTTTCTGATGAAGATCTGATTGGTAAAGATAGGTAACACAATTAAACGTAAAAAAGAATTGTTGACATTGAATGGCCTTATCCATAATGACAACCTTTGGTGTCATTATGGATAATTATGGATTACTATCCTAAAATAATGTTGGCCGATGATGGAAAATGTATATAGTTATAACCGCTAAATCAAAATTTCTATATGATGAACATTGCCATCACATTAAAATCTAACATTTTGAAAATTAGGTTGCAAATTCAGGGAGAAATCAGTTTATGAAGTAGTCATCGATTGGATGCTATTCATGCTATTTTACATACCTTTCAATTTCATTTCCAAATCGTTGTCTACCACGGTGAGATTCTTGTATACCATGCTTTCGGTACGTTCCGTTTTTCTATATGGTTTGCATGTATGGTCCCGTTTCTGTAAATTTACTATCCTTTGGGTTTACAATCACGATCTGAATTCCAACTGGTCATTTGCACCCTACAAGCCTGAATAACAGAACTCAAGAAGAAAGTCACTCACAAAATCTTTCTGTTAGCGGATGACAGCAAAATTATAAACTACAATAAACATTAGAAGTTTTGAGTACCAATATCGATGTTGAAATTAATTTGTAGTGATTTTACCAAAAACTGTTTTCTTAAAGTGATGCTTTTTCTTACCAGTACAAAAATATACTTCACCCCTCACATGCTCTAGATTTCAATCAGTGTTGGTTGATTATGAATTGTATTATTGAAAAGGAAATGGTGATATTACATTAAACATATGTATTAGAGACATATGAGTAGAAAATAATACGTGAAATGTATTGTTTGTTAATTAAAACTTATCTAAAATATAATATTATTAAAAAGTTATTATTAGCTAATGTTTGGATCTACCACCAAAGTTACGAAATTGCAGGGTTTGAAAGTAGTAGCGACTTGTAATATATGGATGTAAGCAATATCTGCAACCTTTTGGCCAAATTCCAATAGACTAGGTTAGTTCATACCGACTTCAGTTTGCTTTTGGTGGCTTTATACCTTTATTTGTGTTGCTTGTAGCAGGAATTCATTGATTAGGTGTGGTTTTTAAAGTATTGATGTTTTTTAATACTAGTAGTTCATATCTAGGGGCTCTGAGTATCTTCAATTCACCTTTGGTGACCTTAGAGCTTCAATTGCGTATTTTATATACAGATACATTAAAATACAACAATGTGTATTGCGTGTAGGAGATACCTAAATGTTCTATCTATTTTATCGATTGTTATAATATATTGATTACGCCCAGTTTTCTAACCAGCCAACAGTCTAGAATTTCGTAAGTTTAGCTTCAATTTCCTTTCTTGTTTGTCATCTCCAAAGGTCTTACTAATTTGATTACTATTTGCAAGTTCCCAATTATTTAGGTAATTCTCGAAAAGTTCATTTTTGTTTCACTTTTATTTTATTTATTATGGCTAGTACTTGAATTAAGATACGACGGTCTTTATCTTGCAAATCAGAAACACCACAGTTAAGCATAGAAACTAGTTTTAACACGTTTGCTCAATTAACGTTTTTTATTAACACAGTGAAGTAAAAAATGCTTCTCAAATTGCAAAGTCTTACTCGTTCTCTATTTAATAAAGAATTAATAATTGACCGCACTTTAACTACAGTTTTGCGGGAATGAATTTTGGCAGCAAGCAAGGGAATACTATACTACGCCTACGCCCTATATTGTAAAACGATACAAATTTATTTACCATTTATTGATTTTAAATTTGTTTAAGTTTCCTTAGGTACTAAATTTCAAGATTTTCAAATATTTTAAAATGTTTTATCTTTTTTGATTAACGGCATTTTATTGGAGATTTAAGCCAACTTTTAAGGTTATTTATTTGTCTCGTTATGACAATTTTTATGTTTATTATTCAGTGTTTACCTGCGGGCGTGAGACGAAATCTGCATTTTTTCGTTATATTATTGGGTTGCTCCTTTTTATTTTTGTTCTATCTAAATTATATTCTCCGCTACATGGAAACGGCGTCGTTTATTTTATTTATGCGCTGATAAATGTTGTGATTGTTTCCTATAAGATACGTGTGGTTTAATGTTTTATTTTCATTTATCTTTGGAAGACATTCTTTTTAAACAATTAATCTCGGTAAAATATCCATTGCTTTTGTGAATATTTATTTTATTAAGTGTTATTATTTTAAGATGTTTGGTTTTTCTGTTGTTAAATATTTTTTCGAAGAAATAACACTGGTTTACCTTCCCCGTACTTCATTATGAAGAGATCTTTAAAATAAATAATGCAATTTATTGTTAATAATCTTGGTTTATAATAATTATTTCGAAAAGCTGTAGTTTTAATTTTATAAATTTGACAATACATTTTTTATTTATAAAATATATTTTATGTAAAATATTAATATTGCTTTTTCTTTCAGAAAGTCTGCCAAAATAATCTCCCAGAAGATGAATGGTAAGCATAACATATTTCTAATGTATGGAGTGGGTTATAAAGTAAGCATTTAGTAAAATTGTAATATCAATAATTCAAAGCAGTTTCACAACTATATTTTTTCAAATATAGGTGGAAACTTATAACATTCAAGTACTTTTTTTAATTACTAGATGAACCGCTGAATCACCTTTGTATCACCTGCAGCTAACTTGCATTTTATTTCCGACACTAATAATAGTCAATTCGGTTGTTAATCACACACTCACTGGTAGGTGTTTTTTCAGGTCTGGTGACAATATTTTGGCTGTTATATGGCATTTGATCTAATGCTATTTTAAAAATGTTGACTAAAAAAACTTGTTGTTCTTAAAAGACAAACTTATTTCCTAAAGTAATAACAGTTTAATATATTACCTAGATAATATATTAAGAAATACAAGCTACTATATATATATGAAATTATTATTGTGAAAAATTTTACTATGGAAAAGGCTACATTGCCACAGTAAAACCATTTGAAAAGGGAACATAGTTAACTGAGTAATATATTATGCATCTGAATTGTCTTTTCTGGGCCTTCTTCTTTATACATTATTTGAAAGTATATCGTTTTTTGAAGTTAAAGTTTGACTGTTTTCTTCCATAAAAGGAACTGATCTCTAATCATTATTTTTGTTATAACAATTTCCTGTTCTGTATGCAGTCTACACAATTGATTGTATTAAAAAATGTTACCATTTGCTGGTAACAAATAACAATAAATATTGTTATATTTCAATTATAATGTCGCAATTTTTTTCTTAAGGAAACAGTTCAACTTGATCTCTTGATCTTTGGTGTAGTTTCTTGTTTGCCCGAAGTTAAAGATGCAGATTCATCTGTTAGCATATAATACATTTTAAATCTCACTTAATCGTATTTAAATATTTTAATGTGGAACGAATTTTTGGTGTTTCCGATATGGGTCTTGGCGTCAAGTTTTCCTTTCCAGTTGGTAAAGGATCTGAACATACTGTCTTTATTTGGATTTATACTCCTTCAGTCTAAAATGTAATGAGCACCAGACAGGGTCCTTCAGTTTTTGATTGTTAACTTTTAAGAGCCATTTCCGGCTTGAAGCAGGATTCTTTAAAAAACTATGCATCCTATTGGAACTTTCAGACTACGGAACGGAGTATTTTGTTTAATTTTTTACGTTAAAGCATTATTTTTACCCTATTTCGACGTTTGACTTTCACAGAGTAAAAACGTGTCTGAAGAGACGATCAGTAAAACGAAACAGAAGTGCAGATCTGTGTTACAAATACAGTTTAAAGAGTGGGTTTAAAATAGAAAGTGAAAGTGCGATTGGAAAAAGGTCAGTACAGTAGAAAATAAATGCAAAATGCCATAAAACGTTAAGGGTCGAAAACTCAACATCTGGACCACAAATGGACCAGCAAAAAATATAAAGAACACTGCACAAAAAACAACAGATAATTTGGAAATATCGACAACAGGCGAAGTGTTACACATTGCAGTTTTGAATCTAGAGAACACAACTAGAACCCAGAACGAACAGGTACTCTACAATGCGTGGATGAGCGAAAAGTCGACGCGGGAGAGCCTTGAAATTGCATTAGCCGATATGCAAAAACAAATAAACACCCTCCAGCTGCAACTAAATAAACAAAGCTCTGAGGGAAAGGACAAAACCAAAAACAAACAAATGATAAACCACCAAGCCAACAAAAGCAGTCCAATTCTAACATAAAACAGACGAAGAAGAATTGCAGAAAGATAACGGGTAAGAATAAAAAAAGCAAAGCAAATAATTCCGCAGGATATTCACCTCAGCAATTAAAAATAAAACAAAACAATGAACAAAATGCAGAAATTAGAATGCCCAGGCGACCTCCAATTACCGTAAGTAATGTTACCGACATTGACTTGCTTTACGAGACACTGACGGCCTACTGTATAATATTCAAAGCAACGGTGCTAAACAATGGGCAAATAAAATTAAACGCCGAATGTTGTGAAATATTCATGAAAATAACAGATTTTCTGGAGTTGCTGAAATTGCAATGGCACTCTTATGAACAAAGCAGAGGTATCAAAGTTATGGTAAGAGGGCTTCCATTAACAGCTAAAACTGAAAAAATTATCGCAGAACTAAACCAAAATTGACTTAAATGCTTAAATGCGACAAATACTAAAAATAAGAAAGGACCAAAAATAACAAAGGAGAAATTTTAGTCCACCAGAATCCATTACCCCTATTTATGTTAGCCTTTGAACATGATACGGACGCATTTTTGGTATTAAAAGGATTTTAGGGGTCGAAATAAAACTCTAACTTGATACCGCAATGCAAAAGATGCCAATTGCATGGACACAAACAGATATTCTGCAGAAGAGAGCCCAGATGTGTAAAATCATTAGACAAACATATCACCACAGAGTGAGCCAAAGAAGCTAAGGCGAAATGTGCAAACTGTAACGAAGCGTATCCGGCAAGCTATAGAGGATGTGTAGTTGCTAAAACACTACAAGAGAGAGGAATAAAGGAGAAATAAAGTAGTTCAGGTTAAACCTCAAGAAACAATGGTTGAAAAGAAATAACCGAAAAGGCATAACTAAGTTAATAGTAGTAAATATCAGTCAAAATAAACAAAGAGACTCAAAGGAAGATGAAGCAACCACCAACGAATTGCTATTTAAACTAATATCAAATCTGGACAGACAGGAAAGAATGATTAAATATTTTCCCGAAAGAATTGAAAAACTAGATTTGAAAAACATTAGGCCTGTGGCCCCAAGAACCAGAAATGGCAAATAAAGATATTCGAATAGCAATTTGGAATTCTAATTGAATCCAGCAACATCATGCTACTCTACGTATTCCTAGACATGCAAATAATAGTTATTTATATCAGAAACCCATTTGACATAAGAATCCTTTATAAAAAAGAGAGTGCAAGTGAAGAGAAAGTGCAATAATAATAAAAAAGAACATCTGTCACCATCAAGAACTCGGGCTCAGTACAGCAGAAAATCAGGTAACAGCAGTATCTGTTAAATTAAGTAGATACAGGGTTACAATAGCCGTAATGTTGTTCTCCAAGATACAGTCAAAAAAAGGAAAATTATCTGAATGACCTAAGCAACCTGGGAGATAAATTTATAATTGGAGGTGATTTCAATGCAAACTAAGATGTAGTTACATGTCAACTGAAAAATCAACTTATTGGCCGACTGATCAAGAGAAAACCTCGGACCTGTTAGATTTCTTCATAGTAAGAAACATCCAACTATATAAAAGTCGAAGAAAACTTTGGTCTAAGTTCAGGTCATATGCCAGTTGATTCTGTTGAGCGAGAATATAATAAGAAAAGAAAGAAAACCAACAATAATAATAATTAGAGAACGCATTAATAAGCAAGAGAACAAATCAACTAAATATACCCCTCAAGACAACTAGCAATTCGATTTTGAAGCAGAAAAATTTTTAGTATATTCAACAAGCTGCTTGGAATGATACTCCAGAAATTAAGAGTACAATTAAAGGAATAAATTATCTAAAAAAAGTGAAGGAAATGGTAGCTGAAAAATGAAAATTACGAAAAAAATTGCCAAAAAAAGAGAACACCTGAAAATAAAAATATTTTAAACAATATAACTCAAAGACTGAAAAGGGAAATACTGGAAATTAAAAATAAATCCATAAATAACCATCTGAGAAATTTAACAAGTGATAAAGAAACTGATTTTTCGTTCTGGAAAGCCACGAAATATCTAAAGCGCTCATGCCTACACAGTTCACTTATAAGAGACCTATGTGTGAATTGGGTACGTGACATAGAAGCTGAAAATTCGATGACTGAATTTATCACGCCGAAAGAGCTAACCAAAGTTATTAAAACTTACATTACTACCAGGAAATTACCAGGCTATGATTTAACAACAGGAGAATTACTGCAAAAACTACCAAGAAAGGAAATTATAAAACTCACCAATTTGATCAATACAATATTTATATCAAAACATGTCCCAGGCATTTGGAAGATGGTGGAAATTATAATGATCCCAAAACAAACCTGGGAAGTCACCAAACAAAATAAATGCCTATAGATCTATATTACTGCTGCCAGTAATATCTAAGGTTTTTGAAAAACTCCTGTTGAAAAGAATAAAACCGATCATAGAGAGAAAAAATTTAATACCAGCAAACCAGTTAGGGTTTATTAACAAGCAATTGACAACAATTGACCAGGTCCACAGAACAACACATGTTATTAAAAAAGTCTACGAAGGTAAAAAAGTATACTCAGCTATATTCTTAGATGTAGCACAAGCCTTCGATAAGGTTTGGCATGAAGGCTTTGTTCATAAACTACAGAAAATGTTACTAAAACGACACAGCGAACTACTAAAATATATTTAGAGGTAAACAAGAAGAAGCTTACCCTACAATAAGAGAAGCTAAAGCAGGTGTACCACAAGGAAGTGTACTGGGGTCAGTACTTTATCTACTCTACACTTGTAATATACCAGAAATGGAGAATATTACGATGGCTACATTTGCTGATGATACTGCGATATAGCTGTCCAATAGTGAAGAAGCCACACGAAAATTTCACTAGGCAAGTGACAATATAAATAATTGGACTCAAGCTTGGAAAATAAAAATTAACGAAAGTAAATCTGTGCATGTGGATTTCACAATTAATCAGACCGTACATCCCCAAGGACATTAAATAATACTGTCATTCCATATAGCAATAACGCTAAATATCTCGGAATGAATCTTGACGCAAAACTTTACTGGAAGGAACATATAAAGAAGAAAAGAAAAGAACTGGAATTGAAATGTAGGAAAATGTATTGGCTGATTGGAAGAAAATCACATTTAGCAGTACATAATAAATTGCTATTATATAAGCAAATACTGTAACCTATATGGACATACGGAGGTCAATTATACGGATGTTCTGCAAAGAGTAACATAAACAAAATACAAATTTTTCAGAAAAAAGTCTTGAGAAGTATTGTGGACGCAGCCAAATACTACAGGACTGACTATCTCCATCGAGACCTTAATATACCCACAGTCAGTCAAGAAATCAAGAGAATTGCAAGGGTGTATGGGGAAATACTCCATTCTCATGAGAATATTGAAGTATTGCAACTTTTAGATACCACCAAAGCAGGACACAGACTATAAAGAATCAAACCATCTGATCTTGTGTAGTGTTATGTAGTAAGGTGCATATAATAACAAATGCAGCAGTGACATGTATAAACATTATTTCACCAGAGACTGAGATAGGGCCGATGGGTCTTCCCAGTTATATACCTAGATTTAAGTTATCATAAAGACAAATTGTTGGTTAGTCCAAACAATGCAATAATTAAATAATAAAGGAATACCCTAACTGATGCAGAGATGACATTGTAAAACAAGCTGTAATTTCCTAAAAACCACACTTCCTGTAAAAACAATAACTCACATTAATAAACGCTACGAAATATCTCAAAATTATAAACAAAATACAAAAACACCAATGTCATTAAACATCCCCTGTCAAATTACGTGCGGTTTACACCAAAGCATAGCACAAAATAAAATAAATATGCCAACTAATACCTAATCCTAATACTTAGGATTTCAATTTTAGAAGATGAGGTCCATCAGGCGGCACTACTTTCACAAAGAACTCACTATTTGGTACAGATTTTAATCATTGGTGTCATTGGCGTTATTATACTTTTTCATTCTGCCACCAGGGAGCGATACAAAAAGATAATAACCGATTTATTTCAGCCCAAAATCAATGGGGTGGCACGTTTATTTCCAGCAGACAATTTGAATGAACACCTTGTGGGTATAATTTTTTCTCGCAAATATAACCTTAATCAGCCATCAAGATCGTTCCAAACTTCACCACGCTGGACCTTTTTCTTACCGAGTTTTATGGACTCAAGTCTATGTAAATAAGTTGCAGTCGACCAATTAATAAAGCCATTAAAATTGAACTAGTCGGTGTTACCTTCCATTCGAAGTTCAAATTGAAGACTTATTGAGCATATGTGTAATAATATCATCAGTATTTTGATACTTATTATTAGTATTTTGTATCAATATTGACCAATCTAACGTAACTGTTAACGACGGTTTTTTACGTTTCTCAACATAAAATAACAGTTTTTTATTTTGCATTATTGAGTTATTCATTGTATACAGAACTATTCATGGAACGCTTAAAAATGCATTTTCAACAACCCTTACTTCTGTAGCTTGACTTGCAGAAATCTGCTGTTGATTACCATTAAAAATTTATTTTTATATGGTTTTGATTTATCCGATTGCTGGATTCTGGTGGATAAAAAAGTTCGAAGGAAATTAATTGCTAGAGGTATTGTACGTAAACTCAGCTCAAACCCTCAAAAAAATATCAGACTGCTTATCAGTTCATCAACTGTTTCCAGTACCAATGAATTGAACAAATTGAATGTAATATTGTTGCAGAAAAGACCACACATTACAAAATGTTTAAGTGATTCACTGTTACAGCTCGAATGGATAGTTCTGTAATAAGAAAAAGGGAATGACGGGGAAAATATTTTGATAAATACATACTTTTTTTCAATAACTATTTTTTTATAGTGACAAAATCATCAGATTACGTGCAACAAGCATACTGTTTTCAAATAGATGGTAATAATTGTTTTCTTGTAATGTTATAAGATAGAGCCTTTAATTTACAAGAAGCTACAAGAAGTATTCAAAAACATATTCCTTAAATATGTAGTAGCTGAAAAAGCTGCATTTAAAAGAATCATTAGTTTAAGGACGCCCAGAGGTTTGGGTTATGTTTGGAATTTCTCTTATAGCCGAGAAATGGCGTTATTCGATGACCACATGTTCATCATTAACTATGATTTGTATCTTGAGACACTAGAAACGATATGAAAGCATACTGAAAATTTACTGCTTCTGGAATATATTATTACATATTTCACAGTAATTAATTATCAACACATCCAATAACATATCCCTTAACAAACTTATCTTTGTTATTTAATTGTTCTGGTATATTGCTATCGATTATATCTAGTCGAAGATTGTTGGAATAAATCTTTAGGTAACTCGTCTGGCTTGGTCATTTTTGAGGAATTAAATGATTTCAATCAATAATTACGACTTGTTGACGATTAAAAATAATTACCGGCGTATCAATATTCATAAGACGGTGAAATGCATCTCAAGAAGTTAAATGGTACATAATTTATCGCTGGTTATTACGGGTCTTCAAATAAATTGATTGAAAAAAAATCTCGATTCATCTAGAAGGCCAGGCGATTCTTTGGTTGTCGGTATTGTTTTGTTTCTGTTCTTTTTTTCGTTAAATTGTGCATCCATTTATAACAGTTTAATTTTTTATACGCCTGCTTAGTAGATCAGTATTTGATCAGTAGATAGTATAGTAGTAGATTTTCTTGAATTCTTCTTACTGCTTTCTTTTCACTATTTCAGTAATTTATAAGTAAAATATTCACGTATGTTTTTATTATTTATAGCCTTTTAGCTATAATATATTCCTGAACATGAATATATATAGATATATATATATATATATATATATATATATATATATATAGATATATGTAAATGTGGCTTCGGAATAGGTCGGCTTGGTAGCAATAGTGGTCCTACTATCGCCATAGTCACGGGTTCAAATCCCTCGAATCTAATTGTAATCGTATATTGGCAAGAGTATAAATCTGGTAAGGAAAACCATCTTAGTCACGTCATTAATTAGGCTGGGTAAGACCGGATATCTTCTGGGATGGTTTCTAAAATTCGCCACTTTGTCACTAGCTTGTCGGTGAGCTTGATATCAATAACCATGGTTGGGGGCCAATATTAAGGCTAACCAGGTACAGAGATGCCAGAGATAGATGTGATTAAAATCCATGTACGTACGTGTCGAATATAATGAGTTAAAATGTATTTTAGCTGGCTTGATTGGCACAGTGGTTAAGTAGTTGCGAGTTCGAATCCCGCTAGTCCAGATAAATCCTGGTTGTCAAAAAGGAGATTCTGAGATATAACAAAAAAAATGTATTTTTAACTACCGAACACCTACTTTCGAATATTTAATTTAAATCGCCAATTAATGATTCAAGAAGGAGCAATATCAGACACAACTCACTTGATGACCTAATGAGGAAGAATTAATCCTAAAAACAAAAATGTCTGAATGGTTAAAATTCATCTTGGATAACGGAACACAAAATAAGTTATCAGTTAGTTTTTTAAAATTTATTTTAGAGTCTCTTTTTACTTATTAGGATTTATGTGGATTTAGTCCCGGTCCTTTGCATCACGCCTACCGACTGGCGAGTAACCAACCAACTAATGCCCCCAGCAGGATTCGAACTCGACTATCGCAACAGCAGGAGGAACGTTCTCTCTCCTTTACCACTGCACCACCAACTGTGGTCTTTACGGAGATAATTGTTTGATTCTGTTGCTATTCCAGTTGTATTTCTGTTATAAGCTCTGTGAATTTTGAGGGATTTTTTTATGATGAATAATTTTAATGATGAATTTTTGTATTTTATAGTACTTCAATCTACTTTTCATTACCAATAAGTGTAAGATGTGTGAGATGTGACTCTAGTGTAAGATGTATTATACATGAAACGTCTCTTTGGGTCTTTTGAATACTTTTCATCTAAAATTAATGTGGAATCCAATTCCTTTGTTTTGAATATTTCTAGTAGTTTTAAATATATTCATGTGTTTGATAGATCAGTATTATCTATTTTTCGTGATAAACCAAATTTGAAGCGTTAGAACCAATATTTTCCTTAAACTTTCATTAGAATGCAATAACAAATTGAGTCATCTATTGTTAAACAGTGAGAACGAGAAACCAAATAAATAAAAAGAAAGGTGTGCTATAGGCAACGCGTAAAAATAAGACAGGAAGTTAATTCACCATCCTTATTTTTTAAAGTTGGTCCCTAATCAAATAGTGATTTTATCAATATATAAGACAACTACGTTGTTACTTATTGACATTTAATGGCTGGTTACCAATAACTAGTTGAAAAACAGCAAAAATATTCTGAACAAGTATAAAAATAACATTTGCAAGATAATACAGATACAAATAACCTACGGTTAAGGGCCTTTCACAAGAAATGCTCCTGTATAACGAGTTTGCTGTCGAATCGAACACGATGTAAACATCTATGGCGCGAGGGCCAGCGAAAAATTGCTTGGGCCGTGACAGAAGCAGTTGGCAGGCCTGGCGATAAACTGATGAATCGATTACCGTATTGGCCCACGCGTGGCGGCAATTGTTTCTGCCATTGTCTTATTGTCCAGGGGCCATCTGTGATGTGCCAGCTCGACCGGCCGACGATTTATGGTGGATTTTTCGAAATTTAATTGCAAACAGAATTTTTGGTTGCGGTAACTTGAAAGTGGCTGTTAATTAACGTGTATACCTTGATGTACGAAGGTAATTTTAAAGAAGGTTCTTTTTACGTTGACGTTGATAAGTACTTTGCTACATAACGTTTCTGATGGGCTAAAACATGTAGTTACTTTATTCTAATTTTTTAAAATTTTTATTGTGTTAGTAATCAGTGACTTACGATATAACAATTGGGGAAATCCAGGATCAGTACTTTTTTAAATAGTATCAAATTAACAATCATATTATAAATAAAGATAAGCTTAAATATCATCATGGTATTTAAAATTAGTCATGACCATAGTGATGTGGAACAACATTTCGTCATTATTTATTATATTTCTAGTATTTTAAAAGTTAGTTTTAGAATGTGAATAAATTGACATTGAAGTTATTATTGTTGAAGCTCTTGAAGTTTTGAATTAGTCTCGGCATATTAAATATTTAAGTTGAAATTGTTTTGAATTATTATATGTATGTAGCTGTAAATTATTTCTTGTTTTCTCACCAAATTATTTATTTAATATGGTTAGTTGTTGAATTATTTCATAGCGATGTTACGATGTTTCCGCTGTTTCCTTCGGCAATCTATTTCACACAGAATAGTTATTATTGAGGGAACATTTTAGTATGTTTTTATTTTAAAGGCGTATAACAGTAATTGAACTTATATAAATCTCGGATTTTGTGTCCAATAAATGTTATTTTGGGAAGCTTTTTTGTACGTTCTAAAACTTGTGATCTTGATTTGACAAGATAAGAAATAGCAGCCGACGAGACTCACTGATGAGGAATTGGAGGAATTTCTTCAATATTTACATAAATCATTGGGAATTAACACATCAACAATAAAAAAAGCCATGAATGACTTAGGAGATATCAACAAGGAAGACGGTTGGCTTCCTTGTGATTCTAAGAATTTTTCGATTTGGGAATTGCTTTAAAAAACGATTTAAATTTTTACATCGTCATAATTATGACCACTAATTAATGTCAATGTCAATTGCAAGGTAAACTATTTTCGGGGCCCTAACCTTATGTATGTTCCGCTTTTACTAGGATCAAAAGAGCGTAAAGCGATCAAAAGTATGATAAACTGCGATAATTAAATTAAGCCATAACCAGGTTGATACCTATTACGGATGATACGCTTGGACCGTACATAGAAAGAAAATCGACCGAAATACTCCAAAAAGTTATATCAAAATATTTTTCAGCATGACAGTGTTAATCATCCGGCTTCAAAACTGTTCAAAAAATATTAGTGATCAATACACCATACGACATTGCAAAAGAACGGACTGCATTTAAAAAAGAGCAGGTCTTTCGACCTCAGAACCGTCCATTTAATAAAATATTTTTAACAAAAAAAAATGAACCGACTTCAAAAAATAAATATGGAACTCACTAAAAAGTTTTGAAAAAAATAATCAAACTTAGGTAGGTAATTGTTAATATAATATTGTAAATATATAATAATATAATATTGTAGTATTGTAAATATTGTAAACAGATAAATAGGTAGGTATTAAGCTAAATTGTGTGTATATTGTGGAATATCAAATACGAGTAGTAGATAGGTTTAATAATTTTTTGTTTATTTTTATTTAGTTATTACAACATTTATTATGTACACACTTTATTTTAAAACGCCCTTTTTGTGTTAATATTCTAAGTTTGATAATTTTTTACATTTTAGTGAGTTCCTTATTTATTTTTTGAAGCCAGTTCAATTTTTTTGGTAAACATATTTCGTTTCTCTCTTTTTAGTGTTGGATATTTACTCAATAAATTACGCAGTTATTTTATTAAGTATTATAATGGATAACCCAAGTAAAAGTACAGTCGATATGAGGAAAAATAGGAATAAAAAACAATGATTGAAAATAAGGAACGTTTCAGGCCTTGGGGTTCGCTACCTTATCTAGGTGATTTGTCAAATGTTCCAATCAAACTAGAAAAAAAAGCTGCTGCCCCGTTGGGAATTGAACCCGCGATCCCCGCGTTTGAGCTTAACGTTCTAACCATTACACCATAGAAACAGTTGGCTACAATGTTTTTACGACTTCTTGTATGATATGGTTAGTTCTTAAAAAGCAAACTGAATGGCTTTTGCACTGAACTAATTCCGATTTTTCGTCACATCGAACTAACATTGTACGAATCTTTGAAATTTGAGGTTTTTTCCTCGATTCCCCTCTGCTTCCCGTTGGATCGTGACTTGGTTCCAACGGGACTACCTCGGAAATGCACTCTTTCGAACAAAAAAAGAATTTTGAACATCGGTCCGTAATTGACGGAGAAATCGGCGAACATACATTAAAAAATATACATTTATTTTTTAATAATATTTTTATATAATTATACATTACTAATATAAATATTAATTTCTAATTAATTTTTTTTTTATAAATACTATAAATCAATGCCAACACTTCAAAAAGTTCATTTTAGTTCTATTTCAGTGACAGTATGTATTGTGCTAGTTTTTAGTATGTACTGTATGAGAATTTTGAACTGGACAGGAATGAAAACATATTTTTACTTTACTGAATTATAATTTGATGAACGAATTTTATTTCAAAAATTATAAGCGGCGATTTATTGAGTCCATTAAGGCACTAATAACACTACCGATGGTTGGTATTTTAATATAAAGGAAAGTTTATAATTTAAATACTGAACGCAGACACATGGAAACGTGTAATATAATTAACACCGTTGTACTATTTCCTCTGCCGCTCAACATAACGCCTCCTTGCTGAAGAAAACGACCAAAGGTAGTCCTTGCTTGTAGCCCCTTCTAATCGCTAGCTATCGATAGGTTACCTTTGTTCGCCAGTACACTCTTAATGATCTTCTGAAGTGCCACGTTTTTAAGCTTTAACATTCGCAAATTGCAACAGCCCACATAAAGGAGCTACTGTAGTGTTTCTTTAATCTTCGTAGTTTTAAAAAATATAAGAAATGTTGGGAGTAACTTCGTAGCTCCAACTCACCCTATCTTCTTCCTTCCTCATATCTCCTTCAAAAGGAACAGCGTTATTATTTCCCCGAGGTAATCTTGCTGACTGCGTCAATTTCGTTTCGTGCGGGTATAAGAACACATTTTAATTTACTTAAACAATTTTATTTCAAAAATATTACGTACTTGTATGTTCTTTAATTATTTTAAGAACGCCGTTATCAAGAAAAATTGGTTTGGTTTGGTATTGTTCGTCTTTTTTTACAATAATTCAACACTAACTCCTTGATGTGCAGTAATTGCAATTTAATTCGGTTTTAGCAGCTCATAATATATACTTTGATGATCGCACCATATGAATAGAAATATTTTATGATCATTAATATTGCGCTTCGGTATCGATGTGAATGGTTCTATCCTAGGTGACTGATACCTTTTACTTCGCGCTGTAATTATCATAGTAGATGCGGTATATATTACCAGCCGTAAAACTCACGTTCACCTTATACTCACTCACTCACTACCGAGCTTTTCTTCTTTTATCTGGCAGGTAATAACCGCGATAGTGAGTTCGTGTGATAGTCATTTATATGAATATTGTCCGCAGATTGTGTGAGAGTTTGAGCTGGGTTCGTAAGTTTTAGGGCGTTCTTTGTCATTGTCGTCTAAATAATTACTTTTAAATGGTTAAAACCAAATCTGACCTATTATGGAGCAACATCACTAAGTTTAAAATAGACTTAAGTCTAAGAAGTCATAAAATAAGTGTCACAAGTCGGAAATATTCAGTGCCTCATGGTTATCGCTTGTATATACTAAATAAATCAGTAATACTATATGGAAAACTACAATTCTATACTTTTACTATATAATTACTATTGTATGTAGAGTAATGTCAAAATCGTTTAACACTTCTTTGCATTCAGAGTTTTTCACCTTTTGCGTTGTCACCATTACATATCCTTGATTAGTATAGATGCAAGCACCTAATGAGATGGGGAAACTTGTTGGATCTACTCAGGAACTAAAATTATATTATTGATTTATTTGTATTTTAATATAAACGGGAGATTATAATATAACAGAATATAATATAGATTACCAGCCACTCTTTAAAAAGGACTATCTTCTATGTGAATAATTAAGAAATACATAAATACATCTGGGGTGAGTTGTAAATCGAAAAGTGAAAATATTTTTTCGTGGTATATAACTTTGATAATATTTAATGCTTCTCAGAATTGAGGGTATTTTTACAGTTTTATAGTATATTATCAAAACGTTCACTATAATAATTTTTAAGACATTTACATAAGTTGTTACATCATGTTTGTTATACATCATACATCTGCTATTAAAAAACATCTTTTAAATATCAATATTAATACTAATCGAATATGTATTCCATAATAACTTTCATATTTCAACAATTCATTATTCTATTCAATTTATTTTTTAGTTATATATTTTTTATTTATTTATAGGTTTACACCAGATATGCTTTTGAAGCAAGAACCCCGTATTAAGGCAGTTATTGATCTTACGAATACGCATCGTTATTACAATGGCAAGGTAAGTTATTTTCTATGAATTGTTTCATTATAGTCTAAATGATAATTACTATTAAATATTACTTATAAATTTGCAATTTTTATTAGATTACATTATTTACATTAATAATTGAGTTCTTATTATTTATGTAAGTGAAAGAAAATTAACAACTTAATTATATTAATTATTATTAAGAACTTTTATTTTATTATTTAAACATTATCATGTAAGACGAGTTTGAAGAACGAAGTGAAGAAGTGAATGAAGTACTGTCCTTCTCATTTATTCATGCGAATATCAATAGTTTTAAAATAAATGAACCGGTTTTTTTTCTGATGAGAGCTGACTATATATTGAAAGAAATGATAATCTGAAGTTGTAGTGTCTGTTATAAAGATATCATAGTTGCATCCCAATAAGTCCTAAAATATTTTAAGTAACTTTTAACATATTGAAGAGCTTAGTATGGTTACGCTACATAATTTATTGCGATATATATTTATATCATAATTATTCTCGTAATTGCTATCGATAGTGACATCGATTAATTTCAAAACTCATAATATTTCTTTTTCATAGAATATATAAAGTATATATTCACAAATGATTTCTTGTTTTTGACTAAAATCGGATCTTGAAATTTCCACTGTTATTTTCTCTAAAACATTCTGCAAATCATCTAGCTAGAAAAATTTGATATTTTCGATCTAGTTAAATAAATATATTATATAATAAAAATCATATGGAACCTACATGTTTAAATCTATATATTTTATTACTGTTTTTATTACTCAGATAGATTATCTTTCAGGGCAAGTATAATATGACAATCCCTCTAATATATTTCTAAGGAACGAACCTTTTTGATATTCTATTTGTGCTATTTTTTAAAAGTAATTCTACAACTTTAGTATTATTGTGTTGAATTTTAGTGATAAAATAATATACTGCTTACTTAGAAGTCTTACGTTGTCCCGAACTGCTGTACATACAAGAGTTGCTTTGGTTTGCTTTTCAACGATGCGTGAGATCATTCTTTATAAAATACTTTAAAAATTAGGAAGATATTAAAAGATTGCTTCAGAAGGTCACTTTGAATTATTGCGATTTTTTTAAACTGGCATCTATGAACTGTGAGAGTTATGGAAATTAGTCGATCCAATAAAACGGTGAACTGCCGTCATCTAATTTCACGTCAAAACGTCGCAACGTTGCCGAATTTAACTTTGACTTTACGTTTATTTTCGCTTTGATATAAACAACATTCTAATATAAATAAAATAATGTAACAAAAGTGTTATGAAATATATTTAATTTTAACATTATAGTAAAATATACTGCGTATATCGAACGACTTAAATTACAATTAATTAAATAACCACAATAGTTTATAGGTTAGAGTTATTGTTAGAGTTATTTTATTATGTTTACATTGAACTTTTTTTCAAGCGACCTATGGTATCCCTTGGAGTCCTAATCCACCTAATTCAATAATAAGTAATAGTTTAAAATACTTCACACTTTAACAATTTATCACTAGAAGCAGTTACCAGAACTTAATTTATCTTTAGCAGCGATTCTTTAATTACTTGTTGGGATCTTTATGTTAGATTCCTGTTTCTAGCATGAATAATGGACATGCAATTGTTAAAAAATATTATGATTAGCAAAATATAATGAAATGTTCTTCTATCAACTTTTGCCAAAGGTCGCCTAATGTTCCATTTTGAAATATTTGTTTATATGCAAATTGAAATAATAAATTTTCCTTAATTTCATTATATGCTCTTAAAAAATGTATTCTATTAAAAGCAAGGTCTGGAAGTTCCATTAGACCTCTTCGTGGGTGATCTTTACACTATTTAAATCCTACGTTTCCTACAGTATATGAAGGGATGATTTATATCTCTCAACGAGCTACATATCTCAAGTTTTCAATACATGCTTTCCAGACTAATAGTACGTAACAGTACATTATCTCTGAAATAATTGTATTACATAAATTGAACACAACAAAACAAAATTATATTGTTTTCTTTTTTTTTTGAGATTTTAAAGACAGTGTCTATGCTAATATTCAGTGCAACTGCAACACCATAAAAATATTTCCAATAAAATGTCCAGAAGAAGACTTACTATTTATTGGCTTAGGTAGCAATCGGAAATCAGAGTATTCACAAATATTAAGCAACGATTTGAAATTTATTAAAATAGGCAACGCGCCAAAACAACGTTTGTCGACTTTATAACCTCTATATGAAACATATAACAATTTAGGAAATTAACAATTTACAAATATTAATTTAGGATAAAGGAATTGTTTTAATTCCAATATGTGATTATTGCTTTAGGAGATTTAATGGCGAACACATGCGTTTTAATAATCTGATATACGTAAAATATTATACATAAGTCATGTATATATCTTTCGAGAAATAGGTGCTATCAGAATAACGCACTTGTGAGGGTATGATTCATTATTGTAACAACATGAACAACATCAGATAATTTTTTACTTAATATTTAGTATCGCTATTGTTTTGTTAAAGTAATCTAATTAAAAAGAGAAATTACGTACCACTATTAAAGCACACTTTAAATACAAAGTGAGCTGAATTTCTCATGATCTGATAGAAAGAAATATCAAAAAACCTTGTAATCAGTCAAATATAAAAAGCAAGGAACTGGTCAATAGAAAACTGTCAAGAATAAATGTTAGATGCATGTATTTTGATTAGCGATTAAAAATTTACTATTAATCTAAACCACTTAAGATAATGGCAACATTTTCAACTACATATTTCAAATGTATTCTTGGTAAAGGTTTACTCGATCGCAATTAGTATACGATTTTAAATTACTCTTGGCACATATTTGAACGTTTACATTATTTTTGACATATGTGTAATTATTTTTCGATTGGATGAGCTTACTAAAAATACCTAAATTTGTATGGAATATAAATAGTGATACAGTGCCTTGCGGACAAAATATCTGTAATAATTAAGACATATATTGTTATATATATCTCTATATTTTTAGTAAGAAAATCAATTTTCTAACGAACCCATAAGTTCTTGATAACGCACAATAATGTCGATTCTTATGACACCGAAAATTCACGATAAAAATCTTCCCTGGACTTCTTTAAATATTGCAAAACCAAAATTAGCCAAATCGGTCCAGTCATTCTCGAGTTTTACATATACTCGTAAAGGCTTGAATTAAAAAAATCACATCAATGGTTATTAATCTCACACGAAATAGTGAATCAAATCCTCATTCATAACCTCAAATTAATAAACACGAATAGTTCATTAGGACTATCGACAGGCTATCAGCGAGCAGCGAGGATCATTGACTAGAATGAAATGGAGACCGTTGGCTAAGCCGCAGCTGAAATCGTTAATCCAACTATATTACCCCAATAATTACGTGAATTAATTTAAATAAATGCCTGAAATCGAACGATCGAAATCACTTAATATTTGAATAAAATGGGCCCCGAACGTCAGTCGTCTAATCGATAGGCCGTATTGTTATATAATAGCGACGCCGGTTTCCAACTAAACAAATTGATAGCGAGTGATACGCCCGAACATTTATAATAATAGGTTTATAAGTTAATATAAACGGTTCTATTTTGTATTCTTGAGACAATTCAGCTGCGGTTTGATACTTGGGCGTTGAAATATTTAATGTGCGTTGCTGTGGAACCACGTAACATATTTTTCTTTCGTTAGTTTTAGTAAATATCAAGATTATATCCTTGTTGAACGAGAATAAGGTATGAATGAGCAATTATATTAGTTTAGTATTGAATTAGTTTTATAGAATATTTTTTACATATGAAGTTTTATCTTTAAAAATAGGTACAATGTATTTTATTCAAAGTATTGTATAGCGATAGCCGCTACTTGTTCCCATATTTCCGGCAATTTACGGTTCCATCTGGAAAGACCCATTTCTTGGCATCTTCGTAAAAGTGAAGCGCTACTCAGGCAGATCACGACTAGCATGACACTAATATGTCAGAGTTAGCAGTAATCAGAAGAAGGAACGTCTAGAGAATATGGCGGGTGGGGTAGCAATTTCCATTGTAGTGTTTCAAAGTAGGTTTTCACCTGTTTTTCGATATGTGGTCGAGCATCGTCGTGCTGAAGAATAATATTGATGTGCGTTTGCTCATATTGCGGCGGTTTATCGCGCAGTGGTCGTCCCAAACGCATCAATTGTAGTCGAGGGCGATACCCATCATCGAATAATGACTTAAACTTCTTGTATCCTATCTGTTTTTGCTGACCAGAATGCTGTTTGTATTCGAAGGATACGTTACACCACAACGTCTCCGGTTTTGGCCCATGCGCATATTGGCCCCATTTAATTTTAAAACAGAGAATAATCCGACTTTGGTGCATGCGTATATGCAGCTTTATTTACTTATTTTTTTATCTTGATTGTTAGATTTAATGTCGAATACATTAAGCAGGTAAATAGGTTCATGTGGTAAATAAAAATGGCAAAATTTTGGAAATAACACATTTTATTTAAAAAGGTATTGAATAAAATTAAATAATAAAAATAATTTTTATATGCCTTTCTATTTTTATAAAGGCGCCATATTTAAATAAATTTACATATTAGCACAATTAATAAGAATTTCAAGAACCATATAAATAAACATTACCATAAAAAAGACCAAACACAGCCAATATAGTTAAAACGAAAAAGCCACCACTATATATGAAAGCAGTTAAATTTTCTTAAAAATCTTCAAATATTATCGCTACTATTCTTGATCCCCAAACTCCATTAATGAATTGACTAGCTCGAGATTTCGATTAACATATTGTACATTTACTAGCCTAAAACGAATGGATGATCATATCTTTACACTTAAAAAAATCCCATTTACGTCATTATTTTTACAAATCAATAATTTATTTACCTACACTCTTATATAATAATGCGTTGTATTTTCCTTGTCATTAGATCATTAGGGTGTCGTTGGTAGTTTTATATTTTGTTTCTTTGATACAGGTCTACTTTTATTAGAAAACTGAATTATTTCAAAGTATCACTGTATAGTGTTCTTAACATCTTAGCAAAATGCTGTCTAATTTCTTCTTCTCTGATTCTCTGAATTTCACATACTTCGGATTTTACTCTCAACAGATTCTAGCTACATTAGCTATAAAATAAAACTTAAATCATTACTAAAATATGTTATGTTTAAAATAAATGTCTAATTATTATCAGTTTTTGCTACTATTCTTGATGGACAAAACTCATTAATGACTTGATTACTTCCAACACAACAAGAATCATTTTCTTCTCTGTTCTTGTTATCATTAAATTTCGGCTTATGTTGATACCTATTCCAGGTTGTTGAAAATGAAGTATTATAAATTTGGCAGCTAAAATTCCCGCTATAAATAAAATTGATGTTGTTTGGATTTTATAACTTTTAAAAATTTAACCTTACATTCTGAACTTACCCTTGTTCTTTCATATTTTAAAACTAATATATGTTAGACCACCAGGAATAACACAACAATTTCTTTATTATTACTATAGGATTATTAATGTAACACAAAATTTAAATATTCTAGATTTTGTTGTTGTTTCGATGTGATCGACCGTACCGATCGACCCGAAAAGAATGGGCGGCCATTATTTATTCATTTGTATATTATAGACTCATCAGCCTCCGAGACTATTTAGGGTCTGTTTACAGATATACAATATACAACATATTTACAATATCAGTCAAAGTATATAAGGTTATTACAAGTATGTTGCAAGATGACAAGTTAAATATGTAAAAGCATATAGACACATGGATATTTGAATGCTACAGTATAATGGCCGCAAAACCCATGACAGGGATAAGGTAAGATACAAAAAATTCAGATGCACACTATTATATTTCTAGTACTAGTCCTGTTACGGTTAGAAAATTAATCAGTTTGTCCAGGTTCTCCAGCCTATGGCCTGGTCAATCGTTAGGTTAATCAACCGTCTTTGCGAGTTGTATGTTCAGCATTCGATTAGTATATGTTTGGTTCACAGTGAGGAAGCGCATTCGACGCACGTTGATAGACTTCCTTCTTTAATGAGAAACTCATGGGCCAGCTTGCAGTGTTTTCTGAGACGCTAGAATATGCTTAAATTGCGCCTGCTGATGTGAGTGTCGCTAAGGCGATAATACTCTTTTTCCACCTCCCAAAGCTTGTTGTTTTTTGTTAGTCCCATCTGAGTTGGTCTAGATGTCTAAAGATTCTAGTAGAGTGGCAACCCAGAGTAAGAAAGGAGCCACATAAAGGAAATAGTTTTGCCGCTCCTTTCCAATTTAGAGTTTAGTTCACGGATAAGCACTCCTAACGGGTGTAGAGGTAGATATGATTGGAGGTACTTTAAGGAGCTCAGTGAATCGGAGGCGATAACTAATCGTTTGTCTTGCATATCTTGTACTGCCGTCACTACTACACTCGATGAAACGGAGAGCCTGAAGTGTCCTTCCGACATCACCGATGTAAATGCTGCTCCCATATAGTCGTCGCTCTTGGAACCGTTCGACAATATGAAAAGGTGTTCGGGATATTTCTCAGTTTTATATTGAATTGGGTGCTCATACTGCCCGTAAGAACTATCCTTTGGTAGGCCAGAAAAGCAATTCGGGACGGCCCTTAGAAAAGGAAGACAATATAGATTATTCTTTTCTATGGCTTATTCTGTGCAGGAGAGTGCGTATGCGTCAAATCCGGAGATGGTGTGGTGTAATGTATCCTTTAATTTTAGTATTATAACATGTTGAAACCAGTATTCACATGTTGAAATCGATGGGGCATGGTTACATTTGATTACCTTCAGCCGTCTTTTTTTTTAATTGAAGTAAAGAAATAAAATTTCCCACAAATGCGATTTATGTTTCATAAATTCAGACATTTTCAACGCACTGAAAAATGAAGCAAAATCTGTCAGGCTTATATATATTATTATTATTATATATATTATTTA
This sequence comes from Rhynchophorus ferrugineus, assembly GCF_030347505.1. Classification (NCBI taxonomy): domain Eukaryota; kingdom Metazoa; phylum Arthropoda; class Insecta; order Coleoptera; family Curculionidae; genus Rhynchophorus; species Rhynchophorus ferrugineus. The sequence goes on from NW_027472583.1 coordinate 38,600,478, forward strand.
TTAGGCTATTTTATTATTTATTTTAGACTTATTATATATATATATATATATATATATATATATATATATATATATATATATATATATATATATATATATATGAGAAAAAAATACACATTTTGTATTGCTATATTTTTCCGGCTATAGGGAAAATGTTTTTTTAGATTTGTTTAACCACAATTATGAAATTTTTTTATGTTTATGTTCTTTATTGTTCTCCATTTTTGACAGATATTCTTTTTGAAAAATAACTATTATTAAAAATTAACAGCTGCTTTTATGTTTGCATGCGTTAATTTATTTATATTTGGGATTTTCTTAAAATATTAAATTTAGTTGACGTCTTAATTGCAAAAATTCCATTTGTTATGTGATGTAATTGTGATATGATAACTCTTTCTATAGTACTATTGCATTTTTTAAAAACATTTTGCAATATTGCAAAATCTTTAAAAGTTGAAAGTGATGGAATGATATAGGCCTTCACTATTTTTATTCGCCAGATAACGTTCCCTTCGATTATATGTTTCGATCGATGTCATTGATATTGGTTAACAGCTTTCGAAGAAGGATTATCTCGTGGAGAGTACTAAATGGTCGACTTTACTGTGGCATAAAAATGTAAGATTGAAAATTAGGAAATAAAAACTTAAACGGATTTTTTCTCTCCAAGTTTATGCTCCTTAGACTCACTAGCATTATGCTAAACTATTTTGCAGCGGCTTTACATTCGACTTGCTCCAAAATCTACTCAACAAACCTAAAGAAGAAACCTAGGAACAAGATACTATAATTATTAAACCAATCCAAAAATACGATTTTTACGAGAATATTGGACATAGCGTGTACGAATAATAATTAAAAAAAAAAAAAGAAAATATGAGTGTAATAACGTTGGAGAATATGGAACAATATAGTTACTTACTGTTATATCAACAAAACATGCTGTAGATGGCGATTATGTGGTAGCGCTCCCATCTCAAACATATTCAGAACTAATTGGTTGATCTGGAAGTGTATGACGGCAGGACCTATAGCAATATAGCCTAAACCTTTTTATTCTCCTCTATATTATACAGGCCAACATTTAATGCATATTTATAAACGAGATGAATAAACTAGATAAATAAACAGTTTAGAAAGTTTTTCTTATATTGCTCTATTCATAATTAATATGGTATACTATATATATATTCATAATATGATACGGCGCCGGTGTATCATGACAGCTCCCGATCATTAGCAGAAATGGTCAAGGCAATTGTATTTAACTGTACCCTTGATCGTTGTAATAGGTGGTTTTTGTTTGACCCACAAAATGAGTTTAATACTTTTAACACCTTTAACATAACCTTTATTTTTAATGATTGTTTTATACATGAGATATGTAAATAAATCTGTTGTACAAGGCTTGTTGTAACAACATATGCTTTGGAATACGAGTCAACAAATGAAGTTTCTCATTATCAACATCATTAACTGAATATTGATTTTGTTAAAATAAAGAACATTAATATTTGCCTTACAAGAATGTAATGTCAGTAATTGTAATGCTAAAATTATTTGGTAAATATTTTGTAAATTTCTTTATTATATCCAGGAATATTGTTTAGAGCTCTGAGTTTTTTCGTATATATAAGCTGGAGAATCTGTTTCTTTTTGATAATATTAATGAGACTATCACTGTAATTATTTGTGTTAGGTGATTCTTAATTGCATAAGTAAATATAGTTAAATAATAGCCAATGATTTGACATTAGTCCGAGTTAAGATTTTTTGGATAATATACATGTTAATCTATGTTCAATGATCTTTCAGTGTACGGCTTGGAACACCCTGAGCAACTGAGCAAGACACGCGATGTTTTTGTCCCAATTTCAATATTACAGGATAAGAACTTTCTCATATTTGCCAAGAAACCAATCGCTTGATATTAAGTCAAGTTGTCAAGTCGTAAGTCAAATCTTTCGATTAACCAATACAGTTATGTTCGTTTGAACCTGATCTGTTGGTTGCCACTTATTCTTTCTCTATAGCTCTAGGCACAGATACATCTTTTGCTATAATAACTGTGTCGTCGGCAACACGATACGGTTGTTGTTCCAGGCAATGTTTCTTTTGTGGTTGGGATATCAGCAGTGTAGAGAAGTACAGGATAGAGAACATCAAACACACTACCGTGCGGAACTCCAGCGGAAGTAGACTGAAGTAGATGTTGAAAATTCCCCTTCGTACGAAGTTATTTAAAAAGATATAACTCTAACAATTGACAATAATTCGGTGGTAATGATTTTCTCATTTTGTGGGTTAGTTTCAAATGTTATCTCCAGACAGATGCACGTAAGACGTCCAGGAATACTTCAGGGCAATACTTTTTTTCTTTAAGCGCCTTCTCTATAAGCACTTTGAGGTAGCAGTTTACCTTTATTATATAAATAGGTCATTCGTAGTATCATTTAATCCATTTACTTAAGTATATTTAAGTTACCTCATGTCTTCAGTGGGTATGTTATAGTTTAACTAGATTTCTTTATCTTATAAAATGTGTTAGTAATTGACCTGATTCCTAAATATAATAAAGGTATTTCAACCCGATTTCTTTCACAGTGGTTTCTTAATCTCATAAGGCAGCTAACAACCAATAAACATAATGTAAACATTTTGTTTATCATAATTTTCAGCATGTCTACTTTTATTCATAAGAACTACTCACATTTAAGGCAAGCGCGTCTGCTTATCAATTTAGTTATTTCAGTAGATTTTTTGCTAAGAATTTAAAAAATGTCTATTCAATATATATATATATATATATATATATATATATATATATATATATATATATATATATATATATATATATATGTGTGTGCGCGTGTGTGTGTGTGTGTGTGTATGTATAGGCGAAAAAGCTAAATCTATTTTAATTATTAAATTTAATTTGTCTTTAATTTCACAATTCTTTGTCTGAATGTCAAAATGTATTTTAATTGGCAAGCAAAAGAATCGCTGAATTTTACACAAAGATATGTTTTGATTCATTATGGATATTAGAATAGGTATTTATGTAGAATAGATATATCCGTATTTATTTAAAAAATTACAAAACTTTCCAGTAAGGTTTCAATTTCAACGATATAAACCGTTTTTTGAATATTATAGTTTTATATGCTGTAAAATGTTACTGAATATTTTAGTTTAGCCAGTTATTACCCATTAAGTATTCAACAAAAATTTTCTTTTTTTTATTTGTATTGATTCTCGATTATTTAATTTTGATTATATTCCATCGTAACTATTCTCTGGGGATTAAAAAGGACAAAAGAACTTGGAGAAGCTAAGAAAGATTCTGCATAGCTGGTAGAAATTTAATTTTATATTAATTCAGTTTAGGGCAGTTTCCAAGTATACAGAGTGTTTTTTTGTGTTATTATTCCTATTTTAATTAACAGAAATGTTGGATCTAATTTTTTAAGCAATACGTTTTTGGTTATATCTATCGTTAAATCATATAAGTTGTATGGAATAGGTAGTTTAATTATTTTATTTTTTTCAATTTAATAATTTTCAGGCAGCTTTCGAATCAAATGGTGTACAATATGTTAAAATTATGTTACAAGGACATGGAACTCTTCCAACAAGAAGTCAAATTGACCAGTAAGTAGTTTTTTATATATACTTTCATCTAGGTAACAGTAAAAATAAAAAAATCAAAAGTAAATTTAAAATACTTTCATTTATTAAATTTAAATGATATTAAATTCAAAAGGTGCTATCCACTTTGATAGCAACTTATGTTAAAAGTTGCAGGTATAATTTTAAATAAGAGTTGATATTCCCAATTCAGTTCCCAGATCTCCATAATATATCTTAATCCACTAGTTTTACTTTCATCAGTATTTTTTAGGAAACAAGAATTAGCAGTTTTACCAGATGTATCGGAAAGTCATTACCGGTTATTCTAACAGATGTCATTAGGCTTAAGTATGCAATGTTATGATTTCACACATATATCATTTTATTCTACTGACATCAAGCTTCAAAGCCATACATGTTATATTTTGCGAAAGCAATGTCATCATTGATTTATACTTCTTTGAAAATATCAAATTTCCTTCCCAAAAACGTGTATTACTTTTCCTATTTAATCAAAAGAAGAAATCATTGATAGTAGTCGTTTCTTGGTAGAAACTTGCACTAGCATGCTCTAACCCAACATGTGAGGCATGGTTTCGAAAATTGAAAAGTGGTGACTACTATGTGCAAGACACAGAAAGTCCTGGTGGACGGAAACAATTTGAAGATGCGAAATTGCAAGAATTGTTGGATGAAATCCTGACCCAAACGGAAAAACAATTTGCAGGAGCGTTAAATGTGGCCCAAGAAACGATTAGCGATCTATAGCGGAAGTTATATATGCACCGAATAGTGGCACATGATTAAAAGGGGATTTTTTTAAACTCTTATCACCTAGAGAAACCACCCAAAACGTTGCAAGACTTACATAAAATTATAAATGTAACATGTTTAATAAATTTTATTTTTGATAGTATAAATGTTATTGTCATTCTATTTTTCGATTGTTTGACTATTGACCCGAGAGAGCTTTAACACAAGTTAAGGATCTCAATAGCACTGGGTGCAATATTTTGGCTGAAATTTTGTTTTTTTGTGTACTTGTTATTTGCAGATTAGCATATCAACTAACACATGTTAATGCTGACTTAAGTGAAACTAGATGTTGAGAGTTGTATCGATAGTTCCAGGATGCCAAATTTGGTATATGAAGATGTGAAATTAGAAGTTTACAAGTTTATAATTAAGACCAACTTAAACCGGACTAATCCATGATGGGAAATCGATATGACTTAAGATTAATGATATATTTGAGACTAGTGTTAGTTATCGCAAACTGTCGTTACAGAAGTAAAAGTAACAAGTTTTATCTGCATAAAAACGTTGCTATCGAAAGCTGTATGCATCACACCTCCACGCAGCTTTTTCTGGCTTCCAGTTATTCTGGTTGCCATTCAGTCGAGTTAACTCAGTTTTTTCACCATCTATTATTTTTTTGACACTTATAGTAGCGTGTCTATTATATAAGAGTATGTATTATTCACCTTGTTTTGTTTATTTTTTTTCATTTTTAATTTTCTTCCATCACATTCTTTAATATCTCTTACATCTTGTTTCGCGTTGGTAATCAGTTCAGTGTCTGTTTATTGTTTAATTTTTTTATGGGGTCGTAATTTTTAGCTTCATTTGCTCTATCTTCTGATTCATTTGGTGTCTGCATTACTTGTTTGATGGACCATACTTTAAATAAAGTTAATTACAATGATTTTGCTAAACAAAAGTTATAAAATAAACTCTCAAGATTTTTTTGTACAACCTATAATTTATTTGTTTGTGATGATCATCAATCCACAGGCGCTCGGGGAGAGTCTCTACTTCTTATCCAATACGCTGAGGTCTTCAACTGTGCTCTGTTTGACACATAATAAAGGAATGACTTTATTTATAACATGATCTCGAAGAGAAACAATTAGAATTTACCTGACTGTGAATCAGTGGAGAAACACCTCTTCTAAACGAACACCGGCTCGAACATTAATTGAATTTCGAAAACTTGATTGACAGTTAGTGGGACAAACGAAAGGCGCATCAAGAATTTTAACAACTTTTAAGGGAACATATTAAATATAACTAATAATCGAATGACTTAAAACTACAATTAGTTATACAGTTATAATAGTTTGTAGGTTAGGGTTGTGTTTTGTTACTTTTACATTGAATTATTTTCCACAATATGTATGAGTTAGACTTTTAGACGCGCTTTTATGTAGTGGTATGCGCTAGAGGGCTAATCCACCTAATTAACAATTGTATATACAAGTAATATAATGCATTTTTCATATCTGAAAAACAGCTAGTGTCCTTTCTCTCCTCAAACATTTTAATCAAATACTCAGGTATATTCTGAACCCTTACACTTATCAATGCTCATAAATCTTGCATACTCTACAATAAGATTTCCTACAGTATTCGTATATTAATTATATAATCATCATTAGTTGTTCCACTCTCAACACCCTGTCTTGGAAATTGGCAGTATTGAATCATAATCTAACATTCAGAAAGTTTCATTTAAGTGAATAACCAAGCTCTTAATTTCCAATCTAATATTTTTTCAATTTATCGATATCCTCTTCAATGTGTCTGATCCAATTCATCCAAACCTAAGGTGTTATTAGCCATTCCTGTTTTCAGCGTGAAATATAATATACAACACCTCTCAACACCCTGTCTTGGAAATTGGCAGTATTGAATCATAATCTAACATTCAGAAAGTTTCATTTAAGTGAATAACCAAGCTCTTAATTTCCAATCTAATATTTTTTCAATTTATCGATATCCTCTTCAATGTGTCTGATCCAATTCATCCAAACCGAAGGTGTTATTAGCCATTCCTGTTTTCAGCGTGAAATATAATATATCTGCAATGAATTATTAATAAATTTTATGACTAATAATACATAATCAATTGTTATTGCAACATTTACTTTTTCCATCAACTTTTGTTGTCATAACACTATTTTTATTATCATCTTGCTATGAGCTTGTATGAGTTGGTAATATTGGCCCCATTCTGAAATATCCATGTCTCATCTAAATACGTAAATTGAAATAATGAGTCTTTTTTTGATATGCTTTATAAAGCTATATAATTATATGTTTTTAAACGTTTTGTTCTTTTAAAAGCAATATCCGGAAGTTCCGTTTGACTTCGTCGATACTTTTTAAACTAACAGTTTCCTATTTATTTCATTTTAAGACATTTCAGTGACCGTGTCCATATTAATATTCAGTGCAACTGCAACACCGTAAATTATTTTAAATATCTATACAGCAATTTAGTATTTAGCAGTAAAAATGTTTACTTCTCTAGCGAATTATTCTGACAAGAGGAGTATCTCGTTTCTATTTGAAGTAACTAACAAAAGACGCAGTTTGTTCTGTCTGGCTACGATATTTTCAATCAAAATGATAATCAGCAGCGACTTGTAATTCATCACAATAATTCAAGCGTTAAAATAAGGTTTGCCGGTTTGTAACCTGTAGTTATAATAATAATTTGAGAATTTTGCTGACGTCTGACAACCGGGCGACTTTTGCATAGTGAGTTTGTGACATGTTCGAACTTATCAGACAGCATTGTATCTGTTTTTTGCTAGAATAAAATGAGAAGGAAAATATTGTCTGATTTTAAAACGAACTAACAAATTGCAACAGGCAATACCTAAAATATCTTGATGATGTGAGTTTACTGTTTTTTAAAATATACTGTATATACAAGTAAAATAATGCTGATTGTCAGCAAGGGAGTTCTTAATGTTAACGAAATGTTAATATTTCGGTCGGGAACTATGAACTTATGGTAGGTTCCCAACAAAAGCGGTCATATTTCATCCGAGATTTAGGACCTGTTTAGATCACCCAAGTATGAACCTTTCAAGAGGTTTCCCACTGGATACGTTGCTGGGCTGCATATTTCTTAGTTAGTTAAGCGTACACTCTTGTATCGACGGTTTGATGGAGAGTTCATAATTATATCATGTGTTGTCTAATTTGGACTTTTTATTTAAATATACCCTGAAAATATCAGAAGTGGAATTACTCGACAATATATATACGTGTAAGTAAACGATTGACACTTGTGTATTTGTGTCCGAAATGGCGCAATCTTCGACAAATCAACCTCTAAGCTTAGACTCCCAGTTTTTTTACTGCAGCAACAATTGAAATACGTTGAAAGGTGAATTAAAGCATGTAAATCGTAGACATAGCAAAGTAAGCGCTGTAAACATACTAGTAAACTACTAGCTCCAGGCTAGGCTGATTGATAAAGCTAAAATTACTAGCTTCAGGATAGGCTGATTGATAAAATACTAATTTCTAGCTCTAGGCTAGATTGATTGACAAAACAAAAACTACTGGCTTCTGGCTAGGCTGATTTATCAAACAATAACTGCTAGCTCTACGCTAGGCTGAGTGATAAAGTAAAAATTACTAGCTACTGAGCTAGTATTTTTGAGCTAGACCGATTGACAAAACCAAAAAATTGTGGATAGCTTGAGTAAAAAAAAAGAGTAAAAGTAGCTTGAGGATAGGCTATTTGACAAGACTGTAGTTAATAGCTCCAGGCTAGACTGATTGACCAGACAAAAACTACAAGCTCCAGGCTAGACTGATTGAGAAATACTATTATTAGCCCCAAGTTATGTTGAGTTGTAAAGCAAAAATTACTTGCTTCATGCTAGACTGATATATCTTATAGTATTCTTCATTTATTTACAGGATTAATACTTTATGAGTAATCCTACTACTGATATTGCCAGGGTGTATTTAAATAAAAAGTCCATATTAGACAATACAGATATAATTCTGAACTCTCCATCAAATCATCGATATAAGGGAGTAAGCGTAACTAACTAAGAAATACGCGGTCCGGCAGCATATCCTGTGTCAAAGCCTCTTGAAGAGATTGCTTGGCAAGAGAAAAATTAGTAGCTCCATGCTAGGCTGATTGACAAACAATAACTACTAGCTCCAGGCTAGGCTGATCAACAAAACAAAAATTACTAGCTCCAGTCTAGGCTGATTGACCAAATTAAGTCAGCCTAATTTGGAGCTAATAATTTTTGTTTTGTTAATCAACCTTGCCTGCACCTAGTAATTTTCGTTTAGGTCAATGAGCCAGTCAATCCAGGCTAGGCTGATTGATAAATCAAAAACTGCTAGCTCCAGGCTAGACTGATTGGCAGAACAAAAACTACTAGCTCTGGGCTAGGCTGATTGACAAAATAAAAAATACTAGCTCCATGCTAGGCTGATTGACAAAACAATAATTACTAGCTCTAAGCTAGGCTTATTGACAAAATAAAAACTACTAGTTCTGGCTAGACTGATTGACAAAACAATAATTACTAGCTTCAAGCTAGGCTCACTGACAAAACAATTACTACTTACATCAGGCTAGTAGAATCACATCTAGCTAGAAATCAGTAATTGCTACCTGCAGGCTAGGCTGATTGACAAAATAAAAACTATTTGTTGCAGGCTGGACTGATTGACAAAACAAAAATTACAAGCTCCAAGGTAGGCTGACTAACAAAACAATAACTACTAGCACCAGGCTAGGCTGATTGAGAAATCAATAGTTGCTAGCTCCTGGCTAGGTCGATTGTTAAATTATATTACTAGCCCAACGCTAGGCTGGTTGACAGAACAATAACTACTAGCTCCTGGCTAGGCTGATTGAGAAAACAAGTATTACTAGTTGCAGACTGGACTGATTCACAAAACAGAACATTACTAGCTCCGGGGTAGGTTGATTGACAGAACAACTATTAGCTCCAAACTATGCTGATTGACAAAACAATAACTACTAGCTCCAGACTAGGTTGATTGACAAAAAGAAAATTAGTAGCTAGTAGTTATTGTTTTGTCAATCAGTCTAGATTGGAGCTAGTTGTTAGTGTTTCCTCTCGGCTTAAAATTAGGAATATTTTACCAGGTATAAATATTTTCACCGCTTACTTTGCTTTGTCCACTTTTTACCTGCTCTATTCCATCTTTCAACATGTGTCAATTGTTGCTACAGAAAAGTGCAAATAGACAAAACCAAAACTACTAGCTGCAGGCTAGGTTGATCGACAAAACAAAAACTACTAACTCCAAGCTAGACTAATTGACAAAACAATATTAGCTCAATGCTAGGCTGATTGACAAATCAAAAACTACTAGCTCGAGTTTAGACTGATTGACAAAACAAAAATTACTAGCTCCATGCTAGACTGATTGAACAATCGGAAACTACTAGCTTCAGGCTAGGCTGATTGACTAAATAATAACTACTAGCTCCAAGCTAGGCTCATTGACATAATAAAAACTACTAGCTCCATGCTAGGGTGATTGACTAGACAAAAACTACTAGCTCCTGGCTAGACTGATTGACAAAAAAACTACTAGCTCCATGCTAGGGTGATTGACTAGACAAAAACTACTAGCTCCTGGCTAGACTGATTGACAAAACAAAAACTAATAGCTCGAGATTAGGCTGATTGACAAAACAAAAATTACTAACTCTAAACTAGGTTAGTTGACAATACAATAACTACTAGCGCCAGGATATGCCGATTGATAAAACAAAAAATTACTAGCTCCAGGCTAGACTGATTGATAAAATGAAAATTAACCTGTAGGTAGTAGTTATTATTTCGTTAGGCAGTCTAGCTTGGAGCTTGTTGTTAGTGTTTTCTGTCGGGTTAAAACTTGGAGTATTTTCCCAGGTATAAATGTTTTCAGCACGTACCACACTTTATCCACATTTTACCTGCTCTATTTCATGTTTCAACGTGTTTCAATTTTTACTGCAGAAAATAACTGGGTGTCTAAGCTGGTAGGTTGATTTGTCAAAGATTGTGTGTGTGTTGGTAAAGGACGACTATGCGATTTTTCGCTCTTCATTTCGTAGTATTCACTTATTTACACGTATAAGACTTTACGAGTAATCCTACTTCTGTTATTGCCAGGGTGTATTTAAATAAAAAGTCCATGTTAGACAATATTGGATATAATTCTGAAATCTCAAACAAATCATCAATACAGGGGTGTAAACTTAACTAAGAAATACGCGGCCCAGCACCGTATCTCGTGCCAAGGCCACTTGAATAGGTTAATTAACAAAACTAAAATGTCTTGCTCCATGCTAGGCTGATTGAAAAAACTACTAGCTCCTGGCTAGGGTGATTAACAAAATAAAAATTACTAGTTCCAGGCTAAGTTGATTGACAAAACAAAAATTACTAGCTCCAAACTGATTGGCAAAAAAGGCTGATTAACATAACAATAACGATTAGCACCAGGCTAAGCTGATTGATAAATGAATAACTGCTAGTTCCAGGTTAGGCTGATTGACAAAACAGTATCTACTAGCTCCAGACTAGGCTGACTGGCAATACAAAAATTACTGATTGACGAAACAGTAACTACTAGTTCGAGGCTGGGTTGAGTGACGAAACAAAAATTGCTAGCTCCAGGCTAGGCTGATTGACTAAACAAAGAACTACTAGCTTCAGGCTAGGCTGAATGAGAAAATAATAATTACTGGCTCCAGGCTAGGCTGATTTGCAGAACACAAATTACTAGCTCCAGGCTAGGCTGAATGACAAAACGAAATATGCTATCTCCAGTCTAGGCTGATTGACCAAATATTAACTGCTAGCTCTAGTCTAGGCTGATTAACAAAATAAAAATTACTAGCTCCATACTAGGCTGATTTACATAACAGAACCTACTAGCTCCAGGCTAGACTGCTTGACAAAAAAATAACTACTTACACCAGGCTAGGGTGATTGATAAATCAATAATTACTAGTTTCAGGCTGGGCTGATTGACAAACCAAAAACTACTAGCTTCAGGTTAGATTGATTGACAAACTAAAAATTATCAGTTTAGCTCAGGTATAAACGTTTACAACACTTACCTTGCTTTATTGTATCAAATATATTGTATCAATTATAGTATCAAATCGACAAAACAATAATTACTAGCTCTGGGCTAGGCTGATTGACAAAACAATAACTACTAGCTCGAGGCTGGGTTGATTGACATAACAGTAATTACTAGCTCCAGGGTTGGCTGATTGACAAAACAAAATCCGAACATCATGGATCCCTCGATGTCGAACGTAGAGTCAGGATGGACGATTGTCGGTAGATATGGACGTTTGGACGTTTCCCATGACGAGTTGTCCTATTTCATTCCAGAGTGGAGACCTAATTTAAATGTCTAAATGTGAACTTTTTCAAAAGGCTCTGGCACGGGATACGGTGCTGGGTCGCGTATTTTTTAGTTAGTTAAGCGTACATCTTTGTAGCGAAGGTTTGATGGAGAGTTCATAATTATATTGTGTGATGTCTAATTTGGATTTTTTATTTAAATACACCCTGAGCTTTTGGGGATGGTAACGATATCTAAAAATGTTCTTTCACAGTTCGAATAAAATAATGCATTTTATTGAGAAAAATAAGCAGCGACGTCTCGAATGTTGACAATCGCCCCGACCCCGATTGCTGAGCACACGAACCCCGAAATCTTCGACAATAATTCACCAGCACCACCTCCCGTCGGCCCATCGCTCGCTTCTTAACGAGTGGTCGGCCCCGGCACGGCTAAAGTTTTAGCGACATTGTCGGAATAGTTAAAAATATCGCGACCGAAACTGAAAAAGAAAACGCCGACAAGACTGTGCATGGCTCTGATTTGCGGTTTTGTTTACTCGTCGCGGGTGAACGTCATCGGATTTTGGAACGAGGGTTCGTTGTACGATCAATTAAGTGAGAGGGCGCCATCGATCCCGTTAACTTATTAGCCGGCGTTCCAGCAAGACTATGGTGTTATGGAATGCATTGATTTATTGTTACATCACACGTTTGTTACCTTAATTTGAATATATTCAACTTTCAAGAATTGCTGACCCCATTAATTTAATTTTTCAATTAATTTTTAACATTTAGTTTGAAAAATACTATTTATTTTTTATATAAGTGTTAGATATTATAGAGCATTGAATTTTCGGTGAACTTCGTATCACTTACATCTATTTTGAAATTTTTCTTCGACAATAACAATATCCATTTTTTCGATTGTATGAGAATGAAACCTCCTCGTGTGCTCACCAGTAGATGTTTTGTTAAGTTTGGGGACGATATTATGGATTTTGGATTGAAATCGTTGTTTTGATGAAGAAAAGCATTGTGAGCACAACTCTTATCAATTTTCCCTTCCGGATTGCCCGTAAAAAATGTAAGAATTGTTTATATACATATATACATACATACATACATACATACATACATACATACATACATACATACATATATACATACATACATATATACATCCATACATATATACGTTTATATACATATATACCTGATAGCGGTAACAGCACTCTAGTAACTTAAAAACACATAACAACAAATAACTAACTAAAAATTTTCCTGGCATCTGTATTTGTTTGTATTTTCCAAAGATATGGATAACTTATTTCCCCTCGAAACATGTATACTAGATAGGGTGAGTGACGCTATCGGAGTCTGAGTTTCTTTTCCCTTCTACAGTATCGTGTCTTAGGTTTAGTGACGCCTAGGGTTTTTCCTCTGACTCACTAGCCAACATACCATTGCGATTGTCTTCAGAAACGTCGGAATCAGAAATACTCCACGCTGAATCACTGGCACGGTGTAATTACTCACCATAAACTCACCCTTTATGCGGATGAGGAAACAATGGAAAATCTAAAACCGTTTGGAGAGCGAGAAGAATCACTCAGACTAGAATTGGAGTAACCATCCCTACGGATAGCGCGATCCTGAATCTTAAAAGAAAATCTTTCCAGAAAGAGTTAAAATTTCTGACATCTCGCTCCTTGCTTGTCCCTATGTTCCGGCCCCTATTGCATTGTTTCAATTGTCTAGAGATCGGACAAATATCAACATCATGTTTCGCAGACCCATCATGTGATCACACACATCACATTTATGAAAACTCTTGTACCAACCCACCAAAATACCCCAACTATAATCTCGGTCACTCATCGAGATGCAAAGGTTGTAGGAAATACAAAGCTGAAGTAGCAATTCAGATAATAAGAATTGAGCGCATATCTCGCAGAAACCAGACGAACATTCAATTTGTTGCAACAAAAAAATTGTTTTCCTGCTGTTCAGAAAAAATCTTTCACTACAACCATATCTATTCAATGCTCTATAGGAACCCTCTTCAGCGTAGCGACTGAATCTACAGAATCAGCACCTAAATATTTTCATGTTTCGCCCTTGATAACAAATGTACCAAACCTCTCGCCGACCGGTGGCCCTGTCGACTCTCTCGCCTTCATATCGCCTCTTTCTGGAACATCACGCTTACTCCCTCTTCCATCCCATCAGATCGACCCCTAGATCCATGCTCAATTAAACTCTTCCCCTTCGATTCAGACTCCCCAATTAAAGCCCCACCCTCCAAAAGTCTCAAGATTTTATACAAGTCTAGGCCCTACAACTCGGCGTCGAACGTCGGAGTCATCTTTATCTGAATCCGAGAAAATGTCCTTATAGATTATATGACTTAACGAATATTCATAACATTATTTATATATATGGAAGAGGAAAAATTTGTGAATTTGAAGTGATGGTGAAGTGACGGTTTGAGGATATCCTTGACTTTATGTTTAAATTTAATCCATTTAAGTGGTCAGAAAAATTTCATCTAAATACTGTGAGTGTCAACCTATTTTTAAATTAGTTTTATTAATTATGATACTGACTGAATTCCTTTATTACAATTTTTTTTTATAAAACGACTCATTATAAACATAATGTTATCTGATAGAACTACCGAGTATCAATCACATCGGTAGACATTTCTGGACTTCTCTGCCTCCAGGACGCGGCCCTTCCATCGGCCCTTCCGTGCATCGATCGATTGATCGTCGCTTATTAATCATAAGCGGGCTTAATAAGGTCGTATACGGTTTCTTCGGCTCGAAATTCGAAACGCCTTGATCGCCGTCATCCCAAAATGAGATATAAAAACGACCGACCAACGTATATCGACGTCTCTATTACGTCGTCCGCGACTGATAGAGAAATTGGATCGAGACGGCGGCGCTTTGACGACGCCCACGCCTTTCGGTACTTCATTAGTCCGTTCCTGGTCGGCTTATCGGTCAGCGGGTTGTTTCGTCAATCGCTACGATTAGGACGATTGAATGTGACACGGGTCACATAAGAGACGAGTACTGAATGTGACCCTCAACAAGAATGTCGGAGTTGGATTTAGAAATAAACATCCGACAATCGGTCAGGTACATCGGATTATGATTGTAATCGAAGAAAAAAAAAGAAATTTGTTCAGCTATATCTTTAGACGTTACAAACGTTACGCCTTTGATCTGTGACCTGTTAGTAAATAATAACGAGTAAAAGTTAGTAAAGAAAGACGTTGCCCAAATCTTTGATTTGTTGCCTATTAGTAAATAATAGCGAATACATACTAGTAACTACCAAATAGATACTAGATAAATGAGCTAGATATCAGAGTAACGTGGTGATGAATATTCAGAACTAACTATATATTGCTGCGGGTGTACAAAGATAAATGATGCACTTGCTCTTTATCAATGGTATCCATAATGTGATATAATTTTAGGCCTATAAATAAATTTAAATTTATTTTATTAAAATAATGTTTGCCTTTTTACTTGAATTTGAGGAATAAGTCGGTTGAAGCTCATCGCTGTGTGAAGCTTATGCCAACCATGCTCAACATGATTTCAACATGTGAATACTGGTTTCGACATTTTAAAAGTGGTGATTTTGACACTTAAGGGAAATGGCGTTCTGAGCGACCAGAAACATCTCAAGACGAATATTTGAAGCCATTTTTCTATAATGATCCATGTAAAATGCAAAAAGTAGACGCCTAATTGTTGAGATTAATACAAGAAAATATTTTCAATTCTTTGAAGGACATGGCAATGACCCAAAACCTTGGATATTTGTTGCCGTATGAATTGAAGCCAACACACATTGAAAGACACTTGGTTATGCGTGAAATGCTGTTTCAACGGCAAAATCAGAAAGGTTTTCTTATAATAAAAAGTGGGCCCAGTACGACAATGCAAAGCGAAAAAAATCATGGGTAACATTTGGTCATGCATTAATATCAATGGCAAAGCCGAATATCTATGCTATCTAATGAGCCGTATTTGGTGGGATCAGCTTGGTGTGGTTATGAGTTGCGTTGCTAAAAGCTAATGTTGTTTCCAACTACATTTGTTACTTTTCAGCCGAGAACTGCGTAAAATAGGGCCGGTATACCAACAAATACACAACAATGTTATTCTTCAGCATAATAACACAGGATCGCTTTGGCAACATATACAAAACGGTGGAAACATACTTGGAAACATTTAAAGGTGAAGTGCTACTCCATTCACCGTATTCTTCAGACCTTGCTTCTTATTACTACTTGTTCCGTTATATGATTCGTGACCTGTCTGAGCAGCTCTCCACTTCTTATGAAGATACCAAAAAATGGTTGGTTCGTAGATAGATTCAATAGAAAAATATATCTTTGGAGGTGGAATCCATACAATACCTGATTTATGGAAGAAACTGGCGGCTATCGATGGACAATACTATGAATAAAATACATTCTACTGATTTTTTATAATAAAAATTCATAGGTTGATAATTATGGCTATTTGTAATGGGAAAATATATCTAATATCGCTTGATTGATACAGCCCTGGTTGTTCAAGAAAGAAAAAACGGTCAAAATGAGAGATGTGATGATGAGTGACTTTTTCAATAAAATAAAGCAGTTTTAAAGTAAAATAAAAAATTTTTTTGTTGTTTCCAAACCTACACATTTTATAACTGGCCTACTAGGTTGATGTTTCAGGCATATTAATGCCGTTCTTTTTTGAATGAATTAACCGGAATCAGCTTACTTATCAAGAAAATAAGACATATTGACCTTGTATTTGCAATCGTTTCGCAGTTACTCGAAGCCAACGTCAACTCTGTCAACCAAAAGCAACTCTGTAACGTCATAAAATGTGAATTAAAAGTGCTCAAAGAGCTTTGATTACTCGATTGAGCAAGGCTTTGCCGTTTAGGGTGCCACAACTAACCAACCAAAATTAAAGGTTTTAATTATTAGGTTTTAATGAAGATTAGCGCTGAAGGAATGTTGAAAGTGTTTCCTAAGCAACGTAAACAAAATAACGTAATATTTAAGGGATAATGTTATAGGCTCTAGCAAAAGTTTAAAATTGCCAAAATTCAATCAATATGCAATATTTAACTTGTCGTTTCTCAACCATTGAACGTAAATCTGAAAGGCAATATCTGAACTTGCTTTGCTATTTAATGCTTGGTTTAGTGATATTAATTATATCTTCTCACGATCGCATTTTTAAACATTAGACACTTGCATGTATTTTGATCACCGATATTAATTAGTAAAAAATAAAAGTATTAATAAACACAATTGTTTAACATAACTTTCCTGATAAATTCGATGGCCTTGTCATATCTAAATGTAAAATAACATTTCCATTTAGATTTGATGTTTAATATTGAGTTATTCAATGTATGCAGAAGTTAATAAGGGAACGTCCAAAATTGAAAATTGTATTCATTTCTTTTGTTGCTTGATTGAAACCCTTTTAGAGAGTTATCGAGACGCTGTGCCATCATATCCCATTTGCGGTTTTGATTTCAATGATTTAATAGTGCTGAGTTTTATGTCTATCACAAATAACAGCCTGGATGACCAAAACAGCTCGAAGATTGGGGATATTATAATACTTCAAGATCTATTAGGCGAAGCCCCATTTGAAAATTCAAAATACTGCGCAAACAAAGTTGATGAATTAACTGTTTCCATTGGGCTACTATACGAATTGATTCAAAATACAATTTCGAATCATTTCAAAATAGCGTGAATCATTACTTGTAAGACAAAAAGAAAAGTCTTGCTATGTATGTGGTGACATCATTAAGATTTGGTGTATTACAAGCTGTTAAAATCAAGTGAAACGGTTACTGTAGTTGCCTACCGATGTCAATTGAACAAATTGAACATGTTGCGAAAAAGGCGACTGATAGCCAGTAACAAACGCAAAGTCATCCTCATCAGCATGACAATGCTCGACCGCATGTTATAAGAGTTATAAAAAACTGTTTCAGCTCCAATTAGAAGTTCTGCCGCACTCAGTATATTTAACAGATAATAAGGCCCTCTGATTATCACTTATTCAGATCGATGCAACATGGCTTGTCTGGCACATGACTTCGAAATGCCGAGGGTATGCAAAAATTAATCGACGATTTGATCGTTGCCACACCAACATCGTTCTTTTGTAACGATATCGCCATATTGCCAGAAACATTGGAAGAATTTCTAGAAAGTTATGGAAAATATTTTGATTAGTATATATTGTACCAATGTTTCTCATTAAAGTGTTTTTTAAATCGAAAAAATCAAAACATGTGCAATCAGCTAATATGTAATGAAAATAATATAAGATAAGTAAATAAGTATAAGATAAGTTAAACTTTTCCATGATTATGAATTACAAAAAAATGACTATCTCTATAAAACATGACCAAATAACTTAATAATATAATTATGTTAAAAGTTAATGCAGTTATGAATGTATAGATAACACCCAAATGACCTTGTTATGGTCATAACAACATCGTCACATTTACAACATATCGCTTACAAAAAATAAACTCACCAAGGTAGCGTGGGCAACGAATTTACAACTTTAAATATATATATTTTCTATTTATAATCAATTATTTATACTTAAATATCGAAAAAAAAAAACAATAAAACTCGTGTGCAACGCAGCAGGTATCGGCTATGTGAGAGTTTGTTTGCTTTTTCGTAGTGAAAATTTCTAGTTTTCATAGTTCGATTCCTGTGTGAATACCGGCACAGGCACATTCTTCAGACAATCCGAGGAGACAACCGTTTTACGGCATCGAAAGACTCTCGATAATGTGCGTTTATATTCACGCTTCACGTTATTTGTCACCATTTTATTTTGGTCGTTTTGGGCTTTAAAACGACTGCTTAACTTACGGACACGACAATTTATAGAAAGCTTATTAAATATATTGGACGTTATATTAGATTCGTAGATATAGGAAATGGGTTTCCACTGTTATCTCGTCGTTTGGTCTATCAGAAGGTTCGGTTTTCTTTTTCAGAAACTATTTTTTTAATATGAAATATAATATTTTAAAAATTTTATTTATACCAAGTGAAATTATTATTAATTTAATTGCATAATTGTAGTAATATAATAAAAGTATTTTAAAATATTGAATAATTATCATGAATAATAGTTATATTTTAAAATATATTGTATTAATCAAATATTTTTCAAGTACTATTTAATATAAAATTTCCAAAAATTACTGTCAAATTATGATCTATATGCAGTTTCAATTTTTAAATCCTGAGAAGTAATTTCAGCAAATCATATTTTTATCCAATACAATTATTCTGGGATTATGAATCTGGAGATTTAAATATTATTATATATAAATTATTAAATATGTACTTATAGGCATATAAATTATAAATTTTAAAGGATTTACAACAGATGACGTCACTGTACAACGGGGGGTACTATAACGTACATGGGGTACGTAATTGCACCGGCTACATTTGGGTGGCTGAATCCAAATCAGCAAACCATTTTTGTAAATTGGTTATAGTTTTAAAAATACGCAATAAATTTATTATTTGACTATATCTTGGTGTCACTTGCTCATCGCTCGTGTCGCCCAATTGTTCTGGAAAAAAATCAAGATGTGACTGCAGAAAATATATGCTCCAAGCTCATGATAATTTGCAAGTGTCGATTACGTTCTTGTAATCTGGTAATTTTTGGTTTCCGAGAAAGTTGTGGACAACACATTATATGCATTTATATTGATGACATTGGTCGAGTAAAAGTAGCAATCATCTACATCTAGAAATCGCTAACAGAAAAGTATGTTCTCTCAATAATGTTGGCATAGAACATGAAAATTAGTGACCACTTGTACACTTTCGTTCTGTACGCTTTACAAAATAATTTCGGTATCCATGGCTTGTGTTTTACATGTATTATTATGGGTATATTTTACATGTATATTTTAAAGCGTTTACTACAGTGTATGTAAAGCCAAACCAAAGTATTGCAAATACGTATCTTTGAATGTATTTATCATGATTTTTCCACGTTTACCGAACATATAACATCCACAAACGCAACGAAAATTCTTTGAATCGACTTTATAACGTTGTTTCTGCATTTTTACACATTCTGAAGCACAATTACAGCACAAAAAAAGATGTTTAAAATAATATCATCACCTGACAGCCATTATAAGAGCGCAATTCTTCTACCATGCGCGAGCTCAACAACTAGAATCTGTCTTGACAAACGGATTCAATATCTGAGTTCAGGACATTATAACGTTAAGAATAGTTTTCTGCGTAAATAACTGTTTTTGCGTATTGTTAAATTTTTATGTTGAGGTATCATGACTATTAAATGATCTATATATTATCTTGCTGACACATGTAGTAGAGTGAAACTATATTTTGCACATTGCCATATTGTTCAACTTGCGCTAACAGAAATTGGTTATCATCTTTTTGTAGCACTAGTATATAACCGGGCCATGAGAATACTATACGGTAACAATAGAACTTTCTCTAGACTAAGTTTTCTACTCTTTGAATTACTATATAATTCGCTCGGGGTTTCTCTGCCATTTTGTATGCTTTAATAGTCTCTCTGTCTTGGTAATTATTCGAATTGTAGCGTTCTGTATTAAAAATTCTTTATCATATTTTACAATCCACCAGCTCTTCCAGCACATCCAATAATTTTTCTACTATTATCGAACATTTTCTTTTTAAGAGGTTTGTCTTCAATAATTTTTTATTGCCATGTTCGTATTTAGAAGTGGATTTTTACGATAGCAGAGCATTCACATTGAGACGTTTCTCATGTTTTCATTTTTATGTGAAAAACCCATAAGTATACAGTATATTACCATAAAATGATAGGTACATTCATAAGTATTATTCATACATTCATAAATTTCATAATATATGAATTGACTAATTCAGTAAATTTGCCTTATTCAGTCTCCGTTTGTATATTCTTTACGAGTTCACAAGTTCCCTTTCTTATATCTCTCCTTAGAGCAGCATTTTTATGTTCTTGTTATCTTGAATATGCCAGATATTGACTGTGCCCGGTGCATTACAGTATTTTGCATAGATATATAATAGTCGACCTTTTGCTGCTCATTGATTTTCTGCTTAACTGAGCCTATAATAAGTATTCAATATTAATATGTTATTTATGTTACAGGCAATCATTATCACAGAAACATCCTTACGAAAACGTCTTGTATACTTTGTGTTTTTAATACACTCTGTTGCTAAAAAAAGGCGACAAGAAAATCATTATTTCGATCGTCTTTTATAAGCATAATTGTTAAATCTATACCATTTTGATTGTGCCATGAGTTGCGTTGACACATATTATATTATACTTGGGTATGGCGTTAATTTCTAATCTCTTTCGCTATTTATAAAATCTACAGTCAGTTCTCGTTTGTTAATTACAATTTCAATCTGAACTTACCAAACTTTATTATTATCCCTATTATCAAGAACACATAATTGACAAGGAATAACTATATTCAATGCAACATTTGTGTGTGCATAATTACTTATTTTAATTATTTTATGTATAATACGTATTTTAACATTACTAGTTGAAATTTTATTACTTGGGCTTGCTAATTTGCCATGGTGATTTGGCATTAGTGACTAGATTAACAAACAAAAGATTAAACAGACCCTGTCGAAAGAATACGGCCACCAACATCGACCCGTGCTTATTAAAAAGAAAGGTATTACTTTACTATATTTTTATATTCTTATGCATTAAATTTATAGAGTTGATATGGTTCTGCTAAAGGTTTATGTTTTCAGTATAAAAAGTCTAACTAATAATAATAGTTTAAACAGCATTAATCATAAAATCACAATATCTACTTTGAATAGTTATCATAAAAGGATCTCGCAACACATTCGTATAAATAGAATGGAGAACAATACTAAAATCGATAAAAATCTATCTAATTTTAATATGGATAGAGTTGGTGGACAATAAAACAAGCATATGCCCTCTCACTTTCTAAAAAAAATTAGTCAGACTGGTCATCAACGTGTTGTAATACATTCAATCAGCGATAAATTATTTAATAAAAATTACAATCCCCTTTTTGTCAGTAACAAATTGAAAATGAGTCCGTTTTAATCCATCAAGGCGGCGTTTTTACACTGCAACACGACGCTGAACAAAAAGAAATCTATAAAAAAATCCATAAAAAATGTAAATTATCCTCGGGCATTGGTCAAAGACAAGTTGAAATATTATCAACAATAAATATTCGTCTTTGCGGTTGGACCAAAGAGGCTTCGGTTTTTAATACAAATTGTACCACTCCCGTGTGTTTGTTTTTAAATGATGATTTCAGTATTAGTCACGGTTGTTTTACACAACACTGTGAACTTTATTAGGTAATGATATCTTTTTTCTTGCTAATTGGTCTGAGTGAATTTATTGAAATGCTATTAATCGTCTCGTCTTGGATGAGTATATGCATTTTGTCAAAAAAATTCCCGGTCAATTGAATATAAATTATTTCTTATTTAACCAAACTTATTGTGTCGCTTCCAAAGTAGGCCCCGGCCGAATAAATCAATTGTAAAAATGTTTTAATATCCATTTTAGGAATTCTTTTATGCCTATTACCGATAGATATTTGATGTTTGATATCTTGATTCGATATGGTTTGGAAAGAGAAAAAGTGAGGTGGTTGTTCTATGGCATTTGTAATTTATTTCGAAACGCTGGTTTTGAATTTGGTTCTGTATTCTGTAGTTTTCACTAGACTTGCCCCGCTAATATTATTTTAATATTAATATTTTAAAAAATTCTGGAATATTCGTAGGCTTTTCTATGTCACTAAGACAATTTTTTTTTTATATTGAATTCAAATGGTTCTAGAAAGATTTGAAAAGCAGTAGAAATTGACAAATATATTATGTTTGGAACTTTTTATTGAAATTAATAGTTTTAGTGATAATTCTAAATTTTGTAAAATGTATAGAAACTATTACGTACGAGTATCTTAATTACAAATAATAGCCTTTTTTTACTTGAATAAATTATTTAGTTAGGTAACTTTAACTGAACTTAGCTTTAATATCTTATTCTAATTTATATAGTTTGGCTTTTTCTAGCTTCTGTCTCCTGTGTGTTGTTTTACGTCACGTTTTTATTTGTATTTTAAGACAAAATTGGATAAAGTTATGGGTCAATTTGATTCGAAGATAAGCATTGAAAACCACTTGAAGAATTTCGTTTTACCATCGTTGAATTATAAGTCATTTTGATATCAACCCCATATTTGCATCCTGAAAGTTTAAGTAGAGCTTACCATGGATTTTATATATCAGTCCTTTTGATCTTAGGTCAAGCTGGAAGTATTTTAACATTCTGCCTAACATGATATATTTCCAATTTAATCAGCCATTCAGATGTATTTCGTGGTATTTTGCTACTATTATTTAAAGAATTAGGTGACCCCAAGTGATCTAATACTTACTTTAAAGGTAACATAATAGGTCAATTGAAAAGTCCCCGGCCTGACACATAGATGGCGCTACTAGAATTAAATCCATATGTTTTTTGGTTAGCCCTAATTCTCAAAAGATGCGTGTATAAATTTCACACTTGTCGGATCATTAGTTTGTGAGTTATAGCATTTGGGTGAAGCAACTTTTGTTATTGTGAAAAAAATTGATTAAAAGGAATTTCGTGTGTTGACAAAGAATTGATTTTTGAAGGGAAAATTACAGTTGAAGCAAAAGCTTGGCTTGATGCCGAGTTTCCGGACACTGTCTTAGGAAAATCAACTATCAAGCTAAGTTTAGACGTGGTGAAATGAGCACCGAAGACGGTGAACGCAGTGGACGCCCAAAAAAGCCACAAAATGATTTTGAATGACCGTAAATTGAAATTCAATGAAATAGCAGACACTCTAAAGATATCAGTTGAACGTGTACATCATATCATTCACGAATATTTGGATATAAGAAAGCTTTGTGCAAAGTGGGTGCCGTGCAGGATTTGAAGATGATCAAGCGTAATAAATCCGAGTTTTTGCATCCATATATGACAATGGATGAAACATGGCTCCTCATTTCACTACGAAGTCCAATCGACAGTCGTCCGAGTGGATTGCACGCGATGAACCCGCTCCAAAGCGTGGGAAAATGTTACAGTCGGCCGGCAAGGTTATGGCGTCTGTATTTTGGGATGCGCATGGAATAATTTTCATTGACTACCTTGAAAAAGGAAGGACCAACAGCGACTATTACATAGCGTTATTGGACCGTTCGAAGGACAAAATCGCCGAAAAACGGCCGCATTTGAAGAAAAAGAAAGTGCTGCTTCAGAAAGACACCGTTACACAAGTCAGTGAAGACGATGGCAAAAATCCATCCATCCACCATATTCTCCAGATCTGGCCCCCAGTGACTATTTCCTGTTCTCAGAATGCTCGCTGGGAAGAAATTTTAGTCTAATGAAATGGTGATCTCTGAGGCGTATTTTGAAGCAAAGGGCAAATTGTACTACAAAAATGGTATCGAAAAGTTGGAGGGTCGCTATAATCAGTGTATTATCCTTGAAGGGAGTTATGTTGAATAAAAAAAACTAATTTTGACAAAAAAATGTGTTTTACTATGGTAGGCCGGGGATTTTTCAATTGACTTGTTTGTTACACTAAAACTAGATGTTTTATAAATAATATAAAGAACAAAACAATATAAATATGAATACATTAATTCAACAGAAGCAAAACTACACTAAATACCTTATAACATAATAGAGGGTGAATAATAGAACAATGAAAAACTATAAATATAAAATAATAAATATAAAACAAATTAGTACATATCAAAATAAAATAAGTTTGTGATCAAATTAAATTAAATACATTATGATTTAATAAAACGTCACAAAAGAAGATATATTCTCATGTCGTCGTCTAATCAGTCGTTTTTCGAAATAATGTTAAATCTTTCAGTTTCGCTAAGGTAAATCATATCTTCATAGTATTATATATATATAATCCCAAATCGCTACCTTTGTTGGGTCTAATCCCTAAATTTACCTTTGAACTAAACTTAAACAGTGTATGCTCCATTGTGAGCGTTTGGACGGGATGGAAGCTGATATTATGAACGAAGCACATAGACTCCGGGGCAATTATATTATGTGAAATTTCTGGAATTAATTAATGAACCCTATGAATAGAAAATACTTCTGATAATAATGCTGCTCTTATTCTAGATTTCTAAATTCTCTGTGTCCTTTCGTTTGGCATGGACGGTATATACACGAGTTAAATTAAACTATCGGAAAGTAAATCATAAGGAGACAAGACCTGAAGAAGACAGACGAGAGCCTATCGGCAGTAGTTTTGCTATTGCTTTTCCATGTAGATATGGAGTGGTCACAATAACAACTGTTGCTCTATTTACTTGGTCTAGTGTTGAGTTGCAGTGTATTTAAAGGCAATTTAATATGTAGGAGTGTTCGTCTGGTCGGTCGGTCAGAATGAGTGGCTCTCGATTCGATTGTTTGTCCGAACACTCACTACTATTTTGTGGAAGGAATTCGAAAGTGGAACTGAAAACACTGATTGAAGATATACTTGTTTATTTCGATTATAATTGATACATGTGATCGACGGGTGAATGGACATATTAGGTTAAGGTAAAGGAAGTACGGTAGCGCTGTGTAAGTGGTACTGTTACAAGGGGGTAGAGAAAAGAAAACAGAGCGACACGTCGTCGTGGTGGTCTTTTATAGCCTGGGACCGAATGGTACCAATCCACCGGCGTTGCCAACCTTCGAACTTTCTGTAGGTAAATGCGTGGTGTTCTAAAGGGTCGTAGCGGTCGCTACAAATATTATAGCAGTAGTTAGTCAATTGTAGTTAATTATAGTAGTTTCTCAAAGCATGCTAAGCCGGTATGGCACAACTAGTTCTAATGTTATCAGTTTCTTAATAAATTATATTGAGTGAGCTCATCTTTCAGTAAACTGTTCACACCATATCAAGAACTACAATCCCACAGGTAATCGACAGGTATTTAATTTCTGTCGTAAAGCGTATTCGGTCTTGGTTATTGAAAGAAAAAGCTATCCATCGTAAAATTATCCATCAGACCGAGATGTGACGAATGAGATCTCTATACAAATGGTTTCGTTTACATTAGAATAGGATTTAGCCACTTACGTTTAAGTAGGAATCGCCACTTATTTTCGATAAAAATTCATTGATCAGTACTGTTTTCGGGATTCTCATTTGTTTATAATTTCTGTAGAATTTGTACGGAAAGGAAAGTCTTTAATAGGTAAAAGTTTATTATTTTGCTCTATTCTAACTGAAATAAATTATCATGCCTATACGTTAATTTTTAAGGATTTGCAGCAGATGATGTTACTGTATATATTAAATCGTATCGGATATATTTGTAACCAACTTTATGTTGAAGCTTCACTGACAGGCTTCGCTTTTTAGCATGTATCATTTCGTCGAAATGTGAACAAAAAATCTGTTCAGTGCGTTGATAATGTTTAATATTGTACCGAGAAAATCGCATTTGGGGGAAGTTTGAATATTTTATTTTAATTTGAAGATCATCAAATGATATGTGAAGCTTATAGCGACCATGCTATATCGATTTCGACATGCAAATACTAGTTTTAACGTTTTAAAATTATAATAGAATATAAAGAGCATTCTAGACAGAAAAACAAAATTGCGGTCAAACAGGCATAATTGAATACAAGCAAAGACACAACAATGTTATTCTTCATCACGAAAACTCTCGACTTGGAAACATACCTGGAAACATTAAAATAGAGTTGCTACCCCACTAATCCTATTCTCCCAACCTTGCTGTGACTTATGAGTCGTAACGGGTCGATTCGTGGATAGCCTCAAAAGATATATTGTTCTTTTGAGATGGAATTCGTAAATTGCCTGATAATTGGGAAAAAGTGACGGCTATCGATGGACAATACTTTAAATAAAATACATTGTACCGATTGTTCACAATAAAGCTTTAAATTAGAACATCTTTTTTTATAATAATTTATAGGCGTTATATTTTTTACTTTTTTAATAAGGACATTCAGCGACTTCAAGTAAAAATATATTGAAATATGCTGTAGTTCTCATTGCAACTCCATATTCTACTACAGTTAATTTTCTAATTATAATGGTATTGCATTATTTAGTAAAACCTGAGACATGTTGGACAGTTACAGTTTATAACAACACCTTTTGGGTCAAAAATAAATCCTCTTTCTTTTCTTCGATAATACAAAAATAGATATGTCCATGTGTATTTTGTTTCACGAGACCATTTTCTCTTGTTTTCACAGGCTAATGCTTTTTAGTAATACTCTGTTCCGAATGTTTTTCCCGAACCAGTCAAACAATCCTAGAATTTTAAATGGTTTTCTCGTGCTTTGTTACCCGTCCAGTTTAATCTACACGCTCGGCTATTTTCAATTTGATTAATTATTAGGGAAATTCTGATTGTATATTTCAATTTGTTTACTCTCGATTCGTTTGTTTGTTGGGTGGACGTAACGGAATGTTAAGGGAGCTATTTTTGGTCGATTTTCTACTAAAATTAACTCCAATTGTTTGTTTTAGCAGGTTTCCAGTAGTTTTACTTTACTATAGTATTAGTTGATTTAATATATAATATCGACTGTTTTAAATTAAAATATTCTTTAATTTGTGAATACACCGCACATACATATTCTGGATTTAACTATATTTCGCCTTGTTTCAAGGGTTTAATAATGCGTGGTTTCTAAAAAAGTTTTAACCATAAGGAAAAATGGTAATCACGCAAATTTACTGAAAGCATCGATTCGAATAGTTTCAACATCGCGGTTTAGTTGCTTGTTAATTAAAAATAGGAGACTTTTCTGTGGTGTATTTTTACTGGTGATAAAAAGTGGATAATTTACGAAATATAGAGCCTTGCTGTGCATATGGATCATTAAGGTACAGCTACTAAAACTGAATGAATAGTTTTTGGCAGATATTTTTTTAACGCAATTGAACAATTAGAATGGCATATTGTGATAAAACAGACCACCAATAATGAGAAACAGACCCAACATTGCAGGAGATGTAAAGGATACGTTATTATGTACAGATCGAATGGGAAGTTCTTTGTACTCACCGGACATATTTTACAGATCGGGCCTACATACATGTTATGGCAGAAATATATGGAAAAGAAATTTAGGAAAATATTACGATTCATATATGGTAAACCAATTTTTCTCAATAAATACCTTTTTGAAGAGAAAAAAAGATTAAGAATACATCCAGCACCTAATGTAATTCTTTAATTTTCGAAAAAACTTTGTTCACTTATGACAACTTATTTCAACTAAGACAACATTATCGTATGGTTCTAAAAGCAACTTATATATGTTAAATTGGGCGATTTTTACGACAATAGCTACAAAACAATGAGTGAGATGTGTAAAAATATATTTGGTT
This sequence comes from Rhynchophorus ferrugineus, assembly GCF_030347505.1. NCBI lineage: Eukaryota > Metazoa > Arthropoda > Insecta > Coleoptera > Curculionidae > Rhynchophorus > Rhynchophorus ferrugineus. The sequence goes on from NW_027472583.1 coordinate 38,628,812, forward strand.
TGATCTATTCTCAAATAGATAAAAACCCTCAATATTGTTTTGTATCGCAGTTCAACAAATTGTCTTCTTTTCGTCTTTAAAATAAAATAGTATTCTAAGGTATCGCCATTCAATAAGTTTCCTCGTTTATCACAATTAATAACCTCAGGGCGCTTACTTATTTCAAATAGTTGTATTGAATATATTTATATTTGTAAGTTCAATTAATGAAAATATAAGGTTACTTGTATACCAAATCCATAATATCCACCATAATTATCATAGCAAAATATCAATAGGTTCAAAATAATATGGCGCAAAAAATTATGACAAAAGTACTAGTTAAGATTATTTTTATGTATGATAAATATTCTTTACTTTATATTTTTAATCATATACATTGAATAATAATTGAAACAAGACTCACATTTAACAACGGTATATTAAAGAAAGTTTAAACACTAAATGACTATTAGCTTTTAAACAACTATACTCTTCAAGAAAACGTTCTATAAACGCCTTGAGGTGTATAAAAATTTAAAACGCACTATATTACTATGAAAAGGTATAATTTATTGTAATTGTAGCTTCAATCAAGGACCATCAACGTAAATTGTGTGTTTAGTTTCTGTAACCTTCCTGTATATTTTCATTGGCCCATTTGAGTGAACTACTTGCTTCAGTGATATTCATATTTTACTCCATAAGTTTATCCATGCAAATTTTCATTTAAAAAAATTATATCATGGTTTATTTGATAAAAGAGCAATTTACCTGCAAATAATTAATTAAAATTGCAGTCTTCCAACTCCAATTAGATATATATTCATTGTCTATATTATATGTTCTTCGTGTTTTCTCAAATCCCTTTCTATAAGAAAATGTATTTGTTTCAAGCACTTTGAGATAAATTTTTTCTAGTTTATTTTTAGCTTTCGTTACTCGTTTGCTTCCAACTTTGTTTCGTGTTATATGTATCCCACATCTGATCGTTAATATTCGTTACAACACTCATTTTAACTCGTTATTGTTCGTAACTAATGTAATCACAATTAATGTATTACCTGCGATTTTTGGATAGTGCTGTGTTATGAAATTCATTTACTAATGAAACCTGATATTAATCGGTAATGAACACAAATATAATTTACAGAAAAATCTTAATAATTTTTACAAATACCTCTAATACAATTATATACTAGGTCTCCAGAACCATATCAACTACTATCAGTTCTTAAGCGAGCATAATTTTTTTCAGGTTTTCTGTGTTTTCCATATCTAATTCATCGACATCCTGAAAATTCAAAATGAATTTATTAATGTTTAAATTACGAATTTAAAAAATCTGCTTATCAAAATCATGCTTGGTAATCTAGAATTTTTTTAATGACGAAGTTTCGGTATGTTATGTTTTTTTTCGCAGCTGAATATACTTGGCGGTAAAGCGGATACTTATAATTTATTATCTATACAAGAAATGTAATTTTATATTATCATATTATTAAGAATCAATGAAATTCAAGATACATTGTATAAGATTTTGTATTGTTAGTTGTTCCAGTATTTTTGGAATTATTAATGAGTAATGGTAAGTTGGGATTCTTGTTATTAATAATTCCAAAACCACTGGAACAACTAACAATACAAAATCTTATACAATGTAGTGATTTGCCTTCGGATTTAAAATAGATCGCCGGTATTTTGCGGTACAGTGCTGCCAGATTTTAACATGCAACTGAAACGGCGAATAATCGTAAATCTCTACTGTATAAGAGTTGAAGGTCTGATCTGACACACATTCCTGGTTGCTTGATCTGGGCGCATTTGGTTTTGTAGGTATTTACTTATTTGTAGGGCATATTAAACAATAATTTAGGTCTAAAAATTCTTTCTCCGTATAAGTGTAAACCAAATGGATGCCAAACTTTACGCCACCCGGTCTTCCCATTTTCCTCAACGACAGAGGCAAATTTTTCATTAAGCCAATTAATATGTAGATGTCCATATATCATATGTCCATATATATATATTATATGGATTATGTACGATTAAAATACCAAAAAGCCCAAAACCCAAAAATGGGGAATTTATTATGGAGAAAGTTAAATAAATAATTTTATATTATATAATCGGTCTATATCAAAGTAATATAATTTATATTAATATATTCTCCGAGGGGATCAAAATACTAGGAGAAACAAAACACTGTACACTCGAGCCGCTAAAAACCGAATTGACATCAACCGTGCCTTAATAAATAACAGTTCATCCTCGGCCAATCTGAAAATCGGCAGGATACTTTAGACAGTCGTATAATTTTCTTGTTTATGGGCTCTTAAATTAGAAGCGTTTTGATATGAGTTATTGCTAAAAATGGAGCGGGTTTTCATTTAACGGATATGCGTGCGTGTATGTGTTGATAATGTATCCAAAATAGCCAGCTCTAAAGAAAACATATTTTATGCTCTGAATGTAAACGTGTTAAATAGTGATATACTGTTATCTGATAGTGATTTTTAATATAATTGCAATATATGGCGTAGAATAGATAAATATATAGTAGTGAGCCATATCTTTTTTTAAATACAGAACAATTACAATTAAATGACTTGTTCAAGCGAGAAAGATAAATTATATATTTGTTATTATTGCATACCATATAGTAGCTGACTTTCTAACACCTTTTAAGCAGAAAATCAGCCTATCCGAGGCATTTAGAATTACAAATCGAATTAAGCTCGCATAACATTGATAGTTGCTGTTTTCTACCTTAAGGTTAAAATCGGGCTCATTTCACACCTAAGTTCATAATATACGGTTCATTATGGCTTCGTTTATGGGCACATTTTATTTGAGCTGTTTTATTGATATCTGCTGTGACTCCTACACAGCATAATCAACATATGGAACTCTTGATGATGGTTGGACTACTTCGGGTCATTCTGTCGCGCCTAGAGTCGCCTCCAAACGTTTCCTGGAGACCTACAGGCATCTGATTACTATTTAATCATTTTGTAATAAAGGACAGACAAATGAGTTAAAATCGACTAACGGTGGAAGGGATCTGGGACAGGGTTAGGTGAGAACATGTATTGAGTTCTGTGGGAAAGACAGGATGTTATAGGGCGTTTTCACATCTGCCGGCACCGATACGACAACAATATCGGTGGACGCGTAATCTCACGTAAACAAATGGAACCCTTTTACACTCGCCGACATATCGGTATCGTGTCGTTGCCGACACAGTCATGTTGTTGGGCAGCAATCGGTCCACTCGTGTCGGCACCGATTTTTATTGTGTACAGCGATATTTTTAAGATTAAAAGAGGAACATGTCTAGCTTTAGATATGAGTTTGTAACACTAATTGAATTAGTAGAATCAAAGTCTTCAATATGGGACAATACCAATAAAAATGGTAAAAACAAAATACGGTGCCGTGTCGGTGTCGTGTCGGTGCCGGCAGATGTGAAAACGCCCATAGAATGTACACCGGAGTACTGACATTGCTAACAACACTCTCTACTAATTACAGTGGCAGCGATAAATCTCTGGGCCCCGACTATGTTGTTACTGTTATTATTATTATTACGTATTATATAAGAAATTATAATTAAATTACTTTTTATTAATGGGTACGATTTTGTTAATTGGACAGCCTACATACTAAGAGTGGCACTTTGAGCCATCTTGGTGGAGTTAAATTTGATAAAAATCTAAATCATTTAATAACAGCAAAACATCATTTTTTTACGTGTTACATTTAGGGAATCATTGATTCGATATTTATAGGTTTTTATAATGTTCAAGATGCTAATGATAATTTTTTTACTAAAATCAGCATTGTAATTTTTAATATTTGTTAACACTATTTAAGAGTAAAAAACAACCTTAAAGACGATCCTTTCAAATTGATAATTTTAAAAAATAGTGATACGGTGCATTGTCTTGGTGAAGCAGCACTTTCATTTTCTTCAAATGCGGCTATTTTCCGACGATTTCGTCCTTCAACCGGTCCAATAACGTTATGTAATAGTCGCTGTTGATAGTGCTTCTTTTTTCAAGGTAGTCAATGAAAGATATTCTATGCGCATCCCAAAATACAGGCGCCATAAACTTGCCAGCCGACTGTTGCGTTTTCCCACGCTTTGGAACGGGTTCATCGTGCGCAGTCCACTCGGATGACTGTCGATTGGACTTCGGAGTGATATGATGGAGCCATGTTTCATCATTTCACCATCCATTGTCACATATCCATTGCCACATATCGACGCAACAACTCGGTTTTATTACGCTTGATCATCTTTAAACAGTGCCCTGAATCATCAACTCGTCATTGTTTTTGGTCAAAAGTGAACTCGCGGGGCACCCACTTTGCACAGAGCTTTCTCATACCCAAATATTCGCGAATCATATGATGTACACGTTGTGTTGATATCTTTAGAGTGTCTGCTATTTTATTCAATTTACGGTCATTATGTGGATTTTTAAAATGTTTTCGTCGGTAACAACCTCTTTTGGGTGTCTACTGAGTGCATCGTCTTCGGTGCTCAGTTCACCACGTTTAAAATTAGCATAAGATTAGGAGACTCGGCATCAAAACAACTTTTACTTCAACTGTATTTTTTCCCTTCAAAAAGCAATATTTTATCAACACGTGAAATTATTTTTTATCCTTTTTTTTCACAATAACAAAAGTTGCTTCACTCAAAATGCTATAATTCAGAAACTAATGATCCGACAGCTGTCAAATCTATACATGCATCTTTTGAAGGTTAGAACTAACTAAAAAATATATGTATTTAATTGTAGTAGCGCCATCTATCTGTCAGGCCGGGGACTTTTTAATTTAACTGTTACGACAAAATTCTGATCTAAATTAAATAATTAAACAGAAATGTTGTCAAGCATATTTAGTTTATTTTAACATTATAGTACATCTCATGCATATATTATCAAAGGACTTAAAACTACAATTAAGAACATAGGTATGATAGTTTGTAGGTTAGAGTTGTTTTATTATACATACATTGAACTCTTTTCCACACTACCAATGAGGTAGAGTTGTAGGCGCGTTTTTTATGTAGAGGTATCTCCCTGGAGGCCTAATCCACCTAATGAAGAATTATATATCAAACTAATGTTTTTTACTTTAATTGGTGAGCATATTTACCTTTTTACCTTTAGTTCATATGTTTCCTTCGATGATGTGTTTACTTGTCGAGTCATCTTGGTATCACTGTATATTTTATTTCTTCTGCTACTATCTGTGTACGCCATTCCTCATAAAATTAATCATTGAATTCTGTCTAATGTATTTACCATATCTACAAAACAGTTAGTATTTATTTTCTCCTCATATGTTCGAATCTAATGCTCATGTTTAATTTTGAACAATTACAATATCTGTGTATACAAATCTTTCACGCCCTACAATACCATTTTCTACAATTATATTCAATTAATTATGTGCATACTTTTAGTTGTTTCCACTCTTATCACTCTGTCTTAGGAATTCCCAATATTGCACGACATTATCACATATCCTGAGTGTTTCCTTTAGTCACTTTCACTTTCCGAGTCACTGTCTAAGTCAATTTGAAACTGTTAATTTCCAATCTGTCTAATACATGTTCACGATTCCACCATTTATCAATTACTTGTGTATGTCTATTCGAGTTCATCCAAACCGAAGGTGTTGTGGTCGACATTGCTTCCTTCCACATATCCAAACCGTTCTTGATGAAATATCCTTCTCGAACAACATGTCTATCACAATCTTTGCTATCATCATATTAACTCGATTATATTGAATGTACAGTGATAGGGAGGGATCTTTTTTTTAATTATCCATGTCTGCTGAAGTCGCTCTTGAAACAATAATCTTGAGTTTATAATTATTTTTTAACCTCCCATCTTAATAGTTTCTTTAGAGGCACTGAGGGCAATTGCCATTCTTAGTCTGGTTTGTAGGACCAGAACTTGTCCGAAAATATCAAAAATCACAGCTTTTGTTGAATTAAAAATACTGATATTATATGTTTAAGTATTTCATGAGTTTAAATTATTTTAAAGATAATTTATTTACTTTTTTTTAATCTAATTATCTAATTTAAATAAATATAGCCATAAATTGTTGCTACTATTAATTTATTTTATATTTTTGATTTATTTTAATACTTTTTAACGATCTCAATTAAACCGTAATATACTGAAAAAATCTTGTTATAAGTAAGTTCACCAAGTGACGACACAAAAAGGATCGACGAATGAAAAATGAACACCAACCCGAAAACCGTAAAGCATGCATTAAACAGTCTTCGGTGTTAATGTAAAGCGTCACAATATGTCAAAATTCATTAGGCATATCGCTGTTATATGGATTTTAATTAGGCGCAGCATGCGATCTTACGTGTCTGTTGGCGTCATGTTTGTAGCTGCTCTTCAATAGCTCATCGGCGCGAATGACTTCATAATCTACGTTGAGTAAGTTATATTCGAATAATATCGAACACTCTTGCTTAGAAGATTCTATATAGAACCGATACGATAATTTTTCATTGTAGATGAAGTTATCTCTATACTAATTAATGACCAATACCTATAAATAAAAAAATTATGTTACGTAAAGAAAATTGAAGATAGACAAATAAACCCAATAACTTTAAGGCCAATTAAAAATCAAAATTTCCGCATCAATAAGGTTCCAGGATATGTTCTGGCCTCTTATTTCCAGGTACTTATAAAGTAGGAAAGGGCATAATATAACTTGCGTTCATACTCTCTCTGCACACTGTGGTTGCAATATCCTATATAGTCGAAGATTACTGAAATTATTGTGATCCCTAAACTAAGTAAATCGGTTTACGATAAAACAGAATATTGATCAATGTCAATGCTACCGATCATATTCAAATTCGAGAAGCTGCTCTTAAAACGCCTAAGAGAAAGCAACTTACCCCGGCGTACCAATTGGGATTTAATTAGAAATACTCGACAATATATTACGTTGGGAACTATCTAAATTTGAACATTGAATTCAACACACGACTTTAGCTTCAGTAAGAGGGTCTTCCTGTGGCTTTGATCACTGCGGCTACCAAGCGATTTATTGAGAAAAATTAGAATTAACAAACTAATTAATTAATTAACATAATTGTCTAGTAAAATTTTTCTAATCAGTGCAACTAATCTTACTATAAAGTGATACTATTTTCTGCTGTGAACTATGGTTCAGTATATCCATAATTTTGTTTTAGTGAGATTGTAATATCCATCTTGGTAAATTATAAGATAATAGTGTCAATAGTTAACAAAGGAAACAAATCAATTGCAGTGGTGTTGTTCAATATGAATTATTTTTGCTTAATCCCACTATCAAGAATGAATGCAACATGAGTGTTATAAGTCATTTACATTTTGCTTCAACTTCAACGAGCTATTTGTTTCAAGAAGATCTACTCTTTTCAAGATCATTTTTCAACGGCCCTAATCATTCTATGCATTAGTCTAAAACTTTACCTATCTATATTTGAAAGATCTGTTAATCTTAACCATTAAAATTTTTCGGACACCTCATCTTTAGTGTCCTTTTTTATATTCCGAGTCATATTTGGAAATACGTAATAGTGCTTAAATGCTTAAATGCTAGGTAATTTTGAACCGAAATAATTTATAAATTAATTTTTTACTATTGTTGTGTTGTAGTTGCAATTTTGGCAATATGCATTAATATACAAGCAAGAAAAAGAGTGAGGGATGAATACATCAATAGGTATTTCCTAAATTAAAATTATAATTAGACTACTTAAGCTAAAGTTCAGAGTAACAACTATACACCATACAGTTCATGTGGTGTTGTTCACCTCAATATTCTGATTTTCTCTGCGTTGTCCTGCTGTGACTAAGTAGCTCTATTTCATGCTCATCTTTAGTACCCTTTTGTATGTTCCGAGTCATATTTGGAAATACGTAATAGTGCTTAAAAGCTAGATAAATTTGCACCGAAATAGATGATGCCGAAAATGTGTATCTTATTAATTTTATTAATGCTATTACGATTAAATTATACATTTTTTAACCAATTTGATCACTTTTTCACAGCATAGATTTTAGCCTAATTAGTATACCTTAATTCTATTCATCATTTTGCATTTTCTAAGGTGATTGATATATTTATACATCTTTTAGTGTAAATGTTATTAGTATAATAATATTTTATACGATTAATCTCAATTTCGCCAATAGTTATGAACTTTATATACTATAGTCTTTCGCAAAGCTTCTTTTTATGTCCATTGAGTTGTTAAAAGATTCTACTTCCTCCCTGATGGTTATGAGGATGCTAGTCTCGTTTTTTTTGATCGTTTATTATTGTGGATTTTGAAGTAAATTAATTTTTGTGTTTTAAACCATTACTTATTTGATAACTTAAATAAAACAATGAGTTATGACAAATAAATTATTATGATTTTATGAAGACTTTAAGTTGTTTGACAAATGTATTAAATTGTTGCAAATTTTTCACAGTTTGGAATAAGGGTTATAAAAAATAATATATATTTTGTAGTATCTATTTGTATGAAGTTTAACTATGATAAATATTTTGTATTCAATTTTTAGGCTTTCAAATGTGTATTTTTTAACTGGAATTTTTTTAATTCTTTATCAAATAATGTATTTTCAAAATGTTTTCGAATTTTAATTTTTTGTAATTTTTCCCCTTTCATTGGTGATTGAGTTTTTTCAGTTGGCCACATATTCCTTAAACGTATAATAATTATTCTATTGGTATTTTCGACGTGGCTATCGTCTACATATTTCTAATGTTCAAAAAGATTTTAGCGATTTTTTTAAGATTATTATTCTATTTCTTATTTTGTATTTTTTTTAGGTTTTTTGAAGCGATTGATAACCACATGAAGGAGGATAACGGTAAGACCTTGTAAAATGTATCTATTTGTTCATGAATTTATTGATGCGTAGGTATAAACTACAACAAAGGAATATTTCTTGGCTGTTAATATAGTTGTCAGTGCCTGGAAGAAATATTTTTATTTAGTTTCGTGGTCAACCTATGTAATGATGCGGGGACATTTTATAAAGAGAAAAATATTTTAAATTTTCTTCTGGTTATTGTGTATTGATTTCACCGAGTCTGATAAAGCTATAAAATACGAAACCTAATCTAGAATAATGTGGAATGTTTAACTTGAAATATAAAAAAGGTATAAAATGTTAATTTGTACATTTTGGTAATAATTTTCTTCAAAATATTCATATGAATGGCAACTATATCTTACAGTCGTTTCATATTTGGGTATTTTTTGCCCATAAAACATTCGTAAGATACTTAAATATCCTGAGTATATCTACTATTATATATATATATATATATATATATATATATATATATATATATATATATAATTTATTTTATGGTATTTTATGTCCAAAATGTTTTTAAATTATGTATTCGTATTTGTTTAGCAATGCGCTTGTTTATGTTTAGGTTCTTGATATTTTTTCATTTTGGTATTAAAAATGAATGTTTCATAAAAAAGTGGAAAATATAGTGTTATTGGCAATAAATTATATAATCGAAAAATATAGATTGTGATAAAGTATAGTCTATTCAATAAAACAATAAACCTATGTCATCAATATGTATAACATGAACACGTTGCAATGTTGCCGCATCAACTTTGACTTTTAGTTTATATTGGCTTTGATGTGACAAAATTCATACATGTCTCGTAGCCATACAGAAGAATTGGCAAGAAAAGCCTCCGGACGTGGCCGACTTTAACGGAATCAAAGACGATTGTAATACTTGTTTTCTTCAGCATGTACGATCTTAGAGAAACTGCTGCATCATGGCCGATGTCATTTTTTCCTCTTGAAGTACTGACCTCAAGTCTCAACTTGCTCGATCCCCTATTTGACTTTTTTCATCATTAATTTTCAAGCCATATGTATCTGCAGTGTAGACCGTATGTAACATTTCTTGTAAATATCTCTGTCATCTCTTGTAAAGTTTCCCAAATAAAGATTTTGGAATGTCAGTTGCTGGTGGGGGGCCTATGGAACTAAATTAAAGTTTTACGTATTTTATAATATTTTTAATAAAGTTTAAAGTACACTTACGAGAGAAACTATGAAAATGGTTAGTAAAGTTGTAATTTTTGTTACTCTCATAATATATTAATAAATTAATATTATGGCAGCCAAAGGCTTGAAAAGAGCAATAGGCTTGTTTCAACGGGATTTATGAGAAAAAGTCTGAAATTAATCCAGATTATCTTTGAGTGTAGTGAAATGCTTATCATGTATTTTTAAAAATATTTATACTATAAACTTGCGAATTACACTAGTATTGATTTTATCGAACTGGATCCAGGCCTATATCCGGAAGCCACTAGTTCATACATTTATCAAGTTTCAAGTTTAATATGTTTGATCTTAATTTCTTATATTCTTAATGCTATAAACTAAAATTTCGATATTTTATATTCAAAGTATCAAAGAAAGTAGGCCTGTATCATTTTTGACACATTGGAAATGGATTACATCAGAATTTGGTAATATTGGTATTAATAATACAGTATTAATAATAATAACTTAAACATTGGTACAATATGTATTAATTAAAATATTTTCCGTCAATTTCTTCAACTTTTCCCCATATTTGTGGTAATATGGCAATATCGTGTCGAAATAACAATATTGTTTTGGCCGCGGTCCAATCCCATCCCATTTTTGCACTTCTTCGGCATTTCGAGACCGTTTGCCAATCAAGTCATGCTGCATCGATCCGAACAAGTGGTAGTTAGATGGCGCTATGTCTTGTGAGTTTGCTGGGTCCGAACTCCCCACTCGAGTTACAACAGTATAAGCTTCAAAATTGTTGCACTTGACGGCCAATGTTGTCATGCTAAAGGATAACTTAGAGTCTGTTACAATCTATAAGTGGTGTTTTTTGCAACACCAAGTTACTCAATTTGTTTAATTCACGTCGGTAAACATCTGCGGTAACAGTTTCCTTCGGTTTTAGCATTTCAGCGTTTGGTTTATGGTTCTGAATGTTCTGCTTGGGTGTCGATGTGGATAGCTCTCCTGGAATACTTCAGTACCTTTTTATATTTAAACGGCTCGAAATTCCATTTTCAGTCAATTCGTATGGTAGTAATTTTCCCTCCTTTTAGTCCAATAATTCTTTGAGTTCATTGGTTTCCAATTTATTTGAGTCCGATATAGACTGTTCTTTGACATTAATATTATATTTGATATCAAAATTACTACTGTTATTACAAATTCTTAATACAAGAACCTGCAATTGGGATGAGATGGACTACCATAGGATTATCATAATTGTTACATGGGATTCGCAAGCAGGTTTCTTCAAATCAAACAATGAAAGTAACAGATGCTAATAACTCTATTTTGTGCGTTCCGTAATTAATGTTTACATACCCTCAATAATTCAATAATACAAAATGGGAAACTGTTATTTTATTGGTGAAAAATGTCAAAACAATCGAATTTAATCAGGTTAATTAATTGTTGTGATAATTAAATTATGTTGTTTAATAGTTGTTTACGTTAATACTTCGCATTTATATGTAACCAAATTACTATGAAACACCTAATATTTAAGTATATTTCAGATTATATCAGTATATATTATCTTCAATATAGTTTTTTTTTGAAAAAGAAATTTTAAGAAAAATATGTTAAGCAAGATTTTGAAGAATTGCTCGATGAAGACTTCATACTTTACAAATTACATAAGGATTTGATTTATCAACAATAAACTAGCTACCCAAAAGTCTTGGAATTATTAAAAGGAAGGAAGGAAGAACATTGTGAAATTTCAGATTTCTAACGAAAAGGAATATATTTTGATAGGATAGATATAGAAAATAGAATCAGAAGTGTGAGCTACAATGAAGAGATCGAAAGAAAAGAGAACTCTTTTTTTCATTATGATAGAATTTTTTAACAATTTTTACAATTTTTTTGCATAGTCGGCATGGTATTTGGTAAAAAGCAGACTCTAATCTACATAAGTAAAAAATGAACCGCCGAAATGTATGTGGGCACATAACTTCATAACCACTGCACCAAACTGAATAAATCTTATTGTGTTTGTTGTAATAGGACAAGGTTTATGCAAAAAAGAAAAAAAAACTTACGGGAAAGTTTTTGTTTTTAAATTTCATAATATGAAAAAAGTGACTCGGGAGACAATTGACAAAGCATTAACAGATGTGCATATGCATGTGCAACTTTATTAATACACTCAGTAAAGAGCAGAAAAAAGAAGGAAGATATTTGCAAGTGCTGTTAGAAATAAACAACTAAAACATGCTAATTCAAAATGCTATCAAATGTACACTAAATAACCTAGAGAAGCTACTAGGAGATATACTGTATGGTGCCTAGAAAAACTCTTAGAAAATATAGCTAAAATCATCTTGAACTATATAGAAAAGTTATTTACTATTCAAGTGACAAAATTATAAGTATAGAAAATCGGTCTCCTGTATATGGTGTAACATTTAGAAATGTGCTAGCGGCGGTCCAGCTGCAATTATTGTTTCGCATCTTTAAGTTATCTCCTTATTCATCAGGATCTGCTCTTAGAACATTTTCTATGTATAATTAGTAAACATACTGCAAGTTTTTAAATGACACCTCTTGGAACAAATGAAGTAAATACTTTATGTTTCATGTTTCGAATCCAGGATTAATTATATTAATTATATTACATTCAATCAGAACATTCAAATTTTAAATGTATCTTTATTATTGTTTTCTTAGTTAATAAAGTTAAATGAAATTAATAAAAATTAAGGCTTTTGTTCACAAATGTTGTGTTCAGGGAAGTGGGCGGTTAACAGCTAATATATCTTAAAATAAGCATTTCTTTCAAACTAAATAAAATATTTTTTGCAAAAACAAAGTTACCAAAATATTCACTTTCATGTACTCCTGATTTATGAATGACATGATATTTTTATAAAGACATATAAACTATATTTCAATCAAATGATTAAGACAATTTTGAAAATAAAAATTACATTGATTTCTTATTTCAATGAAATAATTAATTTATTTAATTAATGAAATAATGAAAAAAAAAATGGAACGTAATTTACTATTTAAACATGTATTTTCAGATGTTAGTAAAAGTACTACTATCAAAAGTCCATTAGCCATAAATTAATAAAATGGAAACCTATCATATATATTTTTTTATTGGTTTAGACATTACAGGCTCATTTTGCCGGCCTTAAATTCGATCGTATATTAATTTTATTATGGTTTCGAAACATATCTAGAGCAACTTACGACTTGATGATGATGGCACGCTCCTACCAAAACCAGATTAATAATTACCGATTACCTAACATCGAAAATATCAATTTCGGTTCGACAATAAGCCGAAGCTCATCGATCTTCCGCAGACACACCCGTCGATACTATTCAGATTTCTACTCTGTAGAAAAGTTGTACGGTATCTTTTCCACATATTAACTATGAGAATTCAACAACGGGAAGCTATAAAGTACGCCAAATGGTTCGGTTTAACGTCGAGGGGATTTCGTAAAAGTACAGTCTGTGCGTTAGAAAACGGACGTGTGGGTTTCTCCGTTCACCAAAAACCGTCGAAAAAATAGTGGAAAAATGAGAATAAGTGAGACATAATTTTGATAGCGACCCGAAGGAATTGGATAAAATCGTTTCATTTTATCTCGTTTACGTCGACGCATTTCTTTGCTCGATTGGTTCGGTTTCGACCGAAAACAGTTCGTGACAAATCTTATTTACATAATGACAGCCTCTTTGCATCTTTTATTGCTTTATCATGTTTCTGATTTTGATTTTGTTTACTTTTATATCTGTAGTTCTATGTTTGGTGATTCTATTTGTTTTAAATTTGTATACTACTGTGACTAAATAATACGAATTACGAAAATACAAATTTTGAAATTAAACGCAAATGGATTATTTATTTTTACAGTTTTTCCTTTTATTCAAAGTAATTCCGGTTTCAAATAAAGCATTTATAAAGCATAAAATATATATTTTTTTATTATTTAATTAATATATTGTTACTAGTCGTTTCCGTCTAACCGAAAATTTGTCTTTATGTTAACTTAAATCTAGGTATATAACTAGGAGGACCCATCGGCCCTAACTCAGTTTCTGGTGAAATAATGTTTATACATGTCACTGCTGAAATTTTTAATATATGCACCTCACTACACAACACTACACAAGATCAGATGATTTTATTCTTTTGAGTGTGTGTCCTATTCTGGTGGTATCCAAAAGTTGCAATATTTCAATATTAGTTTGAGAATGGAGTCTTTCCTCATGCCCCCTTGCAATTCTCTTGATTTCTTGACTGACTGTGGGTATCTGAAGGTCTAGATGTAGGTAATCAGTCCTATAGCATTTGGGTGCACCCACAATACCTCTCAGGACTTTGTTCTGAAAAATTTGTATTTTATTAATGTTACTCTTTGCAGGGCATCCCTATAATTGAACTCTGTATGTCCATATAGGTTTCCATATTTGCTTATATAATAGCAATTTATTATGTACTGATAATTGTGATTTTCTTCCAGTTAGCCGGTACATTTTTCTATATTTTAATTCCAGTTCTTTTCTTTTCTTCTTTATATGTTCCTAAATATAAAAATAATAGATGACTTTACTGTGTATTTAATTAGGTTGAGTTCATTTGTAACTAACTTCATGTTCAAGTCTCCCTTACAGCGTTCACTTTTCAGTATGTCTGTGATGTCAAGTTTGAATAAAAAAATTCAGTGTTTTTAACACACTGTTTGAATTTGTACCGAGTAAATTACATTTTCGGGAAGATTTACTTTATTACTTCAGTTTAAGGAAAATGTTTATAGGAACCATGCTCTATTAATTTCAACATGTGGATACTGATTTCGATCTTTTAGAAGTGGTGATTTTGACACCGACGATAAAGAGCGTTCTGAACAGCCAAAAAATTTGCAGACGAGTATTTGAAAGCATTACTCGATGAAATCATGAATGCGGATCGCTATCGACTACAATTGATGCATTTGAATCAAGCACTGCGCGAAAAACAGCTTGAATACTAACAAAAACATTGTTTGTCTTCAGTATGACGACGCTAGACCGTAAAATTAAAATTGGCACCGCTACCCCACTCTCTGTATTGTCCAGACCCTACCCCTTATTACTACTTGTTCCGACACATGAGTCGTGATTTGTCTGAACCGCGCTTCACTTCTTATGAAGATACCAACAAAAATGGGCCAATTTGTTGATGATACTCTAAGATATATCGGTCTTTCTAAAAGGAATCCATTTGAAGGTGGGAAAACAGTAGTATCGATGGACAATACTTTTAATAAAATATATTGTTCAAAAAACCGATTTCTCACAATAGAGCTTCAAATTAAAATATATAGATCTAACAAGTGTTTGAAGTTTAAATTAGAACCAAATACTACACGGATCTGAAATCAGGGGAATATGATTTGTTGCGGAATAATACAAGGCGCTAAGTATCAGTGCTGTATAGCACATTATTGTGATAAAAAATTTTAGGGTATGTAAATGTGTAGTTCTTGGCTTAGATTTCCACAAAACATACATAACTCTCAAATAACAGCTACAGGGAAGTGAACAAGATATAGTACATGATTGGCTAGTTGAGGGCATGCGCACTTAAGTAAAATTAATAACATTTTAGTTTGGTGTATGGTGTTTTTATTGTTTACAGGTCTATATTTTGTTGAGAAGTAAATATAGCTAACGATATTTTTTTACATGCGATTTCTATTATCAATATTTTTGGACTATTAGTGGCGTTGAAAGTTAAATTACTGAATATAAAGTCAAACTTGCAATAATAGATACTTATTATGTTGCTCAAATTCACTGATATGCCTTTGTTCTTCAACAAATAAATTAAAATAATAGTTAAACATATATATTAACGTATAAACGTATATAGTAACGATTCTTCTCTTGTAGTTTTATTTTTTATATAGTAGTTACTAAGTACCTTGCATATTCCAAATATGTACAATATTACTCGCAACATTATCAGTACACATTCTTTACATATTCTTATCAAACGTAGATGCTTACATATCATATTTTTTAATAACCACTAGGAACAAGATCCTAATATTGATATATAAAAGTTTAACATACCTTACCAAATAGTGTTAGATAACTTGTTGCACTTTATATTATCTGCCACTATGTGAGTTTTGAAAATTACCCTATCCTGGTAATTTTGTTGATGTTGTCACATCTTTTAATTTTATTCATGTTTTACTTTTAGTTTTGCTAACCGCGATTTTACTTAAAGCGGCTTGGCTTTTCAGGTTTAAAGCTGCTAAGGATCGATTAACTATCTTGTTTTGTTGTAACATCTTAGGTGATTTTACGATGAAGCCAATACTTGTTTACAAATCACTAAATCCCCTGCACTTGAAAAATAAAAATAAGGACTGTGTACCTAAGATAAATCCTAATGTTTGGGTTACGATGACGGTATTTACAGACTAGTTTACTAATTGTTTTGTGCCTAGTACTACACATTATTTGTTGTCAAAGTCACTATCATTTAAGGTACTTCTGCTTTTCGACAGTGTGCCAGGATATTCGGAGACCTTAATTTTAATCCTTTCCAATGTATAAATACAATTTTTACCTCCCAACACAACTTCGCTTCTGCAACCATAATATAATGGTATAATTTTAACGCAGCATTTAAACGATATTATCTAAGGCGCGCTTTCAGTCGCATCTTACTTAATGCATGGAAGCAGATCCTGCATTGATTGTTACCGTAATTTGGAAATAGTTTAATATTGCTCATTGCGTAACCATTATTAAAGATGCAGTGAGTAAGTTAAGACCAACTGTAAATACATGGTGGAAAAATCTATACCGGAAATTGTTATCAATATCTCAGCTTTTCCGGACTAAGAAGCCGAAGTCACTAATATTTTACAAGTTATGCATCAAATACATGGAAAAGTTTTAGCCGCTAATGACAATGAATTCACAAAAGAGGAACTCGTTGACATTTTGGAAAGCAATACAAATAATGAATCAAATGATGAAGATGATACTTCTCAGGAATTAGCTCGAAAATCAATTAAGTCTTTAACTCTAGACAAAATAAATGGTAAAGGCGATAGGACGGTCCTCCTACTGTTGCGATAGCCTAGGGTTCGAATCCTGCTGGGGCATGGTCATAAATTTATGTTTGTGATTATTTAAAATTTGTGATTGTTCTAGGTAAGAGTGTAAAATCCGACAAGGAAAATGATCACAGTCACGTCAGTAACCAGGCTGGGTAAGACCGGATGTCTTCTGGGATGATTTCTGAAGTTGGTCACTCGCCAGTCGGTAGGCTTAATGCTGAGGACCGTAGTTCGGAGCCCACGTTAAACTGTAGGCCCAGTCCAGATAAATCCATAGTTCGTAAAAGGAAAATTTGTTAATTTATTTGATTACCAAAAAAACTGTGTTTCTTTCAATTTTATTAAATTTTTATAACCACATATAAAGAATTAACAAGTATGTGAAAACCTATCCTTTTTTTGTTTGCTTATTATTTTTATTTTTATTTTTCTTATCCTTCAAGCATAACGATACAAGATCGCCCCCCGCTGACGATCGTTTTGAATTCAATATGTTTTCTAGTATCAATCTCAAGGTTTTTATACACTTGCATTCATAGTGATTTAGATAATTCAAGTGTTTGATCCCAATATTGATTATTGAACTTTGCCGACTGTTCATGTACTTTTTGTTTTGCGAATATAAATCATACTTACCTACCATCATTACTTACCGATATTTTTGCTCAGTGTTCTACTGGAGTAGAACTTTCATTAAATTACAAGATTATTTTCTATAACATTTTTTGTATTAGAAATGTGAAATAACACCTGACAAAAACTTTTTAGTCGACATAATGTACGACATATTTAAGGTTAGTTAGTTAAACACAATTTCTTTGCGGGGTATTTATTATTGGAGGAATGCCCTGCTAGCCACTTCATCTTTTTTTAAACGTTCCAATTATTAAAACCCAAAATTTCCTTGGATTTCGAAAATTATTTATTGATGATTGATTTATAATATAATATATAATATTCAAACAGCTGGATTGGCATTAATTTTTTCTCCAGTACTTTGGAATATCTGAAATGCTGCTCCAACTGTTGTTATGATCTGGGCTGATCTCATGAGGCTGTAAAATCGGAAGTCTGGGATGATATCTAAGTTGCTAACTCGCCAACGGGTAAGCTTAATGCCAAGGATGTAGCTCGCTGACTTCGTTAAGCAGTAGGTCCAATTCAGATAAACCTTAGTTTATAAAAGTGAGTTTCATTCTATATACATATGGTTCGGCTTTAATTAAGTAAATGAAATACTTAATAAAGTCTTATTTACTGTTTATTGTTATATTTCATCATCAGTAACAGTCCGATGCACGAAACTCCTTTTCCCATTTCAAAATACTATTTCGTAAATATGTTTTTCCTATTTAATAGTTTTTCATTCTATTTTATGTTTTTCTTGTCTTTGGATCTACCTCATGTTATGTAAATTTTATAAAACAGATTGTTCAGTTTCCTATAATGATGTAGCCTATTTTGATTACATTTAAACTATATTTTCATTACGTACATTTCTAGATTTTTTGTTGCAATTCACTGTTAGTAAAGAACATAGTAGTTTATGCTTACAATAAAGATTTTGAAATTATAAGGTGCAACGCCTACTTTAAAATAGACGCAATTATAGATCGCACAACTAATAATATTTAATCTAAACGAAATTCATCAGTCATTACGATTTTTCCGAAGGAATCCAATTGGTATTTAGAGTATCACGATCAGCCAAGTAAGCAGCTTAATGCTGTTTGATTAATTGATCTAGAGTAATCCAGCCGATATCTTCATTGCAAAATTAATCATACGTTTTAAATGCGGGCGCCCAGTTTGTAATCTCTTTAAAGTCGTATTGGTTTTCCTTATTGATAGAAAGCGTTAAGTATTGTCTTATTTCATTAAGATTGATGGATAATGCGATCTTGATTGCTCAATATTTTTCCATTATCTTATCATTGATTTAGTATCTTACTTTAAAGGTGCCTATATACTAATACTAATATTTGATACGTGTGGTTTATCACCATATAATTATTATTAGATACTATTTATATTATACATTAGTGTCAATAGCAGGAAGTGCGGAAATTCGTTTTTATAGATACTGCAATATGCGATTGGATGTTGGTATGCTTCTGTATCGTCAGGCTATATAAAGTTGCCATGATTATTTAGCCTCTCTTTGTTAGTTGGTGTTTCTCTTTATGATTAAAACTCTCAATCCTATGTTTTCGTACTCTGCTATTATAATAGATTCTTAATTCGGCAGTACTTTTTGCTTTATAGTTAAGTTATAAAAAAATTAAAATTAAGTAATGTATAAAACAATTTAAATGCAATAATATAGAAATAATAAAAATATTACTAGTAATATTAAAATATCTAGATTAGGCATAGAATTTGACATGAATCTTATACAGGATCTGTTCAACTATGCACTGCTTTAAATTTAATATTTAATTTTTTAATAAATACTGATAATAAATCAATAAATGAATGCTAAGAAATTTAGGAACAAACGTTTCTTAAGATAACTTTAACGATTATGGATATTAGATAGCAGGCTTTACAATTTTACACGAACATTTTATTTTACACGAATAAGAATGCTTAGATTGGAATTTGTTAAGAAGAAGGAGAAGTACTGCTACAGGGTTGCTATTTATCTGCTTAATGTTTTATAATTTTTAACCCATTTCGTTAAAAGAAGAGATACTATGTTCGACTATATATATATATTTCCGAGGAGGTCCCATTGGAAAGAAATCAGGATCTCATGGGAGGGAAAGAGGGAAACGCTCAAATTTCAAAGGCACAAAGGTACAAAGTTTTCACACATTTTTATCTAATGTAATGAGATATTTGGGTATAATGTTATTGCTGAGCTGATGTGACGGAAAATCAGAAGTCATTCAGTGCAAAAGTCATTGTTTGTTTTTTTAAGCGCTAACTGTAGCATATAAGATCTTGTAGAAATCTTGTAGACAACTGCTTCTGTGGTATAATGGTTAGAGCATTTAGCTCCCAAACGGAGGTCGCGGGTTGGATTCCTGGCGGGGACGATAACTTTTTGTTGTTTAGTTAGAGCATTTGTCAAATCACCTGGGCTATGTAGAGGACTCCGGGGCCTGAAACGATCCTTATTTTCAATCATTTGCGTAAATCACTGCGTAATTTGTTGAGAAAATATCTAACACTATAAAGATACACGTATTTTATATTCTACACACAATTTAGCTTAATACCATCCTAACATAAACCTATTTATCTATTGACAATATTATTTTAACTATTACGAACTGACTACTTCGAAGTCGGTGCCGAACTGTTATATTAATTTAGATTTGCTTTGTTGGTAATTTAATTTTTTTGTATATGTCACAAAATTATATTATTATTTTTGTATGTGATCAGTTGGTAATAGCTAAAATAAAATTGTAACTAAGTGAACTTAAACCTAGGTTGGTACTAAGCTAAATTGTGTGTATATAGTAGAATATAAAATACGTGTAGTAGATAGGTTAAATAAGACTTTTCTTTAGTTTTATTTAGTTAATTATTAAAAATCCAAGTTTGATACTGTTTAGTGACTTCCTAATTTATTTTTTAAAGTCGGTTCAATTTTTTTCTTAAAAATATTTTTTCAAAATATTCTCTATGAAAATTTCGATGGAAACAATTTTTGTAACACTTTTTCCATCACATTTTCTTGAACTTCTCCGAGGATTTCACGCAAAAGAATGTTCGAATACTATTCAGCATTTCTTCGCACTAATCGAAACTAGTGTTTTGAGCATTTCTCAGTTTATTTTAGATTTAAAGGCGATCACATTTTTTTATGAACAAATGCTCATACAGTAACTTATTGATGTTTTTGTTTTGATTCATCCTGGTTGGAGTATCGGCCACTATAGAATTCTACAGACGATAGATGATGTTTGATGATGAGACACTATAGATGATGTTTTATTACCACATGAAGAATTAACATAATTTATGCATTGTTATCTTGCAAATTGATGTCGAAAGAAATTTGATGTTACGAAAAGTAATCGCACCGTGATGTTCACTAGTTAATTCTGATTTTTGCTGCATGTTATTTTTGTTATTAAGTTAAACGTTCTGAAGAAATATAAATAGCAATCCCGATACTAATACAATGTATTGTGTTACACTGCATAGTCTTATTTAACTCGATACAATATATTGCTAGTACATTTCGAATTGCTTCCCGATTTACCTTACTCTCCAGATCTTGCGAGTACAGTATTTTGAGAGAACACAGACAAATCGTCTTACAAAAAGGCACAGGAAAACCCCACATACAATAAAAACACAAAAAGTTACCAAAATTAAGTAAAGGTATCAGAAACACCAGATGGAATGAAGACAATTAGAAACTAACAATATTTCGGTGAAGTCTCAAATGACTCGTCCTACGATTGGTACGCCGTTTGTTCTTTTATTCCATCTTATCAATCTCGAACCCTAATTTATCGGAATTTGGATAGAAGTATCGCAGTTTTTGGTAGAAAGATTTCAGTTCAGAAGTTTTATCGAAGGCGAATTGATGGGTGAATGTACTATCTCTACTGACCAAGGATTTTGTATCAACTAAAGTATCTTTTGGTCATTTTCTTCAGGTAGGAGATGTTGGAGAGAAATTGAGTTTATGAATATATATGAATCCCAGTAAATGTCTGTCAGAATACTGTATATTACTAGTACAAAATTAATTCAAAAAGATAACCAAAATTAAAAATATTAATAGAAACTAGGGATGGCATTGTGATCGAAATTAGACCACAATGAATTATATTAATCATATTTCTCTCATTCAGAGCAAAGGGAATAATGCTACTAAACATGTTTTCAGTTTAAGACCACAAATGTATTTGATATATAATATTAAGTAAAAAAATAAATGTCAACGTAAATGTAAATGTATATTAAAATATATATATAAACTATCTCAAAAACTAATATTCATTTTCATTTTTTAAATTATTTTTAATTAAATATAATTTTCATTAGGTTTCTATAATTGACAGTGAACGTTATGACAAAGTATCATAAGTAAGATTATTTTCAGAACTGTAACAACTTCAAGGAATTAAATATAAGTATATATGATCTTTGTTTACTTTTGTGTTACAAATATAAATATGGTGTAATAAATAAAGTGAATAAAATAATTTTAAAATTGGTATTTGACTCTAGTAGGTATATTAAAATAATAACGATAATTAGTTAATGTATTTTTTACAATTTAGAAATGTATATTTAAGGAATGTATTTGCAATCAATGAAAATAACTATTGATTTTTAAAAGCTTAGGTCTATTAAGTAAATAATCAAAATAATTGATACAAGGTCCAAAGAATAAAATATGTCATATAGTCACATATCTTATTGCATTAATTAAGCGCCTTAAGATTTATCAATGCTTTAAAATGTTTTCAGATTTATTATTAATAAGTAATTATGTAGTTAGTTTCATTTTCACTGCTCTTCATTACTTCATTTATGTATTTATGTCGCCTTTATATTTTATCCTTATTTCTCACCTAAATTATATATTGTGAAAACAATAAATACACCAGGGTCATTAAAATAATAATTTCTTTACCTGAATTTTTAAATAAAATGGTATTATTCTTTACTTATTTATTCCATTTTTCGATCTCACCCTACCAGATAGCTCATCTTTAATTCGCCTTCTATGACTTTCGTCTTGCTACTCCTTTCTACTTTGTTTTATATCCCAAATGGGAAATAACAACAAATAAGGAATTAAAATTCTATGCAGCTATTTATAATTATTAATATTCTTTGCAACATTCATTTTAACTCCTGCACAAATTAACGTATCTCTTCGTTCTCTTTATTTCAAAGCTGATTTCGAACATCTAAATTTCTTCTAAATAAACAGGACAGATGATTCTTGTTATTGTGGAATTTTGTTAATCTATGTTGGGATTAAACTCTCGGATATGTAGGGTTTTTCTTTCACAGCTTTATGTACCTTCCCATAAAACAGAGGCATTAATTTGTTTTTTTCTACAAAAAATGTAAAATATAATTTTGCTTCATCATACTGTTTTTAATCGTTTTTTTTAAACTTGCCATAACTCTTTAATTGTCCCAACAATACATGAATTACCGAAAGTAACTAAATTAAATAACTTCGTTTAATTTGTTCTATTATACTCATTTCCGTTTTAATATCGTTTCAACTGTCAATTTGCGGTACAGCGCGTCGGCCAAAGTCAAAAATATTTATTTAAAACACACACACGCACACACACATACACACACACAATGTTTGTGACACAAAATAATCAATGATCTAACGGCTATTCCTGGTTGCTTAATTTGGGCCTATTTCGTTTTATTGGAATTTATTTATTTGTAGCGTATATTACACAAAAAAATAGGCCCTAAATTCTTCCTCGCTAAATTTCACGCCTCCAGGAGCTCTCGTTTTCCTCCAAAAGGGAGGCCAATTAATGTATATATTATAAAATATTCTAGATGGTACAACATTAACAAAATTACAATGAAACATAACGGCAAAGAGTGTAAAATGTAACTTAGTTATTTAACACTCTTTCGTAGAGTATGTAAAATTTGTATATATCAATATTAGTGTTAGAGTTATAATTATTAAAAAATATCATGTGTAAGCATATACGTTTGATATCGAATCGGTACTGACATTATTGCAGACATTATTGTACATGTTTGCAATATTCTATGTACTAGGTAAAGATGTTACTAGATGAAAAATGTAAAACTATAAGAGAGGATTCCAGATATATAAGGAATATTTATGGCATATTAGTGGTATGAATACCCAAATTCGAAGGACATACATCAATAAAATGTGAATATAAATAATTGAACATACCGATGTTGTTACTTCGAAAATTAAATATACCATATTTGATATAAACTTTATTTTCTTTGTTTTTTTCATTAATGTTTTCAATACCTCAGTTAAGTTTTAGTTATTTTCAGTTATTTAGTAGAGAACAAAGGTATGTTAGAAAATTTGAGCAAAACATAAGTATCCATTGGTACAAGATTGATTTTATTTTGAGTTAAGTTTTTCAAATGTCAATTCCATTAATTCTCATTCAATCACTGATCTACATACAGTATAGGTTCGTATTGCGATTATTTATTTTTCAAAGAGAAACGAACGAACAATAAAATCGTCAAATATAACCAAACTAAACTGAACTGTTTTTAATTTTATTTAAGTGCACTAACTGGCCAATCATGTAGATGTAATATGTCATGCAATGTGTCTAATAATCTAACATCTTGTAATATTTTTTCAGTTCGTTGAAAATGTCTGAATTTGTACCTAGTAGGAAGGTAGTAGGGAAGTTTTCATTTTTTATATTGATTTTACTCTATTTGAAGAACAAGACAGCTGAAGGCCATCGAATGTTACGTGAAGCTTGCTCCAGGCTATATCGACTTCAACGTGTGAATATTAGTTTTGACATTTTAAAAGTGGTGATTTTGAGGCCGAACGTTCTGGATAGCCAAAAAAAGTCAAAAAAGACGATGATTTGAAGGCGTTACCCGATGATGATTGGTGTAAAATACACTAAGCATATGCTGTATGTGGATTATGTGGAGTTACACAGGAAACCATTCCGATCTCTTGAAGAACATGATAATTATTTGGATGTGACAAATGATGTATTCTATTTAAATCATGTTTCCTAACAGTGTATGAAGGTACGATTTACATCCCTCAAAGAGCTGCATATCCCTAAGTTTTCTAAAAGTACTTTCCAGGCTAACACTTTCACTGAAATAATTATATTAAATTGTGTTTTGAAAATAATACTAACTCTTTTTATACCTTTCATAAATTTGATCTCGAATAGAGCTAACATTAACGATAAGTTGATATTTGTTGATATATTTGGATCCTTTGTGATTATCCGTTTCGTATGTGGAGACGCCGGTTTATAACTTCAATTACTAATATTACTTACTACTGATTACTAAAGTTTTGAAGAATGTTGTACACATTTAACAACTGGGTCGACCAGAAACAATCAGAATCAGAATAATTACAAATCCAAATTTATAATATGATTCAGCAGTTTGGTTCAATGACAAGGGACCGTGCTATTTTATGGTTTATTGACTGATTAAAAAACTGGAAGGATAATATGCCAGGTAGGGTTGCCTTATAGAACTTCTCTTGGGGTTTATAAATTTCAACATTTTCGCGATGTTTTCTCTCAAAATATCTAGATGAAGTGCTTAAAAACTCGACTTTAATGATCTGAATATTCTGGCCATTATTCATTCAGTGCACAGCCAAAGCGTTTGAAAGCGTAACTTGATGTTGGTCCATACAAAACACAATAAGAATATGCAGAATTATTTGGAGTAACACAGGAAACTATTTCCGGTCGTTTGAAGAACATGATAATTATTTGGATGTGACAAGTGATCGAGTTTGTATATGTTGCTTTAACGGCAAAGTCGGAAAGGTTTTTTTGCAATGTATTGTTACTGTCAATGGGGATCGCTATCGACTATAATTGATGCGCTTGAGCCAAGCACTGGGCGAAAAACGATCGAAGTAAGCCAAGACACAATGTTGTTCTTCAGCATTTTAATGCCCGACCACATGTTGCAGAACCGTTAAAATCATACTTGGAAATATTAAAATGAGAAGTGCTATACCATCTATTATCCATTGACAATATTTTGGACCTATTACTAATGATACTAAGTATAACACTAATTTATAGGCTAATAGAATTGCTAATGCCTCGGTTCAACATGGGATAACATCTTATTCTTGAAATAAATACGTTTTAGTAGAAAAAAGGTTTTCATTATACACAAATCAAAACTCACTTGTAGTCTTAAATCTACTACTCTTGTAGTCTTAAATTCATATGATATTAGCTTTATACACATATTGCTAGGCAATCATTCTCAACACACACAGATAATATCTCGATATAAGTCTGTTACATACAATAAACTCAACAAACATTGATCTTAAAACGGGGTTAGATCCGTATAATACAACTGACATATAAATTCGTTATAGCGAGCGCAAACTTTGAATTCAGATAATTTTTCGACTAGGGAACCGCCGCCGCTTCGTGGACGGAAATTTATGTGGCGTATAAGTTTTAGCTCGATATATATGTGTTTTATTATCGGCTAGTTCAGTAAGTTTCGATAAATTTGTTATGAGAAACGATTACGTTTTGATTTAGTATTTGTTTAGATCGTCTGGTGGATGTTAATGTTTCCTATATGTTTGCATTTGAATTTTTGCTTATATTTTGAAGTCTTGTATAAAATTGTTTATCGTCGCTATTGTTGGTTAATATAGGTCGATAGCCAGTTTCTTCAGGCATCTTACGATTGTTTTATTAGATGCGTCTAGAGGATATACGATTTTTTTAAGAAAAGTATCAAGACTTAATCGGCCGGCTTGGTGGCGCAGTGATAAAGGTGATGAGACGGTCCTCCTACTGTTGCGATAGCCGCGGGTTCGAATCCTGCTGGGGCATGGTCGTAAATTTTGTGTGTTTGTGGTTGTTTAACATTTGTGAATGTTCTAGGCAAGAGTGTAAAATCCGACAAGGAAAATGGTTCCAGTCACGCCAGTAACCAGGCTGGGTAAGACCGGATGTCTTCTGAGATGATTTCTAAAGTTGGTCACTCGGTAGGCTTAATGCTGAGGATCGTGGTTCGGAGCCCACGTTAAACTTTAGGCCCAGTCCAGATAAACCCATAGTTGGTAATAGGAGACTTTAAAATATAATTAAAAGAAACCTAATCGGTGCGGTGTGTTAAGGAGGGGGAGGTTGGTTTGGAGAAATCTCAAAAGAATATTCCGCAGTTTGATCCTCTTCAGTCCAACTTATCCATGCAAAAGTCATTTAAGTAAGTCACGAAATCCCAAACCAAAAGTTCGATACTCCAGTTTCTAAAACTGTAGGTTTTTAATATCTATTTTTATTTTATTATTTTGTGACTAAAAGTTCGATACTCTTATTTACAACTAGTGATACTTAATATCGGCTCAAAAAAATATGAATATATATGCATATTTTCTCAGCATCCCTACTATAGTTTATACAGTTAAAAACTAACAGGTCAATTGAAAAGTCTCTGGCCTGACAAATGGGACTACTAGAAGTAAATCCATATGTTTTTTAGTTAATCCTAACCCTCAGAAGATGTCTATATAAATTTGACAGCTGTCGGATCATTTGTTTGTGAATTATAGCATTTTGAGTGAAGCAACTTTTGTTTTTTGAAAAAACTGGATAAAAAGGAATTTCGCGTGTTGATAAAATATTGCTTTTCGAAAGAAAAAATACAGTTGAAGCAAAAACTTGGATTGATGCCGAGTTTCCGGACACGGCCCCAGTAAAATCAACCATCAAGGATTGGTATGCTAAGTTTAAACTGAAGACGGTGAACGCAATGGACGCCCAAAAGAAGTTGTTACCGACGAAAACATAAAAATAAATATACAAAATGATGAACACCTGTAAATTGAAATTGAATGAAATAGCAGACGCTCTAAAGATATCAACTGAGCGTATACATCATATCATTCAGGATTACTTGGGTATGAGAAAGCTCTGTGCAAAGTGTGCAGGGTGAGCTCACTTTTGATTAAAAACAATGACGAGTTGATGATTCGGAGCAGTGTTTGAAGATGATCAAGCGTAATAAACCCGAGTTTTTGCGTGGATATGTGACAATGGATGAAACATGGCTCCATCATTTCACTCCGAAGTCCAATCGACAGTCATCCGAGTGGACTGCACACGATGAACCCGCTCCAAAGCGTGGGAAAACGCAACAGTCGGCTGGAAAGGTTATGGCCTCTGTATTTTGGGATGCGCATGGAATAATTTTTACGGATTTCTTTAGGGACACCGGTTGATAACTTCTAGTTATAATTACTAATGTTTTATAGAGTTTTATAGACAATTAACAACAGGGTCGATAAGAATCAATACAAATATAATTTGATAATCTAATTCAACAATTTGGTCAACTGACAAAGGACCAAAAGCATGGTTCGTTGATTAATTTAAAAAACTGGAACGATAATACGCTAGGTAGGATTCCGTTATATCTCTTGTCTTTGTTGAGATTATTTTGGGGCACTTCAAAATAGCTAGATGGAGTGCCTTAAACCTCGACTTTACTGATCTTAATATTGTGGCCAAAAGTATCCATTCAGTGTTCAGCCAAAGCTGACAAGAGTGTGTTTCCGAATTTAACAATTTTTGATGTTCTTTCGTCCGTGTTATCATTCCGTTATCATTCCCTCTTCTCCGTATTCACCTTGTACACACCTTTTGCGGATGCATTTTAGCTTTGGCGTTAGGAAGCACTTGACATATCTTTCTGTAAGGTTTGAGTATAATTTTGATATTGTGTTTCTTTAGTACCCTAAAGTTCTTGATCTGTTTCAGTGCTAGGGAGACCTTCTTACTATTATCTTATACTGTTTCTGTTTTTGAAGTAAATGAGAATTGAATCTTATTATATCTCTCATTTGAACGATATTTCTAATTGTGTCCTTCAAGCTGTATACATTTTGAGGAAGGACACGTCATGGTCATTTGTTATTATTGCATATTTTCATAGTTTTCCTGAAGATTATTAGCTCAATGTTTTTAATCTACAGAAGAAGTGAATAGTTATTTAATAATTGTATTATTATGTATTATAAAAATTTATATTGTATTTTCAATAATTCTAGCTTGATCCTTATTTTTTGGAATTTTGTTAAGTTAGTTTGTTAGCAATTGACGTTTTTATTTTCACGTTTGTAATATTTAATCAATGCAATTTATTGTTGTTTCTAGATTCATGAAATGTATTTAAAATGTATGTATGCATTCTACTGGTATTAAAACACGTAATTGCATTATTCGATTTGGGTCAAGTTTTTTATGTATTAATACACGAACGTACATTTATTTATTAAGCTATATATTGGTTTTTTATTTCCCTATACTAGTGCTATACAATGCAACTTGGTAAATTGTTTACCCTTTTTAATATTTATAATTGTATTATGTTGTATTTTAACATCTTTGGAATAAGGCATTCCTGCGTACATTGGTATTTGTAATGACACGAAGATTCTTACAATTGAAAAGAAAATGCTGCAATTTCTAACTAAAATCCTGGAAGATTTTTTATCATTTAATATCATAATATGCGAATGTTGGGGCATTACAGGACTAATTAAGCTTAACTGACACAAATCTGTACCAATGGGAACTTTTATGATGTAACAAACAATACATTTTAGACTGTATAAAGATATTAACTCCAATGGCTACTATCATGTTTAATAGGCCAGGCATTTTGCCAAAGTGCTAAAGTTTTAGTTTTATACAAGTGGACTCATTATGTCCGTCCCTAATATTTTAAGTTACAAAACAATTCTCGAAGAATGTGGAATTATATTGATTTAAGATATTAAATATACGAGGATCGAGCTAAAACTATGCAAGGTAGACAAAGTGATAAAACTTTTTATAATTTTCTAAAAATATATTTAATATAATTACCATTCACAATAATATACTCACCCATTTCCTCATTTCTCTCTGTATGGTAATGTTCTGGATAATATCCTTGAAAATAAATATATAAATAAAGAATTATATAATTTACAATAAATATTTTCAAAAAAAATATAAATGAATCGTTAATATCGTTATATGATTTTACAAGTCTCGATGTAGATACAGAATTTGATTATTGACGATAAAGTACCGTATTTAGTATTTGAAATAATAGACGAACGCATTTTAAGGTTATATAGAACTATTTCGCTTCTTCCATACATATATGTGGGACATAATTTTTTGTTGAAAATATATATGTCCAGATATATAGTACAAAGGTGGACAAAAGAATATGAACACATGACATAATTGTTTGTGGAATGCATTCGTGTTGTCTGAATAGTTTCCAACATAATGTTGTCGTATTATTATATCGAAAAATTCAAATGATGTTGCTTCACTGATGTTAGAGACGGAAATCTACTCCTCACTCTCTGCTCTAAAGCTCTTCATAACGGTTGAATTATGTTGAGGTGTGGCGATTGTTTAGTGCAGGGAAGATGTTTAATGGTGTCCGATGGTCCTCAAACCAAGACTGAATCTTTGTGGTTGTGAGCCCATTATTACTTTTGGAATATGGCTGTATTTGGCAGCAATGTACTAGTCATAGTAAGAACTTTATTATTGAGGATATCGATATATTCATTTGCGGCAATCCGGTCAGTGATGTGATTGAGATGGCCAGCTGAATGACAATATATTAGCGCCTAAATCATAACGAAACCTCATGATTGACTGCAGGAGGCAGGTAATCCTGATTGTAAGCTTCTTTTGGGGGTTCCTCATACACAAACCCGGCCGTTTCTATGAAACAATGTAAACAATGATTGATCAGACCACATTCTTCCAATCATCAAGTATTGAATTTTATGATCATTTCGCAGCTTAGCGTTGTATTTCGTTATAAAGAATTTCGCAACTTCAGCCCTACTATGTATGTTAGTTTTGTAGAGCTTATGCCGTACACCTATTGTCGAAACAGTATTACTCAAGTGAGTCAAGACATTTCACCAATCGCTGTAAATTTATATTGTTATAGCCTGTAAAACAGGTCCATTGAAAAGTCCCCGACCTATCATAGTAAAACACTCTTTTTTTGCCAAAATTTTTTTTTTTCTTCAACATAATTCTCTTCAAGGGTGATACACTAATTATAGCGACCGTCCAACTTTTCAATACCATTTTTGTAGTTCGATTTGTACTTGGCTTCAAAATAGGATTCCACCTCTTCATTCGACGAAAATTTCCTCCCAGCGAGCATTCTTTTGGGAAATAGTCGCTGGGGGCCAGATCTGGAGAATACGGTGGATCAGGAAGCAATTCGAAGCCCAATTCATGGATTTTTGCCATCGTTTTCTCTGACTTGTGACACGGTGCTTGTCTTGATGTAGCAGCACTTTCTTTTTCTTCAAATGCGACCCTTTTTCGGCGATTTCATCCTGCAAACGGTCCAATAACGCTATGTAATAGTCACTGTTGATTGTCCTTCCTTTTTCAAGGTGGTCAATGAAAATTATTCAATGCGCATCCCAAAATACAGACGCCATAACCTTGCCAGCTGACTCTTGCGTTTTCTCACGTTCATTGTGTATTCATTGTCATATATCGACGCAAAAACTCGCGTTTATTACGTTTGATCGTCTTCAAACACTGGTCCGAATTATCAACTCGTCGTTGTTTTTGGTCAAAAATGAGCTCGCGCAGCACCCACTTTGCACAGAGCTTTCTCATATCCAAACACTCGTGAATTTTATGATGTACACATTCAGTTGACATCTTTAAAGTGTCTGCTATTTGAATTTACGGTCATTAAAAATCATGTTGTCGATTTTTTAAATGCTTTCGTCGGTAACAACCTCTTTTGGGCGTCCACTGCATTCACCATCTTCGGTGTTCATTTGACGACGTCTAAACTTAGCATACCAATCCTTGATGGTTGATTTTCCAGGGGCAGTGTCCGGAAACTCAGCATGAATCCCATTTTTTTCTTCAACTGTATTTTTTTCCTTTCAAAAAGCAATATTTTTGACAATAACAAAAGCTGTCAAATTTATACACGCATCTTTTGAGGGTTAGGGCTAACTAAATAATATATGGATTTCATTCTAGCGGACAGCGTTGCGCCATCTATATATCAGGCTGGGGAATTTTGAAGTGACCTGTTATATAATAACGAATTGCTGTTTGTTAGTCTTTCTAGAACTTGAAAACAGCTGGATTGATTGGGCTAATGTTGATTTTAAAACATAAGGTATAATTCGAAGGAAGGTTTATATGGTGAGAGAATATGGAATAATTGCCTATATAATAATGTAGTAATAAAATATAATAATATAGTAAAATAGCAAGCACAACGATTTATCAATATAATATATATAATATAGTTATCAATAATTTTGCTGTCACAAAGTATCGGTATTATTGTTGGTTTTTAAATGTTTATTGGTGCGTTTTAAAATTTTCACGAGCAGTATTCAACTATAATCCCGCAGGTATGGTAGCAATAAATTGGTTACAATTGGGGAAATTATAATTGTTTGTTAATATATGGCATTAAAATTCACCGTCAAATCTATTCGCTCATTAGTTTCTGGGATGCAAAATGATTCTAATGGTTTCTTAGTCAACATTCAAAAACATAATAGTTCGCTCCACATGACGTCGTTTGGAGCAACGGGTATTGTATAGAACAATTACATATCCACACTCAAGATATTATACTATAAACATTCTTTGGTGATACGAGGGTCACTATTTATATTTCGGGAATTGGCAACACTGTTATCATGCGAGTCCATCTACCGGTTCCATCGTAATGTTTGACATTTTTGACGATATACGTACGGACGCTATTTGTTTATTTTATATTTAGTTGAAAGTTTCGTCTCGGCAATAAAATGGAACTGAATCGTGAACATTTTCGTGCGATGATTTTTTACGATTTTCGACGTGGATTATCACAACAAGAGTGCATCAGTCAACTTAATTTGACTTTTGGCGACGGAGCACTTCAAAGAAAATGGTGTCCTGTTTCTTCGGAAAAACTGGTCATGTTGCAATAGTATCTCCAGAGGATTGTAGAACAGTAAATTCTGATTGGTACACAACCATTTGTTTGCCAGAAGTCTTCGGTGAATTAAGGAAAACAAACAAGAGACACCGGATTGTTCTTCATCATGACAATGCGAGCTCTCAAACATCGGCTCAAGCAAGCGACTATTTGAGCACTCAAAACATCGAATGGATGGGTCATCCGCTGTACAACCCTGATTTGGTACCCAGTGACTTCTTTTTGTTTCCATCCATGAAAAATAAACTGCGTGGTCAACGATTTTCATTACCAGAAGAAACTATTGAAGCGTTCAAAAATCATGTTTTAAAGACACCTCATTCGGAATGGAATAAATGCTTTAAAAATTGGTTTAAGCGTTTGAAAAAGTGTATCGATCATCGTGGCGAGTACTTTGAAAAACAATAAAAATATATTCGCGGCTTAACTATTTGTTTTTTCCTATTCCGTAAATATAAATAGTGACCCTCTTATTAAAGAAAACAGAAATAAGTTAACAAAATCTACTAACAATTGCAGCTACAAGAACAAACTTATCACTTACTAAAAGCGTTGTTACCACTTAAATACAGATCATCAATGCTTACAAATTAATTTTATGCGTAATCCGAATGCTCACAATCCAATAGTGAAACGGACTATTACCCAAGAAATATCCATCACAATAACTGACAGCAATAATATCATCACTAGACCTGACAAAACACGTGATCCGCAAAACAAGTGGCTATAGTTATTGTCGAAAACATATTGCAAGATAGATATAGGTGATACGAAGTTGACCGGGTCATCTAGTTTATTTTTAAAGGGGATTTCGAAATGTGATATTTTCAGTATTGTTACTGATAATTTTCAATTACGAAATGTAATAAATTATTCTCTCTATGACACTCTCAGGTTGGGAAATTCTTGAGATTCTTTATCGATGATTTATTTTTATTGTTTGTGTTCAACTGATAGTATCTTTATCGGTTCATCCCCGTGCGTCAAAATAAAGATTATTATCTGGGTAATTGATAACACATTGGAGGCGTCCAAAAAAAATTAATAATCATGTTAGTGCGCAGCAGGACGCCGATTCTTTATATTGCGGATTTTTTCTTTGTAAAACCGACCACTGGGAGAGAAGAAAACGAAAAACCCGGCATCGTCGTCGTTGTCAAAGACTAATGAAATATCGGACGCATCCGAACGCCAATTTGTCAGTATTAAATTCAATACATTCCACGGCCATTCGTCGTAAAAATTAATATTGAAAAAATGGTCACCCCGGTACCACACGCATACACATACACACGCACGAAGACGATAATAAAAATTACCCGGATTCGTTAGCTTCAGACAAATCCTTTTTCGGTTTTTGGTTGGTTGGTTTGGTGTCTTATGTAAGTAGTACCTGAACGCTCGGATAGTTTTTTTTTAAACAGTAGCGTTGGGAGCATTTTTTTTATTTGAGGCTTTATTGTGAAAAATCGGAACGACGTATTTTATTTAAAGACTGTCCAGAGAGCCTTTACTTTTTCCGATGTTTCAGGCAATTTGTGGATTTGATCTCGAAATAACGATGTATGTTTTGATGCTATCCACGAATCGACTCATTTTTGGTATCTTCATAAGGAGTGATTCGCTACTCAGACAAGTCACGACACATAGGTCATAATAAGTAGTATTCAGAAAGAGGTCTGGCACATATTGCGGGTGGGGTAGCCCTTCCCATTTCAATGTTTCCAAGTACTGGTTTTGCACCATGTCGTCGAGCATTGTCATGTCCAAGAGTAACGTTGTTGTGTCTGTACTTGTGTAATAGTCGTTGTTGGAGTCACTAGCGATCAGCATTAATGGTTTCATTCAGCTTAAACAGCTCACAGTATAGCACCAAGTTAATCTCATCAAATTCCGAGCATTATCTTAGGCCATGGATGTTTGCCTTTGCCGCTGATGTTGATGCATAACCATGACCTCTTTGCTTTATTTCTATTTAGATTGTCGTAATGGATCGACTTTTTATCATCAGTAACAGTACGACGCAATAAAACTTTCAGATTTTGCCATTGCCGAAAAATTTTATACAAGACCAAACGTCGTACGATACAAATTACCCAAGCTTTCGGAAATAATTTCTTATTGGAAGCGATTGGAAATAATTTCTTGTACTAATCCCAATTGTTCTCCATATTCATCTTGCGTTTTACACGGTTCATCTCCGAGTAAGGCCGTCAAATCTTCATCTTCAATTTTTTTTTGGCTATCCTGAACGTTTTTATCTTCAGTGTCAAAATTATCACTTTTAAAACGTCTAAAGCAGTATTCACATGTTGAAATCGATGGAGCATGGTTGCCACAGGCTTCACACCCGATCCCATCATCCTCAGCTTTTATCTTCAAATTGATCACGTCACATCTAAAGGCCAAACGTTTATCTTTTTTTAAGTTTATTTTTTCTATGAAAGTACACTGTTAAAGGTAAAATTAATTGAGCATTATTAAGAGTCAGTTATGGTAGTTTTTACAGATTTATTGTTTACGAGATGCACATGTTCCTACTGTCTTTTTATATTAGCCGCATTGGTTAAGACACCAAAACGGTCCTTTTACTGAAACGATAGTTGTAGACTGGAATTCTGCCAATCCATACACGTAGTTTATGTTTATAATTGTGGTCTAGAGACCACAGTGTAGAATCTGAAGGAACAACCATCTCACTCAAGCACTGTTTACTGAACCAGACTGCGTAATACTGGTCGCCATTCGAGATGATCTTTAAATTGGATCTTTAAACTGGCTTTGTAGTTTTTTTTAATGCCAATGGTTGTGGTTCACAGTTCACTTTGAATAATGGGCCCAGTCCAGATAAATCAGTCAGGTAAAAAGGAGACTTTCGAGACTTTTTATAGTGACAACTCTCCGCCAAAACATTTTTTATCAAATTGTAATACTGGCGGCGTAATTTTATTAAGCCGAATAAAATTAATTTGAGTTTTGTAGATGTGTCAGATTTCCGGGCAGCTAGACAGTTTGAAAGGGGGAAACATTAAAGGGGTATTCTAGTCTAGAAATTTGAAAAACTTTAAACTCGTTTTTTTCGAAACTTACTCTTCTCTTTTTTCGAGACGGTATATGATATCTTAAGTTCTATTGAATTCTACATACAAAGAGGTTTAAAATCATTCCTAGTTATATTTCGTTCAACTACATTTGTTCTTCATCAATCAATATTAATGGAGTAATATGAACTCTATTTTTTACTTAAGTGCTATTAATCATATAATCGATTTTTTCTTTATGGTACTTTAATGAATTTAAATCACCTAATATCAATTTTTTATATCTTCATTATACTTCAAAATTAATAATTTATTCCATTGATTTAAGATTAGTAGAACAATTTGAACTTTCAATAAATAACGCATTTTAAATTGTAACGCAATAAACATACGGTTTTAGGTTTTCGTTCCATATTTAAACAAACATTCGTAAATAAACAAAAAAATCGAATGCGGGAGAACTATGAATGAATCGTTCTAAATCGGAGAACAAAACAAAAGTAGATCCAAAAACAAAGACAGGAACATGCTGAATGGATATTTTAGGGTTATTTCAAGCGAAGAACCATTACAATGTTGGCCTCAAATAGATCGAACATCAGAAACGAACGAGAATAAACAAACGATGATGAAAAAAAACGGCCAACGAACGCCCGATTATGAACCTGTTTTCTGTTTCGAACACATTTCAAATTGATTAAGCGACCAGTAAATAATAATTGTGAAGATCGGAAATCTATTACGGTCCAATGAAGATTCATTCTTCATAACTTTCGAAGAATTTTCGAGTAGGTGGACTAGGCACGCACTTATCGCAGGTACTCCTCTGGGTTCTCGTTCTATGGGTTTTAACGAAGTTCGGAACGTTTTCTACGTGTGTGTGTACGTATGTATGTGTGTGTGAGAGAGTGTGTATGTTTTTTTACAGTTAAGACGATTTCGTACGAAGCAGATGAAGATGAGGCGATACAAGTCCCAGTACAGTTTTAACATGTCTCTTCATTAACTACTAATACGTACATACCTATTTATATTTTGTTATGTATACTATGTGTTATATATGCACACGATGTTTATATATTGTATTTTGGTATAAGATGGTAATATATATGTATTTGATATAAGGAATTCCAGCGAGGTATGAGTAGATAACTAAAACATATGATCAAAACTATTTTTTATTTCTTAAATCACTTATTAAATATTCTAAATATAAGCTTCTAGCTTATACATGCGGTACAGAAATATATTTCTGACACTTTTTCACAGTAAACTTTTACAAATGCTATTAAAAAAATTATTTTTAAACTTAAATTTATTATTATTATTTTTTATATATAGATATTAAAGTCTCCTTTTACCAACTATGGGTTTATCTGGACTGGGAATAAAGTTTAACGTGAGCTTCAAACCAACCTCAGCATTAAGCCTACGGACTGGCTAGTGACCAACTTTAGAGATCATCCCAGAAGACATCCGGTCTTACCCAGCCTGCTTACTTGCGTGACTGGGATCCTTTTCCTTGTCGGATTTTACCCTCTTGCCTAGAACAATCACAAATTTTAAACAATTGCATACATAAATTTACAACCATGCCCTAGCAGGATTCGAACCCGCGACTATCGCAACAGTAGAAGGACCGTCCTATCGTCTTTACCACTGCGCCAGCAAGTCGACTATTAGTTATTATATTTGTTCGTAAATATGAACAAGTTGTTATGAAATTACACGGTATGGCTGATAATTTGTCTTCAAGACCTCACTTTCAGTTTTTGTGGGCCAAGAAAATGTATGATGAAAGAATAATATGACTTACTTTTTGCTAATCTATCAATAGCTCGCCTCGTACACAATGCCAAGTACACCTCGTGTTGATAAACTATACACTCACCGTATATAGCTTATATACCTACATAAAAAAAGAATAACAATAGTTATTTAGAGCGCCAAAAATTTACATCCAGGAGAATTAAAAGGGCATGGATTAACATCTTTATTAACTAAATTATTCAATTGCGATTGAAAATGTACATTATTGCATTAATGAAAAGGAACCATAATTAGGTATATATCCTGACAAAGGTCTTCTATATGGGACTTAATCTAGATAGAACTTTGTTTGGTCTTCGTTTCGGTCGAGTGTGATATTTCCGATTTCCGCATAGGTCTGTAGATTCGAAAGAAGTATAAATATATTCGCTACCTTTGATGATGATGGGAGATTTTTCTCGGTTCACATATTTCCAAAAATCTTAAAATTTTTTGGTTTGTAAGTTTATAGTTTCATGTTTGTAAAAATATAATATCATTTTCTTTTGATCCATATGAAATATGGCTAATTTTTTATCTAATACGTGTATATAAATCTCACAATTAACAATCTTTACATTTTTCCAATATCTTGGAATCTTATTAAAATTAGTTGTTTAGAACATGTCAAGAAGAAAAAATGCTTTCAGGTGGTTTATTTTTAATTTCAATATACAGTCTCATTACATTTTATGATAGTAAAATAGAGTATAATTGTTTAGATCTGCCACATGAAAAGCAGTTTACTAATATTAAATAATTTAAAACGTTAAGCAGTATTACTAAACGATGACTGCTAACCTTTAGCTTTCATTTCTAATCCAAGTAGTTATTCAGTATAAGTATGAAGTCTACATTTTTATTTAAAATAAGTTTAAACCAAATTAGCGATGTAATGCATTTCAAAAACTAAATGAATAGCATAAAAGCAACGGCTATTTACAATACTTTTACTGTCACGTATTACAATAAATCTATGTTAATATTTATTGTCATCAAATAGTGACAAAATCAGGCAAAGTGGGTGGCTTTCCCTTTCCCGTTTCCAAAAAGAAAAATGTTCAGAGTCGATTAAGATGAGATATTAACTCCGAGTCATCACAGTCCCTTACCTACAAAGTCAAGTGTACCTACTGAGTTGTAATGAGAAACAAAGGCGTGATAAGATCACAGCTCGATATTTACGAATATGGCGTGTTGATTCGGGGAATTCTTACGTACATCGACTCTTTTATACATTTGTAAAACGTATCCATCTGTTGGGCCTTTTTTATTTGATTTGTTAATTCTCAGTTAATAATATTGTTACTTGACTGTTAAAAATCATTTGTAAAATCAGAACAAATCTTATTATAATATATAAATCAAGAATCATTATGCCGAAATTTATTTTGACCACCCAGTTTTTAAAGATTTTTTAATTTAAAGTTTTATTGTGTAAAATTGGTACAAAGCATTTTATTCGAAGTATTATTCATCGATAACCGCTACTTTTGTTCTATCATTCAGGCAACTTACGGATCCATCTCGAAAGAACGATATATATCTTTTGAAGATATCCAGGAATCGACCCATTTTATTGTATCTTCATAAAAAGTGAAGCGCTGCTCAGACCGGTCACGACTTTTATGTCGGAACATGTAATTAGTTAAGGTCTGCAGAATACGGCGGGTGGCCTATTTAAATATTTCCTAGTATATTTTCACTGATTTTGTAATATGCAACTTTTTGCGCAGTTCTCGGCTCAGTCGAATAATGGCTTCAAATTGTATCCAAATTGTTTTGATTATTCAGTACGCTTTTTATCGTCAAAATCTCCACTTTTAAAACGTCTAAACCGGTATTTACATGTTGAAATCGATGAAGTATGGTTATCGTAAACTTGCTATTCTCTTCTAATTGAAGTAAAAAGTAAAACATTGCGCAAACGAGCTTTATTCGGTACAAATTCAGACATTTTCAACGCTCTGTTTTTACACTTCGACGAATTTACACATATGTTACATGTACACCCGATGCGATTTAATAGACAGTAAGACCGTCTTTTAAAATGTATTTATAGATCTTATAATATTTAAAATATAATACACTAAATATTATACGGCTTCGTTCAATCATTCAGTTGAATACTACCTTTCTTGCGCAATCCGTAAAAGTTCTTTTCGTATTTAATTTTCTATTGAAAACATACATTTGCACCATAACAATGAAATTTTAATTCACGTTAAACAAAGTTTTGTGTGCCTAATTTATTTTGTTATGAATTTTTATATCCATCTGATCTACATATTCACAATAATAATTTCAATTTGTTGTTTCACTATACTTCTTGGTAGATTGTAGATCTTAATTCGTTTGGTCGAAATTAAACTTACGCTTTAGCCTCTTGTTTTAATTCAGTGTTATAGCGATAGATACAAATCCTACCTATAATGATAAAATATTATATAAAATAATGTTTGTTATTTACAGAAACTTCCAAATGTTTCCGATAAAGTTGTATTTCAATCTCTTTTTATCCCATTGCTTAGAGAGCACTTTGAAAATCAAAGCATACAAACCGTATGACTACCGTATGATCTTTTCTCTATTGTCAGAAATAATGTATGATATCAACTATGAACAGTTGAATTGTCAATAATGCTACAAAATAATACCATTATCTTAAAAGTAAAATGAGTGGCTTAATTTTGCCATGTTATCGAAGAATAAACACTTATTGAACAATATAAACAATAATAGTTTCCATTAAAAACAATTATATTCACTTTTTGGAATAAAATCAGATGGTCAATCAGTCTAGAAGGTGAAAAGAATATATCTTCATAACCAAACATTACAGGGATTTTTTTATCACGCAATACTTTATATTGAAATTCGTTCCTTATTTGCATCAATATGTTATTCTTACTAAGAAATAACACTTAAAATTTTGTACAGTGTTATCGTTGCAGGGTTCCCAGTTATGCAATCTTATAAACACTTGTCTTATAAATCTAACCAGAAGTACATGTAAAGATCAATTTTGATTTTGTAACATAATAAACTTTTATGACTGTCAATAATAAGATTGTGCTTTTCGTTTATATAGGGTGAGTTATCTTTGATGTACCTTTAAATGTTAGCGTCATATCTAAATTGTAAAAAATATATAACTTTATTTTTGAACAGTTTTGGACGATATTATAGAGCGAATTTTTTTTTTCATCGTTAACTATATATACTAGCCAACTATACTACTAGCTGACTCGGCAGATCACCTATCTGAGCTGAGAATAATCAATTCGAGCTAAATAATAAAAGAATAAAACAAGACACACGAGACATATAATTGGCCAATTTATCAATGTTGCAATTGCAAGCTGCACTGGAACTAGTAACATGAGAGAGTAGCGTGGCATGTCGTTCGGAATCATAGGGATGCTTGAAATCAAAATGTTCTCACATTTGTGCTTCCCTTTCAAAATTATGACTTTGATGATGCTGTTCATTAATTTCTTTTTGAGGTTTATTGGATATTTAACATCATTTTAGTTAGTAACAGAATCAGTCGATATGTCATCTATTTTAAATAGAAAAATCCATTTCGTTGACATCGGCATGGTTTGGAGGAGTCCCGCAAAGCTGAGGGGGGGGGGGTATTAAACTAAAAAACTTAAAAAACTTAAAATGTTCTGATATTCCGTTCTATGTTATTTACTTATAATATTTAATGATACGTTTAGGAAGTGTTATGGAAGGCAAGTATGATAATGTGAAGGCTGTTGTAGATTGGTTGCCGGTTACCACGTCGCTTGTAAAAAAAATTCGTAAGTTATCCAAACCTCCTTCTGAATATCATCTTCACAGTTGGCTCCTGGTGATCTTTGAGACAAAAAAATGTCGATAATGAGGCTTTCGAATGCCGAGATGAAATGGTCCGAGAAACCCCCTCTCTAATCCCCTAGGTTCTAATTTTTCCAAACTATCCTGCTGAAATGTCCTAATCATTACGAATCTCTTCTGTTGTACTATGTTTGTACTATTTATTCTATTAATTTCTGTAGAGCAGAAACTACTTATTTGTATAAATACAGGGCTTTTTGGAATTAAACTAAGTTGTCAAGTACCATTAATTGCAAATAGTATCCGACCCTGTATGTATTGTCTGGCTCCTGATTGATTGAAGGTAAAGGCACATGTTCCTCTATTTAGAAAAAAATTGTACTTACTTTTTACACTATTTCCCACATTTGGGTCTATAATATTCTGCTCTAAAATGCAAAGAGCAAACGTTTATAGACATACATAAATACTGGTGAGAAAGCTTTAAGTGTATCATTGTTTACCGTATCAAGCCATTTCTGGCTTAATGCAAAATTCTTGAGAAAACGATGCATTCTGTTAGAACCACAAAACATTGAAATATTAAAACATTGACATAAAAAATAAAACAATGAAATCGAGTCTGTAAATTTTGTGGTTAGCATCTTCACTTGATAAACGCTCACGTTATGTTTTATGTCATTTATAATTCAAATCGAAAGAAAGAAATCTGTAATCTTTTTATCGGCGGCCCTCTGGCATTGTGTACATTGAGATAATGGCTACGGGTGTGCCCATTTAAGTTCCCATTCTATATTTCAATGTTTTGTGGTACGTAGCTTAGATTTTCAATAGTCCTCTTTGTGCTTAATGCACGTTTGATTCACATTTGATTACCTACTTGAAAAAATCAATACAAAGATCTCAATACTGCCAGGTTTTCGTTTATACGCTAAGTTTATAACCAGTTTTTCCCTGTATTCAAGACTTCTAGGCTCTTGTTTACTGTTAATACGCTAATTCCCTTTGGCACTAGTCTTCCTCTGGTCATTACCCTTTATTATCACTAATATTTGTCATTAAACTTTATCGGCAACTCCCAATTACTAGTTTTAGAGCACGCAAGTTATGTTTCAATACGTTTGTTTAATTAAAGATTGACGTTCACTTTGTTTACATGTTCCGTATTGAATTATTGAAGTATAACTTTTTGCAAAAACATTATTCGACACAGTATGCGAATATTTAATTGTAGCTGAAGTATGAATTATTTTTTATTCAATATGATTTAAAGTTGGAACAATATAGTATATGAACTTATTATTTGTAGTTAAATTTTATAAAAGCTCTCGAAATTAATAGATCGAAATTATTATTAAACGTCCACGATATTAGTTCAAAACATCAGCATATGTTGTTCCGGAAAATATCTGCTCCTTACTTTACTATTGACAGCGTATTATAACTCTGTTATACATTTTTAATAGAATTATAATGTAAAGTTAGTATTTTCTGTTTGGGGTAAATTGATATGGCTCGGTGAATGGAGGTAAAACGAAATGAAACAGTGGTGTAAGTAAGTAATATAAAAATTTGGAAAATACAAAATAGATAAAACGGATGGCAGCGGTGTTACCTGGAGATGAGGCTTGAGCAGTCGATGGTGGCACGTCTAAACTAAACGATGGTCGGTTACTGAATGATTGGAAATACCATTCAATAATATCCCAGATGAACGTCTCGGGGTTGCCAGCTATTCGTTATAGGGTTCTAGTTGGCGCTGTTCAACATCTGAGATTATATTTCTGGGTATTTTGTAGACCGTTATTCCACTATGTAAAATTCGACATGCCTCAAGATCACTACATCTTTGTATATTTAGAAATAAACACTACTTTTCATTAATTTAGTTTAACAAAGAGAACTAAACAAACCCGTTTTAAAACCCTAATTCGGCCTATAACACTTTCAGTTTCAGTGTTAATTTAAATTTTTAGCCGTTCTCCTGTTAAGTAGTTTATCATTCCTGACAATGTGTGTTCCTCGGAATCCTCGACTTGTTATCTCGGAATACTTTTTCGACCGAGGCGCCACTAAAACAAATCCTTTAAATATTTACCAGCCATTGAAATGGTTGTTTCGGTAATTACATCGCCATAAATATCCCAGATAACAATTATTTCAGATGAACAGTACTACGGTCACACTCCACCAGATAACGATCTTCGTTCTCTGGTCGCTATTTGTTTTTCTTCTTCGGTTAGTCCATTGGATAAGCAAAATATATTTCAAATTACTCGTTATAATTATGTAAAACTGTGATTATTTTATTTGAAACGGTCTTTTAATGCCTAGTGTTGCGATAATAATGAAGTTAAATTATTGCAGAGTAATGAATACTTTAATCTATTGCTATTAATAC
The DNA here is from genome assembly GCF_030347505.1 of Rhynchophorus ferrugineus. Lineage (NCBI taxonomy): Eukaryota > Metazoa > Arthropoda > Insecta > Coleoptera > Curculionidae > Rhynchophorus > Rhynchophorus ferrugineus. The sequence goes on from NW_027472583.1 coordinate 38,672,820, forward strand.
AAATAATATTTAGAAGAAACGATGTCTGTGAAATATGTAGGATAAGATCGACTATAGCAGTGAGAGGTTTCTATTATATTAAGTACTTACATGCATTCTGATTATATTTGTCCAGTCTAATCGAGTAAGTATACTGGGTGCACACTGCCGCATTCACTCAACTTCCTATTCGAGTTGCAACAGTGTAGCTTTCATAATTCTTACTTAACTTAACATTCAACAAGTGGCAACAATATCTCACTCAATTTGTTCAGTTGACATTGGTATACATCTGCAGTAACGGTTTCACTTGGTTTTAGCAACTGGTTTTACTCTACACATTGCTGGTTCTAGCATATTGCCAGTAAAATTTTATGACTATGAATATTTCGCTTTGGTATCCATGTGGTGTTTCTCCTGGACTAAACCAGAACTAAGTCTTGAACTTGAGATTTTTGTAGTATATTCAATTTTCATCATTAGTTACAATACGCCACGGAAATCTCTTCTTTTATGATTGCATTGCAAGTAATGAAACGGCGAGGTTGAAACTGTCTGAAATGACATTTCACTGTTTCGTCAACTACACATCCTCTCGTGTAATTTCCTTTCTTTTAGATGTTCTTCATTACAAAATTCAGTAGCAGATTTCTTCAAATGAAATCATTACAGAAGTAAATAATGTCGAAGATGCAATTTTGAATTTTCCGTGATTAATGTCGGTGTACACCAAATGACTCAATAATGCTATACGAAAAATTAAATTATTAAAATATTATAATTTAAAACTATAATTTGTACAAATTTAATATTTGTAAAATGATTGTTATTAAAATTATGGTGGTGAATACCCTCTTTTTCTATATAGAATTTTTATAATAGCCCATTACTTATTAACTGGTTCACGCCATGCAAGATTTAACTCCATTTCTCTTTCTTTTTTTCTGCCTTGAATCGAAAACATTCACTAATTTGTAGCTTTTACCATTATATAATTACATTAGGGAACCTCATGTTATCGATATAGATGAGAATGCCTAGTTGCTACACAACGTTATTAAACAATTTTATAAATAATAGTTGTAATCGTTCAAACTGTCCAGTGCGACCAAAACAATTACGTCTGGCACCAATTTGGAGCGTTTTATTTCACATTTTATATTACTTTTCCACATACATATACATACATCTACTATTTTTCTCCATTATAAGCAGCATGTGGTAAGCATGTCGGAAAAATGAATTATATTTTGACACTATTTACCGATCGGCACAATTTTTAGCATGTCTATAGAATTTTGTTCTAAATAAGTAATAATGATAATGAAAAATATCCGGTGAATATTATAAGTAGAGCAGGACATCCTATTTAAGTGTTTCTTTATAACTTTTGAGGTTTTGCAACATGTGGTCAAACTTTGTCTTACCTCTGAAAAATTCGCTTTTCTGTAAATTTTAATGCTCAAGCGTTTCAATTATAACCTATATCTTATTGTAATCATTTTGATTTCGTTCGATTTAAACTTCTTATTGTTACGAGTCATATCGCTTAAACTAGTTAAACATATACTGCTACAGGCAATCCATGTTCATTAATTATTAGAATACATATTTTTACATACGAATACATCCGCTTTTTGGCCCAGAACTTATTGCCTTATTACCCATATTGCCTTTTGGTGTCCAAGACAAATGATCAACTGTTCTCACTGTTATCGGCAGATCTCAATAGGTGGCCCCCTCCTGGTCCTGTATTCAATCGTTTGACTGAATCTGATGAAACATAGTGTCCTTTGTAACTTGACAATTGATTGAATAATGATTCACACGTCACTGTTTCAGCGACTCTTATTGCATATGATAATAGGTCGTTTAGTCGTTTATGATACTGTTTGTTTTTCGTTAAACGTATCAATTAATATAATAATAGGTGGCAATGAACTTAAAACAAATACTTACTATTTAATATTATGATCCTTATTTTTTGCATGAAACTGTTTCATGAAGGTGACAATAGTTTATTAAAGCTCCAGTAAGATTTGGGATATACTAGGTGTGTCGCTCATTCCTTTTCGTTTTTTTCGCCGAAGAAATCACGTTATTTACAATAGATAGTTAAAATATATTTAGTTAAAGTATTATTGAGCCATTTTTTACTTCTTGGAAATCGACGAAGTGACGTTCTGCAAACGCGTATCTCATCGATTCGAAAAGGTGGTAGTCGGGTGGAGCCAGGTCTGGAGAATATGGGTGGTACGATAAATATGATTTCAGTACTTCTTTAACTGGTTTTGCTGTATAAGACGGTGCGTTGTAATTCTGCAAAATAACTTTATCTTTGAGCGTATTGTGGGCGTTTGTGATTACCTGTTGCCGGTAGCGTTTAGTGTTAATTGTTTATGGAGGTTTTAACGCTTCATAATATAAGACATGTCTAACCTTGTCCCACCAGACACACATTATAATCTTGCGGCCAAAACCATTGTAATAAATACGTCGGCATCGCTGGGTCCATTTTTTTTATCGGATTTTCGAGTTGCTTATTGCTAGACATTCAATTCATGTGGCATCTATCTTCCCTTCTTTCGGACCTTTTCTATCGGCAGTTGTAACTCGGCTGACATTCAACTTTTCTGCCAATTGTTTTCATATTTGTGTTGAGTCTTCATCCAATAAGTCCTGCAATATAGTATTGTATCTGCATCTTCATGCGTTTTCAATCTATCTGCGCATATTTTGTTTTGAACTATATCTGAATTATCGAAACCACGTTTAGCACGTTTTTATGGCTGACATATCCTCGCCGTGAGGCTCTGCCAGCAAATGATAACTTTCAGCGGCTTTTTTCTTGAAATGAAATGAAACAAGAGCAGTAATGTTTTTTTTCTTTTGTTTGTTTATTATGTCACGCTTTTAGGCACAATACTTGATGTTTAAAAAAACCTATAACTGCTATTTTGACGCAACATAACTTTTGTAGACGACAATAAAAGGTATTGTATATAAAATATTAAAACAAATTAAGACATAGTGTTTATGTTTTATAAAAAAAATAATAAAAGGAGTCAACGGTACCCAAATATTGGATCGACAGCAGGTTGTTGACTTGTATTTATATCCTTATTATACTTACAGTGAACTCTACGACATCTATGAGGTAGAGTCCTAGGCGCATTTTTTTTGTGGTTTTCCTTGTAGGCCTAATCCACCCTCTGTAAGTTTTTATTAATTGTCCTGACTTATATTTACCCAAAAAAAGTAAGAAAAACACTATAGGTTTGTATATATTACGCTTTGGGTGAAACATCAATATACGATGTTGGCAACTATTGATCTTTTCCTTAAATTTTCCTTTTGAATCATTTTTTATGAAATCTCTGAACAATCCACTCCATGTTCTTAATTATTTCGATTTGAGCTTCTTAATCAATTGATTTCAAAATATTTATTATCTATTCTATTACCTCCTTGTGTTGTGTCATTCTCCTTATTTGATTCTTCCTTTACTCCCTGTGTATATATTTTTTGTAATATTCTTACTATACGTATCTTTTGTAAATTCTGCTTTCGTATGGGCTCTGATAATTGTTCTATCTTGACAGTTATTAGTATTTGATCGTTCAATATCCAAGATCCGTCTCTACACTTTCAAATCATATATTAGATCTTTTTTTCCATACATCACATCATCTAATAAATCTAAGTAGTTTTTCAACTATTCTTTTCTCTTTAGTCATTTCTCATTCAAGCATTTCTCTTTAGGGTATTTGCTTTTAGGACATTGGCGTTTTCTCGGAAGCAGCATTTTTATTCTGTCCTCCCGTTCTGTATTCCCATTTTGTAAATAATACCTCAAAAATAACATTAACATTTGTTAAACGTTTGTGAAATATGTCAAACTAGCGTAGAATAAATGCCCATGTGTAGTAATGTCAGTAGAATAAAACGAGATATGTATAAAATCATAACATTGCAAGCTTATGGCTAGTGAATTTTTTTACAAAAAATCGAAAAATAATTACCAACACACCAGATGTAGTGGAAACTGAAATACATAAAAAATAAGTTGAATTGGTTTGTTCTACGAATTACTGGAAAATATACAAAATATACGTTTTTAAAACACTATGGCAAATTAATTTAGCAGAACTTACGATTAAGAATTAAAAGGGTGTTACGTTAAGCATATATTTTTTAATTATATTGCTGCCAAAGCTACGTAATGCCTATCTTACTTTTTGATGCCGCAGAATAGTCATAAAATAGTTTTTCGAAATTAGCGATCAGGCGTTAATTAATTTAAAAAATTTACGTGTATTTTAAATCTGTCTCAACTCCAGATGTGCGTCGGCCTTCTTCACGCACACAACAAACGTAACGAGTTGTTTATTTTCCTTTCAAAACAAGGTTAATCAAAGCGCACTCGCTGACGCACTCAATAACAAATTAAAGCATCAGGAATCAAACGTGAACTGGCCGGGTTGCGCAATCGTGCCGACAACAGCAGCAGCCGCATCACCAACAACCGCGATCGCATTAAATTTATTCAATTTAAATTGACAGACGGATTTATTGTAAATGACGTGGCGCTTCGTCAGATGGATTGTGATCGGGCCGGTGAGGCGGCCACCGACAAATAACGGCGTATGAACGGTAATAAATGTAGTAGTTACTGACATGAAGCGGACACCCCGCCGTGCCTTTTTGATATCGGTAAAATCAGCCGATGATTTGTCGAAGACGTCGAAGGCTGTAAGAGCGATATGGGAGGTACTCTTGTCATATGAATCGATCAATGGGCCTTCTGGTTTATTGTTTAAGACGACGGTTTACGGTTGGCTTCGTTTTATTCTACTATGTTGGCTATATTTAAGTGAAGGTCATTATTTGTTTTTGTTTTTTTACCAGAAGAATTTGTTCAGTTTTTGTCTTTAAAAATATCTGAAGACAATAGACGACAATAGGATGAATATATCGATTTCAATCGAATTCTGTCGTTTCACTAATTATGTCGTTCATAATATTAGCCTTCCGTGTACGAGGTGAGTAAAACATTCCAGGCCATAAAATGTCATAAAATTTGCATGTACTAATTTGTTGGTGAATTTATTTCATGGTTGGTTATGCATCGAATATTATTTCTATATTGTAACCATCATGTTTAAATATAAATCAAAAGTACTTACACATTTTTTATCAGTTTCGCTGACAAAATTTTAAAGACTATAAAACTTATATTCTCAAGAATAACATTGTTTTCCTTATGTACTAGGTTTAAATTACTTATGTAACAGGTCAATTGAAAAGTCCCCGGCTTACCATAGTAGAACACATTGTTTTGACAAAATTAGTTTTTTTTATTCAACATAATTCCCTTCAAGGGTGATACACTGATTATAGCGACCCTCCAATTTTTCGATATCATTTTTGTAGTATGATTTGTCCTTTGCTTCAAAATAGGCCTCAGTTTCGGCGATCACCTCTTCATTCGACGAAAATTTATTCCCAGCGAGCATTCTTTTGAGATCTGAAAACAGGAAATAATCGCTGGGGGTCAAATTTGGAGAATACGGTAGATGAGGAAGCAATTCGAAGCCCAATTTATGGATTTTTGCCATCGTTTTCACTAACTTAAGACACGGTGCATTATCTTGGTGAAGCAGCACTTTCTTCTCGCAATATATTTCTATATTTCGCATGCAAAACGTCTTGCTCTCCACCAAGCATACATAATAATGATAATTAATAATAAGTAATAAAAAGCATACATAAATTAAAAGCATACATTTTAATACCGTACTTTGACGGTTTTGATGGTATGCCCTAGTAGAAGGCACATCGTCCTCTGAAAGCGTCCTTTTAAAGTCTCCTTTTACCAACTATGGGTTTATCTGGACTGGGCCTAAAGTTTAACGTGGGCTCTGAACCATGGTCCTCAGCATTAAGCTTACCGACTGGCGAGTGACCAACTTTAGAAATCATCCCAGGAGACATCCGGTCTTGCCCAGCCTGGTTACTGGCGTGGCTGGGATCATTTTCATTGTCGGATTTTACACTCTTGCTTAGAACATTCACAAATTTTAAACAATCACAAACATAAATTTACGACCATGCCCCAGCAGGATTCGAACCCGCGGCTATTCGCAACAGTAGGAGCGCCACCAAGCCGGCTTATTAAATTTTTAATTGATGCCACTTTAACAAATTTGTTTTTAGTTGGGAAATGGTGTAACAATGTGTAATTGGTATGGCAAGGTGGCATTTACGATTAATGCTCCTTTAAAATGTTTACATTCGGGAGCTGCAATTTTAGTGGAGTTGCAACTATCAAATAGTTGATCCAAGAATAAAATAATATCCCCTGTTTAGCTTCATTCGGAATGGGATTCATTTCTGAAATTAAAAAAATTATATTTAGATGATTATTAATATGATTAAACTTAAACCAACTTACCGCAACAAAACACCATGTGACTATCATAGATTTCTTTTATATTTAATGCTGTCAGCTTGGGATTTTTAATACTATCAACAAATTTTTTAAAGGCAGCCTAAAGAGGTCTTCAAAAAACAAGACGATGCAGCATTTCTTTATTACACTTCCTATATCAAAGACACTATTGAACAATAATTTAATCATTAAATCATATAAAAAGCTAAACACACTCTTCCCTACGTACGCCACACTGACAATACTCGTAAGGTGTTCAAAACAAATACACAACAAACGCAGCATAGAAACTAAAAGTAATAAGTTCAAAGTAGTGACATCTAGATATTGGACGTCGCGAAACATTATTATCGCGTCAAAAATTATTCATAAAATTAAATCTCTTTTTCCTCTGTGACCAAAATATCACTCTCGTTGTCATCAATAGTTTCACCGTAATAATGGATCGGAATTTTTTTTTTGGTTGTCAAATATTTATGGGTGTGGTTGAATATTTCTTTTGTGGCAAAAAATGTTGAATACTGATTGAAACTACTACTATTATAAAACCGCGGTAATATAATGTATTAAACTTTGAACATAACTTTTCGGCACTGGCCGTTTAATACTTTACCACGGTCCATATTTCATAGAAATGTAAACATTTTTTATATTAAATTGATTCGATAATGTGAAAATCAAGTGAAATATAATAGCATATAACTAATTTCGGTAATTTCGAATCGTATTCTAGTTGCATTTGAGTAAATATTTACCAAGAATGGAGTTGAAATATATAGTGAGTATTATAAGCGGGGTTTGCAGTTGCATTTGTTATTATTTGGTCGCAAATTTGAGTGCTTCTGTAGTCCAGGAACGCAGGTCGCATATTAGTCCAGTCCAGGTAGTATTCCATTATTATTCGGAAATATATGATTGCGCCAACAAATCATTTGTTGACATTGTATGGTATTAAAATACAGCGATAAAAATACTGGGTTGTGTTGTGTCGATGGAAAAAAATATAGAATTGATCCAATTGATTCCACCATCTGATCAATTAAGCTCACTAGTTTTTGATATAAAAAATAGTTTTAATAACTTTTTGTCCTAATTTCAAAAATATAATAGTTGTTTCCAATTGACATCGCTTGGCGCAACATATAGTGTACCAGACAATTTTATGCCATTATATAACATTCATATTTGTATTAGAAATAATTCTTAATTAGGAAGTTTGCCAGGTCATCTAGTTCTTCAGTAATTTTTGCCAGACTTCACTTTTTAGGTATACAATTACTGAAAGAATCGTGGATTGTAAGACGAATAGTTTTTTGCACTCGGGATTTTTGCTCTTGCCGAGTGAGGTGGGCTGTTAAATAAATAAACTGTTTATCAAAACGAAAATTCATAAAACTTGCCAGTTTTAAGCTTGAAGCCAGTTGTTATTATATGTTATATTGATAGGAATTACAAATGTTTGGAAAAGACAGATTGCAATAGTTGGAAAAGGTTTTTAATTATATACGTTGAAATATATATATATATATATATTTCCTTTTTAGAACCTAATAAAAGTATTAATTACTTGCATGTTTTCTGATTATTTTTTTACCTTAAAGTGGTATTTATTAAGAAACGTTGACGCAATATATATTTTTCATAATTTTGTACTTTTTCCCTTCTTGTTTCTGTCAATATGATAATATTCTGTCTATAGAATTGTGTTGGTCTGGTACTGATCCAAATTTTCCAACTTGTTCATTATTCTGTAACAATATAGAGTACGGCAGAACTTTCCATTCGAGCAGTAACAGGGAAATAATACTTGCAAGGTTGTGATGCTAGAGGGTTACTTTACGCCTGCTACCTGCTGTTATTACTACGTTGTTCTATTTATTTAAATGTTATCGGTAGACTTCTGCATTAATAGTTTATGCAAAAATGCACAACAGTACTTTATGGCCATTAATACTAATCCATGACGTTTTACTCTTGAGGTTATTGTAATATATCCACTATTTATCGGCAGTCACAGTACGCTACAGAAAATTATTGTCCACTGCTTGATAAGCGAGGAAACCGTGAAATACTTTCAAGCTTGTTTTCCTTCTTGTCATGGATATTAAAATCACCACTTTTAAATTGTTTAATCGAAAACCGATAATTAGTATATGATTATCGAAGGCTTGTGCTAAATCTAAGAATATAGCTGAGCATACTTTTTTACTTTCGTAGGCTTTTTCAATAACATCTGTTATTCTGAGGACCTGGTCAACTGTTGAATGCTTGTTAATAAACCCAAACTGGCGTGCTGCTAATAATATAAGGTTAGGTTATCTATATCATTGATGTTCCTGAGTGTTTTGACCCTTAATAATTATTTAATTTTAATATTAATTTAATTGATTTTGATTTTGATCGATATATTTACTAATACTATTAAATTTATGTTATTTTTAATTGCAGATGCATTAGTTGGGGTACATTGTACACATGGCTTAAATAGAACAGGGCATTTGATATGCCGTTGGATGATCGACAAATTGAAAATTAAACCAGCTGAAGCGATTCAGCGTAAGTCATAATTTTAAAGTTCATAGCTAAATAAAGATATATTATTCAGTTTTCTTTTTGTTATATTGTCAAAAATCTGTAATTTGCAGGTTTCAACTTAGCTAGAGGTCACAACATGGAACGTCAAGTACTTTTGCAGGATCTACAAACATTTTCTGGTAGGACTACATCAGTTTCTCGTCAATCCAGATATGTTTCGCCTCTTGATGATGATTTGTACGAAGAAGACTACCCGTCAAGACGTTATAATTGGCGCAGTCGAGACAAGGGCGAACCTACCACTAGGTGTCATAGAAGACAAAATGTAAACAGACGTTTCTAAATATTATAATAAAGCGGGTAACAGGATATTCTTTTTTTTGTGTTTTTATATTGCCTTATATATTTTTTAATAAGTTTGTTATGCCAAAATCAGGATAATTGGACATCTAACCATTAGAGGTTTTTGAAATAAAGTACAAATGGCATACTGATTTTTTTCATCCCTTTCAAAGTAGTGCATTTTGGATGAAATAGATGTCAGTTTATATGTAAACAGTTGTTTTTGGAATTTGTATTATTATTAAAAGAATATATTAAAGCTATATTCTCCAAGCTGTTTTTTTAGTGTTGAGATTAGTCAGGTGTCCAACGGAGCTGCATCAGGTAAGTATAGCGGTTGTGGAATAATTCGATGGAAGAAATTCATAATAAATAATACCAGTATTTTTACGTTTACAATATTTTCGACCACAGCTTTTTTTATACCAGCTGAAAAGTTTATCGGTCTGTTAATAGCAGGAAATAGGGTAAAATCATAAACTCTCCCCAGGCGACACTTGTTAATTGTTTGGTCGTCCTTATTTTAATTTTGACCTGCTATTTGTCTGTTATTATTGGGTTAGTAAGGTGTCAATTTGTTTAATAGAAAATGTAATAGGTATAGTTAAAAGATTCCAAAAGCAAACAGCAACCTTTTATGGCTATATAGCCGCTAGATGATCCTCCTCATATGACATATATTCTTTTTCATATGTTAGATGCTTGCATGTATTTCGATCAGCGATATCTATTGATGAAAATGTGAATTACCAATATAACTAAATTCTCAAATATCCAACTTATTAATTTCTATGGTTTTGATATTTGTCTTCATGAAATAACAGGTTTTACGTTTAGTATTATTTATCATTATATACAGACTCTAAGCATGAGGTCCATTCATTATTTGTTGTTTTATCTGAAGCAATGTGCTGCCGATTCGTTCATCGGTAATGCAGTATGGTATTTTAACGAAAATGTATAAACATCAAAATGCTAATGCTGATTAACAGTATGTGCTTCAGAATCCTGCATACTTTATGCACACAAATCATTGCATTTCGAAATGATAATCATTATTAATTTAAATTTTATTTTTCTCAGTCGAAATGTTTAATTCTCGGCGGTCCTTTCTAATACACGGATTAACGTTTGGTTTCTGGGTCATAAGTCAAAAAAATAATATTAATCACATGTTGTCACTATGTCGGAACATTAAAGCGTGGAACATTTTCAATTGCATTAAAAGTACGAATTCAGCTCTTTTAACAAAATACTTTTTCTTTGTTTCTGAGAAGTTTGGTCATCATATTGTGCAAATAGATTTTGCACATTGAAGTTGAAAAATTGCCTGGTCCGCGCATGGTCTTCAAGGTCTAGAAAACCTTACATCCTTCAGAAAGCCTTACATCTTAAAAAAACTCAACTACAAAAATTCCAAATACAGAAGTTATAAGTTAAGCCTTGTGAACCATCAGTATGATTTGCTAATCCAATTTGTAAACCAAATTGTTTAAAATGTAAAAACTCTAAAAACTGCTCGAATATAAATTTAGGGTAAATTGATATGGCTCGGTGAATAGAGGTAAAACGAAATGAAACAGTGGTGTTTACATTATGTGACCGTTATTTATTGGCTATATAAAAAAATGTGAAAAATATAATTAGATAAAACGGATGGCAGCGGTGTTACCTGTAGACGAGGCTTGGGCAGTCGATGGTGGCACTTCTAAACCAAACGATGGTTGAGCACTGAATGAATCGAAATACCCTTCAATAACATCCCAGATATACGTCTCGGGGTTGCCGCCAGCTATTCTTTATCGGCTTCTAGTTGACGCTGCTGGCACCCTGCCCGTGTTCAACATCTGGGACTATATTTATGGGTATTTTGTAGACCGTTATTCCACGATATAAAATTCGACATACCTCAAGGTCGCTACAATACTCCCATGCCAGAATTTTACATACAATTACTCAAAGCAACAAAAATATATGAAAAAAATATCAAATACAAAAAAAATATATACCAAACAAAATATGCTGTGTGAAAAGGGCTTTGAAAAATATGGTAAATCGGAGCAGTTATAGTTGGTACGGTCGCGATCTGGTACGGCTGTTGATATCTTCCGGTCCTACATATACCGTTGCTTTAGCACTTGAATGTGGTCCATCGACGACGTTGAGAACAAGCTATTTTTCGGACAGGGCTCTCGTAATCGACGCTGTGGGAGGATCGATTGTTCGACGACGTGGTAGCTTATTTTCTTCTACAACGAGACGTTAGCAATTCTGGTACCTCGGCGAAGACATGGCGAGTCTACGGTGACTGCAATCGGTACCTAGCTTCTGGAGCTGCTCTGTAACTAATCCGTAGTCACATACGTTACGGTAATTCAGAAAAAACAAATAATGACGCTTTCCGACCGAAGCTGTCCAAAGCCTTTCAAATCAAAATGTCTGCCATTATGACGGAGACGGCGAGCGAAGGAAGACATTATGATTTAAACATAGCGCCGAAAGAAATATTTAGCCGAGACGCTGATGATTAAGCAGTGATGTAAAAATATCTATGAGTTCAAAAGATTGTTAAAGAAAATTTTTACAAAAAATTTAAAAAAATGAATTGGAAATAATGAAATGAATAGGAATAAAATGAAAAGGAATATTGAAGATAAAATCCAAAACGAATCGAATTAAAAATATATAAAATTTTAAAACAAAATATATAACGGCCACGTAAAATCGACCATGTTCCACGTACCCTCCATTCACAAGTCCAAACCCAATTTTGTGAAATATATCGTCGGGGTCACCACTTTAGGGTACGTGATGTGGCTCGGTGAATGGAGGTAAAACAAAATGAAACAGTGGTGTTTACATTATGTGACCGTTATTTATTGGCTATATAAAAAAATGTGAAAAATATAATTAGATAAAACGGATGGCAGCGGTGTTACCTGTAGACGAGGCTTGGGCAGTCGATGGTGGCACGTCTAAACCAAACGAGGGGTGTTCAACATCTGCGATTATATTTCTGGGTATTTTGTAGACCGTTATTCCACGATGTAAAATTCGACATGCCTCAAGGTCGCTACATAACGAACTGATAATTGGTAACAGCTATCGACTGTACCGCGAAATACAAGATAATTCTCTAAAATAACACTGTCCTTTTGATGTTGCTCCAAGTGGCTATCGCTACTTGTGCTTAATAGTACATGACCTGTTGTATCGTCAGTTTACTTCTTGTAAATATTTCTGAGTCATATATGATAAACGCCCATGACAACAAGAATAATTTCCGCATATGGAAGGACGACTACATGATTTTTGAGTGTGCATGATAATACATCCATAAAATGTTGAAGATTGTGTTGCGACGTATTAATAGTGTATTGTTACATTTTCTCTAGTTTGTTTATGATTTAATCCTCCATAATAAAGTCCTGCGAGGCATCGTTGATGCGATATTACGTCGCTAATAAATTCATTGAAGGTGATATCACCCTTGAGCTCATGACATAATCTAAAGTGGCTGCGCACAGTACTCTAAATTAGTACGAGGGCATCCGAATACACTCGCTAAATAATTGAATGTAGTCGATGGAAGTAATGTACATATATTAAACATATACCATCACCACAGAAAATACTTATATTGAAAATACATTATGTATATGCAGCCGTGAAGACCCACATATGAGTGGTGATAGCTGGTATCAACCTCTAAAAACCCTTTTAATCGTATGACATCTATTTGCTTCTTTTTGTACTCGGATATTTTTCGTGTGTTGTCTACTCTGTGAAATTATTTTGAATGTATTTGGGGGATTGAACAATCACAAAGAACTTGTGCGAGGACCATCATCAATAGGAGCCTATGTAATCGTCCAGTCAGTACCAGTTTTCATTCATATACTACATAATTTTCGTAACGTCAGCCTTTTTCCCATTAAATAATCTCTACAAGTCGTTCAAACAAAGCATTTAGATATCGATCAAATCCAAAATAAGAAGATTCTCATTATCAATTTTTTACAAAGAAGCGTACTGCATATCATTTGTAAGAATAATATTCATATTCAGACGCTTTGTTCAGCCAACCCTTTATAAGAGCACAGTGCAGCAGCAAATCCGAAAATTAGATCCGGTTTTGACAACTTTTTTTATTGCAGATTTTAATTCAGGATAATGCTAAGAATTACTATTATCAGAACATGTGAAAATGCAGAGACAACGTGGCGAAGTCAATTCGAAATATTTTTGTTGCAAATGCATCGGTATCGAAATTGTTTTGTAATGCATGCAGAATAAATCTGTACAAGTGGTAACTTGCTCAAAATGTATACTGTGTGTCAACCCTATGGAATGAACAGAAAAATCATGTAGAAATAACATGTAGATGTTCTGCTACTTTTGCTCAATGAATGTCGTCGGTAAAAATTCAAATAAATAACGCGGAATAAATATCCTGACGTATCATCAATGTTGAAGCCTGTTCCACGTACGGACCAAGAAAGTGATCCATTGCCAATTTGAACAGATACAAGAGCAGTGATACTGTGTACAAGTTAGGACTTCTTCTTCATGGTCACCGGTGAGCAATGAAAACATTGTCAAAGAAAATGTAAAAAGAGTATTGAGTGATTTGATTCGAGCTTTGAATTTATCAATACACAATGCACAGTTGCTTGTATCACGGTTTCAGGAATGGAAACATCACCTAAAACATAAGTACAGATAGAAGTAGAAGTTGTGCGATTTTAACGTTCTTCAAAAAATAAAATGACATGTGTTTCCGCAAATGATATCAGTGGTTTATTTGATAATTTGGATGATTTTTCTCTATTATCAAAATGAATGGCGTTTGTTCATCTAAGTACAGTCTGAAGGCAGCTTTAGCCGACATTGGAAATAAAAAACCATCCATTCCGATTGCTCACGCAGTACAAACTAAGGAATGCTACGACACAACGCTACGAATTTTTATTGGGCATGATATTCGGAAATTAATACTTGACGCAAAGTTTACAAATTGTTAAAATTTTATAAATTGATAAAGCAGCAATATGGGCATCGTTTCAAAATGTTTTCACAACATTCTCGGTAGCCACATATCACCGGATTACAAGCACGTAAACGACAATTTGTTGAAAAATTATCACAAAATTGACAAGACATGATATTTCTGATTTATAATTTTTATTTCAATATATGGGTTTTAATGGCGAAAAATAGTAAAATAAATATAATAATTCTGTAATAATCATAATAATATAATAATAATAGTATTTTTGACCATTAAAACCCATATATTGAAATAAAAAGTATAAATCAGAAACATCATGTCTTTATTATGAATTTAATGGATATTTCGAAAACTGGATCCAATTTAAAAAATGGGCTGCGGATTTGTATTCAGCTCCCCAAATTACTTTATTTATATTTTAAACACATTTTGGGTTGCTCAGAGACAGAAATATTTTTTATCTGTCTATTAATTTTTGCATAGAACAGAGATCATACATTTTTTGTACATAAATTTTTCAGTCCAACATGTATCCTCTCTTATGCACTTCAGATTGCATCTGCTACGTGACGTCTTGTTCGAAATATGGTAAAAAGTAACATATAAAAATCGGCAATATTTTTACCAATTTTTTTCAATTTTAAACAAACTAATATAAAAAAAAATTAACGCTGCACATTTCACCTTACGTCAAACACAATAAACTATGTATTTAATACTTTAAATATTTGACTAAATCACACCACATTTGAACGGTGTTAAGCTCATGACTATATGTGTTCGAAAACTGGTCCTCTTCAGAAACTGTTATTTTTTTAAAGTAGGTTTATATAACTAATCATGTTTAATATCTTGAAAATTATCTTCACCATCGACGAGTGACATGTTTAGTAATTAATTCCCTATAAGAATTTACACCTACTTATTATATAAGTATGTTTCATGTTAGAGGCCAGTCAAAAGGTAAATAACAACTGATCAAGTGGCTTTATGCATCAGTTATAATGTTTACTTATTTTATTTTATTTGCTTTCTTAGCATTATTCAATAGTCAATAGTCAATCAATTAAATATCACGGAATTATTTTATTTACCCATAAACATCAACTCAAGCAACATTACTACGTAGAAATTTTTATTTTGTCTTTACTCTACAATAGTTTAAAAACAATTATGATACTCCTCTACGTTGTAAAATTGGTGTGTATGGCATGTAAGCATTGTATTAGATAGATGTCAGCCCACACTAACCTTTTTAAATTTTAGATCGTGTATTTTGCTATTATTAAAATGGTAATATAATGTATCTGAGTATCAATTGAGATTTGTGAGAAAGTGAAATCTGAAGTGTATTTTGAGTGATCTTAAGAATACGTATCAGTATCACTTTTGACACATTTTTACTTTTACGACGTCATAATATGGCATATCTCGAATGTTATATGTAATAAGTATAATTTGGAATATATGAATTTCATATATTCAATAGTCCAACATATTGAGTTGTTTGTTGTAGTAGAATAAACATACGGTCGGTAGGGCAGGTAAAGAAAATTGATTTTTTTGAGATTTTGCATATTTTTCATTTTTATCGAAGTAATTGATATACTTTGTCGATATTCATTATATCTAAACTCAGTAAACAGTACTCTTAGTAGGTATTTTCTTGTTAAGGAGTATGAATTAGTACTAATTACGTTACATTTTCAGATTGTGGGAATTCGTTTTTCGATATTGGCATTGAAATAATATTTGTCAAAATACACTTGATCTAGTAGATCGACTAAATAATTAAAGCATTTGTTTACATTTGTCGTGAATTAAAATTTTTATTATGTATCCATTTTGACGACCAGGATGGATCATGAGCTTGCAACATATATATGCTCATATTTAATTATATTGGGAGAATGACTAAAGGATAAAAACAATCAATAGTTGTTACTGTACACATGTCTTACCAGGATCTTACAAATCATGCAGATTATTGCTATTATTGCTAGATTTTTATTAATTTCATCTTACATTCGATAGGCTTAGTATAATCTTAATTAACAAATTAATTTATTACTACTGTTCTGTTCTATTTGCATCAATACACATTCAAAACAAGTACGAGATAAATACATCAGTATGTGTTTTCCAAATTAAAATTAAATTGAATTACTTAATCCAAGAATAACTGCGAATAATACTTTACACTATTTTATTCCTGTCGATCATTCGATCATTTTTAATCATAATGGGCGTCACAAATAATTGGTTTTCCGGGCTTAATTGTTTCAAAGCAATTCAGTTAGTATTCTTCAATATTTCTATTTGTCTGATCACTAATTCTATTAAACATTGTTTTAACTGTAGCTTTTCTATTTCTGTGTAATACCCTTCTTTTCGGTATTTTAATCGTTTTGTCTTTCTTTTATCAATTTCCTAATTTCAAGGGGGTACTTTCCCTCTCGTTCAGATTTGTCTCTTTACGTTGGAGTAGCTACTTTTGCAGCTGTCATAATCTGTTCAGTTATATTTCGGGTTTGTTGCTTAAAATCTTTACTTTTTTTATTATACTTTTGAGTTTTATGTCAAATCAGTTTAAATATTTGTCCTTCCATTATTAGTCTAAGCTTGTCCTAGTTAATAAATTTATGACTAAGATTCGGCTTTTTTCTCTTTCTCTGAATTGTCGTGCCCAGTGTTAACAATACTGGAGGGTAATCAGATGTTAGTTCGCACAAGCTTTTGATGTTTATTTACTTGATGAGATATTTTTTGAAATATAAAAATAAGAAGTCTGGCACTTATTGCCGGTAGACCCCTAAATGGGTTCGCATATGGAATGATAATTACAATTAATAATCTTAATTAATATGAGTAATTTAATTCTTTTTACTTAACTATCGTAGCTTGTATTTTGTGTGTTTGAAAGTGCTGTATTTTTTTATAATTAGAGCTCTTCCGCCTCGAGCAGGTTCGCTAGGGCGAAGACCTATAACTATGTAATTTGTTTTCAGAAATAGTTTAACTTCCCGGACCTGTTGTTTTAGCTTATTTGTATTCAGTTTTGATAAAATTGGTCTTGTTTAGGTAAATTCCCGATTTTTCTGATTTTCCGACCCTGTTTGTTAACTGATATTTTGTCCCATTTTAGTTCGAAATTCACGGATCTTGGTTGACAGTTGCAGTTTCCTGCAGTTTTATTGCGATTTTTTTATTGCTAGTTTTTTATGTCTTTTGTATTTTAGGTCAATGACATTGCGGTTTCTTTAGGTTTTTTCTTTTTAACGGCAGATGACTTTGCAGAGTTTTTAGCTTTGTTAAGTTGTCTTAAATGTTGTATTGCTGTAGTTTTATTTGGATACATTTTTTTTGTAGTGTACTGCACTATTTTTCATAATGCACACATTGCTACGCTGTTACGTTGCTTTCTACATTTTGCCTATATGATGGAACAAGACTTTTATTTCAAAATAAGATTTCTTCATGTATTAACTTTCTATTCAAAAAAATTAATTCCCTTAAATATTTAAATAGCGCTTAATTTCATTTCATTTTCAATAATGATGAGCTCCCCACTTATCACAGCTGATAAAATAAATAATTTCAAAACGTGCAAATTAACATGGACATAGGTGTCAAATAATTGAAGCGCAGTCACGATAAACAGCGTTCAAAGTTGGCCCAAAATCGAGTCGATATTTCGACACCGCGTCATTAAAACTGGTTCCAACAATTATTGATGGAACAACACCGAAATCGGCGTGTTTTAACACCTTTCCTTCTACTCCGGGATCTAATCGATAATAATAAAAGAGACTCGATCCGATATCAATCTATGCATTCCATATCATCTAACCTAAACTTTGATATCGTAACAGATGACTATCTATCTCCCGGGTACACTGATTTTAACGCGCTATTAGATACGTGGAGATTTTAAATACGAAATAATCAATATTAATTACTGTTTGGACAAACGTCGCGGCCACTTCGAGAAATACTAATAATAAAAACGTAAGCAACAACTGGTCCTCGAGAGCGACAAGGAGCCATTATCGTTACTGACGATCTCCGTAATTGGTTTGCATCGAAAAATATCGATGTGAAGTAAGAGATAAGGCGCTCCGCCGTTGCTTAGCTGCTAATTAAACAGCTTTTAGGAGAAGGATTTTTTTACGATTATCATCTGGAAGACAACGTGTCTAATCTCACCGGCGATAAGAGTTGCTTTGTACGTTGATAATGGTAAAGTAGGTGAGTTGTTTCTTTGATTAGTTGACGAAGAAAGACGTTGAAACGGCGGCACTGCGTGCGATAATGACGATGAGTAGTAAACAGAATGAACGATTGAGATGTTTAAAACAAAAACATCTTATTTATAGTGGCAAATAATCTGACAAATACGATATATGAATTTTACATATGTTAGAACAAACATATATAACTGTGAAATAAAAAAACATATATGAAATGTCGTTTGCTTAAGTTCAAACTGTATATATTTCCAACTAGCTGATCCCCACAGGCCTTTTTCCGCCTAAGCTTTAAATTTTCAATTCGAACTGGGATAAATAATTCTGTAAAAATATTTATTGTAACATTATTTCGTGCACTACATATAGTCTATTTAAAGTGTTTTTAGTAATGCGTCATGGATATTTGTGATATCAAAACATTGTAAAGTTACCACATCAACTCTGAGTTTTAGTTCAGTTTGGCTTTGATATAGAAGAAAACTCTAATCTAAATAAAATAATTGAAAAAAAATGTTATGAAATATAATTTATTTTAACATTCTAATACATATATTATCGAAGGACTTAAAACTACAATTAAGTGCACAGCTATAATAATTTGTAGGTTAGATTTGTTTTGTTTACATTAAACCCTTTTCCATACCATCCATCCGGTAGAGTTTCTACGCGCGTTTTTTATATGTAGTGGTTTCCCCCTGGAGGCCTAATCCACCTAATTAACAATTGCATAGCTTAAAAACGTAGTTTACTTTCGTTCGAGAGCATATTTACGTTTTTACGTTTTGTTCTTATTTTCTTCGATGGTATGTTTACTTGTCAAGTCACCTTGGTATCACTGTATATTTTATTTATTCTGCTACTATCTGTATGTACCAATCTTCATAAAATTAATCACTAAAATCTGTCTAATGCATTTACCATATCAACAAAACAGTTAGTATTCGTTCTCTACTTATAAGTTCTAACCTAATGCTCATGTTTAATTTTGAACAATTACAATCATATCTATGCACACAAATCTTTTACGCCCTACATTACCATTTTCTACAGTTATATTCAATTAGTTATGTGCATACTTTTAGTTGTTTCCACTCTCATCACTCTGTCTCAGGAATTTCCAGCATTGCACAGCATTATCACAAATCCAAAAGTTTCCTTCAGTCACTTTCACTTTCCGATTCACTGTGCAATTCAATCACTAAACTGTTAACTTTTGATCTGTCTAAAACATGTTTATGATTCCACCATTTATCAATTACTGACTCTGTATGTCTTATCGAGTTCATCCAAACCAAAGGAGTTATGGTTGACAATGCTTCCTTCCACCCAGTTTTTGATCAAATATCCTTCTCGACCAGCAATGTATCTGCAATTTATTATTAATTAATATAATAACCAACAAAACCTAACCGATTGCTATTGTAACTTTTACCTTTTTCCATAAATTTTTGTTGTCTTTACACTTTTTTGTTACTGTCTTGCCAAGAGTGCCACAATAAACCATTTTAAAATATTCAAGTTTCATCAAGATACACACATTCACATAGTATATCTTCTTTGCTCTTATTGTATACCTTTAAAAATTGAATTTTTTAAGGCAAAATCTGGAAGTTTCATTATACC
Source organism: Rhynchophorus ferrugineus (assembly GCF_030347505.1). Classification (NCBI taxonomy): domain Eukaryota; kingdom Metazoa; phylum Arthropoda; class Insecta; order Coleoptera; family Curculionidae; genus Rhynchophorus; species Rhynchophorus ferrugineus. The sequence continues at coordinate 38,693,011 of NW_027472583.1, forward strand.
TCTCCGAGGGTTATCTTTACTCCATTTTACCCTATGCCCTGTAAGAAAAAGGACCCCTCAAAAAGCTATAGGTTCCTAATTCTTTTATGTATACTTTCCAGACAGGCAATTTTCTCTAAAATAATTTTATTAAATTATGCTTATATTGATGAAATAGTTTGTGTACTTACTGTTCTAATATATTTCCTAAATTTGGTCTCGAATGGAGCCAATATCAATATGGTCAAGATTCGTGACCCACTTTGTATGTAGACAGTTTTCTTGGTTGAATCTAATGTATTATTCTTCATTTGGTAAGCAATGTTATTCACAGTATCCACACTAATAATTAGCGTGGCAACAACCCAATAATAACATTTTCAATAAAATTGTGGGGACTTATATTATTTAATATCATCAATAATTACCTCCCTAACGGAATTTAATGGCAAAAGGGGACCATTATCTCGTTCCTTTTTGCAATAACCTGTTAAAGGCGCAATCAATTTGTGGCCCTGAATATCTATTGTTTTCGGCATTGTTTTCAAACAAAGTGATATGATATATTACGGAGCAACTTAAAATTTATCAAAATAATCAAAGGGCTAACATAATGTTTACCGGTTTATAACCTGTAGTAATTATAACTAATATTTTGAACCATTTAGCGTACATCTGACAACCGGACGGCGACCAGCTGTCAGGCGTATACAAAATTATTGAAAGCAATAGTGATAAGAAGTTTTAACTCTTACCTTTAAATTATTGTGGCTGTATAATTATGTTAACTGTAGTTTTTAGGTATACTATAATGTTAAGATAATTTATATTTGATAACATTTTTGTTCAATTATTTTATATAGATTCGTGCCAAATTGAACTAAAACTCAGAGTTAATGCGGCAACATTGCAATATTCCGACGTCACAAATATCCATGACGCATTACTAAAAAAAATTTAATTGACTATAAAAAGTTTTGTCTTCTGGTGTGGAACTAAACAATATATATGATTTTTTATTTTTTTAACTAAGGTATTCACTTGAAGCATTAATTTTAATTGAGGATGTGTGATTGATGCTTATCAAAAAAGGATTCATACAATTAAATCAAGACTTGAGATGCGAAATTCAACACGGTTCCAAGATATTGAGAAAACTCGTTCAAATCTTACTCTTTTAAATTAGCAACAAAAATATGCTTATGATACGCTCATAAAACTAGTGAATGACGGAAATTGTGGAATATTTTTCTTTAATACTGCTGGTGTAATTGAAAAAACTTTTAACGCCAATAACGGAAATTGGAATTGCACTATTGCAAGTTTATTTAACACTTAATCTGCCCTTGAACACGCTAACTAACGAAACTGAAACTTGCAACATTTCGAGGAATTCTACGATAGCTATAGTTTTACAGCAAAGCAAGTTAACCATAAAATTGATGAATGCAGAGTGCCACACAAAAAAGCTTTGAATGCATATACAAACGTAGGCGTAGACCTTCTAAAGTTGCGATTCTAATAATAATAGTTGTTTGGAATAAATTAATAGCAGTGCTAGAAGACCAGTTTTGATATAAAATTATTTAAAATAGTAATTTTCGGAAACCAATGAATGTGGAGGCTCTGAAGGCTGTACCATGTTCATTTGTCCATTAGCAACGTGACCAATTTGTTGTGAACAGTAATTGATTGTCGCGTTATAACTTGTACGTTACGTTGCGTTATATCACTGGAAGCATTTTGAGGAACCATATTCGAATGAAAGTAAAGATATAACTCTCTTAATGTCTCTGGGTAACCATGCATATCAAGTGCTAGTCTATCAAAACCTACTAAAAATATATATTGAAATAAACTTTCAATATCAGGTGTAGCGACCTTGAGGCATGCCGAATTTTACATCTTACAATAGAGTTTAATATATGTTGAATAAATGCGCTCTGCCAGCAGCGACGAACAATAAACGATTGCGAGGATCCGGCAACCTCGCAACGTTGATGTTGATGCCAAAAGGTTTGTCGAATTTAACACATTACAATTGCAGCCTATAAGATACTCAAAAATATTATCAGGGATTCCAGATTCCCGATGTTGATCTTGGATATTATTGAAGGATACTTTGGATTTGAGACAGCATTCGGTTTAGACGTGCTATCATCGATTGCCCAAGCGTTTCTCAGGTAATACTACGCGGTCTCTTTATCTCTTTAAATTTTCTTTATTATTATTATTTTTTTGATTTATTTTAAAGTCTCCTTTTTACTAACGAGAGTTTATCTGGACTGGACTTTATCTTTACAATCACAAACATAAAGTACATCCATACCCTAACAGGACTCGAACACGCGTCTATTGCAACAGTAGGTGAACCGTCCTATCATCTTGACCATTGCGCCACCAAGCCGGCTTCCCTTATGTTGTATAACGTCAATAAATCACGGCTACATCCTATAACTATCACAGTTTTATTCTCGGCTATTTACCCAATCAAATATCCCCAAAAAGGAGTATGGCGGTGAACTAACTAAGATGTATAAAAAACTCACTCAATAAACTGGATAAATAAAAAACTCACTCAATAAATTGATAAGTCGAATGTGCAGTAAGAACTTAATAAATAAAACTTTATAAGCCGATCAATACAGCTGTGTAGCTAGATTTATTAACAGTTTAATAACGCTTGAAATTTAAATGCTCGTTATGTTTTCTTAAATTTTCCAATTTTCTATGATATTTAGAATCAATTATTAGTTGCCGGCTTGGTGGAGCAATGGTATGGCTGATAGGACGGTCCTCGTACTGTAGCGATAGCCGCGGGTTCGAATCCTGCTGGGTCATGGTAGTAAATTTATGTTTGTGATTAGTCACTCGCCAGTCACAAGCCCACGTTAAACTTTAGGTCCACTCCAGATAAACCCATAGTTAGCAAAAGGAGACTTTAAAATATTTTAAAAAATAATCAATTATTAGAAAAATAAAATAAGGTGAATGAAACCGATAAAGTCATTCTTTAATTATGACGTGCCCAAGGGAGATAAGGATTTGTTTAGATTCAGATTTCTTTATTATGTATATTTTTAAAAAAATTTCAGCATTTGGGGCTTATTTAGATTGGAATGTTTACTTTTGGAACATATTTAGTGACTATTCTCGAAGACATCCGGAAAAATCTAGCTTGGTCAATTGCGTGATTGGCACAATAGAATTTAATATATTCTATAATTTAAGTTTAACTTCTTCCATTATCTAGCGCCATATTAATCGCGCTATATAACACCTCCTGACGAAGCGGCCAAAGAGAAAATATTGCCATTGACTCACCTGGACAGCTTACTGTTTAAATTGTATTCGTCTGACAGTTCAATGATTTTCTGAATTGCGCTGTTTTTACGCAAGTTACCATGACAGACCCTGTATGGGTTTCCTAAATTTTGGTAACTCCAAATTCTGATAGCCTATTACTGAGCAACTCACCTAATGTAATGTGCTTTTAATGAGCGTACACCCTCATTTGTAAACTTCTACCCAAATTCCAGTAGACTACCTTAGCTCAGGCAACTTCAAACCAGCTGTGGCTACCTTACACCCTAAAGCGCGATTATTGTTTCAGGAATCCGAGGGTTAAGGCTGTTTCTCAAAGCATAGGGTGAGCTTACAACTTGAGCAGCTATAGTTTTACCCGAACTCCACTTAGCCATACCATTAAATACTTCGAGTAATTGCGAATTAGTTCGGAATATTGAATTGTAATATAAATTTAGCCATTGCCTGTGACAATAAATATATCAATAAGTATTAAAAGCTGCTTATTTAGTAATATTAGGGGCATTTTGTCAGTTCATTTTGAACAGTGATATCTCTTAGTAAAAATGCGAAGTATATATATATATATATATATATATATATATATATATATATATATATATATATACATATATATATATACATATATATACATACATATATATATCAACAACTTAACCATTAAATTTGATGGTTTTTGACATTTACCTATATAAATTAACTGTTTTGAGTAGATTATTGAGTTAATCAGTGTATATAGACGCCAATCAGAAAACGCTCCAAATTGCACTTTTGATATTTCAACAAAATTTTGTTGTTGATTTGAAGCTATCATTTCAATACCATTAAAAACTTGTGGTGATGCTGTTATGTGAAAAATACAAATAATAAAACGGATGGCAGCGGTGTTACCTGGTGACGAGGCTTGGGCAATCGATGGTGGCACGACTAAACCAAACGAGGTTTGAGCACTGAATGACCGAAATACCTTTCAATAACATCCCAGATAAACGTCTCGGGGTTGCCGCCAGCTATTCCTTGTCGGGTTCTAGTTGGCGCTGCTGGCACCCCGCTCGTGTTCAACATCTCGGATTATATTTCTGGGTATTTTGTAGACCCTTATTCCACGATGTAAAATTCGACATGCCTCAAGGTCGCTACAATACTCCCCAGAATTTTACATAAAATTACTTCAAGCAACAAAAATACAAAAATGTATGAAAAAATATCAAATACAAAAAAAATATATACCGAACAAAATTTGCTGTGTGAAAAGGGCTTTGAAAAATATGGTAAATCGTAACGGTTGTAGTTGGTACGGTCGCGACCCGGTACGGCTGTTGATATCTTCCGGCCCTACAGATACAGTTGCTTCATCGTTGCTTTGGCACTTGAATGTGGTCCATCGACGACGTTGAGAACAAGCTATTTTTCGGACAGGGCTCCCGTAATCGACGCTCTGGGAGGATCGATTGTTCGACGACGTGGTAGCTTATTTTCTTCGACGACGAGACATTAGCAATTCTGGTACCTCGGCGAAGACATGACGAGTCTACGGTGACTGCAATCGGTACCTAGCTTCTGGAGCTGCTCTGTGACCAATCCGTAGTCACATACGTTACAGTAATTCAGAAAAGACAAATAACGACGGTATCCGACCGAAGCTGCCCAAAGCCTTTCAAATCAAAATGTCTGCCATTATGACGGAGACGGCGAGCGAAGGAAGACATTATGATTTAAACATAGCGCCGAAAGAAATGTTTAGCCGAGACGCTGATGATTAAACAGTGATGTAAAAATATCTATGAGTTCAAGAGATTGTGAAAGAAAATTTTGACAAAAAATTAATTGAAAATAATGAAATGAATAGGAATAAAATGAAAAGGAATATTGAAGGTAAAATCGAAAACGAATCGAATTAAAAATATTTAAAATTTTGTAACAGAAAATATAACGGCCACGTAAAATACACCATGTTGCATATACACTCCATTCACGAGTCCAAACCCAATTTTGCGAAAGATTACGTCGGGGTCACCACTTTAGGGTAAATGATGTGGCTCGGTGAATGGGGGTAAAACGAAATGAAACAGTGGTGTTTACATTATGTGACCATTATTTATTGGCTATATAAAAAATGTGAAAAATATAAATAAAAAATGTGACGTGACGAGGCTTGGGCAGTCGATGGTGGCACGTCTAAACCAAACGAGGGTTGAGCACTGAATGACCGAAATTCCCTTCAATAACATTCCAGATAAACGTCTCGGGGTTGCCGCCAGCTATTCGTTGTCGGGTACTAGTTGGCGCTGCTGGCACCCCGCCCGTGTTCAACCTCTGGGATTATATTTCTGGGTATTTTGTAGACCCTTATTCCACGATGTAAAATTCGACATGCCTCAAGGTCGCTACAGTTGTAAAAGTTGTTGGACGAAAACCCAACTTAATCTCTCAAAGGACTTTAAAGCTTTTTAGTTAATGAATAAACTGTTACTACGACATAAAAAATTCAAAAGGATGGAAAATGGCTGCCACGTGAATCAACTGAAAATGTAATTTCGAACTACTTTAACATCGTGGTATCATAACTACTACAAGTCCATGTGAAAAAAGCTAAGTTAGTTAGTTCGACAGCGAAGCGGAATGTATATATGTGGTTTTGGAAGTATTATGTCATAATTTAATCGAAATCTTAGCTGAAAAATGTTTATAAAAGGGGTTTGCGCTTTTTATATAGATTGTAAAGATTGTAAAGGATATATGTTGGTTGCCTATGACATCGAACATCTACCTATATGTCAAACACTTCATTGATTTTTTAAATCAATGGGAGTTGACTTATCAGTAGTAGACAAATGTTGAACAGGCATATGCATGATAATGTCGGATTACATGTAAATACAAGGAGGAAGAGATAGTAGCTAGCAAAGGTTATTTAATAGTGTGCTTTCTAGTTTTACTAACTTATTTTTTATAATTATCACCACAATTTAATTTGAACACCTAATAACAATGACAATATTTAGTGAATCACCCATTATATTTAAAGTCATGTTCTATGGAATTTATAAATATTTACTTATAAGGTATTATTATGTTTTCCTTATCAGTTTAGAATGTTATTCGTAGAAATCGTGTTTCATAGGATATTAGGAAATTGTTGTTAAGTAAATTACCGTATCTCTATTTTATTCTGAAGTGTAATATTTTCCATTTGCCTAAGAATTCGGGGTCTTTCTGCGGATTAGAATTAAGCAAAATAAAATATTATATCAACTTATCTCCATTATGTTATTTATACTAGCTATTTACTTTTCCATTACTTACTATATATATGATATGACTACATTATAGTAAAATTACTCTAAGTAATAAAGCCTAGCGATAAATAATTTGCTATATATTTGTTATTACTTTTGGCGGTAATCGAATATATTTTAGTAATTAGGTGTTCATTCTTTGGTTTTTTTACCAATATTTGTTATGTGTTTGCTTTTTGCTCTGGAATGTTCTTAAATAATATTTTTGTTTTCAATTATTATATTGTCTCTTGATGTACAGTTTTTAATAAGTTTGGAGTTAATGGATAGTAAACTTATAGGCCGGTTATAATGCTTTCAGCCACTTTGCTAAGGAAGTTATTGCTTTAAATGTATTACTTTATTCTCTTTTCTCTTCTTTAAATATTTCTCTTTATTGTTCCAAGACCAAGATTGTCATCATTTCTAACGAGTGAGCTATACTAGTGGTACCTTTCAATAAGCCTATCTGTATAAATATTCTTAATATCATTTTTGATCAATTTTGGATATAGTTTATCATTTTGAGTATTGTCGCAATAAAAATTCGAGGCACATCAATCCCATATTTGTTTCAAAGCACAAAAACCTGCTTTTGAAATTAGACATCTTCAACATTAGTAAATTAAAGCGTACTCTTGGTATGAAACTCAAACTTATCTCTCTAAAACTATCGAACTTTCGAGGTATAGCCTATGCATTGTTATTTAGTTTATATAATAATTATGGAATTTCAATTAACGATAAGACTGCACTAAATTAAGCTTTTTAATTTTTTTTCGGTTTGCTCTTATTTATATATTAATAATTACTTTCGTTTTTCTTTTAGCATTTCCAATAGAATTTTTTTCAGATATTCGAGAAGTAATGTTAGAGAAACTGTCAAGAATATTTGTGGACAATATCGATATTAAATTAACTCGATATAAATTATAAGCTCTAGATTATACGGTACATGTCAGGGGTAATATTATTATATTAACATAATACCTGTGCAAAAAAAGGCAAAGGTATTTTTTAAATAATACATAATTTAAATATTTGTGATATTAGTAAGAATGTCTGATGTCCGTGTCTGAAAGTAATCACGTGTCAGCTTCACGGAAGCGTTATCTGTTGGTTCAGTTTGTTATATTGTTACTGTGGAGTGGATTCCAAAAGTTTAAATTTCTTCTTCGATAAATTTAGCAATCATTAGTGTAGTTTATAATACTTTGCCCCAAGATTTTTTACTACACTGTTTTGATGTAAGATCCATAGTTTCCAATAGGAATAGGATATCATGACATATTATAATATAATAGCAACATTTATAGCCATTTTTTTAATGTTATGAAGGTTTTGCATTTTATGTATGGAAGCCATGACATCCTGATAACCCATATTTATAACAAAATAATACTGATTTAACACTAGTCATAAGGTACGCCGAATATTGTTATGTTGGAGTAGTATCGTCATCGTCAAAATGTCGTAATATTGTCGTTATCAACGTTAATTTTTAATTTATTTTGACACCGATACACAACAAGTTTCTAATATAAATAAAATAATTAAACAGAAATAATGTTATTAAATATAACTTATTAGCATTATAGTACGTTTAATGAATATATTATATCATAAATTTTCATTCGGTCATTCTCACTTTCAGTATCTGGGACAGTATTTAACTATTACATTGTTAATTCCCAATTCATCAAACGCCGTGTGTCTGATGGAGTTCATCCAGTCAAAAGGTGTTATTGTAGACAATGCTTCTTTTCACTTGTTCAAATAATTCTTGATTGTATATCCTTCGACCGGCATGTTCAGGGTAATAATACTTCGCTACGCCCCCTTTCAGTTCGTTTGGATTTATTTTAAGGTGGTCATATTGTTCAGCCTATTTATTTACAGCATATATTTTTAGCCATATTTCTAAAAAAAGTAAATTGCATAAAACAATTACCATTTCATTGAGTAATAATTTGAAGAACTTCAACATGGTATCACCAAAACTTAATTCATATTTTGCAAATTATTTCTTAATTACAGACTGTGTTGATTCACCACCAGTGTGCTATGATATGATGCATTGTGCATAATAATAACTGATGGTTCCTCCAAGTTCTTTAATAGTTGAATTTAAAACTAGACAAAATATTTTTCCAGCATGAGGAATTTCCAAATGAGGAATATCTGCAATATAATAATTTATATAAATAATTTATTTATAACATAATCAAGTTAAATTCTAACCATTTTCATCAACTTCTGTTATTTTTACACTCTTTTTATTAATATCTTATAGTTTACCATGTTCCATTTTATTGAATTTTACATGCCTATTTCGCTGCTACCTGCGATATAAAAATTATTTGAGAAAATACTGTTTGTATGTATTAAACTCTTTATAGAAATACTCAATTTCCAGTTTGGATTTCGAAATCGCCACTCGGCATATTGTCGATTATGTGAACAGAGTAATACCGGTTGTTGAAAAAACATTCGAAAAAAAGAAATACTATCCTAAAATATTCCTGGGCATCTCACAAGGTCTTGATCGATTATGGCATTTAGAATTAACCTACAAAATGAGCACAACCGGGGTAGCAAGAATTATTGTTGACTTCTGCTATCATATCTTTTAGAAAATAAATATAAATTAGAGCCTCACATGAAGGGGCATTCTCAACACTAAATCTAGTTCGGCTGGAGTTCCACAGGGCAGTGTCTTGGGACCACTCCTATATCTGCTCTATATTGCTGATATCCCAATTCTGGAAAATACACTTAATAGTTCCAAATATGTCCACATTAATTTTGCGTTGCGGCAAAATGTCAAAAACGAAATTATATCACTTGACGGATGTCCGATTCTTCAAACACAATTAGTTAAGTACCTCGGCATTCATATCCATAGTAGGTTAAATTAGAAATATCATGTTAGATAAAAAGCAGCGCTGATTAATCTCAAAGTCAAACAACTGTACAGATTGGAAGATAATCCCCACTTGACCTAAAATCGAAGAGATTGGTTTATCAATCAATTATAAAGACAAGTAGGACCTATAGGGTGCAAATATGGGTTTTCACTAAAACATCAAACCAACTAGTAATCCAACGGACCCTAAACAAAGTTCTATGATTAACTATTAATGCTTATCGTTGCTTAGCCAACGAAAAGCTACACGTTGACCTCGAAAACAAATGGATATAAGTAATTCAGGAATACGCCTTAAAACATGAAATAAAGATGCTCAATCACAGCAACGTGGAAGTTATACAGCTACTGGACATCACGCAAGAAATCAGAAGATTGAAGAGAACCAAACTTGTTTAGTGTATAATATAGGTGAATTTGTGTAACTTTAGGTTAAGTAACTTAGTTCTATTTTAATTTAGGAAATACATCCTGATTTGTTAATGCCGTACTCGCCTTGTTTGTGTTAATACAAGTACAACAGGTTAGTAGTAAATTAATCTGTATATTAAGATTGTAGTAAGCATATCTAATGTAAGATATTAGACAAAGTAGTCTAGTATCAGTTTTTAAAGGGATTATCTGCATTCCCGAATGTGTTGCCTATTTCTAAGTTCTCTAAAAATACTTCCCAGAATAACAGTATCCTCTGAAATAATTTTGAGAAATTTTAGTCGTAGTGGTTATATTAATATTTATTGCAGTTGACAGGTCAATTGAAAAGGCCATAGTAAAACACATTTTTTTGACAAAATTAGTTTTTTTATATAGTGACCCTCCAAATTTCTATACCATTTTTGTAGTACGATTTGTCCTTGCTTCAAAATAGGCCTCAGTTTCGGCGATCACCTCTTTATTCGACGAAAATTGTTTCGCATCGAGCATTCTTTTGAGATCTGAGAACAGGAAATAGTCACTAGGGGCCAGATCTGGTGGATGAGGAAGTAATTCGAAGCCCAATTCATGGATTTTTGTCATTGTTTTCATTGACTTGTGAAACGGTTTTTTTTGTCTTAGAGAAGTATCACTTTCTTTTTCTTTAAATGCGGCCGTTTTTCGGCGATTTCGTCCTTCAAGTGGTCCAATAAGGCTATGTAATAGTTGCTGTTGATGGTCCTTCCTTTTTCAAGGTAGTCAATGAAAATTATTCCATGCGCAGCCCAAAATACAGACGCCATAACATTGCCAGCCGACTGTTCCGTTTTCCCACGCTTTGAAGCGAGTTCATTGTGTGCAGTCCACTCGGATGACTGTCCATTGGACTTCGGAGTGAAATGATGGAGCCATGTTTCATCCATTGTCACATATCGATGCAAAAACACTACTCCGAATCATCAACTCGTCGTTGTTTTTGGTCAAAAGTGAGCTCACGCGGCACCCACTTTGCACAAAGCTTTCCCATACCCAAATATTCGTAAATGATATAATGTACACGTTCATTTGATATCTTTATAGTGTCTGCTGTTTCATTTAATTTCAATTTACGATCATTCGAAATCATTTTGTGGATTTTTTAAATGTTTTCATCGGTAACAACCTCTTTTGGGCGTCCACTGCGTTCACCGTCTTCAGCATACCAATTCCTGATGGTTGATTTTCCTGGGGCAATGTCTGGAAACTCGACATCAAGCCAAGTTTTTGCTTCAACTGTATTTTTTCCTTCAAAAAGCAATATTTTATCAACAGGTGAAATTCTTTATCCATTTTTTTTATAATAAAAAAAGCTGCTTCTCTCAAAATGCTATAATTGACAAACTAATGATCCGACAGCTGTTAAATTGATACACGCATCTTTTGAGGCTTAGGGCTAACTAAAAAACATATGGATTTAATTATAGTAGTGCCATATATATATCAGGTCTGGAACTTTTCAATTGACCTGTTACAATACGCTAGAAATAACACCAATAAAATACCCAGCAATTTAACTACCTTTCTCGATGACAAATTTTACTGGAAAGAGAGTGCTCCCATTATCTCGTTCTTAAAGTAACTCATTAGAGACGAAATTTGTTTCTGACTCTGATTATTGACTTTGCTATTTTCAATAAGAGTGATCGCAAATATTAAGCAGTGACTTGAAATGTATCAAAACAAGTAAAGTACCAAAACAACGTTTGCTAGATTATAATCTCTAATTATTATCACTAATGTTTCAATTAATTTTAGAGCCATTTGTCAACCAGGCAAATTTTACAGGCTGGTTCGTTACATCACCATGCTTTAGGCAATATTGTATCTCTTAACATAATTAACTTTAAATTTATCTCACAAACTGCAATTGGCAATAAATTCGAGGTTGTGATATCTTTTTAGTTTTTTCCTCTATTCAGTGGATATTAATTTTTGAACATAGGATTTGGATTTTTTGGCTATGGTTAGTTATTGAAAGATGTTTTATGAAATATTCATTAGTTTGTTTACCTTTAGCTTCATGATTAAGTCAGCTATCAATCGGGATTAACTTATCAACTAGCATATTTTCGTTCGCGACACATTTAACTGGATCTTCCTCCGTAAGCGCCTACTAGGATCTGCTGCTCGACAAGGTCGAGATCGGAGCCAAAACGGCTAAATTAAAAACAGTCCACCGCTGAGTTACGTCGAACGGTTTAAAGTTGCCGCCATCACCGCCGCCTTCAGGGTCTCCACCGCCTATAAAACAAAACAGCGGGGGGTTGCATTTTATCTACTCTTCAAGACGGCTTTGCACCGGCTTTTCTCACGCACGCACTCCGCTCGACTGCTTCGAAATTTACGACGGGTCTTATTATCGCGGTAAATGACCAAAAAGGAACGCGCTTCAATCGACACTGGTACTGCTGAATTTCAGCCGAACGTAACGAGGCACCATATGATTGGTTTTTTTGTTTATGTATTTCGCTGTAATTTGTTTTTATATCGAATTATTGGGGTCATTGAGCGAGAGTAGGTTTTATTTTCCGTAAACATGTTGTTTTATTATTTGTACATATATGTCGTATGATATCCAAAAATCATTCTTAATGGTATATAACAATATTTTTGGCTGATCATATTCGATCGGATATTAAAGTTCCCATTGTTTTTTTTTATAAATTTAACATTAGTATACACGTTTTTGGATCTGAACAACCAAAGGTAAATTGGTTGGCTGAATCCAAATTAGCAGCGCCTTTTTAAAAATTGGTTAAAATTATGAAATACTCAATAAATTCATTATTTTACTATTTTTGACAATTAAAAGTAAATGAATGTATTGAATTAAAAAGTATAAATCAGAAATGACCATAGGGTGAACTAAATCGTTTATAGTGCTTGGAATATGTTTCACGCATCACACTCCAACAGTAATCGCTTATCATGTTTTCGTCCGTAAATCCTTGGCATCTCCTTTCGATTTTGGCTATATCTTGGTGTAGCTCTTCTTCTTACTTATCGCTCGTGCTGCCCAAGTATTGTGGAAAAAAATTAAGATGTGAATTCAGAAAACGTATTTCAAAAGATTTCAAGAGTCCCATTTTTTTTGTTACGTTTTCGTGCATTTATACGGACGACATTCACCTAGAAAATGTAGAAATCATCGATATGACTTTTCTGTTTTCTCCAAAACGTCTTGTCACGGTTAGAAAATTAATTAGCTTGTCCAGGTTCTCCAGCCTAAGGCACTGGTCCATCGGTTCTCGTAGGTTGACAACCGTCTTTGCGAGTTGTATCTTCGGCATTCGATTAGTATATGTTTGGACAGTGAGGAACCGCATTCGACGCACAATGGTGAACTTCCTCCTTTAATGAGAAATTCATAGGTCAGTTGCAGTGACCAATTCTGAGACGCAAGAATAGGCTTAAGATCCGCCTGCTGTTAGTTGTGTTAAGGCCCTGATAATACTCTTTCTTCACCTCCCAAAGCTGGTTGTTTTCTGTTAGATCCCATCTGAGTTAGTGTAGATCTCTAAAGGTTCTAGTAGAGTGGTGTTTCATATCTCTACTCCAGAGGAGGAAATTTTCAGCAAGTGATACCTCCCTCTTCTTGGCTAAATAATCTCCTCTTTCATTCTCAATGATTCCAGAATTAGAAAGGTGATAGTTTTGCCGCTCCTTCCCAATTTAAAGGTTAGTTCACGGATAAGCACTCCTAGCGGGTGTAGAGGTAGATATGGTTAGAGGCACTTTAAGAAGCTCATTGAATCGATGAGGCGATAACTAGTCCTTTGTGTTGCACATCTTGTACTAAGGTGAGGGCCCTATACATGGCAAACTGTTCAGCCGTCAATACACTCTATTAAACAGGGAGCTTAAAGTGTCCTTCCGACATCACCGATGTAAATGCTGCTCCAACATAGTCATCGCTCTTGGAACCGTCCGAGAATATGAAAAGGTGTTCAGGATATTTCTCAGATTTATATTGATTGAATTGGGTGCTGATACTGCCAGAGTCAGAACTATCCCTTGGTAAACTCCTTATGGTGAGATCGACATTCACCTGCGACAATCGCCATGGAGGCAATATCGGTGGCAAAGCCAGCGATAAGTGATTACAAGCTGCATGGAATCTATGGCAACAGCCCCTGTGTTGCTCTCTAGAGGGGTTGAGTTTGGTGCTTGATGGAAAAAATGTCTGTAATGAGACAGCTTTGATTTAAATTTTAAGGAGCTCGCATATTTAATTAAAGGCTGTTCGCGTCTGTTTTCTACTCTAGGGACTTCTGCTTCGCAGAGCAAGCTATCTACTGGACTAGTGTGGAATGCCCCCAGTGCGATTCTAAGAGCTGAGTTGTCGATTGGGTTCAATCTTTTTAAGAATGAGGGGGCAGCGGAAATGAAGCACCGGCAGCTATACTCCAAATTGCTTAGCGTTAATGCTTTATAAATATTTAGTAATGTGACGCCAAAGTGCGTAGGAGACTGATATCTATCAAACATTTATTCCTTACATAGTTAGTATGTGGGAGCCAGCCAAAAATGTATGGTCAAGCTTATTGCTTATGGTGCATTCGCCAATAGTCAAGGTGCTCACTTTGGGGCAATTTCTCATTCTGCAGAAATTGACACTGGCACATTTACCGTGCGATAATGATTATCCGTTTGTTTTGGCTCATGATGGTAGGGTATCGAGACATTTTTGCACTAGCCTTTGACTTAACTTATTGTCTTGGCTAGTATGGTAGATCACAATATCTTCAGAAAAAAGCCGGACCTTGATCTGGTTTGGTATCATCATATAGATCGAATTAAAGGCTATAAGGAATAGGGTTGGGCTAATGCTTGACCCTTGCGGTACTCCGTTAGTCTGGGAATATGAGGATGACAGGACTCCATTTACTCTAACCTTAAATGAACGGGCACTCATAAAGAATTTAATGAAGCGGTATATTTTGCCTCCGATTTTCCATTCTTTAAGTGTGTTAAGATTTTTTGATGTTTTGATTGCATCGAAATGTTTTTCAAGGTCTAGGAAAGCCGCTGTGATATGTTGCGTACTATTGAACACAGTTACAATATCATCTTCAAAACCCATCAGGTGACCCAGGGTTGAAAAGCCCTTAATGAATCCCAGTTGGTGGTCACCTAGAAATCCGTGACGCAGTATGTGAAATAGCAGTCTGTTGTTTTTAATTCTTTTCAGGATTTTGCATAAGCGACTTCTCAAAGATATAGGCCTGTACACGTCGATGGAATATCTTGGTTTACAGTTTTATGGATTGAAATAATTATAGTATTTCCAAGAAGACGACAGCTGACCCTTAGTCCATATAAGGTTATAAATGTCTAGCAGATGTAGTTGTTGGTTTATGTTAAGTTCTTTAATAAAGGGCGCCCTTATGCCGTTTGGGCCTGGGGAAATATCTCTGTTTTTTGAAACAGCGACCATGAGTTCTTCGTAGGTAATGGGATAGTCCAGGGTAGATTCATCTTCTTCCGCTGGTTTATTTTCAGGTATATCATGTGATGATGTGTGGAGTATATTGAGTAAAAATTATGCCAAAGGTTTAGATATATTTTTAGGATCGCTTATGTAATCATGATTATCTTTGGGGTAGAAGCGTTCTTCAGTTTTCGAATGTTTCTCCATATGGTTTGAGTTGTGGATTGTGGGTTAAGGCCGCTAGTAAATTATATCCACAATTTTGCCTTGGATTTTTTTACTACTTTCCTATCTACTGCTTTTAGTCTCTTATACTCCACGAAGTGTTGAGTAGTTGGGTGGCTTTTGAAGCTATTGAGCGCACGTTTTCTATCCTTGATGGCCTTCTTGCAGTCATCATCCCACCAAGAAACGGGGGGATTAGTACAGTTTTATACGGGATGTTAGATGATGACAGCTCAACTGCTCTAGTAATGGCTTCCGTGAAGTTTGCTACCAATGAGTCAATATTAAATGTGAGAATAGGTGATAATTGTTGGGTAGCATCAAGGATTCGCCATTGTAGTTGGAGCATAATCCCAAATCGAGATGCGAGTAATTTCCGGTTGAAGATGATATGAACGTTGGAGAGCTGTCATTGAGGATGTGAAGGTTATTTTCGTAAACCATTTGAACTATGAGGTGACCTCTTTGATTGTAAGTTGGTGAACCCCACTCGGGTGCATGAGCGTTTAATGAGGCATTAAACATGCTCCCATTATTATTATTGGGTAAGATAGTTGCGATATTAGAATATCTATGTCAGCTTTGGCAACGGTTATTGAAGGAGCTATGTATAACTTGCAGAGAGTAATAATCTGCCGGACAAGTTTATTTGAATAGCCACTGCCTCGAGGTTTGTATTTAGTTTGATTTCGTCGCATATCATATTATTATTGACGGTAGGGAGAGGCGAGATGTATGGGAAGGTCCGGCGGTCGTTTCGTCGTTGCCCTTATCTTTAGTGCGAGGGTTGTCTCTCTTATTGGAGGAATCTGATTAGGAAGATCGGGAGGAAATGGAGGTAAGATGGGTATCCGCTCCCTTAAGTGTGGTTTGGGATTGGGGATTAATTGTATCCTGAGCTGGTGGGGTAGGACGAGACCCAGGTTTTTGAGATGATGATGGTGGCTTTGGCTAGTCGCCCGTTTTGGCTATTGGGGGCTTGAAAGTGGAGGTGTTTTTTTCACGATGTTGGTTTTGGATGCCTCATGATCAGATTCTTCACACTGTGTTGCTGTAGTAGCGCATGTTTTGTTTGTTTATTTTTTGTATTAGCATAGTTTAACTGTGTATTTCCTATTAGGTTCTTTGCTTTAAGTTTGGCTGCATAATAGTATATTTTCTCGGTTACTTTCAACTTTTGTGCCAAAGGCTCTTCCTTATATGTAGGACTTCCCCTGTATCTTGGGTAGTGATTTTAGCCTCAATAGACGCAATTTGGCGGTGGTATACATTCACTTTCGCTGTGTGTATCTTTTCCGCAAACTGGGTTATGAACACAATTCTGAGAGTTATGACCAAATCTCTAGCACTAAAAGCATGTTATTGGATTTGGTATATATTGCCTTATTCTTAAGCTGAGGTAGCCAGCCCGGACTCTCTTAGGAAGAGAAGTTTTTCGCAATGCAAGGATCAAGTTATTTGTTGCGGTGATCACTTCATTTCTCTTGGTAGTGATGGGTTTGATCGCTATCAATCCCTGGGCTTTTAAATTTTCGAGGATTTTTTCTTCCGAGTGGACTAGTAGATCATTGCTTGAGGTCACTCCTTTGCAAAAGTTTAAGGATAGATGAGGGTTTACAGTTATTTCAATGTTATGTAGTTTGGTGTGTTTTATAATTCTTTCGGATTGTTTTATCTTTTTTTATCTGTACTATAACTTTTTTAAAGGTTTCAAAAATGCCGCTACACTTCACAAATTTGCGCTGAAGCAGAAATTATTTTTTACCATTAAAGTGAATCCGAACAAGGTATAACATCTCTTTTAAGTAATTTATAAGGTATTTCAATTAAGTTTTAGTTACTTACACAATCTTACATAAGCTATACATTTTCTCAAAAATGCGAAATAATAATGTAAACAACTTTTAAGAAACTCAACCTAACTATGATGGCTTTAACAATTCTCTACATAAAATAGCAGTTTTTTTAGTATGATTGACTTATTCAATCTAAACAGACGGCATTAATTGCACATTCAAATGCGTTATATTTCGGTTTCGGTTATGCTTCGGCGTCATATCCCAATTGTCAATCTTGGCTTCAACGATTCGGCAGTGGTGATTTTGATATTAATAGCATATAACAAGCTATTAAAGTATTCAAATTATCAAACTAGCTTTTGGATATTATTCTTAAATAGTTTAATCAACATTTTAGTTTATAATATATAAATTATGAAGGATGCTGATATGTGTTTAGTAGAAGGAAGCATTGCAAAATTATCTGCAATAAAAATGTTTTGTATTTTGAAGAAAATTAAAAGATTATTTTTGGTAAAGATGAAAACGTTAAAGTATCTTATCTAATAATTAACAACCATTATATAATATGTTCACATTACTTATCGCTTTCGAAATATGATCATATTTTTTTCCTGTGGAATCTGTCTATTCTGGGTAGGATACTAGTAGATTGTGTTAATGTTGATCAATGAATGGTATTTTGATTGAAATAAATATAATTTTATAATTATTAATGATGGTCAATTCTTATAAAATTTTAAGTTAATTAATTTAATGTTGCTCTACGTACGAATCAAAAGGAATTATATATACGAACATGACTAGCAAGAACGGGTTCACGTCTTGCGGCGACTGCCTATCGCTGACAATGTTTCTTTAACAAGAAAGTTGCTCATTTCGACCAGAGGTGGCTTTCTAAGAAGTTGGGCTGTAAATTTTTAACTGACTGAAGTTTACGGTGATAAGCAGCTCAAGGCGCCAAATACTTTTTTTTGAATGATTTCGTTTAAGAGCCCTTCGCCTTCACGCCGCCAGTACCGTACATCTCTTCATCTTTCGGAAGGGAATGTCTACGTCATTCTTCATTATTTACATTTGTTTTTGTTTTATTGGCTTGGTTAACTTGTTTGTGTTTTTTCTGTTGTTTGATTCTTCGTTTATATATAACTGAGCGGTCTAGAAAAAATAATCTAAGTAATATAAAAGAAAATGAACGAAATAATTAAAAAAGTCTTAAATATAAAGTGGAATTAATGGAACTAAAATACAAATGTGTATTTTTGTGTTCATTTTTCATCGGTTTGAGGGAAAATAATTACAGGATATAAGTGTTAGGAGAGAAATATGAACTTAAAAGCTCAAAAGGAGTAATGTGGAGTAGGCTCTTATACTTCGAAGTGAATTTTTAGTCATAAATCGATGAAGTGTTAACCTTGGTCTGTTGATTGCCATGAAAAAGGAATTTATTAAGCACAAATTATTATTGTAATCTTTTAGACTGTTGTATGCAAAAATAAGATCAAAATACCACCTATGACATAATTGGATTAACTCAAGAATTATTTTAACACCTAGGTGACTTACCAGATTTAGCTCCTCTAAACTTTTCTCGTATCTATTTTTCCCGAGATAGATATTGTTTTTCTTCGAAAGATAACGATTTTCATCAAGTGATGTAACCGGAAACGAAAAATTCTTGAACACGAATGTAAAATATGAGAAAAAAAACTTTGATACGTGTCGTTTGAATGTTTCGTGTACTATTTGGTGTCTAAGACTAGTTAGTGACTGGGATTTATTGAATATCGTAGTTTTATTCAAATTTTGTTATATGCGTATGCGAGCACTGTGTGCATGTATTTAGATCAGCAATATGTATTGGTAAAATGCAACTATCAATATAAATAATAGTTCAGTAACCTAACCTAAATGTTATATTATATTTAGGTACATAAAACAAAAAGTTTACGTTTAATACGGTAATCATGAAGTTCTGAAAATTACATTTTGCACATTCAACTTATGGTAGTGCTTCTCCGTCATAACCGCTTTGGTTCCAGCGATTTAAAACTGGTGTTTTTAATGTTAATGATGAGAAATAACGCAGAAATAGAAGACAAAATTGATTCGATGACAAGACCTATTAGAACTTTTAGTCCAGAATTGATATCCATATCGCCACTAAAGTGAATATTCATGAATAATAAAGTTTTGTTATGCGCGTGTTGCAAAAAAAACAGCAGTAGGGAGTAGCAAATGCAAAGTTATCCTCTTGCGCCAAAACGCTCGGTTACTCGTTTGAAGAGTTATAATGTATAGCAGCGTATTCATCAGACATAACGCCTTTTGGTTACCGTTTATTCGATGTTGCATAGCTTGACTGTATTAATGCATTTATCATTGGATCGCTGCCAAACCAATATTGCTTTGTTAGTACAGTAGAATAGACAATAATTTTCTAAATTTTCTTAAGAAAAATATTTGAAAGACATTTCAAAAGTTAAAAAATCATTAAAACACTTGCCGTTAACTACTATTATATAGATAGTTGTATTATTTGTATTATTTTGGGATACATGTCATATTTGGTTTTAAAAATAAAATATTTTTGAGCCATTGCTCTCTATTATTTTAAATTGATATATTAAAACAAATTTAGTTTCCAATTCTATCACTTTTGTAACTTGTGTCATCCTATGGCAAAATTTTATATTCATTTTCAATTAAAATTTCATATTTATTATTCTTTTCTTTATTAAATACTATTTTTATTATTACTTTATTATATATTACCATTATTTAATTTATTACACTTTTTCTACTAGTTTCTTTTAGATTAAAATTAAAACAAATGTATAGAAAAAATGTATATAAATTGTTTTACCATAAATTAATCAATATAACTTCGTCTTTTATCTATTTAGTGAGTATTTATTAAATTTAGTCATGTTTGATTCAAACAATCCCGATAATGCGTCAAATAAATTCAATTTTTGATGCTTGTTGTTTATTTTTTGACAAGATTATCCCATTAATTGCGGTATATGATGGTGTTCAACTTCCATTCCATTAACCAGATGGTCTGTTACATAAGATTTCTGTTTTCTTGTGTACTAATTGTCAGGCTTAATATTTGCATTTCTTTCTGAAAGATTCATGATAATTACAGCAAAATAATTGCTTTATCTAATCGGAACTACTATTTATAACGAAACTCAATTATTTTAGAGAGCTTTCTAAAGGTTACGTAGTGCGAGCTAACCTCGAAAAATAAAGGACACCACTATATTTTCTATGTTGTGGCTGAAATATGGGTCAACGGTGAAATTCCTTTTTAATGAAGTAAATTAAATCTTTAAGGGTACCATATACCTGTTTTTGGTTGGCTTTTAAGACAATTTTTAGGTTTGAACATGATTTTTCTATGAGAGGTTCGCCATTTCTGATTGTTCTTGGAAGCTTCCAATATGTTTCAGGCCCGTATCCCTTGATATACTAACAATAACTAAAGATATACATAAAAGCAGATAATATGGGTAATAAAAAATAAAAATAAGTCTTTGGTGCTTGGAAACGTCATTTATTGATTTATTGAAAAAAATTGGTACAATATATAATCAATATATCCTCTATCATTTCCGTCTAACTTTTTCCCATCTTCCTTACAATAAGGTAATACCGAAGTGGAGAAGAGATATTGGTTTGATGGCGATCCATTTTCGCACTTTTTTAGCCTTTTGATACTGTAAGTTATGTGTGCCATTGATCTGAACCAGTCACGATATTACGTCTATTACTTACAAGTGAGAGTTTCCAACAACATGTCTTTCTATTTATTCAGTTGTCGCCAGTTGACCTATACAATAACACCTAATGATTATCATTCAGTTTTAGCAGCATAATACATCATATTTTACTGACCTCCATCTTTTAAATCGTTGAAATCAATACTGATAATTGGGATACGATGGAGGAGCATCGCCATATGTTAAAATAAGTATATAAGTGTAAAGGTGAAGTACTTCGGCAGAAAATTTCATCAAATACACTGAATAGCTACATTATACTTAATTAAAAACTGTTATTATGTAGGTAGGTTGTAGGTTGTATTTACATTGGCACTTCGCATTTTCTTTAATATATATCGCTAATCAAAATACATGTTAATCATGGTATAATACCTAATAAGATGATATTAGGCCGGCTTGGTGGCTCAGTGGTAAATGCGGTAGGATGGTCCTCCTACTGTTGCGATAGCCACGGGTTCGAATCCTACTGAGGCATGGTCGTAAATGTATGTTTGTGATAGTTTAAAATTTTTGATGATTGTTCTAGGCAAAAATGTAAAATTCGACAAGGAAAATGATCCCAGTCATGCCAGTAACCAGACTATGTAAGACCATCTGGTCTCCGGTCCGATCATCCGGCCTTCTGGGATGATTTCTAAAGTTGGTCACTGCCAGTTGGTAGGCTTAATGCTGAGGACCGTGGTTCGGAGCTCACGTTAAACTTTAGGTCCAGTCCAGATAAACCCATAGTTGGTGAAAGGAGACTATAAAATATATAAAAAAGACGATATTAGGTATTAGAAATTGATTCAAAATCTGTTAATTGAATTTTATTGAAGAATTAAGTCGATTTTTATTAAAAAAATTTAGTATACTTAAAATGTGTACAATAAAAAAGTTGATTGAAATAATAAATAATACTTCCGAAGTTAAATAAATCAAACGTCTGTAATTTTTCATGTGTTAATTGAATATTGTCAATAAATTAAATTAATATAAAGATATATTTTTACACTATTTTAATATATTCTTATTTATGAAAATAACACTTAAAATAGTACTGACACTTCTGGGCTATTATCAAACAACTAGATGCATAGAACATGCGACTTTATAAAAAATATTTATAATAAACAACATAGGGAATTAATGTTATTTGATTATTCTTCAATATCTGACAGTTCGTCTAACATACGAATTAAATTCTATGTTAACTATCAACCAGGAAATGTGTCACCGACCGGTATATCGACTTTTGATTGTTTGTTTCAGGTGAATTCCAGTCGGCGACATATCTCTGACTGATTAGATATGGTAATACTTTTCGGACATGAAGAACAAGAAGAAGAGAAAAAAAGAGGTTTCATAGGCGTTTTGCCTTTGACCTACCGCCAATAACAGCGTGCTTAATTTTTAAATACAGGCCTGCTCCAGCTCAACTCTCTCATCTCCAACCATTTTAATTTCGGTTTTTTGTCTTGTTGCGTTTTTTCGGTTCGTTTTGTTTTCTGCCGTTTTTTTCTTCATTTTGTTTTGTGGGTTGGAGGGCTTCATATTTATGACACTGTGGGAAAACAGCTATGAGTGAATATATGGCCGATATAAGCAAGTTTTTCTGATTTATTTGATCTTTTATGCAGTAATTCTAAAATTTGGTGGTGAATTAACACTTAGATTATATATACGCTGGATTTTTAGATAATAATCTAATTTATAAGATTGATAATTGATAGCTGTATTTATAGCTTCATAATATTTTTAAGTTATTGATAACTGCCAATATGTGTTTAAATCAAAAAACATTATTTTTAACCGACTTCGAAAAAGGAGGAGGTTCTATGTTTGGTTGTATATTTTTTTTCAATGTGTCTTCGCCGATTTCTCCATCCATGATGGACGGATTTTCAAAATTATTTTTTTTGTTCGAAAGAGTGTAATTCCCAGATAGTCCCATTGGAATGTAATTATGATCCCGCAACAGGGGAGGGGGTGGTGGTGGTTAAGTCGATGGAAACGCTCAAATTTCAAAGGCACGTAAACATTTTTCACATATTTTTTTATCTAGAATAATCAGATATTTGTTTATAATGTTAATGCTGTTGTAACGGCAAATCGGAAGTAATTTAACGTAAAAACCATTCAGCTTCCATTTTAAGCACTAACCTTATGACATGAGATGTCAACACAAATTAGAGAACTGTTTGTATGGTCGTACGATTAGAACGTTATGTTCACTCGCGGAGGTCGCGGCTTCGATTTTCAACACGGGTAACAGCTTTTTTTGTTCTAGTTTGGTTGGAAAATTTGTCAGATCATCTAGACTAGGTAGCTTAACCCGGGTCCTGAAGCGTTCCTTATTTTTAATCAATGTTTTTTATTGTTATTTTTCTTCATACGGTCTCCACTTTTAATTGATATCCTTAGGTGGCTAATACTTATTAAAATAACTGCATAATTTATTGAGTGAATATAGTGTTTGATATTTAGGATTGATAAAAAGGGTAAAATAAATATTTTTAACAAAAAAATTGAACCGAATCAAACTTAGATTATTAACGCAAAAAAAATCGTCAAAATAACTAAATAAATAAAAACCTTATTTAACCGATCTACTACACGCATTTTATATTCTACTATAAACACACAATTTAGCTTAATACTTAACTAAACCTATGTACATTTCTTGTTTTGAAACCTTTTTTATTGTTAAAAATCTACGTTTGATATTTTTTTAAATTTTTAGTATGTTCCTTATTTATTTTTTGAAGTCGATTAAATTTTTTTGATAAAAATATTTTATTCTATTCCAACTAAAATAATAAGCAATGTGATCGCTTTTAAATTTAAAAATATGGTATTTGCAATTTTTGCAAATTTCTAAATAGAAAATTAATTAAATTCTGAATATATATTTTATATAATTTTTATTTTGTTCTTATGATATTTTTATATGCTATATTATCTTTTTTAATTCATGAACTAACTTAGGCTCTTTCGCAATTAAATTAAGCTGGGATGTATTTTATTATATTCGTTTCGTAAAAAAAACTTTTCTAAAAGGCTGGCTAATGGCATTATGAATATATATGCTCACTTGAGACTACTATTTAGCCTTTACCTTTTACCTTTTACTTTTAGACTGCTATTACTACTATACAATGGAGGCACATGACTTATTGCAAATCTTCTGTCGCATTTTACTTGATTCGAGTGACCACAATATTTCACTTAGGAAACAAAAATGGAAGCAAATTTATTTTTTTTAATTAACACCTTGTGTAACAAATTATAATAATAACAAAACGCTCATGTAAGAATGTTAATTATTATTTTCAAATCATAAATTGCGATTACCTTTTAAGAAAAATACCGTTATTGTTGTAGATATGCAGGTTATAAGTTTTTAACATTTTTGGTTTGAAAAAATTTTCATTTCAATTTGCAAGGAATTCGCATTCACGAAAGTATTGAACAAACATATTTGATAATATTTTTTTTGACATCACGAAGCGAACATCTCGAATACAATAAGCCTGTCGAACGTTTTTTCAATGTCTGAAAGAATAACTCTTCTGATGGAAAACGACATTCAACTAACACTTACAAAGATATGATGAATTAACATTGTTGACGTCTGCCGTAATCGAACCATCTATATAAGAACCACCAAGGAGGAATCACTCTATTACAATGGTCACAATTTATTGATTTCAATCGACAGCGCATCATCAGACTGTCGGGTAAAAAACCAGAACAAGAATAAAAAAAAACAAATTGGACACATACTGACATGATTTAAGTCGGTGCTCTTCTCGGGCTATTAAAAATCTCGTCACCGTCAATTTATACGCACCCATTCGGCTATCGGATCAATCTTTGGCTTCGAAAATAATAGGTGAGCATTCTAGTTGACAAAACTGGTCGATAACGATCGGTTTATTGCCCGTTCACTTACCGAATTAACAAGGTCAGTGGAGGCGGTAGTACAAAAGAAGCTTGCCCTTTAATGCCCATCTTAAGAGGGTAAATTTTCTTTTCTTCTGTCGATGTTACGGTAACTATTAAATACAATTCTTTTCTTTTACAATTATTTCGTTCTTGATAATTTTAGTAATTGTGATGTAATCACTTAAAGTAATAACAATAACTTTAAGTGCAATATTTAATCAATATATTATTAGACCGATAAATTACTTTTAAAGAATGTTTTTTAATTTTAAGCTTTGTTGTGAAAAATTTGTAAAATGTATTTTATTCAAAGTATTTTTCATCAGCAGCCGCTACTCCATCCCATCTTTCAGGACATGTATGGAAAATGTATGTCCATATCGAAAGAACGATGTACTTTTGGATGCTATCTACGAATTGTCCCATCTGTTGGTATCTTCGTGACTTATATGTCGGGACAAATGGTAATAACAAGTAGTAAAGTTTGGAGGATATGGTAGGTGGGAAAACTAGAACTTTCTATTGTAATGTTCCTAAGTATGTTTTCACCGGTCTTGCAACATGTGGTTGAGCGTTGTAATTGTCGAGCTGAAGGATAACATGACACATGGTATCGAGTAATGCCTTGAAATCTTCGTCCTCAATTGTTTGACTGTCCAAAATGTTATTTGTATTGGGTGTCAAAACCAGCACTTTTAAAACGCCGAAACCATTACTCACATACTGAAATCTGTATCTGATAAGGTAATTTGTGTGCCAATTTATATTCGAGATTGCCCTAAGCTTCACACTGCACTCAATGGCCTTCAACTGCATTATTTATCAAATTGAAACGGTATTTACTAGAATGTGCAGATTTATTTTCAATTTTTAACGCACAGAAAATATGTGTTCATACTTCAACAAAATGACACATACAGAAAAGAGAAGTCTGTTAGTGAAGCTTCACAGGAAACTAGTTTCAAATGCATCCCATGCGCCTAAATACACAGAACTCCATCTGTTGCAAGTCTTTTAATATTAATTTATAGGTCTAATATGTTTAATGTTATTTAAATTGTTATCATGTATGTTAAGGTGATGTGTAGTGTTGATTTGTAACTAAATTAATGTATTATCCTGCATGTTTGGCTGTAAACAATTGAACAACTGTGTATAGAATTAGAATTGCTTGTGGTCATTTTATAAAAAATTGCATCGAATAACACCCCAATACCAAGAGACAAGTTACCAGAGATTAACTACCCTAGAAAAATTAGTATTAAACTAACTTCGTAACAACAAAGCCTACATCATGAAAACATGGTATCAGAGCAGAGCACTATCTGATAAAAATGTAATAAAAACACTGGGCCAATAATTCAAAAAAAAAAATAAATTAGAAAAAATATTATATTGCGAAAATGAAATACTTCCTGAAGTCCTCAAGAATTTAGCAAATTATCGAGGGACTGATTAAATCTCTTTGGAAGATGGCTATATCGACCAAAATGCTAAAACTCTCTGATACATAAAGAAAATGGGAAGTGGATTAAAAATATAACAATGTATTTTTTGGGTACTTAGTAAATACTTTCAAACACAAAAGTGACACCTTATTTAATGTAAAAATAAATGCAGATATGGTAATAGCCAATAACTCCAAAGGAAATTATAAACAAAATTCGGAAAAATTTCAATACTAAACAGATTCTAGGATATGATCTAATAAATAGCCAAGTATTTAAACAGTTGCCAAGAAACGGTATAATAAGACTTTACACGCACGTTAAATAGCTCTACGGTGCGATTGCAAATCAAATAATGATAAAACATCATATCGACCAATATCACTGCTATCAATCATATCTACTTTATTCTAAAAGCTGTTGTCATAACGCCTCAAACTAATTATTGGATAAAATCAACTCATCGCCGATTTAGACTAGATTTAAAAATAAACACTCGACAATTGATGAGGCACGTCGTGTTACGAATGTAATTGAGGAAACTTTTGAGAAAAGGGAAACTAGAATGGTTCGAAATGGTACTTCTAATTCGTTTTTGATAATTTTCTAAAATTATCACTTCAAATGGTCAGCCGCTTATAACAGAATCATTTGCTCGAATTGTATATTGCTCTTTAAAAGAAATTTTTAATCAATATATTTTTATGTAAAAATAACAAAATTCGCAAGACTAAATGTTATCTTTGTTTTTCTGTATTATTTTAAATGTATTTCTATATTTATAAGTACTATATAATATCAGTTGCCAAGTTATAAAAATTGTGTTGTAAGGGAAAATATATAATCAAGGAAAACATAAAATACAGATGCTTTTTTATATAGTATTCGTAGTAGAGGAATATGTACCTTGAGAAATTATATGAAATACTATTAAATAGGTCACCCCACGTTTGCACCAAGTCCTACTTTAAAAGGATAATACAGAAATAAGTTGTTAGTTAGAGAATTTAGTCATTAGGAATTTCGATGCTTAATTGAACTTAACTTGTTAAAATAATTCACTTATTTTTGAATTGAAATGAATATATTATGAATAATTAGAGGATGACATTTTAAATCTAAAAAGGTTTTTTAATAGTTTTTGTGGGAAATAAGGTTATACGACTAATAACTGTTTATTTAAACAAATCTTCGTAAATAACAAAAATATTTAATTGGCTAGTTTTCTAAATGAGGTTATATGCCTTCAAACACAATATAAGTCGTATACAAACCTAGCACAAGAAATCTGAAACATTACTTGGAGTACGTATTTTTAATAACCTACACGAGTTTCGTTTGTGGAGTACATATGAATTAATTATAATTTTCTTTTCGCCAAATAACATTTGTTTAATCTTCTTCGGTCACAATCTTTTAGGATTTGATAACATTATTTTCGAGGTCGATTTTGCTGACCAGTTGGCTTGCAACAGTTTCCAGGGCCTTTTAGATTTTTTATATTGCGAAGGTGATTTTCCGTTCTCTTCGCATAGAACCAATGCATTTTTTTTTAAATAATTAAATATTTTTGTTTATACATTACTGATTGTAATGTTTTGTAAGGCTCGTAGTTTGTAGCAGAAAATTATTCTGGAGAAAATAGAAAATCAAAGAACAATTCATCTAGTTAATACCCCTCAATACAAGCCTAAATAAAAAATAATATTAGTCAATATAAACCCTAGTTGGTAAATAAATAAATATATAACAGTCTGAGTACATTTTAGAGTACATATATAACATCATATTGAGAGTAGAGAATTTTTGTTCCTTATGTTCAAGGAACATCTCGACAAAATAAATATATAGAACAATGATTCATCGTTAGCCGCGTGATGAGACCGTTGAGGACAAAAAAGATGGTACCTGTCAACGCATTATGGATCGTTCGTATAATGATTATGATAATGTATGATAATGACAATTTAGCCCTGTCGTGTGTGAGGTTATATCAAGAGGTACGATTCTAACAATGGGTTATTGTTTATGCTTGTTAACGTCATTGGCGAGGGACAAGTCAAGGGTGGGACGATATGGCGCAATTCGGCCAGGGATCGCCTTAAAAGGACAAAAAGCGAGGGTTGAAATCTGATAATTATAGAGTTTAAGTAGTCTAGAAAATGAGGACGATAATGACGAAACGCCGAATTAATATTCGGAGCAATAAAAAGAAGAATTGATTAAAGTCTGATGTTTCCCTTTTAACTAGAATATATTTAAATTCTTAGTTAATTTAATTTACATGTTTATAATTTTATCAGCGATAACTGTTAAAGACTTAACCTAACCGTAACATCTTATGGTTTTTACATTTCTTAATATTTAATAACGATTTGGCAGTTTCGACGATTTTGTTGTAAATTCGCTACTAATAGAAATTTTTGTTTTTAACACATGCCCTTGTATATAAAGGATATAGACAAATACAAACATGTATAAAAATATATATAATAAAATAAGGTAAAAATTTAACTATAGATAAAATGAGTGTAAAAAATATCAATAACAATAAAGGGTGAAATAGTTGGGGGATACAAAGACAAACGGTCATTATTAGGAGTCAAGTGAACGATTCATTTAAATTAATTGTCGCTAACCCGGGTGTTCCTGTATTTATTCAGCTCAAATTCTATTCTAATGGGAGAAAGGCAACGATAGTCGTTCAAAAGGTGAAAGTCAGGGTAATGGTCACACAATTCACAGCCTCCTAGAGCGCTTGAAGATATCAGAATTGAGAAAAGTAACAGTGTTTCAATCTCAACCGATTCAGTCGCAATGCACGGGAATGAGTCGAAGTAGCAGCAAGGGGACGGAAAAACTCACTTTTGATATTAAATAGTTTGTTTGCTCCATTCTCCAAGCCTATCTTTAATTTCTTCTCTGATTTTCATGATAGGAGTTAGAGCGGATACATATACTCCCGATAGACTTCAAAGGCCGCAGCTATTTGTTCACTTACAGGTATCCTAATGTGAGCGTTACTAGATAAGGAATGATTGCGTTTCTGTTCACGGAAAAAATCCAGCGAGTTGTAGCAGACAGAATGGATAACCTAGCTATGGTATGTCTCTCTATGGTTGGGTAGAAATACTATAAGATACATGATTTAATGATGTAACGCATATATGTTAATCCAGGAGCGAGTATCAATCTCCGTTTAGTGAGTTTGAGAAGGAAGGCTTGCCCATTAGATATAAAGTACGACCAAGTCCTGTGCTGGATTTGGAGCATTCAGTATAAATATGTTTGCACTCTCCTTAAACTACTGTATACGCATATAGAGAGGAGCGGTCCGTTGTAGGACGATCAGTTCTTGAATAAATTTGATAAGGGAATGGGAAAGGAAGTGCAATCGATGTATCAGCAAATTTCAGAGAGAGGTGGTCGCCAAGGTTTGGATAACTTCAAGTGGCTTGAAGTAAATGTGCATGTTGGTTGCGTTGTATAGGAGAAATCTATAGTTCATTTTTGGTTAGTCGATCGTTAGGTATATTTTTACTATAGGTTACTACCTATGCGGTGATGGGATCACCATCGCATCATGAAAATGACTCTTAGTCATATCCAAGAGAATGAAGCCTATTAATGATCAAACGAATTTTATAGATCCAGCGCTTTGAGATTTCATTTGTTAGTAGGTGAATTTCTGAGGCCCTTTTCAAACCCCACGAGTATATTGACCGGATCGAAAATCATACCGAATGGGAAATAGTTGAGAGCTGGTTTTCAGGAACTAGGACATACGATAAGATTCTATAAGTGGAAGTGAAAGAATGAATTGTAATCATGGAATGTTTAAAACTACATTATCGTCACTCAATATTTGTATTTGCTTTTTTAAGTTAGGTGCCGGTGTAAACACATTTCGGTCTAGATTTATTTATCCTACCAGTACATTATCCTAAGCAACATTTATTTCTTCTGATGTTTTGTTGAACCTCCTAATGTTTAGTTTCTCCAAAATTATATATCTATACAGGTTATATATGTAGGTGGTTTATATTATACTGTTCAAGAATTTTGCGATAATTGGATGGAACTTATAGAAGGACAAAGTATATATTACTAAAATAGCCCTTAATGTGTCATGGAATTATGTAATAGGTTACTACCTATGCGGCGCTGAGATAACCATCGCACCATGAAAATTTCTTTTACTCATATCCAAGATAATGAAGGCTGAATGAAGAAATCTATTAAAGTGTCTGTGTAAGAATTCGAACGATTTTCTTCTCCTATTCTTGTTTCATAGCTGGTAGCATTACTGTTATAAATTGATATCTATATGCTTATGGTATAGCTTTAAGATTGTAATTAATATGTTTACCTTTTTATATCAGTAAATTATTCTATTGTATTGTATTGTAACAGCATTATTAAGAATGTTATACAATCTAGTAATATCCAAGTTAAATTAAAAAAAAATTAAATACTTGAAAAATTTAAACATCATAAGTGTAACAGATGAAAAGCAAGTTAAATGTTCTTACACAAAAGTTCAGCAAAACGCCGTTTACTGTTGAAATTTAGAGGCAATATTAAAAGAAAGTTGGCTCGACAAACATTTTTAACGTTATTTCTTATCAGTCAGACGAATCTAAACCAACTTTTAAGTATTATAGTTTAGTATAGCAGTTACATGTAGTTTGAGTCGAGAATTAACTGAAGTAATCGAAAATATCGTATGACATTTCTATTAAAGTTAACAAGAAAAAAAAATTTTTTTCTGGATATTAGTCTTCATGTTACGGAAAATAAAAATAATATATTCGTTGTGAACTATTGATTGAACTACTTCCAATCAATACAATAATTGTCGATAATATAATCGGATACTAAGATAGCAGAACAAAAAAAAGTTTATTGGAATTCTAAGTATAATATTGTAGATAAGGTTGTAGATTTATACAAGTGTCTTGGAGTTGGAAAGAGTCTTTTTAGCATAGAACTTAGCATTGAGCATAACAATAAATATAATAAATGGATAGTAGAATTTAATAAAACAGAAATAAATTATATAAATAGGTTATGGTGATAGGGTAGGCAAAAGATATACATGTCCAAATTGAAATAGTAAAGATAGAACAAGGAAATAAATTTATTAGCCTTATATTAAATATTATTTAATATCTGGGAATATAAATTTTAAGCAATGGAAGTAAAGAAAAGGAAGTTCCCACCAGTATTAAAAAGCTGATGTTGTATAATTCGCAATTAATAACAAAACAAAACCAACATTATATATTGACCAATTTTAATGTTCAGCTGCCAAGACATTGCTTTAAACTTGTACTATTAAATAAAAGATTAAAACAAAATCGAAGAAGCTTAAATGAAATATTTCAGGGGGGTGAGAATAGTGGCAATGATGAGAAACACTGAAATAATAAAATACCTCAGTGTAGAGGCAATTTTATTGTAGCGGTCACTTAACAGCTTATGTAATAATTAAGAATGGTTAAGACAGTTGCATAGCAAGGTGTCGATCGTACGTGATATCAATTGAATTAGCAGATAACATAACTAGACAAATCAATCAATTATAAATTAGGTCTATATAATTATTAAAATATTTCAAAAAAATAAATAAACTAAGAAAATTATTTGGTCTAGCTTTATGTCTTGCCGACTTTTGATAAAGCTTGCCACTTTTATATCAGATATGTTCTTCGGAGTAAAACAAAATGAAGCATATTGTGAAAGAGCATAATAAATTTAAAATTTATAGTTAAAATAATAATAATATTTAGAAATTTTAGGAAAATTATTTAGTATAGTTGTATAAAAAGTAAACAAAATTTGTATTGGAAATTTATGAAACATGTGTCGAAGACAATTTTAATCGACCTGCTGCAAATAATTCTGACCACTAAAGCAGTCTGCTTGGAGTAATGCTCCAGATATTAATAGAAATAGGACTAAAGAAATTAATCATAATATTTGTACTATATATATATATATATATATATATATATATATATATATATATATATATATATATATATATATATATATATATATACTAATATATAATATATAATACTAAAATATAAATTAATTTTAAAGGAATTAAATAAATTATAGGTGAATTATAAAAACTACGAAAGAAATAGCAACATATTAGGAATAAGGAATCAGAAAATAAAAATATATTAAACAGTTTGACGCAAGTATTGAAAAGGGAAACGCTGGAAGCTAAAAAAGAATTTATAAATAATTATCTCTGAGATGTGATAGATACACTTTTAAAGCCAACATGAACCTAAACCGAAGATAAATATATTGTTTAGGTGTATTATTAGGCATGATTTCGACGAGGTTTGGCATACTGATTTACTGTACTCTTACACTCTCTTAATGTTGAGAGTGAAATAAGATGAAGCTTACTTAATTAGAATAGGAAATAAAACTATAGCAGGACTACAAGGAAGTTCATAGACTTCTCTATTGAACTTCTTTGAATCAATCTTGATACAACAATGGGAGGAGTATACAAAAATATAAATGGAATTGAAAATATAAGTGTATTAACTAATTGAAAACATCAATTATCTGTACATAATAAGTTGCTCTTTATGCATATTATTTATTTTTTATTTATAAAAGGACACATAGAATAATATAAATTTAAGAGACCGAGTTGTAGACGCATATGCAAATGAATGTTGTGAGCAATATAATGAACGTCTTCGAGTTAGTAGTTTGAGACAACGAGAGGTACCTCGCGTTCGAATCGTCATCGGCAATATGGAAATGCAAACTTTGTCATCTATTTAAGTTCAAAGGTGAATCGGTCATTATTCACTTTTCTTACTCTCACCTCACATTTCTTC
The DNA here is from genome assembly GCF_030347505.1 of Rhynchophorus ferrugineus. Lineage (NCBI taxonomy): Eukaryota > Metazoa > Arthropoda > Insecta > Coleoptera > Curculionidae > Rhynchophorus > Rhynchophorus ferrugineus. Next base: position 38,726,470 of record NW_027472583.1, read on the forward strand.
ACTTTTCACTTCCATTATTAAATATGTCACTGGAACTATTCAGAATCCTATTAGCTCGAGCCACCTCTCAGTCATCCAATCCAATCCTTGCTTCCAAAAAACATCATAGAGGGCAACACAAATTGTTGAGAATATCGTAGTCATCATCTGAAACAACATTCAAAATTCAGGCCCAAGTGTATCATCGAATTGGCTCTTTGGTTTTGGTTTTCAATGCCCGATCTATCAATTGGAAATCTATTTTAGTGTGATGAGGAGCAACAACTAACACACGCTGCCTATAAAACCACATCGAGTAGATGAAGGAATTATAGATCATGGCAAATTTGGGGAAGATTTTGCAATATAATTTAATATTTTAATAGTAAACCAATTACCAGTCTGGTTGTTTAAAACCATTTCTAATAGATTACAAAACAACAATTACTTTATTAAAATTGAACCAGATAAAATAACATATAGGGAGACCTTGGGAAGATACAATGTACTAACTATTAATGAAGTTGCAATTGTTATGGCTGGCGATCCATTTAAACTTCGAGATGTAGGTATACAACGCTAGATAACATGGGCAGTTGAACCAAAATAGTCATCGTTCCTAGGTTTATTAAGGAAAAGATGTATATTATTTCAACTTTGAACAAAGAAATCTAGTGGCAGGTACAAGATATACATTGTTTACAAGTATTTTTTTGTATAATATTTATCTTTTTATTATTCAGGCGCAGAAATTAACAAAAAATTTAGCGCGATGAATTTCTGCGCATGAGCCGTGCCAATCAATGTGATAATGTTTTCTGATATCGCTAGTATCATCAGTAACGTAGTTGGAATAATTAATATCGACAACATCGGTGCCACCTATATTTTTCGATCATCACCTACTGGTAGTCTGCGTCATATGCGAGAATATATTCGAGACGCCATGACTTTTATTCGTCGACCAGATCTATTCATCATATTTATGTGTAACTCAAATTGATCAAATAAAAATGATGTGTGGATATAAAATTAAATTTTCTTATTGTCAAATTGCATGACATCACTGCACGTGTGTTCAAACAAAAATTAAAATCGTAGATAAACTTGATTACTCATCATTCTATATGAAAAATGACCATTCAACAAGACAATTTCTATCGGGTCTGCTAGTAAGAACATGTTTATATAATTGCTGTAGCCGCCATGGTGTGGCTAAGTCCGAGAAGCCCAATTCTAAGGTTATATGAGGATTTGCGAAAATATAAATTCACAATTTGAGAAATTAAAATAAATGACAAAAAGTTTATATCGCTTTAAAAAGTAACATGCATAATTTTCCTAATGACGTATTTGAAACTGAGAGGAAACAGACAACTCTGAAAATAACTTCGCAGGCTTTCTAACAATCTAACATTTGTAACATATTTTTTCGACTAAACTAATGAAATTCAGATTTCAAGGTATGATCATAAAATTAACACGAAAAAAGTAAATTAAACGTATAATCTGCTTTAATCTAGTGAACAAAGTCCAAATCAAACGTGACCCAACATTCAGAATGTATATTTTTTTGTAGGAAACATCCCCGGTGGCATTGTACGCGTATAGAGATAAGATTTGTGATACGCGTATTCATAGATAAAACCAACGATAAAGTTAGAAAATGGTGAAACAACCGATGTATGAGGAGTATAGTACAGGTATGTGATTAAATAAGGGGATATACCATATATTGAAACGTAAGACATTACGTATATTTACATTGCTTTATTAATATATTATATATATTAATCTATCATTCAATGATGACAAATATAAAAAACTGGATAATTTACTAATTAATAAGTGTACAAACTCCAATTAGTCTTTAATCCTTGTGTGAGATATGAATTACGTGAATTTTTATAAAATGATGATGCATATAAATTGATGAAATGAAGTTTTATAAAGGGAAAATTATTATATGAATGGAAAATTATCATATAGAAATATTTGAATAAAAATACATTCAATGAAGAACTCAAATTAACTTTGTTAAGTTGCTAAATAACATTAGTATAGCAAAAACATTTTTTAACATTTTTTTTATATAATATATCATAAATAAACATTTTAAATCTGGAGTAGTGGGAGTAAATTAAAGGTACGTAATGAAATTTGAGTCACATATAAACAACAATAGTTAACAGTAAAGTTTTTAAATTTGAATCATTTTCCAGAGTGGATGTATTCTGATATTATTTTGACTTTTTGTTTTTCTTCTTGTGTTTTTGTGTTTTGAGACGTGGTAAGTAGAAAACGCTCTGCCTGGTGTGCCCTCATGCAAAAAGATGACTGCGTCTGTTACTCGCTATTACTGGTCTTTTTTGCAGCAAGATGTCATTCAATCTATTAAACTAAGGTCGTTACACATCTTCACTAATGGTTTCATTTGATTTTAGTAGCTCGTAATACACTACACCTTGTTGATCTACCAGATGTGTAATAATACTCTGTGGTCATGAACATTCCAGACTAGATCATCACTAGTTATAATATTCCACAGAAACTCTCTTTTCTTACTAGGATTGTCGTATTAGATCCTCTTTTCTTAGCCAGTTACAATATTACACAGAAAGTTTTTTTTTGCCTGGCAAGCAGTGGAACCAACCGTTATCCTGAAATAATTCATTAGTAATCCGTCATCCAGTGACGATACACATGAAGAAAATAAGATTAAGTAACTCTCAATTAAAGTGTACGTACTCAATTATCCTTTAATTCTTGTATGAAATATAAATTATTTAGATATTGTATGTTAAATTATATCGGTGGTCTATATCAGATACTTCCAGCTAGACAATTGGCTAAATTCCGGCAGCAAAAAGTTATATCTATATATGCTCTATATATTATATATATATGGATAAATTACCTTGTAATATTTGGGTAAAAATATGCACAAATGGTTTATCAAAAATTTCATTTTAATAATAGTCTTATAAACTTATTTTACATATTAATTTCACCTATGAATTCTTAAAGTAGATTTCTGTTAATTTCTTGATTTTAGTGACCACATTTGAGTTCATATATTGCCTGTTGGTAAATATTGTTCGAAATGTTCTGCTTATTATAACATACACGTTGGCATTGCCATCAATTCAAGTGATTCGAATCTAAATTTTCAATAATTCAGACCTAGGTCCTTGTGAATTTAAGCGGGGAATTTTGATTTAATATAAAGACACAACGAGGTGAGGAATACAATTATTGAGGTAGTACGGGGCTCTTAGCGATTTACATTATGAAAATGTAATTTTATCTTCGTCTTTAATAACGATATACGTGCCTTCCTAGGAAATGATAAGAGAAAAAAACGACTGAAAATTAATATATTCTCATATAGAAAATAAGTGATATAAAACTTTTGTAATTAATTATTTTTTATTTTTCAATTTAAGGCTTCCAATATCTCAATATGAACCATCATCATCGTAACTAGTGTTGGGAACTATCGACTGAAATCGACTATCGACTGTTTACTAATTGAGTACTTTTTACTATCGATTGTTGCTGTCGCTATTCTTGGTTCGACTGATTTTACTGCTTTTTACCAGTGACTGTTTCAGTCGCTATTTTCGGTCCGACTGATTTTGATGCTATTTACTATCAACTGTTTCAGTCGTGTACTTTTAGTTACTATTTCTGACACTGGTAGTTTCGTTCGACTGATTTTTAAAGTTCTGGCTCTGTCGTCCTGGCTGCGACCTTGACAAAAATATACCCAATATAGGCTTACATAGATTTATATGTAATATATATAGTTTTATGATTTTTTTGGTAGTTTGCTTTTAAATAACAATATATTGTAAAGTAATATAGCAGCATTTTGGAACAATATTTTTCAATATTCTTAATGTAATAGGCTAAAAATATTAAAATTGTGAATGATATATAGTAAAATACTTTTGACTGTTTTCATAGCAACAATTGGTAATATTTCGACTGCTCTCTCGATTGTAGTTAAAGAATATTTCCATTCAATAATAAATAAAGCATTTACTTTATTTGAAAAAGCTCTAGTAGTTATTGTGCCATCATTTTTATTTATGTTATGAATTAGTTTTTTTATCTATGATTAGGTATATGTTTAATATTTATTTAGTATTTATGGTTATTGTACATCTTTAGTTTTTAGGTTTTGTTTAAGTTCTATTGTATTGTCTATATTTATTATAGTATATTATTTGAAAATAGCAATTAACATGTTAAAATACGAAAACCTTTGTGGGATATTATTCCATTCCATAGAAATCTTTCATTCCTTTATATAGATCCACAGAACATTCAAATATAAAAGTAATTCTACTTTTCTTTTTAAAGTTAGTATGTGAAGGAATTTGTACATCTTCGTCTTGCTTATACTACCGTTGGAAAATATAAGCATATAAAATTAACTGTTCCAAGCAATTATCTCCGTCCTTTCCTCTCTCACAATTTATACAGGAAAGGGTCCGTACATCTTCGTCCGATATCACGAATTGAACAAAACAGTCGAACCGTGCATTTGACTGAAAATAGTTATTCCTATTTTCAGTCGAGAGTTCCCAACGCTAATCATAACCTTAGAAATGATAGACTCGACCAAATAACTACGGTATTAAAATTAATAAAATTATAAGTTCAATTGTATCTTATAGACCTAATTCATTAATTAATAGATTTCAATATCATGCTTGAATTCTATAAGATATTATTGTTTATTTTTTCACGATTACTTGTCACATTACACAGTTATCATCATCTAAAGTTTGTTTTGAATTGTCTCGAATGATTAAATAATTTTTGCAGTCGGTTGGGACTCACTGCAGTAGAAGTTCACATAGACAATAGAAATTAGAGGAGTTCCTTCAAGTGAAGGTTCACAAAATACTAAGATCAACTCAAACTCGATGGCTCCTTCTAGAATCGCGTATAAACGATGTACTCGAGTAGTGCATTCCATCAAAAGCCTATTTGACAAAAACAGTTTTTTTTCTGATCTGTCGAATAAGTACTTATTATAATGGACAACCAATTCACCGTGGTATTTTTAGTGTTATTAGTGAATTCATGTGTTATGTATTTTTTCTGATAATGATTTTCAATTCCTTGTATTAATCAGAAACATTTCTTCTTTATAAATTGAAACCAGAAGTAGAAAATATTTTAAAAGCGCTTGAGCTAAGCTATGAAAATTAACTACGTCAAGTTAATTGTGTTAATATTTTCACTTCGTCAACATATTTTTTAGGTTTAGACGAAATATACCTGGAATTAAAAGCTGAAGAGAGTACGGAAAAAAATTAAAATATACCACGTGCCGCTATTGAAGATTTCTATAGAACATGCCAACGATTAACTGTATGTTACATTGACGTCAGACATAACCAAGTGATTTTATGCAGCGATTCTTTATTTCTTTTGTATCCACTGTAAATCCTGTACTAGTGCCGCAGCTGTTGAAGTCATTTCCAGTGCTTTATACATTGTAGCAGCACAAAAACTAGATAATATTGATAGGAAATGCTACTGGATTAAAGTGTTTTGACTTAAAACGCTGCGGGAGAATATATGTTCCCAAACATAAAAAGTTGTGATGATCTTACTGCCGATACTGCCATTTTCGGAAAATGTCTATCTTGAAAACTTAAAAACGGAACCAGAACCGGAACTGTCTAATTACAGATACTGTATCTTAAAGGCAACGCGGCAAGGTATTAAGAAATTAGTCGGTTCAGTTATCAGGTTTAACCCATCAAGCAAAATGTTTGAAAAATCGAAAAAAGTGTAACGTAATAACTCATAACATTACAGTTTATTACGAACTATAAAAAGATAAAAACATTAAACGGTTGAGACTTGTTTCATTTCTTAAAATCATTTTGAGGGGAATTTGTGGGGAATTAGCAAATTTTTATACCAATTTGGGGAATTTGACATGGATTATTGGATAAATTAGCATTACCAATTATATATTAAATCCTAGATAAGATATATTTCCGTTTCAGACTTAGTATTTTTCATGTTACGATTAAAACCTAGGGTTTTATTTTTTTCTTTGAACAGAAACAGTTTGATTAATAATATATCATATAGAAAACTATCTAAAATATAATAAATTTGTCTTACATTAAGTCTCTTTACATAAAGCCTCCCATATTACGCAGGGTTTTTCTGGACTGGACCTACTGTTGGTCAGTGACCAACTTAGGACTGTCCCTGAAGACATCTTATCTAGCTTGGGTTTTAGCGTAACTTGGATGATCATTCCTTGTCCGACACTCTCGTCAAGAGGTATTTATATTTACAATAAATCAGGACTGCTGTTGCTACCAAACCTGAATATTTGAGTTGAGCTTCAAAAATAGTTAAACACATTTTCTTTATTGTTTTATTGTGGACGGTATTAGGTTATTGTATTAGGTTCTGGGTTTTTATATTCGTAACATATTCTAGCATCTTTAAACTATTGAATTAGTGTATTAATACATCCAACAATCAGAAGATTTTTCATTATATCACAATGTTGCTGTGTTTACTACTAAATTAAAATTCTTGTTTTTTAAGAATTTAAACCCATGTTTGGATACTGGATTTGGATACTCCAATTAAACATAGTGGCTGAATATCTCACCTAGATTAAGTATGTATTATAGGTAGCGTTGGGAACTATCGACTGAAAACAGTCGAAACAGTCTATAGTTAAAAAAATAGCGATTACTATTTTCAGTCAAATGCACGGTTCGACTGTTTTTTTCCATTCGTGATGTCAGACGAAGATGTATGAATTCATGTCTGTATAAAATGTGAGATAGGAAAGCACAGAGATAAATGCTTGGAGCAGTTAATTTTAAATGTTTTTATATTCTTCAATGGTAATATAAACGAGACAGAGATGTGTATATATTCATTCACGTGATAAAGAAAAAAAAATACTAATTTATATTATTATGTAATAAATAATATAACTTTAAAGGGAGTAGGATTTCTTTTATACTGAATGTTTTGTGGATGTGTAAAAAGGAATGGAATAATAACACCACAAATGTTTTACCGTGTCTCAATGTATTAATTGCTATTTTTAAATAACATAGCACAATAAATATAAATAGTACAATATAACTTAAACAATACCTAAGAAATAATGATTTTCAATAAACATAACTACTAAATAAAATGTAAACGTATACCTAATCATTGAAAAATCTAATCCATGATGAGCCTAAAAATGATCGTACAATAACTACCAAACCCTTTTCAAAATAAAAGTTTTATTTATTTTTGAACAGAAATATTTTCAAATTACTGTGAATACTATCATGTTCAACTTTTCTCCCTTGAGGTTGATCGTTAATTATTTGCCCAGATTTTGAAAAAACTCGTTCCCAGGGGACAGATGTTGCGGGTATAGAGGAATATTTTACTGATATAATTCCGGTAGTTTCATTTTATGGGTTTGTTAAAAATCCAATGGGTTTAAGTTAAATCTGTAAAGTTGCTGCAGTACTTGGAGTAATTACTTCTTTCATTCTAGCCATTTTTTTTATCAAAATATTTCCAGATGTCAATACATCCTTGGTCAGTAGTTTTGTCTTGAATTTCGAATTATGGAACTATAATTGTATTTTTTGAAGTTCGATTAGAAGATACCTCTTTTGTGATAACTTTTTGTATCGCCTCAGCATTATTTGCAGTACCAAATCCTGCTTTATTAGATCTAGGATCTATAAATGTGGATATCCCGTATATCGTATTTATTTAAAAAATTGCCAGTCTTTTATCGAGGACATCTAAATTTTGTAATTTTTTCCACATTCGCTTGTTAAAATCCTAGATTTGATGGAATGTTGCAGTCCTCTTATTAATCGTGTAATTATTGACATCGTTGGGATATCTTTCACCAGATAACTCGGTGGTCATTATTTCAATGGGTTTTAAAAGTTGAACACATTCTGTTAAGATAGTCCATTCATTAACAAATAAAAACTGAGGTGCTCTTCTAAATAGCCAACAAAATATGAAAGTAGAGTTTTCCTATCAGAAAATGTATTTATTACAAAAAATTGACATACTTTATTCACGTTTCATTTCAAGTTTATCAAAGAAGTACTACCTATTATACCAGTCCAAGGTATTACCTATTATGCCAGTCGAAAGTATCTTACTATTTATCATTTACAATTAAATTTTTTTGCTTCCGAAAACTAGCGTTCCAAAATGCTACTATGTTAATTTACTATATATAGTAATTCACAAGCAAACAACAAAAAAACATAAAACCACATATATTACATATAAATCTATATAAGCATAAATTCGGCGCATTCTTTTCAAGGTCGCGGCTAGGACGGAAGGCCAGAACGTTAAAAATCAGTCGAATAATATAATACTAACTAAAAGTAAATGACTGAAACAGTCGACAGTAAATAGTAATAAAATCAATCGGACCGAAAATAGCGACTGAAAACTGTTACTAGTAAAAACAGTCGAGCCAAAAATAGTGACTGAAATAGTCCATAGTAAAAAGTAGTCAATTACTGAGCAGTCGATAGTCGATTCCAGTCGATTGTTCCCAACACTAATTATAGGTATAATATTTATTGTAGGCTTAATATAATATAGTATAGAAATATTAAAGTGAATTAAATAACTGTTTAATAATGTAAATGCCTATCATATATCATTAATTTTGCTGATAAATAAAGGAATATGTTATTTACGAAACTAAAGCTCGTGGAATGTACTTATTTATTAACATAAACCAATGTTAATTTACTAATTTATTCATTAATGAAAGCATAAGTTATGATTGGAAATTAATTTAAGTTAATCAAGATAAATGAACGATATATTTAAATAAAAAATGTAGTCAAAAATTTATAATGCAGTATCTTAGTTGTTTATTTGAAAAATATTATTTGTACAAAAAAAGTTATCATGGCGTGAGAATACTGTCTATTAAATTAGATTTTCCATCGTGATAGCTTCACATATCAAAGGCTGATAGCATATTCCAATTTTTTAGTCTCCGAAAATGCTGATATTATTATATTACGAGAAGTATTTTAGATATCTGTGAAATATCATACAATAGAATCATAGTTGTGACTGATAAACTATCAAAAGCAGTGGAGTATAATTATAATATAGTAATTGATTTCAAAAATAATAGTTAGCAATTTATTTACTAAGATAACTTTTTTTGGTTCAAAAATAATGTCGATTTTTATATACAGTGTTTACATACAGTATTTTTATATACTTTATCTATTTCGTTTTAGATGAGGTCGACATTTTGTGGAACTATAAATGATATTTCACACAATGGTTTGATCATGATCTGAAATACTATAAAGCGCTCTATCTATTAAATTTTCCATAAACTAAATTTTGTTTAATTAATTACATCTTACATTAGATATACTTAGTATAATCTTAATTTACAAATGAATTTAATACTATTGTTATTGTTAAATTAATTTAAGTCTTCCTAGTGTTGTGATAGTAGCGGGTTCGAATCCTGCTGGGGTATGGATGTACTTTATGTTTGTGTTTGTAACTGTAAATGTCTTTATAGGCAACAGTGAAAATTCAGACGAAGAATAAACATCCCATTTACGCCAGTAACTAGGCTGCGTAAGACCGGATGTCTTCAGGGATGGCCTCTAAGATGGTTGCTGGCCAGTAGGTAGGTTTTATGCCGAGTACCGTGGTTCGGAGCTCACGTTAAACGGTAAGTCCAGTCCAGAAAAGCCCTCGTTGGTATAAAGGAAAAAATATATATAAAAACAAACTAGTCAACCTAAAGTTAACGGTAATAATTTACACTATACGAATTCATGTGGTTTGGTTCGCTTTAATCTTCTGGTTTCTTGTGTGTTCACTAGTTGCTTTATAGTTTACAAGTTGCTATAATTTAGTAATCTTATTTCATGTTTTAATGCGAAATATTGGAAAACTTCGTAAATCCATTTGATTTCGAAGTCATCCTGCACTTCTTCATTAGTTATGCAGCTCTACGTAGTGGTAATTAATCGAAGAACTTTATTTTGACTGTTTAGGGCTACTTATTATTAACCCCATACTTGCACCCCATTGGTCCCAATTTGCTTTATAATTGATTGATAAACCAATCTCTTTGATCTTAGGATGACACTTATTACTCTGTGAACTTGGTCTAGTGGTGATTTCGAAAACCAAACTGAAAATATGAGATATTTATGAATGGTTTAGTGCATTTCAATATTTTCTCAAATAATTTTAATATCGCAGGTAGCAGCAAAATAGGACTTGTTCAGCTAATTTGTTGAGTTTTTAAGTATAATTATGTGGCCTATCTTAAACATTCCCGAACATGGTTTAGTCTCAAACAGGCATTAAATTTGTATGTCAACATGATGGTCGCTTTTCGTGGCAGCTCTTTCAATAACTCAGATGAAATAGTATCTATTCCAGGAGTCCTTTTAGGATTGAGGTTGTTATCAATTTCAGTTCTGTATCAATATTTAATTTCTGTGGCAACATCAATTGGGGAAATCAGATTTACAGCTACATTTGGTTAATAAACAGGAATTATATTTAGTGTATTTCGTCACTGCATCGAATTCTTTAATTATGATCATTTTTTGTAGGCTCCAATAAGTGGTATTTTAAATCTTCAAGTTGCTTTCGATAGTGAGTTATATTTGTCTGGTTCTGGGCTTAATTCACTCCTAGTGAATAGAGAGTCGCTGACAAGATTACATTGGTAGTGTTTGTTTATTAGATTAGTCGTACTGGCTTACAAACCTATTGGTGTAAGTTGCTAAATAACAGTAAAATATTGAAATATTTGAGGAAAGCCAAGAAAGTCTATATGGTGGAAAAATGTGGAATAGTTGAGAGGAAAATGGTAAAAAGCAATTTTGTTTTCCTATACAAAGTGTTAGTGTCATCGATAGATACATTGTCACAAAGAATCGAGATTTTTGTTGTCAAAAATTTATGGTCGCTTTCGGAAATGTATTTTGTGACTAAAGACGTACAGTACTGATTAAAACGACTAACCACTATTATCAAATCGCGACTAGGATATAATGATTTTAACATTTATGATTTTTCAGCACCGCCCGCTTAATATTTTACAAAGATTTATATTTCATACAAATATAACTATTTTGTGATAGGTACGTCGATACACTATTGTGAAAATCCAATGTTCAGTATAACATAACTATGTGCTAACGGCAGTTTAGAATCTTATTTCAGTTGCGGTCCAGTAAAAAATTACCAAGAATTGAGTTGAAATATGTTGCGACAGATTATTGTAAAGCATATTTTGCAAAAGTTATTCATATTAGTTATTATTTAAGTAAAAACTTAGAGCGCTAGAACTTTCCTTACTTTTATTATTAACTATGACAAGGAGAAAAGTCGTCGACGTCGATTAAATGCGTGATTAGCGATAGAAAGAAAATGATAATAGGATGATATAATAATGATAGTAGGTTATATTGTGGCAGTGGAAAAGTAAAATTGCCACAATTGGTCCCACCACTAGATCCATTATGCTCATTAGTTTCTGAGATAGGAAACGATTCTAAACTTGGACTACACTCAAATATATAATAGTTGTTTCCAAATGTCGTTTGATGCGACGCATATTATATAGGCCAACTTCATGTCCAATTTCTAGGTATTAAACCATACACATTGTTTTGGTCATTGTCAACATTATCAAATTTTTATTAGAAATAAGTTAACAAAATTTTAAACAATTGCAGATACAAAGACAAATTTATTACTTATTAAGATCGCCGTTACCACTCTCAGATACAGATCATAAATTCTTATACATTTATTTAGCAGGCAATCCATATGCTATAGTTGGTAGGCGTTGAGTCCGCAATTGAATAGTAAAGCGAAGTATAGTGCAGGATTTAACTGTAAAAGTTATTTCATCAGAACAACAACTTATTCATCAAAATGTCGAAAATATCATAGGATCGGATACGTGCCGATGAGTACGCGAAGAGGTTTAGTTTACCGAAAATCGACGAAGTGGCTATTGTTGTTATCGGAAAATTTTTTTAAGACAGATATATGCGATATGAAACTCGCTGAGTCATCTAGTTGTAGCGATCGCTACGACCTATTAAGCTACCACGCATTCACCTACAGCAAGTTCAAAGGTTGGTAACGCTGGTAGATTAGTACCATGAGTTTCCCGGCTATAAAAGACTATCTCGACGATGTCTCATTCTCGATTTATCCAGACGACAGAACAACAAGCCACGGCGGTGACACATCCATCGCCTTTCAAAATAACATCAAGCACATCCAACTGCAACCATAGTGTGTTTGAACACATCTCCATAGCAATCGAGTCGAATAGCAGGCGATTGCAATTCACATTAATCTATCAAAAAAACGATCGATTCATTGAAGATTAATTTAAGTCATTGTTTCAAGGAAACACATTCAAATTCATTTGGGGTGATTTTAACGCACATCCACTTTGGAGCACAAGCGGATTAAACTCTGCTGGTGCGGGCATAGCCGGGATAATAGACGCTGGAACTTAGACTAATTGCTCCAAGCGAATCAACTCACTGTTCGTCCAATCGACAAACAATAATTGACCTCTTCATTTATCAAAATGCGAATCAATCTTCCGACCTGTAAGTACTCCAAGACCTCCATTCCGACCACAGGCAGATTCTCCTTACTATCACCATTATCTACTTATATCATATACCTTATATCAAGAAAACTATCGATTGGAGTCTGTTTCAATTCGAGCTTCAGCGGACAACACCTATCCCAACTATAAATTATACAGACGATCTAGAAAGAGCAGCCTCTAAGCTCACTCTAGATATTCAATCAGCCGCAGACAGAGCCAACAAAACTAGCACCCCCGAATCTTTGCAATTTAACCCCTCTAGAGAAATAAAAGAACTAATCAGGTTCAAGAACCAATTAGCGAGAAGAGCTCCCGCCACTCTGGATTATGAGTATAAACACGTGGCACAATGCGCAATCAGAGAAGTCAGGGACAGAGTTAAAGTCTGGAATGAGAAGAAATGGGAATCATTTCTTCAAAATCTAGACAACCCCACCGCCCCACCTTGCGCGCCGCCAAAAGCGTAATGGGGAAAAATTCGAACGCAATTCCCCCTCTGAAGGCTGATTTCTCTACCGACATCCCCTTTACAAATCCGGACAAAGCCGAGCTTCTCGCTAATTCATTCGAGAATTAAATGAAATACATTCCATCTCTTCAACAGACATTATCCCTCATAAATGATATAGAGAGCATAGTCTCTCCCAGAGACCTTCAGCTCTCCATAAGACGTCTCTCTTTTAAAAAAGTCTCCAGGCCCAGATGGTATAACAGCAAACCATCTGAAAAACCTCACTAGCAAGCAACTATCGGAACTTGCTAACATTATTAACTCCATCCTTAGGTTAAAGCATTTCCCAAAGATTTGGAAACATTTCATCGCTGTCATTTCTATGAAGAGTCCCAAGTCCAATCAATTTGACTACAGGCCCATCAGCCTGATTAGTTCACTTTCCAAACTTGCCGAAAAAGCGATTCAACACGCTTTAAACAACTTTACAGGCGCATCCACATAATCTCGAACGAACAATTCGGTTTTTATGTCAAACATTCAAGCCTTCATCAAGCTACCCACGTCGTAGAAACAATCCATCAGGCATTAAGAAAAGGTCGAAAAACTGCAGCCATCTTTTTAGATACCTCCAAAGCTTTCGATCAAGTATGGCACCACGGTCTAATATTCAAAGCGAAACAGCTTGATCTACCGAATGACCTAATCTCCCTGATAAATCCCTTCAATAATAGTTGAGAGTAAATTTTTTCAGGACTATACCTGCAGAATCTTATCTACTATTTTTTCATTTTTGAAAGGTATTTATTAAGTACAATATTAATTATTTTGCTCACATGGCGACACCGCGCGGAAAGAACGGTGTTGATTTGGCCACGATTTAATCATCGATATATCTTTTTGAGCTTTGTTAGGGTTTGCGAACCGTGCGCCAACCGAGTCAAGCTACGTCGATGTGAGTAAGGAGTAATCAGAAAATCCTATGTCTGAATATTACTCCGGGTATTTCGGAACTTCCAATTTTAGCTGCAAAACTCAAAACACTCCTTAAAAACTCTTCCAATCTATGGACGAACATGTCATCCTTCCAGAGAATTATTTTGCCTCTGTTACTCTCCGCATATTTCTATCGCATGTAAATTCCAGGAAATAGTTGAATCATAAATTGCTAAGCTGTCTGAAAATTCTATGGGACTTTGAGTTGGATTTTCGACAAACAGATCTTGAATTTCATTGCCTTCGAACTTTTTTGGTCCTCTATGATGTTCTCCATTGAAGAGAAAATAGCTGATGCTAATACCGACAAATGGGATATGACCTATTATTTTTTTTGTATTAACTGCTGATAAAAATACATGCAAGAACCTAATAAGCTAGTATATTGTTAAATTACAAATACATATTTTAATATCCCTATGTGAATTATCTTTATTCTAGAGATCTTTAAATCGTCTTTTGTTTCGATAAGAATAATTTTTACATATACAATTTTTTACATATTTGAAAGGGAAGATATAGTCAAAAATTAGGGAAATCTAAATATAACGAATAGGGTGGATTTTTTGTTTGTTAAGGGCTCCTAATTTTCTTTGGAGTGCCGGATTGGCTTTTATAGACGCGGCCATAGTACCTAAATCGAAAAGTTAAAAGCAGTCATTAAACTATTTTAATTCATTCTTCATTGTTATGTTATAAGTTAATTCATATGGTAGAGGTTATTCATGGCTGCGGTAATTTTTTATTATATTCTTTCAATATGATACTACAGTTAAGCAATAGGAAAGTCTTGTTGCTCTGCAACAATTCTAAATAACCTTGATAATTAATGAGTTTTCATATAACATTTCGGATATAGATTTTTCATAAAATTCATCAGCGTTTCAGATAATGGAGTTTTTCATAATTCGCAAACCTAACATAAATTCTGCACTTACAAAGCTATTTTTCAAAAATTATCTCATGATTTTTTTTCAAGGAATTACTTCTCCATTTACCATTCACCAGATATTCATAAAGTAAACTGATACGGGCCTTATTTGCGTTTAGTTCAGATTGCATTATTTACAAAACCATTTGTTTGACATATTCAATTACATGTTTTTTACTACATTTGTCAATAATTTTAACTTGTAACTTTTAATTAATTGTCATAAATCTCGGGAAAATTAAATTGGCGCTAAACTTTTCCTGGAACAACTTATAAATGTAAATGTAAATATGCATTTTATATGAGGTTAGTAACACTCGCTTAATCTCTTCAGATTGCTATTCCTAGAATAGAAAATACCGCCATTAGAACAAATAAAGCAGTAATAACTTTTTTATATTATATTTATTTAGTTGAACAAACTAGGTATTATTACTACACGTTTAAGGGATAGCTAGAATTTTATGTCATTTTGGCTTTATTATATAATATTTAATATAACCTTAGAATAGTACATTTTTAAATATCATATTTACGAGTCATATATCAGATAAACTTAATTATTGTTTTTTTAATAATCTCCGGTATAGACTAGAATTCAGACGATTTTAATTTCCTGTTATCTGTTCATCCCTTTTCATCGGACATATTTTCTCGGTTGATTGATTCTCGGAAATAAAACGTTTTATTTCAATTGTTTGCTAGCTGTCTTTTAGAAAATTGTACTTAAATAAGAATAAAAGGTTTTGATACATATTTTAATTACGTTCGCTATATTTACTATTTTTAAAACCAGTTGTTTAAAACATACTTAGCAGTTTTAAACATTTTGTTTTTAAGTTCTATTATTGGCATTGAGTCTTCAACACAGCCTATGAAATGTCCATGTAATTTGGTTACACATTTTATATAAATGTTTGTGTTGAAACATTAATAATTTGATTTTGGAGATACGACGAAGTTATATCTATTTTGCTAACACTATCATAAATAATTTCTTTTGAGTTCCGAACAACCTCACGATGGGCGTTATCAGGCCTATATCTTTTTGAATTTTCTTCGATTTTCGGTTTTTCGGCGATTTCATCGTTCAAACGGTCCAATAACACTATATAATAGTCGTTGTTGAAGGTTCTGCCTTTTCTAAGGTAGTCAATGAAAATTATTCCATACGCATCCCAAAATACAAACGCCATAAACTTGCCAGCCGACTGTTGTGATTTCCCATACTTTGGAGCGGGTTCATTGTGTGCAGTCCACTCGGATGTCCGTCGATTGGACTTTGGAGTGAAATTGTCACATATCGATGCAAAAACTCGGGTTTATTTCGCTTGATCATCTTCAAGCACTGCTCCGAATCATCAAATTGTCATTGTATTTGGTCAAATGTGAGCTCGCGCGGCATCCACTTTGCACAGAGCTTTCTCATACCCAAATATTCGTGAATGATATGATGTACACTTTCAGTTGATATCTTTAAAGTATCTTATATTTCATTTAATTTCAATTTACTTTCATTCAAAATCACTGTGTGGATTTTTTAAATGTTTTCGTCGGTAACAACCTCTTTTGGGCGTCCACTGTGTTCACCGTCTTCGGTGCTCATTTCAGCATGTCCTAACTTAGCATACCAATTCTTGATGGTTGATTTTCCTGGGGCACTGTCCGGAAACTCGGCATCAAACCAATTTTTTGCTTGAACTGTATTTTTTCCCTTCAAAAGGCAATATTTTGTCAACATGCGGAATTTCTTTTTATACATTTTTTTCACAACAACAAAAGTTGCTTCACTCAAAATGCTATAATTCACAAACTAATGATCCGACAGCTGTCAAATTTATACACCCATCTTTTGAGGGTTAGGGCTAACTAAAAAACATATAGATTTAATTCTAGTAGCGCCATCTATATGTCAGGCCAGGGAGTTTTCAATTGAACTGTTGCATTAGTGATATACTTAAGTGAGGTTATGGATTCATTTTTTGAATAATCTAAGATAACCAATTTAAAAGGACTGCAGTTATCAAGGTCACAGAAACAGTTATAATTATATATATAAATATATCATTAGCAAACGATTGTGAAGAAATACACTTCTGTTCGTTTGGTGAACTAAGTGTGGCTGAAAATATTTTTATATTTTGTTATGATCCAAATATTGCTTATTTGTCTGAAATGTCTGCACCATGAATGGACAAAACTATGATTTTGGGTTAACTATTCTGAAGTGCCTAGGTACTACTTGCAATCTTGCAACAAGTCCTTTTACAAGTTGCACCCACTTCATCTGGAGCTTCTTTTCCGTTGCTGATTTCATTATAATTCCATGTGAAATGAATCTCCTCAAATTTTAAAGGTACGTATAATGTTTTATGTATAATGTATAATGTTTTGACATATTTTTTTATTTATAGTAATCAGACATTTGTGTATAATGATATTGCTGGGCTGATGTGACGAAAAATCGGAAGTCGTTCAGTGCAAAAGTCATTCAACTTACTTTTAAGCGTTAAACATAGGATATGAGAAGTCGTAGAAACTTGTACAGTGATTGAAGCGTTCAGCTCACACGCGGTGGTCGCGGGTTCGATTCCTGGCGCGGACAATAAGTTTTCGTTGTTCTAGATTGGTAGTGTTAGTACATTTATCAAGCCATCTAAGCTATATAGCGGACATCCGGGGCCTGAAGCATTCCAAATTTTCAATCATTGTTCCGCACATTTACGTAGCCTACCCATTGTAATAATTAATAAAATAAATGCGTAATTTATTGAGTAAATATCTAATACTTAAAAGAAAACAAATATTTTAGATATTATTACATATAATTATTTTAACAAAAAATTTAATTCTAAGAAATTAACTAACTTCATTAAATTAATAATAAACTAACTTTAACAATCACTAAAAAGTTAAAAATAATCAAACTTAGATTTTTAACACAAAAAAATGTTTTTAAATAAAATATGTACTTAATATTAGTAGTAGCAACTAAATAAAAATAAACGAGAACCTTATTTAACTTATCTACTACACGTATTTTATATTCTACTATATACACACAATTTAGCTTGCTTAATTAATGAATCCTACGAAGGGTTAGGAAGGAATTACTTGCACTTAGAAATGCTAAACGCCTCCTATTATTTGCTTTTTCCATCCACAATATTTTTTTTTCGTTTTAGTTTTAGCTGTTTTTGAGTCATCATTTGGTACGAAAACTTAACTTTGACGCCTTTTTGTTTCTTCTTTTGATGCTTTCCAAGTTCCTTAATTTTTTGTTGTGTTTATTTAATTTTAATTTAATTTAAATGCTTTACTATCTTAATCTTTGGTAGAGCTTGACCAACCTATTTACGTTTCCTTCTAGGGGTTCTTCATGTGTCATTTTTTATGACTGCCATATTCTGTAAAAGAGATATCCATATATATTACAATTAAATATGTGAGTTATCTTAAAAGAATAAAAATGTATATTGACTAAATTTCGCAACGATTGTTTACGTTTTAACTATTAAAAAAATTTATTTGACATTGTTATATTTGCACTGGTTACGCTACGCTCTACCTCGTAAAATGCCAGAGCGGCACTATTTGGTTAGAAAACAGAAATAGTCATAACATTATCTACATTATGCAATTAACAAAAAAATTTAAGCATATGTACACAAATAATAGCAAATAAACAGATAAAATAAATTTTTCAAACCATCTCATATCTAAATCACAACCACAAAATAAAATTTGACAACTCTTATGGCACTATTGTGACTAAATTAACCAATTAATTTAAATGGTCATAAAGAAGTCGAGTAAAAAGATATAATAACGTTATTTTGAGCAAATTTTCGAAAAAAATTGATATTTTTATCTTGGACCTCTCAATGTCCATACCTCTTAACTTAGAATATCATATCATGCTTTATATCATCTATAATTCTTAAACTGTAAGAATAATTTAGCATCTTCTTCTTTAGTTCCATCCCGACCTTCATAGAGTCAAGACGTGTTTTTTCATTCCTGAAAACGAGTCTCTGTAAATATCAAATAAAAATACTATAATCTATATATGTTTTACGGTGAACTTCGGTTAACGGTTTCAAAGAACTCCCAGGTACGGTGAAACGGCCAACCCAAAGTGAAGTAAATACGTGCTCTCAAATAGAAGACGTTCCACGTTCTACAAAAAGGGATTAAAGTGAAAGTTAGTGAAAAAAACATTTAATTATAACAACACAACATAATGGATTTGAATATATTATTGAAAGAAAATGAAGAATTAAGAACGAATAACGAGAGTCTGAACCAACAACCCTTGCAATTATCAAAGGATATGGCTGCTATCCGTTTGCAACTGCAAGGCCACACGCAAGATACACCAAAAAGCCATAATTGCAGAAAACTACTATATTGACGAAGACGATCTAGCATTAGAGGTAGGGAACAGTCTGACTGGATCGAAGTAACAAACAAGAAGGATAAAAAGAGGAAGAAGTCAGAGATGATGCCTTCGCCAATCGTAAAAAATGCTATAAACATTAAAAAAAGAAGAAGCAAGAAGACAAAATCCCTCTGCCTCCTCCGATCAAGGTAAGCAATGTTGACATTTTTAATTTATTTAGCTCACAAATAAAGGGAGTAGCCTCTGACCGAGTGCAGTTTAAAGCTTTGTCTAAGGATGATATTAACTTAAGCCTTAGTAATGAAACGGACTACAGGAATGTAAAAAAAACATCTCATTGAGATGAAGAAAAACAATTCATTCGATAAACTCGAATACTACACTTATCAGTGAAAAAGTGATAAGTGGTATAGAGTAGTCATTAGAGGATTACCGTCCACAACAAATCAGGCCGATATTAAATCAGAATTATGGGCTTGCGGGCACGAGGTAGTGATCGTCATGCCTATAGCGAAAAAGACAAGTAATGTAAATGGCGAAAAACAAATTAAAACTTTTCCGTTGTTCTACGTAGACATGACACAAAACGAAAATAATAAAAATATATATTACATAAATTATTCCCTAGACTGTAGGATAAAAGTGGAACCTCAATGCACAAACTGTCGAAATCTTGGACTAAAAATTTTTGCAGTAGGGAACCAAGATGTGTGAAATGTGCCGGTAAACATCACTTAACTCAGTGCAGAAAACAACGCAATAGTGTAGCGACATGCGTTTTTTTGCAATGAAAATGGTCACCCTGCCTAAAGAGGCACCTGGTATAGACATTTCACCTGGATTATTGAAAGAACTGCCACGAAAAGTAATCATTATGTTGACATATATATTTAATACTTGTTAAAGGCTGAAGCATGTCCCGGAATGCTTAAAAGTGGCACCAATAATTATGCTCAAAAAACCTGACAAACCTGCAGAACAAGTCGAATCTTACAGGCCTATTTCGCTGCTACCTGCAACATCAAAGCTATTTGAGAAACTAATATTTAAACGTGTTAAAACATTTGGTAACAATAACAGATTTCCAGTTTGGTCTTCGAAATCAGCATTCAACAATCGATCAAGTGCACAGAGTAACTGCGGCTAGTGAAAGAGCGTTTGAGGAAAAGAAATACTGCCCTGCAATATTCCTTGATGTCTCACAAGCTTTTGATCGGGTTTGGCATTTGGGATTAATCTGTAAGATGAGCAAATTGTTACCGCGTAACTATTGTCAATTGCTGGAGTCATATTTATTCGGAAGAAAATTTAGAGTATCCCACGAAATGGCGTTCTCGACGTTTAAAAATATCTCGGCTGGGGTTCCACAAGGTAGCGTCTTAGGACCTTTCCTGTATCTGCTCTACATTGCTGACATTCCAACAACAAAAGAAACACTTCTTGGAGCCTTTGTTGACAACACAATTATTATGGCAAAAGATATATCTCTGCCTAGGGCAATAGAGAAAGTGTAAGTGGCAGTCAATAAAATCTATAAATAGACGAAAGATTGGAAATTTCAACTTAATAGCTCCAAATCTGCCCACGTTAATTTTGCATTGAGGCGAAATAATAAAAACTTAATTATATCACTCAATGCACCTCAAGCAGAATCAGCTAAATACCTTGGAATTCATCTTGACGGTAGATTAAATTCGAAGCATCACGTTAGACAAAAAGCAAAACACATTAGAAACAAAATAAAACAACTATACTGGGTAGTCGGAAGATACTCTCAACTTGATCTAAAATCAAAGAGGTTGATCTATAATACAATTATAAAGCCAATTTGGACCTATGGGGCGCAAATATGGGGTTGCATTAAAAATTCAAATCAACTAGTCATACATGGCTGTCAAAACAAGGTTCTTCGATTGATTACCAATGCCTATCGCTATGTAGCCAACGAAGAACTGCACGATGACCTGGAAATCAAATGGATTTGCGAAGTTATCCAAGATTTCGCCTTGAAACGCGAAAAAAGATTAGTAAATCGTACTAACGTGGAAGCAATACAACTGCTGGACAGCGCGCAGGATGTCAGGAGATTGAAGCGAACAAAACCATACGAACTTATATAAAGTGTATACATTTAGTGTAAACTATGGCTATAAGTTAATAATTAATAAATAATTATAATTTTATAATTGAGGAATACATACTGATGTATTTTCTCGCACTCGTCTTGCTTGTTAATTAATCCAAGTACATAGGAAAATTAGTAATAAATTAATTGTAATTTAAGATTGTACTAAGCGTATCTAATAAAGATGTTATAAAAAAAGCTTCTTCTTTAGGTTATTTTATTTGAATTTCCGGATAATTTTTTTGGTTGTAAAAGCTTGTATCACTTATAGAAATATATAACACACCCTAATTATTCTCTTGTATCCTTAATTGAAATTTCCACATAGTTTAGGCTCATCTCAAGAATTTTGTTTTTAAAAGACCTTAACTTGTTGAATTTTATATTCAGTTTTAGGCTTACTATTATATTTGCTTTATATTGAAAGTAACCGTTGACGAATTAACTGTTTCTGTTCCTTTGCGTTAGGAACGTCTAAAGCGAGAGAAAATGGTTGCCATACGAATTTGGTGAAAATGTCATTTTGAACCGTTTAGATACTGCGGTCTTATTACTTTCAACGCACCAAAAAAAAAAACAGTTTTCTCTTTTGTATTGTGATTGATGGTAATAAGTAAATCTGGTACGATAATTTCAAGTGCATTGGTAGTTAGCCCAGGAAAGCTATCCACGTCGATACTGAAGCGACATATTTATAAATTTTTTCTATAGATATGATGGGATCAGCAAGATGTAATGTATTACGAGCAACCATAACTAAATGAAACACTTGCTGCAGTTATCTACCGATAACAATTGAATAAATTGAGTGGTTATTGCGAAAAAGACCAGAAATAACGAGTAGCAGACTCAAAGTTATTGTGGCAGTAATTGTGACACACTGTTGAAGTTCGAATGGGAACCGCTTTCACTGTACTCACCAGACATAGCCCCTTTGGTTATCGCTTGCTTAAATCGATGCGATTTTACATATATTATAGGTGTAGTAATATTTAAGTTAATGATTAAATGATTGAACTATTGATCATATTATAAAAAGGAATATTAAAGAATTATCAATAATGATTCTAATTTATATCGCATATCATAATATAAATAAAGCTGTTGTTTTCTAATAACTTTTAGATGAAAGTTAATTTACTTTCATCTAGGTATAAAAATAATAAAACAAGTTGAATGAAGTTGTTTACACTTGGAATAAAAATCTCCCGTTGTCTGAATACGGTTGTCTCGTATAAACGTAAGCACCCGACAGAAAGTTTAGTAGCTAATAATTGAGTCATTCTTCACCACGAGAGGTCGTAACGAGCCTTTGAATCGGTTAATCTCTTGATGAAAAGAGAGTAAATTTTAAGTATGTCGTCCATTAGCATCAAGGGCAAGGATTAAGTGCGATTAAATAGATCGTATAGTGAGATTTTCAAGGTAAGCTGAAAGGATATTTGTTATGTTCAGCCCTTTTAAAATGCGTCAATATATATGGTGATTCATTCAGGTTTTTATAAGATGTAATACATAATATTTGTTGATTAATTCCATAGCTAAAATTGTTATTTATCCTGGCATGCTCACTATTTTCCTGAAAGATTTCTTTTAAACATGCGTGAGTTATGTTAATTTTTTTTTTCATTAGTACATCTTTATTTAAAAGGCATTTGAAGAAAAATAATACTGCCCTAATATGCAGGATGAGCAAAATTAGTGCCACGAAACAATTGCCAATTGCTGGAATCGTATTTTTTTAGGGAGACTACCCATGGGATCATTCCTGTGTCTACTCTAGAGCGCTAATATCCCAATAGCAAAGTAATTATGACTAAAGACATATATCTGCATAAAAAAGTAAAAACTGTAAAAGTTGCAGTACAATTTTGCGGTGGGGCGCCTTGACTAAAACCTAATTAAGGCTCTTGGCGGATGCTCGGCGATAATACTGGTTAGTCGGAAGACACTGCCAACTTGACCTAAAATCAAAGAGAGTTGTTGATGGATATAGTCTGGTTTTCGACACATTTGGACCTAAGGGGTTCAGATATGGAGTTGCACTCAAACATTATCCAAATTTTAATGTTCTTGGCCTTGAAGTCAAAGTTATTGACATTAAGTAATCCATTGTTGTTAAATAATAAATTAATTAAAGTTAAGTAAATTATTCAATATTTCGCGTTAAACATGAAGTAAAGTTATTAACTCACAACAACGTAGAAGCAATACAGTTTTAGGACAACAGGCAGGAAATCAGAAGATTGAAGCAAAGCAAACCACACGAACTTAAATTTATCCCACACTCGTCATGAATGTATATTCATGCAAATAAAATTGAACAATTTTAAAAAAATAATTATCAATTAATATTGTACTCAGCAAACCTAATGTAAGATATAAGATATGATTGATTAAAATAAATACTTCATCAGACAGATCAGAGTTATATTGATGGTTCAAAATATGACCGCCAGATGTGTCCGTAGGTATCAATATTTTAAAAATGTGTTAACATTATTGCTCCACAATATATTGCTTAAACATTTTTGAATAATCTTTGTGTCTGTTTCCTTTACAGACTACTATAATGTGATATTTTGAGAGAAGTTAGGACTATATGAAACATATTGCTTGGATATATTCTCATTATCCTCGGACTTTACACAGTATATATAATTCGATATCCTAATCCGTTTTGACTTATACTATATATAAGAAGAAAATTGCATTGATTGTTGGGTTTCATTGTGATGATAATACTGCTATTAATGATTTTCCATTACATAAGATAGTATTGAAAGTTAATTGGATTGGTTTATTGATCCAACTGTAGCCAATGTAATAAGAATGCATTAAAATAATTTTAATCTCACTAATGTTAATGTTGTGTTATTATTTATTAAAAACTTGCATTAGTTTGAGAAGTGATATTGATGAAAATGCAATATGTCAACGTAAATAACTGTTAACCTAACCTAAGTATTAAATTCGATTTAACTTCCATTTAAATCCATTTAAATGAAATTTCCAATTAGTATTGAGTAAGTACCTTATTCATTAGTTGTTTTGTTTTATTGCTTATTGTTGATGTTTAGATATATTTAGAAACTTTTGGTGATACCGCTCTGTTATGCCTGTGTTTTAGAAGCGGTAAT
Organism: Rhynchophorus ferrugineus; assembly: GCF_030347505.1. Taxonomy (NCBI): domain Eukaryota; kingdom Metazoa; phylum Arthropoda; class Insecta; order Coleoptera; family Curculionidae; genus Rhynchophorus; species Rhynchophorus ferrugineus. The sequence continues at coordinate 38,751,185 of NW_027472583.1, forward strand.
TTCGAAGTCAATGACCTATAAGATCAAAAAATTTCAAAGAGAATTAATTCACCTAAACGATAAATAAACGTTCAGACCATTTAGTCAACTATTTCCAGGTGTTTACGTGCAATAGGAAGAATCCAAACTGAAAAAAGAACCACATGAATTGACTAAATATACAATATCAAGGCAAAACATATTTCTGCGGCGTGTTGTGACTGCTGCCGAAACCATGATTACTATGCGATCTTTATTGACAATCACTAATACGAAAAACATTGGGTTAGTCTAGGAGGAATATTCATAGCCATAATGAAGTTTTGATATGCATATGGTGGTATCAACAAGGTGTATTTTAAAATGAGCTAAAATAGAATAAGACATTTTAAGAATTGCAAAAAGTCTAGCAATATCAAGTAGTAACATCCTCTTGATTAACAATACTTGACCACATGTGGCAAGAGTTGTGAATAATACACTGTTGCATCTCGAATGTTAAGCACTGCCGTATTCAGCGTATTCATCGGACATCGCACCTTCTGATTACTGCTTGTTTAGACCGATTCATTATAACTTAGCTCGTATCGTACCGCCAGGTTACCAGAAAGCTAATAAAAAATTTGCCGATAATGATGGAAACTAATAAAAAATTTGCCGATAATGATGGAAACTTTTATGATTTCTATATGTTGCATGCATTTTTTTCTATGCCGTTTAAAAAAAAAATATGTTCTTTAAGCCTAATAACTTTCTGGAAATTTAGTTCCAACATGAGCTTTAAAACATAGTGTTTCATTTAATGACTGAAATATTATGAAAATCAGTGCTGGTTACGAGCATTTATTACATATTGAAAGAATTTATCGAAAATCATGGTTTACGCAGAACTTTTCAATAATAATATTTCAAGTTATTTAAAATAAAACGGACAAGAAATAGATATAAAGCATACATTTAAATAAGAGCTGTTAATTACGATTTTCTAGTTGTTTTATTATAATTTTAATTCAAGGTAACGAAGGAATTAATACAAATAATAATAGCGGAAGAATAATTATATGTTCACATCTATGTCATATATGAAGATCTATGTTCATATACCTATGCTCACAGCTAACTCAATAGAACAAATACAAATATGTGTTAGGATTTTTCGAAAAGAAGAATTTTACAAAAGAAGCATAAATTAACTGAATAAATTACGGCAGGATTTGAAACAATGGGCGATTATTAGTTTAATTTAATAACTTACTGTGTATATGGTAAGATTAGCAAGGTATAGTATATTACGAGCTGCTAATAGCGAATGAAACTATTAGAGCAGATGCCTACCGATGTCAGTTAAGTAAATTATTACACGTATTATTATACAACGTATTTTTGCAAAAAAGACTAGCAAAGGCAGTCATCTTTTTGTCGGGCCACGCGTTGTAAAGGACACATTGTTGCAGCTGTTAATGGGACGTTCCGCCGCACTCTACGTATCATTTTCGAAATACTGAAGAAATATTGAATGATTGTATCGATGATTAGAATACTGCTAAACTAACATCATTTTTTTGACTTGATACGCAATGTATCGTCGCTTCATGTGGCGTAAAAAATTGTAAAACATATTTTTATTAATATTTGAAAATAATATTTTTTTTTCACGTGAAAATCTATGGCACAAAAAATTTTAAGTAAGTAAGTTTAAGTTTTAATGGAAGATTTTCAATGCGCTTTGGCAGCTTTGATATCTTTAGTTGCGACCTGAAACTAGGTCATAATGAAGGGTAATCATAACCTTATTAATTTAGTTAAAAAACAGTTCTTATATGAAAATAGAAAATTGTATGACTTAACTCACCAAATGACTTCCAATAGAGTAAGCCCATAATATGTTATGCATTGGGATTTGTAAGAAGAAGAATTAAGGTGGCTTTGAACCATTTCAATTAACATCAAGAAGGTAAATGTTTTTGCCATTTTCATGGCAACTATATTATGTACAAAAACAAGTTTGTAGTATATTCAATTTTAATATTATCCATCATAATGCGATTTGATGAACAATATTTTTAGTTAATCTCTGAGGGGTATAAATTAACGAATTTAATGGTTTGCCAACCGTTCAGGACGCAATATATGATAGGCCGTGAGAGAAGCTTGAATTTTCTAAAGCCAAGCGACAAATTGACATTGTTTGATCTTTTGACTTATAAAGCTTATAAGTAATGTAATGTAATGGCTATTACATTGCAAATGCTAAGCGAATTGGAAATTGTAAACATTTGAATGGATTGGGTGAATCTGAAGGAATCATTACTTCACCTTGAAACATACCGTTTAAAAAATAGTTTAAAGAATATTGCTCATGATTCTTATATAAAATTATTGGCGAAACAATCTTAAATAGCAAGTTATATAGTTCATTGTGTTGCTCTCCACTTTCATTTTCATTTGTGTTTGACCTGACCTCTTAAATTTACATTATCCATCAACAGTGTTTCTCAGTTCTGTTAAGCCGATAGTTATGGACTATTTCTGCACTATGTGTACGTGGGCCAATATATATTTCCTGTTGTTCTGTAAAACATTATCATGCAATAAAAATATGAGCTGGCTTGTTTTTGCAGCATATTAGGAAAAGTTTCATTTTCATAACTAAATATAGAATATAGACCAGAACAATGGAACACACTATTACCTGCAGCCATAATCTCATTTGAAACTGCTTTTGCGTAAAATTCGTAAATTCAATTCTTGCTTCCAAATGATATCATTTGGAACGACAAAAACAGTTCAAAATGCCATAATCATCATTCAAGATCCAGACCCAAGTGTACTGTCAACTTGGTTCTTTGTTTTCAATGCCTGATGTCGATCCAATAATTTTGCTAATTTATTTTATGGGTGCCGTAAAGCAACACAATATTATTAAATATTCCACCAGAGATATTGGAAAGAAAATTCGTAATTTCAATTCTTGCTTCCAAATGACATGCATTTGCAGCGACAAAAAGAGTTCAGAATGTCGTAATCACCATATAAATCAACATTCAAGATTGAGGTCCAGATGTAGCAGAAATTGGTTCTTTATTTTCAATGTCTGATGTTGATCCAATATTCTTGTAGATCGATTTATCGTTTGAGAATCAGACAATATTTTCCATTTTATTCTAGTTAAAAAGCACAATGCAATCTAATAAGTTCGAATGTGAAACCGAATTAACCTGTCAAAGTCGTCCGGTTGTCAAACATACGCAAAATTCTTCAAGATATTAAGTAATTATAACTACAGGTTATTAATCGGTAAACGTTATTTTAGCCCTTTGATTATTTTGATAAATTTTAAATAAGTGCTTAATATATCATATTAGCGTGATTGAAAATGCCGAAAATAATAGGTAGTCAGAGTCACAAACTGATTTGGGAATGGCTTTATTGTTGGAGCAGAATTAGTGTTTTCCTCAAAGTGTTAGGGTGACTCCCATGGAGAAATTAACCATAACATGTTTCTGTTATGGTTTGAAAATCAATTTTTAAAGAACCTGAAGAAACCATCAGTTCTTATTATGGACAATGCATAATATCATAGTAATATCATAATGGTGGAAAAAAATCCCAACAATAGCGCTACCAAAGACTGTAATGAAGGTATTACTTTCAAAATATGAACTAAGTTTCGAAGAGACTATGCTAAACACTTAACTATTTCAAATTGTTGCTAGGTAAATATAAATAAAATGTTTCATTGCGTATTTTCAATTAACTTAACAGCTTAACAATAAGGTCGCTCACATAGTATTACGACTTCCTCCCTATCACTATATATTCAATCCAATCGAATTACTATGGAGGGTAGCAAAGAATTATTATAATAGAGATGATGGTCGAGAAGTATATTCCATCATGAACTGTTTGGATATGTGGAAGTAAGCATTGTTAACCACAACAACTTCGTTTTGGATGAACTCGATAAGATATACAGAGATAAATGGTGGAATCGTGGACATGTTTTCGACAGATTGGAAATTAACAGTTTTGGAAAGTAACAGTGACTAAAGGAGAAATATTTGTGTGCATAGATATGATTTTAATTATTCAGAATTAAACATAAGCATTACGTTAGAATGTATGAGGAGAGAATTAATACTAATTAATGTTTTGTAGATATGGTAAATACATTAGGAAGAAATCATTGATTATTTTTTATCAAGAATGGTGTACACAAGTAGTAGCAGAAGAAATAAAAAATATGGTAATATCAAGATGACTTCACAACACACTTTCAAAGGATATAAGAACTAAACGTAAAATGGTAAATATGCTCTCTAATGAAAGTAAAATACATTACTTTGATATACAATTAGGCCTCCAGGGTGATACCACCACATAAAGAAACCCGTCTAAAACTTTACCTCATGGCTGGTGTCGAAAACGGTATGTTCAAAAAATAGCCCTAAAATTGATAGCCCTAACCCTCAAAAGATGTATGTATAAATTTGACAACTGTCTGTTTGTGAATTATAGCATTTTGAGTGAAGCAACTTTTGTTATTGTGAAAAAAATGGATAAAAAGAAATTTCGCGTGTTTACAAAATATTGCTTTTTGAAGGGAAAAAATATAGTTAAAGCAAAACCTTGGCTTGATGCCGAGTTTCCGGACACTGCCCCAGGAAAATCAACCATCAAGGATTGGTGTGCTAAGTTTAGACGTGGTGAAATGAGCACCGAAGACGGTGAACTAAAGATATTAACTGAACGTGTACATCATATCATTTACGAATATTTGGGTATGAGAAAGCTCTGTGCAAAGTGGGTGCCGCGCGAGCTCGCTTTTAACCAAAAACAACGACCAGTTGATGATTCAGAGCAGTGTTTGAAGATGATTAAGCGTAATAAACCCGAGTTTTTACATCGATATGTGACAATGGATGAAACATGGCTCCATCATTTCACTCCGAAGTCCAATCGACAGTCGTTTAAATGGACTGCACACGATGAACCCCCTCCAAAGCGTGGGAAAACGCAACAGTCGGCTGGCAAGTTTATGGCGTCTGTATTTTGGGATGCCCATGCACCGTATTCTCCAGAACTGGCCTCCAGCGATTATTTCCTGTTCTCAGATGTCAAAAGAATGCTCACTGGGAAAACATTTTCTTCGAATGAAGTGATCGCCGAAACTGAGGCCTATTTTGAAGCAGATGAGAAATCTTGCCACAAAAATGGTATCGAAAAGTTGAAGGGTCACTATAATCAATGTATCACCCTTGAAAGGAATTATATTGAATAAAAAAACTAATTTTGCCAAAAGGATTTATTATACTATGGTAGGCCAGGGACTTTTCAATTGAACTGTTATAAAATAACTTTAGATAGACTATCTTAGATATATAAATATATATGGAATATTAAAAAAGAGAAAGAAAACAGACAGCGGCGAAACTGCAAATATTTATATTGTAGTTCTTTATATAAGTTAGAAAGAAACAAATACAATAAAGCATAAAAACGATGACGTTTTTGTCGTCTCGGTGACGTCACCGATATGGGCCGTCCTGTTATCTATCGCGCCGTCGGTTTTAGAGACGTCTGCCTTCCTTGCCACCGAATTCCAGAAATAGCAACTTCTGGGTCAATGAAGGCGGCATAGATCGATACATGAAATATTTATAAAGGCCAAAAGGTTTTTGGCACAAGATAGCGTTTTTTGAGGAGGCCGCGAGCCGAGACGGGTAAGGGACGGTCGGCCTTTTATTGGAGTTATATCTGGCGACCCTATTGAGTTTAGTTCGAGTGGTTCAAGATAATTCTGAATGAATAAATTTAGGAAAATTCGTTTTTCAATGGCGGGCTTGTGCGTTTCTTTTCTTGTTTTGGATTCATGAAGTATTCGGAAACAGTTGTAGAAAAAAAAAAGAAAATGTTAGAGCCGCAGTTGAATAGTCTCTGTTCTTGCCTTAGAAATATATAACTAGTATATACAAACAAATTGCAGGGGATCCGTAGAGTTTTCAGGATATTCCGACTACTTGTTATTTTTAATTTAAAAAAACCTTATGGAAAATTTGCTCATGCATTTTGAATAAATTCCATAACACATTCCGTTTTCATTTCTAATACGCTACTCTTGTTAAAAATTAGTAAGACTTTTGAGGTAAGCAATTATGCTATATTATTTATTCTTCAAAATCTCTTCCTTGCATTAGTATATTTATACCAGCGTAATGCCAGTTTTCCAAATAGTTACTGAATTCAACTAAATTGGTTTCCCATAAAACTTAATGTGATTATGCTATTTATACCAACTCGAAATATATTTTTAAACGCAGACAAAGACAAAGATGTATTGCATATGTATGGTACTTACAATTTTATATGATAATTTGATATTTTAGACCTTTTTTATTTTTTAAGCCAATTATGTTTAAAAATATTTAAACGATAATATGAAGCGCATTAGATGATTGCTTCTTTTTTTTAACTATGGGATTAGTCGCCTTTGAGCATACTCATCAATAGAAACCATTGTAATGAATGGCAAGCATTGTTGATACGTTTTAGTGGACCGTCATGTGACCAAGGGTCGTTACAGTTTCATAAGCGTTTATTTGAGACGCGAGGCTTAGATTGACTACGTTTTTTTAAAATTATTTTGATTGTACTGTGTATTGTGCTGCCCATCCTGAGTTTCATCAAATGGTGAGTTTCTTTACAAAGTATTCCAATTTCCTCTCTTAAATTTCATTCCATTGTACTTCCTTATTTATCTTTTTATTCATTTATTTTTATCTATTCTATTTTATGTTTATGTTTCAAAAATTGGAATTATTTGTGGATGGGTTCCTGCCTTGACTTTTTTAAGATTAAATTGGCTAATTATGTACTAAATTCCGTCCTTTGAAATTGGGATGGTTTGGATATGTCTGTCGAATGAAAGGTGAATGAATTCCTAGCAGACCTCTGTAACGGAATTGACCTTTTCGGGGAAAGCACAGTGAACTGCCTCGAAACAGATATGGATCAAGATTATTGGAAACAATCTAAAAAGTAGGCCTAAACAGCTACGGGTAATCGCCATCTCTGGCGGAATTTACTTAAGAATATTCTGTGGTGCCAACTTTAGCATATTAGTTGAGAAGTAAACACCTTACGCGGCGTTGGTGTATACGTATATAATACCGCAGGCAAGTGACAAATCATGATTCATACAAAAATAATCAGCAGTGGAAATATCAGCGCTTCAAGATAAATAAAGTTCAACACCGACACTCGTCGAAAGCAATATTCTCTCGTTTTTTCGGAAAATTTGATCACTTAAAAGCAGCGCCTTTAAGAAAAATGAGGCAGTAAATTCTAAATAATAACATTATGACATTCTAAATAGTGATTTTTTTCGATATCGTATGCCATAAAAGGAAAAACAAGCGCTGTCAGATTAAAAATAAAGGATTTAAATGAGAATGTTTTGAAAAATGATTAAAACAATTTTCAATAATAAGTTAAATGTTTTATTATACAATTAAAAAAAAATTAATTACCGTTTTTGGTTGTTTGCGACTAAATTATGTTGCGTATCTTTTTCCTCCCGATGATAAAAGAGAAAAACTAGCAAATCTAAAATAACTTAAGTTAAAATAACACTTGAATTCGAAATATTTGACCATAAAAATGGTTAGTGTTGATGGGAGATTCAGCTAATGTACGGCACCAACTTTCCATTCCCTTGACTTGATTTAAGTGTTCTTGAAGGTTCGTGAATATTTCAGTAAGTACTGTACGATTTTTGTGGGACTGGGTAATTTAATTAGATATATCAGAGATAAATCAGATCTTGTCCCCCCATAGCTCCTCTCTTAGGTACATTCTACTTAGGAAGTAGGCCGGCTTAACTCTCCTCCTCGCAACCTGATTAGTAATTATTTCTAGAGAGGTCTTTATACTTTAGGGACGCATTATATTGAAATATTAACATATTCCGTTTGGCTGCTGGCGTTTGCAGACTCTTTATCTTACATGCTTTCTTCATTTTTACAGGATAGATATATTAGAAATTAGTTTACCTAAATATTCGAAGTACTATATATGTGTGTGTGTTTCAAATATTTTTATTGTCACAAATAAATCTGACAGAGGCGTAAACTAATTCCTATAGCGTATTTATACAGGACGGCCTTTTGGTTCTTACTGAGTTTTAAATAAAAAAAGCTAGAAGCACTTTTCAGTGTTTTTATTATTTAGTACACTTCACTACATAACTACACAAAATATCACGGTTTGGTCTTCTAGAGCCTGCGTCCTAGTTTAGTGTTATAAGTAAGATCTCCATAACTGAATTTGATGGGTCCATATAGGTTTTAACATTCAATTGTACAGACAATTTGGATCTTTCTTAAAAAATACTAATAAACTAATATATTTATTTGTATTTTAGATCGAGATTTTTTTTTAATGAGGCCTTCTTCCAACGTAGTTTTGCATTAAGTTTCATCCCAATATGCTATTAACTTGATTGTGAGTATGTAATATTTTGGGTATAGTTTCATCATTATGAATAAGATTTGAGTTTTATGACATTGATTCAAAGGAATATACTAATGAGTGAATTCGTTATTTCAGTTTCCAACGAGTTTATATCAAGCAATATATTTATGTGTTTTGAGATGCAGAAGAAACCTTATTCGTAAATTTTCTTCAAAATATAGCCGACTTGGTAGAGCAGTGATTAAAATGGCGGAACGCTCCTCCTGCTGCTCTGACAGCCACGGGTATAAATTCCGCAGGGAATAGATTTGTTTGATGTTTGTGATTGTCATTGTAAATGTCTATAGGTAATACTATTTAATACGAGGAAGAAAAAAACATCTCAATCACGTTAGTAACCTGATGGGAACTGATCTGTCTGATTACTATTTGATGGATGTCTTCAGATATTGTATTTCTCAAATCTTGTCAAACATTTAACGGTTTTGTAGTAATCGATCTTTATGAAACGAAGAGGTAACAGCTGCCATAGAAGGCTAATAATCTCCCAAGACATCCCCTATAGTGATGGGATCAATATATTCGGGGACAGTTGAAATATGTTTAGTTATTTTATTATTTTTACAATTTTGAATCTGGTTTCTGGTGTACGTTTCATTTCCGCGAATTTATGGAATATATATATATATATATATATATATATATATATATATATAAATTAAAACTATAAATTATTTTTATCGATATAGAGTCTCCCCAACGATTATCCCGGATGAAGAATTATTAACGAAAACCGAGGCTAAATGCCCTCCGTCCAGTTGCGCATACCAAAATTCAAAAACAATACGGCAATCAACAGTTGCAGTACTTAAATTAAAAAAAAAAATATTTAACAGATCAACAACCAAACCTACACAAGAAACAAATAGACAAATAAAATAATAAAATCTTGTATAGATAAAAGTCTCCCTAAAAGAAAGTTATGTATAAGTTAAAATTAGATTTTTAAAATCCAGAATAATTTTTTTGAGGAAATTATCTGTTTCGGGCAGGTCTTGAGGGAAAAACACATCCTTCAATGTATTATGTAAGCCATCAATTAATCTGACATTTAATAAATTTCTGCATATTACCGGAACATGGGAGACTGTCATTTGGTCTTTACAATTGGGACACAAAGATTCAGTTCAATTCATTAGGAAGAATGAGTTAATTGTCAGTGATCTATTAGTAGCCTGTTTAATTTTACTTTCAAGTCTCTATACCCTAAAGAGCAGCATGGGAAAAGAAGTTATTTTTAATGGGCCAAAGTTTGTTTTCCTTTTCGAGCAAGTCCCACTTAAATTGTACTAGGATATCTACCCTACCAAAAATCCTTATAAAGGATATGTAAAAAAGATAATTTTTTTATAGTTAGAGTTTATTTTCAGATCTATGATGTATTGCAGCGTCTACTCTTATAGAGGACTTAGACCTATCTCTATAAACGCCATTGCATGTCCAATGTATTTTGATGGTAGGCCAGATGTGAAACATACGTAAAATTTTTGTATTTTGTATTTTCTCATTAATACTTCATTAAATAATAACACTATAAAGAGAATAATTTATTCTAATAATATATCATTTATTTCATTAGGCACACCAATGTACCTATGAAGTAAGTTTTATTATAGAGCCTTTTTGTGATGTAGAGCCATGCTTACTACATCACAGAAACCAAATTACATAGGTGAACTTGACTATACTTATTATTGGATTAATAATATAAATATTATAAAGCTAAAAAGCTGCTAATATAACCAACATATATTTATTCTAAAGGGGGACGAAATTCGCCGGGTCTGTTACAAATTATAAAATGTGGATGCAAAATCTTCATAATTAGGATCCTGTTTATTTTTATATGAATGAAAAAAAGGTTCGAAATTCTTCATAGTATACGAAAAAAAAATCACCAGTTAATATTTCAGCAATTAATCTCAGATATTTTATTAAAATATGTCATATATTTCTAATGGCATTCTGTTATTCCTCGATTGCTTTTAAAATATAATGAATGCACAATGAATACTTGAATTTTAAGCGCAGATGTTTTTAATCATATTGATGATGTTTTAGTACCTTTAAAACATTGTTAACACACTTTTATTTAAACAATTTCTTTATTATCTTATGTGGCTTCTAATACACACCTGCACATGTAACTATGTAATAACATATATATTTTTCAAGTCATAATGCTTATAATTCTACAACCATTACGGTATTATTATGCAGACTACTTGCTTCATTGGTCGAGAAACATTCTGCTGAAATCATTTATCAACGTTTATATTGAACCACTACAATTTTAACGACTGTTTGCATAACCAGACCTATAGAAATGCCTCGGAACATATTCATATCGATGCAGTAGTAGAGGCTGTCAATTGTTACAGGTTGAGCAACAACCACTTGATTACACATTTGAATTGAATAAATATTTATTAAAAATGGCTTGAAGAACGCACAAATATATTTTCTGTTTTATTGATGTTTTTAATGCTTGAATTTTAAAATCAAAATAAATGAACGGTTCACGTTATATATAAAGGCTGTTCAGTAAAACAGTGAACTTATTGAAACAGTGTCGTTTAAATTTGTGACATCAAAGCCTTACAATGTTGCCGCATCAACTTTGCATGTTAGTTTTTTTTTGGCTTTATATAATTTATTTTAACACTATAGTACATCCAATGCATATATTATCCAAAGTTTAAGACTTACTACAGACTACAGTTAATTTTACAGCCACAATAGTTTGTAGATTAGAGTTGATTTATTATATTTACATTGAACTGTTTTTCACGCCACCTATGAGATAGAGTTCCACAATTGTATAAACAAGTAATGTATTTTACTTTCATGAGAGAGCATATTTACCTTTTTTGGTTTAGTTCCTGTTTCCCTCGTTGCGTGTTTGTCAAGTCAAGTCACTTTGGTATCACTGTATTTCTCTACTACCTGTGTAAATTTTTTTCTAAATTAGACTTAATGTGTACTCCCCCTAATGCATTTGCTATATTTGCAAAACAGTTAAAACACATCTTCACTTCATACATAATAACCTAATGCTCATGTATAATTTTGAAGAATTATGCATATATATGCACACAAATCTTTGACATTCTAAAATACGATTTTCTACAGTTATCCTATATTAATTGTATACTCGCCTTTATTGGTTTCACTTTCATCGCCTCATTTAATCTTGATATTCACTGGATTGGATCACCCATTTTGATGAGTCAATAACTAATCTATTAATTTCCAATCTAACATTTATGGGTCGTGTATCGAACCATTTTAACGTTGCCTTCGGGAGGTTTGCTCAATAGGTGCCATATGGTTCTTGGTTTTGGCCATTATATATACAATATTTATAACCTTAAAATACTAAAATGTAATCAAACACTTCATTTATATTTATCCAGTAGCAATTTGAAATAGTTCACTCTTTAATATGGTATCTTTAAAACCTAATTAATATTCTGCCAGCCATTCTTTAATTACAGCCTTGTCGGGTCACTTGTTGGCATATTTTATATCAGTGTAATATGATTATGGTGCATTGTCCATCAGAATAACATATGGTTCCTCCAGTTTCCTTAACAGCTAATTTTCATACGAGAGCAAAACTTAAGCATACGAGCCTTTAAACTTAGAGGAAAATACTAACTCTGCTCCAGGAATAAAACCATTCCTGTTCCTTGCATTAAGAACAATATATCTGCAACTAATTATTTAAAAAAGTATAAGTAACAAAATCTAATCAAATTTTATTCTAATTTTTACCTTTTTATATAAAATTTTGTTGTATTTGTTTTTAATATCGGCTTGCCATGAGTAACCCAATGTACCCTTTTGAAATATCCGTGCCCACTCTCTCCACAAAAAAATCAAAAATCTTGCTTTATTTCTAAGCTTTCTATGGATACTTTCCAGACGAGTAATTTTCTCTGAAATAACTAAATTAAACTGCAATATAACATTGTTTTTAATTTTTTGAGAGATTTTAGTCGCAGTGCCCATACTAATATTAAGTGCAGCTGCGAAAAAAAATCCAATAAAAACCTCAGCTACGTAATATTAGCGGTATTAATACATACCTCTCTAACGCATTTTGCTGGTAAGAGGGATTCTCCGTTACCTCGTTCCTGTTATAAGTAACGTATTAGAGACGCTGTCGGCTTCTAACTTTGACTATCAGCTAATGGCTTTGATATTTTTAATCAGAATGATCACAAATGTTTAGCAGCGATTTGAAATTTATCAAAACCAGCAAAGCACCAAAACCACCTATTCCGGCTTATAACCTCTAATTATTACCATTAAAGTTTTGAAACATTTTACAGACATTTGACGATCGGGCGATTTTTACAAGCTGATTCGGTTATCGGACGCATCAGACAGCATTGTATCTCTTTTTAACTGGATTAAAATGAGAAGGAAAATATTTCCCGATTTTAAAACGAATTTGCAAATTTGTATAGACACTACATTCCAAATCTTGATGACGCGAGTTCATTGTTATTTTGAAAAGACCTTAAGATATATTAAAAAATTTTATTGTTCTTTTCGTAGAGTAGTAATGGAAGTAAAAATGTTACTACTGTCGGATTAGTTTTCGCTATTGTGAACTGATTCGGATAGGGATATTAAACGCGATTGTTCGTTTTCCGAAAAATAGAAAATCAACCGTCCCCGTTATCCCTGTACAATGAACGGTCTCGGAACAGTAAATTTGCGGGCCATTACGGAAATCCATTGGATCCGTTGGAAACTTTTACCAGTTTGTCCGTTTATCTGTCTTAAACCCCGTACATAAAGTGAACGAGACTTACTGTAGCAAGTCATGAAAAAACAGTCTGGGTAACAATTTGGCACTTACATCATTTAAAACGTATCTTGTCTAAATGTGTAATTATTTTTTTATCTTCTTTTAAAGTAAGTATTATAGTTTATGATTTTTCTTTTTCATCTGTAGCTATATGTGTTGTTTGTCTGTAGTAACTGTATTTGTGGCTAATTTCCTCTTTGATAAATATATGGTTTTCATTATGTTATTGTAAATTATGAATGTAGTTATATGCCTAAAATTGTCACTTAAATTAAAAATCATCAAATATTTAAAAAAAGGATAACTTTCGGCTTCATATTTGGCTTTTTTTATAGATGTATCCGCCTTATAAATTAATTTTTAAAGAATGACATTACTGTATATTAATCGTATAGGATACAATTTTAACCAAATTCGAATTGGAGCCTCATTAACGCTTTTCTGTATGTATCATTTCGTCGAAGTGTGAACAATTGTTAATTTCAATACGTTGGAAATGTGTAAATCACCCTTGCGTGAAGTGTTATTTTTTACAAAGCGGCTGGAAGTCATCGAATGTTGTGTGCAGCTTATGACAGCCATGCTCTATTGATTCCAACGCATATTTGTTTCGACGTTTTAAAAGTGACGATTTTGAAACCCAATACAAAGAACTCTCTGGACAGTCAAAAAAAAAATGAAGACGACGATTTGAAGGTATCTTAATAGTACCATCAACGGGGATCGCTCTTAACTACAATTGATATGTTCGAAAAAATAACCGAATTACGAGTAAAGACATAAAAAGGCAGCTTTTTCAGCATGACAACTTTTTTATCACATGTTGCAAAACCGATGAAATCATAATTGGAAACATTAAATTGGGAAGTGTTATACCACCAACCGTATTCTTCAGACCTTGCTCCTTTCTAATACTATTTGTTCTGACATATGCGACGTGTTCTATCTAAGCAGCGCGAATTATTTTGAAGATACCAAAAAACCAGAACCGTAATAGTTGCGCGATGTAACAGGTCAATGTTAAAGTCCCTGGCCTAACATATAGACGGCGCTACTAGAAATAAATCCAGATGTTTTTTAGTTAGCACAAATGCTCAAAAGACGCATGTATAAATTTGACAGCTATCGGATCATTAGTTTGTGAATTATAGCATTTTGAATGAAGCAACTTTTGTTATTGTGAAAAAAATTGATAAAAAGGAATTTCGCGTGTTGATAAATAATTTTTTGAAAGGAAAAACACAGTTGAAGCAAAATATTGGCTTGATGCCGAGTTTTCGGACGCTGCCCCAGGAAAATCAATCATCAAGGATTGGTATGCTAAGTTTAGACGTGGTGAAATGAGCATCCAAGACGGTGACCGTAGTGGACACAAAAGAGGTTGTTTCCGATGAAAATATTTAAAAAATCCACAAAATGATTTTAAATGACCGTAAATTGAAACTGAATGAATTAGTATCTACTAATTCATTCAGTGTCTTGAGAGTATCTACTCTAAAGATATCAACTCAACGTGTACATCATATCGCTCACGAATATTTGGGTATGAGAAAGCTCTGTGCAAAGTGGATACTGCGCGAGCCCATTTTTAACCAAAAACAACAACGAGTTGATGATTCGGAGCAGTGTTTGAAGATGATCAAGCATAATAAACCCGAGTTTTTGCATCGATATGTGATAATGGATGAAACATGGCTCCATAATTTGATTCTGAAGTCCAATCGACAGTCATCTGAGTGGACTTCACACGATGAACCCGCTCCAAAGCGTGGGAATACGCAACACTGGGCTGGCAGGTTATGGTGGCTGTATTTCTTGATGTACATGGAATAATTTTCATTGACCACCTTGAAAAAGGAAGGACCATCAACAGCAACTATTACATAGCGTTATTGGACCATTTGAAGGACGAAATCGCTGAAAAATGGCCGCATTTGAAGAAAAAGCAAGTGCTGCTTCACCAAAACAATGCACCATATCAAAAATCCATGAATTGGGCTTATAATTGCTTCCTCATCCACCGTATTCTCGAGATGTGACCCCCAGTGGCTATTTTCTGTTCTCAGATATCAAAAAAATGCCCGCTGAGAAGAAATTTTCGTCGAATGAAGAAATGATGGACGAAACTGAGGCCTATTTTGAAGCAAAGGACAAATCGTACTACAAAAATGGTATCGAAAAGTTGGAGGGTCGCTATAATCAGTGTATCACCCTTGAAGGGAATTATATCGAATAAAAAATAATTTTGCCAAAAAAATGTGTTTTACTATGGTAAGCCGAGGACTTTTCAATTGATGTCCGTTTGGACAGCTTAGTCATAAAATTATTTGTAGTTATAGCCTGTACCTTTGACAGACAGTTTATCTCTGTTTATCTGAATAACACTATTTCTACCCAAAGTTCTATGGTATACCCTGTGTTGAATGATTGTTTATGTGGATGAGGTTTTATTAAATCTAAATTCCAATAATCTATAGCTAAGGATTTGGTGACCGTAAATCCTGAACTTCAAGCTTCTGCACGAATTTCGGTTGACTATATCAGCTCACAACAACTTTAGTCCCTTTTGGTAACCTTACATATTGAATTGCAAAGCTTACGAAAAGAATTCACAGAGTAAAGGTATTTTGCAAATTTTTCAATATATGTTTCCATAGCTAGGCATGTTTGGGCGTCTTCAATCCACTCTTTGGCCTTAGTACTTCAGTTGCTATTCTTTGGCTTCGATTAACTGCCTAATGAATGCTGATTTAACGACTGTCTTCGTTTGTTGATAATTAGTTTATTTTAGCTAAATGCATTTAAAAGGAATCTTACTGACTGTGCCGAAATATGGAGGGTTCAAAATATATTTTTTAATTAAACTTTAAAACTTAAGGAAGGAAGCGGTGACTTGTTGAACGGCGATACAACACGATACTGAAGATTTAAATCTATTTTGACATAAGCCAAACCCCTATGCCCAAAGATGTCACTCATCACCACTATTTATTCTTGACATAAAGACGCTGCGTCGAGAATCGAGCATCAAGTATTTTCTGTATTGACCTCAAAAATCAACGAACGAGGATGTCAAATGTTAGACCAGAATAATCCACGGGATTCATAAAAGGTGTAAAAGGAAGCGGTTCAAGATAAAACCTTCTGGAAAATGGAAAATAAGTAGTAATATTTAAGTAATTAATTTCTAAACGAACAAAATAAAATGTGGTACTTTAATGGTGGGTTTCTTGAACTAAGTTTATATTATTAGTAATCATAAATACTGGATATAATTAATTGTTAACCGTAGGATTATTCATCATCATTATAAAATAGTTACTTTATTCTATAGTCATCTTCTCGTTTAAAGAGGATATTATTATCATGATTTTTTACAAAAATTTATAACAATATAATGATTCAATAGATGACATTAGGTCAGGAAAACGTTACGAAAGATTACGAAATAGCGATGAAAAACAAGTTCCAGGCGCACTGCCCATTTCCATCCCTCAAGACCATCCCGAGAACCTCGTGAAGCGACGTCGCGGCGCGTCGGTCAGTCAGTGTGCCGACGCTTTTCGGTTTGCCAGTTTTTCTTACCTGACGACTAAATCCTTTCGGGAAATCAAATCGTATCCGGCTGTGGATCCGACATTGTCGTGTGGCTGCCGCTGAAAATACCAAAGAACATCGCGAAATCACGAATAGGTTTTTCGGTTGTTATTTTGGCACACTACGACTCGAATAAGGACGTTCGTGGGGAAGTATTAGGATCTTTGGACAAATGTCGCCTTCGTAAACACATGTTTGAAATAATCAGGTAGGTGAAAGTTTTAATTACAGTTAATAAAAATACATTTAAAGTGAAATTTTAATTATTAATATAATAATAATTACAGTAACATTTTCCATGACCTTCAGCTATAGACACAGGCAATTTTATTGACTTTATTATAACATTGATCTTATTTATTACGTTATTACATTATATTATTTGATTAATATTAAATGCTGTTTAAAATATTTCTCTATATACTCTATAAGTTGCATAATTATATTAAACTCCTTTCTACAGAAATGTTTGATTCAATAAAATATTTTGTAATTTGAGTGAAAGAGCAGCAAGTTTTTATTTTGTTTTTTATTATATTACTAAACATTTGGTTTCTACGTCTAAAAACCGATAAGTTATTTGATGCTATCCAAAAGCACACACGTCTTCATAAAAGTAGAAGCGTTGTTAGTGAACTGTGTATCGACAATATTACAATAATTATAACATGTAATAATACCGCTTTACAAAATCATTTTGCCGCACATCTGTTTTTCGAAATTCATTAAAAGTAATAAAAATAGATCTTCCGTGGGGATAGATTTGATTTAAACTTCCACTTTGTTAAATACTTAATGACCACTTCTGAAATGTTGAAATCGATGTCAATATTTTTATTTAAATCTTAAAATTGATTTAAAAATGGTTGTTTTCTTTTATTGATTGGAATTTTTTAAATATATTATGCAAGAGGTATGAATAATTTATTCAAAAAAATGTTAATTGTTTTGATATCGAAAATAATTTTATTATTGTTAGAGGGATAGATTAAATTTGCTTTGGTGAAGTCTGTATTTTTAAAGTAATTCATTATATACTGGGTTAATAATAATAACTATATTAATTTTCTGCTTTTATTTTATTTAACGATATTTTATTTAATTGTTAGACAACCTAAATTATTTATTCTAATTTACTGCGATTTTGAATAATTTTACTGAAATTTTCGATGTATTATATTCATGACTTCTTCTATTCGACGTCTTAAACTACGTTGTTCTCTGTAAGGTCCTATTGTACATATTTTGCAATATGTTATGATTTTCTGAACACTCTTAAAAAATTTGTGGAAATGTTTCTGTATGCTGGTACTTAATTGATAATTGTTAGTTTTCTTTGCTATAGTAAATGTAGCCTACTTATTGGAATTTTTCATTTCTATATAATATATTTAGCATAGCTAAATTTGTTTAATAATAGTTGTGTAATACAGACTGAAGTTTATTTTGATTGAGACCAAGAAATATTTTTGAAGCTATGAAGCGTCAAAGGGATATCTTTGCAAAAATAATGTCCATCCCCGTCGAGTAGCGAATTAGCTTTCTATAAAATATAATATTTCAAATACATTATTCTCTTTTTCGATTCTGTCGTATCTCCTTGTTTATTAGTCTCATTTTGTTGAATCTATAAAATATATAGTATTGATTATTAGGTTTCCGTAATTTTTAATTCTGACAGTATTTTAAAAGAGAAAGCGACAGCGATATATTTTGGGATACTTTTGATTCTAACTACCTAGACGGATACAGTTACAGCTTCAACATTCACAAATATAGATATCAAATGCTCAATAATAAGTAATTTAAATATTTGCCGAAAATTCTCAGAACAGATGCCAATTATCGAGTGATTGTATCTTTAACTATAGCGTAGCCACGTTAATATCCCAATCAAACAAACACCTTTTTTGTTTCTGCGAATATTCTTCAATATGTAACCAGATATCAGTTAATTTTAGATACAATACTTTGAGCAAGCTATAATCATTGGTAGAAATCTAATGGCGCTTCAGTGGTTTGGAATGAATACATTATACGGATATGAATTTAAATGGCTTAACTTGTGTTCTCGCATGTCTCATTGAATTTATTTTATTGCCAACAGCAAAATTTACATTTAATATCTTAACTAATAAGGATATTATTTTGTATGTTTTTTTGTAAAAAGCGTTGCTGTTTGTAACTCATTTTTTGATGGGATTTCGAAATTTGAAATAAATTAAGTAAGGGTTTTTGTTTCATCGCATTTTGACTGGTGATGAAAATCTGATATATTATGAGAATGTCTTGTTTTATGTATTAAACCTTTAGTAAGTTTTTTTGTGAGGGTCTTTATATAAGTATAAATTCAGTACAAAGAAAAGTTTACACACAATACACAGAGTTTGAGTGTGATGAGGGTGAGGGCGTCTCCCGCAAAAGTAATATACATACTGGTTCGTACAACCAGATACAGAGATCGTGTGATGTGACGCTACTCGACTTTGTGGGTTATTCTAAAAATGCAAAATAACTTGTATGGGCTTTACTATAAAAATAATGTTGGTAATACCTCATACATCATTTGAGTTGGTGAGATGATTTGTTGCTGGTGAGCACTCTCAAAGAAAAGCGATTGTTTTGAAACATAGGATAGTTAGAACAAGACCAGAGATTTGACTAGACATTTTAAGTAAATGTTGGAGTGGGAAGAGGTGTTGCTCAAATTGTTAAAATATATATGATTGTATAAATATGATTGCTACCACATTATCATTTAAAATCGCTAAACAATAAAATAATAGGTAATAATAGTTATATAGGAATAGTCTATAACATATATTCAGAAGAAGAAAGTTAGAAAGCTATTCTATACTAATATTATAGATGACACTGCGATGAAAATACAATTTACTGATTATGAACAATTATTTCACACTAAATACCAAAATTAATTTATATAATTCTTATCGATGTTATTTTACACTAATAACACGGTACATCTTAACTATGGAATTTTTTTTTACCCAAGAAATTCCTTTCATTTTAAATCTTATAGAACAATTACTATAAACTACGGTATGTTCCTTCAATCCAAGTAATATTAATCCGCTTTAGGCTAACACAAAGATAGAAACTGAACGTAAAACCGAACTGGTCTCATCACTTGTAGACACGGGTATTAATAACGACCAGTTTTTTAACATCCCATAGCGAATTGACAATGTTGTTTGTACGTTTTAATATAGATAGTCGCAAATATGTTCGCAAGTCTTGTATAATGATCCACAGGCCAAAGTAATGAATTTAATGAATTTGCTTAGTATAATAACAGTAAACATATCGAGGATATGACATTGAGAATCAATTTTTTTTCGTGTACAAACATCAACGCTGGTATAAGTGGCGCCAACTGCTTGAGATTTATTTTAAGATATCCTAAATCAGTATGTGTATAATGTTATTTAAAATATATCTAATATATTTTAAGATATAAATTGATAACAATATGGCAAAATAATGAACTTAGATTATTATTAATTATTACCTTTTAGATTAATTGGGTGCAGATGTTCAGACACTTGATTCGTAAAAGAAAAAAATAATTTTCCACCAAAATAAGGTATCTATAACAAACTACTTCAACATCTAACTTATTAATCATATTCAATGGATGATTAATGGAATAAATGTATTGAAGTTTAAAAAATTTTACTGAAAAATAAAATCGTTTTTACAGGTAGAAATCAGTTTTTCAATTTTCAATTAATTTCAACGAATTTATTGATCACTATGGTATTTTTCAAAAGGATTGTGAGTTGGCTTATTTACCCCATTGACTCGTAAATTTACGAGAAACGTTTTCAAATTATTAGTAAAATAGTTCTGACGGTTTTTTTTATGATCCTAGTTCCTAAATCTGAGTATGGATAATCGCAATTATATTAGAAGAAGTGTTTATTTAGTAGGAACTCATAAGGAAGGAAATTATGCAGCATCGTAGCAACACATTATCATACTATTTCGAATTAAATTTTCTAGGTTCAATAATTGTGGCTTTCATTTCATTCATTGTAAAACATACATGGTGTCTCAATATAACTTACAGCCTTTTGCAGAACTTATGTTAAGTGTTTTTTAATATTGATGTTCAATACTAATCTGTTGAAATCCACCCGTGTTTTAGGCAACTTCAACTAAAAATCTGTTGAAATCCACCCGTGTTTTAGGCAACTTCAACTAAAATTCATGTTGTGTGGATTGAGTTGAAAATGTCTTGTTGTTCATATCGATCATATGAGTATGTGGTATGTTTGGTTTTATGAAATTTCGTAAAGAATTTTTATCGATGGATTGTTAACTTTCATCATTATATTTCACAACAGCGGGTTTTATAAAAAACAAAAAATCAAAGGTCTGTTTTCAAATATCTAAGACAAAAAAGGCGTTTATTTGATTTTGACATTAACGTAGCCGCAGTATAGTCAAAGATAGAATGGCTTGATAATTGACATCTGTTCTGAGAACTTTCGGCAAATATTTAAATTACTGATTACTAAGGATTTGATATCTATATTAAAGAATGTCGAAGGTGTAACTATATCCGTTGAGGTTGATTATAAAATCAGTGTGTAATTTAAATTGTAAAAGTTTAAAACTTATTTAAAACTATTTAAGTTTCAGATTTGATTATATTTCTGTGTTTCAATTATATCTGTTCGCATGAAATACTGTATGCATAATAATAATTTTTTTACAAAAGCTAATGTTAATATATGCACGTTGATGATGGAACGAAACAGGCCCTATTGTTTTCACAACCTTTAAAAGAGTGATTAAACTTAACTATTAAACTTAATACTACTTAAGTGACAATTCAAAAATATCTAGTTTGTTACCAGTTTGTTACTGTTGGTGCTATAGGATCTTGAACACTCTTCGGACCCCGGCTTTTGTTAAATCGTTTTTTATGATTTTAATGTGATCTTAATTTTTTGGTTCTGATCATTGTCTCTTCCATATAAAAGGTCGACTCTTCATAAAAAAGACACGTTGAAACTGTTACAAACTTAGGTCTTAATTATATACTTAGGTTACGTTAGGTTCAATGATAATAATATCATGAACATTATTAAAATCTTCAATGCTGGTATTAGCGAATATGCTTGTAGTATATTAGCGTAGTTATATACAGTCATTAGATCTGCTTAAAAATGTTGTTCTTACTGTTATTAAATACTGTTTGCATAGCTTCATCCACTACGGCATTTAAAACACTGGAGGTTCATCTTCTTATCTAAGACAAGCAAGGGCTTCAAATTAATTATCCACATTTTCACCGCAGTTGGTGGTGATCATCTTAAAATCTTAAATGTGACAAAACCAATAAACATAAATAAGTCGTCAAAAAATCAGAAAGTCAATCTGAAAGTGAGCTAGTCGTAGAAAGTTAATATTTATAATCAAAAGTCAAACAAAAGTAAATAAATATAATGACTTATTTTGCTGAGTACATACATTTAGTATTTATTATTTTTTATTATATTTTACAATATTATGTAAAGATTCTACTTGCTCTTTTAGGTTTCTTCCTTGGCCATTTGTCTCTAGTCGGATTTGTATTATGTTCGTGTTCATATTCATGTTCACTTTACAGCATTTGGTAGGAGGAGAGAGCTTTTAGCGTTTTTTTCTCAATATTAACTGACTATGGCTTTTTATTATTGCAAAAATCATTCTCTTCAAGCTACATAATGATTATTCGACTTATAACTATTCAACGGAATTTTAAATGCATATTAAAGATGGCTAATCAGATGGCGTATACTGGCCATGTTGTATCAATCATAAGCATTAGAGATCAGCTTGGCTTACAATTGTACATTGGTACAAATTAGTAACATCCAATGAAGATATCATAACGAGGAATATGTTTTTAATAGCGTTGAGTATTTTCTCAATACACTATATTTATTTCTACACTTAAGTCTAACAAATACAATATAATACAATAAGTTATAATTAATTGTTTTGCATGACTTTTCCATTCCAAATCAAAGCTTGTCCAACATTATGGGAAGCGTAATTACATCATTGTATGTATTCCTTCTCTAAGTTTGTATTATTGTTTGTATTAGGCTTATACATTATTTTTAAACGTTTTTTTAATTTGAAGCTTCATTGTGAAAAATTGGTACAATGCATTTTATTCAAAGTATTGTCCATTATTATGTATTAGTATTATCTAGCCGCTAATTTTTAAAATCTTTCAGGTAATTTACAAATTCCATCTCGATGTAACTTTTGAGTCTATTCACGAATGGATTCATTTTTAATATCTTCATAAGAAGTGAAGCGCTCTTCAGACAGGTCACGACTCATATGACGGAACAAGCATTAATCAGAAGAAGAACGGTGTGGAAAATACGGCGGGTAAGGTAGCACCTGTTTTAATGTTTAAAGTATATTTAGATCGATGACAGACATACTGAAGAATAATATTAAGTTTTTGCTCGTATTTCGGCCTCTTTTTGCACAGTCCTGGGCTCAAACGTAACCGTCATTACAATTACAGATAGTGCAATTTGAATGCCTTTAAATCTTCGTCTTCAATCATGAACTTTCAATTTCATTCAAGTTCGTCAATTTTTTTGCCTACCAGAACGCTCTTTGTCGAAACAACTTTTCATATGTTGAAATTGACGGAGCATGGCACAGAATGTGTTGTTGCCGTCTCAGCTGTCAGAAGGCATGCCTAATTGGATGTGGACACTTTTTATGACAATTTTTGTAATATATATTCCCTGTAACAGATCAATTGAAAAGTCCCCGGACACTCATAGTGAAACAAATTTTTTTGAATTTTTTTTTTTATTTTTTAACATAATTCCCTTCAAGGGTGATACACTAATTATAGCGACCCTCTAGCTTTTCGATAGTATTTTGTAGTACGATTTGTCCTTTGCTTCAAAATAGGCCTCTTTTTTTTTCTTCCCAGCGAGCATTCTTTTGATATTTGAGAACAGGATATAGTCGCTGGGGGGCAGATCTGGAGAATACGGTGGATGAAGAAGCAATTCGAAGCCCAATTCATGGATTTTTGCCATCGTTTTCACTGACTTGTGACACGGTACATTGTCTTGGTGCAGCAGTACTTTCTTTTTCTTCAAATACGGCCGTTTTCGGCGATTTCGTCCTTCAAACGGTCCAATAACGCTATGTAATAGTCGCTGTTGATGGTTCTCCCATTTTTAAGGTAGTCAATGAAAATTATTGTATGGGCATCCCAAAATACCGACGCCATAAACCATCCGACTAATGATCCGACAACTGTCAAATTTATACACGCATCTTTTGTGGGTTAGGGCTAACTAAGAAACATATGGATTTAATGTTAGTAATAGCGCCATCTATGTGTCAGGACGGGGACTTTTCAATTGACCTGTTAGATACAGATCATATTGCATTATTTCACCTCTATATAAGTAGATTATTTTTAGACTGCTTTATTGTACATGTGAAATATGATCTTATCATCTTCCATCGTTCAGCTATTATTTTATCATCATGGATTCGTTTCTACTGTAATGTAATAAATGTGAATTAAGAAGTGAAATTAAGGAACGATAATAACCAAAAAAAGGTTTATGAATAATCAAAGGGGATTATCAGAGGTCTAGAATGATTATACAAAAGTATTAATTTGTATAATTCTGTGTTAACTTAATTATTCAATAATTTTAATATAACTAATAATTATCCAAACAAATTGCAAATTATTTCGTATCTAGAGGACATTTGAAAATAACCGGCTCAGTATTAAAAATTTTAGAGTGCGTAAATCGACATTGCTATTGTAAATCGTTTTAGGTGTCGCCACCCATACAGAAGAGCTGTCGTATACCATTACCGAGATCTTGTGAAAAATTTTATTAATCCACTTAAAGTGCCATAAAATTTATCATTCTAATTAAGTCCTTTTGGCACTGCCACATTACCCATTACTACCCCATAAATGTCAACCAAATGACCTGCATAGAAGACGTCGATAAAATTTATAAGCCTTAGAAAAATTTAATAAACCCACATTATTAGCGTTTGTTAGTAGGATACGACTATCAGCTCGCCTGATGGCTGTAAAACATACCGATCTATTAATTCTTCAGTTTGTAACCGTTCTTTCTTTTTATTATTTTATTAGTGTTAGATTTTATCAGCAAGGAGTCGTTTTTATTGTAATGTAATAAATGTGATATAATAGATAAAAGGATTTCTGTGATATTAATGTTGAGCAACTTGGTTAGATATAATTTAATTTCAGTTCTACTATATTGATGATTTCGAAGTCGCATATCTTTGGTAATTCTTAGTCATTAGGCCATGTTACTAGTAATTATTTAGTCCGTGAAAAGTTATTGCGATTTAAAACTGGAGATTCCGGAAGGTTATTATGATCAATTATTGCTTTTTGACTACTGAACAATGAAAAATGTAGTGCATATTGCCCCAAAATCGCATCTGAATAACATTTTTAGCGGCGGAATGCTTCAAAACGGCCTATGAAAATCCAGCGCTTCTAATCTGTATATATATATATATATATATATATATATATATATATATATATATATATATATATATCTAATATCTATATATATATCTAGTAATGAGCCGGCATTGGCGTTGAGCGGAGTAGGAAGACAACAGCATGTGAGGTTCAAGAGATTCGGCATCCCCAGTTTCAGCAACAGATTTGTTTAGAGAAACAAACAGTTTTATACAGTTTATATTTTCTGTCAGCAGTATCAGTGTAATTCTATAAAATTTATTTGGACAGTTTCTAGTGTATGAGTACATTTTTAGTGAATGTATCATGAAGGATATTTGTCGATTTATCAGTTAAAGTAAATTATTACAGTCTAATATAATACGACGCCAAGGTCATTCTTTAGTTTTTGCTTTTTTATATTTCAAAGTATATATTTTTCCAACTAGTATTTATTTAGGTTGAACTTACCATTTAACATGAGCTCTTAAATATAGCCCTTGGCATTAACCCTACCAACTGGCGCTGATGAACTTAGATATCATCTAGAACATATTCGGTGTTAACCAGCCTAGTTCTTGATCAATTCAAGTCAATTGCCAAGCAAATTGGTAATTACAAGTAGGCCTGCCGATTAAGTACTGATATATCGATATTTTTTTCAAAATATTTATTTAATGTATTTCTTAAATATAATTAAAAACATTTTAATTATTTTTGATAAACATTTTTAATTGGTAATTAACTTTAAAGGTCTAGAGAATTTTAGTACTTAATTTTAAATGTTTTTTAAAAATATAGCTGCTTTTTAAAATATTTATAGAATATCAATACTTTTTCAGGCCGATATATCAATATGTTTACTTTTTCTTCGATGTACTTTTTATAAAATATCGATATTGGTAATTACAAGTAGGCGTGCCGATTAAGTACTGATATATCGATATTTTTTTCAAAATATTTATTTAATGTATTTCTTAAATATAATTAAAAACATTTTAATTATTTTTGATAAACATTTTTAATTGGTAATTAACTTTAAAGGTTTAGAGAATTTTAGTTTTTAAAAAAATATTGATATTAGCGGCCGACACCCCTAATGTCAAGTACTGAGTATAGAATTGGTGTTGAAAAATTGAACAAACATTTTTTACTCAAGACATAAATGTAACCAAAAGACCTATGAGACCAAATGGAATGCTATAGAAAAGACAATAAATAAGATATATGAAATGTACAAAAGTTCTTAATATTATTATTCCGACTATCGATTGTCACAACGTTCAATAAAAGTGAAGTAACTATCGAATTGTTACATGCATTGTAAAAGTTTTTGAACAAAAAATGAAGAACAACCTACAAGAATACGATGGAAAATAATATTCTCCGATGAATTAACAATTAAGACTAAGTATAATATATAGAGGATGGTCTAACGTTCTTTCATCGATACTATGGTTAAACACGGACAGAAAAACCAGTAATTTAGATTTAATGAAGGCCTTTTACATAGAACAATCAACGCCAAATTATAGACCGTAAATTAAATCAAAAGGAACGGGCGGGCTTTTTAAACAAATTCTGATCAAAAACGAATGAAAAAAATCAGCACTTAATTATTTTTTTCTTATAGCGAGAGATACCTTTGAATATGCCACAGGGGTGGTCTAAAAGTTATCAAGAACCGTATGTTTGTATTAAGTTTTTGCTTTAAGTTTTGTTTAACGATTTTAGATGAATTTGTCTTTCTGTTATGTTATAAAGTTATCTAAGTATCAAAAGTGAGCAAATATAAATCCTAATGGTTGGTTGGTTATACCATAATTTGTTATTTTGGTTAGTAATTGTTCAGAATATTAACTTTTATGAGTCCTCGAAGTTAATAAGCATTACTTTGAATATACAGCATTATAGGGCGACGAGCTTTTAGGTTATTTCAATGATAAACACTTATTTTAGTAAATTATTATATTTAGTTTTGTAGACTTTGCAACTATTAAACTAAAGTGGATCTACTAGAAACAAAATAGAAAAAGCTTTAACGCTTGCCTTTATTTGACAATGAAATAACTATTTTAATTTTATTGAGAATATTATGAAAAATGAGTAACATTTATTTTTTGTTCGTAACATAATATTTCTTACTAAGCAAGAAGAAGAATATACTTTACCAAATTCAATTATTAATTTTTTAATGGATTTAGCTGAAAGGTAGTTCAACTCAGATAAAAAAAAATTAAAACAATAAAACTGTTATTAACTTCTTACAAATTGAATAAATATTGAACTATATTATTTAAGTGTATTTTGTGTGTAGCATTTTGTTGTTTAACACTTTTTCCATCTTAATATCAATATTATATCTGGTCTATGTGGTTGATGACGAATAGCTGTGAATACAGTATATTTTGTGGTTTTCTAGTACAGACTCTCTGATTTGTACCAATAAAGTGGAACTTTTCTGGTTGGCGAAATACTTGCTTATTAGCGAATTCTGCGTGATTTTTCCAGAGTTTCATTATAAAACATCAAAACCTATGTTAGTCGTCGATCACCTCCATTAAAGTTACGGGCATTGTCCTGTTCACTTATTTTATAACATTTCATATTTTGTTATCTTTTTGATGTAGACGGGTAAAACATTTTACTTGTATTGTCCTTTCTAGGCCGATAGATCTATTTATCTTCGGCGGATCTTTTTATTTATAGTTGCCCTAATAGAGTTGTCCCATTTAACCACTTTAAACATTCACCTAAAGAATAATATTAAGGAATACAATATTTTAATTACATTAGAATTTTTAATTAACATTTGTCCCAGCTATATTTGGATGTTGCTTCCGATGCACTGTATAATACCAAAAGTGTATCTCAGAAGAGACCCCGCATATGGCTTTATAGAGGTTGTTACTGTGCAGTGGTTCTATTAATATTAGATTATTTTTTATAAACTCGCGCCTACGATGGAAAATGATTTTATATTGATTTCAGGTCAAATGGTTGGTTTTATTTTATCCTTAGGTACTTCTAGATATTACGACCTTCAGAAATCTGTATTATTTAGATATATATATATATACATATATTAGATATATATATATATATATATATATATATATATATATATATATATATATTTAGATATATATATATATATATATATATATATATATATATATATATATATATATATATATATATTAATATTATATGTACTATATATAAATATTAGTATTATTGTAAACTTTCAGATAGTTTAGCAGTTGATAAATCAACTGTTTCCCGAAGTTTATAAGCAATGGGGAAGGTATACAAGGCAAACAAATTTCTACACTATGAATTGAGTAAAGTGCCGTTTCAAAATATTTTAACATTGCGATTTCATTACTTGCCAGCCAAAAAAGTTTTCTAGTGTATTTTTGTTAGTATAATCCCAAACGTAAAAACTTATAGATTAGCCTAGATGAGACATCCATATGGACACCGAAGCGAGATATTCATGGATAAAAATATATATGCTAAGTTAGGTGTAGTATATTACTAGTTCTTAATTCCGAAAGAAAAAGTCAAATAACAGACTCTAAGGTATGCACTTACATGATAACGTTCGACCACATATTGCAGGGTTGTGAAGTGCACTATTCGAATGGCGAATTCCCCTCATCTAGCACGCTTACCGGATATAGCGTCCTTTGATTACCTCTTGGTCAGATAGATGTAGCATGGTTTAATTGACACAATGTGTGGAGGTGCTTAAGACTCGGTACTGCCATGTTGGATGAAAGCTGAATATGAAAGAATATGCTGCAAAATATTTTGATTAATACATATTGTAGCTATTTTTATCAATAAATGTCATTTTATTGCCTTTTTAATTTCATCAGTGAGGAAAGCATATGAAATAATCCTAATGTAATGATTTAAAAATCCTAAAATGATGAAACATTTTGAATGATATTGAACCAGTCTAGCTTAAGAGAAAAATAACAGAATTTGTGCATTTCGGCAAACGTGGATTCTCACATTTTGTTTCTATCTTGAGTAATTTCAACTAGAGATATATCTGATTTTTTAGCTTTCTCTGAAAGAAATATCCGAACTTACAATAATCAGATTGTCGCTTGTGGTCCTAAAATTATATAATCTATAATTATAACTTATTTATCCATAAAATGAAAATGTAAATGACAAATAATATGTAAAATATTTCCTAAGAGGTTTGTATAGATATATATCTACAATCAACCAAAATACTATATCAGAATTAAAAGTTTGATTATGTCGTCTCAGACAACAAAAAACAATAACGCCGACTATTTACACCAATAATAAACTTATCGGTCTTATTTTTATTGTTATTATATTGTCAACATAAAAAAATCGTACTATACTCCACGTTTAGACATATTTAAGTACCAAATTCATCATTATTAAATACGTAGACGTACAATACACTTCCCTCATCAAATTCCATTCATAGCTTGCACAGTTATTTGAAATATTTGTAAATTACGTTAAATATTCATAATTGAATTGAATATGATAGAAAATTAATATTTATTTATTTGTTTAAAGACGTAATGATCAGTATCAACGACGTTCCGCCTAATATTTTCAACGTGAACCTAATTTTTTCGGTTTATCGGTACAAAAATGCCTCTTTTATTCCTCACTTCTATTACACGTCATTTATACGTGTAAGTGAGCAGTGAGTTTCAGCAGCATTTGTCATTGAATTAAATAGAAAAATCAAATTGTTACAAATGGTGGCCTATTAACCAACCCATGATGCGATATATTCAGAACTAAGAAAGAATGCTATGTATAGTTCATGAAATAGAATGGAAGTTTCCAAAAAAAAAAAGAATAATGATAATTTACTTACTTTTATTAATTGTTCCAACAATTTTCTGAATCTGACGGCGTTGATGGTTTTCGGCAAGCCTTACAAAATATCCTGCGGCAGCTAGTACATTTTTTTTATTTGGTGAAAACCGTTATCCACGAAATCATTTTATCAGATTTAAAAAGAGCCGCGGTCCCCTTTTCACGAATTTTTCATCTATTTGGTCTAAAAATGTATAATAATTATTAGAGTTCATAATTATTTAAGTTTGGATGTAATCCACGAATAAAATAACTTTTGTTTATGGAATACTTACTCACTTTGGAGCTGCATAACTAAGTTTACATTATTTCTAATTCTGATTCGGTACTATGATGATAAATAAATAACAATGTGCTTTATAATACAATATTTGAATTTACTGAATATTGTAATTACATGTTACTATTTTATTACGATACCTTCTTTTCTTTTTTATATATTTTTATAGGAACTTAATTATACAGTACCATGTTATATGTCTGTAGCGATGTAAAATTTTTCATTTTTGCCCTTTACAATCCTAATTATTTCTTTAACCCACTAAAATAGGCAACGCCTAATTGGAATCTTATTACATTGCCTTCATTTAGGATGTTGTACATTATTAATCGTTTCTAAATAATTACAATTGACTGATATGATTTTCTTTAAATTTGGCTTTGTATAATATTTCTCCAAGATATAAAAAACATCCTGAGGTTTATTATTGTTTATTTTAGAAACGGTAAAGAGTAATTAATTTTATTTGAACCTTTAAATCATAGAGAACAACACCATTCTTTTGTTTTTGCATTTAAATAAATAATATTGGTCTCAATTTATTTAGAAATAACGTCATAACAATGTATTTCTTCAATATTTTACAAGATTAAGATTTCTTAGAATATTTTAAATCCAAAGAAATTAAAGAGATGTGTCATCTTTTTTCATCCTCTAGTGATTTCGTTGCATAATGAGAACATGTTTAAGTGTGTGCCCATTTAAGTTCCCATTCTATAATCTATCCTATAAAACGGCTAATGCACGTCGTCAAAATTCAAACACAAACCAAATTTTATAGTTGGATTCAGTTAGATGTTCCAAAGCATCAGACAGCATTCTGTCTCTTTTCAATTACGGTAAAATGAGAAAGGAATATAAGCACCGAGTTTAAAATTAATTTTACAAACTGATTTTGAGAGTATATTCGACCTCATCTGTGAAATTCATTCACTGTTTTGTTGGATAGATTAGAATGGGAACTTAATTGGTAACTGGGATAATTTATTATATATTTCTATGTTTTGTGACTGATTCTTCACATTGCCAATATATATGGCTCATCAAAATACAAGCACCTAATATATTTCAATATTTTAGCAAAATGAGAAAATAAAATACAGCTCACTGTGAATAAAATGTGGACAAAATATAATACAGGCATTTTGGTATAATTTCTAACAATTATCAATATAAATTATTCTCCAGGGATCATATTTATATAACAAAATCGTGACTAATCTTGACACCCCAAACATTCAGCAGGTTAATTTTTTCGCGACAGATTGTTATGCTTTGTAATTAAATGCCGTCACTCAGGACTTTAAACTCGTTTGATTCAGCCGCGATCTCGACTCGTCTCGTTAGACTACAAAAGGATTTACCGCCCAATTAATGAAATGCTTTAATTTATATGGTTATATACAATATCTTTACATCATATAATAATATCAGGTATAGATTATATTTCTGTGAAACTAAATATACCCTTTTTAATACGAAAAAGAAAATCAGCTTTTCTGATTTCAATTGATTTCAAGAAGTTAATTATCTTTCATTTTGTTGCTAATCCTATCTTACTATTTTTCAGAAATATTTATGTACAAAATAATTGTTTTGAAATCTTGTACACTTATTGGATTATCTTAAAGATTGGAAGTTAATTTATCACTGGTAAATAATTCGGAATGATAAATACTAAAGAATATTCCTTAGAAACCAGCTTAGTATATTAAAAAAAAAATTCTGTTAAAATAGTTATTCAAATGCAAGAAATTACTGTTCGATATCCCTGTCTTCAATTTCGTTGCTACTCTATATCCTGATTTTTTAATTATACATTCATCATCATCAATCAGCTGAAGGAACTATTCGTCATACCTTCCACTTAAAAGGTCGATTTTGACATATTCGACCGACATATCAAAGCTATATCCATCCGGGTCTCTGAATTTGATCCACCCTTAAGTGTGCTTTGTTTGTGCATCTTAAACGAATTACCTCATTTTTAATATGATCTCGGAAGATCATCATCACTTACACATATTAGACTAACACAATCCAAAATCAGAGCCATACAGAAGAACTGCCAAGTTAAAAGTTCGAAAGAGACTAACTTTAGTTTAGATTGTAATATTGATTCTTTTCCACCAGGCACTATCTTAGAGAACCAAAAGCTGCTACAGCTAGGCCAATTTACCTTACACCCCTTATTACACATCACCTTAGTTCGGCGTTCGTAGTCTACAATAGTAGGCGATCCGTCAGTTGTCAGGAGTTTAGTATTTTCATCATTAATTTTAAAGTCATATGGTTGTGCGGTACGATTAGCGAATATAACGTTATTATCATCTAAAATCATATCAACCAAGGGGTTTGTAGCGTCATATTGAAGGCCATGTCTTTTTTTAAAACCGTTTCCCACATAATAATAAATTACTCTCAATGACTTCTAGTAATTTGATAACTTTAATTAGTGTCCGACATATTCTTAAGGAGGATTTGACAACAGACAATTTATTACTTGTAATTATAGATATAGATAGTTATGATAATCATCGTAGCAACTATTCATGGTTTTCATTTATTTATGCGTGTCATATTGCAATACGATTTTGATTGATCTATCACCGATTATATAGTTTGTTAATTAATTATATAGCAGTATTTTTATTACTACTACTATCTATTACTATTACTATTACTATTACTACTATTTAAACATTTTCAAATAAGCAAATTAGGAAAACAATTCCTAATATATTTTATAGAAAATTTATTTATTTATCGATTATCATTAAGTAATTGTTTTATATACTTTATAAAGACAAACATAGTTTTGAACCAATAAATAAAACCAATAAAATTTATATTAGACAGAATTGTTTGTGTTCTAAGATTAAGATAAAATAATGCAATAATCTAATCTCATTTTAAAATTTTGTAATATAAAGTTAATATGCTCATAATATAAATATATTCATTATTAGGTAGGTGAATAAAATATTTTTTTCACAAATCTGAAATCACCTTTATAGAGTTTCTGTAAGCATCAACGTTTCGAACAGCCTTTATAATTATTGATAGGTCTTGTTTGGTTTCTGTCTTGTGCAAACTATCTCTCAGATCGAGACTCCCTTTAGTTAATTCTATATTCATTTAAAGTATATATTATTTACTAAAAAGATAATATTCCAATACTTATGATATCAATATTTAATCACAGTTTAGACTAAATTACAGCTAATTGTTAAACCAAAAAACAAATATTTTTAACAATTATAAACAGCAATAAAATCTAACTTTTAAAATACGTTGTGCAGAATGAAATATTTTTAATATTTTTAAATTTTCACGGTTTTTCAAGCATATTATTTATGTACTCTAAAACAATACCATCTGTTCACTAATTGTCTACTCATTAAGACGAATCTTAAATAAACGGCTTGTATATTGACTATCGTTTGTTATTATCATGATTGTTTAATATCTTATATGTGTCCACTCGATATATTTGCCAACTATTCCAAAAAAAACCTGTAATTATGATAGTAAAGTACTAAAATACCAATTGAATCTTTCTTGTGTGAATCTTATAAAGGTCGCCTGTTAGTTTACAATGTTATGTCACTTTTATGAAGTGTCATTACGTGAATTATTAAATGAAGCGTAATTTTGTCGTCTATATTTACACTAATTTGTTCAATATATAGTAGTTGATGATATTTTTAATAGTATACAAGTGATTAGAATTGAAAATGTTTTAGATTTCTTTACTTGATAAATATTTTCGAGTTTTATATATGTTGATATTCTTTTTTATGTACACAATTATTAAAACAGTTCTTACTTAATCCTCAAACAAACGGCAATTTATTTCCCTATTAATTAACATATTGATGATATCTTTCTACTAAATATAGCTCAAACTTAAACGACCCCAAACGTATCAATTATTTTTGTCTTAGACTTACTTCACTCCCCAAGTATTACATTACTTCATTTTTAACTTGAGTCTAATTATATCTCATATCTTTTTGTTAATTTTTTGATTTTTTCAATCATTCTTGTGAATCCAATTTTTACCGCGTACATGTTAGGTTATTATTTCGAAATACTAGCATTAGATTTACATTAATTATCTCAGAACATTTCTATATAGATATACATATTTTAATAATTTCCGAAGAAGCATGAACTTTTATTCTACAAGTTTGGGTCCATGATATTTTGTTGGAATGGAAATGAATGAAATGTTACAGTCACTGACCAAGAAAAAGTAGAGCTCCTCATAGAGTTCTAGACGAAATGCCTCCCTCTCGTAGAAGATACTAAACCTAAAGTCAATGACACTGTATTTAACGAATCCAATTCTATCAAAAGACCAGTAACTGCAGCCTATCGTCTCAACCATCTTGTATTTCCAAAGCTTCTACAGACTATGATCGGCAAACTAAAAACTGTCCGAGTTTTGACGGAATATCGACTACCCAATTAAAAAACTCCCACATAAGCAGTTCGTGGAACTGACAAACATAATAAGTCCATCATGAGGCTGTAACATTTCCCGGCGTCTTGAAAACACGCACATATAGCGGTTATTCCCAATTCGAAGCTTGCCGAGAGGGCAATAATCTATGCGCTTAACTCTTTCACAAAGGAAAACATCATTCTTTGAATAATTCGGTTTTCGCGCTCATCATTCATCCGCCCATCAGGCCACCCATCTGACTACATCCTTCACGCATTTGACCAACGTAAAAAGCTTGGAGCAGTCATCCTGGACCTTTGCTTTCGATAAGGTTTGATCGTAAAATGCTCTCCTTGGGCCTCTCACAAGACGTAACCGGTCTCATCAAGTGCTATCTATCCTCAAGATCGGGAAAACAGTTTCCAGTCGAAAACAAATCGATGCTGGCGTATCTCAAGGTTCCCCTCTGGCTCCAGCCTTATTTAAAGTCTGTATTTCAGATCTGCCGAGAAAAGAGCATGTTGACATCGCGGTTTACGCTGACGACATCGAATTTTTCACGGCCTCCAGGCTTGATATTACCATTCAAGAACGTTTACAGAAGCAGTTCGATCATGCGGTCAAGTGGTTCAAACTCTGGAGGTTACAACCACTTGAAAAATCAGGCCATCATTTTCCATAAAAAACGTTGGAAAAAAATTAAAATTTTTCATAAGAAACATTGAAAAAAAATACATGGCTGGATAATGTCACGTACTTAGGTCTTCACTTCAACCGCGGTTCAGTTGGCATTCTCAGATCCAGAAAGGTTCGCAGATAGCAAACCTGCTATCTCCTCTGATCTGCCGTTCTAGCAGACTTCCCATCTCAGTTCTTCCATAAGCAACAATTCAGATCAAGTTCTTCTGAAAACACGTTTTTCCGCGAGCTGGTGAACATGCTCTTAGCTTAGCCCCGCGTCACTGCTATCCTTCCCTTTTCCAGGCTGACACGACCTCATCCGTCGCTATAGTCACCTCCTGGCTTTTGACAAGAACGAAAAAAAAATGTTTTGCTGTAGTTACAATTTATGAAGTTGCTTTGAAATTTTATTGCTTTGGAATGAAGGGTTCATCATAAGTATAATGTTATTCAGTGCTCTTAATAGTTATAGGGTGTTTATCAACCGGAATTAATTAGCATCAATATGACATTTTATTCCTAAGTTTTCAAGATATTTTAGTTAAACAGGTATTGGCTGATAAATCACAGCCTCATTGATGTTAAGTTGACCAATAGAAATTTAAATGAAGCATCTATCGTAATAATTTAAATCTTTTTATAAACTATAGAGCAAAATTATTCAATGAGTATTTAATATTTTCGACAAGCTAGAATATATCAGTTACAAATTACCAGTTACATATGACCTGTTAACGTAACCTAAATTTGAAGGTTAACAAATATTTAAAATGACACGCCATAATGTCACCTATCTATATACGTGTAAATACCAAATATACTTTCTTCTGACCTAACATTATATTTTCCTAACATGACTCTTCAACGAAGAATCTTGTTTCAAATTCCCAACGCTCCTACTTTTATTGCTATTTATAGAAGAACTGAAACATCTGTTGATCTATAGTCTACTCATTACGACGATATTTAAATAGATACGTATGTTGATTCTACACATATCATTATATTTACAAACTATATTAAAAACCTCCATTATGACAGTAAAATTATATAATGCTAATATTATATATTAACTGTCCTTATAACATGAACTATTAAGGGGCTGCTATTTAATAGATTATCGACAACAAAAAAAATGGCTATTTACCTCACGATAAGATTTAATCTTCTATATTAATCCTTACGATACCTAGATATGTTTATCAGAAAGCTTTGATATTATTTATATGTTTTTAATGATGATCCCTTATATAGTTTTTGTTGATATCGGCAGGGAATGATTATATTCCCCGATAGATTAATTTATGGTCATTATAAATTTATGATTTTATTGACGTTAGGCGCCAGTGTATACGTAGAAATTAAATATTGAGATATTGCATAATCTATATATATATATATATATATATATATATATATATATTGTTTATAATTGTTTATATATACTTTATAATTGTCTTATAAATCAACCTCAAATTGCTCATCTTACAGATTAATTCCAAATACCAAACCCGATCAAAAGCTTGTGAGACATCCAGGAATATTGCAGGGCAGTATTTCTTTTCTCAAATAGTTTTGATATTGCAGGTAACAGCGAAGTAGGCCTGTAAGATTCGACTTGTTCTGCAGGTTTGTCAGGTTTTTTCAGCATAATTATTTGTGCCACATTAAAGCATTCCGGAACATGATTCAGCCTTAAACAGGCATTACATATATATGTCAACATGATGATTACTTTTCGTGGGCGTTCTTTCAATAATTCAGGAGAAATATCATCTATACCACGTGCCTTTTTAGGATTGAGGTTATCAATTTCAGTTGCAACTTCCAATGGAGAAATTAGATATAGATTTACATCAGGTTGATAAACAGGAGATGTATCCATGGTAGATTCTATATCATTAGGTTGAAATATGCTAGCTAAGTATTATGCAAACAATTCAGCTTTTTCATCGTTGCATCGAACCCGTTTATTTCGATCATTTTTAATTGGCGGTACTCGAATAATTGGTCTTTTAAATCTTCGAGTTGCTTTTCATAGCGAATAATCTGTGTCTGCTTCTGTGACTCACTTACATATTTTTGAAAGCAATTCTGTTCATATTCTTTGATCTTTTGATTCGTCTGATTACTAATTCTATTAAAAGTAGTTTTATCTGCAGCATTTCTGGTTCTGTGCTATAATCTTCTAGCTTCTCGCCTTTCTTTTATCATTTCTCTAATTTCGAGGGGGTAAATGACTCTATATTATGATTTCTCTCTTGCTATTGGGGTAGCATCTTTTGCAGCTGACCGAATTGCTTCAATTATATTTTTGATTTGTTACTCAAGATCATCTATACTTTTAAGTCTAACTTTTAAACTAATTTGTTCCTGCAGTATTAATCTGAATTTGTCCCAGTCAGTATATTTGTTGGTAAGATTAGGCTTCTTGCTTTTCTTAGGATTGTCGCGCCCAATGTTAACAATACTGGAGTGTGATCAGATGTTAGACAGCACAAGCTTTCTGTACTAATTTGATTTAATGAGATGCCTTTGGAAATGTAGAAATCCAGCATGTCTGGAACTTTATTACTGTCTGTGGGCTAGTAAGTGGGTTCGCGCTCTGTATAATAATTACAATTTGTAGTTTAATGACTTTGAGTAATTCGTTTAATTTTCCAGGTGTTATTATTCGTGAACCTTAAGCTGTTTGTTTAAAATTAATTTTTCCACCAATAGTAAACTGTATGCTAACTGACTGAATTTCTGTCTCATTTCAGTCTGGAATTATTTGAGCAATTTTATCATGTCGAGAATAGTTGGCTCGTTGGCCGCAGCTTCCTCGGTTTCGTATTTATTTGTTTATCATTTGATATTTTGGTGGCGTTTATATTTTTGACCGATGGTCTTGCGGTTTCTTGGGATTTTTTATTTTTAACGGTAGATGTTATTTCAGGGTTTTTGGCTTTGTCAGTTTATCTTAACCGCAGTTCTTCTGTAATTTTCTTTGGCTGGAGTTTTTTTTTGATATACTGCTCATGCTTTATAATTGGCGGGGTGGCCTTTTTCATTGCACAACAGGCATGTTGCTGCGCTATTGCATTGTTTTCTGCACTGAGTTGTGTGATGTTTACCGGCACATTTCACACATCTTGATTCCCTACTGTAAATTTTTTTAGTGTGTCCAAGATGTTGACATTTTGTGCATTGTGGTATATTATTATATTTCTTCGGAGGTTCCACTTTTATCCTACAGTATACTAAATAATTTATATCATATATATTTTTATTATTTTCGTTTTGTAGCATGTCTACGTAGAACAGCGGAAATGTTTTAATTTGTTTTTCACCATTTACATTAGTGGTCTTTGTCGCTATAGGCGTGACGGTCGCCACTTCGTACCCGTAAGCCCGTAATTCCGATTTAATATCGTCTTGATTTGTTGTGGACGGTAATCCTCTAATGACGACACTATACCACTTATCACTTTTTAACTGATAAGTGGAGTATTCGAATTTATTGAATGAATTGTTTTTCTTCATCTCGATGGGATGCTTATTTACATTCCTGTAATCAGTTTCATTACTTAGGGTTACGTTAATATCATCGTTAGCTATGAAAATTAAAAGAAAGTCAACGGATCATAAATAAAAACATTTGACTGAAAATACTTTCTATTGTTAGCCACCTATATTTCTAATAAGATTTGAATATCACGTTGGATAAATTATAGATATATCTATTTTCTGATTTTGAAAAGGAACAAAGTGGTGATGAGAAAATGAAAAATACTCTTAGGTAGAAATATTTGGAAGCAACTAAGATAGGGAATTCAGTAATATCTACGCGGAGACCAAAGGCTTCGAAAATCATTAAATCCATATCTAATACAAAGATAAAATAATCTAGCAAAATTATAGAAATGAAATGGATGGGGATGAATATAAATTGAGCTAGAGAAGAAACTAGAGAAGAGCTAATAAAAAAGACAGACCAGGATGAAAAAAGGCGTGAATATGAAAAGTATATAAATACATCATAGAGTAGTTTATTAACTTCAAAGGAAATATAACATAGTACAAATAAATAACAGTACAAAGTGATAATCAAATAGAATGAAAAAGGCAAAACAACATAAGCTATTGATATCTTAACGTTTCTATGGAAGAAAAAAATTAAATGATTGTAAAAATAAACGTAGTGAGTAATATTTAAATACTAAGTAATGCTGAAAATATCACTGGTGTTATTCAGTAGTTTTTTTATAAGTCAATGTTTAGTCAATTATTAATTAATTTCTATTTTGAAGTATAACAAGTAATCCGTGTTTATTAATGTTTGGATCAACAATATAAATTACATATAGATTTTATTATTCAACATGATAAATCCCTGGATGTCATAGGCATGATCCATTGGTCTTCTAAATTATAGATTTCATCCACTGGCGACCATAAAATGGCGATGGGACTAATGCTGCTAGCTGCTATCCTTGCTCGTCGGTCGTGTCGCCTAAGTTTTGTGGGACACAATCAAGATGTTAATGCAGAAAATGTCTTTAAGTGCATTCGTCATGATTTTTTCATGCTTACTGATCATATAACATTCACAGTCGTAACAAAAACTTTTTGGATTGACTATGTAACGTTGTCTCTGCACGTTCACACATTCTGAAGCAAAAGCATAGCATAAAAATGTTCCAAATTATGTTTAATATAATATCGTCAATGGACAGCCGTTATAAGAGCTTCGTGCTGCCATCATGCACGAACTTGAGAACTAGACCAATGTCGACATACGAATTGAAGAGCTGAATTTAGGGCATCGATTAAAATTAGGATGAATTCTGATGTCTTCGGGTCCAAAAGTTGACCCGAACTTTTGAACTTGTGTTATTACCATATTTACTAATTTTGATGAAATAATTATTTCTTCTTTTGTACACCAACTTTTCTATATCATGAACTTTTACACCCTGTTAGTTTAACATGTTGAACTAGTGTCTCATTGATGATAAGACGATAAGCGATAAAAATATAAATGTCTTTAAAGGCGTAGTGGAATTTTTATAACGGTTAATTTTTAATAAGCACCCAACTCAAAAAGCTTCCTCAGATACATAACTATAGCAGAATATTGCTCAAACTGCCAACTCAGATGTCTAGGGCTTCTAGTTCTAACTAGAAACATCTTCTAGTAACATTCAGTCTAGATTGATTTGATTTTGATTTGATTCATTGACTATCCTTCAAAATTACGATGGACGTGCTTCACGTGGAGGTTGTAGTACCGAAATAAGAGTATTCGCGGTATAACATCCACAGACAAAAAAGTTTTATTTCTTAAGATATTAATTTTTTCAATTTTAATAACTCAGAATAGCAATTAACTCAGAAATGAGTTGACGGACCTACATGAAAGTTCACACTTGTTATCAGTCAAAAAAATACTATTTTTAGAAAAACAAACGACGAACTGAACGGCGCCGTTTCTTATCGAATGCACGACTTTATAAACACGTAACCCAGCATTATCCTCTTACGAAATACGATGTCGTATCTTGGCTTGTATAGAAAATTGTTATTGAGGTAATTACTTTCGATTTCTAGGGATGTTTCATAACAGTTTCGCCGAATGTAAGCGATAATGAATAATCAACATCATAATGATCGATCATAACGATCTTAATATCTATAAGTACAGAGTAGGAGTGGAGTTGGATATTGATGCTCGGCTTTGCGGACACTAATTATACATGGGGAATTTTTAGCAGATTTCAAAAAAGAAGGAGGTTCTATGTTCGGCTATATATATAATT
Organism: Rhynchophorus ferrugineus; assembly: GCF_030347505.1. Lineage (NCBI taxonomy): Eukaryota > Metazoa > Arthropoda > Insecta > Coleoptera > Curculionidae > Rhynchophorus > Rhynchophorus ferrugineus. Next base: position 38,792,741 of record NW_027472583.1, read on the forward strand.
TTTAATGTATTTTCGCTGATTTCTCCATCAATTATGGACCGATTTTCAAAATTATTTTTTAGTAGTTCCATTGGAACCAAGTTAGGATCTGTTCGGGGAAGGGGGGAAATCGATGGAAAATCTCAAATTTCAAAGGTGCGTACAATGTTTTCAAATAATTTTTATCTAAAATAATTAGATATTGGTATATAATATTATTGCTGAACTGATGTGGCGAAAAATAGGAAGTAGTTTAGTGTAAAAGTCAATCAGTTTGCTTTTTAAGTACTGACCATATTATATGAGACGTCGTAGAAAAATTGTAACGAACTGTTACTATGGTGTAATTGTTAGAACCTTGATGACGCGGATTCGATTTACAACAGGCAGATTTTTTTGTTCTAGTTTGATTGGAACATTTGTCAAATTCTTGGACGTTTTAATAAGGTGAGAGAAATTATATTGAGTAATTAAATATTTTTTGCAACTGTAAATCCATTTTTTCAAGTTTGTAACCAGTATATAAACAGTATATTTTTATAACATTAAATACATTTTTGGAATGTGCTTGATTTAGAACAGACATATGTTTTATATTTGTGGTTTGAGGTTTTGTCGCATTAACAGCATAAATGTGTGGAAGAGCAAATTCAAAACAACCACCAATTTCAGCGGTATAGATATTTTTATTATTCGTCAGCTAATTTTAATTGTTTTCAAGAAAATTTTTATAAATATCAACTTGTTAATTAAACTCAATCCAATTTAATGTGCTTTGTTAAATAAATCTTGTTATCAAATGCATGTTAAAAATATGTTCAAGTTGTATTTAATGAAACCTGAAATTATTGAGCTTACTGGATATAAATGTAAGTAAAATATAGAGGTTACAAAATTATATTACAGAAAAAAAAATTAGCCGAAAACATGAGATACCACATATATATATTTCAGTTCGATATTCCCATGAACTAAACAGGGAACCTTTCCTCTATGTATCTGAAAACGTTCATAAAGCAGCATTACTTCGTGAAAAAATTAAAATCATTTTAACCTGCGATCGGTTCCGTGGGTACAGAGTCAATGGGTGACGTCCTTTAAGCTACGAGGATTAGGACCGTAAATTGTTCGGTTTGTTAGTGTGGCTGCCGAACACTGTACATATTTGGACGTTAAATATTATGGAAAACCGCTAGTTTTGAATAATTTCTCTACGACCATGGTCAAACAGAGTGGTTTTAATGATGCTCAGCCGAAATAATAAAAAGAAACGTGTCGCTTTTTAATATCGGTTGGCTCGTTAAAAAATCACGTAAAACGGAATAATTTATTTATCGTTATATTATTTTTTAATGTGATTTGTATCGATTCCAAATATAAACAAAATTAGAATTATAAATGAGCCGGGCTCGAGGCTAATGAGACTTCTTTCCCGTTGGTCTGAACGTACAGGTTTGATATGAATGGATAATAAGGAAAAAAAAACGATGTAGATTTGGAGTGCATGGATTTCCAATGAACTATGAGTTTTAAAGCACATAATAGCTTAGAATTATATTCCCATCTATCAACAATTATATATATATATATATATATATATATATATATATATATATATATATATATATATATATATTTATATATATATATTCGTTTATTTTCGTCTGGACTAAATATCAATGAAAATTAATGACTTTTAATATAATAATTTGTTGCATAACTAGATGACTCGGTGAACTTCCTAACACCTACACGTATCTTGCGAATTTTCTCTGAAAATAACAATGATCATTATTGATTAACTATGACTATGTGACTAAGATTTGATGATCTGCCTCTGGTAGTGGTAACAGTAATACCAAATAGATGGTAAATTGTTTCTTGTTATCTGTAATTGTTCGAGATTTTGTTAACTTATTGTGATCCATATTTTAATGATATCATGATTTGTTGTCGAATGCTAGTCGATCCAGGAATACGGGAGCACTGCGTCCCACTTCCATTGTGTCGTGCTCCCTATTGTGTTTGGTGTGAACGAGCTAGTTGCATTCTAAGCCTATCCACTTCTTTTTCCATCACTCCCGAAGTAATTGTGACATACCAGTACGACGATTATCATTTTCTGTCTTTCTTTTTCTGGTTATCAGTCTGGTTAGTTCGTCGCACATTTGTTTAACTTCGACAACCTCGTCGCATGCTCTTCTTCCCTTTGGCATTGTTAATAATAAAAATAAAGTAAGTTCTTGTGCACTAAATTTGTGGCTAAATAATAACAAATGTAAAATACATTTACAAAATTTATTTTACTATAAACTGTCACTATATATTTCAAATCTGTTCTTGTTAATAAAATTACCGTCTGTACATTTGTATCATGTTAACCAAATATGTCATTATTATCACGTGATTTTCACTTTATAGAATCGACGTACCCCAACGTTTATCCTCAATGTTTTGTACATAACATATTTCATTCACGGTTTGATAATAGCGTCCGGTAAGATTAATCACTATTCAACATCTGTACTAACGAAATAAATTTCCGTATGCACCTATAATTATTTGATAATTAACAAAAGGGGCAATCTTTTGTGGCAGTGCCAGTTTCTTTTATTGTACTATTTCTCTTGTAATTATTTTACATTTGCTCGCCATATAAAACTTCCTTGCGCTTCGACAAATTTTTCGAAACCAAAATTAGCCAAATCAGTCTAACTGTCCACGATTTTTAGCGAGACGACTAACGAACACCAATTCATTTATATATATATATATATATATATATATATATATATATATATATATATATATTGAGGATTTAATTTTAGTAACATTTTATGGTATTATTAATTAGTATAGTGTGATTATTTTTATTCTTATATTCCGATTCCGAAGAACCCAATTAAATTGTTAAAATACTTAGTAGTCTTAAGGTATGTATACCACTACAGCCTTCATGTTTACAGATTATTTTCGTTTTCAGACACAAACATATTGAAATAATTATATATATATAATGTAGAGCATTCTCGTTCCCAAATGATCGGATGCAGGATTTCAGAACAGCGAATTTTCAATATATCATACTTTGCCGTAACAATTGATTCGGTCAAACAATAGATTCCGTAATTATCACTATTCCTTGCGGGAAACTTGACTTCAAATAAATAATTATTCCTATGAAGATTTGTCAATAATTACAATAATAACAGATTATGGTTAATAACGTAATATAATAAACACATATATGTTATATAGCGGACTGCGTATTGGAGGTAGTGGGGCCGTGTGTCTTAAAACTTAATGGTACAAAGGGAGAGATGTCTAAAATAGAAGTCTGGAGGGCTTTTATTTGTATTCTAATAGATAAAAACCTGTAGTATTGTTTTGTTTCGCCGTTCCTCAATTGTTTTTTAAATAAAATTAAAAATTTTGTGTTTTATGCCCTTTATATCTCTTAACTAACATATATAACAATCTTACAAATATATATAATTCAACATTAGTCTAGTATATTACCGTAATTGTTCTTGAGGGTAATAAGAGACTGGCAACCCTGTGATTTTCACAACGAAAAATATTCAATGGTTCTGATCAAGAGTCAAGGGATTGGATTTTTAAGATGGTGAGCATATGTTTGGTGAAGACGTTATACAGGCAGTAAGAGTTTGTAATTGATTTTGATGTCACTTGAACCAATATTTTAAGCATTTATAACAAAAAGAAAAAACTTGGGAGATGATAAAGATACAAATAGATTAGATATATAAACACTACTTGTAACTGTTTACCCTGTAATAAATATAAGGATATATTGTGTGACCAGGCCTATTACTGGACCTTAACGTCGGCGTCGAACCACGGCTATAGACATTAAATGATTGGATAATGACCAACTTAGAGATCATCCCAGAGCAAGAATTCCATCCAATTTTATCCAGCTTGGTTACTAGCGTGACTGTTTAACAAGACTCGGATTTACATAACTCGCGGGACTCAGATACCCATTTGAATTTGAAATGTGTGGTGTTGCACTTGGCCTGATCCCACACTGTGGACTTTGGCGACGGTATTCGACTGTTACCTGACATGGTACAAGGTCATGGAAGACGATGGATAATATTTCCTGAACTAAGATTATTTTTATATTTCTTTTATATGATAAATTTACGAAAATTAAGCCATACATATTGTTGTATCTTCATATATTATAAACTGATATATTATGGTATAGAATAATATCACTAGATTAATCAAAGAGTGATTACATTTAACTAGAATTGTAAATAATACTTTTATGGATATATTATTAATATTTCTAAAATGATAAATTTATTGTTCTGTAAGTGAGGAATATAAAAAAATCAGGGCCAGCATTGCAAAATTAATATAACCATTACACTTCTCTTTCTATGTGCAACATATTTTATAATTTTATTAATATTATCATATATATTATGAACTGTCAAGTAGATGTTTTGACAGTATTTGTATTGTCTTGTTTATCACAATTAATTTAACTATTACCGAAATATAATACTAAAACTTAAAATCAGTCAACTAAAGTCATAAGGATCGCTAAAATCTTATAACAACATGTAAAATAACATGATATTACGAATTTGGCGAATATTTTATAAGTACAATGCATAATATGAAAAATATTGACTCGTTCAAATTATAATGTTCAGATTTTCTAGAATGGATTTGTGTAAGTGTACGTTCAGTACGTTTCTAAAAAAATCCTAAAAATTACTTTACATTTACCAAAATACTCAAAAAGGCTTTTGTTGAAGATTTTTAAATATATATGTAAATCTAAAAACTTCGTACTACATGTTTATAAATGTCTATTGGTAGATTCAACATTCGATGTGATGTTTTTTCTAGAAAATGTCTTGTAAGTATTATTGCGGTAGTAAAAATGATAACCATGCGTGATATTATGATAATAATGGCACTCTAATTGAGAACATATAATCTGTTAAACTTTGTTAATGCTTGATTTAAGTCTTTAATTATTATTGATTTTTTCAGTTGGTTACTGCTATTAAATGTATGCCTTTGAACTATTTAGATTGAAGAGGACGTTTTTATTAGATTGATGAAATAATTGTGTCGCTTATCAATAGAATAAGTTTTCCATATGTTTTTAGATCCAGTTTGCCTTAAATATTTCTAACCAATAGCCTATGTCTCAAGTAGGATCCGTTCTACTTCATTATATAATATAATAAAAAAAACTATAATAATAAAGTCTCGTTTATAATAAATAAGATTTCGCATTTATCCATTGAGATATAGCAGGTATATAAATAAAAAATAAAAAATTTTATACTTTTAATAATATTGGCTTGCTTACTTTTCTGTTTTATGTTTTAACTTTAATTTTAGTCGTTAAATTAACTGGCTTATAGTCAGGTCGAAAAAGTGTAAGAACAAAAATTATTATTAAATTTTTATTTGATATTTCTACTCCAAGTAATATCTTCACTTTTGAAATTTTAGAAGGTTACTTGGTCTATGTTTAGTCATTTAAATTTCAACTAGAATTTTCTTAGCTGTATATTATTAATTACCTTAACAAAGAAATTGTCTTTAATACAGTTTTTGACAAAATGTATATTAAAGATGACTAATTCGAACTCTTCATGCCACTGGAGCTTTATATTTTATCTTTCATCTTACTTCAAGAATACAAATTTCATTCAACGAAAACTACCAATATTATTTAACAAATAAGATCATTTTTGATATTAAAACGAGAGTACGTCGACCTGCGTCTGAACCAACAAATCTACAAAATAATATTTAAATTTACCATGTAATATATGGTGACTTTTTTCTAGTGGTCGCAGCGGAACTGGCGTAGTAAACAAGATCGTAATAACGTTAAGAAACTTCGGAGGAATGTGTTTACACAGAAAATCTACTTTTAGGAAAATTTGTCTCGTAGCTTCGAAACTTCGTGGAGGAGGGCATGACTTTTGCCCGATTGTAAATTGTTGGACAAAAATCGTAAATCAACTTACGTAACGTTATATACCTCATACATTTATTCATTTTAAGGATTTTAACATTTCTCTGTCATGTTTATTGTCGTTTGTAACAAATGAGTACGTTGGTGATTCCTGCATTCAATTCACATACCATGTCAAATATCAATCAAAAAATGTAAACAATTGGGATTTTCTAGAACTTAAGAAATTATTCATACATATATATTTTCAACTTTTCTTCACTATATAAATTACTTGTTTTTTAATAGATTAAAAATTATTAAGTTGATTTAATTTTCTTAATAAAAACTGTTGTTTTGATCGTATACTGCTCATATTTTCATTAATTTGTGTTATCCATGTTTTATTTGAATCTGTTTGGATTTTTCGCTATATTGAATGAGTTAGTCGGAATAATAGGTTAAAAATTGTAGGTTTATCCATCTACATGACGCTCTATCATTGTAAAGTTTTTTCATTGTGACATCCTAATTTATCAAATCTATTTTGATAGGCGCCAACATTTTAACGCTACAGAGAAGAAATTGTATGAAGAAACTAGGTATGTAAGATTTATTATTTACTAAACTCCAACGCAACTGATTAAGCCTATGATCCTATGAAGACTGCTGATATTGCATCGGGTTGCAGAGGATGATCCTACGATACTTCACGAAACTTCCTATCCGTCAGCTCTTCAGTAAAGTGCATTTGGGAATTTGCGGAAATAAATATTGTGAATAGAAGAATTTCAGTCACCTGATTAGTCTAGGTTTCCCCAATGAACTAATTAACATTTGAGATTCGCCTGATAAAAGTCATTTCACCAGGGAAGTGAAACTAACTGAAAAGAGAACTAACTGAAGTGAGACTAACTAATAAATCTGGAAGACAAAGTGGGATTTTAAAACCCTAAAGATTAACGTACCTGATTAGAGTCTTATATAAGAAGCGCTTGATTGAGGTAGCCTACTAGTTCTTTAGATGAGATTATTCAAGAGGCTCTTCTATTGACTCTCAGACAGAATTCATGTAAGCACAGAAGTTTACACAATTTTTTTAAAATTAATTTTGAGGACCATTTACCTTCAATCTGGTAAAACAATAAATTACTGCTGCAACCTCTAGCTATAATTGAATTAAAAAATCTTGCGAAAGACCTGGTTTTGCTGAAGATAAAAATCCATTAATGTTACGACTTATTTTATTCCAGTTAATTAAGTCCGAATTGTTATTTGGCTATCCTAGCACAGTATTATTTTGCTGTCTTTTCAGAAATCTGCTACAATTATTATTAACAGTTACAGTATAAAGGTCGAAATATTTTAATACTGTAACTATTTCAAAATAGAACCTCTTTCTCCAAATGACTATTTAATTTTTGCGAATTTAGTGGATGCCCTAGATTATCATTGGATTATTAATTATAAAATATTTATGTATATATACAATAAGAAAATAATTGATAACACGAAAACACATTAAACTGCAATAGAATATTTCACAGCTCTTAGTCAAAGACATTTTGAGTTATCGCAAGCAACAATCGAAATTAGGGGAAAATTGGGCGGATAATTAGTGAAGTGTAATATTTAACAGACATGGTGAATTCTTCATATTTTAATCGGAAGAACGTATTCTTGCCTTATTCTTATATGACTTGAAATTATTTATGAAATTTCAATTAGAAAAATATATAGATCATATTTTAAAAGTGCAGTATAGTTTCTGCCTTTGAAACAAGATATGCCCGCAAGGTTGCTGAAATAAGTTACAGACCCAGGGGTGTATATTAGGATTTTACACTATAAATTATAAATAAATAATGAAAGTATAAAATGTTTTAAAAGATTACATTCCCACCTCAATAGACTTGAATTTAGTAATTACAATAAGCTACAAAAATTTTTTTTTGACTTTTTAGTCTTTTTAGTTTTAAATAGTATATAAAATATTTAATCAGTAAGTTTAAAATCCATACAAAAATGTTAATATGAATTATAATTAACATTAAATACAAATAGCTGCATTTATGTACTGGCTGACTCATTGTCTACAAAGATAGTATTATACAAATAAAGATAAATAACATTGCGATGAAAGTTACAAAACACGGAATGCTTTCGAAAGATCATTAGGCGAATGTAATAGGCTGCTTAGCCAATCGATCGACGAGTACCCTACATTTCCACACAGGTAAAAACAAACACAGACAGGAAGACTGAAGTCTCGACGAAACATGTGGAACTCGCCCGCCCTATTTTCCGATTTTTCGTTTTTAATTAATCGCTACGAAAAAAGAAAAGTTGTTGCTTGGCGGTCGGTGAAGGAACACAGTTATAAAAACACCGCTTTCGATTGAACAAGGCTCTCGAGATGTTGCACGTGTCGTGTTGGGAGCAGTTCCGGAAAACCTCCACCTGAGATGTTACTTAATTTAGGTCTTTAAGATTTAATTAAATAAACTGCTGATTCAGGGATGGGAGATTTAGAATAGTTTTTGTTTCAGTTGCTGGAACGGCACCAAATGCATTTGGCAAATATGATATAACTGATAATATACGAGGGTAATTTGATCAGTCCAACATATAGTATAATATTATCTTTTTAAAACGTTGTTCTCTGCGGCAAAAAAACACATTTTATTTCTCAACGTAAACTCCTCCCAACTCAATACATTTTGTTCAGCGTTTGCCTGATTTTTTAATTTCTTCCAACGAAAAAGTTTCTTTCAATAATAACCTTTATTCGATCCAAATCTTTTACCACTCAGCCATTTCTTCAGGCTTGGAAACAGAAAATAGTTGCAGCTAAATTTAGTCCAAATGTCCAAATATTCGTGCAAAATATGATGTACCCACTTGGGAACTCTACAGCCTCAGCCGCCTCAGTACTCCCGTACTCCGAAATATCATTCCACGGATTTTTTAACGATTTCTGGTATGACAACCTCTTTAAGGTAATGTGTTACGAATCCAATTATTAAATAATTACCAAATATTTATTTTGTTCTTTTGCTGCCAAACATACGTATGTATTTGCCTTCGAATGCATTCATTCCATGTCACTGGGTTGGCATTATAAAATGGTATGAATCCATTAAAACTTTTCGAAATTGGTTACCACCTCAGTCTTCATAACTTGCTCCTTCAAGTCCACTCTCGCCTTACATTATATATCAATCCATTGTCCTTTGTACCACTGATGTATCGTAGTACCCTTTTTGCAACTTTCCATGCGCGTGGGTGTGTATTTTGTGGGTGTATCTAAATATCTTCTAAACAGTATATCTATAATAATTTCTTCATTATCATCAATATAAAATTTGTCTTCCATTGGTGTCTCAAATTGATCTGTTTAGATATGATCTCATAACTAACGAAAATTATATAAGACTGCATTTTAATCTTCTATAGAGTCCATTTTATATTATTTCTCTAGTTTTTGCTGATGTTAAAATTGATTTCAGTCGGTATTGCGATCTTCCATATTTCCTAGAGCAGTTGTTAAATGATGAAACGTTAAATACTCTTTCTGTCTTTTTTATTTCTATTAAAAAGAAAGCATTCTAATTCTGTTATACTTGATAAAGACTTTTTATTAAGTCTGTTGTTTGCTCTTCGTGTCCTTTTATTGATGCATCAGCTCTGAATATTACCGAGTAATTACTATCTTTTGTGAATAAAAATTAGTCCTTGAATTTACCATCCTTGAGTCTTATGTGCTTTAACACTTTTGGTGAATTTCTTACATACATCTTAGCTAAACAATGCTTGATTTAATTGTTGGTATCCTGCTTCGGTAATTAAACCCTCTGATTTTCTGATATATATGCTTTGTTCATTATTGCATTTAAATATTCGATTAAAATGTAACTTCATTTATCTTCCTCCTTTGTTAAATTAATATTTATATCAAAATTCTAATACTTCGCAAGTGAACTCCTTTCCGTTGGTTTTAATGGTTCTTCTAATACTACCAATAATTCTGTTGGTCCTCATGTTTCTAATTTTCTGTTGATTAGATAAATCTTGTAAATTACACATGATTGCATTACTAAACGCTTCTCCGTTGGTCTCAATGTTTCTTTTTATCCTACCGATAATTCTGTGACCGATGTTGAACAGCATCGATACAACTTACAACAGCCTCTATTAGTTGTTCTTCTTTTCTACATTGAGTCTTGTATCGACATAAATCCTATATTTAACACCTTGTACTCAGTAAATCATGTTTAACCAATGAATTTCATAGAAAATTCACTTTTGCTTTTAGTGGTTGTTAAACATAAACAAAATGCTGTTTGTTAGCTTGCTCAATGTCGCAATATAATTTATTAACAGATGTCAGTGGGGGGAAGCAGTCATGAATTTAAAGATGTTATGTGGGAAATTCAAAAAGATACTGATAAAACAAAAAAAAATTAATTTACATGTGGTGCAAATTATAAAAATATTCGTGAATATTATAGCCTTGTTGAAGATATATGATAATGCAACAAGAAATATAATTGTGAATTTTTTTATTGGTAAGATTGTAATCACTTTTAGACATTTTAGATTTGAAGCTTACGAGGTTTCTCATATATTAACTAATTGAGTTTCGTACTGGAGTTGTATTTAATTTAGATAATATATTGAAGCTATTCATGCAAATGAAACTAGAAACTAAAATATTCTAAAAATAGTCAACAATATTGATCCTAAAATTCAGTTTAACAAGTCTAGTCATTCTACAGGGATATTTCGAGGGAAACAATCGAGTCTTGATAGTTCTAAACACTAAACTAATCTATAATCTATAATGATTGACAAATGTTGACTAATAAATGTAGCCCTAATCCGGAAGCGATGAGGTGAGGTTGTTAACACTTTTATTTCTAATATTGCGTTAATTGTTAGTTGATTAATTAAAATTTTTGTTGAAAGTTCTTATCATATTTTGAAAAGAAAACGCGTAAATGAAGAACAAGTCAGATTTATTAAACAAAAAAAAAAAATTAAAAAACCCGCACTCCGTCTCTACCGTATGACACAAGCATTGTAGTTCATATGGGATAATGACCACGTAGATCCCTTTGGTTATTTCCTTAGGAGAGATGTACTATATAGAGTAACTGATACGGATATGATGATTCTGTGAAATATGTTTAGTTCTGTAATAGGATGTAATGATTTATGTGTTTAGAATTAAGGCTTATTGTTTATATGTATTTGTTCGGTATCAGATTTTATATTTGATTTTATTCTAAAATAGGCATTTACATCGACATCATAATATTATGGAAGGAAAATGTTAAAACTTGATATGAATAACGAGCGAGTTAAGCTCAGCGACCTCGATTTTGAAATTTTGGTGAATATTTTTTTTATTATTAATCTCCTAGAATGTCCACAATTTGCCCGTGAGCAATAAGTATTATTATATGATTTCAGTTATATAATATAATATAACTATCGTGATATGTAGTAGATAACTTCAGTAAGTGATCTACTGTACAACATATAATCTAAATCTTGTTCTAGATTATATTCTAACCTAATTTAAAGTATATACTAACTTATTCTAAAAACTATTCTAGCTTATTCTAGAGATCATTAAATCTCTCTCTATTAGACACATACATTAATCAGTTTATATGGCCAATTGCGTTTGAGATTACGCACTTCACTGTCGTCGTGCACATTTAACTGTTTAGCGAGTGCATTGGGCTGCACTGATAGTCTTTCAGAGTACTTCGTACTAACACTCCGAATCACACCGTTACGCGTTCTATAGGGATGTCGCGCTGAATCAGCTTATTAGACACGTAATATGGGGCATCGATGATGACACTTTATTCTGGAACCTGTGGAGCTATGTTAGATTTGTTAGTAGTATCCCACAGTTACAATACCAATATCATAGGTCCATTGGTGAATAGTGAATCATTGAATAAGCGTCTGCAAATATGATATGGTGACAAATATGATAGTAAAGTAAAGTAACAGCTCAATTTGTGCACATAAAACTAGTTGGTACTCTTTTAATTGCTGTTTAAATCGGAAATATTGCCCCGTTGAATAAAATGGTGTAAGAAATACCTACGTTAGAAGAGTAGAGATCTCTATATTATAATTAAATTAAACACAACTACTGAACTAGTCAACATGTAGTAATGTATGACATTTTAATCAATGTTGCAAACAAGTTTCACTCATTCTTAATAACTTATATGGATATTAAGTCTTATTTTTGTAATCGTACACTTTTAATCTTGTTTAATATTATTGCAAGTATATTGCTGAGAATGACAAACCAAGAAATACAAGTATTTCAATACTTGTAGGCTGGCAGGACTACCATCAATATGTCCCCATAATCAATCTGTCCCTATGTAGAATATATTATAAAATGATTTATTACTAAGAGTCTTGTAATTATTATTAATGATTTTTTAAAGAATAATTAATAAAACTCTTGATAATTGGATATTTTGTATATATAAAAAAGGAATATAATAGTTATATATATACGCAGTAAAATAGTTGAATTTTAATCTATGTTTTTTATTTTCGGCAGCTTCAATGTAATAACTTTGTTTTAAACTCATTTCTTATATATTTTTGTATGTGTTGGTATACCCTCATCAATAATATAAGCAACTTTAAATATTAAATAAGAAGGCGAAAGCTCAATATCTGTTATGCCTTAATAACAACAATCAAAAATGCACCAACTTTTTCGCGACGTGTTACCTGCTACAAATTTAATATCATGGCCGCCGTATCGGAAGATTTAAATTTCCCAATAGCGAAATCGATTCCAAAAAGGACTGATTATCGATAAGAAACCCTTTATTTAATTGTTATGTATTTTTTCGATTAAATTTTCGTAGTGGCCTTCGCGCCGAACGTGAAAACACTGATTTTAGCGCGCATAAATCAAACATCCTGCGAAAATTTATACTAGTCAACAAAGGCTAATAAAGTTGGAAAGAGATATTAATAAGGATTTAAACAAAATCTAACAGTAAAATATTGCAGTCTATATAAAAGGTTATATATATATATGTATAGCAACAGTTAATTAATTTTTGGGTTTTTATTTTGCGAGCGGAAGAATTTAATGCTAATTATTGCTTATTTATTATAATTTATATATCGTGTACAGTTAGTTAGATAATACGTTTTACAACTTTTTCGTTAACATACCAATTCTCTATTGCAAAAATGAGATATTTTTGAGGACATATAAGAGGTCGATCATTTTCGTCATTTTCATATGAGTGGAGGAGACATTGTTCACTCAAATTTTTAATTGTTGGTGACGTATTTGGTCTTATATATCAGGTATAAAAATTTGACAAAGTCTTTGGTTCTTTTCTTGGTTATTTGCAGGTCTAGATCGCGTAATTCAAAGAATATTTCTTATTGAGTGATTACTATAAAATGTTTATTTGATTGATTACTTGCATGTATTTTGATCAGCTGTTATTATGTTTGATATTTGTTAATGAACATGCAAAGTAACAATATAAACATTTACTAAAGAACCTAATCAAACTGTCAAATTCAGTTGGTGTTGACATATTATGTTGTTGTTAGTTGACATTTATTTAAAATAACAGTTTTTTTATCTAGTATTATTAAGCTATTCAGTTTATGCAGATGCTTAATGATATAACTCTCAAAACTGCGTTTCTGACATTTATTTCTGATGATATTCGATTTCTTAAAATTTTAGATCATACGTTGAAGAAGTTGTGGCAGACATCTTGAATGGGAAGTTTTTCCTAACTCAGCATACTTTCCAGACAAAACGCCACATGGTTTTTTAAATTTCGAAGAAGAGCGATATGGATAAATAATTTTATCGCTGCCACCGTACCGGAAAGTCATTTTCAAGAAAATGGAAAAATATATTTATTCAATGTATTGGCGATTTGCTGTAAAAATCTTCCAAAATCACTTGACCGTGTCTTCAGGTTCACTCTCGACCTTTTTCAACGCATCGATCAATAATGGTTCAATTTAATTATTTATTGTCGGTAGCGATCACCATTAATTGTTTCACCAGGTTTCAATAATTCGTAATACACCACGCCACTTTAATCCTCCCAAACACAGAGCATTGTCTTGTGATCAAAATGATTTGATCTGTGAGCCAATCGGCCGTCTTTGCTAGGTTAAAACCATGATTTTTGTTTTTCCAAAATAAATCCACCTTTCATTACCCGTTACTATTCGGTACAGAAATTACTTCCGATCATACCTTTGAAGCAGCATTTCGCATATGATTTTTCTGTTTACCATTTGCCTGTCACTCAATTAATTTTGCACATGACTGTCATTTTCTGGATTCTTCCCATTGCTCGTAATCGGTCGATAATCATTTCTATTGCTACATTTAACGCTTCTACCAATTGTTTTTGAGTTTGGGTTGGGCGTCCGTAACTCTAGCAGTTTCGTATCTTTAAACTGCTTCGGTCTACCAACACGTTCTTTGCCTTGCACATCGAAATCACCAGATTTGAATTTTAGAAACCACGCCTCATGTATTTTCAAGATTAGGACATGCTCACCGTAAGCCTTTACCAGCAAATGATGACAATTAGTGGCTTTTTTCCTTTGATTGAATAAAAAAAGTAATGCGTGCAGAAGAGACATAAATCTATGACGGTGTTAATTTCACAAAATATAAGATATATAGCTTTGAAGCTTGACATCAGTAGAATAAAAGGACTTGTGTCAAATTATAACATTACATATTTAAGTTTAGCGACATCTATTTACCTGCAGCATCTGCAGAAAAACCGGCAATGACTTTCGGGTGCTTTTATAAACCTAGCATTTTTTAAAGCGAAAAAAGGTCGGAATGTAGCGGCACCTAATATATTTTGCTTTAATCTAGCGTAGCCATAGCATTCCTTGTATTTCTCATACATATTATTTGTTTATTTCTTGTATTGGTTTCATACACTGTTTTCTATCGATCCTTTTCAAGATAGGAACGATGACTTGACCCATATCGGTAGTTTGCTTCGATCAGAATATTTTCATGAGCCAAACTTTGTAATAGACTCTCTAAAAGCTTGAGTCGTCTTTAAGTTAACCTGGTCTGCTCGAGAAGTCATTGTATCCCTTTGCGAGATCGGCAACTATCTTCTAATTTCAACATAGAACAAACAACTTCTTCTAATCTCAACATAGAAATATTATTAAATATATAACATAGGCATACATATATGCAGTTTCGTAGAATATTTCTTTTTCTGTTGCCTTAATGTTATTATGGTTTAACAATTCAATAACATTTAATAGCATTTGGCAATGTTGTTAGCGATTCTAGTAAATAAAAATTATCCCTAGAAATCTAATAAATAACTTTTTTTTAAATTATATGTTGCTTTGCTGGCTAGCAACTGAACAATTTCAGAAGTATCTGACATGATATAACATAAATAACACCTTAAATCTTTGGAAATCAAGATTTTGTAAATAATAAGACTGTTTTATTTACACTCGTCAAGATTGTGTTTCTCTCCATTGATGTTCAGTTTTCAAATATAGAACATGTTCGGGCAGTGTATCGTTTCGAAGGTAGTGACCGCTGTTAAATCGAATTGTTTTATCTAAAGTGTTTCTGTAAATAATAACCCAAGGTTTACGCCTACCGTTTAACCCCGGCTTTTGTGGTGCCGGTTTTTTCAATTGCTTCGCTAACCATAGCCGAAATTAAACCAATTTCATTGGCGCTTTGTCACACAACTCGAACACTGTTAAAGGTAATAATTCAAGTGCGACGTCCAATTATTAGGACTCCCTTTAAATCAGTGTTAATAATACAGCAAATGAAATTGGCGGCATATAATCAAAATTATATCAAATTAAGGATTAACCATAATCAAATGAAGAAATATTGGGACCGATAATAGTGGATGCCATAAAGTTTTCTCTCTAATAATTTTAATAGTTTGATTTTGATAGCATCTCCAATAGCGAAGTCAAATAACAAACCTGCTTAGGTAATCGATTTGTTATATTCCATGCCATATCATCTTAGAGAATCCATATCATCTTCTAGAGAAAAGCATTTTTTTGAGCTGTTATTGAAGAACTAAGTTAATAAGTAAGTTATAAACTGTGCGGTGGATGGCTTACTCATGGCTAAAAAATTAATCATAAAAGATGTTAAAGATGTAAATTCCTGTCATTTTCCCTGTTAATAACTTTTTGAGTAAAAATTACTCAAGAGATTGATTATAACACCAATATGACAAGAGATAATAAAATATCAGTATACCGAATCTCGTTCTATCAATTCGGATTTAGATAATAGCACTAAAAAATCGGCCAGCTTTATGGAGTTAGATACATTATTGAACGTTTTATGGAAGATAATGAATCAAATCTATATAAAATGCTTCCATAGCAATATATACTATCTTCACTTCTTAGAAGACTGTTCAGAATCAAACCTCAGGATAAATATTCTGACTTGAAAGAAATAGTAGTAGTGTCTCAGAGTACCGTCTTGAGACCTACATATCTGCTGTACCCACCTATATCTATCTACTATATCTGACAGTTGTATACCTTAGCTAGGAGGAATTGCAGTGGCCAAAAAAGAAATTTAAGTAATTAGTGATAAAATGACAGATTAGATCAAACAACGGTGAATAAAACATACTTGTTCCATACATACTATACAATTTCCAAACAGTTCCATACATAGTATATTACTACAGTGGGCAGAATATATAATAAACATACATGTTGAACATAAAATATGGAGAGATATATTTGCTTCTTCGATATTATTTGAATATATCAATTCATAATAATATGGTTTTCAGTTAAGTACCATACGCTACGTGCTAAACAATTGTCGGGTTAACCTGAGATATCAATACAGGAAATATTTAAATGCTCCAGAAAAATGTTTTGCGTGACGCAATGGATGCATCTTGATGTGTACGCCATGGAGGCTTTTATCGAGATCTTGGAATAAATACGGTCAAACAAGAATGAAAGGGTTTATCAGGAAACACGAATTCCAGCTGTAACTCAATGAGAACTCCGACTAAACATCATAGGAAGACTAAAAGATAACCATACAGATCCAGGAAAGTTGTGTAATAGTGGGTGAATGTAATATATGTAAAATAAAAAAAAACTATAACATATCGTATGCTGAACTATAGTGTAGGTACAAAGCATGGACAAAATACTACGAACACCTGACCTATACACAATATTTGCATAATAACAAGCTGCAATTCTTTGTGGAATAATCGTTTCCAGTATAATGTTGTCATATTCTTGTCTTAAAACACCTGTTTCAATACATCTTTGATGTTGGAGATGGAAATATAGTTCTCACTCTGTGCTCGAAAACTCCCCATAATGGTTTAATTATGTTGAGGTCTGGAGATTACGCTTGCCAAAGAAGACTGAACGCTTTTAGAGGTCTGAATTGACGCGTTATTATCTTGGAATTTGGCAATGTTTGGCAGCAATATGCTAGTCATAACACATCAGTGAGAATTTCATCATTGAGGATGTCGATATTGAGATATTTATTCGCACTGTCCAACCAGTGATGTGAATAAATGGACGAGTTGAGTATCATGGTATTACCTCCCAAATTATAATTTTACCTACCACATTTTGACTGTAGAAAGCAAGTAGTCTAGATCGTAGATTTCTTTTGGGGTTCTCCATATATAAATCTAACCGTAATATCTACCGTAATCCTACAAATAATGTAAACAATGTAACCGATGATACACCGGACCATACCACATTTTTCCAATGACAAGTGTACTGATTTTGACCACTTCTCTCGCATCTTAGACACAATTCTTTTTAATGCTCGTTGGTCTAGGTTAGTTAACTTTGAGTTTCTCCCAGTATACGTTTTCGCCGATGATCTTTTACCAATGTTTTGGGTACGCTGGTACTTTATGTAGATACTATCGCTCGGGATACGGTAACATTTTGAGAGATGACACATTTCGCCGTCACAAAACAAAGTTTAGAATACACTAAAATATAACCTACGCAATAATATACGTACTATATTACGTGGTGTTCATAATTAATGTTTTGTCTATCCACTGTTTGTAGAATTCATGAATACTTGTAATAAATTAACGGTTGATCTAGAAGTTTGATGGTTATTCTATGGTATAAGTAACAGAAATCCTTTGAATCAGTATAATTAAGCTATATGTGTAAACTAGAAATTTGCAATAAAATATCTATATTTCAAAATAAAATTTTTATATTTTAATTTATTTAACAGTCACAGAAATAGCATTATTTTAGCAATTAACTAAACCATTTAATTTCACTCAGATTTCCTATGAATACTGAACTCAGCTTCTTTCTAGTGTGAACCAATGAGCTCTTTAAAACAGCTAAAAGCATCTTCAAATCGAAACTTCACCATTGGCAGCAATTATTTTACTACATATAGGTATAATATAATGTAACTTTAACATATCTAGAAGAGTACACATTATTAATAAATAAAATAGCATCTTCAAACTTGAAATTTTACGACTACTAAATGTTGCATTGAATAACCGGAGAGCTATTGCTGAAAACTAGTAAATTAAACAAGCTTGTTCAGCTATTTTTTGACTAAATATGAATATACAATTTACAGTAAGGAGCTTTAAAAAAAATTAGCAGAAACTCCATTTCCAATTAATATAACACATATTTACATATTTTCAGTAAAAAACCCTAATCGTCTATCTAAAATGTAATACATCAATATTCTTTCGTAATCAGCAGAAAACGAACTCTATAAAAGTTTTATTGCCTATTTTGACATTTATTCCTTTATTAACAACACTTTAACGTTATATTTATATAACAAAAATGACAAAACGGTCACGATAAATCACGAGAAAAAGGTATTTTAATGATAAAACTTGTCCGATACCGTGGAAACGACATGAGTTTTCCACGTTAATTTTCGATAATAAATCAAAGTGTTGTTTCGTGAATAAAGACATCTTCGGATAGAGCATGGTTCATTTTCATACAAATTGTCAGGTGACCAGTTACTCTTATTCAATCTGTTAAATACAGAAATAATATATTTTATATATCTAACTGTATATTGAGTCTTGTTCGTGGCTATATAGACTGCATCATTTTAAAATATACGAGGGATATTGGAAACTATTTTCATTTTCAATTTCTATTACTGTATATATGCTATATACATATATATATTATAATATATATATATATATATATATATATATATATATATATATATATATATATATATATATATATATATATATATATATATATATATATATATTATATATATATATATATATATATATATATATATATATATATATATATATATATATATATATATAACATTGACATCGGCATTGACTGGCGAGTGACCAACTTAGATCTTACCCAGCCTGGTTAATGGGGTGACTGGAATAATTTTCCTTGTCGAATTTTGCACCCTTACCTAGGACAGTCACAAATATTAAACAATCACAAACAGAAATTTACAACCATGCCCCAGCTGAATTCGAACCCGCAACTATCGCAAGAGTAGGTGGACCTCGCCTTTATCACTGCGCGAACCAAGACGCCTGATACATTCTTGAATTTGTTTTGATTGAATTTTGTCACACATTAGCTGAAGTTTCTAGAATATCGATAACTAGAATTATGTTTTAACGTCGGCTTTCCAATTATTACTCTTGATCATTTTTAATATATCATGAAGCTTATAACAACTTAGGAATAATTCGAAAGACACCCAAATTGTCTTCCGCCAGGTTGAGGAGTAAAGCCAGGGTAGTGTTTGAATCTGTTCTACTCTCTAAGTGTCTAAATTGCGGTATCAGCCTAATCAGTTTTAATGTGCATAGTATGACTGGACATAAGAAGAACGGTTATTTGAAATCTGAAAAAAATCTGAAAAAGGGGCCTTTAGAGGGATTTCTTTGCTTTAAAATTTTGGAAAAAATTTCTGTATTATATATTTCATTCTCTCCTATTCTTGGGATAGTTTTATTTAAATATGTTATATTTAGACATCTTCATTGATTGTATACAGTATTGTATAAAGCGGTAACTAAATTTAACTGAGTGTTTATTGACAATCATAGAATGATCTTCTTACCATATTTTCCAATTCAATTAAATATTAATTAAATTTAGCAATGATTAAATATTTATGAAACAAACTGAAAATGACGCCTATAATTTTTTTCATAACTTTGTGCTAACAAAGAAGTTATCTTACATACTATCTAATAATGAATGAATGCTAGATTTATTAGTGAAATTACAACTTTATCTGATACAGTTGGAATTCATAAATTAATAATCTATACCAAAGGTGATATAGATGTAATTATACCTATGTCAAAGATCCATATTAAGACTTTAATTTTGTTGTATTTTATTTTGTGAGTTCATGTAATTCTAAACAATATAACTGCTAACATGGCTGCACTTGATAACATATGTAATATCTATAAAAATTTATATAAAATGCCAACATATTTCCTCTGATTCTGATTATCATTTGTTGCAACATTAGATTAATCCAGTATTTCATTTCTTATCAAAATTGTTAATAATAAATTCACAAATACGCATACTCATGTCGGTGAATGCATTATTCAAACATTTGCCATATAATACAGTCAACAATGTCGTAATCGAAATAAATGACAATAATGGTTTTAATAAAACTATTAATAAATCCCTCGTAACTATTCATTCCAAACACTATCCTCTACTTAAGTGCCTGTTTCACCTACATAGGTATCATCCAATAACAAGGCCGTTTCTTTATTATTTACCGACTTTACTTTGAAACTAGATAACTCGGTGACAGCACCGATAGAAACTGTAAAGTAATTAAAATATTTTGATAATTTCCTATTGCTCCGCACTAATTATTCTTCACGATAACGTAACTATTTCAATTAAATCGTTATAAGTACGTCCCATTTTCGGACATCGCTTATTTCTGACGAATCGAAATATTTAGAGAATTGTAACAAATCAAAAAAATTTAAAAGTCAAATCTAGCCTTCTTCCTCTCGATTGGGTGATAGATCATCAGTGGGACTGTGTCCGATTTTAATTAATGTAATGATGATTAGACTAATTTATATCAAGAAGAAATCGGAAACATTAATACAACATTTTCTTATCTTTATATATGCATAGTTTCTTTTCAGGTCGCATGATTGCTGTCATTATTTTATCATCGAAGCGTTTGTGTTAATATGAGTAATTTTTTTACTGTGATATATTTATCAATTGATTTTATTGTTCTACTATATATATATATATATATATATATATATATATATATATATATATATATATATATATATATATATATATATATTGGCCAATAATACAAGCCAATAAGTCAAGCTATTTAAATTTCACTGGGCCTATGTAAATAAAATACAAAAGATGTATGATTTAAATGCTATTGAAATGCATGTTCAATCGGTAAATGTATTTGTTGAACCTTCTCTTTGAAAACCAATTATTACATACTCACAAGTAATTTTTCGTTTTGAAATGACACTTATTGAGAAAAATTTGCACTATATATATTAACCAACATATTTTCCCTCATTAGAAGTTTTTGGTACCGTCTCGAAAGAAAGAATGTTGGCTTAACTATGATCCAGTCATCGATTTATCTTGAAAATCGCACATCTTGAATATTTCTGAGCTGATAACTATTTTAACCTATGCTCATTTGCATCTATGCTGCATCCTGGGTCTGCATATAGCTCTCCTAGACTAATCCCTGATTTTTTTGTGCTTGGTATTGTCGTAACATTATTTCTATCGGCAGTCAAAATAAGCTAAAATTCTGTTTTTGCCTCACAATAATTGTTTAAATGAAACAAAATTGAATATTCATTTTATTTATTAGCAATTTTCACTCATTTTCGACTTCACCCAATGCATATAAACCTCTAGAAATAGGTTACGTAGTCTTAAAATTGTTTGATTGTTTCAGAATTTTCGTCGAATAAACCTTGAAATTCATTGTCTTCGAATTTTTTTGTTCCCGCTCTGTTTTATTGCCGCCAAAATCACCACTTGTTGCTGAAATCAAAACGGCGAATTGGGATATGTCGGAGCAGCTTCACCATAACTTCACAATCCGTTGGAAAGTAACTGATGGGCTTTGCTATCAGACTTCTTCAAATCGAACAATAAAGTGATGTATATCGAACTACAATAAGAGGAAAAACTGTTATTTTATGTTTATAATTGTAAACAAAACTGATTTTACTGTTTCATATCATATTTCAGATAATGCATGTATGCCATATAGCGCGACTGATACAGCTCTAACTACGGACACTGCATTCGAGGAAACATAGGTTAAAACGGAAGGAATGAGTGACACATCTCAGACAGGCATTTGATTTATACGGAATAGGTTTAATTCCATCTTGATTTATTAAGAATAGATTAGCCGTTATTGATAATCAAAAAAAAAAGAAGAAAAGGTGACGTTACAATCACTCTAAACATTTCTTGATGTAGTTAAGTGGAGTTTGGGCAAAAGTATCGCATCTGAAGCCGTAAGTTCACATAAAGTGGACTAAGGTGTTCTACACACTGAGCCATAAACTATCCCAATTAGAAAATATTCAAGCTTTGAGAAACAACTCTAGTCTATGCGATCCCCGCAGAAGTATCACGTTTTAGAATATAAGACCAAAGCAAGACTGAAGATGCTGTAAACTAATATAGTCTAGAAGAATGTTGATAGAAGTTTACAGTTCGGGTTATACGCCCATCAAAGGCGGATTGCATTAGTTCAATTTCTCATGTAGACTTGGTTCAGGGTTTTGAGTACCTTATTTCACTTTATGTGAATTTACAGCTTCAGATGCGATACTTTTGGCCAAACTCTACTTACAAATTAGCAGTCACCAAAACTTGAGAAAGCATTCCATGCAATGCATACGATGGAAATTTGGGTATAAATAATAGGACTGAAGATCAACAAATAATTTGATTACAACTGTAAGTTAACCAGACTAGACAACGATTCCACGTACATCCCTTTGGTCGTTTCTCTAGGAAGGAGGTGTTATATTGCGTCGCTGGTCAGTGTCGCTTTGTGTCGCCCTTTAACAATCACTTCTTACTTAAAATAAAATGGTATTTTAAAGTAAGTTAAAAGTTCTTTAAAATGTTAAACCCGTTCACATTTCTTAACTTGTATTCACTGTAGTTCCTGTATTGTTCTTGTATAACTTTTATTCCTTTATTTTGTTTACGAGATATTTTTGATAATATTTGATAACGTTGGCTGTTGGACGAGATAAAGTATACTTGGAGTTTTGTGTGATCTGTTAGTGTAATAATTCATCATGTTTCAATAGATTATAAAACGCTATGGTTTTCTATATTATCAAACACCTAACATAATTTTTGTTATACCTAGATATAGAATCGATGGTAACTGGTTTATTTTTTACACAGGATTGTTGTAATAGATCAATTTCCTCTACTAGTCACAATTGAATGTATAGATTAAAAATGGCTTTTGCCTAATTATCTACATTTTTCGACTAGCAATGCTATACCAAACAGTTCTGATGATTGAGTTTATATACCTATTGATTGACTGAATAGCACTTAAATAGGTTTTGGATTTATAATTTATATTATTTATATATTTACACAAGTAATATGCGATATAATTTGTTTTCACTAAGTTTTAGCATGTCAGCGAATATATTTATTAAAACGCCATGTGTTTTCCCGATTATATTCTAGCATATTTTTAATTAAACTACTCTATACATATAACCGGTAATAGCGAAGGATAAATAATTAACCTATCGTATTGGTTGCTGCCTTAATTGTTTTAACAGCGTTGAACATGCAAAGGCTCCACCGTTGCAAACAAAATGGCGATCGGCATCGCTTAAATTATTATGGCGCCTGTATTAACAACGATTGTTGTTTTAGGCGTGTTATCGCCGACACTCGATGCTACGATAACGTATTTTAATGGCGCGACTATAAACGTATTTTAAATGATCAGAGATTAAGTTTTTTTATCCTTTTGTGAGGAGATATATGCTCTAGAGGTAATATATTTTCGATCGTCATTAAAAGAGGTCGACACGAACACGAAACTGTTATCATTTTAAAGTAAATGTTTGATACAGGACTGACGTTTTTACAAACATTTTGTCGATTTTGTTCTTATTTTGCATTCAAGGATATCTCAAGATAAATGAAAGATATGTACAGCTATCTTCTGCTACTTCAACTTACAGCTATTCAATGTTATTTGGTGTTTTATTTGCTATATCTCTTTTTCAGATTTTTTTCTCTTTTTCAGTGAACCGATAATTCTATTGCATATTAGCTTGGTGTCTTACATCTGTAATGAGCGTCATGATTTGCATATCATTATATTTATTATTTAATATTAAACCAAATAAACTAAATATTCAAATATTCGTTGGTGTGTTTATTTTGACTTGTTTCTATGTTTGTGTTAAAATGGTGTTATGTGGTAACATGTATTTTGATCAATGTTTCACTGTCAAAAAATCAAATAATCTTGCCAAATCGATAAGGATCATAGGAATTTCGTCAGAATGTCTATATAGAAAATATCAAATACTAATTTTCCAAATGAACTTATAATTGCCCTTGAAGAGGAATTTTCGTCAGAATGCCAATATAGAAAACATCAAATACTAACATTCCAAACGAACTGAAAATTATAAAATGGCGATCGGACAAGACGAACGACAATTTATTTCACACGTGAAATTATTTTCTTAGTAAAATTCTTTCCACATTAAATTCATTCATTACTATATGCATTTCCATCATCTTCTACGACTTTTTTTTCTTCTTCCCGGCAACATGATGGTGTCGAAAGGACTACGTCACTTTGGTAGCGATCCAATCGCCGTTTTATTTTCGTTCTTTTTCAGAATTTCAAAATACAGTGTCAGTAAAGTCATGATGGTCAATGTCTGCAGAGTACCCTGAAATCTACTCATTTTTTTCTTCTTCAGAAAACTTCAGAAAATGGACGAGGTTCTATGGTTAGGTGTATATTTTTTGTTGTATGTTGCCGATTTCTGCGTCAATTATGGGCCGATTTTCAAAGTTCGTTTTTTGTTCAAGGAGTGCATTGCCGAGGTGGTCCCATTGAAACGAAGTCAGGATTTGATAGGGGGAAAGGCGGGAAATCGAGGGAAAACCTCAACTTTCAAAGGCAGGTACAATTTTTTCACGTATTTTTTTTTGTCTAAAATAATCATATATTTGGGTATAATGTTATTGCTAAACTGATGAAAAATCGGAATTCATTCAATGTAAACGCCATTCAGTTTGCTTTTTGAGCACTAAACCTATCATATGAGAAATCGTAGAATCATTGTGGGCAACTGTTTATATGGTGTAGTGGTTAGAGCGTTAAACTTAGCGGAAGTCGCGGGTTCGATTACCGACAGCAAAGCAAATTTTTTTGTTCTAGTTTGGATTGAACATTTGTTATATCACCTACACTTGGTAGCGGACCCCAGGACCTGAAACGTTCCTTATTTTCATTCATTATTTTTTATTCCTATTTTTCCTCATACGAACTGCAATTTTGCTTGGGAAATTATAATACTTAACAAAATTATGAAACTTTGATGGCACTGGCAAGAAATATTTTTTTGAATTTGAACTCCAGATGTGTGGACTTCGTAATGTTGAATTTTATTAATTTCTTAATCTACTCAGTAATGTTATTGACAGTGGTTTGTACTCTATTTATAGATATCTGAATATTGTTACTTATAGTGAAATACCCTCAATAAAAGTGGATATGTTAATCCCTCACATTTAGGGATGTACTAGGGATTAACATAGGATACATATATAATTTGACATTTCCTTCTTGTACATACGCATAGATGATTCGCAGAAATGTATTTGCTGACATGATGTTTTATCGTTGGGCGATTACAGTACCTTGTTATTATTACCTGATTCAAGGATCATAATAATGTGCGCAAAATTCTAGAGCGTAAACGCAGCAATGCAGCTTTAAACAGATGGAATAATTTTATTATGTCGTTTCTTGGCAGTTTTTTAGTACTTATTAGATCATGCCCTTGATCGTTTCTGATACTGCATTTTACCTGAACTTCGTTGACAATTTCCTTTACAGTTTCTAGGTTTGTAACTCTGTCTTCATTTCTATTTGGATTATGTAAGGTGTCAGATCCACCAGCAGGACGAGGTTGGCAAATATTAGATAAATACTTAGTAAATAATTCGTCCTACTTTTTACGAGTACGAGTTTTGGCATTATGGTCGATATAATTATTAATGGCCTTTCAAAGAAAATAATCACTCTCTTGATTATCTGATAAGTTATTGAGTTTTTATTTTTTCGCTATATAAATTTTGTGTGAGTTGTTGAGCCAGTTTATTTAGTACAGTTTATTTCCTGTTGCTTTGTTGTTGAGAGATATCTAATTTCTCTTAGGTAGGTTATCTTTTGATTTTCGTTTTGTGGTATTCTTGATAGGATTAGACAACAAATTTCTTGCTTTCAGAAAACGAAAACGAACGAATGTGTTTGTGAGTTTATTTACGGTTAAAATGCATTTTAGATTGTTTTGTTCGATTTGGTATTTTACTATATTTTATATTGCTAAATTGTCTTCAAAAATAATAAACTATTTGAAATAATTGTACAAAAATATTAGCGAAAAACCAGTTTACATAAGAACAAAATATCTTTCCACCAAGTTAAAATATTTGTATTGATAGAAGCAACAGATACAGCAACGTACAGTTGAAAATATATTGCTATAATAAGTAAAATATAGTTTCAACCTCCAAATATTTGCCAGATTTAGATATGGCTGATATTTGCGTTTTCTGATACATCAGTAATAATAATAGTTGTAATATTAATAGATGCTGTAAAGGAGGTTCATTTGTACGATTTCTGTAAACTAGTACAGAGATTCATAAAGCAGATTATCGTTGGAATAGGCCTTTTGAGGTTAATCGGAATTTAGAGGAAAATCTTCGTATATATGTTAGTAATATTATACATGAAAGAAAACTTATAATTAATTAACCTCCATGGGGTTACAACAATGGATAACAACTTTAACTTAAATTTAAAAAATTTAAAATATTTTAATTTATATTAATATTAATTGAAATATGTTTAGGTTCTAAAAGAAATAATCTTCAGCAGATTATTTTTACTTATAACTAGCGTTAGATAACCTGACATATTCTTCAAATCTTATTGGACAGGCATTATCGAGCATCTGGATTGTTTCAATATATAAAAATGCTGGTGTTCAGTCATTCTAAATAAGTCCTTATAACTCTTAACCTCTTTTACAGCGGTCTCTTTTACAGTCTTCAATTGTCAGTTTCTTTTTCCTATATTTTGAAAGGCAGAGACAAGATGCGTAACTACTTTATTTTGGAATCTGTCAATTAATTATTACTAGTAATCGGCATAATTTTAGGTCATAAGTTTACGATGATTTGAATATTTTAATACAACTCATTTAGTTAGCATATTGATAGCATCATTCTGCAGAATTTTATTATATGTAAATAGATTGAGAGAATTTACGTCATAGCCGGTATATTTTCTTGTATTTTATTAATTTATTTTATGTAATACTTTTTATTTGTCTTTTGACGCAAACTATCTAGGAAGTGTTAGATTCAATATGTTACCGTTGATGTTTACGACAAGTGTGATTTTCTCGGTTTTGCACAAATAAAGTCATAAATTTAAATATACCAACATTAATTATTACTAATTTTCATATGGTAACAATGACCATAGATTATTCCTTCTTTACTTCATATCGATCTTTGACTACTCTGCCATTCATATATCAAAACAATATCTTGAATTACTAATTGTGAAGTTCCACATCTATACATAATCGTTTAATAGTATACACATTACATATATCTCCGGGTGTCCTAATTTTGCGATTGCTTTATATGAAACAAAATGAATCTGTTCTATAAAGATTAAATATATTGCAAACTAATATATTGCAAGCTCAATGCATATATAGCGCAATATTTAGCTCATTGTATATACCAGTATAAAAAACGGACAAAACATGAACCAGCTACAATGCTGGGCATATAATACAGTTGACACGTAAGGCGTTCGACTGATTACAAGAGGCCTACATCAGCAGTCATACATTTTATAGGCCCTGAGCTTTGTGTTTACAGGGAGATTTTTTTCTTTGTTCACATATATTTTTATAGGAGATGTTCAAATGAAACAATAAAAACTGAAACTAATTTTTTTATAGGAACGCATGACTTGTTAGCGTCCAAGAAATAGCGCGATAGAAAATAATACAAATATCGATTTTTTGTGTAAACATTGGTATAATTTCTCGTTATTCTCCTGAATTCAGCTACATGACAAAATCACGAAAATGACTAATATTTACTTCTATATTAATACATCAGTAATATATAAGTAAAGTACCTATAAATAATATTAGATGTTTGCCTGTACTTTGGATGGCGATACTAGCTTCACTGTAAAATTCGATGGTCTTGATATTTATCTATCTAAAATTACAGTTTTCTATTTAGAGTTATTGTTTCTATTCAGTGTACGGAGGCTAATTATGGAATGCTCAATAATACATTTTTTATATTCGAATCTTTTGTTGTTTGATTTAAAAACATCCTCTGTCGAAGCCCACTATAGCAAACTGTAGTAATCACTACAGATTTAACACAGTAGCATAACCTGATCCATCAAATCCCAATTGTGAGTTTTAGTATGCACTTTTCGTTCCTTCGACACGGTATCGCTATGTTGCCACGATGACAGACAGTCAATACATACAAGATTTTATCGAATTTATAAATAATATTTTGGTATTTATCATAATATAGTTTCATTTTTATTAAGTTAAATTAAGACGTATTGCTTGTTGAGCACGGTAAAAGTAAAAGTTATTTTTAGATGAAAAGGTATTGCCATATTAAAATCAATTCTTTCAATTCATTCATTGTTCAAGGTCTATTTCGTTATACTAAATTTAATTGTATCGTACCTCTAATAGATTTTAGCAGGAAAGTCTTGATGCATCCACCAAGTAGCCATGACTTTGCCTTATTCGACTACTACCAGATGTACTGGAAAGTCATTACCGAGTTTTCTAACAGATATCGCTAGGTTTAAATATGCAATGTTATGATTTTAGACATATGTCATTTTATTCTACTCATATTAAGCTTTAAAGCTATAAATATTATATTTTGCAAAAGTAATACCGTCATAGATTTATACCTTTTTGAAAATGTCTAGTTTTTGTCTAGTTTTAGAATGCAAGATGCGAAAATGCAGGAGTTTTTGGGTGACGACCTAATCCAAACTCAAAAACAATTGATAGAAGTGCTAAAGGTGGCCCAGGAAAAGATTAGCGACCGATTACACGTAATGGCAAAAAATCCTAAAGATGGGAAGATAGGGGTCACATCGATTTAATTGACAAAAATCATGTGTGGAATGCCCCTTCAAAGGTACGATCAGAATTAATTTCTGCATCCAATAATGAAAAGTGGATTTATTTTGGAAACCCTGAGCGCAAAATATTATGGTTATAACCTGGCGTAGCCGGCCGATCGACTCCAAGGTTAAATCGTTTTGATCGCAAGACAATGTTTGATTGGAGCAGAGTGACGTGGTGTTTTACGAACTATTGAAATCTAGTAGAACAGTTAATAGTTAGCGCTACCGACAATAAATGATCAATTTGAACCATACATTGATCGATAAATGTCCAGAACGGGCTCGAAGACACGATAAAGTGATTTTACAACACGATAACGTGCCATCTCCTAAAGCAAAACCGGCCAAGGAAGCATTGAAAGCACTTGAATGGAACATATTATCTCGTTCCAGACCTTGCCCTGTCCCAACTATCAACATTTCGCATCAATGGGACACGCACTTGAAAACCTGCATTTCACCAATGTCGAAAATGGCTCGAGGAACCATTCCTGCCAGGCCAAACCAAAAGACATGGTTAAACCATTACAATCTGCGACTCTGAATTTTTTCCTTAACTCTGCACTGACTGTTACATCTTACACTGATGGCTTTCTTTCTAGTATGGACGCAGTTCAAGTTTCAGATAAATACAGTAGAATTGGTAAGGTAAGCATTTGAAAGACTTTAGCCTTGATTGTATATTTGTACTCTTCCACACGCACCATCTTAGAGAGCCAAAGCTACTGTAATTTAGATGATTCGGCTGCACTTGCTCCAACTGGATTTTGTTGGGATTTTCAATAATAGGTGATCTGCATGATAAATAATACTACTCTTAGTATCATCATCAGTGCATATCAGATCGGTCAAGGGGTTTATAGCACCATATTGAATGTCATATCCAATTTTGAAAACTCTCTTAATGTAAAGCTGGCTTAAAAAGAAGCCTTTGAAAAACATTTGGATCAGTTTAATCAAAAATCTCAAAAAGTTGAGTACAGTTAGAGAGTTATTGTTTTACCAAAAAAGTTGCAAAAGTTACCATACTGTCGGGATTAGTAATTGTATATATATATATATCTATATATTTATATATGTATATATATATATATATATATATATATATATATATATATATATATATATATATATATATATATATATTATAGGCGACATGAAATTTAATAGTAATATTATTAATTAACAATTGGTATGTAGATTTAATTAAGAAAATTTCTTATATATCGGAAGACAATCTTAAATCTGAACCTGAAAATAATCAGATGGTACGCAAAGAAAATATTTTCCGTTTCATCCTGTACATGCTTCCTACACACCGTCCAACGTTTTTTCTTTTCGCGCAATCGGACAAAGCAAATTCTTTCAGCGGCGCATTCACTCACGTTTGCTGGTTCGCTTCTATGTAATTGCATAAAGACCGTAATGAGTCGATAAATTTTACGGTATTATTGCAAAGCGTACTTTGGATAATTTCAGGCATAAATCTTCTGGAGCCGTTCTAACGAACGCGGATGATTTCGGTCTGGTCGGGGATTTTCAGTTTTGCGTATATTTCGCCGTCGCCGACTGGTGTCAATAAAACCATCAAAAATGTACAACGATAAAATATGGTAGCAGTTTTTGTTGCTACTATAAGCCCAGTCAGTGAATTAGTTAGTCAGTCAGTTAATGTACAATGGTCGTCAACACGTTATAATGTTGCTGGATGAAATTTGATTTTCGTTTGAAACCAGGTCTGAAATATAACAAAATAGTAATGTAAATAAAATAATGGAATAACAATAATATTATCGCATTTAACTTATTTTAATATTATAATACATCTAAAACATATATTATCAAAGGACTAAAACCACAGTTAATTATACAGCCACATTGATATTACTTTATTTCTTTTTATTTTCTACTGTTTACTATCTGTGTATATCTTTCTTCTAAAATTATACCGATTTCCTCTGTATTTAATTTAATAACTGCATCTCCCCTAATTAATCCCAATCCCAAAAGTTTCAATAAGTCACAAGTCAATCACTAAAATGTTAATTTCCAATATACCTAACACTATCACTTCTTCTATTTATCAATATATTTTCATCCAGATCATAAGTGTTGTTGTATATGATGCTTTTTCCACATATTCAACATTTCTTGCTTGTATATCCTTTTGGACCTTGCATGTATATTGTATTAATTATTTGCCGCATGCAATGTCAATTCGTTTGGACTGAATGTGTAGCATTATGAAGGAAGGCACAATTCTCTGTGGCTATATTGTTCAGCAAACTGGTCTACAGTAAAGTACTGTTTGAGGATTATTTCTAAAAAAATATGACATAAAAGACAATTACGTATTCCATATACTTTTACCGAGTAACATCTAGGAATAGTTCATCCGTCAACATTGTATTCTTTTAAAAATAAAATTGGAGGTCCCGTTAGCCCTACTCGTAGGTTAACTTTAGACCATTTTTAAATTAAAAAATTTAACAGTGTATGAAGGGATAATTTACATCCCTCAAACAGCTTCATATTCTCAAGTTTTCTAATGATACTTCCCAGACTAAGACTCTGAAATATTATCAGCTATTAATGGAAACTAGGGCCCCCCATTATCGAGTTTCTGATGGAAGTAACTGATTAGAGATGTAGTTAGTTCCTGACGACAATAACTGGTTAATGGATTTGGCATTTTCAATTAGAGTAATCACAAATATTGAACAGCAATAGAACTTTAATAAAACATTCATTGCGCCAAAATAACGAATGACGGTTTATAACCTCTAATTCCTGTTATAAATTTTTGGAGAATTTTGTAGGCCTTTAGGAATATGGCTTACTAGTACCAAACCAAATCAAATTATTATAGATCGATTCGGCTACATGTTCCGATGCATCACACAGCATTCCATCTATTTAACTAGGATAATATGAGAAAAAAAAATCTGCTCCAGGATTAAAAGGAATTTTACGTTTTTACAAAATGCAATTGGTTATATATTCGACGTCATCTATGACATGCATTAACTGTTTTATTAGACGGGCTATATAATACACATATATGCACTTACATTTTACTTATTCAAGTATAATTTTAGAAAGAAACATTAATTTTCTTCAATTTCACGAAGCATCAGTAGCTTTAAATATATTATAATATCTGGTGCAGTTATTACTAAGTGTAGTTTCGATTTAAAAGGGACATCGATTTCCGAAAATTTAACTAAAGCAACAGAATATTCACTACATAATGCAATAGCAGAGCTCAAAATACATAAATTCGACATTATAACCCACCCATTAAACATAATGACAATAATTGAACTAGGAGTAATAAATACATTCTAATTATTTGAAAAATGTTTTATACCCGTACCGTATGGGATATTTACAGAAGAAAATCAAATTACGGAATCCCTAAATCCCCCATTTCAAATAAATCCACTTCATAAAGTATTTACTATCACGGAAGTTCATCAAGTGATAATAAAAGCAACTGAGTATAAAAAAGCTCCTGAATATGATGTATTAATTGAAATAATTCTGCAAGAACAACCAGAAAGAGCGCACAATTAATCACATTTGTATTTAATGAAATATTACTTTCAAATTACTTCCCTGTCATTAGGAAAGTGGCGGTAATCATCAAAACTCGGAAAAAACAAAGAAAATAGGTTATCTCCTTCAGGTCTATAAGTTTGTTACCTGCAATTTTTACGGATATATAGTTTACCATAAAACTAGATGAAAGATATACTGAATTAGAATTATTTTATTCGGGAGTTTCACAAGGCACTGGCTAGCGATGTAGGTTCTGCAAATTGCTTTAAAGTTACAATATACGCAGGTGACATGGTAATATTAGCATTTCACGAGGACCCTACCAAAGGAAATTATTAAAGAGGCTCCAAACCCACCTTATAATTGTCACTAAAAGCAATGAAATAAAATCTGCTTTACATTCTTCAGAAGAATATGGCAACCAGTGAATATAAATCCGCTGTCCCAGGTGGATAATACATAACCAATGTCTAAATTTGAAGAAGGATATACTTGCTAAACGAAACGAACCTGGACTTTACAATTGGGATTGAACAACAAAACTAAACGGTCATACAGAGTCCAACAAAGGTTTCAAAACAACGTATAGCATGCTATACTGGATACTCCGAAGTCAAAACATAAGGTCACCAAAGGAAGGTTGAGTTAACATAGCCTATTGAAATTTGGACAGAAGCTAACAGTTTATGATATACAACCACCAAAGGTACGATAGATCAGTTTATCAGAAGTTAAACTTGGCTGATAATTATCAGCAATTAAAATTTAGTACTTCAATGAATGTTATGATCGTATGTATCTTACGATTAGACATCTTGAGAACTTGGAACCAGTATATTATATTCAAAGTATAAATAAACGACCATAAAAAATACATGATTTTACGCTGTGACTATCTTCAATAACTCACTTCAAACAAGCAAAACTTAAATTAATGCAATTCGATCATTCGGCATAGTTTTGATGTACTACTAGTACTGCAAAAATAAATTGTGAAGGCACACTGGTGGACAGCGACCATTACCATTTAAAAAATTGGTTGTTACATTTAGTTCATGTTTTCCATAAACCTTATGAAAGCGAAAATATATTTAAATATTTGATTTAAATTATAATTTAGAGTAAAATGGAGAATTTTTTGAATAACAATAAGACCACCAAAATAATATTTTCTTGATATCAAATCTTGAAAAACAAATTTCGCTATTTTGTGGCGTTTTTACTCATACTCCCAGATGCAAATTCAATACAGAAAGAAATATTTCGAGAACTTATATTCATATTTAATCAACGTTTATATTTTAATCCTATTGAAAAATTCAAAACGTTCGAAATTAATTCTTAAATAACGTCTCCTACGTCGTTTCCGAAAAGCTCGCGTTTGACTCGACGCTCTTGAGATTTAATTTCAGCCGTTTGCTCGGGTCGACCTGAATGGCGCTAGAATAGTTCACGTGCCTCTTCAGATTAGGAATTTATATAATTTAACCCGGCTACGCGGACCTACTAAACCGGAATGTAAATGACGTCTCAATTTTCATTGTTTCGTTTTTTGAATGACATGTCATGTAATATATATATATATATATATATATATATATATATATATATATATATATATATATATATATATATACATATATATATATATATATATATATATATATATATATATATATATATATATATATATATATATATATTTATATACATATTTGCGGGTTGGGATAGGCACGAAGTTGATCACACACATCGTCTATTTATTATTGGCTCATCTATTTCTAAATTATAATCTTGTACTAATAATTCACACATTACACATGTACAATATAAAAATTTCCTCTTACAATTTGAATTAAAAATAATTATATAGGCCGAGAAATAAATATTAAAGGATTTACAGTAGATGGTGCTACTGTGTATCAAAACTCAGTGGATAAATTTAGATTGACAATGAAACATGTTTAATTTTTCACTATGTGTCATTTCGTCGAGGTGTGAACAAAAATGTTTGTTAGTGTGTTGAAAATGTTTGAATTTATACTAGGGGTGTTGGCCACCGAAAAAATATCAATATGTCGCTTTATCGATATTTTAAAAAATATCGATATATTGCATTCGATATTTAAAAAATATATATATATGGAGATATATCGATAAAAATATACTTTTTACATATATTATTTTCAACAAGTATAAAAATATTGATAGTTTACAAAGAATATATACTTTTTTTCTAAATATTTCAGAGTAGTGATATTTTTAATGAACATTTATAATTAAGCCCCAAGTTTCACTAAACCCTTAAATTAAAGTACCAATTGCTCAAAAAAATATTGAACAGTATTTGTCAAAAATATCGATATTTTTTTCAGAAATCGATATATCGATATATCGATTTTCGTCATCCCTGTTTGGTACCGAGTAAATCGCATTAGCGGGAACTTTCACTTTTTTACTTCAAATTGAAGAAAAAAGGCGGCTGAAGGCCATCGAAGGCTGTGTAAAGCTCATGGCAACCTTGTTCTATCAACTTCAACATGCGAATACGGGTTCCGATATTTTAAAAGAGGTGATTAACACCACTAAAAGACATTAGGAGTAATACAATAAACCATATCCACTCGGGTGAAGAATATGGAATGTGATCCAAAAGCATGGGAATTTTGGCCCGTATGAATTCAGTCATACGGTCATAAGTCATTAGGTCATTTGTGAAATGTTTGTTTAACGGAAAAATCAGAAAGTTTTTTTCATCATATTATTACGGGTGATGAAAAGTGTATGTCTTACGATAATTGAAAGTGAAAAAATCATCAGTGAAAATGCATGACCACCTGGCCATGCATCCAAATTATTGGGAAAGCCGAATATCCATGGCTCCAAGCTAATGCTTCTTATTTTATTTGGTGGGATCAGCCGGGTGTTATAAAACCGGTGAAAGCGTACGTGGAAATATTAAAATGTGAAGTGTTACCCCATCCACCGTGTTCTCCAGAATTAATATATGACTCGTGACCAGTCTGAGCCACTCTTCTCTTCTAATAAATTTAAGATCAAAATACTAGCGGTTCATGGATAGCCTCCTCTTTGTGCAGGTCTTCGCTGGTTACGTAACGATAAGCATTGGTAATTAATCGTGGAGCTTTATTTCGGGAACGTTGGATTACTGCTCTGATTTTTGTCTAACATGATGTTTCTAATTTAATCTAGCATCAAGA
This sequence comes from Rhynchophorus ferrugineus, assembly GCF_030347505.1. Lineage (NCBI taxonomy): Eukaryota > Metazoa > Arthropoda > Insecta > Coleoptera > Curculionidae > Rhynchophorus > Rhynchophorus ferrugineus. The sequence continues at coordinate 38,829,096 of NW_027472583.1, forward strand.
CGGATGTCGAGGTATTTTGATGATTCTGCTGGAGGAATCGAGCGGGTCAAGTGATTAGGTTTTTGTTATTTTGCCACAACGTAAAATTAACATAGACATTTATCATAATATGCACCTGTTTTACGATTGTCTCTATTCTTTTTTACTAATTAGGAGTTACATCCTATAATTAGTTTCATATTAACCGTACTCTAAAATTCTAGTTGTAGCGACAGCTACGGCCCTTTAGGCCACCATGTATTCACCTACAGCAAGTTCAAAGTCTGGCAACTCCGGTGTATTGTTTCCCGACTATAAAAGACCACCACAATGACGTCTCCCTCTCTTTTCTTTTCTCTACCCCTTTGTAACAGTACCACTTCCACAGCGCTACCGTACTTCCTTTACCTAACCTAATATCGTGTCCATTCTCCCGTCGATCACACGTATCAGTTTAAATCGAAATAAGCAAGTATTTCTTGAACCAGTGTTTTTAGATCTCGTGCCAAATTCCTTCCACAAAATAGTAGTGAGTGTTCAGACAAACAATCGCATCGACAACTTCACATTCCACCGACCGACCAGATGAACATTTCTGCGTAGTAAGCGTTAGTAGCGCCATCTACTAGCTAACGTTTTAAAAGTTTGTTTTTTCCGGCCTTCCAATAACATGGTAGGCGCGACGTTTGCGAAATAATTTGCACCGTCGAGATTAAGGCCTGCAGAGCTGGGATTACGCTAAATGGGAACCTGTTGGATGGCGGGCAGCTTCCACTGCAACTGTAATTGATTGAAAGTCTCAGTGAGAAATAGCTGCAGGGCAACACTTTTTGTTGCAATTGATTGGTTTATTACTGGCTTAACTTACCGGCCGTCGATAACGTTTAGCGTTAATTAACTAAATAGGACGACCGGAATGTCAATTGTAGATTATTCCGGTTCTCGAATTCCAATTAAAAATATGTCAAATACTCTGAAACGGTTAATGTATGACATTTAATATTTCTTTCCACTATCTTTCTACCTATCCTTCTTTTTAGTATTCCGAGTTCCTCTACTGGTAAGGCACACATTTCGGAATAATTTTTGGATTTCTTACATTAAAAAATAGGTTCATAGAGAAAACAACTTTTTTTCTGATGTCAAGAATGCTCTTTGTCCTCGGTGTCAAAATCACTATGATTAAAATGTCGGTGTAAAACCAGTTGTTGTAGTCGATGGAACATGTTTGCTATAAGCTTCATGCAACGTTTGATAACCTTTACCCGGTTATTTTATTCAATCTGAAGTAAAAACGTAAAGTTCACCCAGGCAAGCGCACTTCAATGAAGTTGGTTACAAATGTACCCAATGCGACTTAATATATTAACTTTAATTTATAAGCCTCATACAATAAAGAAGAAAGCAATCGATGTAGTCTAATACAGAACTTAATAATCTAATTCTAATACAGGTAGTAAATAGTATTCAATTAATAGAAATAAATTCAATAGAAATACAACACAATTTCTTCATCTTCACGCCACTCAACATTTAGATTAAATTTTTATAGGTTCCAAAATAGAGATCCAGCCAGAAAATCACTTCTTAATTTCAGCCAAATATGGGGGTATGGCGATTTGGGGGGAGTTTTTCTCTTCAAAAATGTCACAGCGGAAAATTCGAAAATGTAATGAATATGTATTTTAATTTTTACAAAATCATTTAAATCCTATTTAAGATAAGCGAGGGTAAGGATAATCGAGGGTCTGATAGTGGATCTTGTCACTATAACTTTTAACTTTTAAATTATTTAATTTTTAAAAAGTTGCACACAATTAATAGCGACTGGAGCCACATGCAGAGTCGCATGTAATGCAGACGTAATCAATTTAGAGAAAGAAAGCCGATAATTATATAAAAATGCTAGGACAAGCTAACACCAGAAAGAGAATCTTATTGCAATGATGTGGATCGCTGCAGAGAAGTATCGGACTCGGTGTGAGTATCGGACGTTGCACTAAACACTTAGGATATTACGGCAGGAGTAACTATCAATCAACAACAATATTTAAAAGGCAGATGTAACCTTGGTAAAGTCATAGGATGAGGGTCTCTAATGACACAGGAAGTTATTCGTAGAGCTCTACAATTATAACCCACCACAGGGTTTTTCCCCGCCGCCAGAGCAAATTACATTCCAGAAACTTTATTTCCTGATCACAAGCCTACAGTGGACGGATTGCGAATGTTAGAAAAATCATTAATAGTATAATCTGTACTGAAATAAAGTAAGTAATGCAAGATCTATCGAGGTATACGCCTCTAGGTCTAATGTGTAGAAGGTGCTTATGAACTTCACACGGATGGAACTTGAAAGATCTCACGAGGAGATAAGTCGAGAAGAGCAGGAGGCACTTGGACCTAATCGAGGTTGTGTAGATAAAATTTTTGTACTACGGTAGTTGATGGAGAAACATATTAGATGTGGAAAGTTTGCGATTACCGTTTATATTAATTTTCGTTCTGCTTTCAAATGTATACTCTCCCCACTTTAGGCAGTTTTGGAAGTTGAACTTGTTCTGTTAAAGAGGTTAAACTTTTTCAAGCATCTTAACATTCTAGCTTAATGCATTCTATTCAACTGCTTGGTATCAGAAGTGAAGAAAATGCCATCTACCGCTGTGGTAATAAATCGAATTGGCCAAGCTACAAGAGATTTTGCTTATATAAAATGGTGCGTATTGAACATGTGTAAATGCGTCTGACATATACACATATACACCCTAAAAATATGATGCTGAAGGGCACTGCGGTAACAGCAGCATATAGGTCGTGATTGTGAAACAATACCACTAAGCGCCGCGCTATGAATTGGTTATTTAATCAATTTAATTTAATTTAATTAAATTTTGCCCATCATCCAGAGGGCACCTAATTGGCCACTCAAGTAATTTGATTGGTTTTATTAATCTCTATTAATTTGAATCTCCATTATAGGCATCTGCAAGAAAAATATTTTACTCTGAATATATTTGATTGGCTCATTAGCAACGCTTGGCACGTGACAGCCTTGTCGTCATGTTTAATTGACCAATGAAATTTAAATTAAAAAAAATATTTTTCTTAAATAAATTTATTAAATAAAATTCAATTAAAAATAAATATAATATGTAAAAATAAATATATCTATAAGATATAAATATTATACACACACAAACACACACACACACACACACACACACACACACACACACACACACACATATCTATTATGGGTTTACCCAAAAGTATATAGTACACTTTATCATTTGTAATATTCTATCTGGAAAATCATTGTACACTACATGTACAATTAAAAGGTTTTGAATTTACATTGTTAAAGATATTTAATAAAAATATGTTATTATCGAAGTGGAAATATCGCGGGATAAAATAAAAGAGTTGTAAAATTAATAAAAGAAGTTAAAAGAGACCTACTGTTATTTTACTAATTTACATTACATTGTAAATAAAACCATTTTCTGGGGCATAAGATTTTGCCTTGACTCGTTTATTCATATAGGAACATCTGGAATTGAAGTTATAGAGTCATCTCCCTAGTATAGAATGTAATATATATATATATATATATATATATATATATATATATATATATATATATATATATATATATATATATATATATATATATATATATGCTCTAGAATAACATATGCGCCATATATATACATGATGAATATTCTAAAAATATACCTTATGTTGAAATATCAACAAAAACAAAAGATTATTATGCCACGTATATACAATCCAGCATATAACCATAAATGTGTGTGAATGTGTGGACAGTGTGTGGAATTTTAGATAACACACTGCAGTACTGCAGCTTTTTTGCAACAAATAATGAATACGATTAATTAAACCTGTGATATAAAAAAAGGTATAAAAATGTGGTAACACGAGATAATACATAAATAGATTTACAGTATTTGATATTGTCATATAATATATTGTATTATGTTTATTGCCTTAGTATACAATAAGTTTTAGCAAAGTATGACTCAATGAATCATCGATTACATTGTTTCCTACAAATGGTCATATTTATATATGAACTCTATAAGAAGCCTATGATTCTGATTGCCGCCTTCTTACTGTCAAGCATGGGAGGTTTTAAAAAACAATTGGTGACTTAACTTTTTTGAATAAATATTCTGTATATTTTAGGTGTTCAAATTATTTTGTTCATCCCCTGCATATGCTGGAGCTGGAAGCATCATTGGAAATTATTTTTCCAAAAAATATGCTGATATAAAGTTGAATCTAATTCCTCAGGGCCAACAGTGATATCGATATTAACAAGTTCAACAAATTTACCGATATTAGAAGGAAACTTATATTCATACGAAGTAATAATTTGAGATTTCCAGAATGGAAACGGAACTAAATTTGGCAAAAGCTGTTAAATATCTAGTAGAGTTAACATATAGTTAATGAGAAGAAGGAAGAAAAAAAATGTACTTTTACAATATTTTGATGTAAAATTGATTTTTGCAGTTTTTTAATCTAATTACCCGAATAGGTTCCAATGATAATCTGTGTTTATTCTTTTAACGGTTTCCGAACAAAATTCGATTTGTATCTTAAAAAGGCTTATCATTAGACTTTTGGTTCGATTCGGGATCTTGGTGATAGATGCAAATCTATCTTTTAGTGTAGCAGATCATTTATTTAATTGTTTTTAATGTGTCACACGAAAATGTTTTTGTTCTATTGTTTAATAATAAATTTGGAGCCGGCTTTGAAAACAGAGTGGAAATTAACCGCGAGATTTTGTTCACGAATGTTCTTATGGAATATGGAATATTAAAATACGTACTCAACAAACTTGTTCAATTTTTATCTAAATTTCTTGATTAAACTACTAATACCTAATAAATACAAATTGGTATTCCGGAAATTCTATTTGAAATCTAAAGATGATAAGATTATCTGTATTATTAATTATATTGCTTTACACTTAATTTCTTTCAACTCAAAGTTCACTGAACAAACCTTTATTTTTATTGAATTATTGTTCATTATCTATAAAACTTCATTTTAGGGATTATACAATTACGCAAGCTAATAATAAAGTCATGAAATATTTTTTTAAGACAATTAATTAAATCTTATATTTTTATAATATTATATAAAATCATAGTTTTCTTAATTAAGCTCTAATACAACATTTACTTACAATAATGTTAACAAATAGTATCAAATACGAATACTATGTCACTATGTGTTCAGATTAGGTTTCTATAATAATAAGAGCTTCATTTTTTTTATTTTTGTTGCTGGAATGAAATATCAATGTAGGAATATTAAGTTCTACAAATTTTTTTTTTCCATTTAGCTTCTGGTAAAAGAGGAAGTTTTCTATACAAATATTTAAGACATTTATTATATAGCTGGGCAATATTTTTCATAAAAAGCCCATATTATTGAAGTATAAAGCATGGAAACCTTGAAAAACCTTTTTGTGAACCAAGAAGCATAAATCATCCAATCGTGAGATGTATTGGAAAGTGGTTAATTTCCTGAAATTCTAATTTCACTTTTATTTTCATTTGATTTTAATCTTCCATTAGATTCCATAAGTATTTCATTATGCACTATACCATTAAAAACATACTTTTAAGATTTGTATCTTGAAATATTGAAACCTGAGAAATAGGTGATGAAAACAACAAAGAATAAATTAGATCATTAATATAAGTTATTGGAAGTAGTATATCGAATTGGTATGCCAGGCTGGCTAAAATGTTTAATTAAAATGACATTAACTCCAACAAAAACCAGAATATTTACATATGAGTTGGGATATATAACAGTGAAGTCAAAGGCAATTAATAAAAAGGTGAACAACTCAAAAAATTAAGAAAAAAATCTGTAAGAATATTAGTATCAGAAGAACAAACAGTGAATGAATGAATGAGGAGATACGAAATATAAAGTTATAAAATAAATCATTCTCTGCAAACCAAGGATTGTTGAATAGAAAACATCCACCAAAGAAGACGACTATATATCGTATATCGGTGTAGTATAAAAAAATAGCAGTGCCTACTAAAAAAGAACTGATTAAAAGTATATTACAAACATAATTACAACAAGGACGGAATGAACGGAAGAGAGCAGGAAAGATAAAAAAGAAAGACGAAGGTAGTTATAGACGAATTAAAATATACTTTTTTTGGAGAGAAAAATGAGAGACTATGAATTTTGCAAAAAGAGTTAACGATAGGAAAATGTGTCAAAAAATAAATTAAGAAGTTTGTACCCGACCGATCCAATCAACTAGGGTTTGGAATGCTTCTCTAGATGTCACGACATACTTGATATGATGTTCAAGTAAATTATTTATTCCGTATTTTAGCCGTTCTACATTAGAGTTTGAATTTTATAATGGATTTACTAAAATAAGTTATTAATTAATTTTCTTGATAACTAACATAATTAATAATAATGATATTATTGTTTATTATTATAATATTTTATATCCTATTCTCTCAATTCGTATGTTTATACCATTTTTCTTTTTGTAACAATTTATAGTGTTAAATTTTTATTATTTTTGAATTACCTATTTATATCTTTATTCTTCTTTATACACATATATATTCTTACATTAATTGCAATGCCACATATAAACATAACACGATGCTATTATATTATATGTAGATTCTGCTAACTAACTAAGGTCATTTTAATTATGTTATTATAATTAGTTACTATATTATGATTACTTCTTCTTCCTTTTAGTTATCAATGTTATACTCTTACTAGTATACCTTCAATGAACCCATCGCCTATATTTATGTCTCTAAAAATATTATATCTATGACCTCTCTCAAATAGTATTTTTATTAACATGATATAAATGTAATAAAATTATTTTATTTAGATTCTTCAAAATTAATTCACTATCTCTTCATGTTTTGAAAAGCTTAATGTTACTTTACAAAAACCTTGAAATATCAGGGAGAGTTATATATATTAGAGAGAGATATATTCAATTCAAATAATCACGATTATAAACAATCAAGCGTCAATCAAGTGACTTTATTCATAATAAAAGCAATTATTATTAAAGGTCCCTCAAATAAACACGGCATTATAAAGGAACAAAAACCATTGCAAATATATGTTTGTTTAAAATAAAACCTTCAAACATAGCAATGAGCCAAAGAAGTCACTGTACTGTTCTAGGAATTGAAAAATCCCAGGTGTCAAAACTAAATATTACCTTTGCGGTAACAGGTAGATTTAACAATGGCACTTGCATAAAGTGATTCGTTTCGGTTAACAAACACTCTCCCAACAGATCTATGACCATGCATCCTTTTTCTTTTTATCTAAGGACAATCTTCGATATTCGAACTGAAAAGAGATGGAAACATGCGCGACGAAGGTATAGTTCTGACAAATGATTCAGGGTTCATTTTTACGTAGTCTGGTTGTTTCTTTCACGGGGCCGGATATAGAGTTTCCGAAAATCAACTGAAGAAGTACCTAGAGTTGTTTTGTTGCGTCGGCGTCTGAATGTTTGAGGTGTGAAATCATTTGGGTCATAAGTTGGTATTTGGTGCAAAGCAAGTGATCGTACCACTGGCAGATGGATTCTAGGAATGATATTTGAAACTATATCACTTGGATGAAATACTGAATTTAGTGTAGACGTGGAACAAAAATTATATTTAGGTACATAGAAATTATTATTTGCTATTAAAAAGGAACTTAAATTAAAATTCAGCAGTTCAAGTAAACCTAACGTAAAAGTAGAAAAACTATTGTTAATATATTGTGGAGTAGTTAAGAAATAACAAAAATATTATATATATATATATATATATATATATATATATATATATATATATATATATATATATATATATATATATATATATATATATATATATATATATATATATATATATATATGCTTTATTATATGTGGGTCACAAAAATATTATTCTTCATAATATTTCCAAGTTGACGAAAATAACTGAAATTATAAGACCCAGTAATCTGAATAATATTCGCTTATCTCGAGAGATTACCTTATTTTTCAAGATTGTTTGTAATATATAGTGCAGTTAAATTGTTATCTCTATTTAACATTCCACTATAATCGAGCTTACACACAATATAATTAGACGTGTTGTAATTCAAAAACAAAATTGGGGAGTCCACATCTATAAAAAATAATTGTTGGGCTATTTGCCGCAGCCGGTATTGCTTACTTTAATATTACTACATTTTAGGTATGGGTTTGGTGATTGTTTGAATACGTAGTGCTGAACCGCTTTCCTTTTATCTGCTTTTGATATAGTACATTTAATACGCATAGTTTAATATATCTTAACATTTACCTTGCTTATAATTTAATGATCCGTAAAATATAATTGGAATAACTTTTTTTATATATATAATGATGTAAAAGAGTAATACATATTACTATATAAGAAAAAATATAAGAAATAAGAATATAAATCTAAGAAACATATTATAGAATAGAAAAATGAAAATTGCTTATTATTATTTAGTTATTTAAACTATCTTATCAATAATTTGAATAGTAAATAATTTACTATATTTCGTATTTTATTGTGAAAAGGTAAATATGCAGCAATGGTTTTATGTTAACTTTTTTGCTATTGTAGATACATAATGAAGTATCTTATTATTTGTTTTCTAAATTTTCTCTCAGGTTAGAATATGTGATTTTATCCGCAAGAGTCAATCTTCTGCGATTGAATGTAGGAAAATTGATAAGCCTCCCATCCGTGTGATATCCTCCAATCGTATCGATATAATATGTCGTTTAGGAAATGAAGTTATCCTATTAAGATATCATAACTATTGATGGCATGTGTGTCGAATGAAAAGTGAACAATTTTCTCTTCTGACTTATGAGTTGAAACCATTGTAATCTGCATCTCTGAATTTATTCCATAGCTTTGCACTAACCATTGCATCTTAAATGAATGATTTCACTTTTAACAGGATCTTAGAGAGAAACATATAGAATTTTCTTTAGTAATCGCATTTGAAAGATCTTATTCTTAGTATAACAGTATATCGGAGCCATACAGAATAATTGGCTAAATAGCGATTCTAAGTCCTGATTGACTGTTTTATTGTATTTTATATTTGTTATATTTAGTTTACTGATTGTAATATTTAGATGAGGGGCTTGAAGAATAGGAGCTTTACAGTATTTTTTTTATAATAATTATTTAAAATCAATTACTTTCGGAAATGCGGGAAAAATTAATTTAAATCAGCAGAAGCGCAGTGGAAGCCTAAATTGATTAAGTACAAAACGCTTTATTTCTTATGGCGAGATTAATATACCCCTTAATATAGAACAAAGTAATTTTGGTTATATCGAAATAAGATTCATTTTAAATTTCAAAAATACTCAGTTGAAAAAATAAAAAAGAAACATATGTCAATGCGTTGTAATAAGTTAGCGGAAAATCAAGTGATGCGGTGACATATTGAACAAACTCGTAGGTTGGAGTATGCAGAAATAGAACATAAAGTATATATATTTAGTTGAAAATGCAACTGAAAATGTAACTGAAATAGTGCATATATGTAAAAGAAACAAACACAGAATGCCTCAATTTAATATATTACATACATGCTGTGTTACTGTAAATGGGAATTTATTAAAGAATATTGGTACAGTATATATTAATAACAATATTTTTCATCGATTTCTACAACTCATCCTCATCATTCTAGAAGCACAGCAACACCGTACCAAATTGTTTAAATGACGTCGGCAGTCATCTGCAGTTACAAAGCAGTTAAACCCTGCTCATCCTAGTTAGCATAGTTATACATAGCAGAAATTTATAATTGTTGATTGGAATTTCCGTAGTAGATCTGCTTTCACAATCCCTCGAAATAAGCCGTAGAGAACTATTATTTTAAGCAGTTTGAAAGGGCATTTTAGTGTGGAATTCAAATATATGTAAATGTCTAGAAATAGTTGATTCTTCAACTGGTAAGCTATTTAAAACTTATTTTAAGTCTGAATTGGGCTTTTTTCCGACAAATCTTGCAATTTATTATCCTTTTTCCTCCAGGCAATATGACCAGCATCCTCATTATAGATTTGTAGACATGCTTGATGGGCTTCGATAGCAGTTTTCTTCAAATCAAACAAATGCAACGAATGTCCAATATACAATTTTGGATTGTCCACGTTTAGCGCCTTTATACATTATATAACTCAGTAATACTGACTTAAATGCACAACTATTTCTGATAATCAACTATGAAAATTCGTATGTGTAGATAATTAACCCGGTATAGAAAAAAAAATCCATTAAAATTTCGCACTTGCTTACACAGCTTAAAACAATTTATAAAGTGATAAAAAAGTATGAATTCTTGCAACACCAAAGTGATCACCTTAGTTATATTGAATAGCACAGTTGGTATTTACAGTACAGTTTTATGGTATTTAAACATATATTAATTTTCTGGATAAAAATAATAGTAATAAATTTGTTTTATTAACATAAACTTCCGGTATTAATAATAGGAGGTGATATATTTTATTATTTAGCGTATAGACCAAACTTTCTATAACGCCCTGTAAAAGTAACATGTCGAAGAAATACAAAAGGTATGTCTTGTACAAACACTCATGGTGGCTGGTCAAATAATGTGAGGCCGCTAAAAGTGTTTGCTGAAGAGTTCACATTAGAAGCTTCTCTTCACGAAATCTTCCTAGAAAAAGAAAACACAACCTGAAAAGATTATGTGTTTGTTTATATACAAGACAGAACCGACTTACGACGCTCAGCCGCTGCTTTTTAACGTTTTTTTTTTCGGTGCGGACCAATCGATCTACGATGACATTCATAAATATGTGATTCCATACCTTCTTGATTAATAAAACTTTTTAAAACTTTGAATTTTACTAAGGAATAGTTTTATACATTTTTGGTTTTATTATTGAGTTTAATTAGTAAGAATTGCTTATAGTATTCGATGTTTAATTTATTATATAAAAAATCTGTTCTATATACAAAACTATTATGAAAATATTTTTAGTCTTATGAATACTGAGAACTAGTATTATATTTTTAGGTATATTCGCTGCAATATCAACAAAATGTAATATTTTCTTTTTATCTTCTACTTATTTAGAGTTATTTATTATTAGAGTTTATTTTGAACAACTAGCATTTATTATGCTTGCATGTATATTGATCAGTTATCTCTATTAGTAAAAATGCGAAGTATTAACATAAAAATATGATAAAATGTAAAAAAATAAAAATGTTGGTAATGACTTTTGTAGTAAATTCGTGAGGTACACACTTTTCAGTTTTTCCGTTAGCAAAATAGTCTGCCTTGTCTGAAAACAATTTATTAAGTAATTTCCAGAATTTCTGGTAGTGTCTTAAGATGTTCAGCATAGTTTCCACCGAATAAGTCTAACAGTTCATTGGTTTAGAACTTTTTGGATCGCCCTGTTTGTTCTATTTCATTGACACTAAAACTATAACTTTTAAATTATTGAAACCAAAACTTATAATAAGGTTATGAGCAGCATAGTTATATATTTCTAAAAGTATTTGATGGCCTTTGATGACATATTCAGTCAAATTAGGCAACAAAGGTAAGGAATGTTGATATGTAATTGAACGATGAACGAACGAACCCACGATTAGTGGTTATTAACTATATATATTGATTAGTTCAAAAATACTAAATAGAAAAGTGTTATTTTGGGCACGCAAATATCATACCGAAATATCCATCGAGTTTAACAATTATGGGACCCATAATTATTTTTCAAAAAAATCATAAAGGGCAGACTTAAAATCATAAGAAGCAGATATACGATCCTCGGTATTAGGGCTATCGACTAGCGAATAATCAATTAAAAATTAACCCAGACATTATCCTACTATGTACATAATTATATAAACATTTCCAGATTTCAGCTGGGAGGGAAATTCTGTAAATATAAATTATACATTTAAGTATGTACTACTAAAGTATCGATTGGGCCAAGAAATGATCCTCCCTTAATTTGGAATCTGATAAATATTTTGTTTCAATCTTAGCTGAGCTCGTGTAATATTTTTGTTGTATTATTTCTTTTACCTTTAATGTTTGGAAGCTTTAACGACAATTTGACAATTTAAAATAAAAAAATATTTAATTTACCTAAAAACTATTTTATTTCAAGGAAAAACTAGCAACTGTCAAACTGTGAGAACAAAACGATACTGTAGATTTTAAATATATTCTAGTATAAAACAAATATTTATGTCTAGATATTTCACTAATCAAACCATTCAGTCTTAACATAAATACATGGCATCGTGCCTTCCAATAGATAGTTTTCGTATTCAGGACCAGTTGCACTAAATACAATTATCCTAAAGAAACGACCAAAGAGCTGTACCTAGTCTTTGTCCCGTTTGCACAGTTTATAGTAGTACTAACTTGATTTGTGAATATCGCCTGTACCTCCATTTGCTAGTTTGTCCTTGACGATCTTCCGTTTAACACTGTTTCTACTTTAATTTCAACAGCATGCTCTACATGGTACTGTTATCCAAGCTTTGGGGTCTCCAAATTCTAATAGTATTTGGCTGAGAAATTCAGTTACTGTAATCTGTGATAGGTGGCCGTACATCCTCAACTGCAAGCTTCTGTCCCAAATTCGGGTAGACTATGTTAGTTCACAGCCATACATATTCAATCCGTATTTGGTAGCCTCACACCTTCAACTGTGCTGTGCTGGATGACTTCACGGATTATGAATATTTTTTAAAGCTTATAACTAGTTGTATTTGAATTCCCTCAATCTACTTTTGTGATCTTACAGCTGTTGCGCTGTTGTTGTTGATACTTACTTCCGAATGCAATGCTTTGTCCATCAACATTAACCTGTTTTCTTTTCTTGATAATTAATTTGATTTCAGTTAATTTAATATACGATATGTTTTGAATTATAATTGAAATCTTGTATTCAATTCAGATTTTATATTGTCAATAATAAATAATACCAAAGCAACCGGTTTCTGAATTGAAAACGGACTGTTTTGAGGGAATTCGGATTTATCTTTAAAATTTTAATATTCTGGTATATAAAATTTAATACATATTTATGCCATGATCACAATTCGAAACCTAAACATAAAAAATTCATATTACGTTAATATCGATAGATCAAACACATATAACGTAAACAAATAGAAAATCTAGTAAATAAAATAATAGTAGTAGTCCACTAGAGTAACCAAAAACAAATTAAGACGATATTAACGCCATGAAGTTGAATCTAATTTTGAAATCGAGTACAATAATTAGAATTCTCATTGAGACCGCTCAAGTGGGATCACTTGAATTTACATACAATTACGAGCCGAAGGTAAGGTCAAAAAATCTTCATCTTAACAAGAAATTGTTGTGTTAATTCGTACTATAAGCGAAAAGAACCTTGTTAAGAAAATCATGTAAACTATATGAACGAATACATTTAGTGGTGACAAGAGGCAAAAATATCAACGCAATTACTGAATGAAATTGTATGTAAAACATAGTTAGAATTTTTCCAAGTACCTTCAGCCAATTAAAGAAGGACAGTGTAAAATCAAATGTAATGTTATGACTTTGTATTTCAAAATATATTCCAAGGTCTTCAAGAACACTTTTCTATAAAAATTTAATTGTCATTATCGCTCACAGTTCCATAATTGCTTGGGTATTATTTATTCCATAATAACTTCAATATCATTATTAAACGTACAACTATTACTTCTTCTTCTTCTTCTGTTATTCAATTAGTGCATTGATGTTATATTGATGTGCGGCTGGAAACTGTTTTGGTGGCAGATATACATGCCATTCCTGAAGCTAGTCCTTTTACTGTACATTCAAAAAACACCATGACTAAAATCGTGTCAATAATTACACTATGTTTAACTGTTTACTTTAATTCCCATTTTATATTGAGTAATTTTGTTTTCAAGATTAATTTCGAAGAAAAAACGAATGATTTCCGTCAAGCATTGAATTTATAAACGGTTCAGTATTGCACTCTTAAAAATTTAAGAAAATGATAGTATATTCGAATTATAGTTCTGTAATGAATAATAAAGAATTATTACAATTTAACACAATATTTTCTGTAACTCTTTATATAATGAAATCATATTCCGATCGAACAGAAGATTAAGAATGTGACGCCATTTTAATACCTAATTTTCTATAAGAATATATTAGGTGCTTGTTTGTATTTTAATCAGCTATATCTATTGGTGAAATTAAAAAGTATTAATGTAAGCCACTGAAAATAAACATTCTATAGTTTTAGCATTTCTGGGTACAAAATATTATATTTTCCATTTAATAAGTATTTAACAAACGACAAACAAATGATCTAACAATGAAATGCAAGGCTTCTTGGACAAAAACCGAGCTCAAAATCTCAAAAGAAAAGAAGACATGAACTTTTTCCAGGCACGCGTTGGGAAATATCCAAAACGAGAAAACAGAATTAAAATTATTTGGTTTCATTAAAATTGAGAAACAAAACATACGAATTGACTGAAAGTATAATTTCGAAACGCCTTAAAATTGCGGTTTCATTGTTTTGACAGGTAAAAACAAGAGCTTTTTGGGAAGTATCGTGACTGGCTATGAGTTATAGATTAGTCTAGGGGAGTTATACACCTGTATATAAATAGGAATATATATATGGGCGTAAAGATATGGGAAATAAGCAAGATGTAGTGTATTACGGGCTGTTGAGCTACTAAACTGTTAAATCCGACGTCATTTGAATGCTTCATTGTTGTAACGAATAGCAAACCTAAAGTCATCCTCTTGAACGACAATATTCGGCGACATGTTGCGATAGTTACAGAGCATATACTGTTGTAGCTCGAATGGAAAGTTCTGCCGCACCCAGCATATTTATCAGACATAGCACCTTCTGATTACCACTTGTTCAGATTTATGCAGCATGGCTCCGATGGCATAACAAGTCAATTAAAAAGTCCCCGGCCTAGTAAAACACATTATTTTGGCAAAATTAGTTTTTTTTATTCAACATAATTCCCTTCAATGGTGATACACTGATTACAGCAACCCTCCAACTTTTCGATACCGTTTTTAGTAGTACGATTTGCCCTTTGCTTCAAAATAGCCTTCAGTTTCAGCGATCACCTCTTCATTCGACTAATAAACCTCTATGCAAAGTGGGTGCAGCGCGAGCTCACTTTTGACCAAAAACAACGACGAGTTGGTGATTCGGAGCAGTGTTTGAAGATGATCAAGGGTAATAAACCTGAGTTTTTGCGTCGATATGTGATAATGGATGAAACATGGCTCCATCATTTCACTCCGAAGTCCAATCGACAATCATCCGAGTGGACTGCACACGGTAAACCCGCTCCAAAGCGTGGGAAAACACCCATTTGAAATTGTAAATCTATCAAAGCAATAATTATCGTAGAGATGGAAACTATAAATAGGGCGATTGTTGAATGTATATCTTTATTTCTTCTCGAAATTATTAACACCCTAGTCGTTAGTTGCCACCTGCGTTGTAATTTTGTATGAGAAGTTTTCTCAGTAGTTGAGCATAACCAATAAAATTAATTGCTGTGAAATTCTTCAAACAACAATTTGAATGAACTTAAAAACAAATATAAAAGTGTAGTTCCGATTTACCAAATAGGATCAAATCATATCAACAAATTTTTTATTGTATTGTTAACTGGATATAATACTGCAGTAATATATAAATGTTTTTTCGGCGATAAAACTATACTATAACATTGACTTATATTGCTATTTAATTTCATTTAGAGCTGAGATAGAGCTAAATTAAATACTAATTTGTAGATAAGTGTATTAGAGATAATTTAAACGAAGAAAAGTTTTAATTGATTGCTATTTTTTAATTGTTAACAAAATTTTTATAATTTAATATAATATTTTGCAAATAAATACAACCTATAATTATTTTTAAATAGTCTATTATTAACTATTATAATTGTTATATGTAAACAGTAATTGAACCTATGTAACATGAGACTGACGAAAATTTAAAAACATTTTCATGATAATTTGAGAAAATTAACGCTGTATAAATGCGTTATCAGGACGTATTAACAATGTTAAACTTCAAACAAACTGAAGAAAATACATAGTTTCCGTTTTTTCTCTTTCGTAGAGTGTGTTATCTACGGCATAGTTTCTTGTTTGAAAATAGAAAACCAAAGTAAACAGTGTTTCGTCATGTTATAGTTCTTTATTACCAGGAAGATAAAAAGGTTATGTTAAATGGTGGTTTCTAATACTGTTTAACATTTCCTGATCTAATTTAAAATATAATTTGAATGATTATCATTAAATTAATTTATTAAAAGATTCGAGATCTCTTAGGAAACAAGTTTTGTTATATTAAATATTGAGCAATGATATGTCACAATAAGAACAATCAAAGAATAGTATCTAGTATTTTAATCCAATACTGAATTAGATATTGTTATTAAAAGGTCTTAGAATATCAATGATTTCAATTGAGTGAAGCCAAACAAATGGGCGATTGTGGGAAGATATGAATTGAAATTTAGTTGAAAGGGAAGCTGGCTGCTGTATTGAATAAGATATATTCTTATTTTCATGATCTTTAAAGCGGAATCGGTGGAGAAATTAGTTACGATTATGCTGCAATAAATTGTAAAAGTCCGTTAATTTAATTGATAATTAGATTAATAATATATATCAACGATAATAGATTTGTTTAAAGTTGGCAGTCTGTGGCGGCCTTTCTGTTTTATTAGCGTCTGTTTAATCGGTTGATTATTCTTCAGTCATTGATGCCAAATTACCGCCGTAAGCCTCATAGTTGAATATCAAGTCCAAATAATAAAACTTTAATATCAAAATGATTTTTTGCAATACAGCCATACTGTTATGTTAACAAATATAAGCCATATATGAAACAACGCCGCCCATAGGAGGTTATATATTGCTTCAGGCTTTATCTTAGCTGCGTCATTGATTCATATGTTTTAGAACACAGCGTTAGTGAAAGAAATATCACCTTTAAAACACAGCGCTGCAGCGTTATCTCTAGTAGTATTTTTATCATATTCTTATTGTCGGCTTTAGTTTTAAGGATCTGAGATTTTCTTTGTGCTATTGTAATTGGTGATGAAAAGGCCGTTACGATAATCTCAAACATAACCACTTATTGGCTATCCAGGAGAATCATCCACATCGATACCGAGGCAGAATCGAATTCAGGTCTTATTGTATGCTTATATGCTATGATTAGCAAGGTGTAGCCTTATGAAGTACTGGAATCGAATGAAACTATTTTGTATTATGTGTTTTCTACCGATATCAATTGGATACATTTAGTGCCGTATTGCTGTAAAAATACTGGCAATAACCAGTAAAACATGTAAGATGTCATGCTCTTGTATGACAACGCCCGCCCACACGTTACAAGATGTAATAAGTATTAATAAATATCCTATTTTGAATCGTAATATCGAACTCGAATGAGAAATTCTGCTATACTTATCAGACATAGCGCCTTTAAATTACTACTTGTACTACATCGACTCGGTTATATGTTGGCTGCCGCATGGCTTCCAAATACTGAATAAGTGCCAAAATAGATCACTGATTAGATGAGAAGGATGGGGGATAGTAGTAACAAATATATGGCAAATATTTTGATTCATATATCTTATCATATTCATATATCCTTTGTTTTAAATAAATGCTTCTTTAAATATTGAAAATATAAATCATCAGAATACATGAATTTTCTGAGCGAATGATTTGAAATAATATATTAAAAATTATTATTTAAAATATAAATGTGATATATTGATAAGAAAACGAAACGTTTTCAAAAAATATTCTCTAAATAAATTAAATTATATTATTGGTTCAAAATTAAAATTCGTCGATTAAACGTATTAACAATTTTTCCTAAAATACGAAATAACCAAAAAGGTAACTCTATGCTAATGCAGATACAATAATTAGACCAAATTATTTTCCGACCTAAAGCTATTAATAGAAGATCGAATAATTTTCCATTACGTACTCTCTCGATGTAGTCTGTTTGTAAATAGCTAGGCTACCACTTCGTATGAGGAAAAGCTGTCTGAATATCAATTCACCTATCAAGTGAAGATGTTCATAACTGAATTTTATGATTGTGTTATTAATTAGACGTTGCTCGTTAATCGGCAGGTAAATAAGCGAAGAAAAAACTCACTGAATTGGTACCTGTCGATATTTTGATCATGAGATTTTACTAGTTATATGCATATTGAACAGAATTCCTCGTTTGGCCTCTATAAATAGTTTCCTCGAGGTATTTGATAATATTAGCCGAGTTGTGTTGATTTTTGTTATTTAGAAACAAGCAGTGTAATTTCTTCTGTTTTTATCATTGTTAATTCTAATGTTTTGACAGAATTACTATAAGTAGATATTGGTATAGCATAAAAAGGTTTCTAATTTAATAACATGTAACAAACTCGTTTATTGTATCCAAATAATGGATTTTGCATTTTGAATTTATCATCATTTTTTTATCAATATTTTATTAAATATAATAGATAAAATATAAAAAATATAATAAAGACGTTATATAAAATAAACCAATTATTTTATTAAAATGGGTGACTATTAGACTGTAACTGTGATTTGAAAAATCGTAGGATTTTTAAATTTAAACTGCTAAATCAGATAAATTTTTTTCTAGTTACCAAATTTTTAATAATGCACTTAATTTTAATGAATTTACTTTCAACTTTTTGAAACAGCATTCATTAGAATGGTATTCGTATAAGTTAACTACACTTAAAGTTTAATATAACTCAATTGGTACTGTGTAAACCTAATACGGTGTTTCAATGCTAGAGTTATTACGAGACCCACTCAAAATCATCTCTTCAGATTGCATATAGGAGTAAAAAAAGAAACATATTTAATATTCGCTTAGAAGCCGTTAATGTTAACTTTGTCGGTAGTAAGATAAGACCCAAATGTATTTTGTTCTTCCGATAATACGAGCACTCCAATGTTAAATGAGTTGTGAAGGTTTGCTTTCTTTACTAATTTCTAAAAACTCCAACAGAATTATTTTATTTAAAAACTTTAAAAACTTGATAACGAATTAATACTATATAAAAAAATATTTTCTTTTCACTACATGTAAATTATTTTTTTCTTTTTGGAGCCGTACCTGCATGTATTTTTTTAATTAAAAGACGATATATGTTATTTAGACCGATTTAACTTTAGTCAAGGTGGCCTTATCGTTCTCTTACGTGCAACTCTAACCTATACGTCTATATATCCGAAAATTAAAATATACCCATACAGAATTTCTGTATAGGTATATTTAAATAGGGAACGTAAAGTTGTTATTTTAAGTAGAGTAATATCAAAACTATTGAATTTCACAGTTAGGTTGGGTTGTTAAACATTTGTTTATCATTTCGTATATTCACCAATAGATATCACTGATAAAAGAAGCCACAAGTACCAATATATGTTTTAGAGAATTCTAGCGTCAAATGTTCTATACTGTAGATTTAGTGAGCATAAATGATATATAGTATATCCAAAGAAGCTTTGTCTATACGTTATCAATATGTTTAATGTATTGCCTACGGAAATTTGTAGTGAAATATCTCAAAAAATTAAAAATTAAAAATATATTCTAGAATACACCGAAAAAAAAGAACCGTCATCATACGAAGCGGGTAACGAATCAAGATCAGCTTGATGTTAGCTCTATCAGAGATTGAATATATGAAATGTATAAAAACAGTCTTGAACACAAACATAATTTAATATAATTATTTCAGAGGAAATTGTTAGTCTCGAAGTGCTCCAATGGTTCCATTAGACCGGATATTGCTCTTAAAAGATTATAATTTTTAAAAGCATATAATAAAATAAAGGAAGAATTGTTATTTCATTTTATGTATTTAGCTGAGACATGGGTATTTCAGAACGGTACCAATTTGCTCAATGATCACTCATGGCAACATAGTGTTATGACAACAAAAGTTGGTGGAAAAAGGTAAGCGTTGGAATAGCAATTTATGAAGATTTATTATGCATAATATTTATTAATAATTAATTAGAAATATTCATGCTGAAAACAGGAAATGTTAATAATACTTTGGGTGTGGATGAACTCGATATGACACATTGAAGAAGATATTGACAAATGATGGAATTGTGAACAAATGTTAGATAGATTAAAAATTAACAGCTTAGTTATTTACTTGAATGAAACTTTCTGAATATGATATGATTTAATGCTGCCAATTTCTAAGACATTATGATGAGAATTGAAACAACTAGAGGCGAATATATAATTAATATATGTTAACTGTACGAAATGTTATTGCAGAGTGTAAAAAAGATATGTGTGTAATTCTTCAGAATATATATGAGCATTTGGTTAAATGTGCTAGGAGAGAAAGAATAGTAACTGTTTTGCAAATATGGAAAATGCATTAAGGACAATGCAGTGATTAAATCTATTTTTATCAAGGAAGATGTATCCGTATTAACAAGCTACGCAGAAATACAGTGATATTAATGTCTTTACTAGGAAACACTGTACCGAAAGACACAAGAGTGTAAAAGGTAAATATGCTCTCTAATGAAAGTAAAATATATTAATTAAATATACAATTGATAACTAGGTGGATTAGGCCCCTGCATACAAAAACGCGCTTAGAACTTTAACTCATAGGTGGTATGCGAGTTCAATGTGGTGGTAAAAAAGTTCAATGTAAATATAATCAAACACAACCCTAACCTACAAACTAGTATAACTGTGTAATTAATTGTAGTTTTAAGTTCTTCAATAATATGCGAATTAGTCCTACTATAATGATAATATAAATTATATTTGATAACAGTAATTTTGTTTAGTTATTTTATTTAGATTTTGTTGTGTGTTAAAGCCAAACTAAACTAAACTCAGAGTTGATACGGCAACAATACGACCTTTTAACATCACAAATTTAGGTGACGTATATAACTTCTTTGGATATACTATAGTTGTGACTATTACAAGCCACTTTATGGCCATTGATTTTATAAATGCCACTCTACCGTGATCTTTGCCAGTCAAACTATCAACCAGAAACATATTTTAATCTTATGAAGCCGTAATTATATACTAAGAACTTCGTTTTTAATCATGTAATGTACACTCTTATATAGTATTACTTCTGAGCCATTTTCAATTAACAATATTCCTCAATAAATCTTGGTTTTGAGTTATGGATATTTCCTGAGTGATTGATTTTAGAAATGGATTTGAAAAGCCGCTTTAAATATTAAAATGAGAAACATTTATGTAAATGAGAAACATAAAATAAAAATGAAAAAATCCAGAGATTTTAATGAAAAAATGTATACACGCATCTTTTGAGAGTTAGGGTTAACTGAAAAACATTAATAATATTATCAACATTTAATTCTAGTAGCGCCACCTATATGTCAGGCCGGGGACTTTTTAATTGTTATTTGGGAGAATCAAAAAAATCAAAACCTGACTATTAAGATTGCTATAAATAATATATTCTAAAATCTATTTAAAATCAAGTCAAATGCACGAAATTCCTACTACTTGTTTTCCAGCTGCTTGAGGTCTAATCAGCTTGGAGACCACTCCACATTTGACAATTGACATAGCATGTCATTGCAATATAAAATAGCTGTCAGGTCAGGCAATTGTTTTGTTTTTCCTTTTATAGATAATCTTAGCATATATATGATATTTGTTATCAGCAATTATTACATAAAATTAGTACCGATTCTTTAAAGAATTTTAATATTAATATGTGTATAAGTGTTTATACTATTCTGTTTTAATGTAATTCTTTTGTGAATATTTTATTTAATCTGCTCTGAATGCTCTGAATGAATTTCTGTAAAAGATACTATTGCTCTATGCAACCTAGAAAATAAAGTTCATTGCTACAACCCAATTCTTCTTACTGCTTTTAAAACGATACAGAAAGAACTAGCGCTTATTTACTTTTAAAATAAAATCATCCTGCTGAGCCGACTACTGATCATTTTGAGAACATTTTTTTGTCAAAACTCTGAATTTGATTATTTTTGTTCTTTTTAGTGAATTCCTTATTTATTTTTTGAAATCGGTTCAATTTTTTGTATAAAATATTTTATAACCTGAGCCTTTTTGATTTTAAATTATTATTATTATTATTATTGAAATTATTTCTAAATAATTGATATTTTCAATGCCCTGAAAATAGGGGTTTGATTCAGTGATGACGTCTTCATTCAATCAAAATATCTTCCCTCTAGCTGTTTCTTCAGTTTTAGAAACAGGAAATAGCCACAGGGGGCTAAATCTATTGATTATGCCGGAAGATTTCCTTATTTATTTTTTGAAGTCGGTTCAATTTTTTGTTTTAAATATTTTAAAACTTGAGGTTTTTTGATTTTTAAAATTATTTCCAAATAACCGATATTTTCAATGCCCTGAAAATAGGGGTTTGATTCAGGGGTGATGACGTCTTCATTCAACCAAAATATCTTACCATCTAGCCCTTTCTTCAGTATTAGAAATAGGAAATAGCCACAGGGGGTTAAATTTACAGATTATGCCGGAAGATTTAGATTTTTGTAGCTTAACTTATGTATTGTGCCATGACGACAACAGGAAAAAACCGATTTTTTAGTCAAATGCGGTGGTTATTACTTCTAATCAAATCCAAATCTGGTACAACTTGGCTTTCTTTAGCGCACGTTCACCCGAAAAAACTTACTGATTTGATTATTCTTTAGTCTCTGGTGTTTTGTGATGTGTCCATCTTTTGAAGCCACGCAAGAACTAGTTTGAATTATAATTGAATATTGCTATGTGTTCCTTTGAATACGTGAGAAAATGCGGCACCCATCGTGCGAATAGCTTTTAGCTATTTAGTTACGATGCTTATAGCCTCAGCCACTTATTTTTGTCTTCCAAACGTCCAGTATCATTTTATTGATTTTGTCGACGATTTTTGACGTGACGACCCCTTTTAGGCTACCTCAACGTTCGTGATCACTTAAACAACTACAACAGAAAAGTAAAGTCTCAGTAAACTGCTTCTTAATCATTGAAATTGATGGTGCAGTATATAAATGCAGGTTGCAGAATATTTATGCAGCCTTTCCATGGTTTTGGTGATCGCACAAAATATAACAATTAGTCAGTACACAAAACCGGCAATTTTCATTTTTTTTTAATTAGAAAGGTTCTTTGATTTCGACGGCTTTCAAATACAAATAAATGATGCAGTTTGCTTATCTTATAATAGTCTATCAACAGATAGCAATTGAGAGCGATGTCTTTGAATTAACTGCGCGGGAAATTAAGCATTTAATAGAATACCATCTATTTGTACAAGATACTATATCCGAATTAGCATATAATATATAATTTATCCAGAGGTTTTAAAATAATACATCTATGGAAATTCCAAAATTTTTAAATTGTATGTCTCAATACTCAACTATACCAGTACAAAGCCAGGGTGAGTATTCAGATTAGAGATTTATTTAGGATATATTAAATGAAAATATATGATGAAGGTGGTGATTTGAGTTGCTGATTTCTCTCGTGGAACACTTATATCAAATTAATTATTAACATTTAATAGTTTCCTTCATCACAGTGAAAAATTGTTGTAAAAAGGTCTTAAATTTATCAACACTTGATAAATTATTACAATATATTGCGCAAATATAACTAGTGCATTTTGGAAATAACCATTTATTATATGTAATTTAAAAAATTCTACGTGTCGGAGAACTTTTATGAGAAATAGCAAATATATTACAAATAAATTATTATCTTTTTTACTTTTACTTGATATCATTAAATAAAATAATTATTTAAGGTCATACTTGATCTTGGCTTAAACTAGTTTGGGTTAGTTAATAATTGTAGTAAATCATACGTATTTTTTTGCTTGGATTATATGTAATTGTTAGGTTCTAGATAAAAATTAATTTGGCAAAGAATCACTTTACTCTTCTCACATATAAGTTAGCATTAATCTTCGCTGTAACAGCTTTACTTTTGTAGTAAAAGTTATTTCAATTATGAATCGTTTATTAAAGTGTATAAGGATTTGGATTTTAAAATTTTTTTTTATATAATCTGAATACCGTCTTAAATCCTACAACATTTGTGATCTCATACATATTATATTTTTCTTATATAACTAAGATCAAATCCATTACAAAGCTATTGCGTCTCAAAGTCAAATAACTATCTTCGCTTTTAACTCAGGCTTTAAATACTTTGTCAGAATCTTTAATGCCCTTTTTGTTGCCACAAGCCCCACTTTATTTAAAATTTCTCTAGATTTAATAACTCAATTTCTCGGCTCAAGACTCGCCTAGCAAAGTTTTTTGCAAATAACACTTATTTATTGCTCGGTCAAGGTCTTCAAACTTTGGAGAAAGGCTCCTTCAAGGAGCAAAAAAACATATTTTTTTCGGGCCGTTCTCCACTGGATTATTTATCTCTTCTTCAAAGTTCTCTGTACTCTACTTCTGTCAGAGGCAAAACTGTACCCGCGTTCATCTTCTCTCTCTTAATAACACTTCAATCCCGACTCTCGTATAAGGTTCTTGGGAGTTATTTACGACAGCTGGCTGTTCTGGAAGCATCACATCGATGATCTTAAAATTCGCAGCTTCAGAGACAAGTAAATGCTGCGTTATCTACCTCATCGGCGTATAGGTACAGAGTAGGGAACCATAGTTAAAATACATTTCTCTATAATCCTTCCTAAGCTAGACTATCGGTCCCTCTTATTCGCCGCTGCTGCTCCAACTTACCTTAAATCTCTTGATGTTATTTAAAATACCACAAGTAGAATATCGTTATCGTCTAATAGCTGTTTAGGTTTTATGATGTAATATTTAATATTTTGTCATTGGACGGCATGTCATAGCTTTTTTTGACAATTTGCGTAATTATATTAATCGAGTTATTACACTGATAAGAAAGAGAATTGACTGGAAAAATAATATTTTATTTACAAACTATTAACGATACGTTTTTAAAATCTAATTAGTGAGGTTAATCCTACATTTTCGATTATGGGAAGAATATTCAAGCATCCAGTATTAGTCTGATATTATTGAAATTCTCTGTCTCTTTAGTGTTCTTTCTTTTCTCTGTCTCTTTAGTGTCCTGGTGAAATTGATCACCTTACTCTTCACTCGCCTTTCCTAAATTTTCCAGAGGTTTGTTATTAATTAACATTTACAGTTTATACAAACACCGTCACTTCTGTATCTAAATCCTGTTTAAAATTTTATTTATTCTTTATTCTACAACTGTAATAATAATCATCTTATCTATAAGACAACATAATAATGGAGAACAACGGTAGAAAAGAATGTAGAAAAGTTTGTATATTGTCGTGCAATATCACTGTGTTTGGATTAAAGAGATTAAATTTTTTCAGTTTACTTGTTTATCAGTTTCCTATCGTGGTGTGGCTTGATGTTTTATGGTACTTGAAATTTCAGATTTATCTTATTTAAACATAAGAAAATGCGTTTCTAATTTTAAAGGCTATTGGGAAAACATGTTTAAAACAAATGATTAAATTATAATGCACACGTGTTTTCTAACGGTCCGTGATTAATTGAAGATATGCTGTCAATATATTACACTGGATTGTTCAATTCGTTAAAGACCATGTGCTCGTCAACAATAAACGTTTCACAAGAATATAACCTAAATTATTTATTATATATCAACATCATTTATATATGTAAAAGTAATATTGGAAATAAAAATACTATGAATAAGAGATATTTAAGCCTTCTGATGGATTAAAAATTATTTCATGAAAAAGCATTTTCATCAAACGAATTGATAACAGCTGCCATATAGGGATAATTTATGTTTCAGCAAATATTGTAATGTTGATATATTATGATTGTAATGTACATTAATTATAACTTACGAAACATGCTATTAATACGATTGCTATTCGATTTGCTGGTCGCTTACGTGTTAATTATATAAAACGGGTCCATTAAAACTTTTATTCTATTTAAAAATCATTTTATTTTAACGAAAAGAAATGGTGACCTATGGAATCAAACCTGCAAATAGCGCTGTTTGTTTAATTTAATTTAAATATAAAAAGATCCTTATTTATCTTTGTCTATCCAATAAAACAGTCAATACACGTCATCAAGATTTATCACTTCGACACGTCGCAATATTGGTGCATTAAGTTAAAAGTTTGCTTTACAACATTTTACGGGTTGAAACTTCTAATTATTATTAATAATCTTTTGAAGAATTTTGTGGACATTTGACAACAGTGTCGATCAGTACTAACACAAATCGAACTTTATAGACTGATCCGATGAGATATTCCGAAATATCAGACAGTATTCTCTCTCCTCTTTACTACGGTAAAATGAGAAGAAAACTCCGCTCCGGGTTTAAAACGAATTTGACATTATTACTGAATTTGGCAGTATATTGTCAAATATACTGTCAAATTGGCGTATGTATTGGCATATTAATTTATTGGTAGGACTATGTAGTGTAAACTGTTCATTTAACCCATAACATCACCAGCCACCAAACACCGTTTTCTTAGAATATCCAGTGATATATTAATCTTTATAACATATGTGTACTACTGATATCTAATTATCATAAATTACCCATTAGTTTAGGTGTTTTAGACATTTAATATTAGCATTTTATATAATAATCTCTAGGTAGGTTTTTAAAAAAATCCGTATCATTAAAATACGCTTATTCACTACGCTTAATTATTATATTTGGTGTTAACTATAATGCTTTATTTGCACTGTAAGTGGGAATAATTAAGATAATACTCAAAATAATCAAAATTTAGTATATTTACAGAGTGTATTTTTTTAATCAAACAGTCAAATTTCAAACAAATTGGTGTTTGAATCACTTTACAACTTGTTTGGGTCTGCCCCGTGACATCAAGGATTCCATTTTCGGTGATGTAAAATAATGGATAAAGGGTTTCTTGATCTTTACGTTGTTCTATTGTCGTTAGATATTGATGACCATACTGTAGGTTGAAACTAATAACAAAAATGCTAAGTTTCATATTAAACTGGATATAATTTATCTATTAATGGTACTATTGTTACTATGTCGTATATCATTCTAGTTCTTAGAACAATACAATATAAATTGATAAAACTATATGGAGTTTTGTTTATGAGAGTTCATAGAAAAATATTTGCACTAAATATAAGTGCATATTCTCCGTAGTATTTTGAGTAAGATTTTGTTCCACGAATATTTTTAAAAAAATTTTAATAGCTGATTCCTGCTGAATAGCTGCTGATAATGCTGATTGAAAATATTATTCCGATATAAAAATCGTAAATTTTTCAGTATTTTTCTCTCACATAACCTTGGTCAAAGTTATGTTAAAGCAAAGAAAGATATAAGAAAGGTTAGGAAAAATTATAGTTAGTTAATTAGAGTAAGTAGAGCCCCTTTATAACAGGTCAACTGAAAAGTCCCTGGTCTAACAAATAGATGGCGCTACCAGAATTAAATCCATATATTTTTTAGTTAGCCCTAACCCTCAAAAGAGGCGTGTATAGATTTGACAGCTGCCGGATCATTAGTTTGTGAATTATAACATTTTGAGTGAAGCAATTTTTGTTTTTGTGGAAAAAATTGATAAAAAGGAATTTCGCGTGTTGATAAAATATTGCTTTTTGAAGGGAAAAAATACAGTTGAAGCAAAAACTTGGCTTGATGCCGAGTTTCCGGACACTGCTCCAGGAAAATCAACCATCAAGGATAGGTATGCTAAGTTTAGACGTGGTGAAATGATCACCGAAGCAAAAGAGGTTGTTACCGACGATAATATTTAAGAAATCCAGAAAATGATTTTGAGCGACCGTAAATTTAAATTGAATGAAATAGCAGACACTCTAAAGATATCAACTGAATGTGTACATCATATCATTCACGAATATTTGGGTATCAGAAAGCTCGGGGAAAGTGGGTGCCTTGCGAGCTCACTTTTGGCCAAAAACAACGACGAGTTGATGATTCTGAGCAGTGTTTGAAGATGATCAAGCGCAATAAACCCGAGTTTTTGCGTCCATATGTGACAATTCACGAAACATGGCTCCATCATTTCACTCCGAAGTCCAATCGACAGTCATCTGAGTGGAGTGCACACGATGAACCCGCTCCAAAGCGTGGGAATCATTCGGCTGTAAGAGTTCATAATACTGTCCACCTTGCTGATTGCACTATATTTTCAGCAACACTTTATGATTATGTATGCTTCGGTATCGATAGGATTTTTTGCTTGGACTTTTCGTCCAATCGTACTACGCCATGCGGAGATCCTGTTTTTTGTCTGACAAACATTAACGTTTCAATGACGAAACGATTTGATATTATTTTTTCAGTACATTCATATGGTAGCCAATTTATTTTATATCTTTCTCATAGCATATTAACGTTTGTGATGGCATGACATCAAAAATATCACTTTTAAATCACTATAAGTAAAACCAATAATTGATATAGGACGGAGCAGCATTACCATAAATTAATAGTGGATTTATATAAATCAGTAATTTGAAGCGCTTATTTTCGAATATTAAATTATTAATTTTTATATAATATGCTCCACGCTCTAGAAAGATAAATTTCTTTAAAAAAACCATTATTTTATTACGGTTATTTAATTGAGTGTTAAAAACGCATAACAGATGCGGCTATCCGTCTCTCAGCAAACCTAATGTGTAGTGAATACGTTTTTACGTGACCAGACAAAAAAACTGCATCCCAATTTTATTAGTGTTCTAAAATTATTTCAACTTATTTTACAACAGTCCTTTTGAAATTCATTTGTAGTATTTTTGGTCAAAAACTAGTGCAAAAAATAACGTAAGTGAAAAATGAAGTGGGTCAAATAAACAATGCATTTATTTTATATTTTTATCCTCTGGAAGTAAATAAAATAATGTATCAAAAATCTAAAAATGGCAAACCACAGTGATTCGATCAAATTACCTGCATACTTTTATATAAGATTAGAACAATAAGCAATAACGCAAACTCCACCATCAGAATGGACTACAATCATTAACAAAAAACGATTGAGAAGTCCAGAAGAAGAAATCGCGAGGAAACAAACAAGAATCAGTGACTATTGGTTAAAGAAATCGATAGAGACAAAAAACAGCTTTAGCAACCTGTCGGAAGAAATTGAAGAGAATATACAACCAAGCCCTGAAAAAGTTGTTCTCAAACGACCAACAATAACAGTCTATAAGGTAGGAGTAATAAAACACATCCATGACCAATTGAAAACCATTACTACGAAATACACAATTAAAACAGTGAGCTATGAAACAATTAAAATCCAATTGTTCGAAACGGATCACTTTAAAATTCTTGTAAAAGATTTAGATGAAAGAAACACCCAATACCATACATTCAGGCCAAAATCCGAGAGAACATTTAAATTCACGTTAAAAGGATTACATCACGGGACGGACTTTAACACCATCAAGGTAGCACTAGCTGAAAAAGGCCACGAGGTCGTCGTTAAAAATTATTTCAGAACATCAGTTTGGCTTTCGCAATAAGCAAGGGACTATAGAACAAGTGCATAGATTTGTAAACAAAATAAACACTGACCTAAATGCCAAAAGATATTGTTCGGCCGTTTTTCTAGACATATCTCAGGCTTTTGACAAAGTATGACATACGGGCTTGCAGGTTAAACTAAAGAAACTTCTCCTTCATTCGGACTATCAGTTACAAAAATCGTATCTCGCTGACACATTTTATTGTGAATCAAGGCGATGAACATACCGAATTAAATCCCATATATTCAGGAGTCCCGCAAAGTAATGTACTGGGTCCAGTACTGTATCTTCTGTATACGGCTGATCTGCCTACCACAAAAATAACTACTGTGGCAACATATGCAGACGACACAGCAATCTTAGCATCCCATGAAGATCCAGTCACAGCATCAATAAATCTACAAACCCACCTGGAGCAAATACAATTATTGTTGAAGACTTGGCGCATTAAAGCCAATGAAACAAAATCCACGCATATAACGTTTTCCCTGCGTAGAAGAACATGTCCACCAGTGAATATCAATCATCGTCAACTCCCTCAAGAAGAGCATTTTATATATCTTGGTATGCACTTAGATCGACGCCTAACCTGGAAGTAGCACATACTCTCTAAACGGAAACAACTGGGACTAAAATTATATAAAATGTGTTGACTCATCGGGCGCAAATCCAAGTTATCATTAGATAACAAGGTATTGCTGTATGAGTCCATACTCAAGCCCATTTGGGCATATGGAATCCAACTATGGGGTACCGCTAGCAAATCTAATATATCCATCATTCAACGGTTCCAAAATAAGATATTGCGTGCTCCGTTGATGCTCCGTACTATATTTCAAATAATGTAATACAACGCGATATTCCTCTAGAACCTATAACGAGTGTAATTCAACGTGTTTGTGTGAAGTACTTCGAAAGAGTGTCAGTGCATCCCAATGTACTCGCTAATCAGCTAAATATGCAACGTGATAGTGAAGTGTGTAGACTAAAACGTTTAACACCACCTGATCTGATTACTGGACATATGTAGACTTTAGAATAAGACTAATTAATTAAGATAATATTTTATACAGAAGATTGCTTAGTGAAGTGATTTTCTACATGCCATGTATATATAATATAGACGTAAGAAATACTTATTGCCACTAGGGCAGATTGTGGACTCACGAAGAGTAATACATTATTTTTTAAATTAATATCTAATTAATCAATTAATGAATCTAGTAAATGAATTAATGAATTAATTAATGAATCTAATAAATGAATATCTTAATAATATTAATCGCAAAACTGCAAGTTAAGTTGTTTTGTTTGTTTGTTCAGCACTTGCTTACATTGATATTTGGCATTTTCACCAATAGATCAAAATGCATGCCAGTACCTAATACAGGATCATGTATTGTGAAGTTGGATGGATGTGATGATGAAAGAATTTTAACTGAATTAAAATTCCAAAACTATAACACGTATCGTGTTGTTTCTCTATTTCCAAAATAATGAAAAAAGCCGAAAGAAAGAAGAAGAAAGGTTTAATCGTTAATAACATAAAATTTTTCTTTCTCTTCAAAAAAGTGAAAAGCATGATGTCGTTTTATGTTTGCGACTAAATCATGGTTGATTTTGGCGACAAATTTTCTACAAATACATCATTAATGGTATTAATGACATGAATTTATGGTATAAATGATTTTGTGATAAATTTATCAAATAAGCTCGTCAAAAATTATATACAAATAATTTTTGGCCGTCCTTCGTAGCAATATCGTCATATTATAATCAACCGGCGACATCGACTATCAATTTTTTTCCATATATGTTAGGAAATAATAAATATCTACACACGAAAATATAAAGTACCTATTCCCAGAATTATCTAATAAAAAATGTTTTAGTGAATCGCATTCTGGCGCCTAAATAATTTAGTACTTATCATTCTAAAAATAATTTCCTAAGCAATGTATTATTGTAAAAAAAATATGGTTACAACCGGCATTTTTATCGTTACATCTTATCAGTATCGTTTCGCCTTTGTCTTAAAATGCGGTACTTGACAAAAATAGTCGCTTGTCAACTGTACGAGTGAGAAAAGGTGTAAACGATTTTTCCATTGGAAATATATAGCTGATTTGATTAAGCAGTTATTTTTATAGCATCAAAAGCAGTACGAAATATGAAAAGAATATTACAATAGTTTTATTGAAACATCTTATTAAAATTCCATATGAGTATATAGTCACTGTAAAAAAAACTGCTATATTTTTAATAGCGAAATAGCAAGCCTTATATTTCCAGTGTATGAAAACTAAAAGATATATTGGTTGATCTAAACTCAGTGTTAGCATTAGGCCATCAAGAAGTTCTCATAATCATAATAAGCTAGCAAACATCGAAAACGGATATAATGATAGACTGATATTGAAACTAATTGGAAATTATACAGGTAATACTCAGTTGTTCAAAGAACAACCAGTGAGCTTTATTATCTTGAAGATATATTAAGACACCTATGATTTAATGTTTAGGATGGTAGTGAAGCCATTAGACTTTTAAGTCAGTTAAATCACAGTAAGTGAATGTATTTTCTGTAGTGTATTCAATGCGTCCAGACTATTTAGTATACATACTCAGAATGCATGACTGCATATAAATTATGGAACGAATGAAGTTTGAAGGGAAAGTTGAAGGAACGAAGGTTGAAATAGCAACAAAACAAAATAAAACCTGCTTTATTTTGTAGGCGGGGAAAATCAACAAGTATCGGTCAAATACTATCTATGAACATATAATGACAACACAAAGCATTAATATCAAGACCAAGATATCAAACACTAATTTACTCGATGATTTTACTAGGTGATTGTATCTATTGTGATCATTTTCTTCATTTTACACCAGCATTTGTTTCGCACTTTCCATTTCAAAACCGTGTAAAGCTCAAACATTCGATCTGACCAAGTGAGAGTCAGAAGATACTAGGTCTAGTGGGTAGTCTGCGTCTGACAAAAATGTTCATGCCGTTTACAACAGTGTATCTTGCACAACTCTTGCAACGTTAACTGTTTTTGCAACACGTAAATAATGCTTAAAGATTAGGTTGTTTAACAGCGGTTGACATTAATACTTAGAATTTTCATCAATAGATATCGCTGATCAATATACTTACAAGCAAATAATAATGATTATGAAATATTTTAATTCCCCACAGAACAGTTAAAAGGAAACTGTTTAGATGTTTCAGAAAAGCGATCTCACTAAATTTGAACTCTTTCAAATAGTATACGTAAAATTCCGAGAATCTCTGTTGGTTGTTGTGTGTGTAAAGTCCTAAGAAATTTAGCGAAAATTTTAAACACCAGCCGCCAATTAGAGATCAAATGGAAATATCAGGATTTCCCTGCATGCGCTAGTAAAATGAGCCAACCACAAAGGTATTTGAAATGGATGCCATAAATTTATATGAATTGAATCACCGGGATTTTTCTATTTCTAAACTAACAAATAAGGAGAATGGTTAGCAAGCTAATTATCAAAAAACTGTAAGTAAAAAAGTATATTCTGGATTTTTAGAAAACTATTTTTAAAAGCTGATTAAAATAAATAAAATACAAAATAACGAGGTTATAAAAATGTTAAATAATGTTCTATTCCATATGTGTTAGTAACTATGAAGCTCATATTTAGGTTAGTAATCCATTTAAACTAAAGACAAACATGATTTTGGAATATTCTTTATCTTTTTGTACTTTTGTCTGCACCTGATACAAATCCTCGTACTTTGCACTGGTATAACAGTTATTTTCAGTGCTACGTTCTATCCAGTTATACCGTTTAATTTGATAAAGTAACTTTACTTTATGTAACATGTAATCTAAATTTTGTGTTGAATAAGTGAAGGCGCTATTAAATTTATTCCTTTGCAACAGAAAAGCAGTATGGTTCAGGAAATGTACAACAGTTTTTTTAACTTACTTTTCAAAAAACTATATGCACAATATGTCTAGTATTTTTTAACAATGGAGTAAACACGCATTTTATTACTATTCTAAAAATGGTTTAAAGGATGTTTTGCATCTCTTTATCAATATGAGAGATAGAGGAACAAAGGACGATACTAGAATATAAGTGTAAATGCAGTACTTTGGTACCGTCCAAAAGAAGATGCCAGTATGAAATTTTAGGATGTAAAATGTACAAAAATTGGGTCTTACCTCCAAGCTGATAAAACGAAATACTTAGATTTAATTATAATATATTAGCCTAGACAGTTATAAAAAACAAGTTTAGTTCGCGAAAACAAATTAGGTTCATAGGACTACGTCTTCTCAAGTAGTTAAATTAAAAATACGGATGCACTTAGCGAAAACTAGTAAATTACCATAAATTGAAATTATTGAAATATCAACTTTATATTTCGATTTTTTTCTAAATTAAATTCGCAAATAGCATTCAGAGATTATCGTTGAAAGAAATGTTTTGATGTCGTAGTTGGTGAAAAAAAAGATTATCTCATGTAAGTATTTTATTGTTTAGTATCTCTTGGAAATTAAAAAAAGAAATGGCTAATTATATTTTAAATCAAACTTGAATTAATAAGGTTCTTGATGTTTAAATTTTGTGGAAAATAATATTTTTTATTAGTAATATATAGGATTATCAGTTTTAGGGGTTTGTGTGAGGCTTTAATAATTGTGCTCATCAACAAATGACTTCAAAAGTCATTAAAATATGTATATTTTATCAAAAATATATTATCGGATTATACTTAATATCACCGTTTATACTTCGAGATATATACATGTATATAAAATAATTTATATTATAACGCAATGAAAGGTGAATAACATATATTAAACCATTTTAAATATTACTATAGAGAAAATAGAGATTTAACTTTATAGGTAATTTTGAAGAAAGGTTTCTCGATGTCCAATATCTAGAAGTCACTACTTTGTACCTTGAATTTGTGACTTGTTTGAATCGCTATTCTAAGAGCTGCGAATGCATCTCATTGGCTCATTTTATTTCTATGGCGCGTTTGGTTTTCTTTTGGCTTTCATTTTCTGAGTGTAGACTGTGATTTTAGTATGTTTCTACGTTTTCTCGTTCAAATTATACTCAAAACTAGTTCGCTATAGTGTTATAGTGCATATTACAAAATAAGAAGACATCGTTTTCCTTTCAAGAACTTTCCGACTCTTATTTAAAAAATAGATAGGTCATGTAGAATATCGGAAATTATCTGACAATAAGCACGTATGGTGTACGACTTAGTATTGGTTTTACCTGATATGTATACCAAGATGAGACAAAGCTTATACAGGTAGGACAATATCTCATGCCAGGTTTAGCAACTCCGTTAAGATTGTTTTATGATATTGTGTAATTTATTTATTTCTTTTGTTTATTAAGCTTTGCTCATTGATTTGCTTTATTATGTTTCTAAATTCTGCAATGACAAAAATTTTTGTTGTATAGTACGTAGTAGTTTTCAGGATAAAATATTAATATGTGAAAGGATTTAGAAAACAAAAATATTAATTTACTTGAAAATATTTTTAAGTATTACTTGAAAGGTTTTAACGGAAAGAAGAGGGAACTGCTTGAACGGCGATACTAAGAGAAACTGAGCGTAAAAACAGATCAACCCATCGTACTGCTTCACCATTTGGTAATCACAAAAACAGATGGCCAAATAGTATGTGCCGTATTACATAAAATATATACATTATATAATATATTTAGCGATGCTTATACATGTATTTATTATATTAGTGTTATAAAATTTTTACTATATTTTTTAATAGTTTTGACAATTATTGCAATTTTTCTCATATCCTTTTATATATGAATAGTTCATTCTCATAACAGGTCAATTGAAAAGTCCCGGACGTGACACATAGAAGGCGCTACTATTATTAAATCTATATATTTTTTAGTTAGCCCTAACCCTCAAACGATGCGTGCATAAATTTGACAGTTGTCAGATCGCTAATTTGAGAATCATAGTATTTTGAGTGAAGCAACTTTTGTTATTGTGAAAAAAAATGGATAAAAAGGAATTTCGCGTGTTGATAAAATATTGCTTTTTGAAGGAAAAAAATACAGTTGAAGCATAAACCTGGCTTGATGCCGAGTTTCCGAACACTGCCTCAGGAAAATCAACCATCAAGGATAGGTATGCTAAGTTTAGACGTGGTGAAATGAGCACCGAAGACGGTGAACGCCCAAAAGAGGTTGTTACCGACGAAAACATTTAAAAAATCCACAAAATGATTTTGAATGACAGTAAATTAAAATTGAATGAAATAGCAGACCCTCTAACGATATCAACTGAACGTGTACATCATATCATTCAAGAATATTTGGGTATGAGAAAGCTCTGTGCAAAGTGGGTGCCGCGCGAGCTTACTTTTGACCAAAAATAACGACAAGTTGTTGATTCGGAGCAGTGTTTGAAGATGATCGTCTGTATTTTGGAATGCGCATGGAATAATTTTCATTGACTACCTTGAAAAAGGAAGGACCATCAACAGCGACTATTACATAGTGTTATTGGACGGTTTGAAGGAGGAAATCGCCAAAAAAAAAACGGCCGCGTTTGAAGAAAAAGAAAGTGTTGCTTCACCAAGACAATGTACCACACGGTAAAACGTACCACATATCAGTAAAAACGATGGCAACAATCCATGAATTGGGCTTCGAATTAATTTCTCATCCACCGTATTCTTTAGATCTGGCCCCCTGCGACTATTTCCTGTTCTCATATCTCAAAAGAATGCTCGCTAGAAACAAATTTTCGTCGAATGAAGAGGTGCTCGCCGAAATTGAGGCCTATTTTGAATCAAAAGACAAATCGTACAGCAAAAATGGTATCAAAAAGTTGGAGAGTCGAGGTATATCACCCTTGAAGGGAACTATGTTGAATAAAAAAACTAATTTTGCAAAAAATATGTATTTTAGTGTGGTAGGCCGGGGATTTTTCAATTGATCTGTTATATCCAAGAAACCTGAACCAGTTTTGGAAACACCTGAAATGCATCAGATGTCCTTGTGTAAAATTTTCATTGCATCTTAGGGCCCTTTTAAAGATAACTGTAGTTATGACTATATGGTACGAATTACCCTAAAAAACTGAATACAATATATCAGTTGATTAAAATCTGCTTTTTATACCAATACTTGCTAATGATTTCACGTAGAATTTTAGGAATTGTGTTATTTATAGTATATCGCAAAAAAAAACGAAACCAACATCCGGATATTACGGCAATCGATTTTTCAAAAATCGAATATATCTCAACATCCTGCCCTGTGACATTGCGATACCCATTTATTTCCACTAACTGGAAGATATTATATGTCAACTTCCTCGTGTTTACAAAATATTAACCATTGTCATCATTCCGACAGCACCACCTGGACATAAACAGACATTGCTGCGTAGTAACGTTTAACGAGAAAAAATGTTTCTGTCGTATAAGCGCATTTTTCCACACCGCATGCATGCATACATGCACACTATACGAACTATACGAAAACCTTCCCGATAGTTGAAAGAAAACTAGAACAGGCTAAAACAAAACATTCAATTCATTCAGGTTTATCTGACCGCCGGCACGTCAAGTCCCCCGGTACCAAGTAGACGGCATACATATAATTTTATTTTTATCAATGGACTGCTTCATTTGTTTTACATTTTATTGAGAGGTTTAGAGACCCGTAATGAACCAGTATGCACATTCTTCGAATTATTTTGTTGCAACTTATTAGATTTTTTTAAATTACCTAATACATGATTACACGCTTACTTTTTATGAATTTACTAGGTATACAAATAAGTTGTCGCCGGTCGATAAAAGAAGACGCCGTCAATAAATAATGCTCAAGTTGTCGGGTGTAAAACGCCTTATCGTAAGATTAGAGATCTATTAAGAGGACTGAAATGTTAGCAATATTTGTATCAACATATTTTTTTGTTTTTGCGGTTTTAGAGTTTTAGATTGGAAAAGGGTTGTATTGGCGAATTTTCTTTAATTTGAATTTGAATATGTATCTAATCGGTATCGATTTCTTCAGGTCGGTGAGTTGTGCCATACCTAGTGTATCAGATGTAACAGGTAAATTGAAAAGTGTCCGGCTAACCATAGTAAAACTCATTTTTTTTCAAAATTAGTTTTTCTTATTCAACATAATTTTCTAGAAGGGTGATACACTGATTATAGAAACCCTCCAACTTTTTGATACCATTTTTGTAATACGATTTGTCCTTTGCTTCAAAATAGGCCTTAGTTTCGGCGATCATCACTTCATTCGAAGAAAATTTCTTCCCAGCTAGCGTTATTGTGAGATCTGAGAACAGGAAATAGTCGCTGGGATAAGGAAGCAATTCGAAGCCCAATTCATGGACTTTTGCCATCGTTTTCACTGTCTTGTGACACGGTGCATTGCAAATAAATTTTAAATATGAATCATGTTAACACCAACATGTGAGAAACTCCATAAGCTACAATACGTACTTCCTGGAAATTAATCGGTTAAATAATATTTTTGATTTATCCAAGTTATACGTTAATTCTATATTCTGTTATGGCATGTTTGCTGACACTTCATACTATCGAATCTGTGTTTTAATTAAAAGAGGTATCCTTTAATATACTACACTAGAAATATATATTTATGTAAATATATAATAAATAAGATCACCTTAAGATAATATATTCATTTATTACACATATTTTTGAATAGCTTATCAAGTTTTTTGTTAGTGTATAACCACACCAGGTTAACCTCAATAGTATAATACATTTGTTGATAACCTAATCTAAAGACGACTAATCTAAATGTGCTAACAGAAATGATAACAGTTATGTGCCTCTAAACCCCAATGTAAATCCCGAAAATACATTTCAAATTTTTTTTAAATAAGGAGAATTAATAACAAGAATTAATGCTAAATAAAAGTTTATAGTTTTTATAGTATATAGCGAAAAATATATTAGAAAATACGGGTCATAAAAATAATGGAATTTGTAAAATAGTTTTGCAATTATGTAAAAATTAATTAAATTTCGTTTAATTGAATATATTAAAACTAGGTCAACTGTTCTCTTAATCCCAAAAAAATTGTTTTAACTTTATAGATATTATCGAGTGTTATAAAAACTGATAATATTTATTTATCCGGTTTGGTTAGTAACATGATTGAGATATCATTAAATTGCGGGCTACTAAGATCTGTTAACATATATCATCAGCATGAAAACGAATATATTAATGATTAAATGGAAAAAAATAGAGGTGTCATTCCACTATACTGCTTTTAAATAATTTTTACCCCCGAAGGTTTTTGAGTTTTTTTAATGAAAACTATATTCATGGCGTATCAACAATCGCGAGAATTATGTCAGTTATTCTACATCCACGAAGTCTAATATGTTGACGTAGTTTTCACACTTATTTTTTTTAAATATTAACCAATAATCCGACGAAATAAGAGTTTCAGGAATGGGTTTTAGTCAGGTGTGCGATGTTAAAAAAACATATCCGTTTAAGATTCTTTGTAAATATGTAAAACGTCAAGTTTTGTCTTATCCACGAACGACAGGATACTTTTTTTTCTTCTTAACTTCCCGGAAGTTCAACGAAGCCTACTTATTAGTGGAAATGAACTGTATAATTTAAATTGAAATATATGAAATGTATGAATCCTTCGATTTATTTATCAGTCTTATAAGCAAATTTAAATGTTCTAACGCTCTATAACATATAGTTATTAGTAGAGGTTAGTTCACATCATTACATCTTACTTGAGTAAATAAAGAAGATTAGTATATATTTTGTTACAAATATACATATATTAATGACAAATAAATTATTTTTACAATTAAGAGTTTTATTTAATTATGAAATTGTAATTAATGAATTTTGAAGTTATCATATTTTAGTAGAAGTCATGCACTAAACTAAGTCAACTAAAATTGGTGAGAGTCACTTGTGTATTTAAAACGCCATAATTTTAATTCAGACAATTCAGTCTATCTGAATAAATATTTCTTAAAAGCGTTAAGAATAATGAACAAGTTAAGAAGGAAAAGATTCAAAATCGGGTATGAAATATAAGAATGGGCAGAATGTTGGACAGACGAAGATTATCACCACTGGAAGAAATATTCACCTTGATTTACTTCAATTGTTGATTTCATGTTCTACAAAAGAATGGCTTCTAGTAGTAGCTGTTCTTGCGATCCATCGTACGGTGGGAACACATATTGTATCCGTGTGTACACATACTGAAACAAGCTCATATACGGCCAAAGATAACTGCAACTTCTATATCTATAAAATTTATTCAATTATCTTTTGTCAACTATTTGAACGAGAATATCTAAATGTTAAAAATGTTAATGCAATAGCTGACACAAGTGTTGAGTGTGCCGCTAAAGTATGTCTACCAGTTCAATATAAAACACAGACCTGTATATACAAAAATCGTCAATTTCCAGAAATATCCAAAATTAAAAAGAGATTTTAGGCGAAATATAACGCTATAAAGATAATACTGCTGGAAGGTTGTATTATTCGATGTCGAAGTTGCTGCATGGAAACATTACGTTATGCTAAACATTAGGTGACCATATAACTGTACTAAACCCCCCGTACCTTGATGGGATGATGACTGTAAGAGGGCCATCAAAGAAAAAAACGTGCGCTCAATAGTTTCAAAAGTCAACCAATTACTCAACACTGCGTGGAGTATAAGAGACTAAAAGCAATAGCTAGGAAAGCAGTAAGAAAATCTAAGACCAAATCATGGATGGAACTTATTAACAGATTTAGCCCATAATCTACAATACAAATCACATGGAGAAAAATTCTAAAACTGAAGAACGCTCTTCCCTCGAAGATAACCATTATTATCAATAATTATGATTACATAAGCGGTCCTATAAATCTGAACCTTTTGGCATACATTTTCACTCAATATACTCCAAACACGAAGACGAAAATATACCTGAAAATACACCAGTGGAAGGAGATGAATCTACCCTGGATTATCCCATTACCTACAAAGAATTTTTGATCGCTGTTTCCAAAAAAGTAGAGATACTTCTGCACCCTTTTTACTAAGGACACCCTTTATTAAACTTAACATAAACCAACTATTCTATTTCCTAGGTATTTATCACCTGATTTATAATCAGCTGCCGTCTTTCGGTAAAAACTCTATACTGATTCCAATTCATAAAACTAGTAAACCAAGATATATACCATCAACGGGTACAGGCTATATCTCTGACAAGTCATCCATGCAAAATCTTAGAAGGAATTATAAACAACAGACTGTTACAAACAACATGCTGCATTACGGAATTCTAGGTGATCATCAACTGGGATTCATTAAGGGCTTTCCAACCCTAGATAACTCGATGGGTTTCGAAGATGACACTGTAACTGGGTTCACTAGAAAGCAACATAGGATAGCGGATTTTCTAGACCTTGAGAAAGCCTTCGATATGATTAAAACATCAAAAATTCTTAACACTCTTAAAGAATAAAAAATCGAAGGCAAAATATACCGCTTTATACAATCCTTTCTGAGTGACCGTTCTTTTAGGGTTAGAGTAAATGGACTCCTCTCATCTTCATTTTCTGAGACTAATGGAGTACCGCAAGGATCAAGTATAAGCTTAACTGTATGCCTTATAGCCTTTACTTTGATGAATATGATCAAGGTCCGACCTTTTGCGGATGACATTGTCATCTACCGCACTAGCCTAGGCCATAAGTTAAGTCAATGGCTACTCCTACTAAATCCCTTCTCTAGAAATCAGACGTGAATTGCTTTTGATTAAATATGTCAGCTGCTTTTGATTTAAACCAATGTTGTCTCAGAGGTGTTTCTCAAGGCTTTTTATAGACATTTCTTTCCATCAAGCACCAAACTCAATCCCTTTAGAGAGCAACACAGGGGCTCTTGTATATATTCCATGCAGTTTGTAGTTGCTTATCGCTGGCTTTTCCACCGATATACACTTCCGATTATAGATTTCGACTCTATATATACTGACTATATGTATAGAATGTCGATCTCTCAATGAGGAGTCTACCATGGGATTATTCTGACTCTAGGAAGAGACTCTAAGAACATCTTTTCATATTTTCGGACAGCTCCAACAGCAATGAATACAAAGGGGTAGCATTTACATCCGTGAAGTCGGAAGAACACTTCTGGCTTCCCGTTCCATCGAGTATATTGACAGCTGAACGGTTTGCCATGTACCAATGGACCCTGATCTCAATAAAAGATGTGCAAGACAAATGATTAGTTATCGCCTCCGATTCAATGAACCTCTAACCATATCTACCTATACACACGTTAGAAGTACTTATCCGTGAACTAACCTCCAAAAAGGAAATCAGCGGCAAAACTATCACCTTTTTGTAGCTTACTCTGGGATCATTGAAAATGAAAGAGCAGATAACTTAGTCAAGAAGAGGGAGGAATCACTTAGGGAAAATTTCCTCTTCTGCAGTAGAGATTTGAAGCACCACTCTGCTATAGTCTTTAGATATCTAAACCAACTCAGGTGGGATTTAACAGAAAACAACAAGCTTTGGGAGTTGAAAAAAGAGTATTATCAGGGCCTTAACACCTCTAACATTAC
Source organism: Rhynchophorus ferrugineus (assembly GCF_030347505.1). Classification (NCBI taxonomy): domain Eukaryota; kingdom Metazoa; phylum Arthropoda; class Insecta; order Coleoptera; family Curculionidae; genus Rhynchophorus; species Rhynchophorus ferrugineus. The sequence continues at coordinate 38,871,491 of NW_027472583.1, forward strand.
TAGCCGCAACTTAAGTTTATTCTCACGCCTCAGAGTTGGTCACTGCAAACTGAGCCATGAGTTTCTCACTAAGGGAAGAAGTCTGCCACTGTGCGTCGAATGTGGTTCCTAACTGTCTACCAAACACATACTAACCGAATTCTTAAGATACAACTCGCAAAGACGGTTGGTCAACCAGGAAGAGCCAATGAACCAGTGTCTTAGGCTGGAGAACAAGCTGATTAATTTTTTAGCAGTAACAGGACTACTACTAGAAATACAATAGTGTGCATCTATGTAATATCATGCATGTTCGTTTACAATTTTTGTATATTGTATATTTATTACTGTCATGGGTTGTACGACCATGGCATTCATATATTCATGCATCTATATGCTTTTATATATTTTGCTTGTTGTCTTGCAATATGTGCTCTTTATCCTACACATTTAACTCTAGATTTAATATTTCGACCATGTATGTATATTGTTCTTTGCATTCTGTACTTGTATTAACATTGAATGCCTTAACTAATGTAAATGTGTTGTATATTGTATATCTGTAAACAGACCCTAAATAGTCGCGGAGGCTGGTGGGTCTATTATATATAAATAAATAATAAACATTGGGTAATTGAGCAAAAAGCGGACGGAACCGTAGCAAAGTCACATGATGAGCATAATCACTCAATAATCAGGGTGTAAGTCTCCTACCAATTAACAGAAAAGTATATATGAAAATCATACAAATGAGACTTCAAGGATCTAGCGAGGAAACTTGTCTTAAAGAGAATGCTAGAGATAAAAGACATGTTCGCACTCGACCAGTTTATGAAGGGACGTATTAAATATGAAGAGGGTGCGAGTGTCATTTTTATTTTATTTATTTATTTTCGATCTCCATTCGACAGTATACACTCACCCTTACGTTGGGCGACTCGGGAAGCTGAAAATGTTACCTTTAAATTCATTGGACTTTAGACACCTTACGACTGTTCCACTGGTTATGTGCAATTGTGAAGTTGTTGGTTAAATTTCTTTGATTTTAGGGTTGGTGTATGCCAAGGAGATGACATCATTGCATTTGACATCATTGCAAAAACATGACGTTCAATATCATGTGAATTAGTAAAAAAAGACTATTTAAAAGAATTATTGGCAAACGCTCTTGTGAATCACAACCTGATCCAACTGGAGTTCAAATACTTGGGATCTGTAATACAAGAGAAGACAGTGGCAACTACCGCTGAAGTAATAACCCAAATCAGTCAAGTTACATGAGCTTTTGTCCAATATGCTGCGTATAGAAAAGAGAAAATATTATAATCAAGACGAACATCCGCCTCCTTCGAATGCTTATCTTACCATTCTTTCTGTATGGCTTCTAGGTGTGGGCACTGTTGCAGTCTGACATGTGTAAATTTCAAATCGTTCAAATGCAATGTCTATGAAAAATTCATAAATTCATTCGTCATGTTTCCCTCCGAGATTGTGCTAGAAACGAAGTCATATGCTTAAGACGCGACATTCAGCAAACAGTTGAGGAATAAATTCAGAGATGTAGATTATCATACCTTGGGCATGTCTGTTGTATGCAAGATGAATGAATTTTTTACAGACAAATGAAAATAAATCCTTTTAACCTTTTAAGTGGAAGACGCAACGATTAATATATTAATTAATATATTAATAAAATAATATTGTTCTAGGCTAGAACAGTTGCCCAACTGTTCTAACAGAACAGAATCCCCAACTGTGTCGAGATTTAGTGAAAAGTGTTCACTGAATATAAATCTACGTATTGCTTTACCAACAGCAACCTATTGTTTATGATGTAGACACTCTGCTCAAGCTCTCGCTATAGGTTGGTGGTGATTATGAACAACGAAGGAAATTTGTTTTCTTACTCAAACTCAAGGAAAGTGGGAGCCATTTGATCTACTAAATCAAATATTAAAAATATATATTCTCGTCAGTTATGAAAAATGTATTTACTGCAATAGCTTTGAACATATAATGTAATGTGTAGAATATTACAAATCTAGTCTATCATATATGCTGAGAAATATCTATAAGAAATGATTCTCCGAAATCGTGCATTGATGGAAAAATAAGCAGTCATACTTAAATTTTTCTACGCATGTATTCACAGATAATATATTTTGTAACCTATAGTAGCAATATCAAAATACATAGTATTTTTAATATTTGTCTCAAATTATGTATCTTCTGATGATCTGTTGGTTTGTTTTTGATGCGCGAATCATACTAATACTTTGATACTTGCAATTATGTGATAAGATATTACATTTGCTAATTTTGGTGTTTCAATAATATATATATATATATATATATATATATATATATATATATATATATATATATATATATAAACATATATTGATTTGATTTACTGCCTCGATTCATTTACAAGTAGAGATTATTTTAAATTAAGGCAATTTATATTGTTTTCACATTAATATTTAATATTTAACAGAATACTTTGATGTAGAAACAAAAATTATTAATCTAATTATCATTAACTGAGTGAGATTTAATCAAATCTGCTCCACGCCTATCTGCTGTCAATAGCAAAAGCATCGTTTTTACAATGATTATTATTGCTATATCTAACTTATCTGTAAAATTGAGATAAACTAGAACAATACGTTATTTAGCCCTGGTCCTGGGTTACTAAATACTTAAAATTAACACACCCAAAAATTAGACATTTGAACCAGTAAACAGTTCAAATTCGTGTGGAGGAGAGCGGGGTAATTCAAACCGACCCACATTAAGCGCCTATGTCAAAAATAAAAATGTCAATATTTGCACAGAATTGTATTATTAACCAATTTGAACTAATCTAGATCTATATACGTATTGTTTAATTTTGCTGTAAAAATTGATAAATGATATTTAAAGATTATAAGCTTTATATATTTTTAATATATGTATATTAGGTATACAGGATGGGTACAAATGGGATGTCTATTGTTTAGTTCAAAAAGTAGATTTTACTACCAAAAACGACGTAATATATTTCTATAAATAAAAATAAATCGCCGAAATATATGTACATGCATAACTTTAGAACTACTGCACTGAATTGGATAATTATTTTTTGTTATATTCGTTATGGTAATAACAATACAAGACAAGGTGTATAAAAAAGAACAAAAAAAATTAGGGAAAACTGTTTTATATTTAAGTTTCATAATATGATAAGAGCAACACTGAAGTTAGATGACAAAATAATGACAGATTGGCGTATTTTTTAAATTGATTTAAATCAGAATCACTATGAATATGCACAATTACTGTAATGTACATGAGTACATGAGTCATGAGCAAGATAAGTATAGTTATGAATAAACAATTGAAACAATCTAACTCAAAATTTTATTAAAGTTACACTGAAAAAACTTGATATAACCTACGGAATTATTATGACATATATAGAGAAGCTCTTAGAAAATATCATCAAAGTCATTCAGAAATACATAGAAGAGTTACTGAATAATCAAATGATAAAATTTTGAGTATAGGAAATCGCTTGACCTGCTGTAGGTTCTATAGTGGCGATCAAGCTTCTATTATTGAGCCGTACCCTGTGTCATTTAATTATTATTTTATCCATAAGGATTTCTTCTCAGAATAATTTATATATTTGATTCGCAGCTATTATACATGTTTTCAAGTCTTTTTATAGTTATTAACAAATTTATCCTGCACCAAGTGAAGAGGGCGAGAATCAGCTAGTTTTAAATGTTTTAAAAAGTTTTTCAATGTGAAACATATGTGTCTTAGAGCGCTGGTTTGACGCTATAAACTGTTACCTTTAAGTTTGATAGAAAACATTAAATAGATATATTTTAGAACTATTCATAAAAATTATATAACTGAAAATATTTATTCTCAGAATACCTCTTACATGTTTAATAATAATAATTTCAATACTTAAAAAAGGGACGTCCTTCTGACTTGAATAGATTGTATAGATTTGATTGACTTCTTTTTTGTCAGGAATATATAAAAAACTATGTTATAGTTGAAAGTCGCCTCCAATTAAGCTCGGACACTTTTCTAATATATGTGATCATCAGTGATAAAATCATTACGAATGATCAAAATACCTTGGCATGCCCCTGTATACCAAGCTCAGCAGGGTACAAATACAAGAAAGTCGACGCATAGTTCGGTTTTTGAAGTTTTGGAAGGTTTGGTGGTATTAGATGTATAAGTTAGTTGGCGAAAACTCCGAGTTATCAATTACGTATATACAACATAATTTATAGTATAAAAGGTCAATTGAAAAGTCTCTGACCTGACACATAGATGGCGCTATTACAATTAAATTCATATGTTTTATTGTTAGCCATAACCCACAAAAGACGCGTGTATAAATTTGACAGCTGTCGGATCATTAGTTTGTGAATTACAGCATTTTGAGTTAAGCAACTTTTGTTATAGTGAAAAAATGGATGAAAAGGAATTTCGCGTGATGATAAAATATTACCTTTTGAAGCAAACAATACAGTTGAAGCAAAAACTTGGCTTGATGTCGAGTTTCCGGACAATGCCCCAGGAAAATCAACCATCAAGGATTGGTATAGTAAGTTTAGACGAGGTGAAATGACCACCCAAGACAATGGTGAACGCAGTGGATGCCCAAAAGAGGTTGCTACCGACGAAAACATTGAAAAAAACCAAAAAATGATTTTGAATTACCCTAAATTGAATTGAATAAAGCAGCACTATAAAGATATCACCTGAACGTGTACATCATATCATTCACGAATATTTGGGTATGAGAAAGCTCTGTGCAAAGTGGGTGCCGCGCGAGCTCACTTTTGACCAAAATCAACGACAAGTTGATGATTCGGAGCAGTGTTTGAAGATTATCAAGCATAATAAATATTAAGTACATTGGATGAAACATGGCTCCATCATTTCACTCTGAAGTCTAATCGACAGTCATCCGAGTGGACTGCACATGATGAACCCGCTCGAAAGCGTTACAAAACGCAACAGTCAGCTGGCAAGTTTATGGCGTCTGTATTTTAGGATGCGCATGGAAGAATTTTCATTGACTACATTGAAAAAGGAAGGACCATCAACAGCGGCTATTACATAGTGTTATTGGACAGTTTGGATAAAATCGCCGAAAACGGCCGCATTTGAAGAAAAATAAAGTGCTGCTTCAGCAAGACAATGCACCGTGTCACAAGTCAGTGAAAACGAGAGCTAACATAGATGACTATATCCTGTTCTCAGATCTCAAAAGAATGCTCGCTGTGAAAAAATGTTCATCGAATGAAGAGGTGATGGCCGAAACTGAGGTCTATTTTGAAGCAAAGGTCAAATCGTCTTACAAACATCATCGAAAAGTTGGAGGGTCACTATAATCGGTGTATCACCCTTGAAGGAAATTATGTGGAATAAAAAAAATTGCCAAAAAAAGTGCTTTACTATAGTAGGCCGGAGACTTTTGACCTGTTAAAACAATATGATTGCAATTTGTGTATAGTTACAACAATGCTTTATGTAAACAAAATATTAGGATTAGCGTTGGGAACTATTGATTAAAAGTAGTTGGAACAGTCGATACTCGCATAACAGTCGAAACAGACGTGAGTCATAAAACTAGCGACTGAAAATAGTAATTAATATTTTCAGTCAAATACACGGTTCGACTGTTTTTTCAAATCGTGATGTCAGACGAAGATGTGCGAACCCTTTCCAATATAAATTGTGAGAGAGGAAAGGACAGAGATAATTGCTTGGAGCAGTTAATTTTATATGTGCTTATATTTTTCAATGGTAGTATAAGCAAGACGAAGATGTACATATTTTTCACGTACTAACTTTAAAAAAAAAGGAAAAAAATAATTACTGAATACTATTAACATGCAATTTATAATTTCATCTTAAACGAAGTAGAATTACTTTTATATATATATAAATACCTGCGGATGTTTAAAAAGGAATAGAATTTTTCTATGGAGTGGAATAATTCCCCACAAAATGTTTATCATATTTTAATATGTTAATTGCAGTTTTTAAATAATATACTACAATATATATAGACAATACAACAGAACTTAAACAAAACCTAAAAACTAAAGATGTGTAATAACCATAAATACTAAATACAAATTAAACATATACCTAATCATAAAAAAATTAATCCATGACATAATTAAAAATGATTACACAATAACTACTAGAGCTCTTTTAAACAAAGTAAATGCTTTATTTATTATTGAACGGAAATTTTTTTTTAACAAAAATCGAGAGAATAACCAAAATATTACCTATTATTATCTTAAAAACAATCAAAAATATTTTACTACTTATCATTCAGAATTTTAATATTTTTACCTTATTACATTAACAATCTTGAAAAATATCGTTTCAAGTTGCTGCAATATTAATATACAATATATTGTTATTTACAAGCAATCTACCAAAAAAATCATAAACTCATAAATTGGGTACATTTTTGTTAAGGTTACGGCTAGGACGACAACCCAGAACGATAAAAATCCGTCGAATGAAATTAGTAGAACCAAAAATAGTAACTAAAAGTACACTACTGAAGTAGTCGATAGTAAATAGTAACAAAATCAGTCGGACCGGACTAAAACAGTAACTGGTAAAAAGTAGTAAAACCAGTCGAACCAAAAATAGCGACTGAAACTGTCGATAGTAAAAAGTACACAGTTACTATACAGTCGATAGTCGATTTCAGTCGATAGTTCTCAACACTAATTAAGACCAGTGTGGAGCTATGAAATGCAAGCTATGGGGTTGCGCCAGTGACTCCAACTGATTCAAAGGTATCAAAGTAAAGTGTGGAAATTAATATTTTGAAAGGGCCTTGGTATGCTTGTGTGTGTAACTTTCCATTGCGATCTAGAAACTGAAATTGTCACGGGCACAATCAGAGGATGTACCGATTCCTATCAAACGAGACTCCATAACCGTGTCAAGAAAGTCTTCAAACTTGCATAATATCATTATAGGACTATAACGAAAACTAAAAACCATATGATCTTATTTTCTGAATACTCAGTGATTCAGTGAAAAATATCTCAGATATATTTATTTGTTAGCATGTTAAAGACAAAGAAATATTAGTCGTTAATGGAGCCTGTGATTACCAAAGAGATGTTGTCTCTTCATGGTTTTAATGTTATATAAAAATCTTGTAAACATATCAAAATTTCTTCGTTTTGTTTTCAAAATTCGAATCCTGCAAACCTACAAGGTTCTAAATTTATATTTTTAATTGGTCATTCTGCAAGAATGCAAGATCCAGAAAAGTATCTCAATCAGTCTGTTTGGGATCAATCAATCAACTATAGTTGGTAAAAATTGAAAGTTAAAATATTCCGAAAAGTTAATTCAAATAATATACAAAGAATATTCTATATATTCGTATATGTTTCTAAATGTAGTGATAAATAATCTATATAATTTACAAATGATTAAATAAATGCAAATAGTTATCCTTACTTTTTTTTTATATATCTATTACTAATGTATAAGTAATCGTAAATAATACAATAAATACAGTAATCGTAAACAAGTAGCAGAAAAATACAATCAAAAATACAATATCATTATATTTATTCAACTAATAAGTAATACTAAAACATGTAATTATTTCAATTACCTTTAATAATAACCGCATTGGTACCTTAAATGTATCCAGGTTTTGCATGCCTGACAAGCAGGAATACAAATAATTAATCAAGTTTACCACGTTATTGATCGTCGAAAAGTACATCCGATAAATTCATGGAAACTATAAAATTTTAAAACTTTACTAAGCTAGGCAAAAAAGATAGAAGAGAGTAGAAAGGCTAATATTTCTTTAGATTACGCCATTTTTATTAGATGTGTTAAAAAGTATATCATTCAATCTTTATAATTCAAATCTTCAATCTAATTGAGACAAAAAAAATCATGTTGAGTTGTTCTCAATATTCTTTCAACAGTTTTTACCAGAGTTGCCTAATATACACATATTATTATTTGTAACTCAATTACTTCTTCAAAATGCAATTTGTAATCGATATTTCAAATAGCTGAGGCTACGGTATCAGTACCTCAATTATTTATGGTTTCAAAATATATTTAGCGATTTTATTAATTGGGTGCGTTCTGCTGAAATTAACGCTCCATAGTTTTGATAAACAATATGACGACCACTAAATATATCAAATTATATATGTCTTTTAAGTTGATAATAGTAAACCTATACTGCATGTGAAATTGTAGAATCTATAGTAGAATCATTATCTGCCTCTGAGGTGTTTTACTCAGAGCTGTTTGTACTAGTAAATATAACAGAAGATAAAGCTTTTAAGTAGAAAGAGTATATTTGCCTAGACACCTTGGATGTGCCAGCCACACGTTAAGTCTTTTCCTCTAGAAACATGAATTACTTCATCAAATATCGTGTTATGTGGGTTCACTATTTAGCAATTGCTAAACATACATTTTTATGGATATGTCCAGAAGGCTCAAATTGGCTGAAGTTATAAAAGTCATAAAAGACTATCTTGGACATCAGTTAATACGAGTATATTGTTAACTTTATTTCAAACCAGTGGTGTTGTACATATTGGTGTTGAATAGTTGATTTAGCCTGGTGCAGAATCTGTTGAACTTATAAGAACAGAAAACTAACATACCAACAATTTATACAATATTTCACCGATTGAATTGAATAATGTTGACATATGGGCCATATAAATGGATTTTTCGAACTTTGATGGTGAAATAGATCTTTTAAGGTTTTTTACTTGCCAAATCATAACTCACAAGTATAAACACTAAAACATTAGTTACTTTTTCATTTATTTATATTATCTGCTAAATATCTGGTAAGCAACTTAATTAATACATGTGCCTTTGTTTTAAACTTGAAATGATGATAACAATAATGCTTATAAGGATATTGTGAAACAAATTAAAAGTTTATAAACAATTTTTTTTTAATTAATCTCTTAGAATTTCAACAATCTGGCCGTGGGCAATAAGTATTATTATATGATTTCCGTCATACAATATAACTCTACTGACGTGTAGAAGATCGCTTCAGTAAGTGATCTGTTGTACAAACTTATAATCTAAATCTTATTCTAGAGACTATTCTATATCTATTCTAGAAATTGTTATATCTCACTATATGTGTCGATTGATCAGTTCGTATGGTAATTTGCGTTTGAGCCTACACACTTCACTGTCACGCGCACATTATATGTTTGGCACATGCATCCGGGCGCACCAACAGTCTTTCAGAATACTTTGCATTAATACTTCAAATCACACTCATTATATGTTCTAAAGGGATGTTGCGCTGAATTAGTTTGTTGGAGACGTAATATGGGGCATCGACGATGATTCGAATACTTTATTCTCGAACCTCTGAAGGATAGCTATGTGTGATTTTCCATTAGTACCCCACAGTGCAATACCATAGGTCCAAATGGGTCTTAGTATTGACTGATACAGAAAAACCTTGTTATCTAAGGATAATTTGGATTTACGCACTAAATTACCCAATACATTTGGTTTAGTTTAAGCTCAAGCTGTTTGCGTTTTGTAACTATATATCTTTTCCATATTAAACGTCAATCAAAATTCATTCCCAGATATTTAACGTTGTCTGCTTACGGGGGTTCATAATTATTCATTTTTACTGATTGGCAAGTTCTTCTACAAAGGGTGAATGTCACACGGGTAGATTTGTCTCATTTGTTCTCAATTCGACTTTGTTAATATGAAGTTGGAGGTTTCTTGTGGCTTATATTGGATCTTCGTGTGATAATAAGACCTCTGTATCATGAGCATATGTTGCAGCAGTTGTGCTTCTTGAGGTCGGTAGACCAGTTGTATGCAATAGAAATAACAGTGGACTAAGAATACTGCCCTGCGGAACACCTGAATATATTGGATATAGGTCAGTGTATTCGTCACCCTGTTTCACAATAAAATGTCTGCCTGTGTGATATGCTTTCAGTAATTGAAAGTGCGTATGGGGCAAAAGCTTTTTCAATTGAACACAAAGTCTAGTGTGCCACATCTTGTCGAATACTTGAGATATATAGAGAAATGCAGCTGGTCAATTTATATATCGTTTAATTTTTTTTATTAGTCTTTTATCGTATAGTTTTTCAATAATTTTAGAGATTATAGGTAACAATCTTATAGGACCATAAAGGGAGACTTCTTCTGTTTTTTCCCTGGTATTCAAGTGCTTTCCAAGTGCAAGGAAAGTAGTTAAGTCTTAACATGGTATTATTTTTTAGCATTAATTTCGCAAATGGCAGATCCATTTGAAACGGAGTATTAAGAAAGTCCTTTTCTTCTGTTGCGGATATTTCAGATGGGTACGGATTAAATACATTTTTTAAGTGTTTAGAGAAAACTTCCGTTTTATATTTATCATTCCTAGCCCAGGTATTGTTATAGACTTTAATGGGCGGATTATGCTGTTAAGGATTTATAATCTTTTTTGTTACTTTCCAGAGAGAATATTCCGTTGAATTAGTTCGCGTCAAGATTTCTAAATATTTTTAAATTCCTTCATTTTGTTCTCTATTTATTACCTCTTTCAACTCTTTTATTGCCTTGTTTATCGCAAGTAGAAATATTAGACCTAATGGATTAAATACGATCAAAATCTCACTAGTTGATACAAAGGGTAAACGAGAACTGATCTAAATATATCCAATGTGAACCGATTTTGAAACAAGTGGTCAAATATTGCAATAAGTTACATTGTTATTTAGTTGGTTTAATACTGAATTAGATTGGTGAGAAGGTCACAACATGTAATATCTAACTCCGCTTCTACAAAACACAACATTATTTTTAAAATCAGTGGTAGTAGTCAGCCGTTTTTCTAATGTGTTCTTGATTATGTATTTCTCACTTCAATATTACATATTCATATTTTTATTTATTATATATATTTTATCAAAACACGATATTTTTCTATTACTGGTTAGAGCTGTAACTATAACAACTTTGTTAAACTTATTAAAATTATATGATTTAGCGATAATAAATGACAAAGTCTTCGTATAGCATAGATAGATTAGTTATCGTCGTTAGATTAGTTTGTAGTCAGTGACATAAGAGTTCATTTATTACAATAAATATACAATATATTGATTAAAATATAGATAGTCCTCATTATCTGAAGTACTATGAGAAAAAAAAGACGATTCACAATATATGGTTTTAATAGTCGCGAAAATAGGCGGAACAAAACAGTTGATCCATATCAAAACTGGGTTATTGTTAGAAAAAAATAGGTAACAAAACCATTTTGTATATATACAAAGCCTGAATACACACTATTAAACCAGAAAACTGCTGAATAACGATGATCCGCTCACCGAACAGCATCCCATCCCAAAATTTCCAAATATTTAACCCACAATTTACAATGATTATGACACGTTGATTGGTGGTTTTTTTTAAATGTATTGCCGCATCAGGAACCATATGAAAACAATGTTGTTATCGAGAGATCGAACGCCTAGAGGGTAAAATCATCCCCTTGCGTACGTATAATTGGTCATTAAATATAATGATAGGCTCTTAATCATCCCAAATTGAAATATATTCTTAGAATAGAACGACATAACGAAGATGGTGTTAACATGTTAACATTTTTTTGTCGATTTTCGTGAGCCGATTTAATTACGTCGTTGATTTATCGCTTTTGGTCAGTGGAATGTTTCATCAACATTCTACGACCATTATCGACGTTTGTTATATGTTTAGGTAGCCCGGGGATGTTTCAACCCTTACTTTATCTAAAACTTTATTCCGTTTGGAATATTAGATATGGTGTCTGAAACTTTAAAAGATGCTTTAAAGGTTTACGATATTATAGTGACTTTTAAACGCATATAAATTCTATGAATTAGTTATAAAAATTTACAGTAAATACCGTAATTTATAAGGTCCTTGCTTTTATTTTGATCAGCTATATCTATTTGTGAAAATACGAAGTAGAACCTAACCTAACAAATTCGATGGTTTTGTATTTATGAATGTAAAATAACAGTTTTCCATTTAATTTTATAGAGTTATTTAGTGCATGCAGACGCTAGTCAGGCCTAGCCTATCAAACTTAGATCATACTCTCAAATAGTTTTCAATTTAGCAGTTTATGAATCAAATTTTTTGCAGATGTTTACATACGATGGAAATGATTCAAGAGGTTGGAAATGGTTTACCTGACGAATTAACTGAAAACGGCATTCTGAACCGTTTCAACAAAATGTTTTCATTCTTTACCAAAATTAAATAGTTTTCTGTGGTTTATTGTCACTTTCCATGCAAAGTGAACGTAAAAAAGTTATGGGTTAGTTCATGAAAGCCATTCACACCGACACTGAAACGGAATATTTTGGCGATAAAGTCTTGCTGTGCATATGATGGCAACAGTAATAGGAGGTGCTAAAACCGAATATGAATGTTACAGCAGATATCTAGCGACGTTGATTGAAAGAATTGAATAACCTATTGTAAAAAGGCTAGCAATAACGAGTAGAGATGCAAATAATCCACTTGCATGATAACATTTGGCCACACTTTGCAAGAGTTGTGGAGTATACAATATTGCAGATCGAATGAAAAGTTCCGCCCTGAGTACTCACTAAATATAGCGCTTTATGATTACTATTTGTTCAGATCGATGCAGCATTACTTGGCTGCCACACGGTTTCAAAATGCCGAAGAAGTGCGAAAGTAGGTCGACGATTTTCAAACTTATATTGTTATTTCAACACGTTCTTGTGATGTTGCCAGAAAAATGGCAATAAGTGCAAAATTATGGAAACTACTGATGGAACCAATTTTTCTTAATAATTACCCTTTTAAAATAAAAAGAAGGTTTTTTAGGTTTAGTTTTTAGTTTTTATTTAACATAGAAAAATGCTAAAGTTTTCGATTGTAGTTAGATATTTGTGGTAAGCAAAAACATTTCACAAATTAGTTTTACAAAGAGTTACGATTAACTGTATAATTAAATTATAATAATAGCAAGCAACTAATTAATTAATTAAAAAACTTTACATAAATCAGAGTTCAGCATATGCCCGTTATAACATATATAATAGATTTAAATGTTTTATTTTACGGTCGGTTAGTTTCGACCACTAGGGCAAGAAATTCTTTCATTTCTAACTTAAATAATTCAAACAAAACGAAACATCCCTCCTCTGAAACATTCGCATGATTTTGGCGGAAAGAGGAATAATAAAACTGATGGCAAATGATCAAATAATTGTGATGCATTGCTTAAATTGACCACATATCCATATCGGTGGTCGTTCCACAGTTAAATATACAAAAATGACCAAAGAATTTCCTTTGTATCACTACACAAAAGTCCTACCAACAGTTGACACGTGCTCCGCCATTTTTCCGAAAAGAATGGGGCCCATAAATTCTGATACAATATGAGATCGCTTCTTGGTGGGGTGTTAGTCCGGTGAATATAAGCGGATGTTTGAGGTATAATAGAAATAGGCCTCATCATCATCCCCTGTTAGTTCTAATCATTTGATTTTGAAGATATATGAGCTCCTGGCTGAATTGATGAAAAAATATCATTTGCCACACTTTATGTAATTATGGGGAATGATATATACCAAAATGGACAATACTCTCCGTATGTTTAAGATTCGTGGAAGTATTCATGTTTTAGAAGTATTTCGATAATTGAGAATCGGAAAAAATAAATTCAAACTATATAATATTATAATAAAAAATTACATTAATATTTGCAAATTTTATAGGAGTCTATTTTCTCTTAAATGGCATTTATTTCTAAATTTAGCAAAACACATTAGATAAGTTAACGCTTTTGCACATATGATAAATACATATTTCTTCAGCAGTATCAATATATATTACAAACTATTCTGACTTTGAAGTTAATCATACGGTGATTCTACTTATGATTTTAAATATATCCATTTTGTCGTTTATGATAAGTCATTAACCAGAATAGAAGTCCCAACTGCTATTTTGATAATACATTTTTAGCATTTGTACTGAGCAAATTGTACAATTTGTTAGTTTACTGAAAGAACAGATAAAATAGATGCCGTTTAAAACAGCACGACCACTCCTGAAACCCTTTATGCAGTTCTTTAATATTAATAGCTCTAATTTTAGCAATCTCATGCATATTTCTGGCGCTTATCAGAATAGAGGATTTTATTTTTATTTGAGTTTTGTCTGAAACGGCAGTTAAGGAACTGTATTTATGTCAATTCAGTGACCTGTAGTATATCATTACCCATATTACAGTTGATTACTGATTAAAAATAGTATTAAAAGGTTTACAAATTATAATGAAACTACAATTTTATAATATTACCAAATTCAGGACATACATTTTTATAATATATAAATAACACGAAATTACGTACATTTAATCCAGATTAAGAAATTTTCAAAGAAGTAGTAATTTACAAAGAAATTAAATCATTATATTTCGATCAAAGTTAATTAATATGAGGTTTTTATAATCTGACGATTGTTTTTGATAATTTCTGAGGTTTTATCTCAGTAGTTGGAGAGATACCGATTAAATATGAATACTTGTTGAAGCAGCTCAATGACGTGTAAAAACAAATCTAGAAAACCAAAATTATTTTAACTGGATTTTCTAATGAATCATATTTAGTGAATTATTAATGTTGTGATATAGCCTATTCAAATGTTATGCAAATATCTAAAAATAAAGCATTGTTCACGAATATTAATCATATGTGAATATTATATTTATAGAAATATAAGTAAGATTTTTAACTGATATTCCTATAATATACATACACAAATATCATAAGTTAACACAAGCATAAGTTAAAGTAATTTTTTTTTCGAATTATTGGATGTTTTAATGCATTTCGATCAGGTATGGTATGTTTAAGCATCAATGTGAAGTATCAGTTACATTAATATTATTTATTAATTAATATAATTCGATGCTTTTGACAATTCTTTAAATAAAATATCACTTTTCCATCAAACCCTTTTAGAAATGTATGGTGATGATGTTCCTTCATAGACTAATTGTTACTTTTGCTTTCAGTAGTTTAAAAGTGGCTACAGTTTTATGTGAATGACAAAAAGTGGACTGGAGGTTTGGAGGTAAACAATTTCGAAGATAATGAACGCCCAAACTTATTATACGAGAACCCAGCTCAAGCTCTCAAAGAACCTTCGAACATCCTTACAGTTGATGAATTAATTCTTTACGTTTACATGTGCTGGAAAATATTTAAGAGGATGGATATCACACGATTGTGGCTGAAAATGCCATTTTGTAACTTTCGGTATCGCCGTTTTTTTGCTAACGTTGCTCCCTATGCAAAAAAGTTTTTTTGTGGTGTAGTGTATTGTGATCGACGATGAAATATAAATCTACTGCGATAAGCCTAAGTAGAAAAAGTTATGGATTAGACCAACAAAACCCGCCACATCGACACTAAAGCGGAATATCCGTGGCCATAAAGTCTTAGTTTGCATATAGGTGGATGAAGAAGGTGTAATTAAGGTGTGTATTATGATTAGCTAAAACTAAATTAAACTCTTTTGTTAGATGCCTACTGGTGTCAACTGGAAAAATTGGACCATATGTTACCACCATAAGTTATCGAAAATTACGAAATATATTAACAAAGATCAAGACATTATTATGGGCTTTTATAATAAACAACTTACAAGATAAAATATAAATTTGCCTTATAAATTTTAATATTTGATATACCGTGGCATATTGCTTCAAGCTATTTTCGAATATTTGAATATATTTTATGATATATATATATATATATATATATATATATATATATATATATATATATATATATATATCATAAAATATATTCAAATATTCGAAAATAGCTTGAAGCAATATGCCACGGTATATCAAATATTAAAATTTATAAGGCAAATTTATATTTTATCTTGTAAGTTGTTTATTATAAAAGCCCATAATAATGTCTTGATCTTTGTTAATATATTTCGTAATTTTCGATAACTTATGGTGGTAACATATGGTCCAATTTTTCCAGTTATATATGTATATGTATATATATATATATATATATATATATATATATATGTATATATATATATATATATATATATATATACCAAGTATTGGATAAAGCAGGCTCTAAAATTTGGTTATATAGAAACAATATTTAGTATTGCCCGCTTGGTTGGCGCAGTGGTAAAGGCGACAGGATGATCCACCTACTAAGACATGGTCGGAAATGTATGTTTGTTATTGTTTAAAATTTGTAATTGCCCTTAGATAAGAGTGCAAAATCCGACATGGAAAATGATCCTAGTCACGCTAGTAAACAGGCGGGATAAGACCGGATGTCTTCTGAGATGATTTCTAAGTTAATCACTGGCTAGTCGGTAGGCTTAATGCCGAGGATCGTGGTTCTGAGCACACGTTAAACTGTAGGTCCAGTCGAGATGAACCCTTGTTGTTGAAAATGAGGCCTTAAAATATATTAATTGAAAGTATATATTATTGAAACGACTGAAGTGCTAAATATCCAAGTGGCAAATTCCGTTTTCTGCTTTGAACTTAATAATATCACTTAATAGAACGATGTAAATGTGATTGTTTTTAAAGCTCAACCAAGTGAATAACAGCGAGTTATTCATCGATTCGTTCTATCTTTTAGGGTTTAATAAACAAGAATTTTCTTAAAATTATTTTTGAATATTGTTGAACAGTGTAACCTAAGTGTAAGTCTAAACCTAGTCTTAAACGCGTTAATTAACTATTAATTGCGAAGCTTTTTTTGGGTTGCCAACACTTTACCTGATAAATGACAACAAATTCGTAGTAATTAGTAGTAATTCGTAGTTATTAAAGTAATTTTTCGAATAAAATATTAAAATTTCGCAAATTGACAAATGTAAATTTAGCAACGCAACCATTTGAAATTAAACAGCTTTTATTTGGAAATGTTTTATATCAGTAATGAGTTATTATTACACATGTCTCATGTTGATTTTCTTATTTGGCATTATTCTCATCTACATTTATTCTTTGTTTTTGAATATATATAACTATAAACGCACTTTTGGTGTTAATAAATACGATAATTAAACAAAACCACTCTTGAACCGTACAAAATGTTTCATCAGTTCAAGAACAACCTCAAATATTGAGACGGTGATGTCATGAGCTGTTACATCAACTAGTACAATAAATAGTATCTTGATAAAGTCGAGAGAATTTTTATGGCGCCAGTATTAGGAACTGAACAATAACTGACGCTCGAATCGATACTTCGAATATATAAAGGATTTGTATCAGGAATCTTCAAGTTCCCAAATTCGATAGCTTATTTTCATTTTATTATCATTCTACACTGAATAATGATATTCAAATAATAATATTCGAAACATTGTGTAAAGTCTAAAAATAGAACATATATGGTTCAAATTCTCGGATATATCAAACATAATAAAGGAACTGGTTATTTTTCAAATATTTTTACGAGAAAATATTTTGATAAAATTCATATTAAAAATGCTTGATAGTTTTTGATAACAATGAGATACTAACCAAAATGTGATCAGATAATTTCACACCGAATAACAGAAAAGAAAAGTTATTTTTCAAGTTATGAGATAAAACGTTTTAGATTTACTATTCTAATATTTGATTTATCGGAAAAATTCTCGACTATTCTATTGAATTATAAGTGTACTTTAAATTAAATGTATAAAACCTGAACTGCTTTCAAATTGTTTATAGTAAAAAACGTATCGTACTAAATGTTAAGCAACTACATTGGACATTGGACAGTATCATGTATAAGTCAATGTTTTTTTGAATTTCGGTTACAGCAATTTTAAATGAATCATTGCTGCCCTCAACTACAATCTATTAGCTTGACATTTATTATTTGTATTAGATTGTGCTGATTAGTATTACTTGTGCCGGTAAACCACTGAAACCAAGAAAAGGCTTCATAAATAGTATGGCTCATTTGGTCTTTAATTACTCTAACATTTCGTCTATATTATATTATTTGTAAATTCGTTAATGATGTTTTAAAAGATCATGACTTGTCTTCTTTTTCGTTCTGAATAATCTTTTTTATACCCCTGAGTAATATTTGGCAAGTATAATTTTTTTCATATAACTTCACTCAGTGACTTAAATATATTTTTTACCTTCTATCTATTTTCCTATTGGATATCCATTTTTTTTATTAAATACAGTGATGCTTTCTTCAGTATCTCGAAAATTTAAATCAATTATAAATCTTTATTTATCCTTGATGGAATAGTTTTATGCCCAAGCTTAAACTTATCTTCTTCAACGGTTTTAACTTCAATCTCATCACTTTCTTCATCGTATCTCTCGTCTTCCGATTCTTTGTTCCTCAACTTACGATGATTTTAAAATATATAAATGCTAGCTACTAATTTATTAATTCTTACTTCATAATTCAATATATTTATATTACTTATTAGTATTAGATCTGAAGCTATTAAATCTGGCTGGTATCCAGGAAAATCACGACAATGATTAAGTATTTGTCATAGTTGCGTTTTACTGCTGAATGCCACTTACGTACTTATATTTCGTACCTAATTCTAGAATGTCTCCTGCTCTAGTTAATTTAACACTTTTTTTTAACTAACATCAATCTAACATAACAACTAATTAAAAAATTAAAACTGAACTGGTCAAAAGCCTATCATTTAAAATGGATAAATAACTGCGTTTTCGAGACTGGTGTGTTCTCAAAAAAACAGTTAGTCTCTATCGGTTTAATGCTCTTCGTCTGGCACAATGTAGTATACATTAAAAATCAACGTGGTCCGAAGATACGGCTACTTTCGGAACTATGCGTATATTCGTCGGCCCAATCTACTCGCTGCAAGCCGAAATGCTAAACGTCGATGTTGCCAAATTTACAGCTAGGCTATTTGCTTTATGGATGTATTTTATTTTGGAAACATAATATATATAACAAGACTTTCTGACATTAACTTTTATATTTTGTTTTGAAAAAAAAAATAGAACAGATACGTTTTTTTACCATTTAGTACAATATATATTCTTGCCCTTAGATTTGGCAACACTGGATGCATATTGCAAGCCTAGCGTTTCCCAAAAGAAATGTACCGTATTGCCTTGATTAAACGTTGGGCATTTATTTGTTTAATTATTAAAGCGTTTGATATGGCATTTTTAAAGTTATATTGTAATGCTCCTTTTTACTTAAAAAGAAGGGCTTTTAGTTTAATATTTCAGCGTTTTAACAAGAATGGAGTACGAAAGTGGGGTGTCAAAGGTAGGTTTAGTTTCAGTTGTTACAAATAGGATAAATTAATTAAATATCTTAAATTTTGCAGTTAAAGTAAATTAATATGTCAAGTTTGTAATATGACATACTTAGTTATAAGTTTTTTTAGTTAAGAATGTTATAAGACTCAATATTGAAGTAAATACAAGTAGCCAATATGAATCCCAGAATAATATTCGACAATTGAATTTTGACAAGATAATCGGGAATTATATATATAAGTAATTTCAATTAATCGTCAAATTTATAGCCTTCACAAAAGTGCAGGAAAATATTGCTTACCATTAATCCTGAAAAGGTAGCTATTTAGAAAAGGATTGTACTTGCTACAGCTGTATGATTTGTCGATATGAAAAAGTAATTTGCCAAAATATCAAAGAGAAAGAAAAGCAGACTTAAGCGAAAATAAAAGAAAATAGTTGAAAGGTATATATATATATATATATATATATATATATATATATATATATATATTAAAATTAAACACAAAATATTAACATCATTGAGTTTTAGGTACTTGAGTCCTTGATTTCATTAATTATGTTGGTGTTTTTTAGACGGTAAGTTCTTTTTCCATGAAATATATTAACCTTGCCTTTATTTGGAAATTTTCTATTGTAACTTTTATTGTATTGTAATTAATTAGTAATTAGTGTGAAAAGTATAAATGACTGTATCTACAAGAATGTTGTTATAAAATTTTATTTATATATAATACATTTGTTGTATTGTACATTCAAATATGTGGCAATTTAGTAAATAGTTTATGGCATAATTAAGGTTTATTGTTAGTTCATATTAAATTTTAAAATATATAAAACAATATAATATAAAAATTTAGTATTATGCTGTATTTTTCTCTTTACCTACTCTAAAATGTTTTGTAAATTAATGTCATGTTCTTAGTATTTTTTAAGTCATTTTTACTATATATACATATGTATGGTATATATAGCTTAATATAAAACTTATGAACATTACCCTTTATTTTAATAAGAGAGTATATTTTACGCCTCGAAGACTAACACCATGCCGACATCAGAAGTTTGGTTATGGATAAGACACAATCCTACTCATGACGCCCTAAGCAATACTGAGAATATTCAAATATTTCTACCACTGAGGACGCGCGCGCCAGCGCATTATAGCCAATCTACCGGACCACGATGATTTTTAATGTATCCTGCACAATATTGTTAGTATTTCTCTGCGTATTTTATGTATGCAAAAATGATAGCTCTGTGACAATATATAGCTTCAAATAAACTTAATGATGAAGTTTAATTACTGCTCTATTAATATATAGTACATTTAATTTCTTACAACATAGTTGCGTTAGATGGGTCAGCTGTTATTCCTTGATTCCTAAATTGAGGAATGAAGTCCATAAATAGTTAAAAATATAATATTTAATGAACTGAAATTGCAGGTTAAAAGCACCAACATATTGGTATATCAATAAAATAATTTTCAGATATTTAGGACCAATTAAAATAAAACAAAAGTAGATAGGATGCCAGATAAATTGAAGATTATATATGTTGAATATCCAAAATATTGCGTCAGCATTAAACTAACAAATTGTTCTGTATTGTATTGTTACCGATGAAAAAAAGTGAAACTTCTATGTCCAGTTGTGTACATCAGAGCAAAATTAACGTCCAAGAGAACCACTTTAACCAAACTAAAAATCTGTATTTGGCGAAGGTTCGTACGTACGTTTGTATTTATTAGTTCGTATTGTTTAAATTGGATGACTCGCTCAATGTGTTAACAAATATTTTATCTGTGAAAGACAAAAATTATTGTAAGTAAAATTCGACCACTTCAAGACAAATGCCGACTTAACAGTTATCATTCAATGTCGTTCTCCCAGGAATTATTAGAAACCCCTTTTGGCTTAGCTTGTTCCAAAATTTCAACTTTTTTTGATGAAAACTCACCAAATATCATTTCTTCAATTTTTTTCCATATCTGCTGGTATGTAATTTTGAAACGTTTATATATTGAGCCTAAACCTGTAATGAAAAATACTATATAAAAATACTTTAAAACATTAAATATAAAGTAAAGTTGTTTATGTAACGTATTTATACTAAAACGATTTATTTAATCAAATAAATATCGTATAATACAATTGTCAAATGGTAACGTTGCAATTCATATCAGAATTGCCAAAGGTAATTATTGAATAGTATATATTGATTAAGTTAAATCCAGATTATTTGTGTAACTGTGTGTAGTTGTTCAAATTGTTTTAATTTAAATAATATTAACAATACCGAATTATTTCAATATGAATTAGGCACTAGTTCAAAGAATTGTAATGTTTTAAAAGTAATAGTGAAATTAAAATAAACGTAAATTGTTCTGAATTTATAGGAATCTATTTTTGCTTCGAATTAACCCATCGTTTTTAAAATAATCGTTGATATCGCGAATCCTTGATGGATTCAGGACATCCTGAGTAATTATATTTTTTCGCTGGTGCTTTAGAACTAGAAAAACTAGCGAAGGATAATCGACGACGGCCGTACGTACTAATACGGTGGGGGAATATATCGCAGAAGTCGGCGCACATTCGCCTATCATTCTCTACCATCCGCTTGCGTTGAGTAGATCCGACACTACGAGAGATCCCGCAGCCCAGCACGTACACGACGACTTCGACCGACGTTTGTTCGTCTGAACGCGATCAGATTCGCCTTCACCGTCGCTAAGGATTCGGTGTGCGTCCTCCAGGACCTGGACGACGTCGCGAGTAATGTTCACCGGTTTGTTTCATAAATTATTTTGCGGTTACCGAGTGCGTGGACCTGTGCCATTTTATGGATAGTGTTCAGTGTTGTTTTAGGATGTGCTATCTTGTGAGTGATGCTTCAACAGGCATTGCTCAGATATAAATCACTGGATGCACCCGACTGATGTGTAAGTAAGTACATTTTGCTCATTTGAATTCTCATCATATTAAAAAAAATACTATTATCGAAACACAATTTTAAAATTTATTATAAAACTTTAAGTACTCGAGATCTCTAATTTTATCATTATTATCGCACACGCTTTAAAAATACCATATTGATTGTCTCTTTTAAATAATATTTTTGTCCTAAATCCATCCAGCCGCATTATTTCACACTAGTTTATTCAAAAAATTATTAAGATAAAAAACATTTTTACACATACGTTTTCTTAGAACCAAATATTTAAAAATATCACCCAAATGTACTAAAATTATTTATTTAGTAATAATACTGAAATGTTTAATAGGGTTTTTAATATTAGTTAATTTTTAAATCTATGACCATTTTGTCTCAAAATAATTATTACAGAGTAAAATAAGTTACGAATAATGTATTTGATTTAAAAATGATATTAAAAATCTACGTTAAAGCGTTTTTATTTTCAGGAGAAAATTCTATAAAAATCTTAATCAAAAAGATATTGTTACACATATACATTAATCAATTTGAAACAAAACATACATACACATTTTGATTTTCGAAAATGAACCTAATTAAATAACAAAACAATTCAAATATAATTTAATTATTTTAACAATCAATATGTAGTAAATGTCTTCAATACATTGTTTTTAACACAATGGGAATTATATTTACACATTTTAATTAGAAATAATATTTCATGGAATATATATAATATATTTGTATGTAACCAAAGTTGATTAAAATTGAAAGTGAAACATAAATAATATTTAAAACCTAAACATAAACGTTTTTTAAAAAGAGAGAACAGATACATTACAATATTTATAAATATTGTATAATAGTGAATTTACATTGTGATGTAGATATAATGTTAATATATAAAGTAAGCTTCTGATATATATAATTAACAAAATTATTTTATTACTGATAATAATAATAATAATTTTAATAGAAGTGCTTTATTGAAATGCAAGCAGAAAGCGGCGGTACAACATAGATCTGCAGGAAAAAACCTTCGGCTAAATTTAATTGATAAAATAGCTTTATATTATCATTTATTTGAAACAGTTTGTTGTAATTAAAACGATAATAATTCTATCGTTTTTTACCAAAAATATTACGGTATATTTGGTTTAAAATCAAATTAATAATACATGAAAAACATTGCAATACTCGTAAATACCTTCGTAGTGATGAAAATAATCCTGGAATGTCGTCATGATTTGGTGAATACTTTTACAGTAGATTCATTTTTAAATAAAATATTTTATTTATACTCAACTCTTTTTTTCTATATACTCATAATTTTTTTACTTAAAAACACACACATCGTGATTTCTCTTAAGAAGTGAATGGGTTATAAAGTAAACAGATTCGTTATGTTTAATACGAAACAAATCTTATTAAATTCATTAAGTAATGGGATGTCTGTTGGTTTTTGTTTACTTAATGATTCTATGTCGTCAACTAATATTTTTATGTAAACTCATAGAAACATTACACCGTGAAACATTGTGAAATTGAAAACCACATCAAGCTTTGTTGATACGATTCAATGTGTTGTCGCAACAATAATGCAAAAAACTATTTACTATATAAATAGTGTTGTTTCGATATCGTTACAACTTTTCTTATATAATTTTATTTTAACTTTATTTTAAGTATCATTTTATACAAAATATGATATCATATATCGAATATTTCTTGATTTGAAGAAATAAAATTAGTATTGGTTTAATAAAAATAATTGGTAAAAATCATGTTTTTTTGTGTTTCTGATTTTTTTTTGGCTAAAAATGTTATA
This sequence comes from Rhynchophorus ferrugineus, assembly GCF_030347505.1. Classification (NCBI taxonomy): domain Eukaryota; kingdom Metazoa; phylum Arthropoda; class Insecta; order Coleoptera; family Curculionidae; genus Rhynchophorus; species Rhynchophorus ferrugineus. The sequence continues at coordinate 38,895,625 of NW_027472583.1, forward strand.
AGTTTATAATATGAAATTTTCTTTTAACTTTCTCATAAAGCTAAAAATCTTACATGAATTACATGAATACATGTTACACTAATGTGTTTTTACCAATATATAATATATCACATTCACAATGTTATGTCAATTAAGTTCAAGGAAAATTTTTTATTTATAAACTTTCCTTTTAGTATCATTAATTTTCAAAAATTAACAGGGGTTAACAAATGCTTAAAAGTGGATCTGTTCGAAGCAGTTATACGTTTATTAATGTTTCATTTTACTTTAATGCCTGAAAAATTATTAATATCACTTAATTTATTATTATTGCTTTACTAATATTCCATATCGAAAATTAAACAAATTTCTATTTAACATATAGCATTTTCTAATCCATAGTGATTAATATATCTTGGTTGATAGATTGTGATACCAATCTTGGCGTCTTTTAATTGTCACAATATAATCAATAGTTTGATGCGTAACATTTGAAGTGTTACAACGCACTATTTTGTAAACAAATTACCTCAACAGCTATACAGCGATAAGTAAACGGTTTGCAGTTTTTACAATTAGAAGGTTCAAGGGTTACATAATTTAAAGTATATTAATACTTCGACAGGATATTGAGCGTAAGTCGTATGGTTTATTTAATAAAATATACTATATATATATATATATATATATATATATATATATATATATATATATATATATATATATATATATATAATATTAAATATCCAAATTTTTACCGAGGAATGAGTATGATTGAATGCAATTCAAAACTTATTTTATTTTATATTTTTAACGTATATATTTCACTGACTGTACTTCGCAAGAGTTTATTTTGTTTATTATTCCAGTCTGTTTACGATTTTTTTGTAATTCTACAACATTTTATTAAGTAAAGTACAAAATTAAAGTGATCTTCTGCCTACTCCAATTAACCTCAAGGAAATTATTGAAAATGTTTTTGACTGACATTAATGGTTATATCATTTTTGTATAACTCTCACTGCATGTAAGGATCACTGGAACTGTGATATGAAGACTGGGAACTAACCAGATTTATTTAAGGAGATTAAATTTAAATTAATGCACATTTTTACATTTTAATGAGTTATTTGAAAACAAAATACAATAATTTGCTATGAAGTGATACATTTACATTTTTCAAATTAACACGAGCCGAAAAATTAAAATCCATAAATCTCACCAAAATATACTAAACATATCTGTAATATCAGATTTAATTAGTTAATTAGTTATTATATTAGTAGATTAGTTATTGTATTAGTAGATAGTATATTAGTATATGAGTAGATCGTATAATTTAATACAGTAACATATGTTTGAGTAAAAACAAACAATATTTTAAATAAATTCCTCTTCGGAATATATATGATGAAGAAAATTCAATAAAAAAGTGTATTTTGGCGCCAAATCGTAGAGGTTTTCACCATTTTAATGTCGGCTCGTGTACCGACTAGAAATCACAGACATTTTTCGACATAAATTATACTTCAGACCTGAAGCATTCGGTATTTCTCAGTCGATAGTTGGTTTTACGAGTTTAATAGGGTTTTCTTCGGCATCTAAATAGTCGATTTATGGATAATGAAATATCACGACGACCGTAGTTCTGATAATTAGTAGAAATTTAATTTTATATTAATTATTGTAATAACGCGGGACGAGAGAAGTATTTTAACAAGCGTTTTGACATTTTAAAGAGGTATTAAAAAGGCATCTGCCCGATGAGGTTTCGTTCTCTTCACAATAAGGTAAAGTAGCGGTTCTGATGCGTGAAACTTTTTCATTTTAGAAACTAATTAGAATTCGAAAAACTCATAGAATAAAAATTGATAGGTCCCATGGGTAACAAGTGAAATAATTATGTATTATATAAGATTTTTTTATATTAATTATTATACTTTATGTTCTTATCTGTTTTTATTGTTGTTTTTTCAATTGTATTGTAAAGGTCCGTTGGATTCTGGAAAATTTATTTCGTTATTTTGGTACTTTAGTCATAAATAATTGTATTCAATTGTTCATTAAGTTTATGAAAAAATTGTTGAAAAATTTGATGTAGAACAAATTCCAGAACATCCAGGTTCATATTATTCCTTACACATTATTTGATTCGAGATTCTAGAGGTAAATAAATTAAGTATGAAATTAGAGAAATCCTACTTAAAATGGTAGTCGAATGTATTTTTGTCTCATGTCAGCTTTGTGTTATTTTTTTAATTAATATAAACTTAATAGTGAAATGCTAGTTATCTTCTTATGAATCTTAAAATACTGTCGAATTTTTCATTCTACTATTTATTAATATATCATTTATGGGCTACTTTAGTATAGCAATACTAATTATGTTGGCCTATATTTGGCCATAATAATTGAACATTAAATTGATTGTGCATGTATTAATTCATTTTTTAACCAACTTCAAAAAAGGAGGAGGTTCTATGTTCGGATGTATATATATTTTTTAATGTATGTTCCCCGATTTTTCCATCAATTATGGACCGATTTTCAAAATTATTTTTTTATTCGAGTGCATTTTCGATGTGGTCCTATTGGAAGCAAATTAGGATATGATGTGGAGAAGGGGGGAAATCGCATATGAGAAGTTTTCACATATTTTTTATCTAAAGTATTCTAAAGTAACGATATTGGGTGTAGTTTTATTGTTGAATTGATGTGACGAAAAATCGAAAATTGTTCAGTGTAAAAACCATTCAGTTTGCTTTTCAAGCACTAACTATATCATACGAGAATTCGTAGAAATATTGCAGGCAACTATTTCTATGATGCAACGGTTAGAATGTAAAGCTGACACGTGAAGGTCGCAGGTTCGATTCCCAACGGGAGCAACAATTTCTTTTTTACTGGTTTGGTTAGAAAATATGCCAAATCACCTAAGCCAAGTTGCAGACACTGGGGACTGAAGTGTGCCGTATTTTCAGTTATTGTTTTTTATTCCCAATTTTCCTCATACATAAAATAACTGCTTAATTTGACTAAGTATTTAACACTGAAAAGAGAAAAATAAAATATTTTTAGCAAAAAAATTAAACCGATTTCAAAATATAAATAACGAACTCACTAAGAATTAAAAAAATAATCAAACTTGGGTTTTTTAACACAACAAAAACGTTATAAAATAAAATATGTATATTATAATCGTTGAAATAATTATTTAAAGATGAACAAAACCTTATTTAACCTATCTACTACACGTATTTTATATTCTACTATATACAACATATTTCATACAATACAACTTAGCTTAATACCTACTTAAACCTATTTATCTATTTACAATATTATTTTATTTACTACCAACTGAAGTAGTTTGAAGTCGGTGCAGATCCCAAACAATACAAAAATAGTAATACAACTTTGTAATATATACACAATATTAAATTACGAACAAAACAAATCTTATTTGTTTCTCGCCACCGACTTCGTAGTGATCAGCTGGTAGTAGTTAAAGTAATATTGTACATAGATAACTATGTTTAGGTAGGTATTAAGCTAAACTGAGTGTATATAGTAGAATATAAAATACGTATAGTAGATAGGTTAAATAATTTTTTTGTTTATTTTTTTTAGCTATTTCAATGATTATAATGTACATTTTGTATTTTAAAACCTTGTTTTTAGTGTTAAAAATTTAAGTTTGATTATATTTTAATTTTTAGTGAGTTCCTTATTTATTTTTTTGTTGTTTTAATTTTTTGTTAAAAATATTTAATGAAATCTCGAGAGTACCGGTTTTAAAGAAAATATTTCTCAATTATCTCAAAATTATTGATTTAGTTTAATTTAATTGTTGCTTTTTAGCATTGCCTATTTGATGGGTATTTAGAATATAGTGCAAACAGATCCGGCCACCTCGCTTCCACTTCGAAAATCATAAATTTTACCACCGAAGATCCATTTAAAGGTAGCGAGAATCAATTAAAAAAGACCATATTCATTAAAATTTAAAATATTTTCCCTCGATGGATGCGGGGTAGCTTTGACGCCCGAACATAATCGTATATAAGAGGAATTTTATGGTAATACCGAGAGCAGCGGGATATCTTAGAGACATTCTAACTTGGAGTTAATTAAGGTTATCTGTTATTTCGATCTCCTTTCCCTGGTTTGATTTACGAATTGTTCTTCGGAGGGTATGAATTCGGCTGTCCTGGCGAAAAAAACCTCATTGTTGTTCCGAAATAAACGGCCCTAGTGATATCGGCGTACAAGTATTTTGAGTTTAGTGATCGGCACGATCTCAGATAATGTGTATTTTTTGTCTTTTCTCGTTATTTCCTTGTGATTAGATAGGATAACAGTGGTTCGGTGATTTTTTACGGATTTTTAAACTTTAAGGTCCATTTGTATGGATGAGCTTTGTTATATTTGCTGTCTGCTTGGTGCTAGGTGTATTGGATAACTGGTTCTTCTAAAATCTTCTTATGCTAATTTAATTTTTTATTACTTTATTTGTAATAGTATTTTTTTATTGTATATTTAATTAAATTTTTGAAAATATATACAAAATACTTGCGTCATTTCCTATTAGCTAACGGAGCAAAAAATTCTGCCACTATAAAAATAATTGATATCATTTTAAGAGTCATTTTCTGATTGTTGATTGGAATTTGTTCTACGACCAAGAGTGGCGTGAAATTTTCACTTTTTAAACGAGCTTATGCTCTGAAATTTGTCAAGAAAGATTTTGGCAATACAAAGAACAGATTAATTTCAATCAAATCCATTAGTTCTTGTCCTAATATGCCCCTAATTTTTTCCTCATACATAAAACAATGTTTTCTTTTAGAAGATACACTTTTTATTAAAGAAAGTAGTTGGTAACGGCTGTAACTCGTCTGGACCACTATTATAATGGGTAAAAATTAATTATTATTACATAGAAAAATAGTCCTTTTTACTACAAATATGGTCTTTACATATTTACAAAATTATTCAAAATATTAAATGTTACGTACTATCATGGAAAATATTTGAAATATCTTAAAAATGGTATCCTACTTTTCTAAAGTATTCCTTCTGTAAGGTATAAATAAACAGTGTTGTTAATGCAATTCTACTATATTATTTTATTTGAATGTATTGATTCGTAGAACTATATAGAATTCGGAAATAAGCAGATATTTTTTTCACAATATCCACAATGTCCATGCATCAATGCAATCGGCAAAACCTCTATCAATAGCTCGAAGCTATTGCTACGATATTGGTAGTCGTTGTTTACTCCGAACCTCCCAAACTATGCAAAAGGTATCATTTGAGGACGGTATCAATTACAAGTGATAATCGATATTAAAGTTGTTGGCTCAGCAGTAGATTTATTGAAAATTGCTCTTTCACTATCTTAATGTAAGTTTTGCATCTTTGAGTTGTAATTCAAAGATGCTGCCAGAACAATGGAGAATCGCGATGACTTTTTTAGACAAGAATAAACAAAAATGTATTTTGAAAAACAACCAAATTTATTTAATAACCAATAATATAACAAATAGGTTTGTTAAAATTTTCTAATGCAGTAGACGCTAATTATTTTTAATTAGTATTTATTCATAATGAATTAGTCATCTGCACAAATACTATTAAAATAATTATGTCATGTGATAACCTGGCATCTACAAGGAACATGTTATGAATTTAAAGTTCCGTGAAGGTTTTCGTGAGTCTTCACTTGCTTTCTTTCTTGCCTACTAATTAAAAAATTATTTATTAATACATTCTTATTATAATAATTACTAAATATTGCCAGCTGTAATCATATTATGTGTATAAACTCAACAAAGGAAATGTAATATTAGGGATCGATTCCACTATTTATACTTGTACTACCACTATTCCATATTTTGACTGAAAGGTAAACAAACAGGTCACCTTATCTGGCTGCTTGATTAATTTACGAATTAGGTCAACACCCAGTGTATATCTCTCCTATTACAATTAGGAGAAATCTTATCTAAACAGTAACCTTGACCAAAATAATGCACATTCGATGATTAGTCACATATAACTATCGTATAGTTAAGATCAATATTATATGTTTTATATTATCCAATAAAACAATTTTAAAATAATGCTTTGTATAACTGTCAATAATTATAAGCTTCAAGTTTTCATAATGATGAGAAATTATTCGTTTAATTATATTTTATATATAAACATTATAAATTACATAAACTTTTTGTATCGATAATGATGTGCCAGTATCGATAATAATCTTTAAACAGATCGTTTTACTGTAGGGGGTATTTTATTTTTTTAATCTCTAATTACTAATAATTCTGATAGTAAATTATCTAATAGGTTGAACTTGCAGTAAAGTCGCAATAAATTAATTTTCCGATCTTTCAGAAAGCATATTGATTGTGCTTTACAAAACTTGATTTTCTGAGGCTATATATTGATAGACATGTTTTTTTCGAAGATGTGGTCATTGGCCCGAAGAAACGGTCTGGTGAATGCGGCGGGTAGGGAAGGCTTTCCATTTATGCACTTCTGTATATTTTCATGGATTCTGCTGAATATGCCGTTCTCATATTGAGATATTACTTGGTGAATTTTAATATCAACTCAAATCTATACGTTTGAATCTCCAGCTTCCATGTTAATTAACTTAGGTTTGTGTGTTAAATTCCATATACCGCTATTTTTGTTACTTTTAATACAAATGTATCATTCATAGGATTTAGATTAGATACTATTCTCCAGACTGTTACGTGGCTTAAAAGCTGAGTAAAAGGAAAGGTATATGTGATACAAAAGTAATAAGTCTTACAGGTTGTTTTGTCCAATTTTACATAATTTAATTGATGATCTTTTTTGGGGACATCAAAGTAACTTCTTTGTAACGAATTAAGCGGGTCTGCCATTCAATACACTGACCCACAGCATAGACTGATGTATATATTAGTTAGGTATTACTGATGCGTTATAATACTTAAGTCATTTTGTACACATATTTCATATATATAAACCAAGTTATCTCGGTTAAAAACAATATCAATCAAGATTCTAAATAAACAGTCGAAGGTGAAAAATTACATAAGTAGTCTAAGTATCCTGCTACATTTTTGTCTCTTAATTATGTTTTAAAATGTGTCTAAAAGATAAAATTAGATTGTTCTAGTCCTTGTGCTGTTATCAATGTTTTCAATTTATATCACCGCAGGTTTTGTATTATTACAACAAATATAATGAAACGAATTCTTTCGGATTCATTTTCAACATGGGTCATATTTACCTTTAACATATTTTCATTGTTTGCCTTCACTCATAGGTACGCAGCTATTGTTTTGTTTTTGCACATCTTGTTTCGACGATATGAGTTTGCTTCTACGCTTTATATCCCTAAGTACATTTTTTCAAATGAAAAGTACACATTTGATTATGTTACTTATTTGAAAAATGTCTGTTTTTTACAGACTAAACTACATAAAGATTATATAGAGTATTAACATTCTAGGCAAAAGCAAATATTTTTTGTATTTGCTCAGCTTAAAGAACTTGTAAATATTTTTTAAATGATTTATCTCTAAGGAATTAGGTTAGATTAGGAAGTTAGTTGAATACACAGAAGCGATAATAAGCACATAATATATATATATATATATATATATATATATATATATATATATATATATATATATATTAAGTAATTTTTTCGACTTTTCCATCATTACAGCAGTAGCAGCTGTGAAAATGTTATTTAGCAAAAATATTTGTTGTCGTTCAGTGTACTTTATCTCATCAGATACGTTTAAATGTTGTAAATTAAACGACATCGAAGTGAAACAAAAAACAACTGTTTGACATAATCATACAGGGTTAGACTATTCAATTTTCAAAGGAAAATTAATCTCGATCAGTGGTCATAAATTAAATAAATGTATCCATCTCATTAGTAGCGTCATCAAGAATATTAATTAATTTATAAATTATGTAGCTTATTGATAACGTTTATTGGATTTAATGTGTTGTAACTTCAAGTTGCCGCCTTCTTTTTGTAAGGATAATTAACTGTATCGGACAACATAATTTGCAGTAGAAATATATTTATTAAGCATAGATTATCTAATTTATCGGCCAGTTGAAATAGTATATTCGCTTCTATTTACAGCAATCTGGAATGTTTATAGTCTAACAGCTCATTCTAAGGAAAAAATGTCGATTAGGCAACTAACGAAGATTGTCTAAATAATGTTCTTGTTTATTAATGTTTTGTTGGGATATTTTTAGCTTACAATGTTTTGATAATATCTCCTGCAAATGTATTACTATTGAAATATAAGAATATAATGCAATAATACTTAAAACCTACACATATTTGTAATTCGTGTCCTAAAGTTGACCGACAACGTCTCTTGCTTAATAATAGGCAAAATGTGTTTTCCGCCACTTCCTGTTACGGGAAAACTTGAATACGTCCTGAAATGGAATTGGAGGGGAGTCCGTTGGGAGTTTAAACATAATCACCAGTCGATTTGAATACTATCCCATTATTGAAGGATATAATCAAAGGCAATTCCAGATTAACCCAGTGGTTCATGTTTATTTAATATATGAACATTGACTGCTCAACTGACGGTTTATTTAGTAATGAATGAATTAAATAAGCAGAAAAAAACTACGCCTCAATGTTTCTAATGGCATTTAGAAACTCTTATTTAAGTCCATTTTTGTTATTCTTAAGAATCAATTTAAGGAATAAATTAATATTTATTATGAATATAGACATTTGGCAGAGCAAAATTTGAAAATTTTGATTAACATAGTGACGTTTGATGTATAGAAAGATTTTCGAGTATTCACAGTATGCTTAGAAGGGAATCCGGGCATCATTCAGAACTTCAATAAGGTGTCAGTTTCAAAATAAAGGGAAGTGAACAATATGTAGTATACGATTCGCTAGTTGAACGTATGCGCTTATGTAAATGTCTTTATAGGCAACAGCCTAAAATAACCGAGAAGGAATAACCATCTTAGTCAGTAACCAGGCTAGGTAAGACTGGACGTCTTCTGGGATGATCTTTAAGTTGATCACTGGCCAGTCGGTAGGTTAAATATAACATAACAAAGAATAATATATAAATTTAACTTATTCTAAGAAAAATATTGGATAACTGTTATAATAACATTTTACATTATCTGTAATTATGTGAGCTTCTCTTGAAACTTTTGGTATGACTTTGATTATGGCGATTTTGTTGATAATATCACATATATAAAAATATAAAAATCGAGTATATAAAAATATATGTTTATAGCTTAATTTTAGCTACGTTTTCAAATGAATTTTGTTCCAGTAATATATAGTACATAAATTATATTAATATTATTATGTATTCAAAATTAATATATATTCGTATATTCAATTTGTCGTCTCACCTTTGCTATAATTTGTTAATTTCTTCGACTATTAATGAAAACTGAGTGCTTTGTTATTTCTTTCTGAATTTCGTTAACTTTTCGCAACCGCATTTAAGAAATTAAGAAGTATGTGAAAATATATCTATATAATTAGAAAATAATAAACATAACTAGATGTAGATCATCGTAATGCGCATATGCGGAACGAACCAATGATATATATTACGTCCTGTTCATGTCCCTGTAGTCGACTAGTTCACCGATTTAGTGATTCATCTGTATCAGATCACTTTACGAAACATTGTGATTCATATATTTATATAGATTTTAAACAATTATTAACTATGACAGAAAAATTAAAACAAATGTTTGTTAGATCTCTAAAGCACTTGTAAATAATTGTGATACTTTTAAAATTTTCGATTGGTATCAATATCAGACAATAGCGTCGGTTGGAGGATTTTAGCTCGAATATCGCACATGACGTTGGCCACTCGATGTTTTTCGAAGCTGTCTGATTTATTTACGACAACGTTCTGATCTGGCGCCTTCGCTTAGGTTACCCAACAATATAAGGAAAATAGTCGTTTACAGTCGGAATTAATCCCACGTAAATCGCAAATGTTTTTGCTAAGTATTTGCGTCAGATCTCTGGAAAATTGCACTTCAGTTTTAAACTAATGATTTCTCTCTGCCAATAATGCACAGAATAGCATTCGATTCAGGCTTATCTCAATTATAACATACGAAAAATTCTTATCTTAAAAAATTATTAAAAAATCGCGACACAAGACTACAATTTGAGTGATACTATCATTTTCTCAGTGAAGCAATACTTTTTAACTTGAGTGTTAAATATATTTTCGGAAAGAACTCAAATTTGATTTGTTTTTCTCAGTGCAATTTCTTTAAACTTTAATAAACTCAATCCAGTGATCCTTGAGTTTATGAATCCCAAATTACATATCATTTAATCAGAGCACTATTGTTTCTGTTGTAAAAATGCACTGATACGTAACTCTAAATGGCTTTTAAAAAAGTATGAATAGAAAGATTCATCTTAAATTTTAGTTATAAAGAAGAATAAAGTAATAAAATAATGTACAATTATTGGTTGGTATTGACGAACTGATAGTGCTCCTTGTATTTATTAAACAACCTTCTTCAACCATCTAGTGTACCTTTGTTTCCATCAAGGTTTTCATGGTACACATATTATAACCAGTTTTTGCAGCTATCTACAACTATTTAGTACATTTTCCACCATGTTCTCATTAAGGTCCAGATCTAAAACATAAACTTAATTAACATAATAAATAAACTTAATTGATGGATGTATTTCACATAGTTTTCAAGCACGGCACAATTTTCACAAATAACTATTTTAGTTCTAAGAGCTTTTGTCTATTCAACTTCTGGGTAAGTCTACTATTGTTGAGCACTTGTAGCACTTCGACGTTTTTGTGATCATACAATCGTTCTTGATGATTTTTTCACAAATCTTGCATTTCTTAGCTGACCGTTGTTACCCTTTTTTTGGTTTTCATTTTTAATATACGATGGGGTGTTAACAGCGATACGTTAGTTGCGAAGAATTTTGTTGGTAACTTTCTATCGTGCTAACATTAGATATTTTCATACAACCCTATAATTGCACACTGTAGGCCTACATTGACTTCAAGATTTACTTGTATAAATATTTACAAATCATAACATACCTCATACAAAGTTCTGCTCGTTTCTTTTTAACAAGCTCTGTCTTAAATTTTATTAAAAGCGAATTTTTTAACCAAACGGAAATCGAAAAAGCAGGATTGCTGATTTTGTAAATTTAGTTCTGTATCATAAAAAAGTGAATATCGTTTATAGACAAGCTAGTTTTATCTTTCGAGTAAATCAAAGGTATTTCCCTATGGGATAGTAGGATTTATAGTTTCAATAGTTTCTAACAGATTTTGTTATTCAAGTGATTCCTTGAGTCCAATCGCAAACTATATTGACGGCATGATTCTATAAAATAATAAATTATATAATACATTTTAGTGGGAGATACCATAGTGCCACGCGTTATAATAGCAGCCAGACTGTATGTTTAGACATTGTATATTTACATTACTTTTCAGTTAATTTGTTGTTACACTATAGTAATTATTTAGTAGAGAAAATTGGTAGCTGAGCATTGAGTAAGGCTTGACATGATATGAGTAATTCTATAATTTGATATCTATGTTAAATTATATGAAAATACAACTTGTTTGAATTTATATGGTGCGTTTTTATATATGCTAATTTTACTCTATAATCCTGTTCAGCTATAGCTTATTGTATTTTTTCCTATTTATTATTGTAATATATCTATTTTACTAGTACTAGTCCTAGCTTATTGGAAACTCATGAAATATGGTGATGTAAAAAATACCAACAATCCTTAAAATATCGAACCAACACTTTTAAATTCGAGTGATAATATCCTTATCGGTTGATCGAACTTAAGTCATGACCTTTCAATGTAACGATTAGTTAGAGCGAAAAATGATGGATTCGTTCGACATATGCGCCTCAGCATTGTTACGGTTTCTCCCCTATCGGATAAAAAACACGTACACCCCTTTTTGCGTGCATAAATTATTTCGGTCGGATTAGGGAAGAAGGGAAAATGGCTAAGTAATCCATGATACAATCAACGATCTATTCGAGACCTAACCGAAACATATATTAAGATGGGAAACAGCGAATGATTTATAAACTCACAGTTTCGATATAGAGAGTTTATTTTCGATATAGAGAGTTTATTGGCTTGGTGATTATTTGTACATTTTGCGTTGTTTAAATACGCGACGTTGTTTTGTAATATAGGATCAATAACCATTAAAAACAAACGATTTTTAGTATCGCTTTACAACGGTACGATATAAATTATCTAATTTAATATTAGCATTAATATTAAACCCTCAATGTAGTACAATATTTTTAAAATGAATCTTCTGCTAACATTCTATATATTGTGTTAACATATTTAGTGATGTCAAAAAATCTATGCTGTTTTATTGAAACATAATATAAAAATAAGGATTTGTGTGAGCAAGATAATGATATGAAGAACAAACTGAAACACAAATTTTATTGTAACATTATTTAAGACTCATAAGTATAGTCTCATTGCTATCGAGGTTACAGAATATTGAAATTAAAACTAATTTAAGATATACGTTAATGACTATTCACATAAGGATATAGTAAGTTTAAATGATATTGTACGCTGCTGTTTAGATATTCGGTAAAATATTTTGGAGGTATTGATATTAGCTAACCAAATATTATCAATCATATTGTATTAAGGCCAACATATTAATTATTACAGTCTATGAATGGGGCCTGATCGTAACTGTACTAATTGTTTCTAAATAAATTACAAAATAATTTAACTTCAATTATACATAATACATAGTTCAGGTTCAAGTTAAGATTAAAAGGCAATAAAATAATTAATACTAATAATAAATGTTATCCGAAAACAGGAAAAACTGTATTTATATATCTAAATATATATAGATATAACGTTCCCTTGTGTAATTATATGTCGATGTGTTGAAATTATTTATAACGTTTATAATTCATGTCATATTGGGATATTTATATAGATTTTAGAAGGTCATTTAATAACAAAAATATTATTTAGGAAAAAGTGTTGAATATCTATATGTCAAATGTGAACCCCCAATAATTATATTTCAAAGCAATATATACAGTAGTTACTGCAATAACTGGCAGTTTAGACATAATTTTGTGTATGCAAAATATTATTCAAAGCTCGAATAAAACTTTACAGTTTAGTATTACAGGTATTCCATAGTAGATTTATTATCAGATAATATATGATCTAAATTGAATAATATTGTGATTTGGCGATATAAATAATGCTGCAAATTGTTTCATAGCGTTATTGCTAATTATTACTTTCTTTTTAACTATCGAGTAGTTATTTATTGGAATATTAATTAAACCAGTTTTAAAAAATGTACTCTTTTCAGTTTACTGGTAAATGGCTAAGTTATGTTTAGCATTGGTAATAACTCTGTTCAAGTAATTTATGGTTTAAATATCTGTAAAATTAATAATTCAAATAACTTAGTTCTTTTATATTCGGAAATGTAATAATATATAGTATATAGTTGATATATATAATATTATTTTATAATATATATAAATTATTTATTATATATTATCCTATATTTAAAACTCACTAGAAATATACAATATAGAAATTAATTATTTAAATAATTAGTAAAAGTGAAATAAATTGAATACAGAATATACGTGCTTAAAATTCAAAAAAATATTGTTATTTGTTACAGTTTCACTTTTGAAAGAAGTGTAAACCATATACTAGTAAGTTCAACAACTTCAACCAACTATTAGATAATAAAGCAAATAGCACAATTTTGTTTTTTGGGGTGTAAATTTAAGATTTCGTTGCTACTATAGACTTCATTCTGTTTGTGACGTGTTCAAAGGGTAAGCTCTATTATTATGAAATATGGTCAGTCTATTCATTTAACATGATGTTGCCGGTTAAGTCGTATCGATGGATTTTTACCGCATATAGATTTAAAAATCTAACTGAAAAGAGTCATTAGTTTCTAAGGAAGAATTGCGTTGTGTGGTAATACAAGGTAGAATTGAGTATACCTGACCGAAAGGGTTTTCTCTATATGAAAAATTTAACATCAACATATAAGTACTAAAAAGTACTTAAATTTGAAAGACTAAATCTTATTGAGTAGTGACATGTTTATTATTTTGTTGTTGTTATGTTGTCCACATTGTTCCAAGCTATTTATATACAAACACCAACAATGTTAAATAAAGGTGTATAAATAAAATTATCATTTTCTCCGTCGCTAATTGTATTCACAAAATTCACTATAATATTTTGTGTAAATCTCAGGAGAAAAAATCCGTGTTTATTATTCGATTAGACAGTTTATCGTTATCACCAGACCAGTACATTTTAGAATACAAGCGCAATTAATTCGAGAAATATGAAATAATAGTATGGTATTTAAAATTGTTGATTTGAGTTCTAGCAAACAGGGCTAGAAGGTTAGGAGTTTTTACTATTTTCGTTTTATTTTATTTTATTTTTTGTTTTTGCGTGTTTATAAGAATTTATCTTAACATGCTGTATATATATATATATATATATATATATATATATATATATATATAAAGCAGTCAAAGAAAATTAAATTTCGCACGTTCTATGGTAAAGTAATTGCTATTAAAGATGTATATAAAACATTTGAAAAGATTTATACGGCGTGAAATAATTGGATGCAGTATAAAGCAACGCCTTTTGTGTTGGCGCTATTCACCTCACTATAACTCTAGGCTTATTATTTGTGAGTTTATTATACCTATTCTTTTGTGCACCTTTGTTTTGCAGTTGCATTTTGCGATAAACGGTTCTGCGTAAATTGAAGAAAATACTGTTGCGCATTATTGTTTCGCAGTAATCGCCGAACAAGAAGGTACTCTATTGTTCGGCGAATATTTTACTGTACCGGGTGAATCTTTTTTTTACTCACCTCAAGTTTCTCTGCTCATGTGTTCAGGATTTATATTTTGGGATCGACATATATTCGCTTTTCACAGCTTTATTTTTCCATATCTCCTTCACCCCGAGATGATGAGTATCAACAAATGTTGACGATAATACAGTAACATGAATATTTGTATTTTCAAATAATGTTTTTCTTTTGATTGGATTTTTTATTGATTTTTTTTACCGTGCATTCAATTATGCAAAAAAGATTTAACAAAACTTTAGACAAATTCTACATATTTTGCATGGAACATTTTCTACCTAGAATATGAAGCGTTCGGAATTTTTTGGCATCAACAATGGTCTATTGGTTGAGAACTGGACACTCTCGTCGAAATAACCCATAGATGAAACTATGAAGTAGAAGACGACTTCACATTCTGCAGCCCACTAATATTTAGTTATGACAAATACATGCTGTGAATGTCTGGTCTCTTTAATTCTCTTTTTAAATTAAATTTAATTAATCGATCAAGATTGCGAAGGACGAGATGAAATCTTAATATTTTAGAAATCCTGATTATCAAATTGTAATCTTTGAAGTATAATAATGGAATGATTTTCACATGCTTAATCTTTTAACACGATCAACAAGATTGATGGAATATGAATGAAAATAGACAAGGAGCAACAAGAACTTATTTTAAACAGCAACATTTAACGAGCATCCTTGACAATACAATATCAGTAATAAAGCGGTTCAGATCAAAACCTCCTCTCAATTATGACAAAAAAAAAACAGAAATATTTTGTTAAACTATTACCTATATATGGGCATTATTAATTTTTATGTTCCCAAGACGACATTTCTAATGTGTTAAATTTTTATTTATATAACACTTAATTCCATAACTATTTCGGATTTTTACATAATTTTTTCATATTTATTAAAATTCATCGATTCTAAGTCGTTAATTATCTTAGGAGAACGAAAAAAACAATTTGAATAAAGTAATATCAGTGTCGGGCGGCCACTTTTCATATCGAAAAATACGGGTTTTTTTGTGTCTCATTTAAGACACCAATATGAGGTGTAACATTTAGCATGGATTTTATATCGTTAATATATTTTGCAATTAAATTCAATTCCTATGCATAAATGGAATCGGTAAGTTATTTTTCCAATTCAAATGAATTTTTTTTCGCTAGAAGATTTTAATGTATTTGTGCTCCCTGGTAATGGATCTTTGATTTTTTATTGTCAGAATAAACATGAATATATGAATTTGGTTTTTTTATTGGTTTATATCATCAAATATGTTATCTTCAACATTTTCAGAATCAATTTGTTTTATAACCTTTGATTTTAACCTATGTTATTAAATATATTTTTATTATTTGTTTTTATTGAAAAATATATAACACTGAGTCTACTACACAAGGCAGACAAATACACTATGAAAATACCATTCTTGTTTACGAAATATTTGAATTATACTATCAATAGTCCATTAAATTTCTAGTGTCTCTATGCATTAATGAAAAAGCGACTCGGCTATGTCCTATTCACTGAAATAAATGAGAATCGAAAGGAATAATATTGGATATATACCGAGTATGAGATAAGCTTAGCCTTTTAGATTTTCTTTGAATATACTAGTACTATAGGATTATTTGGAAATAATATTTTTTTGTCTTAAAGTATGTTTTTCAAAATTGTATGCACTGGCTTGTTTAAATATATATGTGTCTAGTATTAGTACTGTAACTCAGACAAAACATATTGCAATATTTAATGTATAATATAGCACTTATCATTAAAGTATTAATTTATAAATAAATGCGTAGTTTATTTATCCAGACTTATTATTTTAAAAGATTTTGAAAGGTTTAAGTAGTTTTAAAACAATATCTGCTATTTGATAATATATATCAGATATTTTAGTTTAGCTTTTGTATTTTTGTTATAAATATTATACTTCATATCCAATATAAAAATATCAAAGTACTTCATTTAATAATATCGGGAAAGTATTATTGTTTGTTTTTTCAATGCATGATCTTGATTCTTATCCTAGTTCCAGTATAGTTATATTGTTGTTTCAAAATAGAACCGTAGATGTCGCTATAAATGTTGATATATTTGAAAAGTATTTCGGAAAATATTTTTAAAAATTCGGTTACCTTATTTTCTCTATATCTTTATGGAAACATGTTCTTATATACTGTGATATACAGGGAGTTAGGAAAGTGAACTTTGAGTTACTTAAGTTAGTTTTTTAATTTTTTTAAACTTTTAGTACTTTCTGGTATAAAATAGTGTATCCGGTATTGCATCGAATTGCATCGTAATATTTGGGTAAATAAAATGCACAAATTGTAATTTTGAAGTTTATTTTAATAAAACCTTTGAAACATATACGGACATACAACTGCTTGTTCTTCTATAAATTTATATTATTTATATTTATTCTATAATTCTTAAATAATAAATTATTTACTTTATTTGACTTCCATTTTACTAGAATGGTCATATTGCAGTGAATAAATTACAAATGTTTAAACTGTACCAACTGCTTATACCTTTGTATGTCTAATTACAACACAAAATTATCCACATAATTTATAAGTAAGATTGACCAAAACCAAAACAACTACGTCGCACATTTCAAACGTCAAATTTTCTTTCAAATCCATTTTTCCGCAGAAATAACTTTTGTTCGGGGTAATGTAAATATGTAGAATTGTTATAAAGTAGTTTTTCAAAAATAGTAATCTAGCCTATTGGCGATTATTCCTGTTTTGAGAACCTAGACCTATGCGTTATTAATACCAACGTGAATTAATGAAGGTGCGTTTGTGAACGATAATGAGTTTCGGTCATTTGGGCTTGTGAATAATCAAATTAATAAGCGGACGCCCCGTTCTAACGTGCTTATGGCGAGATTTTATTGCATCAATAAATAAGAGCCCATCAAACGAACAAATTGTGGGACGATGCTTGTAGGCTTTTAACACGAAAATTTTTCATTTTACAGCTTACAAATGGACTACCACTTGGATATTATGTTTCGAATCAATTTGAACTGCATATTGAATTAGGCGCCATAGTGTTACGCTGGCCGGTATTGTACAGGGTGATCCAACGATACGTCATCGATGATCCGGTCATATTTAACACCGCAGTGTTGTTGGTTCATCCAATTCGAGTTACCTATGTGGTCAAAGCATTAACAAATATTGATCAATGTTTCAGGAAATTGTTAACGGTACATGACCGGTTTCACAACTTCTTAACTTCTATGTAAGAACTATCGGTTTTCATCCTTTCTACATCGTTTGTACTTTATTTTAAAAAATTCATTAATGCATTGTCTTTGGAAACCTACAATCGGCTTATCTATTAGATTGATTATTTTATTACAGACATATTTTTTGATATCAATGGATTATTACGTAACGAATACTGTTTGTTTTCTTTAATATCATAAACTACCGATTATTATTATTATTATATTAAGTAAGATCAATAAAATGTTTTAACTTATTACCTATATGTTACATGTTTATTTAACATTATTTTGTTCTTATGTGTGCCAGTACATACAGTCCATATGTAGTGGGAAACTTAAGAAAAGAAGAATCAATTGGGAAAATATTTTTTCTTATAATACATTGTTAAAATAATTAGAAAACTTTGGCTCCTTAATCGGATTTTCAGAAATATGCGTCACAATATATCTATTATATTTAAACACACTAATTTTATATTTCCTTTTTTTTGTGGTAACTAAATTTAATAATAAATGATAACGAAGGTGATTTCATAGTTGTTTGACGAATAAGGTAAAACAATGTTTCAACTAAACTTACTAGCGATATGTTTCTCAGAAGCGGTTTATTATATTTTAGCATAATAATATTTTCAATATATTCATTTATATAAATAGAAGCTATCACATAAAACATAGTGTATATTTTAAGCTATCTTAATTCTAACATCTATTTATTGATTTTAACACCTGGACCAATATTCTGTAAGCCTTGATCTTGGTAAAAGAATAAGTTCTCTACCGGATACCACTGTTATAATTTTGATTCGAGCTTTGTTGAACTAAACAGGCATAGATTTGAAATATTTTTTCAAAACATATCTATAACTCCAGGCTGTGGATGATTTATTATAAGAGTTAATCTATGTTCAATAAATCGTTAAAAAGCTATTGCTTAGTTTAAATAATAGGTTACGGGATGTCTATTCAAGAGAGCATAGGATAACTGTCTATTAAAATTTTAGCGTTATAGCCCTATTTTGATTTAATTATTAATACAACTTAGTTCAGCAGATCTCCTTTCCTGATTTTAATCACATTAATGGTAAGGGTGACGCAATATACTGGAATTCTCTACATCCTTTCCATTCGTTCGAATACTCTATTTTCAGAAAAATACAAAAAATATATAGGCTTGTTCTGACGTGGGGCGCTTTCCCTCTTAGAAGGATCTGGCATTCTTTTTAATTTAATACCATTTTGACCTTAACGTACACATTAAGATTTAGAATCTTTTAGTTGTTGTGGAAATCTCAGAATAATCCGAATTAAATGTCTAAAAATGCTCGATAATAATTTTTTTGTTGATTTTGCATACGATATTTTTTTACGACCTTGCATTCTTTATATGCAATTAAAATATTTTTATATTTTACGATGCGGAACGCAATTGTATTCGCTCGATGCAATGAATTTCCCTCCACATATTTTAATTTCAGTAATGTTACGATCGTTTTTATGATTTCGGAATTTCTGTCGCACGTCATCAGACCAGGTTGTTGTTTTTTTATACTTTTAACTTGTTCGTGTTCAACTGTGCGGATCACAGCTTCCATAGATGAATTCGCTGCGATAGAATCAATAAACTATTTACAGAGCTTTATATATAACATTGTCGCATTTTAGAACATATGACCATTGTAATTGCTAAGTTCTAGAAATGTATGAAACCCTACTCTAAAATTTATTCTAGCGCCATGTAAGCAGTATTTGGTTAACTTGTTTCTAATAATATCTGAAAATTGTTTATTAGAAAAGATTCACCAGTTGGCAATGCATTCACCTGTTAATGTTATCAGATATTCACATCAATTCATCACAGATTCAATGTTTCAGCTAAAAAGAACTTGTCTTACTTAATATAAACAGTAACTCGTCCACATTGTAAATATTATATAGCTAACACTTATTGGGTTATTAAAAAATATATCATTATACAAGTTTATAAATTCGGATCAACTTTTGGTCTTAAGCAGACGAGAATGAATTTTAACATTATTCCATGCTCTAAACTCAGAGCTTCCATCCGTGTGTCAAGATTGGTTTCAATTTTCGAGTTCGCGCATGGTAGCATCACTGGGCTCTATAACAGCTGTCAGTTGACAACGTTGCGTTAAACATGGTAAACATACTCAGTAAGCGTGGATAAATTATGACATATGCACTAAAAGGTGCGTTTATTTCCATTGGTGCAGTATTTTGTTTTTTCGGTAGTAAACACTGACAAACCATAGGTACGTAAATTGTTTTGTAACGTATGCAGAATGAAACTATACAAGTGGTCACTTGATAAAAATGTATACTTTTCATTTTCTGTGCCAATATTTTGGAAAGAACAGGAAAATTGTGTTTATGATTGTTACTTTTGTTCGAATAATATCGTCGGTAGAAATGCAAAAAATAGCACATTTTGGTTTATTAAGAAATACTTGTCCCATCTGATCAGCAGCAGCATGGGTATCATAAGTAAAAAGTTAAAGTATTGTCCATAACTTTCTTGCAAAGTTTATTTGAAAATGACCGCAAGATTGGAGCTCGAATGTCCATCTAAATACATTTTCCGCATAGACATCTTGTTATTTCTCCATAAAACTTTGGCCACACGCGTGACGTGCAAGGAAAGGGCTATACCAAGATAACGCGAGTATCAAAAAACGTTTTGGGATGATTTCTGTTGGATCCTGATGTGTGAAACAGATCTCAAACACCATAAAAGACTCATTCGACCTCTGTTGATTTTTGATGTATACTTTTTAATTCAATAATTGGTCGTTAATGGCTAAAAAGACTAGAACAGTGAATTTGTTAAATGCTTCAAAAACTAGAACCAATTTAAAAACCGGCTGCTAATTTGGACTCAGTTCCCCAATTTAACTTACAAATTGGTTGCTCAGGTCCTGTATACTTGTGTTATTATGTAAACTTTGTTTTTAGTAGTATTAGAAATATGTATGGCTAAAAATGGAACATATTAAATATGTAGCTAGTTCAATGATTTGAATTATCATTATAAAATTAAATAATAGAACAACCTAACTACTCTACTAAGCTTTAAGTATTAGTAATAATTCAAAAGAAAACATGCATTTTCTCAGTGAAATTGTTCTACTTTTTACCAACAGAGAAAATTCCACTTATCCCACACATAGATTCCTTTAGTGTCCGTTCATATTTCATAACGTTATGAATATTAGACAGCCCGTATTAATTCTTGTCACGTATTTTTAAATTAAGAAAAAAAAACAGTATGAATACAAACAAGAAAAATGGAAATGACAAAAAAAACGAGGTACCGAACCAAATCGGGAAACGTCCTAAAACAATAATTGTTACGAAAGTTTCTTAAATTCTTATGTAAAGTGCACGAAAATACGTTGTTTCACCATAAAAAATTAATTATAAATTTGTCGAGACATTGAAACGTTAGAAACAATTAGAGATAAGTTTCTTTTGGGTATTATTTATTTCATTATTATAAAATATTGTTTATTAAAAATGTTTAATTTATTAGGCGGATGGGTTTCGAAATAGATACTGGGGCCAGGCTCGATGATTAGGTCGAAGGATGATGTTTTAACGAGCGCTGAAGAGACTGTTTTGAATATTTCAACGCTTTCAAAATTAATTAACATACACGTAATAAAAAAAACTTAATCTCTATTGATTAATAATTTCGTTATTTATTAGCGACATGATATGCTTTTATTATTTTTATTAATCCTATAACGACAAATTGGTAGTTCTCTATATGATGTAGTTTTTTTTTTCTCGTTTCTTGCTTTTAACATGTTTAGTTAATAATATCGTGTTTCATTAAGTCTATTTTTGTTTGCATGTAATAATTTAAATTCTGCTGAATTAATTTGTGCCATGAGGTGGGTTTATTAATTAAGACCATTATCATCTGAGGCAGCACACTCTTCTGGATCTTATATTAGATTTAAAAAGCTCGAAATATATATCCGCTCTTCATATTGATGCTTAAGCTATTAGGAGATTTCATATATTTTGATTAGCGATATCTTTTGTTGAATATGCGAATGACAACTGGTAAATTCCATGGTTTTGACACTTATCTACATAAAATAACAGTTTTCAATTTAGTAGTATTTAATTATTCAGTGTATACACACGCCCAAATCACTGCCTATACATTATACTTCTTCAGAAATTTATGGAATTGCTGTTGCGTCATATTTCAATTGTTGATTTTAATATCATTGACAAAGAACAAAGAACGCAACTTGAAGGCAAGACTTCTTGGACGATCACTCAATTCAAACTCTCTGTGAATTGCGAAAGAACTTTCAGTTAGTCTAACACTTAACGGATAAAGCGTGTTCAGACTTTTAAATTCGAAGGGATATATTATTAGAAAAACAAATATTTGTGGCAACCATGGCAAGTGGGTCAACCATGACAATTCCCAGTCTAAAAAGTTAGGAGTTTCTTCCGTGAGAGAAAGTGAGAAAGACTATCCGGATCGATGCCGAAGTGGAATATTTATGCCCTTGAATATTCCACTTCGACTTGCTGTGCGTATGGTGGGACCAGTAAGGTGTAGTGTATTACGAGCTACTAAAACCGAATCAAACTTTTTCTTCATAGGACTACCTGATTATCAATTAAATACATTTAACGACATATTATTGCAAGAATAATTCACCTGTAGCAAGTAATAGGCGCAACATCATCTTTTTACATGACAACGCTCGGCCACATATTACAAAATATATACTACACACGTCTACCGTTTAGAATGGTAAGTATTATGATTTAGAATGTTAAGTTCTATCTATATATTAATCATCTATCGTAGTCACTAAATATAGGGCCCTCTGGTTGCTACTTATTCACATCGATGCAATATGACGATGCATGGCTTGATTGACATACGGGTTTGAAATGCTGAAGAAGTGAATGGGTCTATTATTGGATAGGTGTCAAGGTAATATCGTTTGTTCGACCTGACATCGTCATGTCAGAAATATGGTAAAACATTGTAGAAAATTATCGAAATATATTGACTAATGTATGTTGTGTCTGTTTTTCTCGAAAAATGCCTTTTTTGAATTTATATATTGGATAGCGAATCACGTATATATTGTGCTATAAAAATAACTTTTGAGTATTCAAACATTCTAAAACGTATTTTTATCTAGATATTATTTTAATCATATGAAGTTATCCTGATTTCAAAAATAATATTTTATAGAGGCCTGATTTGTATAAATAATTCAGATAATTTCCTTTTCTCTACCGGAGACATAATTAGAAATAATATCCAGATTATTACTGAACGTTTGCTACTACCTCGAATTTTATTTTGAATTTCGAAACAATTTTTAACTTAATGTTGTTATTCATCCTAGATTAAGCAGCAACAAAATCACCTGAAATGTTGATTTGTTGATGATTCCATATATAACTACTAACCGTTTAATTGTCTAAAGATAGCTCTCGGGATAAATTCCCTTAGGTGTTTTCAGTATTATTTTCTATTTGTTATATAATTTTATTCAAGATTTCTATTATCTTTTAAGTGTTCTCACACCTGATTTTTAGAATAGAAATTAAAAATCATGCCACTTCAAAATATACTAAAAAACAAACTCATCCCAAAGTGTTTTGATAAGTCTTACAAAATAGCTAATTTGAACAATAATTTTTATGGGAATAAGAATCTAAACAATAATCCTCTATAGTAACAAAAACTTGTCGAATGACTAGAATAAATTACAGGATTTATTTTAGTTCAGTTAAGACTCATATATCAGTAAAATATTATTATAATTAAATTTTATAAAAGTATGGAATAATTTTATTTACCTCAAAAATGGAAATTTACATGGAAATTCTAAACCAATGGAGAAATAAATTCGTATATGTTTTAAAGCCATATGGCCTGCAAGAGGAGGGGCTTCAGCTAGGAAAGTGGATTTTTGTAATTAAATCCCGGAAATATATTGCGGCTTTCAGTCAATCCGATTTAGATATTTGTTTCATGATAAATTGTGGTCTGGTAAAACGATCCTACTATCACCGGTGTCTATTCGAGTTTTTTTTGTGCAAAATAAGTGGAGCACTATATACAGTGTCTTAGTCGTTGCATATATGGTGTTTATCTTTAAAACACTGTATATTTTTATAAGTTATAATATAAGTTATTAGTCGCTGTATATAGATATTTGATCCATATTTCTTTATTTCAACTCCTCGAGCTGTAGAATTATAGTAAATATATTTAATATTAATAAGTGACAAATATTCAAATACAATTATTATTATTTGTGGCCTCTTCGGTATTATATAATAGAAATTTTTCAATAAGTGTTGTTCTTTTACATATATTTTAGTATTGATATGCACTTGTAATATTGAAACAGACCATGTTATAACACCTTTTATAACAATATGCAACGACTGATAAAAATGAATCATATCATCAAGTTAGTTGTGAGTGTCACACAAAGCAACGTGGATTCGAAATTAGTTTATTTCTTTGGAAGTGGCTGTTTGAACAAGCTTCGATGTCATTAAACAAAGTGGTAAATAATATCCATGACGAGTCAATATTGACATTTTCGCATCATCCATATCCATATCCAAGCACAATATTTGAGTAAATTATATTATATTAATCTACGTATTAGAATAAACTGCATCCTGTAGGTCACTGAACATATCTAAGTGTGACTTACAGTTCCTTAAACTGCATATAATAATATATAAAATATATTATTTTATGTCTAATTATATAATGTATATTTGGATTATTTTTCGATTATAATATAACAAGTATGTAATTAGTATAAGCCCGTTATTTGGTATTTAAGAGTTTATGTTTTTTGTTTCAATTATAATTGATTAATATTTGTACAGAAAACCACTAGTGAGTTTTGCGATTAATGGGGCTGATTTTTTGTTTTATATAATTACAAATAACCACAAGCAAGGTAACCACAAATACTAGGAATATATATAATTATAACCCACATTTAGAAAATAAATTATAAAGTGTTAATATTAATTAAAAAACAATAAGTAAATAGGCTAATGGTCTAAAACCAAAATGCCCTTAGAAACCACATTAATTGATATTTCTATAAATATTCCAGTAGGCGACTTATAAGCCTTTTATTTGGTGTTCTGGATTTTCATAATTAATAGATAATGATACATAGTATGATATTGTTATTAACACATGAATGGATTTTATAATTTCGATATAAGTAATAGTATTGATTAGCGGGGGAGTGTATCTCCGTTTATATTTCATCAATGACAGTGTGGAGAAATCTTAAATCAATACTAGTGTTAGTTTTTCTCACGATAATTCCTCACCAACGGCGCATTCTTTGTCGCGTTTCGCAATTGTAATATCCCCCACTCCTCCTGTCTGTCACTCACACACACGATATTTAATATTGTCAATATACGCACACACTGACACGTTTTGGTGTTCATTGTCTTCTATGCCGCCTCCATATTCAAATGTTGTACCTATTTAATTAGGAGAGATTTTTTTACGGCTTCTCGACGCAACCCAGCCGATGCATATTCACGGAGAAAAATCATTTAAAATCTAGAAGTCTAATTATGTCATTTGTTTCGCATCTCGTTTGTCTTCTGTTTCATATCATTCGCCTTTAACAATGGAGCGACGGTGGGTTGTGTTAAGGAGTATGTCATCGCGTTGGTTTTGGCTAGTTACCACGTTAACTTTATGTTAAATCACCGCTTAGAATCATTAATTGTTTTCAAATATACCAAATTTAATAACTACATTTGGTGGTCTTAAAGTCATGTGGGATAACCGTACGCAGCGGATAAGTTTACGCAGTCAATATCGTACGAATGATGCAGTTGAGAACAGCTTAAAACCTATTATATATCGTATTTAGTTCCCATTGGCTACTAAGCGTCGCAGGTTTTCTGCATAAGGTTATAACTACTAATGTCTGTCTACTAATTTATTTACTTGAAAATCATTTACATGATATAGGCTTTACAACAAGTATAAATTAGTAAAAAAAGTGATCAGTAACAGAGAAAATCGTCAATATTTCATGAGAATTTACGTATATTGTTTAAGGTAAGTCATATTTGTATTTTTTATTATTATTTTTATTTTGACGAGTCGGCCAAGTACGGGCTAAGTATCCGCGGTATTGAAATTCGTATTGAACCTTTTCAAAGTAAAACAAAATGCTTAAGTAATTTTTTACCTTCTAGACTGGGAATGCCTTGCCAATATACAAGAAAATGTAACGATCAGAAAGTTACTCAAGAGCAGATTAATAGAGCCAAGAAGTTGACTGAAGCAGGGAAATCGAATCGAGCGCCGGTAGAAATTGTTGGGATCGACGAGAGTATTTTAAAAGAAAGTCCAATAGAAAGTCAAGAGACTGGAAGCAATTATACTGTATATGTTGCATCTGTTATATAAGAATTTATTACGTTTGCATTGACCGATTTAGCAAAAACACAACAAACAACAAATTTTCCACTATGTAGAAAACAGAACATCGAAATTTATATAACCAAATCAATATGCAATGACAATTGCGTGTGCTATCGGATCTAATGGACAAGCTAGAAAAAATCAGGAACAGAAAATTATTCTACCTTCTGCTCTCTGTAATATTTTGAATATCCTGAATTTCATTTTATGTCAATAGAAACCTATGAAATGAAATGATGAAAAATGCCACCAAGTCGGAAATAATTACTGACAGTTTGTTTTAAAAATTATGTTAGAAGATAAATAAAAATTGACTAAATTATAAGAAAACAAAAAAAGAAAGATAAGCATAGAAACCAAACCCAAGCCAAAGTAGAAAAATGATATTGGAATAGATATATATTGGAACGATAGACATTAAGAAATAAAGGTTCAGAGCAAGAATAACATTAGGCTGATAAAAGTATACAGAAGAGCTCTAGTGTGGATTGAGTGTATAATTTGTAAGTGTTGGTGGCACGAAAGTTGCACCAGATACGAGAATGGCATATTTACATCTATGTGTAGTAGATAGTTATTACTGGCAAAGGTTTACATTATAATAAACTTTGTTTTTTGCAACCAAGTGAAACATTATTTTGGAAGCAATTTACTAAATATTATTTACATTTACTCCAATCAAGAAATAAAAATTGTCTAATAACAATGGCGTAAGGCAAGAAGATGGCATTTCTTGTTTTACACAAACATTTTTGGCATCCTAGGACTTTTTTTATTGTTTAGATAATTTTTCCATGCCAAAGATAAGCAGCAGTGATGTAGAACAACAGAACCTTAGTCGTTTTGCTTGTCGATGAAATCATACTAGAGTAGTACTGGTAACTACAAATGAAATTATACTTAACTGCTGTTACAAAGCGATGGTTCGATCTTATATGTCCTTGTTTAATCGATTATGTGTAATTAAATAGTTATGAGAGCAACTACTATCTATTTGTAATAGTATAGTATTGTCGTAGTGTGTCGTGAAACTGAAACAATTGAATTAATATTTACACCGTCGTTGGTCCGCGCGAATTGAATTAATGAAACGGAAGATAACAAGCTAACTGAGTTTTTATTTTCATTGTCTCTCTCTGTACCTCATTCCGCAGCGTCGTCCGGTCGCACATCTGGCTGAAAAAGTCGACGATGGTATTGGGAAATCCGTGAATATTTGAGACGAGGGGCGAGTACAAACTCAATTATTATTGTGGATGGCGATGAGAACTGGTAGGTACGACTCGGTTTGGACGATGTTGCATGAAGTAATGCAAACCTTTATGCCTCATTAGATGATGCGTTAAAAATACATTTGCATAGCCGCTTTAATTTCCATTTAGTACTTCTAACGCTCTTTGTTTTTTTCGTCGATTTTAATGGACAATACTTGTTAATTTTTCTTCGCTGTTCTGTCTATATTTGGTGAAGGTTTCTGAACAAATTTATGCATTCTTTGTTAATTTTTCTTCTCTTTTCGTAAGACTTGACCGTTTTATTGTTAATTAACTATTTTTTATTTAATCTTATGAAGCATAAGAATTTATCAGATCAATTTGGAAAGTATTTTCAATTATAATGCCGCAACAGTCTTCACAGTAGCCCATTCTCTTAATCCAATTTTACAATTCGTCATCGAAACTTTTGCATGAAACTTACCTATGCACTTATAAATGAATTCTTTCAAAATTCCTGATAACACTGTTACTACTCCTAATATTAAAATATTAAGGTCTTTAATAAATTCCTTCAATAAATATATAAAACAGATTTATAAAATTTATTATTTTTTTCAATACAATTTCTTGTAACTTAAATTATGGCCGGTAATATTCTGAAAAATATTATAATAATACACAATTTTTTACAAAAAAGCCTTAAACGAAACAAAATTAACAATAACAATCTCCAAAATTATTTGTCAGTTTATCAAATAGCTATTATAATTACATAAATGATATCCTCTTTAATTTTTTTGATTTTCAGCATCTTCATGATTACGTTATGGCCATATAAGTGAAAGATTATTTTTATAGCTATTTTATATAATGCTATATTATGAGACGATTTAAAGTGAAGAATGTCGCAAATGTGTCGTTGCTTTTAAGGCATGATACTCCATTATGTAACTAATAGCACACATATTGATAACAAATAAATTACTAATTTTGCATGATAGTGTGCAACAGAAATCGTTTTGCAATTATTTTGAATGTCGAAACGTATAGCAAGTTTTATACTCCTCCTATCTATATAAGGCGTAATCGTAAAGCTGGCGTATTTATCTTTAATAATCATGAATAAAGCTATTTTCTAAATTTCCACAATCTGAAGAATTTTTTTCCACAATCTTGTAATATATCGTAAGTATAATAACTTTGCGTAGTGCGATTGGTCCCGTATTTCGCAGATATCTTCTTTTTCGTAATTTTTCCAACTGGGATTATAAATGAGAGACTTAACTTTTTATGTCGTTGTCGTCATATTTATTTGAAAATTATGCAAGTATGCCTACAGATATGCTGGTCTTCATGTGAAATGTTGACTTTATTGTTTCTGCAATAAAATATGGTGCATTTAGGATCTTAAACATCAATTATGTTACATAACTACATTGAATTAAGATGGAGAAAAAATAATGTAAGGAGGTACTAACAGTTTTTTATTAATTAGGCATATCTTACATTAGATATGCTTAGTATAGTCAGTCTTCTGTCTGATATTCTGTAGGATCTGATGTGTTCTGCTTTTTGTCTAACATAATGTTTCCTATTTAACCTACCATCAAGATGGGTGCGAAGCTATTAAGCTAATTCTGCTTGAGGAATCGGGCATCCGTCACCTGATATAATGGTTTTGTCTAGTTTTTGTTTAGTGTCTGGTTTTGTCTATCAGTGTACTCAATTTCCTCAATTCAGTTCAATTTCTAGATCTTGATGAAAACATTAGGCAGAGATATATCTCTTCCCTTGCTGTGTCGTCGGTAAATGTTCCAAGTGCTGTTTCTTTTGTTGTTGGGATATTAGAACTGTAGAGCAGATACAGGAGTGGTTTCAAGACATTACCCTGGGGAGAAAAACAGTAGATCCGCATCATTATTGAAGAACATGTTAAAAACATATGGTAGCTTTATTGTGTATGACTTATTTCTGCCATTTGTTAATGTCCTAGCACATGCTTTTTTTAACAATTATCCTGTATATAATAGAAGTAAATACTTTGTCAGTAGTTTAGCCCTCCAATTTTAAATTAATCCTAACGAATACCTTGTGCAATATGTTTAACCCTTTCACTACGACTCACTCACTTACGTGTTTCGTATGGTGAGACACACTTAAGGTTAAAAAAATAATTTTTAGAGTTAAAAATTCAGTATTTGTTAGTTTTTAAAATAACAGCAGGTTTTTTGGTTTATTTTAGTATCCGGTATACATGTGCGTCGGCAGCACGGTTGGAAGAATCACGCCGGCTCCCATGTGCGCCATTAGAGCAACTGTCATTAGAGCTATAAAATATGAAATACTAATGAAAATGAAAATGAAAAATACATTCTCTTTTATTCTATCGGTCATAAGTTTACCTCCTGTTACTGAAACGCTACTATTATATCCCAAAAAATATTTAAATCTAATCAAGGCTTTTTGTTTTATAATATTTTCGTTTTGTTACTGGCTACGTAATATTAATAAAACCATGATATTTTTGGGCATCTACACTAATGTCACACATATTTTGTTTCGTAATAAAGCAGTTATTCAATTACCAAAACAAGGTCGAGTATTGAGTATGACTGATACATCACCTGTTATGTTGAATACAATTTCAAACTAAAAGGCGTATTCAAAATAATGCTAATAGAAAACCAATTATTTTCCTAATGTGTCATAAATATTAGATAATCATTTTTGCAGTTTAAATATTGTATATTCATGTAATGTGTTAATATTTATATAATTTTTGCTGTTTAATATCTTTGAATGTTCGAAAGTTTTACTAATCTTTATATCGAAATTCATGAAATAATAGATTTTTAAATATTAATTATATATTATTATAACAACTTTTCAGTTGAAGTGTTGCTGAAAGCAAAATAAAATATATTAACAAGGCCAATTTTTTTTTTCGAAAGTGTTCCAAAGGAAAAAGTCAAGCCATTACCTCCTCCCTACTTTTTCTTCCGACAATAAAAAGACCGACCAAACTATTTGGTGGCATATAGGAAATACACCTTCCAACTAGGACAATAGGGGATGTTACTCCCCCACTGTGGGGTTTCTACCTTTTTCTCTGAAATTTTACGGTTAACTTCAAGCCACCATAAATAATATAGTCAAATAAATCAGTACATAAAAAGGTATCTGTTCAAATTTTTTCTTACCTTTTCCTTGTACGTGATTCGGTAATAATACAAATATCATTGACTTAGTTTCGGCTTTTTGTATCATAGACAATTTGTTATATATATAATGGTATTATTATAGTGTTAAATGACAAAACATATTTATTGAAACTTATTTTCCAAAAAATATATTGTAGAAATGGCTCATGATACAGTGCTGTAAAATATATAGTTTAATATATTATAACTAAATAAAATAAATCATGTGTTATATCACAAATATATATATATATATATATATATATATATATATATATATATATATATAATATATAATTATATATATATATATATATATATATATATATATATATATATTATAAAGATAAGTTATAAAGATAATTAAAGTAGGAAAACGACAATTATACTAAAAAATTAGTTAAATGTTGGTTAAATTAAAATTTAGTTCAATATAATATAAATATTTTAACAGCTGGTTTTGGTAGTTAGAGAGAAACTTGGTATGGAGTGCTAACTGAATATCTAAAAACATAAGTAGCATTTTAAAAACTAAATTAAAACTATTTATATCAAATAATATTACTAATTTTCTGATGCCTTGTTTGAGGAGAAATATTTTTTAGGAGAGTACGAAGGAGAGTGTCAGGAGTCACACCAAAAATGTCACCAAAATTTTCACATGTCAAAATTTACATCAAATAAATAATATTTGAGAGCGATATCTAGAAAAATTTCGGATTAATAAATGTCACCAGTTTTCAGTTGTCCCATCAGAAGAATGGAGGACTTAATAACACAAAAACACAAGTTAATTTTTAACGTAAGTTTTAAAACTCAATCGTAGTTTCAAACCTATGATTCCTAACAGGGGATGGAAGAATCATAGTTGAATATTTTAGTATCCAATATATTAGTATAAGTTTATGAACATTCTACGGCAGAGAATACAGGACAGGTGTCAAAGACAGTAAGTATTATTTTGAATATTATATATAATATATCAATATTTTATATTTTGCAAATATTAAAAAGACAAAACAATAGCTTTCCAAATTCAAACTCCTCTCATGAGATTGAGAGGGTCTTACACTTTAAGTAATTTATTTGTAAATATTATGAAATACAATTTACTGTACCATTGTTATGAGAAAAACAATGCAATAATATACAATGAGTCATCTACCACCAATCTAAAGTTGCGGATACAATTTCCTAAAAACTAAATATAATGCATTACACCACCGACTACTGGTTTGTCGCTAAAAGACTTCTATAAAAAGAATTTATTACTTCTTAATGCATAACTAAATTAATCACATATAGCTCATATAACAAAAATGCACAATTTAAAAACAAACGATTAGTTCCTAAATCTGTTTCGACGGAATCGTGTTAAATCACATAAGCTAGCCGACCACTGGAAATTATTGTTACCTTCGAGCTGAATCATCGATTAAGTATTCTAATCCGGTGGAAATGTGAGAAAAATCTATGATTAGTGGTTTGAAGAATTGTTATATATTTATAACGACTATCAGCACTTATTCGAATTCGGAACACCAGTTCGAATTTTATCTTAAGAACCGTCTGAAAGGTCTCCGTTCTAGAGCCATGCTTTTAGGACTCTTATGGTTTTTAAATTGTTGCTTTATCAGTAATTTCTTCTACTTATTTTTATACCACTTAGAATTAAAACATTCCTAATTACTTTTCCATTACTACGGAAATTTTTAGTATCTACTTACTGAGATAGATTTAACTCGAAAATTAAAGGAAAAGGTTTCAAATAAATAGATCAAACTGCGTACTTAATTTAGTACCGATTTTATGTGTAGACTTAAAAGTCTCCCCACAACAAATTACTAAAACTCACTAAAATTTGAGTTAATATTTATAATCAGGTAATATAATACATCTATATATAGGGACCTATATTATTTTGACAAAACTAACTATTTAAACATTAATATTAAATATTACTATATATATAAAAAATTGTTATGTTTTTTAAGGCCTACATTTTACCAACTAAGGGTTGATATGGGTTGGACCTAGTGCGTAACGTGGGCATCATATTGCGGTTGTCTCCATTAAGCCCACTAATTGGCGAGTAGCCAGCTTAGAGACCATTTTAGAAGATGTAGGGTGTATCATTTTATATCACCTTCTTGCAATTATTCGATTTTTAGTGAGTTCTGAGGCAAGAAGAAGTAATAGTAATCCAATTTAGGAACTATTTGGTTCTTCATAAAACTGAAACTAGTTATTACCTTGTTCTGTATCTTGGCATACTCAAGTTTTAATACTTGCTTAATGGCGGTAATGGATATGATTCCTCTATTTGGCTTCAGTGATGATACTTGGGGTCATACTTTAATCTATATGTAATCATTTTTGAAACATCTGCCATTGCACACATACACTTTATTTTTAGCCTGGTGAAGTATATTATTTGATATTTGATGTACAAGACAATAGATATTTGATATTATTAGTATTTGTAATTTGCCCACGGTAGTAGACTTGATGGACACTTTCTAAATGGTGTTCCGTCCATTTTATGCTAAACAAAACAAATTGAATCTAACTTAAAATTTAATGGACAATAATAACAATATATCACAACAGAATCAGTAATTTGATGTTATTATGATCATCTTATAATATTTGTGTTATTGTCGAAATAAATTACACTATCCAAACAAAAATACCAAATGGACTAAAAATACCAAACCGTATATAATTGCTAATTATAACCCTGTCTTTATCTTAATATGTAAGACTGCAGACGAAATTACAACTATATCAGCTTAGACCGAAAGAACTGGATAACACACAATACAATACTACACAAGCAACTAATACAATAATTAAAATAGTTTTACAATTTCAACTAAACAAGAAAACTGTATGGATGCATTACGTTGGCAACAATTAATGAACCAATAAAAAACAACAGACAAACATTGTCTGTGTCTCGATGTTGCGTACTGTTTACATTTATAGATAAGGCACTAACTTAAGTACAAATAAATATTCTAAAAATCATAAAAACATTCCTGATTATCGGATAAATAAATATGTGTAAAAATAAGTTTCTCTTTTAGCGTATTCACAACAACAGGTTCCCTGTAAAAGTATGACTGACAACTTTGATTGATTACGGTTTTAAGAATAACGGAAAACGATCCAATAACATATAAGGACTTTTCCACTCATTTAGACACATCTAATCATAATATCGTTAAAACATTGATATACGTTTTGATAAACTAAGTATTAACGAATTCGAAGGTCAAGTATAAAAAAATATTAATTTTTAAGTACATCCGATTTTATTTTTAGTAGTAGGCTTTAGATTTTGAATACTGAAAATTTTTGTTTCTATAATCAAGACACACTTTTGTAAATTACTAGATTTTAAGTAGCAGGATATGTAGATTTAGTAAATGTTTGTTATTTCAATTGCTTTAAATAAATGAGGTTGGATTATATCTTGTAATTAAATTAAAAATTAATTATAGCAATATTGAAAAACACATAAAATATTGTGTTCAAACTTACCGCAAATATATTGGTTGCGTACAACAATTTTCGCATTCTTCTTTGAACATGTAACTTTATTGCACTAATAATATAAGCGATTGCATTATTTAAATGTGGGTAGCTATTTCTTGTTTTTCAGGCTCTCATACCATCCTTAAGTAGCTTTCCATCTTCGAGCTTATTTCTTTTGAGCTAAACCAGTCTTGCCAAGTTGTTTGGATAGATCATGCTTCTCATAAATTTCCCTAACAGTACAATGAGTATCTGCAGCATTTTTTCTTATAAAATAATAATGAAGGGAAATTCGAGGCAGGAACAGTTGATGTCATAGTGAGAAGCTAACTAAACGTATTTTTATCTAGAATTTTGACCACTTTCTTACATTTGAAGTAAAACGTCGCTTCATGTAAAACTAATGTTACAATTAATAATTAATTATTATATTTTTGTAACATTTAGAAAATATTTGTCTATAGAAATCCTATAATATATTTATTGTTTTGTTATCACAATTCACAGTGACATTTCTAGGACATACATTAATTTTTACCAAGTTCTCCGTAACTATCAGTAGATACTAGAGAAGCAAATATATCCAACGCAAATATTAGAAGCGATAAGTTCACATTGCTTGGGTCAAGCATCCCTAACTGGGTTAAATCGATTTGATGTAACTACAATTATATATATTAATATAATTCGTTAATATAGTGTATTCTTTAAGCCATTGAACTTATAATGGGATAAAATGTCATTAAGCAAATAATGAGAGTCATCTTGTTTGGTATTTGTGTTCAGTAGCACGAGACAATATTTTGGAGAAATTGATGCTAGAATAATTTCACAAATTCTAGAAACAAGTAATAGAGTGGTAAAAAATTATTTGATAATGGAAATGGCCGAATTTTAATAGTGGAGAGTTGACGAATAGTTTATAATTTAATGAAATTACATTAAAATTCAGTCAAACCATCTCTTTTTCTTCAAACGTTTTACTCAATTGGTTTAGTATTGGCCCCCGTGCTAAAAATGACCAAACAACAAACAAGAAAAAACGAAATTGGGTCCGAAAGGTTAAATAATGAAGTTGGCGTGTAAAACCGTAGCTGTACGTGCGAAGATTTCGCTGCGATTGTTGGGAACCGCGGGGGAGCTCTTTATATTATTATTTTATTGACCGTTTTGGCCTGAGACCAACCTCACGCGATTCATTATACAGTGCGTGTCGAATTTTCGCTTGAGATAGGTGAGGACAATAACATTTAATAATTCAATTAGGTTATCTTTAGATATAAGTACTCATTATTATCAGTTTTGGGGCATTACATTTCTATATTATGTTTATGTTTATCAAGATTATTATTCCTACCATTTATTTATCGGAACTATTACTTCTTGAAATGGGTCACCAACTCCTAGTCCTAGTTACTGCTCTACTAGGGTGGTTATCCTTTGGGCAGTTACAATTACGATCACAAACACATATTTACAACCATGTCTCACATGTATTCGAAGTCGCGATTGTGTTAACCATAGAAAGACCATCTGTCACTTTAACCTATGCCTACGATGTCGGCTATGGCTTTTGTCGTGATTTTGTTCGATGTTCTACGACAACTTTTGAAGACGATTGAATAAAATATTCTGCCAATATTCATATGAGAAAAAAATTTCCTCATGTATAAAAATATTGTATGATTATAAAATAGCAATAGAAATTAGCATAATAAATTGTGTTTAGTTTACTCGGTACCGCTGTTAGTGTTAACATTTAAAATGAAAAAAGTAGAAAGCAGAATTTA
Organism: Rhynchophorus ferrugineus; assembly: GCF_030347505.1. Lineage (NCBI taxonomy): Eukaryota > Metazoa > Arthropoda > Insecta > Coleoptera > Curculionidae > Rhynchophorus > Rhynchophorus ferrugineus. The sequence goes on from NW_027472583.1 coordinate 38,932,112, forward strand.
TATAACATATAGGCAAAGAATAAATTAATCTATTTTTCATATTATAATAAGTTTTACCTACCGTATATTACAAGTATTAGGATATTGTTACAATATCAACCTAAGTATTATTTATTAAAAGCATTTCATATTATTATGTGAAAAGAAAAATATTGATAACTATACCATAAGTATTTTTTTATTATAATTGTTCATAAAAAAGAAACATGACCCATCCTGTAGTTATTTAGGCGCCTTTTTCAACACCCAAATCCATATTTCAGCTTTTAATAAGCGAGTCGGACATTTGAATACAACTTTAAAGCAGTTTTAGTTGACTTTTTCGTGTTTTGGCCATGGCGGCAGTGTCGTTTTTATGACACCATTATTGCCCACTTATTGGCATTTTTATTAACCTTTAACTGCCAATTTATACTTCGATAAAATACATTCTGCATGGTATATTGGCCGAACACCCTTTTTGTGTTACTAATTATACACTAAAATGTATTTTTTGATAATTACAAGAGATTATTTCGACCGATTTTCGATTCCTGCCGTATGATATACACCATGCTTCATCAAATTTAAACCCCCGCTGGTTTAACAATATAAACATAATGAAGGTAGAGTGATTAAAATAAACAAGTTTAGTGATCTCAACATAAATATAATTTTAATATAAAAATAAGAGTTATTTACGTGATACAATTTATTTTCGATTAATAAATATAACCTTTTTCTCACAGCCTTTTACAGTGGAGTGAATGTTTTATCAATATCTGGGTTATGATGATCTGTGAGTTTCTTACGGAGTCGATGTTTAAAAAAGAATTACTGGGGCTTCGGCTGTGGATATCGAACATTCGTTGACCTTTGATGAAACGTACATATTGCATTTGTTGTTAGGACGAAACGTTCGTTGGTCGTGAATCCGTATTTTTCAACAGCGGCAGCGATTATCATTATCATCATCGCATTCGTCGATTCTATTCATTTCTTTTGATATTACCGACACTCTATGGAATTGAAGCGAATGCCAGCAAACCTTTGTTGGTCGTCGTCAAACCGTCCAAACAGAACTAAAATTATCTCAACAAACCCATTCATTGTCTTTCGTTGGCCAGGTCTTTACGCAACATTAGACAACGTCGCACAGTTAATGTATGTGTAATAGATGAACATTGCATTTTGAATATGTTAGGAATATGCAAATGAATATTTAAAGTATCCTAATTGCTGAGGTGAAGTTTGAAATTATCAATAATTACAATGGCTGGCGAAATTTTAATAATGATAATATTAATAAAATAATGTCTTTTCATTACAGTATTTTTGATTGTTTACCAAGTATTACCAAAAAACAGATATTCGATGAGATTATGATTCTACTTCGATGATGGTGTGATAATAAATGCAATAATAACAGGGTCATCGCGTTCACTAACCTGTCTCATTTGCTTACGAACAAATCTGACGATAATCGCCGATCGATTCGACAAAACCGATCGCAAAATGCACAATCACCATCGCCCGCTACTTTGTTGATATAAGATTCGGAATAATGTGCATATAATGTGTGTACATTTTATGCACATTAAACGCACACATCGTGTGTGCTGTCGCTCGCCGTCGCTTGTTTTATCATTGGCCGTTGCAAGACTACGTTCGAAGATCATGCATCGCGCTGTTTTCTTTCATTGGGGATTGTCTTGGCGATGGTGATCAACAATGCGTAAAGTGAACGCCTACAAAACCGTAACGGACCAATAATATAAACAATTTTTCGACATTACACTTTCTTCGAGCCCGTAAGGATAACTGCATCGACCAATAAGGTGGAGGTGAATTCAGTAATTTATTATAATCAATTTAATTATTTCCAGCGGTCTATGATATTGGATATCACAATAATATGAAGGCTGCGCTCAGCTTTTAATAGTTTCGACATAATATTCAATACACTAAATATTTTTCAGTTATTTTAATAATAATTGAACTTCGTCTGAGGGATAGTAGAACATACTCAGTATCGTTTGAAACCGCAATATTTAAGACACCAAAGGCGTAACTGTTCTTGATACGTAAATCGGTCGAAAACTGAAACCTATACTTTTGAGTTTGTCACGTTCTCTAAGAAAGTAAGACGATACAGTAACAGTGGATAAATTAATTTTCTTCAGCAACTGTAAGTTACAAAATATCTGCATGTCAAGATAAGATTTTGTTCAATTAGTTTTTTTAACAATTCCAATTCGGATCGTATATAGAAAGACATTACTTAGTTATGTATAGTATAGTTTTAAAGGTTTGTTTTTATTTGAAGCTTTGTTATGAAAAATCGGTACAATGTAATTTATTCAAAGTATTGTCAATCGACAGCCGCTATTTTTGCCATGTTTCAGGTAATTTACGGATTCCATCTCGAAAACACTGCAAATCTTTCGATAAGAATTGAAGTGATAAGAAGTGAAGACAGGTCACAACTTATATGTCAGAACAAGTAGGAGCAAGGTCTGCATGATACGGCGAGTGGGGTAGCACTTCAATTTTTATGTTTCCGCGTATAATTTCACCGGTTTTGCAAAATGTGATCGACATCGTTGTTACGTTCAAGTATATTATTGTTGTGCCTTTGCACGTATTTTTCTTCGGTCGTTTTCGCTCAGTACTCATCAATTGTAAATGCATAAAATGTCAAATGAATCAGTTGTAGTCAGTAGCTATCACTATTGATGGTTTCATTAGGTGTTAGGTATACCACACCAAGATGATCTAACCAAATATGGCCATGGATATTCGGCTTTGCAGTTGATGTTAATACATTATCAGATTTCATCATCAGTAACAAGACGGTGAAAAAAACCTTTCCGATTTTGCCGTGGGAGCCGCATTTCACCCATGACCAAACGTTTTTCAATGTCTCAATTCTTCCTGTTTCAGTTCATCTTTGTTTTCTGTGTCAAAATCATTTTTGAAACATCGAAACTAATATTCATATGGCCTGGTTGCCGTACGTTTCAGACAGTTTTCGATGACCATCAGTAGTATTTGTCTTCAAATTGAGGTAAAAACTATGTAAATTCGATTTACTGGTTATAGATGCAGACATTATGAATGTACTGAAAAAATTTTTTGAGGACATATTGTAAAGTGAAGCCTGTCCGATGTGATTTAATACGCAGTAAAGCCACCTATTGTAGATCCATTAAAAATAATTTATAGGCCCATGATAGATACATATATAGAAAAACCAATTTCTAGTAGCAAAATAGAGCTTTGAAATGATTTCAGCAATGCTTTAATACTAATTTAAAATTCTTCTAATATTTCTATGTATTAAGGTTTTGCTCTCAAGAAAGTAATTTTTAAATATTTTCAAGAGCCGATACAAAACTTATTCATATTATATTCTTATATCATATTATTTTTAGTAAATTTTTTGTTCGTTATTACTTTGTCTGAAGATGTTATCTGATAAAGCAACTGATAAAATGATAAGTATTCTACTTGTAACATTTATTCTCCTCGCAGTTTTTCGATAGTCTTCCAGATGCTCATTACATATGGGAAATCCTTAAATTATATAGAATAATTGCATTGCACATTACATTTAATAATAAAATAGATTTCAAATATATTTCGACATTTGCTTTTCTTATTGAACGATAAAACGTATTAATCAACCCTATATATATTATTATTACAGAAAACTAGTGTTATAAGAAAACTTATAATAACAATAAAGATAAATATTAACAACAGAAATTCCTAGTAAAACTACTGAAAATGTTGAGTGGTCATTATTTAGCTTCCGTTCATATATAGAATACCCCTTTCAGTAAGGTTACTACAGAAAGGTTTAATATAAAATGTTTGGGTGGCCGCAAAATGCAGTTTATTCACTCAGCTGCGCTAGATTTCTCAAATCCATTCAAAATATTGCCGATCAAACGTTTATTCTCGGCTTGGTTAATCCTGTATGATCACAAAGACTGCCTTTAAAAGGATAATAGCGGATTATTATAAATGTTTGTTTCGTAAAAGGGTCGACGCTTGACAGGGCATCAAGCTGAAATAATGTGTTACAATTCATTGGGCATCGGTCATCGTTAAAGGGATTTGCTCGCCTTTCGTGAATGGATACGTCTTCCTCCTTGCTTGGTTCGTTGACTTTATTTGTTTGGGGTTTGTAACAAGTCGCCAAAAAGAAATTTAGTAGCGTATATGTTTTTAAATAGCTTTTTTTGTATTTCAGATAAGTCACTAACGAAATTTGTTCATACAACAAAATTCGCCTTTAAGATGATAGTACCAAAAGCCAAATTTTCAGAAGTTTTATTTAAATTAGAATTTGCACAGCGATATTGTTATTGCCATGGTCGATCTGAACCAATGTGTAAAACAAATATTGCTATAGATGAGTGAATTGTTATAAAATCTGGCCATAAAACGCCGGTCAGACCATGCGTTTCTTATAGAGTATGATTTTAATAATTTATTTTAGGTTAGGTACAGATTTACAACACTTATTACTAAAAAACCTGATTGTATTAATTTATAAGGACAGTTTGATAGGTTAGTAATTTTTTGTTTTTATTAAGACATTTGTTTCAACAAAAATCATTTTATTTTTCAATGTCATGTTTCCTTTCATGCCTTTCAAATTTTCTAGCATCCTATTATTTCTTTAGTTTTGGAAACCGGAAATATGGTGAGATGGAGTAGCAGCTCGAGATAACCCAATTTATAGATTTTTTCAAATAGTATTTCATTTGCATCCATGCAATATCTTGAATGAATAACCATTTTTTGGTTCTCTATATGCGCTAATTTTTACTTCAAATCAATATCAGACATGTCCAAAATATCTGAATAATTTTCGCTGGTAATTTTTTCACCCTTTTCAAGATAATGAAAGTGAATAATACCGCATCCACCCCAAAAAACTGTGACTTCGACTTTGTTGGCCACCAGATTAAACTTGGACTTCTTGGTGTTTACTCGGAGAAACCCACTGTTTATGATGTGTCCATGTTTTGAAAAGCTTTACGGTTGCACGGTTGAGTTGGTGGTCGAGTGTGAGCAATTACAACACCCAGCTCGCGAATAACTATTTCATATTCCACTATTCATGTACAATGTAATTTGAGTATCAACCGTAAACTAAGTTGAAATAGCTACAGCCTCAGCTATCTCACAAACTTTAATTATCTGATCGTCCAATAATATTCTGTGAATTTTATCGATGATTACAGACGTAACTTCTTTTGGGTGACCTGCAGGTTCGCCCTCTCTTTTGCTGGTACGACTAAAATGGAACTCACTAAATCACTTCTAAAACATTTAAATTGATGGTACAGAGTGCCCAAGCCTTTCGCTGGAAGCGATGATGATTTTTGTTTCTTTTTTGTGCTTACTCAGCACCCGGAATAACATTTTCCATTTTGAATTTCTATTGTCACTTCCCGTCAAATACAAATAAAATTACTGTTTGCTTAACATCGGTAGTAGTAATGCGGTAGTCTGTTAATAGATAGCAGTTAAGGGCAGCAGTAATGCATTTAAACTTGACTTATCAAGTTGCTAATAAATAATCGAATGAGGAATAAGGGTAGGCGGTTATAATACCTTATTTTAGTACACTATAGTATTATCATTCAACTATCAATAAAATGTATATCGAATTTATGAAACTATGCCTTTATCTTAAATTTAAGCTAAAACGCACAATTTAATTGATAATCTACATAACCTACTTTTCACACGTGTATTTAATGAAGTTCAATTAATTTTGCAATTATATTAGGAACAGTATAAATAACAATAGTCTCTTTAATATACGTGTTATAAAAGACTATAAATGATTGTTAAAAATATAAATTTATTAAGTGTAATAAAAATGGCTAAAGAAAATTAATTAAGCATAATTTTACTGACAGGCGCTATTTGCCTTAAAACGAGAATTACACAATAAACATTAAGACATTACAGGAACTCGATGTTTGTGTTTAGATTAACGTTGGCAATTAATACAATAAAATTTATCAGTTTTAACGCCGGTAATAAACGGATATAAATTTCCAAATGTGACAGACTTAAATACATTAATTCATTCAAAAAAGTTTTCCTTCGTATCACCGGTTCTGATGTTATCTCTGAAGTAATTCTTTTTCTTGTAAGTGATGAAGAGAGAAATTCCCTTGATTTTATTATTTGATTCTACTAATTGATTACGTGGACCTTGGATGAGAATTAAAGTTAGTTATATTTGTTTTAATAAAGCAGCAATACTTCACAAGTATTTACAGGTACATACAGCTATGCACTTTGGATATTTAATCAATTGAGTTGCGTTTACAGTTCTGTTAGTAGTGATGACAAATTTACCAAAAAACTTTGTAGGGATCCCCTAATACGAAATAATTTCTTTTATTTTGTAATATTTCATTATTGGTAGCAAAAAGTGTATTAGATTAATGAGTAAGTTTTGTTATTAAATGGAAAATTCTGAACATTTGGTACAGTGATCTCTTAGCGAATGGTTTCCACAATTAAAATGAATGAGTGAATGATTTGAGAAAAATCGGAAATTGAAGGAATATATATCTTTAATATTATGGTTTGCAACAGTTGATTGATTTTGCAACAGTTCATAGCTGATATTACAGATCATTGATATAGGTATTTATGGCAGCGGTAGGTTTTCTTGATGAACTGTTGCGTTTTCCTTCTGAAAATATGATTGCCTACATAACATTTCATAACCAGCTTCAGCAAAAACAGCAAATGACCTCGTACCGACTTATAAGTTTATTACCGATAATCTCGAAAGTTTTCGAGAAATTATACATAAAAAAGCTAAACTATATAATAGAAAAAAGAAAAATTATTCCAGAACATCAGTTTGGCTTTCGGAGTAAGCATGGGACTATAGAAAAAGTGCATAGACTTGCAAACAGCTTCGGCTTCTTTTCTAGACATATCTCAGGCTTTTGACAAAGTATGGCATACGAGCTTGCAGGTTAAACTAAAGAAACTTCCCCCTCATCCAGAATATCAGTTACTAAAATCGTATCTCACTGATAGATATTTTATTGTAAATCAAGGCGATGAACATACTGAATTAAATCCCATATATTCAGGAGTTCCGCAAAGTAGTGTACTGGGTCCACTACTGTATCTTCTATATACGGATGATCTGCCCACTACAAAAATAACTACTCTGGCAACATATGCAAACGATACAGCAATATTAGCCTCCCATGAAGATCCAGTCACAGCATCAATAAACCTACAAAACCACCTGGAGCAAATACAATTATGGTTGAAGACATGGCGCACTAAAGCCAATGAAACAAAATCCACGCATATAACGTTGACCCTGCGTAGAAGAACACGTCCACCAGTGAATATCAATCATCGTCATCTCCCCCAAGCAGAGCATGTTAAATATCTTGGTATGCACTTAGATCGACGCCTAACCTGGAAGAAGCACATACTCTCTAAATTGAAACAACTGGGACTAAAATTATATCAAATGTATTGGCTCATCGGGCGCAAATCCAAGTTATCTTTAGATAACAAGGAATTGCTGTATGAGTCTATACTTAAGCCCATTTGGGCATATGGAATCCAACTATGGGGTACCGCTAGCAAATCTAATATATCCATCATTCAACGGTTCCAAAATAAGGTTTTACGTGCCATTGTTGATGCTCCGTACTATATTTCAAATAAAGTGATACAACGCGATATTCCTCTGGAACCTATAACGAGTGTAATTCAATGTGTTTGTGTGAAGTACTTCGATAGAGTGTCAGTGCATCTCAATGTGCTCAATGTACTCGCAAATCAGCTAAATATGCGACGTGATAGTGAAGTGTGTAGAGTAAAACGTTTAACACCACCTGATCTGATTACTGGATTGCTTGGATTGCAGAATATTACTTAATGAAGTGATTTTCTACATGCCATGTATATATATAGATATAAGAGATACTTATTGCTAATAGGGCAGATTGTGGACTCACGAAGAGTAATAAAAAAAAAATTATTGAGTAAGTTTTGTTATTCAATGGAATATTCGGAACATTTGGTACAGTGATCTCTTAGCGAATGGTTTCCACAATTAAAATGAACCAGTGATTGATTTGAGAACAATCGGAAATTGAAGGAATCTATATCTTTTGAATATTATGGTTTGCAACATTATGGATTGATTTTGCAACAGTTCATAGCTGATATTACATATCATTGAGAGTATTTATGGCAGCGGTAGGTTGTCATGATGAACCGTTGCGTGAACATAAAGTTAGTTATGAAAGTACCCGAGGCGATTTAATACGACAGTATTAATAATATATATTTATATTAATTGTATTGTTCAATAATAGTGATATATTTGCTATTAATTTTGAAAATCGTTCTCTTGGACATCTTATATAAACGCTCCAAATCACTTAAAAGCACCAAAAAAACATGGTAAAAAGTAGGGACAAAGTTGAAGACTATTTTTAATGATATGATTTTATAGACTCGTTATGAGTTATTACACACATGTGGTCGTACTAACAAGTGTTTTTTCAATTAATTGCAAATAACATCAAGCATTTATCCAGACATACTTCTACTAGATCGAATACATTACTCATCGCTTGGTGGGCCATGATCTGTGATTCTTTCGCAACGGTCTTTACGATCGGCGTCAGCGGCTGGTTGTCTTCAGGCGCAGACACAAACACCGAAAGAGATTATGTTAATGAGATTATGGACTTTAATTGTTTTAATCATCCGCATTGGCGAATATGGCGATTGCATTACGTGTTATTATGAAAATTATGGTCGATTAGTTGGGCGTGACTGAATTGATGGCGCTAGAACTATTTTTTCCTTTTATATTCTAGGTTCTTTCCATAAAAATGAGAGAATAGCGACGAGACGATTACGAACGGTAACTGTTTGTATCATTAATCATAGGCTTTTAAAACGTTGTTCGTTTTAATATTAGTTATAAATATCGGTTTTACATTAAAATTGATATTAAAAGTTGGCTTACTTCTTTCTGTTTACGTAGTGGGTAGTAAGTATAAAATCTTAAATAGCGTAAAATTGTGTTAGTATGAATATATACCTTAATAAACGTGTTAAAGGTTAAGAAAATTTGTTTTTGAATGCGGTTAAGCAAATTTGGTACCGCAAAAGCTGTCAAAGAAGCGTGGAATCTTACTTGTATTTATTCCGAAAGAATTTATGTAAACCTAAATGATTCAACGTAGGCTTTACTACCACTTATTATCCCAAAAGATTTAAAGATAAACACTCGAGGATAATTATAAACTCTTTTAAAAAAGAAATAATATATGCCGTATAAACTAAATTGAAGAAATATCGAAATCGATTAAAAATACTTCCTATTTTGAGAACTATAAATAAATGAACTAGAAAATTAAGCCTTAAACTTAGACAAAGTGATTATCATATGCTTAAAAAAATTGGAACCAATATGGTCATAGTTATTAAATTGTCGACATTAACCCTTATTATGGTCGTCTTGCATTAGACACCACAAAACAACTTTTGATTGTTTTACTATTTTAGAATTCATTTATATATATCACTATAAATACAGAACAGATGAAAGTGTGTGATATGATGGAATCCCAGTTTAATTCCACCAATCTTTTAGCATCGCCTTCGTTTGCATCAATACGGGCTTTGCACTACTTTGTTGTTTTATTATTGTTGTTATTTCACGTGAATCTGTTATAATAACTAGTTTTAAATGGCTCGATTTCGTTTTGTTTCAATCTATCACAAATGAGATGTAGGTCCATTGTTCATTGAAGCATCGTGCCTTGTCTTGTTACTTATTGGTATCCTCTCTTATTATTTATCCATCATTAACAGCGAAATATTTGGTACAAAAGCCAGCAAAATATGTAGCGTGTACTTAAAATTTTCATTGCCAAATTATCAAACCATTTTCTATAAGCATGCACTGCAATTTTCCCTTTTTTGAAGTAAAATAAGCAAAACATGACAAAAATCACCTTTTGCAATACATTTTCAATAGAGTATTCTATTGACCATTAAGTGTTGCCTCATTGAGTAATTATAGCTAGGGATATGCTACTTCCAACTATTTACAGAAGAGGCCGAAATTATTGTTTAATAGGTAACATTATCAAATATATTTAATTGCTGATTATTTTTCGGAAATTTTACATATGTGTGTATGACACATTTAGTAATAGGTTGATCGTATTTTTCGATGAAATTAACTTACTTTAAAAATAATTAACAAGAATAATGACTTGAGCGTAGCTGTGCATTCTCAAACAGTGATATATTGCATTTTTAGACTTTTTATGCCCAGTTCTTATTTCATAAGTTTTTATATTTTTCTCTCTGACCTCTACTATTTGTTTGTGGACTACAATTTTTAAGTTTTCTCATTTCGTCTTGTTAGTTGCATAAAAGTTGTTTTGAAGAATCCTGTGTTATTTAATAATGGGGTGTTGAGAAATATATATCTTGATTCTTGATAATACATTTTAATTGTGTATTAGGGTTTAATAGGTCTACGTGCATATTTGAAGGTAATGACAAACTTTTAACATTTTATTATTATTTTTAATTGAGGGATTTAGAAGAAATATTTTGGCACCCTAACGACCAAAAATAGAAAAGATCTGAACCGAAAGAAACAAGGCCATTCACTGTTGAATTATTTATTGTTCTCCAGCGGCTTCTTTCCAATAATATAAGATGTTGGACGTGTAAAGGAAGATATAAGAGCTCTTTTACAAAATAAAATTTCTTTTATTTTCTTTCCACAGAAACTACAAAATACCACACAAGTCGATGACAACGCATTTAAACCAATACGAAATAATCACTGATTTTAATGCATAAATAACGTGGCTTGAGGGGTATCTCATGTACCAAATCCGATACCCATATAAATTTTATTACTTCAACACGTCCGTTAATTTGTTTTGTATGCTGTGACCGGATCTCGTTTCAAATTTATATGTCTATTTTGATGAGAAAAATGGAAAATTTTACGCAATTGATTGTCAGCGTTATAGAGTTTCGCATCCTGAAATTGTTTGCTTAAACATCTGCAATGTTAGGGCTTATGCAGGATGGATTCTCTTATATAAAATTTTACTGAAGCACACTAACTAAATGAATAGATCACGTTAGTAATACTTTAGTTTTTTACTATAATAAATAATAATTAATGATTATAACCAATATTGATATACGTGTGTAAGAGGCATGCCCTTTAATATATGAGGTTTAATATAGGAATTTAATATAGTGTTAATTAAATAATGCATTGCTGTTTTGTTCAAGGTTTTCTGGAATTTTTTTCAAATGGTTTGAATGATTTAATAAATAATTACAAATATCATGTAAAAGATTAAATATCGTTGGGAATTGTGTCGGGAATTTCAGAAACTTTGGTACTTGCATGTATTTTAAATAAGGATCTATTGTTAACTTCGGTGGTTTGGACATTCTTATATAAAAATAGCGGTTTTCCATTAATTGTTATTGTTTGTTATTGTATCAAACAAATAACCTATCTCTGCCTCTTAAATAATTTCAGATAACTCAGCCATTGAAGAATTAACTGATTCCAGGCGTTTATATACAACAGGGAAAATCCAAAAGGACGTAAAATGTTCCAAAGGAAGTTTCCTGTTCTATATTATTATTGGCGATGAAAATATGATCTACCACAAGCAATCATGGGTTCAGCCTATGAGAGCTTAGGAGAATCGCTTGCTGAGATAGACCTAGTTTTTTTAGCACCTGGTTTCGAAATGCTGAGGAAGTGTGAATATCGACGATTGTATCTCTGCCAAACCAACATCGTTCTTTCGACATTGTATTGCCATATTACCAGAAAGATTGTAAAGAGTTTTAGAATATTATGGAAAACATGTTGATTAACATACCATATATTCTATATTGTTATTAAATAAATGTTTTTCTAAAGGAAAAAAAATATTAAAAGCCATGCAGGAACCTAATAGACTTTTGACAATTTAACAATTCAAGATATATTTCAATATTATTTTCAATTTATTAATTATAGCGTGCTGGAAAACGATATGCGACATTGGCGAAATATTCGACAAGGGCATAACGGGCTATTATTCAAAATTAAAAAAAACCTTCCCAGGCTTCTGTTATTAAAATCTTGTTTTAAAAATAAGTATGAAGTAACATATAATTCCGACACATCTTGAAGATATAAGGCACAAGACAGAATATTGGGTCCATGATGAAATCAGATGATATCGCAATACTTTCAACATATGATAATTACTCTTCATCCGAAAGGCTCCGCCTACATCTGACTCTGATCGAAGCATTAGTTGAGCAGTGGCGTATTAAAGCCAATAGAGATAAGTACAATACATCGTGCACAAACAATAAATATATGAACCTAGATTTAGATCTCCGAAAAGGGAAGAAATTGAGTCATACAGAAAAAATTATCAAGTCAGACTTGACTAACACATGGTCCAGTTAGCAGTTGAACAACAATGAGTTGACAGTTTAAGATACTCCCGCCTCAAGAGAAATAGTGCATCAGATCTAGCATTAAGACAAGATGAGGATGACATCAATGGGTGCATAACTCAGATAAAGATACATCGACCGATGAAAATTCAACATATTAGATTATAGATTCAATGGAATAGATTGCTAAGTAGCAAATTTTCTACATTTACTCTTCGATAAATGAATTTTGTTCAGTTAGATTTAACTAACATTTTGAACTACGCTGTTTATATGTAAGAAAATCAGATTAGTTAATAAAAACATTAGTTTCGATCAATTGAATTACTAATAATTACTATTTACTATGTGGATTTACTTAATATGTGGAAGATCACGTAAAATATTATTTTATTATTAAATATTATTAATTATCATATCATTAATATTAATATTCATATTTTGGTTTAAAACAAAAAATTAATTGCCTAATTCGAGCCATCACATTTTGCGCTTTTTCGGCTTGATTTATTGAATATAGCATCGGAATTGGACCACCAGTATTCTCGGTTTACGTCTCAATTCCAGGTAAGAGTAGACTAGAAACGATTAGGTTCGGTGGTAGGTACACTGGAGACTAGTTCTGAAATTTTGCTACCAATATTCGTTAGGTTTTGCCGCTGACACAGGTTCATCGGTAGGTAAAAGAAAAGATCGTAAAATCCAATAACATTGCCGTGACCAAAAAGAAAAAAAGTTTTATGATCTGTTTTGTTCGGAGCAATTTTCTATAGGATGATCCTTTCGGACAGTATAATATTTGAAGGTCTCGTGAATGTTGAATCCAGCTGGTTACTAGTGAATTGAGCAAAGGGGGGTCTTTGTATATTGTTAGGTAAACCGTTTTAAATAATCGTTCAAGGTGTTAATAGGGTTAATGTTAAAAATAACTTTTCTTTTCTCATCTTTTTATTATGTGTAAGCGCTAAAGGTCATCAAAAGGGCTTGAGATATGAGAGAGATAACGTTGCATTATGATTCTATCCCATTCAAATTGTTACATTATTTGTCGTTTGCACACTGATTTATCTAATGCTACTATGATTCTTTTTCAAAATTTTAAATAATCTAGACTGATAGCATATAAAGTATTGGTATGTTATAAAATAATATTGATTTAGTCTGTAAAATTGTTAATTTTTTATTGCATAGACATTAGATAGACTTTTTGCTCTGTTGTACTTCAACAATTTTGATCAATTTACAAAAAGGAGCAGTGCGGAATAATTATATCAGTGTCCAAATTAAAATTAAATTTCTTTCATGTTTTAAGATGAAATCTTGGATACATTTGCGATCTATAAAAATTTTTTTGATTACTACTCTATATTAGCACCCGATATTTTCTATTAGGTTTTGTTATTTATTAATAAATTAATCTTTTTAATCATGGGCTAGCTGGCGTATGAAGTCACCTTCCTACAAACTATGATTCCTGCTACTGATGCTGATTCCATCTACCTTTGAGATAGATGCTAAGGCATATTGTTGATCCGCTTCATGAATTAGGACTAATTCTAAATCATAAGATTTTGTCACTTCGCTACATCAAAAAATGGTCATGGCCAAATTTTGAGCTATTAAGCTGTATTTCCCAGTCTCTAGCCTATTTATGGATCAATTTTCGTTGTGGAACTCTGGGAGTATATACCTTATACTAGAAAGAATTCGGTTCCGAGGTATAATAGGTTCATGCAGTTTAAGGCTCTGGAATTACTTTCCTGGAATGAAAAAGCCACCATTATAATTCTGTTCAAAATATATTTTTATAATGAAAGTGAAAGGTATTGATGAGGTGAAACTAAGATTACATAAAAATATGTGTAATATTTTAAATTATGATGTTGTATTGCATTAAAAATCTATGAAACATCATAAGTTTCTATAAAATTAAATGTAATCAACAGAAATGTATGAACGAAATACAAATGATCATTTTCAGAATTGATCGTATGTAACATTTGGAGATATGATCGATGTGAAAAGATTAAATTAAGTTTCATGTATTTCTGCGGGACTAACTAATCTACTCAAAAATATGAAACTTATTAAAAGTGCTGAAACAATGTATATTGAGTCAGTTTTATTATAATACCTTTATTTACTACAATCGGAAATAAGGATTCGAATGAAACGGGACAAATTGGCATTTCCGAAAACAAAATTCCACTTCAATGAACGGGAGATTCCGAACAACTGTGCGCGGACGTTTATATCTGGACGTCACCTACGTACATCGGCGATGAGGCAGAAAAAAATGACAAATGCGCTCACAAAAAGAGTCACGACTCGACTACATCACGCGAATCGTAAACAAGGGCATTGCGTTATTTTTTTGTTGCTTAACTTTTTTGGCGTCCAGAGAGCAGCCCATATTATATTATGAGGTGTCAGAGGTGGCGCCTGGAAAGCGTAGTGGCGCGAGCACATGTTATTAATTGTAAGCGAGATAAAGCCACTCTCAAACGTTGCCAGAGTTCAGCTAAAACATATGCGAATAATGAAAATGTACCGCATATATATTTACAAGTACAATAGGAAAAATTTATGATTTTAACTATTTTGTTTGTGTAATAACTTTTAGTGTATTACATAATTATTTTTGATGATATGACATGACATGATTACTGTATTGATTGATATTGATGGTATTGTATTAAACTTGCATTTAGGAAGTAAATACTTAATTTATACAATTAATTAACTTAAAATAGATTAAGTGCTACGACAACGTCATATTGATATAATTATCAAAGTAGAGTATCGAGTAATTCCTAATTTCAAATTCGCTGATGCGCTGATTTTAGCTTTGGCATTTTGAGCTGTGTGAGTAGGTGTATTACTTGATAGACAATTATTTTTTCCTCTGCAAACTGTTTATTTAAGGTTTATATTTGCCAGCTTAAACATTGTCAGCTTTCTGAATAAAAACTCACTTTGGTGTGAAGATTGGTGCTGAAACTACTCTACAACAGGGCCAAGGTAGTAAATCCAAGGGGTGGTAAATAGTTGTAATTTTAGTAATATAATCTTAATAAAGAACACATATTTGTAGAACCCAAAATATTTGTATACTCGAAACGGTATTACCAGTTGTCTTAAATATATAATATTTTACAATAGTCCCTTGTAGCGAATATATAAAATGGATCGCTCTATTCATTTGGCTCTATTCATCAGCTAACTATTGCAGAGAAATTAAGAGATGGGAGACGTATAAAAGGCACTTGAAGAGGCGTTAAAGGCAGACTGCCGCTAGGACGCGACGACTGAATCATTTTTTCATCAGTCTGAAAATGTATCTGCTGTCGTGCGTGGCGTCTCGTGATACTTATACCAATATGAACAAAATCAAAGACTCAACGACGTCGATTTTCGCCATCAATAAAAGTCCGGCTTTGATGGTGAATGTGCGAAAGCAGAATAGCTTTTCTGTGGAATATGTGTTTGACCGAAAATCAATTTGTTTATAGGTGAGCACTAGTTTTCTTTATCTAGGCCTCAGTTGTGAAGACAATTTCTAAAAGTTAATTGAAATAAAATGATGAACTTGGTTTATAAAAATGATTTTATTTTTATCATTATTGAATTCAAATTGTCAGCAATAAAGTTGTTGTTAGTTGATAGCACAAACATTTCAACATTTTATCTCTATTGTACTATATCTGTATTTCATTAATTTTTAATTTGTAATTAACTAACCCATATAATAAACTAAGAAGATATCATCAATGGACACTACTACTAATCATTATTTTACTATATAACAAAAATAATATTAATGGTGTATAAAATTGTCTGTAATTACTATATTTCAATCCATTTATTTTGAATCAACAAATACTGTTTATTGTAGTACATTATAAATAAATTAAAGAACAATAAGTTTTTATTGAATATATTAAACGCAACTGTAAGCTTTTTATGTGAGGAATCTTAAAATTACATTAATGTTTCATGAAGATACCAAAAAATATATCTGCTAAAATCCCAGTTTTCGAATACTTTTACTATTATATTATCAACGAATAAAATAACTTTTTCTTGTCCTTTATGACAAGTATGTGAAAAATGTTTGACAAAAAAATGACAAACCTTGCGAGTTTTGGTTTTATTACTAGTTAAACTTCAGGTGGTCAATTTTATGTTACCATATAAATTATTCGATAATATCGCCATGACCAGTGTGTAATGTTTAATAAAATTAGCCTGGTGATAAATTGTTTAATCATAGAGTTTAGCATAAAAATGATAAAGGTGTTATATACAATTTTTAACGTCTTTTTAACGTTAACAATCTTTTTACAAAAAAAATGAAATGAAACATAAAAACTATGCATTCTGTTCGGTTAAGTTGTCTCAGTTCAGAACAGAACCGCACAATTTATTTCCCGATATTTCCAGTTTATATCCGGTAATTACAAACTTTATTCTCTTCCCTATAACTGTTTCATAATTAAAATAGTTTAGATAAGATGAACTAGTATTTAATTAGTTTGTTTGATGATCAGGAGAAACCTTGGTAGCTAGGCCATTAAATTAATTTTTAATTTATATCTAGAGAGTGCGGATTGATTTCTTTCTGTAAATATTCTTATACGTACATGTTAGACCTTTTCAATGCGTATTCATTCACTGTTGATTTTTTCATATAAACATAAAAAGTTAAAAAATAAGTATATATAATATATATTATCTGCTTACATGTAAAATGTTCAGAGGTGTTTAATTGAAGTACTAATGTAAGCAACAGTTAAAAAACTGAATGACTGACTGAAACTATTACAATCAGTGTTTTAATATACCTTTAGATAAAATAACAATTTTTCCATTTAAAATTATTAATTTATTCAATGTATCCAGACTCTAATCCAGGACAGCTCAAAAAGGTATTTTTGACATTCCTTAATTTTGTTGTTTCATATGAAGAAATCAGCTTTGGAAACCCATCAAACACTTTTAGAAAATTATAGGGAAGCCTCTTGTTGTCCTAATGCCGCAAATGCCACTTATTGGTGCTTGTTCACCGATTTAAAATTGATGATGTCAATGATAATAAAAAATGATAATGAATATCAGACAAAAACCCAGCAGAAACTCCTAGACAACTTAGCATTTCATTAATCAACTGTTTCTAATCTTTTACATCTGATGGTATATATGCAATAGAAAGGAAAATGGCTACCATATTACCAGAACGTCATTTTGAACCGTTTTAAAATCGGAATTATATTGATATTTGTAGAGGAGTTTTATGTGGCGTATAGTAATTAGCGATGAAAAGTGGATTTACTACAATAATCCCAAGGGCAAAAGTCATGTGCTACTCCCTGAGTAACTCCCTAGAGTAGGCTCTCCAAAGACCCATTCACATTGACATTCAGCCGGAATATTCATGTTCATATGAGAATATTGAAGTCTTACATATTGTAGAATCAGTAGGTTGTTGTGTATTACCGGCTGCGAAAACGGAATAAAATTTTTACTGAAGATATATACCGATGTCAAAATTATAAATGAATATTTGGAAAGAGACAAGCGATTGTGAGTCATTTTCTTGAAGACAGTATTTGGCTACACGCTCCAAGAATTTTTAAGAATATACTAATGCAGGTAGAATAAAAATTTTTAAATGACCCTGCGCAATTCAAAGCTATGGTGCATAGCTTGACTGGTTTCGAAATGCTGAAAATGTGCGAAAATGGATAGATGATAGCGTCCAAACCAACGTCGTTCCTTTGACACGGTATCGTCGTGTTTCCAGAAATATTCGAAAAAGTTATAGACATGATGGAATATATTTTAATTAATTAATGGTACCATTTTTTCAACAAATGCTTTTTAATTTAAAAAATGATTATAATACATGCAAACACAGAATATTGAAAGCGGGAATAGTAAATTTGTATAGATTATTGCTGGTCTATAACGTCTTAATGAAAACAATGTTAATGTAGTTTAACGCCATCAATAATCAATATAATCTAGTTCATGAATCAACAGCAACCAGTAGTATTAACACGTCAATTGAGAAGTCCCCGGCCTGACACATAGATGGCGCTACTAGAATTAAATCCATACGTTTTTTAGTTAGCCCTAACCCTCAAAAGATGTGTGTATAAATTTGACAGCTGTCGCATCATTACTTTGTGAATTATAGCATTTTGAGTGAAGCACTTTTGCAATTTTTGTTATTGTGAAAAAAATGAATAAAAAAAAAATTCTCGTGTTGATAAAATATTGCTTTTTGAAGGGAAAAAATACAGTTGAAGCAAAAACTTGGATTATTGCCGAGTTTCCTAGCATATTGAAATTGAAATTGAATAAAATAGCAAACGCTCTAAAGATATCAACTGAACGTGTACACCATATCATTCACGAATATTTGCGTATGAGATAGCTCTGCGGAAAGTGGGTACTGCGCGAGCTCACTTCAACAGCGAATATTACATAGCGTTACTGGACCCATTGAAGGACGAAATCGCTGAAAAACGGCCGCATTTGAAGAAAAAGAAAGTGCTGCTTCACCAAGACAATGCACCGTGTCACAAGTGAAAACGATGGCAAAAATTAATGAATTGGGCTTTGAATTGCTTCCTCATCCACCGTATTCTCCAGATCTGGCCCCTAGCGACAATTTCCTTCCCTCAGATCTCAAAAGAATGCTCGCTGGGAAGAAATTTTCGTCGAATGAAGAAATGATCGCCGAAACTGAGGCCTATTTTGAAACAAAGGACAAATCGTACTACAAAAATGGTATCACCCTTGAAGGGAATTATGTTGAATACAAAAATTTATTTTTCCAAAAAAATGTGTTTTACTATAGTAGGCCGGGAACTTTTCAATTGACATGTTATTTTAGGACTACCCTACTGTGGTATTTTTACGAGAGTGACAGTTTAATTGGTGTATATAGTGCGGAGTCTTTCAATAAACTATATACCACATGAATGAAGATTAATATTGTACAAACTTACAAATATTTAAGCAAATAATTTTATTTAAGCACATGTCACGTGTCAACCGTTAAATGTTAAAATTAACAGGTGCATTTGCAAAAAATATTCTTTCTCTCAAGTTAGTCCTACCGTTTCAAATGTGTTAAAGCGTATACCGCAATAGCCAAAAAACATAAATTAGTTTTTAAATTGAAAACTTCTGGGGAATTACTATTGCTGAGAACATAAATAAACCGTATACGAAAGAATAATCAAATATGAAGCTGGACGAGTAGCTTTAGTCGAAGACGAGCCAAACGAAAAGATAAAAAACCGACAGCGTTTCATTAAAAATCAGTAATCGAAGGATTTTTAACTGGGGAATTAACAGTGTTATCGTCACGAAACGGTTCGGCTTTGCGCGCTTCTAACTCGCAGGAAATCGACGTGCGATAATGGAGCTGGAATATTCAATAAATGGATTGAATTTCGCCTTTATGAGTCGAAAACCGATAAAATTTAAATTGGAAATCTATAATTACCTCGGAATTTTTTTCATGTCCACTGTTTCGGTTGATTTTTTTTCTCAACATCCAGATTTATCAATATTTATTTATAATTTAATTGTTTGGGATAATAATGGAAACTTGGACTTTTTAAATAATACTTTATACATCCGCTATCAGCATAACAAGCTATGGTCTTAAAGCTGTAAAATTAATTTTATAAGGCGTTTATAAGATCGCTATTAAAATGGAAAGAAGTAAGTTGTATAGATAATATATTTTTAAATTGAAAAGCCAACTATTCCATTTTCTATCTTTCAAGTCATCTGATGTTAAGTTGAATTTGTTTCTTATTGAAGAAAGATTTTATTTCATTCACATTTATCCGAACTAACGTTGCTTCTAAAACAACATACAAATGTGATGGGTGATTTTTTTGTGTGAATAAGTCTTGGTGCTTTTGTCATAATGTTTGGTGGATATATTTGGAGGCCGTCTACTTATTATATTATTTAGGATATTATAAAAGGTTGCTGAATGTTTCCGTGTTGAAAAATCAAGAAGATGATCTTTTATAACGCGATTGACTCAAAGGTTGAAAAGGTAAAAATAAAGGAAATCAAAATATAAAATATGTAAATTAAAGAGATAAAGTAAATAAAGCAAAGATTCTTCACAAATAACCCTTTCACGTTTCAAATATAATAATAATTGAAGAAAAGATACGCGAGGCTGATAATACAAAATCATACACTTAGGTTATTTTTGGACAAGTTTTAAAATACGCATTTTAAATCAGAATCAATATAAGAATAAAAATTAGGAAATAAATTTAGTTAATAGTGTTGGGTTATTTATTTATTTTTTTGGTTATGTATTTATTTAATTTATTGGGTTACGAACTACGAACGATCTACCAAAAAGTTATTATCACATGAATTGTATTTAAATATTTATCATAATTTTCATAGGTACTGCTAAAAACCAATGATTCGAAAAGAGTTGCCAACTTGATGTTCTTACAGAAAATAACTCAAGAACTAATTTAACTTAAACGACTCTAAAAAGTGAAGTAGTAAATCTGATAAGTCTGTTCACGAAATGAAGCTTTATACATTTCACAATTTGCTTGAAGCTTTATGAGAGCTATTTAATTAAAATTATTTTATCAATAGTAATAGGAAGTTATAATACAGTAAACCAACTCCATTAACATATCTAAAGGTGTAAAGTAGACTACTTTTTATATTATCTATATTAAACAGCATTATCAGAAAAAAAAAACCATCAGTAAAAATAATAGCGACATAAAAATTAACAACAAAACGTATACATTTACCACCTCGCAGAACCTCAAAATGTATCTTTAGGTCAAAACATTGTATGTGTTATTATACTAAAATCAACTTTTTTCGATTCAG
This sequence comes from Rhynchophorus ferrugineus, assembly GCF_030347505.1. NCBI lineage: Eukaryota > Metazoa > Arthropoda > Insecta > Coleoptera > Curculionidae > Rhynchophorus > Rhynchophorus ferrugineus. Next base: position 38,953,538 of record NW_027472583.1, read on the forward strand.
CTAATTAAGTTATTAAGTTATTCAGATTTGAATAAGGCCACAATTAATCAATTAATAATGTGATGAAGGAAGAAGAGGCTGGTGTAATATATGTAATAATATACGGATTGTCTTGCTACATTGTAATCCGAAACGTTCATGATAAGGTAGTTTATAAAATGTTTTTAACAAAAAATTGAACCGACTCCAAAAAACGTCACTAAAAAGTATAAAATAATATTATTTTATCACTGTCATCGGTGACGAGCAACAAATTAGACAGATATGTTTTGTTACAAAATTATTTTATTATTTTTGTATTGTTTGGGCTCGGCACCGACTTCAAACTGATCAGTTGGTTGTAGTTAAAATAATATTGTAAATAGATAAATAGATTTAGTTAAGTATTAAGCTAAATTGTGTGTGTACATAGTGAGAAATCGGCGAACACACATTAAATAATATATATACAACAGAACCTGCTCCTTTTTCGAAGTCGCTTAAAAATAGAAACCGGGTTGTATTTGCTAATTGAAACCAATTGACTATTTCGTGAATTTCTTTATAAAATTCAACTAGTTCCATTTTTTTGTTACAGGAAATCAAGGCCACACACGAACCAGGCGACAGTATTTCTGTTCATGATTATGGTAAGTGGCTGACGTGAAAAAGTCTAAATAACAACGTAACTATACATAGTTGACATCATATCGTCAATCTACAAAGTTATCTTAATATTAAACGTTGCTACTTCATACCTGCATATAAATTTATTATGCGGTACACTATGAGTGTGAAGGTTTATCTAAAAGCAGCATCATCGTCATGAGACGCGAAATACAATCGTTAATTTTGTTCTTTATGTCTTTAATTAAATGGCATGGCAGAAGTTAAATTATAATTTCTGGCGATTTTATCGCCTAATGTCCGAGAATCATTAATTAAATTGTAATCAATTGCTACTTAACATTGTCATCTTTTTCTCCAATCATACAAGAGTTAGTTGCTTCCTTTCAGGAATGTGCAAACTAGTGCTGTTATCTGGAGAACAATATTTATATAGAAAGTGTTCACGATATATATATATATATATATATGTATATATATATATATATATATATATATATATATATATATATATATATATATATACAGTGCAGTGATGAAGCAGTTGCTATTAAGAACTATTGTTTTTGGTGTTACTGTTGAAACCAATTTTAAAAATGAATGTTATGACGAGCACCATAAACTGTTTGTTATTATGAATTAGGTAAGAAATTCCATTGCTAATAATTGACTTGAATAAATACGTAAATTATTGAGAAAATCATTATCAAAAATTATAGTGCACATCTGCGGAGCTACAAAAAATTGTATTGCCAAAAATTGTTTGAAATATGGAAATGGCTGTCTTTTTTTCAATATGTTGTTTTGCTTATTGTTCCAATATTCATATATGAGATTTGCCATTGTATACAAACATTTCTAAATAGTTGATCTATCATCTGCCAAGCTGTGTGAAAGCCATTTGAGAGTTAGAGCTAGGTTTTCGTTTGATTAGTCTTGAAACTGATAGTCTTCGATTTTTTTGGTTCTCAAGATACTTCTTTAACATCAATGCTTACAAAATAAGATTTAAAAGTGTTAAATCATTAAAACCAAAACCGATAAACGGGATATGACAGAGCAGCATCACCATAAGTATCTCAAAACTTTAGTAGGTTCCGGCAGTAAATTTCTTCGGCCAAAAAATTAAATCAACTTAACACTGAAAATTACATTTTAAACATTCTTTACTTTTTTTTGATTGACTTGAAGAATTAAGCTAGAAAAATATGTTTATTTTCCTAATTGTTTATTTTATAGCACACTAAAAAATATAAGCATAAAGCAAGCAAACAGGTTGCTTAAAGTAAAGTAATATATATCTCAGAAAATAAGCTTTAAAAGTTTGTCGAACTATTTTAATCAGAGAGAAGAGCTTTATTTTTGGAATTATTACATTCTTGTTTTCAGAGTTCATATTTCAAATCAAAATTTTGCCACAAATTATATAATCTTTTTCAGCATTGCATAAAAATAAAATTACTGTAGAAATATACAGAACAATTAATATCCATTAATTATTCGAACAATATAATATATTTTTATACCGAAGAAGCTTATAAAGATGAGAATTAATTTTAGCTATACGTTAATTAACCTTAAAATGTAATAATGTTAATGCGGCTTATTTATTTATTTTTATAGATTGCATCGTATTTGACCAATCAAGGACACTTCAAGTCAAAATCCGGGAACTCATTGAGGTTTATTAATAAAAATAAACATTTAGTTTTAATTGATTTTGATGCAAATTAATTTATTTACAATGTATCTGAACATCTTAAACAAATATTACAATCACCTGTTTAAAACTACGAAGTAAGAATGCCCGTTTTATTATTCAAAGTTGATTTTGTGTTTTTTACACGTTTTATATGTGAATTCTTGAATAATACGAAAGTTATTCAATATATTACAGCTTCAAGGAGAAAAAACGAGTATATTCTAATATTAATTAATTAAAGTCTCCAAAAAAATGCGACAAGCGTACAGAATACATTTTTATTATCCCAAACTAGACTGTTATGAAATGTTTAGGTGAAGTTAATGCAAATTACACAAGTTATTATTGACTAAGATGGAAGAAAACAAACAAACTTGAAGAACGGTAGAGTTCTAATGCTACACACAAAATATTTATGTTAATTTATTCTTTTAAATTAGTCATGGTTTGATCGGGAATTTATATAATTTGTTGTCTGCCGGAGAGATGATTGTTTTTTACATGTTCTCGAGAAATAATTAGTATCAATCAACAAAAATGTTAGGGATCGTCTTCTGAACCTCTATATAAAGTCAACTATACATATTTATTTTGTTGCAGCTTTTCTACCTTACAACTAGTTACAGCAATGCCTGCTTTGGACCTATATCCCGACAAAACATAGTAGGAGGAATCACTAGCGGCTTCTTGTCGGTTTATAAGCAAAAAGTTTCTCTGACATGCAATTGTAAGTATAGCAAAAATAAGTTTATTTTCAAGCAGAAAACATTATGACTTTTTACCAATAAATGCCATACGATTTAGGTTCGAAAAATGTATGCTTGAATTTATATATCAATATGAAGGAAAGTATATATTATAGGAATCATTATAAATACTTACATTTATAATCAGATTAATATTTGTATAATAAGAATTCTGATTGTTAGTTCATAACAGGTCAATTAAAAAGTCCCCGGCCTACCATAGTAAAACACAGTAGTTTTTTTATTCAATATCATTAACTTCAAGGGTGATACATTGATAAAGCGACCCTCCAATTTTTCGACAAAATTTTTGTAGTACGATTTGTCCTTTGCTTCAAAATAGACCACAGTTTCGGGATCACCTCTTAAGAAAATGTCTTCCCAGCGAGCATTCTTTTAGAACAGGAAATAGTCGTTGGGGGCCAGATCTCGAGAATACAGTTGATGAGGAAGCAAATCGAAGGCCAATTCATGGATTTTTCCATCGTTTTCACTGACTTGTGACACGGTGCATTGTCTTGGCGAAGCAGCATTTCCTTTTTCTTCAAATGCGGCCGTTTTTCGCCGATTTTGTCCTTCAAACGGTTCAATAACGCTATGCAATAGTCGCTGTTGATGGTCCTTTCTTTTTCACCGCCCCGAATCATCAACTCGTCGTTGTTTTTGGTCAAAACTAAGCTCGCGCGGCACCCGCTTTACAGAGAGCTTTCTCATACCCAAATATTCGTGAATGATATGATAAACACGTTCAGTTGAAATCTTTAGAGTTTCTGCTATTTCATTCAATTTCAATTTACGGTCATTCAAAATCATTTTGTGGATTTTTTTGATGTTTTCGTCGGTAAGAGCCTCTTTTGGGCGTCCACTGCGTTCACCGTCTTCAGTGCTCATTTCACCACGTCAAAACTTAGCATACCAATCCATGATGATTGATTTTCCTAGGCCAGTGTCCGCAAACTGGGCATCAAGCCAAGTTTTTGCTTCAACTGTATTTTTTCCCTTCAAAAAGCAACATTTTATCATCACGCGAAATTCCTTTTTATCCATTTTTTTCACAATAACAAAAGTTGCTTCACTCAAATGCTATAATTAACAGGCTAATGGTCCGATAGCTATCGAATTTATACACGCATCTTTTGAGGGTTAGTGCTAACTAAAAAAATATGGATTTAATTCTGGTAGTGCGATCTATGTGTCAGGAGGGAGACTTTTCAATTAATCTTTTACTGACGTGATTAAAATATAGCAAAATAGTAAAAGTTATCGTATTGCTTCCGATAATATAACTCTTGTAGTAACCTCTTCAACATTTAACACACACCATCTCCGAATAACCCTATATTATAGGCTATTTCGTAAACCAGAAAAAACCTTTTCGAGGTATTATCTTAAGTCTCAAGAAAACCAAAAACTTTTCAAAGGAAAAGTTGTCATAAATGCACTTTATTAAAGTATGATAAAATTAATTTGGAAAAATAACTAAATAGTTTGGGATCTATTACAAAACTCATACTATCACAGTAGTATATCAACATACTTTTGAGATAGCACCAACTAATAATTAATGAACAGAAATTTTTTCAACAGGGATTCTATCCAAATCATTCCAATTCATTAAAACCAACGAGTACTGAATTCCGAACATTTTGCTCCAATGACATTCTCTAGTTAGCAGTCATTGGTATTATAGATCCAAACTGTGTGTACGATTGTGGAAGTTATGTATAATTTGACCAAAACAACATCAAGATTAAAATTAGGTTTTTTGCCAATATGTTGTATTAATCATTACCGAAAATATGACGAAAATAATTAAAGAAGAAGCTTTATTTACCATTAAATAGTAATATACAGAACAAACTGTTACTGTTGTTGTAAAACAAAATTAATAAAAATGTATTTTATACAGCGGCGGCGGGTGGTTCAATACTTTTGGGGGTGCACAACGTTGGGTAACAAAAAATTTGTCCGTTATTTTATGAAAATTCCCGTTTGGACGGAGATTATTACTACGAACTACAAGTGCATTGATTTTCATGTGCACACGGGGCAGCATAAGCCTTAGACTGTAGGGTGAACACGGGGTGCGAGCGGCGAAGGATTGACCAATCAGATCTGATGTTCCGATGTGCAATGAACAAAGATTCCCTCGACGAGCGCAGAGCAAAGCGAACGGTTGGATTTCTCGCGATATGCATAATAGGCGTCTTGCGATTTGGGAATATGGAGAATATGTGTATGAAATAATTGATAGGTTTAAGAGGATACATTTCTCCGCAACATCTCAGGTTTTGGCGCATGCGCATATTGGCTCCATTTAATTTCAAAACAGAGAGTAATCCGAGTTTGGCGCATGCGTAGATGCAGCTTTAATTATTTATTTTTTTTAACCGACTTCAAAAAAGGAGGAGGTTCTATTTTTGGCTGTATGTTCTTTTTATTGTGATTATTAGATTCACTGTCGAATATATTACGCAGGTAAATAGATTCAGGAGGTAAATAAAAATGATAAAATTTTGGAAATAACATATTTTATTTAAAAAATATTAAATAAAACGAACTAATAAAAATATAATTAATATATTTCCAGCTGTTCTATTTTTATAAAACATCATATTACACACCTTCATTATTTTTTACAAATGAAAATACACAAATTTAATAAACAATTGATTTAATGTTGAAACTATATATAAGGAGGGAAATAAACATTGAAAATTTTTGAAATAACACATTTTATTTTAAAAAATATTGAATAGAATGAAATAATAAAGCTAATTTCTATATGCCTTTCTATTTTTATAAAAACACCATATTTGAACATATTTGTATATATATATATATATATATATATATATATATATATATATATATATATATATATGTATATATATATGTATATATATATATATATATATATATAAAACTATAAAACTGTAATATATAAAACAACATATTTGATAGTTAAAACCAAACGTAAAAGCCGCCACATATATGAAAGTAGTAAAATTTTTCTAAAAGTCTCCAAATATTATCACTACAATTCTTGATCCACAAACCCCATTAATGAATTGACTACCTTGAGTTTTCGATTAACATATTGTACATTTCCTGGCCGAAAACGAATGGATGATTGTTCTTTAAAGTTGAAAGACATCTCAGTCAACACATCATTATTTTTTAAAAACAATAATTTATTTACCTATATTCATGAATAATAATGCATTGTATTTTCCTTGTCATTAGACCATCAGGGTGTCGTTGATAGTTTTATATTTTGTTTATTTGATCCAGGTCTGCTTTTATTAACAAATGTAATTATTTTAAAGTATCACTGTACGTTGTTTTTACATCTTAGCAAAATGCTGTTTAATTTCTTCTTCTCTGATTCTCTGAATTCCACTTTCTTCGACTTTTACTCCCAGCAAATTCTAGCTACATGTTAGCTATAAAATAAAATTTAAATCATTTCTAAAATATATTATGTTTAAAATAAATGTTTAATTATTACTGCTTATAATTTGTCTAATTAATCTCTAAACAGTTACTACAGTTTTTATTACTATTTTTGATGGACAAACATCATTAATTACTTGACTACTTCCAACACAACAAGAATTATTTCCCTCTTTGTTCTTTTTATCATTAAATTTTGCGATATGTTGATACCTATTCCAGGTCGTTGAAAATGATGTGTGGCAGTTAAATTGTAAAAATTGGCAGCTAAAATTCCCACTCTAAATAAAATTGATGTTGTTTCGATTTTATAACTTTTAAAAATTTAACCTTACATTCTGTATACAAACATATTTGTTTGTTCTTCCATATTTTAAAACCAATGTATGTTAGACCACCGAGAATAACACAACAATTTAATTATTACTACTATAGAATTATTAATGTAAAACAAAATTTAAATATTCTAGATTGTTCTGTTCTTTTGATGTGATCGACCATACCAATCGACCTGAAAAGAATGGACCGCCATTAGAAAAGGAAGACTACATAGTTTCATATAGTTTATTCTTTTCTATGGTTTATTATATACAGTACAGTGCGCATACGCCAAATCCAAAAATCCAAATATATATATATATATATATATATATATATATATATATATATATATATATATATATATATATATATATATATATATATATAAAACTATAAAACTATAAAAATGTAATATAAAAACACTAATAATATTAATAGTAATATTTTTGATAGTTAAAACCAAACGAAAAAGCCGCCACTATATATGAAAGCAGTAAAATTTTAATATATTATATTTTATTTACAATTACATTTTTTCTGTTACAGCACACCACCCGCTCTATATAATAACAGCTATAGAAGGGGGCTTCTACATATATGACAATAGTTCTAACAGATTCATTTGCTGGAGAGGAAAAAACGTCGTAGGAATGGTAAGTAACAACTTCTGAAAACTTGATAACTGATATAATTTTTTATACAATTTAATATGAACGATCACAAGTGATATGATTTTATTTGTTAATACCGTGGGTACACATTGTATATATTATATAGAAAACTTGTTTAGTTGAATCTATTTCATCCATTTAATATAACATAATACATATAATAATAAGCCCTTTGCGCAGATTTTCATGTTTATTTTCCATGCATATTTGGATCTTCATTGTCTTCGTTAAGTTTCTCTGTTAAAAAATATGTTTGATTGATTTTGTCGTTGCTTTGGTCGGTCAAGATCGAACAGAACAATATCAATCAACTACAATTTTTTGGTCTTCTTTAAATTCATTAAATTTTTTACCGAGATACATAAAAATACAACATTTAGTCAAGGTTTTCAACTAAAGCAACTGTATAATTAATGACATATTTCGTTCAAAATTGGCAGTGTAACTTGGGACAGTTCTTTTATTTAGTTGATCGATTGTTTTTACGCGTGTCTTTACATTTATTAATTAATTCATTTCACAGGATTAATACATCATTATATATTTCCCAAATTAAGATAAACCTAAACTTATACGCCAATCAAGTTCGCGAGGTTTGATTCGCTTTAAACTTCTTCCTGTGTATGTTGATCTTATTGTATGTTTTGAGGCGAAATCTTAGATCATCGTATGTTCATTAGATTTCGAGGTCATCGTGTAGCTCTTCGATGGTTACGTAGCAATAAGGATTTGTAATTGATCGTAGAACTTTATTTTGGGTGCGTTGAATTACTAGTTGGTTTAATGATTTAGTTCGCTTTTAGTATCAGTCTGACTTGTTGATGACTCTCTACGACTTATCACTTTTTAAGTAATATGTATGGAATTTAAGTTTACTGAATGGATTATTCGTGATCTCTTTATTTAGTTTCATTTGAATGAGATGTTTCTTTATATCACTATAATCAAGTTAGTACCCTAAATATCATTATTAATAGAGCAGCTTTCAACTCTATACTGTTAGTGGCTACTTCTTTGATATGTGTTCTAAATAGGTTAAAATTACTAAAACTGCTTATCTTAATCGGGGGAGGCAGAGTAATTTTTTCTTCTTGCTTCTTTTTTTGATGTTATGAATACCATTTTCTTCATGTTTTCTAGCGAGAAAGCTGCCATCTCGGACTTCTTCCTTATCTTATTTTTAATATTATCCCATTCGAGTTGTTTGCCAACATTTAGATTTAGTTGGTTCTCGTTTGTGAAATACTATTCTATATAATTTTCTCGTTTTCTTGGTGTCTCCTCGATGTTTTTAAAAAGCTCGAATCCACTTTATTTCAACAATTTTTTGCTTTACTGCTGATTAGTTACCTTTAACTCATTGTTTTTATTCATAAGTGCAATTGAATCAATTTTATTTGATATTTGTAATGTTATTTTACAAAAGTTTTTGTTTTCACTATCTGATTATTCTAAGGGCGAACTTGGAACTTCCTGCTAGTGAAACACTTACCTAGAATTAACAATTTTATAATTTGTTTCAGAATTACAAAGTGATACATCGGAAAGGGCACTGGAAGATGTGTAAATTCCAAGACAACGTGGAGTCTCCGCAAGACGCCTACATTTATTTATCTAACTACGGCCGCAAAAATACCAAGCTTACACTTCACCCGAAGAAAAGTTGGGGATGCATGCCTAAGGTGTCCGTCGTGAAGAATTTCTTAAAATACCCCTCAGAAAAGTGTGATTGCGAAAAAACACACGAATTATTCTGTCGGACTCGTTTAAAAAATATGAACGAACTATCAAAAGTCTGTAAGAAAGATGTAAAAGAACTCTGCAACTAACGCAACACATCTGGTATTTAAGTCTGTTTAGAATATGAATCCACAGGAATTTTATAGTCATTTATAATAATTATTGTTAATTGTTTTAAGTTACCTCTTTTTTACCAATTTTTAGGCAAATTAAAATCTTGAATACTAAAACCATACTAATATTGTGAGTGAACAGTGGTGTACTGTTTTTCATGCGCTTATTATATTTAAATAAATCACACACGCCAACGATCCTCGCCATTGATCAGTTATGAATCTTAACCTCGTTTTTCTAATTTATTTATTTTCTTATTAATATAATGATAGCAGGGTGTTAAGAGGCTTCCAGAAACTCCAAGGCTCAGAACTGATGAATTAACGAGTTGCAGTTGAAAATGTCGAGGAGGCGGTTTGGTTATTCATTCTGTTCATCGAGATTTTATCATTTATTTATTTCTTATTATCCAAGCGTTTCATTTGATTTAAATATGTGCTCTTCAAACATTAAATCTGCTAGTAGAACTTTCATAACTGTTAACAATTGTAACATTTATGTTTAAGTATACTCAAGCCTACTTACTGAATTCGTATTGTTTGTATACTACAACGGTTGTTGACATAACTGTCATATTAGTTTAATAACCTGTCAACACTATAAGCATAAAATCTATGTCAGAATATGACTGTCACTAAAATATCCGTTAGCGTAATATGTTAGAAGATAGAAAAATGGATTAATACTAAAGCTAACTTCTTAAATAATGAAATGCTTGGACGATTCTATATCATTTTTAACAGTAATAAACAATTTAATTGAATAACTAAACTGTTTTTCTCTAAAATAGGATAGTAACGTTACAAACGGAGCATCTATATTTATAGTAAAATTTAGTACCAAAGGGGACAAAATAGAAGCACTGATGAAGCAAATTTTTGTATAAAAACGATAAAAACAAACACCCTTTACATCCGCCCCATAAAGGCACTATCTTGTATATGTACTGTAAAAACTCTAAAAGTTAAATATCTTTTATATAAGGTAACCTAATTTATTTTTCTATATTTTAATTTTTTTCTAATGTATAATTTTATTTCCATAAACTTGCTGTGTTAAGAATGTCACTGTTTAGTTTTTTTTACCTCTGTGAGGTACGCCTGCTAAACGGTATTGTATATTTATTATTTATTTTTTGTAAATATTCTTCACCAGGCTAGTCTTGGAATCGCCTAGCTGAAATCGAACGAGTTCGCTTTAAAAATTAGGAGTTTTGTCGATTTTGGGACTCGCCTTGATTAGAGATAAACGGAAACAGTCCGAAAGGAGGCGGAGAAACTTTAAGTTTATTTTGCACACTTTAACAGAATAATGCCCAACAGTATTACTATAGACCTGTGCTTCTGTAGACAAGAAAACCAAGTATTAGATATCTGTATAAGATATAATTATATATGTATATGTATATCAACGCGTTTATATTAGTTAATCGAAGCTTTAAATAGAAAGCCATCCGACTGTTTCCGTCGGCTCCATGTTTTAGTGGATTTTCGTTCATTTTAGCCGTTCTCCAAAATTCAGGTGAATATATTTGTTTCCTTTTTAATGAGGACGTTTAGTAATTATGTATTATGTATACCACGAACAGAAACAGTATATTTAATAATATTATTATTAATAACAACAGTACTAATGCTAAAGCTGCTGGGCAATTAATAAAACAACTAAAAGCAATGCAACAGTATTATTTGTAGTATGCGAAAGTTTTCGATAGCCGAACTTTAATTGTCCAGTATTATTAGGAAATCTAATCTAACGCTAAGTATCAGAGGCTTGACATGTAAAAAAGATTAACACTGAGATAATTGTAATGTTTTCAATTTGGTTTTGTATTGTTTAACTCTTTGGCAGCCTCGCGTAATTGTACTACAATGTAATGATCTGTTATAAAATTGTGTCCTTATAATTTACATTCCATATAATGATTCGCATTTACAATAAAACAATCAATAACGAAACATGCATTTTTATTTAATTTCATATACCTTTAATATTTAAGTTTTATTTTTCCAAATGTTTTCTTCATATTAATCAATATATCACTAGGGAAAAATATAGTTTTTGAAAATATATATCCCAACTATTTTAATAGATTCGATAGATACATTCTTGTAACCTCGAATCAAAATATGTAACTTGAGAATCAATATTTTTTACATATTTTATAAATATAAATTAGACAGATTAAATTGCACCTAACAAAACCGAGAATAATTGTAGACTGTCATAATGTCTGTGACTATTGACAATGTCTATTACACACACTACAGCTAGCTTGTTTCACTATATCTCAACATCAGCCCACAGCTATTAGAAAACACTACGCAATTTTAAAATGTATGCCAATAAGTTCAGTATTTGTTATTTCTTTAATTATTTTACAATGGGCTTTATTTAATGATGCGCTCAACTGATACGATTTTGAAAGTTAAAACTCTTTTTGTTGACCATCTTTAAGTGTACCAAAATCATTATTAATGTAAATTTTCAGTGCTTTTTCTGCATATGTTGCATTGTAATTCTAATTTGTTCGAGTTAAGAAATATGCCTATTGAACAGAACCAGGGTATGAATACATATGAGTAGAATTTTCTCGCTCATTATAGCCCTTTAAGAACAATTTTTAAGATAAATAGGGTTGCGGTAGTTTCTGTTGTAATTATTATGTCAAAGGAATTTGCTGAAGCATTTGAAAGAGTAGTTATTACATGAGTATTCGAATGGTAAGTAAATATTTTTTTTTACAGAATAGTTTGTGGGAAAGGTATAACGTGTGGCAAAAGTCCCGCTACCATTTTGATTGCCTATATCTTTGCTCGAAGAAAAGATAAGTAAGTATGGTTTTCATAAAAAGTTTATTTGGTATTTACGTATTTTTTCGTTATGATTGAAAAATTATATCGGTTAAATGGTTATCCGGATTCGCTATGCAAGTTTCGGCACGTTTTAAAGAATTTTTCATGGCATTCTGCAACATCTAAGAAGAAAATGGGCTTAATCGCTCATTATTAATTTAGACGAAAAATTTCCAATTTCACCAGACAGCCTTAGGATTGCATTACTGTACTCAAGTCGTTGATTAGGATCTCTCGGTAACAATTTTTGGAATAATTGAATTTTGTACGGGAACATTTTCAAAATTCGCCTTACTGCCTGCAGAAATATGTGATTAGGAACCACGTCTCCGACTTGATTTTTTAAATTTTTTTCAGCGTTACGAGATGTCCGTTGTCTTCCAGAAGGAAGCCTGTCTGCTGTACCGTACTGAAGAAAATTCGCATGTAAACGATTAATTGTGGTTTTGTAAGGGACTGGACGATTAGGATATTTTTGATGCAATTTCCACTGAGTGGCAATAATGGAACGATTATTTTCTATAAATATTGTTGCTCATTTCTGCTCATTTTTGTGGCGTATATTTATTCATAATAAAATTTGGACGTCTACACTACACAATGGTTAAAAAGAAACTGAGCTAAACGTCATATATTTAAAATGGCGTGCAATCAAAATGGTAGCGGGACGTTTACCCCACCTGTTTTTAACGTTCCTGAGAAAATTGCTGATACATTTCACAAGATTCCTTACAGTAGTTCTCTGCTAATTGCTTAAATAATACAGAGTATTAGTGTAAAATAAACAAATACCCATATTTGATATTACTGACAATACTGTTATATTTAATGCGTAGTCGTCTGAAAAATATTTTAATTAAAAGAATCTTCATGGTAAAATGTAGTCAAAATATTTAAAAAATGATGTCTTTATAATTTACATACACTATATTAACATGGCTGCTCAATAAAACAGCTCATCAGCATATAGACTTTTACTTAAATACAATTTTATATTATCGGAATGCTTAATTAATTAAATTTCTATGCTCATTAACAATGCATAAATTGTATACATATATTTATTTAATCTTGGGTGAGTCTATTTCATTTAAATTTAACTTTGTATGGACCTAGGACATTATCCGAAAACATAAATGTAATAAATCTGTGTCTATAAATCAATAGATGAATTTCGATGGACAATATAACTAGTAATATACTGTCACAATTCTGGAAATTACTTTTCGCTTGAAGATGATAATTTTTGTCTAAAAGAAGTAACATAATTAAAAAGTACAATGAAAGCTGCCCTGTTCGCCTAAGTCGGATTAGAACTTAGTAAGCCTAAAATGAATGATAATCATCAAATTTTAGAAAGAATTCATTAAAACAATGTGGTTTGCATGTGGAAACTGCATTTTTAAATAGCCGCCAGATAATCGACAGATAAAGGACATTTTTTTAAAGGTTATCCTTGATCTAATATTTGATTAAATAACTGAATTATTACAATTATACAATTTAAGCTTTAAGCGCTGTTAATTATAACGTATAGGACCGAGCCTTGTATTGATGTTTTATATAAACATTATTATAATATTTTCTGTTACCAATGATATATTTTTAAAATAATTTCTTCTTAAACTTGAATTTATGGAACTTTAGGAATAGTATACACTACTGAAATTTTTTGATAGTAGTGAAAGTTTTGGGCCGTTTTTTCTTCTGGTCCTAATGCGTTTCCACGATTTCGACTTGGCCCTTCTACGTAAAATCGGAATCTAGTACTCAAATGCTGTCCGCCCATGACGATGTTTTATTCTGCCGTTGTAGCCATGCTAGTGAACGCCCAGTTATTGTTATTTACATCACTCAACTCTTCAGAGTCGCGCTCGCTATGTGCCTCGCTGTCAAGGATTGCTCTATAAATTTATGTCATGATTACCGACTCTGTCCATTCATTAATCAGTTCGATATTAGAACTATTGTTATTCCCTTTCGAGTATCCTCTCGAGTTGGTAAGACCCATCCGCCTTGGCATATAGATTTTTAGCCAGCACTCTATTCAAAGTTCAAAATGCACGCATCAATGATGTGCTCAGTATCTTCCACACCACCGCCGCATTCGCAGTCTCCTCCACTTTCTCCCAGCCTGAACCTCTGGATATATGCGGCCATATTCCCATGCCCCGTTGTTAGCTGCACTTTTTTTGTCAGGTTCAGTCTATCAAATCCGACCCTCTCACAAAATCCATAGTGTGTTTTGCCCTTATTGCTGTTGCTCCATATCATTTGTCATCTGACATCTCCTAGCGATCCCGCTCTTTATTTCGCGTTGTATCTGGCGCTGGCTCCTCCAACCCTGATTGGTAACGTCAATCTGTCATGCGTCGCTTTGCTATAATTTTTTGATACAGTAATATTGTCGGATTAGTGCGTAAGGTCTATTAGATCTAAAAATATTGTATACTTATTTAGACTTTTATTATGCAACAGTGCGGAATAGAGCAAAACATTATAATACAGAATTTAATCTAAATATATAACTTGTTTAGTTAATAATGTGACGAGTGTTTCCTCAAAAAAATGTTGAAACTACTATCTCTTTAAAAATATATGATTATAAACCATGACATGCTGTTTTATACAATTCTTTGTCATTTGAAAGGCTGATGCTAATCTATCGAGTGTGCCAATCTCACTTGAAAATTTATGTTTGCTTTAAACAAAAAATTGTCTGTGACCTAGACGACTAACTGAAATTTATTCAAATTATAGGAGTATACAGTTTTGTTTTTATAAAAAGATATTTAACGTATAATTTATTTATATATTTGCTTAAAAAACGTAGAGTATGGTAAAATATGTTCGAGAGTTTTCGATATTATTTCAATTATTAAGAATATACATAAAATAACATATTACATTCTATGTACTTAAACTTTTCCCATTTCAACAAGATGGGAAAATGGATGGTTCCTATATTGCTCGTCAAAATAAAACTGTAAAGCAATAAAGCAATAAATAAATAACAATAAAGATTCTAGTGATATAACACTCCTCTTCTCACTGTATAATATTTCGTGCTATTATATGGAATCTCTTCATTATTTTTTAATATTTACACTATCGAAGTTTATGAAAAGAATGTTTCACAGCATAATCCAGTCACACCGAAATTTATCGATAATTTTATTGACCATATATTTTTCTAATTCAAGAAACCTAAAACCTGTAGTGAACGTTTCATTTTCAATATTTTAATTTCTAATAACGAAGGTATTAGGTAACTGAGAAGTAATTATTCTCGCATGACCAATTAAAAATAAAAATATTATAAAAATGCAAATAAGTTGTTTAATAAATAAATATTGATGGATACATATATAGCATGTTTCGTATTTTTGAATTTGTTATATTTTGAATTTACTTTCATTAGGTGGGTAGAAAATATGTATAATATTTCCACTTGTGCCAGTTGTCATGGTGTTATTCAAGTCCTCAAGTCCATAAATGTCTTTATAGATAACAATGGAAAATCTGACAAGGAATAATCATTCCAGTCACGCCAGCAACCAGGCTTGGTAACACCGGATGTTTTCTGGGATAGTTTTTAACTGACTAGTCAGCTGAAGACGAGGCTTGGGCAGTCTATGGTGGCACGTCTGAACTGAACGACGGTTAGTCACTGAATGATTCAAGGTAACCTTTAATAATATCCGAGATCAAAGTCTCGGGGCTGTGAGGTCTTCGTTATCGTTTATTGGATTGATAATATTTATGGGTATTTTGTACACCATTATTCTAGGATATAAAATTCGACACGCCTCAAGGTCGCTACAATACTCCCCTGCTAGAATTTTACATAGTATTATTAACAAAAATAGTTTGGAAAAA
The DNA here is from genome assembly GCF_030347505.1 of Rhynchophorus ferrugineus. Taxonomy (NCBI): domain Eukaryota; kingdom Metazoa; phylum Arthropoda; class Insecta; order Coleoptera; family Curculionidae; genus Rhynchophorus; species Rhynchophorus ferrugineus. Next base: position 38,969,628 of record NW_027472583.1, read on the forward strand.
TACTAAAAACAAAATACTAATGTCAAAAATATAAATATACTACGTATAAAGAACCTTATAAATCAGTTTTGGTTTTCATGCGGCATAATAAGGGATATCTGTAAATTCAATATAACTAAATTCTTAGGCCCATATGGCCGTATGGTATAGAAATCTGGGCTACAACATAGCTATCCTTTCAAAGCAAAGTATTACATGCCAGCGTTAACGTCTTATATTATGTTAGTAACACACTTAGTCGGCCCTAAATCCAAAGGGCCAGTGTGACTTTGAAAGAGTGTCAGTGCACGCGAATGCACTTTATAAACATTTAAATGAGCTATGTCAGTTTAATATGTAGTTTAAAACGTTTACTAACATACCATCCAACCTGACTAACAGACATATATAATAGTTTCACTTATTAAAGTGACTTCTACATATCATTGTCTAACATAAATATCATCAAATACTTGTGTTGATTGTGAATGCTAAGAGAATAATTGAAAAAATCATAGTTTTATGATATATTCACATGATGTGTGGTATATCTAAAATAGAGTCACACAGGAACAGAAAATATATGAGTAATTAAATTATTTGATTCAAAACTAGAATTCATCAAAGTATCTTAAACAAAAATATAATCATTTTTCGTTGTTTCAATAAGTATTTCTCTCTATTACTTTTCACTATGTTTTACTATAGTAGCAAACATATATTATATTAATAAATAAACAATGAATATCAATACGAAATAAATATTATTCCTGCTTCCATATATGTAGATAAACGATCAGCAAATATAGTGACAGAATAGCGGAGCATTAACAATAAAATAAGCAATACAGGCAATAAATATTTATACGTTATCTTTGGCTTAGTATCGGAATGTAACTCCTGTGTCGGCCGACATTTTTCAAGTTTCTTCGAAGACCATTTAGTATTAAACACCTTATAACGTCCTACGCAGGTGTGAAACATACAAAACCGAAAGATTGTTTTACCGTTTTATTTGAAAGTTCTCATTACATTTTTATTTGTTTATGTTAATAGGCGTTATGTGCCTTTTTAGATGACACCCGATAAAAAATTCGTCAATCCGTCGCCAATCGTTTCACAATAAATAAAAATAATAACGAAACCCAATCTAGTCGGTGTGTTGTGGGGATAGTTGAAGATGCCTGTAAAAGTTTTAGGCCGTTCTGTTGTTCTCTGCATCTGGCTGAAAAAGTCATTAAAATTAATTAACATAACTTTGAGGTTAGCTCCCATGTGCAGCACTCTTGATAAATTATATTTGCTCGTCCTCTTAACGTTGTCCCATTGATGGACCGCGATGTATACAGGGTGACCAACCGGTGTGACAATATTCTTTAAACTCTCTAAGTTTTTTTGAGCTATTAATATGTGTGGTTCAATTCTTAATGGTTCAACAAACTGCCTAGTAGGAAATAAGCATTCATATTGATTATATTAGATACTTAACATGAAGAAAGCCACTTCTTTAAGATATATCCTCTATAAAATATTATCTTAATTACGTAGTATTATTCCAAATCTTAAAAAATGAGAGTATCGAACTTTTATTTTGGATACCGTTGGGTTCCAATTCAACATTTGAAAAAAAAGAACATATAGAACTACACAAAAAATGGATAAAAAGGAATTTCGCGTGTTGACAAAATATTGCGTTTTGAATGGAAAAAATATAGTTGAAGAAAAAACGAAAAACGTTGAAGAAGAAAGAAAGAAAAGTTTCCGGACACTGTACAAGGAAAATCAACCATCAAGGATTTGTATGCTAAGTTTAGACGTGGTGAAATAAGGACCGAAGACGGTGAACACAGTGGACATCCAAAATAGGTTTTTACCGATAAAAGCATTTAAAAAATCCACAAAATGATTTTGAAGATATCAACTGAACGTGTACATCATATCATTCACGAATATTTGGGTATGAGGAAACTCTGTGCAAAGTGGGTGCCGCGCGAGCTCACTTTTGGCCTTAAACAACGACAAATCGATGATTCGGAGCAGTGTTTGAAGATGATCAAGCGTAATAAACCTGAATTTTTGCGTCGATATGTGGCAACGGATGAAACACGGTTCAATCATTTCACTCCGGAGTCCAATCGACAGTCATCCGAGTGGACTGCACACGATGACCCCAAAAAATTCTCAGATCTCAAAAGAATGCTCGCTGGGAAGAAATTTTCTTCGTATAAAAAGGTGATCGTCGAAACTGAGGCCCATTTTGAAGCAAGGGACAAATTATACTGCAAAAATGGTATCGAAAAGTTGGAGGGTTGCTATAAACAGTGTATTGCTCTTGAAGAGAATTGTGTTGAATAAAAAAAATAATTTTGCAAAAAAAATATGTTTTACTATGGTAGTCCGAGTACTTTTCAATTAACGTCTTATCTTCAGTTTTAAAAGTAATAACAATCTTCAGCATATTTGTAGGATCGAGTACGACTTTTAGTGAGCAATTGTAGCTTTCATAAGTATTTCTTTCATATTCAAAAATTGTAAAATTTGTTCAAAAATAAAATTCATTAAAACACTTTATTCGCTACAAGTTCCACATGTTATATATACTTTATCCAAATAAAATCCACTGAAATAGATTATAACAGCTGTTCTACCGTAAATGAGTTGTTGGATGGTAGAACAGAATGTTGTATTATCTATGCCATCTTTTTAAAACTTATTTAATTTACATTTAATTTTCAGACATCATATTCGTAAAATAAATTCACACTTATACATCCCATCCAATAAGCACACAAAGCAATCCATTCTGATCTCAGAAATGCTTAAGATAAGATAATCAGATGAAAAAAAAGGAAGAAATTTTCTACCATAAATAATTGTAAGTACTTTCTTAAATAAACTAACAGTACGTCTACACGAATAGTTTTTACTACACTTATTGAAGATAATCTAGGAGATTATCTACTTGTTTATATAGTCCTTCGAATAGAATAGCCAATGCAAGTCATAGATGACGTCGAATGTACTACAAGATTCAGTTTGTAAAAACGTAAAATTAATTTTAAACTTGAAGTGGATTTTTCCTTCTCATCATAGTTTTACATTAATTAAATGAGACACGTCGATAATATGCGGCACTAGTCGACAGTCTCGTGATATGTCCGCAAAATTACTCAAAATTACTGTTATTGAAAATATCAAAACCATTCAATTGTTAAAATCAGGAACTGATTGCGCCTCTAGTAAGTTGTTTAGAATAGGAACGAAATAATGGGTGACATCTCTTGCCAGGAAAATGCGTTAGAGAGGTAAGTAATCTTGATGTTAGTTCCATTCCAGATCAAATTTGTGAAATAAATAATACTGAAACATTTGAACTAGAAGCAATAAAATAAGGTTTACATTTTCAAATACTATTCAGAAAATGTATTTCAATCCTTCTCTCAGAAATATCTACAGATGAAGAAAATAAAATTATGTTAACCTATAAATATCCATAAACTGGCTAATTCAATAACTGGAAAAATTATACTAGAAAAGTGCATGAAAGTGGTAATATTTATATTTAATTCAATGCTAGTAGTAATTTTGCTGTAGCATTATAAAAATTCCTGAAAATATTATTCTCAGACACGACAAAAACCACTTGAAGTGATCTTCAAGATGTCATGTAAGTAATAATTAACATAAAAAATACTTATTGTAGGTAGTAGATTCTTGAACCACTAAGGGTTATAAAAAATCCTCGCTATTATCGTCAAACTCTATTCTATTTTGCTGTTATACGTTATCTTTTTTTGCTATAATGTTATTTTTACATTTGTTTTCCCACTTATGATTAAAAAATTAGACATTCATGACGTTTACTATCACTTTTAATATACCTTAATAATATGTTAATTTCAAAGTAAAGTTTATATTATGTGACATCAACACTGTAGCTTAGCTGCTAAAATTTAAAACAATTTATTGAAGCAGTCGAAATTATAAACATCTTGCTTTATATTAATGACATCTAATCAAGAAGTATATAGGTATTTATACCATATTTGAGTCATCATCAGCTTTGTTCAAGCTCCTCTGGATATACTTAAATAACCGATTAACGTTACAGTTCTCTTACTGTTAATTTCGTTCAAATACCCGTTATTCGATTACACTTAAAAATTAATCTTGGGAAATGCAAATAAGGTTTTAGAAAATATGTTAAAAATAGGAGAGATAATCTTTGCATTTGAGAATAGTGTTAGAACCAAGAATAGTTCAAAGTGTCGGCCATTTGCTTAATAAACCATTATGCCTTCTTCGTGTTGTTTACTACTTCCAAGATTACGTTTGTTTTAAAGGCCTCGGTAAATATACGTTTTCTTGTGGAGACAATAACGTGTTTGGAGGCTCGTATATCAGCTACGGGTATACTATACGATGGTTCATTTATAGGTTACCCAGCAGAGGAGAAATTATAAATATTGGTCGTAATTCATGATATACTGCCAAATAAATTCAACTAATATAACTAAAATAAACAAGCAAAATTTCACTAGATTTGGTTAAGCGACGATTATTTGCATGTTAAAGTGTTTATTTTATCTTTTACTTGTTATTAATATTGAACTGGCATAAATTGTGATATTCTTAAAGATTATCACAACGAATTATAAGTACATTTTCAGGCATAACAAGAGCTTCATGGTGTTATTAGAAATATATTATATATTTATTGTCAATTATATATACACTATTGTCCAATCGTATGAAATGAATATTTCACACAAATGTGGGTATTTTCGGTAGACTAATTGATTCGATAAAGTGAAACTGTGAAAAATAATGATACATGTATGTTAGCATTTAAATCCATTATCCAATCCCTGTGCAATAATCAGATACTAAGTGAGCATAAATGAACGATGCCAACACCACGAATCTTTACAGATAGACATTAACACATTTCCTTTTCTTGCCTGTGGGACGAATAAACCAGTATTTTGTCGAATAAAGGAAGACCTTTATAAAATATTGAATAAAAGGCTATTTAAACAAATTTTGCCTTTATTTATAATTCCTAACATCAGAAGCGGGATTCTTATCCAATCAAGTATGTGTAGTAAGAATAACACTGAACAATTGAAAAGGAAAAAAAGAACAATTTGGTGATATTGCGGAAATGGAAAATAACAATGAGTTAAATAGGGGCGACGCTATTAACATAAGTGTTGACAGCAATGGAACATAACAGCAAGTTAAAAACGGGCGATGCTATTGTCATAAGTTTTGAGAGTGACAAAGTTTTGATAGACCATCAAAAATGGCTTCAAAAATGGTACAGTCTGACTGTGTAAAAGCTTATCTTGTCATCTTATCAGGACAGAAGCTCACATTAGTGTAAAATTTCTGTATTGGTAACTTCTTGGTAACCTTTCTCATCTGGTGCTTCCACTGTACAAGCTGTGACGTCAATCATGCTGTCAGAATTTGATCCCTATAATAGCATACTGGGAATGGTCTGGATATGCAATTTTTATAAAGAACGAATTAGGAGTAATTGGTAGTATTATGATAGTTAAGCCTGCCGAATCACTTAAATTCCGGTGGCATTATTACTGTGTGAATGGCGACCAATTAGACAAACATTGGAAGAATTTTGTAAACATCTCATTATTGCGTTTATTGTAAAAAATTCCATTCGGCAGCACTACCGAGATCTCAGTCTACGGTTCTGTTAGTGAGTACCAAACACAGTTTTAAGTATGCTTGAGTGCGGATTATGTTATTTTGAAGCTGGAGCGACAATACGACTTTGAAATCCTAGCAACGAGCGAGAAAGTAAAAGGAAAGTAAAAGGCGAGGTCGAAAATAAAAGGAGCGACCAAGGCCATTTTCTTCCGATTTCCCTAAAATACTTCGTCCACAAGAACGCTAATCCGATCTTCCTCTTAAGCCATTTAGAGGTACGTGTTTCAAATTTGAAAAAATGGATCATTGGCAGAAGGAATGCACTCTAAATAAAGTTCGAGAATATCAATAGTTCTGATAATAAGAGCAGTGAATCTAAGTCCACTTTACCTGTCTGTACCGAGTGCAATAAATCAAGCCACACTTAAAATAATTGTTGGTCTAAAAATTGTAAAAAAAAGAAAAATTCTATCTCTAAATAAGACAGACAATCTTAATACATTCCCTATTGGTCCTCTGTTGTGTAAAAGCAATATATTAAAATTTAATTATAGTGATGACAGTGGCGCAGAAATATATTTCATTAGAAAAAAATAATATCCGAAAACTCGATTGGTAAATAAAGCCGATTCAGCAGTTATTATCAGGACTAGGAATAGAAACGGTATTCAATCTAGGCACCTCTGAACTTACTGCGGCCTTACGGGCAATCGCAATTGATATTTTTGTTTATTAATTATGAACGATAACGCATTGGTCCAGTAATTGGATGTCGTCATTTACCGAAACGTGATCATTAAAATCAATTTTAAATAAATAAATCTGCTGATAAATTGGAAACAAGGTATGGCCTATTTACATTCAGAAATTTATGGTAGGTCGGAAATGGGTTAATATTGACAAGTTATATCATGACAAAAAGTATATAATCTAAATATTGCCGCATTTCGTTTCCTTAAAATGTATTTGCAACAGCTGAAGTGTATGTGATGTGAATTGGGAAAATTCCATGCAGTGTGAAATAGCTGTTGATATACTTGACACATTGATTAAGGAGGTCCTTCCATCAAAAAGCAAGGATTATACTCAAGTTTTGATTATAACGGATGCATAAAAATACTTTTGGCTATATATCATTATAAACAAGACTACAAACGCAACAAAGACAGACAATTATCTACATAATTCTAAAAGGAATATAACATGCTTTGAAAAATTATAGCAGATAGAGCAGCATTAGATACATTTATAACTTTTTGCATTTTCCTGGAACATGAAAAAGTGAAATTACATTTTATCGTCACTGGAATGCCACAAATATATTATCAGTAGTAAGAAAGACTTTTATTTCTTGACGAATAAAATGATACAAAGTGTTATAATGATCACTCTCTGGATATATACAGGGTACAATATGCCGGGTGGTATAATGGTGGTTGCATTAACATTTGTCAGTCAATTACGTCAACAGGTACTTTTCGAGAGACTCTAAGAAGCTGTATGATTTCTGAAGTTCTGTATTATCTTAAACAGTTTGAACGTGTGATGCGCACTGTTTTCAGTTTACTGCAGATTTTTCTAAGAAATATAGAAGGAAAGGAAGTAATTTTAATCCAAATATCTACCGGCTGTTGTTTTGCTTTGTCTCAGTTTAAATTATCGATCATCGGCAGCATTGTGTATCTCGTAATGGCGGCCAATGAAGCTTGCATTCGAACGTAGGAGCCGACTGAGTCTGCCAAGAGATTTAACTTGATACGGTTAAATATCTACCGCTGTTTTTCTGCTTTGTTACAACGTGGATGAAATTAGAGCTATGCTGTGGATGTTAGATGATGGGTCGATCATCGGCAGCGTTGTGTTCTTCGCAAGTGTGGTTAAGAACTTTTTATTTTTGTTCTGGCCTAAAAACCAGACGGTGGAATGCATGACGCATAATTGGTCGCGGAGACTTGCCCTGGAGTGACAAGTTGGACCGGGTTATGTGGGACTGCCTCTGAGCTTACCAATACACTAAACCGAAACCGCTTCACAGTTGACCCCTGTGGATCGTTACTGCTACTGCATTAAATTTGGGGATATGGCACCTGCTGATCGGGCAGCCGTTATTGGGCACGAGGGCCCGGCGATTCTATTGATTCGCAAACCTGAGTTAACACACAAGTGGATACTGTTGTATGGGGGTAAAAGTTATGACTGTAGCGATGGATGAGGTCGTTTCAGCATGGAAAAGGGGGGGAGCTTGGCGGTGACGCGGGGCTAAGCTCCCAGCAGGTCGACCAGTTGGCGAACAAGCGCGTTTTCAGAAGAACTTAAGCTGAGTTGTTGTTTGTGGAATGATTGAGATATGACTTGCTTGATTTCTGGAGTTTCCCTATGAATTTGATTATTTCTGACAAACCATGGAGCGTTTAATATTCTCCTGAAGAGCTTATTTTGGAAAACTTGAAGCCGTTTGACCTGGTTGGGTGTAACAAACTTGAAGTACACATTAGATCCGTAGAGGAGTACGGACCGAATTAACATCTTCTAAAATAAGCATTTGATGGAGATGGGAAGTCTGCTAGAAGGGCAGATCAGAGAAGATAGCAGGTTTGCTATCCCCGAACCTTTTTGGATTGCTTTCTGGATTTGGGAATGCCAACCGAACCGCCGGTCGAAGTGAAGACCTAGGTACGTGACGTTATCCAGCCATGGAATTACTGCGGTGGCGATCTTAAGTTGCGAGACGCGCAGTACGTAACGCTTCTTATGGAAAATGAGGGCCTGGGTTTTCAGGGGGTTGATTTGCAACCTCCAGAATTTGAACCACTTGACCGCATGATCGAGCTGCTTCTAAGTTCGAACCTGGTGGCCGTGAATAAAGCAGTGTCGTCAGAGTAAAACGCGACGTCAATGTGCTCTTTTCTCGGCAGATCTAAAATAAAGAGTTTACATAAGGCTGGGGCCAGTGGGAAACCTTGAGGTACGCCAGCATCGATTTCTTTACGACCGGAAAGTGATTCCCTGATCTTGACCTGGGAGGGAAGATCTGTCCGAGAGATAGAATTGATGAGAGTGTGGTCAAGAACGCTTGCATTCGAACGTACGAATCGGCTGAGGCCGCAAAGGGATTTTACTTGATACGCTCAAATATCTACCGGCTGTTGTCTTGATTTTTTACATCTTGGATTAACTTGGAGATATGCGGTAGTTGTTGGACGATGGCTCGATCATTGGCGGCACTGTATACCTCGCAAGGGCGGTTAAGGACGTTTGCATTTGAACGTAAGGCTCGGCTGAGGCCGCAAAAATATTTAACTTGATGCGTTTCCAACGTATTTTAATTATTGTGAGTAAATCTAATAAAAATTATTGAATTTTTATATTTTTTGTCTATATTTTTTTATCATTTCGATCTTGACCGGTCAGTATCAGTAGAATATGTCACCACTGGTATTGATAAATAATCGTTGGTTTTATATAAAATTTCAAAAAGAAATGTTTAAATTTAACTTGGACACGTCTATCACTATAAAATAAAATATTATCATTAATTAAATTGTTTATCAAATTTAATTGAATATGAATTTTGAATAATATTATACATCTTATATCGGATATGCTGGGTGCAGTCTTATTTTGCAAATTGGTTTATTGCTACTGTTCTATTGTGCTTTGTGGTGCACAATCAGGGCGATGATGTACGGGATTCACACATAAGTATGTATTTCCCAAATTTAAAATAAATATACTGAGAGGGAGCACCTCTGTTGAAAATTCCAGGGTGGGAGGACCGCTAGTCAAATTGTGTGTGAGAAAAAAAATAAATTAATTAGAAAGTAAAATACAAATTTGAATATATAGATTAAAAAAGTGGGTGCAGCAATTATAGAATATATTTTGCTAATACATTGAAAAAATTCTGCTTATTCACTATAACATCATTTGTCAGTTCCTGTGCTGTTGTTAATATTTCAGCTGTCGTACTACTGTAGTATTGACAATAATTGATTTTTAAACAATTTTTTTTCACATTTTATTATGTTCTTCACTGTTATTAAGAACAATTCATTTTTTTATGGAAATTTCTCTTCAGATTTTCCAACTCTCGTATTAATATTGATAATATTTGATTTCTAGACATATTTCATTTAACTTATTTCGTTTCAGTTATTTCAGCGCCATTATTAATAATAATTGATTTCTAAGCAATTTTTTCTTTTTTGTTATATGGCGCGAGGACGCCCCAGTTTGCAGGATGGCCGTATTAGCATTTAAATCCAATATTCAATCCCTATGCAATATTCAGATACTAAGTGATCATAAATGAACGATGTCAACACCACGGAATGATACCAGAACAATCTCCCTTGGATACAGATAAACATTGACCCATTACCTGGTCTTGTCTGTCGGACGAATTAACCAGTTTTTTTTGTCGAAAATGTACCAAGTATAGGCTTGAAAGAGGGAAGGACTCTTTATAGTAAAGCATACTTTGTAAATGTATTTCACGTTTATTATTACTTGGTAATAAATTTAACGCCAGTGAAGTTTCTTTGTTCTTATTACAGTTATTACAATAATTATAACGATTTGAATACTGTTACCTTTATAATCAACAATGCCAATGACACGAGTTGTCAAAATCTATCGACCAAGATCATTTTCCTTGTCGGTCACAAATATTAAAAAATTACAAACAAAAAATTTGCGACCATGGCCCCGGATACAAACCCGCGACTATTATAACAGAAGGGAGACCGTCCTGTCGCCTTTACCTCTGCGCCACCAAGCTGGCTAAACAGATAAAGATATTTAGGTAGGTATTAAGCTAAATGGTGTGTATATAGCAGCATATAAAATACGTGTGGCAGATAATTATTTTTAGTTAGTTATTACAACGATTATTATGTCCACATTTTATTTTAAAAAGTTTTTTTTAAATATCTTAGTTTGATTATTGTTTACTTTTTTTTGAGTTCCTTATTTATTTTTTTGAAGGCGGTTCGATTATTTCTTTTAAATATATTATCATTAAAATGACTCAGTCAAAGTGACCAAAATAGCATTGTATCGAATGTTATCTAACAGCCAGAATATCGTTATCAGACCTGACAATATATCTGCAGTGCGCACATTAATTCACTGACAATTAACGTAGAGGCATTGTTATTGAAGGAGAAATTTGAAAAATAGTTGTATCGCGTTGTCTAGTTTACGATCGATTATATATATATATATATATATATATATATATATATATATATATCTTGGTTTGATTATTTTTAATATATTATTACCCTATATATACTGAAGCAACTACAGTTGATATTCTAGTTAATTAAACAGCCGGAATAGTTTGTATGTGGTAGATGTTTTATTGAACTCTTTTCACATTTTTTATGTAGTTGTATCCCTTAGAGGCCTAAAACATGTATATTCATCTATATTCTAAATAATTACATGCATATCAATACGCATAAATGTTTCGTACATTTACAAAACCCTTTTCTCCAGTTAATTTATATTAATTATATACTCACCGTTAGTTATTTCCGCTGGACGTCAGCATTGGGCCATAAGCACACAAACAAAAACCTTTAATTCAGTTACTATCCCTTTCACTATCAGAACGATTGTGTAAGTCAATTACCAAATTGTTAATTTCTAATTAATCGAACATTTATTGATTACATGATTCCACTATTTGTCCATTTCTTCTTCTGCATGTCTGATGGAGTTTACCCATCCCAATATGTTATAGTAGCCAATGCTTCTATCTACAGTGTATATTTTCTCAGGCTTGTTTCTAGAAAATATTTTCATACACACAAACACTTAATTTATATTTAGTGAGTGACAAAACACTAAGTTCCAGTAATACAAGTCTTTGCGGATTGTCCACAGATACAAGTATAAGTTCGATTTTCTTCGAAACTACGGAGATATGGTTTCTTTAATAATAAATAACCACGAAACGCATATTTAGTTTGAGAATATTAAAAGTTCGACATAATAAAGTCGATAAGGATACAGATACGATAATTTACCACATTTGAATTATTGTCTGTTTGGGCCAATTAAGGCGATATATAATAAAGCTACTGATAAATGACACTAAATGACACAGGAAAGTCATTTACAATTTAAAATATATAAGAAAATCTAACGGGGAGTGACTCTCCCGGTGCCCGAACGTTTATAAAGGGCCTGTGATTGTAGAGTGTAGACTACGGTCTATGTTTTGTTACCACATTATGGGTGTAACGATCATGAGACAAGTCTATAATTATCAAATATAGAAAGCCACCATAAAGGTAAAGGTATTACAGTGCAGGTATTCGTAACCCCAGTACCGGCCGAGGGCGAAGGTGTCCGCACAGGTCCTGCTTTACCGCTATCTAGGATCTGCGCAGCACTTTGATAGGTGCCAAGTTCGGAGTGTAGGAAACAGCTACTAGCACACCAAAAAATGTTGGTTCTAAGAGAGCCAGGATGGCGTAGATACCTTCATTAAAGTACGCCAGTATTGAATTTCATAAATATTTCCGAATAAGAACTAATGATGATTCATTAGCGAAAATATCGCTTTTTATATTGAACAAGTGCCTAGTTGGAACTGTCGGGGAATCGAAATGGGTCAAAAAGTTGAAAGATGGTTTGCTACTTTTATAACTGCCAAACACGAACAATCAGGCATAATAATAAAACTAAATAAGATTAATGATATAGAAGTAAACGTATCTCCCGCTGTCGTGAGTTAGTGCACTATCACTAGACAAAAATCCCATCATAGTGCAACTCGAGTACATTCCTGGGTATACAACCAGGACTGTGCAGGACATGTCGACTAGAGGCTATGCTGGCTCCTACATATCCTACATATCCAAAGGATATTAGGATGCACCGTTCACACCGTAACAGATGAACTACTAGCCATCTAGAAAGCTCTAAAATGTGTACGAAATAAATGGTATTGTGATTTCTTCCGACTCAATGGGCTCCATGAAAAGCCTGTATTTGACAGAACCCCATCCCGTTGGAATCATTAGGCCGCGAATTGACTGAAATCCGCATCAAGAACCGCATAAAAGATAATCAAAATAACCATCGACGCGTATCTTATATGGTAAAGTTGTAGCGGACAAACGGAATGATAAGAAGAGAAAAAAAATTAGTTATATCGTTAATGGTAACTATGAGTGCCGAAAAGTCGCCACTGTTGCGCATTAAATGCCTCGTTGCCGACCGATCAGCACATCGTATATGGAAAAAGTGTGCAGAAGTGTCCGGATTGGCGCCATCGGTGTCTGCCGATTATATTGGTCGTTGGTTAAAGTCGGTCACGTTAAACTCGAATTGGTTGGTGCCGGACCTCCCACACGCGAATATCCTTGCGTAATGGATTTATTCCAAATAAAATACATGTACGAAAATATTGGCAATTGGCATGATATGTGTGTGTATGTGTGTGTTCACATCGGTGAAAACTGAACAAGTTGCTTATTTCTAAACCGTTGCTGTTTGAAAACAAAATAGAGACCGATATGTGATTAGATCTTATAAGGAAGTAGCTATTTAATGAGACTCGTAGACGTAATATCGACGTAAATAACACTCATGATAACATTTTATACTTGTCGTCCGATTTCGTTTATTTTGTGTATTTTTTATTTATTATTTATAATCAGGATATGTTACTAATAAGACAAGATTTGAGGGCTAAATATACAGAAGAATCAAGAATATTGCCATTTGATTGGGGTAGTGTTTAATTCCAGATCAGATTTCATTTGTCTTGTATATTATTAATTTTGTGTATGTTACTACGGTTTCGAAATAAAATATTGAAATATATTGCTCCAAAATTACTACTGAACGACCGAATTATAAAACGAGAGCCACAACGAAGGCATCGAGGAGGGGGGTTTGCCCTCAGAAAATAGGATATTTAGGTAGAATCAGGATTTGGAAAACAGAATAGAAGAGAATTAATCATGTTTTATTTTTTATTTATTACAATGTAAGAGAATATATCTTAATATTTTATAGTTGTGTTGTGTTGATAATAACTTGATGATGATAGTAACCATGAAGTCAACCTATTCGTTTTTAACAAATTTCCTTAGGGCTGGCAACTTGGATAAGAGAAGTTATCTCGTCTAGAATGGTTAATTATTAGATAATTACATGAGTGTTAAGATCAGCCGTTTATCAGTCCTTTCATTTAAAAGCCTTTTAACTGATATCTAAATAAGATATTGCTGAGCAGTGAAAATTTTGGTATCTTTGGGGGGGGGGGGGGTGTGAATGTTGAATGAAAGTAAATTTATAAAAATCCGGTCTCCAATCCGGTTTACAATATAGCAGGTCAATTGAAAAGTCCTCGGCCTGACACATAGATGGCACTACTGGAATGAAATCCATATTTTCTTGGTTAGCCCTAACCCTCCAGAGATGCTTGTATCAATTTGAAAGCTATCGGATCATTAGTTTGTGAATTATAGCATTTAGAAGCAACTTAGAAGCATTTGTTATTTTGAAAAAATGGATAAAAAGGAATTTCACATGTTCATAAAATATTGCTTTTTGAAGGGAACAAATACAGTTAAAGCAAAAACTTGGCATGATGCCGAGTTTCCGAATACTGCCCCAGGAAAATCAACCATCAAGGTTATGATAAGTTTAGACGTGGTGAAATGAGCACCGAACACGGTGGACGCAGTGGATGCCCAAAAGAGGTTGTTACCGACGAAAACAATTAACAAATTCACAAAATGATTTTGAATGGCCGTAAGTTGAAATTGAATGAAATAGCAGACACTCTAAAGATATCAGCTAAACATGTACATCATATGATTCATGAATATTTGGATATGAGAAAGCTCTGTGCAAAGAGGGTTCCGCGCGAGCTCACTTTTAACCAAGAACAACGACAAGTTAATAATTCGGAGCAGTGTTTGAAGATGATCAAGAGTAATAAACCCGAGTCTTTGCATTGACATGTGACAATGGAGAAAACATGGCTTCAATGACTGTTCGTGCAAGATTCGAAAATGCGGTAGCAAATGCTTCTTCTGGAATAGCGGTAACGTTGTTAGAAGGATGCCGTACGGCTCATTCAGCGTTAAATTTTGTCATTAATCTTCAAATTACTGAACAACCGACATGTAACATTGTAAAACCCTCTGCAACGGCAAACATTCTAGTAGCCTCAAGAATCATCATCTGGGACGAATGTACAACAAACGAATGTTGACATACAAACGCACTTCGGAAGCTCTTAATCGAGCCTTAAAAGATCTGCGCAATGACTCGAGAATTTTTGGTGGCACAATGATTTCGATTTCCGTCAAAGACCCATATGCTGAAGATCTCTCTAAGCAATTATTGACTATTGGTAATGGCCGTCTTCCTATTGACGGATCGAGAGAATTGATTTAATTTTTTCAGAATTTTTGCAATTTTGTCTCGTCGAAAGAAGAGCTCATAAGCAAAGTATTTCTGAACACCATAGTTACATTACATTAACCAGAAGGTTTCGGAGGCTAAAAACGAAGATGTGGATGACTTAAAATTATTAATTCAAAATAAAAACATTGGTACTCCGCATTTATTCAAATTTATTGACCATGTAACAAATGAAGACGAAGCCACTAATTTTCCAACTGAACTATTAAACTCCTTGGATGTGCCTGGTTTGCTACTGCACAATTTATAATTAATCATGGGCTCGGTAGTCCACATGTTTCGAAATCTGAACCAACCAAAACTATGGAATGGAATGCGCTTGATGATAAGAAAAATGATGAGTAATATGATTCATGCGATGATACTGAAAGAAAAACTAAAGATGAGTTAGTTCTTATACAGAGGATTCCGATGATCTCAACGGATATTCCCTTTGAGTTTAAGCGAATTCAGTTCCCGATTCCACTTGCTTTTGCCATGAGGGTTAACAAGTCACAAGGTAAATTCTTGACTATTGGTGGTTTCAGCTTAGAAAGTTCATGTTTTTGAATGAAATAGTACGTGGCATGATCATGTGTCGGCAAACCATCGGCTCTATTTGTTCTTGCGCCTGTTAAATAAACAAAATATGGCATATATCACATCGAATTAAATCAATTGATATAATTGATTTGTATACTATTATATTTCTCTGTCTTATTATCGTAATAAAGTACTAATCTTACTATTTATTTTATATTAATTGTATTAATTCCACAAAATCATAAATTATCTCAGCCGATAAGTAATACGACATTCATTACCTGTTAGGCGGTACGAAGTTTTATATTCCAATTTTATCGGCCAATAAAACGTGATGCCAGACGTCAGTCATCTGATGGTGCATGGTGACGCGCCTGAGTGTTGTTCTGAAATCTGCTTAATAATAAATGAAATACCTCCACAACAAAATATTTTCTTGATTTAAATTGACCAGTTAAATTACTGGAATGGCTATTACTGTACCATCTGGATATTGGCCATTACGAAACTTTTTTCCAGATATTTTGATTTTCGATTAAGTTTTGTTTCTATTACTCTATACCACTTGGATCTCCAAGTTGGTCACTAGCCAGTAGCTGGAAATAGATCATCCCAGAAGATCTCCGGACTGACCCATATCGCTACCGGGGTTATTGTTATCATTTTTTGCATGTACGGACTCCGCATTCCTGCCTTAAGGACAATCACAAGCATACATTTACCATCATGCCCCAGAAGGATTCCAACTCGCGACTATCGTAAGAGCAGGAAGACAATCTTGTCGCTTTGATCATTGCGCTAACCAAGCCGGCATAAGGAATTATTATTGAAGGTATATTTTATATTACGGAAAGCAGTCCCATAAAAATAGACATTAAATCAATTTCAGCAATTTTAGAAAAAACTATTAATATTAGATTTTTAACGTGTATACGCTAAATTGTTTTTAATGTATTCGCGGCGTTTAATATTTAATAATCGTTATAAACCGATAACCATGGCCTGTTCTATGCATAGCTCGGTCGGCGACTCCATAAATATATATAGTCGAAGAATTTAAATACAACGTTAAAACGAACAGCCGTTAAACAAACGAAAACTGTTGTAATCAAGAGTTCGGTCAACAGTTATAAAATGCAAGAGAGCAAACAGTGAGATGCACTTGATGGTAAAGATAAAAATCGCTGCTCGCTGACTGTACCCACTACGTAGACGGCGTTTAACCGCCACTTCCCTTCATAGTTTTTTTTGTTCATCTTGGTTTTTCGTTTTTATGGGACTTTGTAGATTAGAAACGAGTTACTCAACATAACCTAAAATTGTTGTTGTTTAATTACACACAAAATATTTTAATAATCACAGAAATGTATGTATTAGGGATGCTGAAAAAATATCGGTATATCTTTTTACTGATATATCGATATTTTTTAAGCCGATATTTTTCGATATATTTTCAAAAAATTAAATATATTTCTTAAACATTCTAAAAAACCATTTAATTATTTTGAATAAAGATTTGAAGTTGGTACTTAAGTTTAAAGGTTTATTGTAGTTTGGCACTTAATTTTAAGGATTTATTGAAAATATCAACATATATTACAAAAAAATATAAATATTTTTTAAAAATATTGATATATCGTGATATCGATATATTTCTCGGTAGCCGATACCCCTAGCATGGGTGAGTTTCACGAATATATAATGCAATGCAAATATGATGAAATAGTGTGACTAATCCTAATTTGTATATAAGATAATTTTGGCCCGTAAATAAATTCTTCGTAAGCCATTTAAAGTTTACTTATCAATACATTGATGCGGACAACGGACAACAAAGGTATACATAAAACAATGTTCAGAAGTTAAAGTACTTACGAAAAAATTAGTAAAGATAAATCTACAAAATTGGCAGCAAGAATTGTCTTGCCTTGTCTTGTCTTGTCGATCCTCGTCTTTGGTATTTTGAGACTCTCTGCCAGCCAAGCCATTTTACATCGATCTGAATAATTGATAACCAAAGGGCGCTATGTCTATTTCTTTGAAGTTAACTTCCCATTCGAGCTGCAACAATGTGCCTTTCTCAACTCCTGCCAAAACTCAATATTGCAAACTCATTATTGCAACAATACGTGGTTTAATTTCACAAAAATTTTCACCCAAACCCTGGTGGTCTTACCATATACAGAGCAAGGTTTTGTGGCCATAATTATTCTGTTTTGAAGTGGATTTGGATATTTTCCGTGGACCAACCCATGAGTTTTTAATAAGTAATGATAGGACGATATTGGAAAGGGTTCGAAATGGTATTTTCAGTCAATTTATTCCAATAAACAATTGATTACTTAAAAGCTAAGTTGTTTCAAACTTATATAGGGAGCTATACCCGTTTAATAAGGTTCACACAATTTATATTTTCTATCACTAAAAGTTATTGTGCACTGAGTTTATTGTTTTACTAATACGGAGATTTGGTAAAAAACAATATTTATTTTGAATGAAAAAAAGGTCTTGTTCAAGTCATGTGTTAACTTATAAAATCCGTTTAATTTTTTTCAAAATCGTAATCAAACAGAATTTTGTTCCATTGCTATGAAGTGTGGAACTTTTATTTTTTTACGGCGTTTTTAAAATTTTAAAATTGAACCAAACTTAATAATGAATATGTTATTTAATGTGTAATAATAAAATGGTGGTTAATGTTTAAATGAGCAACTTAATACTAATATCTAAATGTCGACTCTTTAGATATATTATTGATCAGTAGTATAAAGGATGCTCCACTAAAACTTATTTTCAAATCTGAATCTATTTAAGATTATTGTGAATATAAAAAGGTAAAAATTTATAAAATTATTTTTAGTTGCTTATTCGAACGACCAGATATAAAATATTCATGTGTTTGCTAACTACTTTTTTCGAACATTTATTCCATTCTAAACAATGTATTGTGCAATTGACTCGTAAATAAGACAATACAGGTAAGATTTACAAGAAATGTAAATTGTTTTCGAGATATAAACCTTTGAAGCCACTCGTTTTTAATAACATTCTAGACGATTATGTAAGATACGGCACTAAATAACAACTTAACTGCCATTTCGGTTTGTTTTTCTTGTAGTATTAATCATATACTACGGCATTTTGATGGGCAAGACATTACGAAATACCAAAATAAACATTTGACAGCGATATTTTAGTAGTAAACTTATTGTTATCTGCTTTCAATTACTTCGTCGATTGTTAAGATGATATGATACTCTACGTAAACACTGTACATTAAGGTCTAATACATAAAAGTTTCAAAAGTTAGAAATAATACTTAATAATAATTACACTCAAATCAAATTTTAGATAAACATTTTGTTATAGTTAGTTTAATAGATTTAGTAAAAATAAAATAATTGAATAAATATTTTGTTAAGTTTTAGCTTCGTCATCTCATTATTTTAAATTACTTGCTCACAATTTGTAATTTTGTTATCAACTTGTTTAAGTATTCCAAGTCCAATGCCTTCCATTTATTTTATAAGTATTCCCTCATTGCGTTGAGATCGATGGGCGTCCATTATTCATATTTCTATCAAATTTATTCCATTTCCATGTATTTCCGTAAAATACATGCGTCAGCATTTTTCAAAATAAGAGACAATTGATGAGAAACTAGTTATCGATTGTTGTTATGTTATATATATATTTTATTTTTTATTAAATTATATTTTATATTATTTTTAGTGCAGCATTCACCAGCGTTTTATATCTAAAAGAATAATAATAATATTTCTGTATTTACGATACCTCGACAAAATTTCATCTGCCATCTTCAGGTCTCATTACATTCTGTTTCTATTTTTCGTTTATATTAAGCATTAATAATTACGAATACATAATATACGTAGCTGTATTTGCATAATGCAGAGCCGAACAAGAAAGGTAAAAGTATTCGAAAAACTATCATTAATATGGAGCTGCGAATAAATTATCGGTATGGTCTTTTTCCTTCAGGTTTCACATCACCCCTCAGTCGTCATATCCATCATATTAGTGTTAATAATATCCTATCCCTGCAGTCGATAGATTTAGATTTTTGAGAGTGATATTTGATCGTTGCTTCACCCGGAAGTATCATATTGCCAAACTGAAGAACCGGTGAAGTGTGATCTTTTTATTTCCTCCGACCACCACCGTTCTATCCATGTACCCAGCACGTCCTCCGTTATGTTTGAGTTGCTTTCCGAAACTGGATTTAGCTCCCTTTGTTGACTCCATATTCAATTTCCTTCATTTCCCCATGGGCTTAAGCTTAATTTTATAGATTCCCCTGGCACCTAGCCTGCACCTGTCCAAACGGAAAATGGCTCATCCTCTCAAAATGCTACCGTTCACTGGACTGCAAATATCTGAATATCGTGAGATCTCTCTTGCTGGCTGGTCATTTACTGGCGCTAGTGTGCAATCCCTTCTTACGTTGGGATACCTGAAATGAACAGACAGACGCCGCGGCGAGGTCTGCCATTCATTCTCAACTCCCTACTCAGAATACATGTATCCACATTATCCACTATCACATTTATCCACTATTTTATCAACAGAGCTGCAGTAAAGACACTCGGACACCTCTTTTAAAATTAAAAGTGAATTTTTCAGTTGCCTTCCTGTTCTCTCTACACGTTCATATCCAGTTCCAGCCTTAAACTGGAACATTGTAGTTCTCAAGCCCTGCATTGAGCTATGAATTCTGTGGCGAATACCCACCCTCTGTCTTCCACCCTTTGAGACACCCTCCATAATAATAAGATTCGGACTGAATAACTATAAGAACATTCCAGTCCATAGCGACCATAGTTGTCAGTTGATGAGATTGTTGAAAGAGATTGATTATTATCAAAACATTTAACTGTTCACTTCTGTCCCTGTCATCCTAGACGTATGTAATCCTATGTACAAAACATAAGTAGTCCTGTGTAATCCTAAATTTTATACACACTTTATTGTCATATATTTTACATTAATTTATTATAAAAAATATTTATAAACATAAAGATATGTGTTTGTTCACGTCCTTTGTATCAAATATCTTGTTTATGAGCAAAAAATAAAATAAAATCGATAAAAACGTCGAAAGTGACAAAAATATATCAGTGTATTTTATAATAGTATTAAATGCCAATTACCAGAGATTTGAATCCCAAAATCTTTACTTATGTGCAAGGGCTTCAAAAAAGTTATTTTGAGATTCATTTCGTTCTGTTAATTATTTATATATGTAATAACAATTCTCTAATTATGAATTATCAAAATTATAATATTTTTACCTATCTACTGCTGCTGAGTATTATTTTATAGCTGTATAATCCAATTAGGTATTGTCTCTTTTATTTTAAAATATTTCATTTTCTGTTTTATGGCGATATTTAGTAATGTATATAATTAGAATACAAATGTTTTATTTGGATGTATGCTGGATCCTCTGTGGTCTCTCGTAACTCGTTTACCTACATGATACATTTATTTAACAAACTCTTATCAGATGTCATATGTGGACGTGCTATCGACATAAAATTGTTGCGGTTAAATAAATGTATGGGAAATAGGACAATTATTTTTTTGTCTCTTCTTTGATAATCTCGGTATTTCCTTACAAGAGAGTAGCTGACAATCCCTAAAGCTATATATATATATATATATATATATATATATATATATATATATATCTGTTGTGGAATTTTTATACTCTTCTTAAAAAAGGATCTATACTTTGTTAATTAAGTTAATTTTCTTCTGAATGAGCTTGCAAAATCACAAGCTAAATAATAGATCTCAACCCCCAATAAATCATTTAATTATAACAACTACACATTATTATATTAATCATTATATTCATAAAGTATATGTATATATGCGTAACAAATATTTATACAAATTAACAAAGAATGTTTGTTAAACGAATTGCCTAGATATAATAATAATAAATTATATTTTTCTAGGCATATATTTTAATATTTGTAAACATTTAGATTTTATTTAAAATTTAATTGTTAAGAATTTAAATATACTTTCATGAAGATTAATACATAATATTTATAATTCCAATAATAGAATGTAAATGAAGGGCGCGAAGGATATTAAGAAAATATGAGATACATTTTTTTTTAAATGTACCAAATGCAATATATCAAAAACAGCATATATCGAATAGAAATATTAAGTACAAAAGAAATTAATTTTAATTTTATTTATTGCATTTCAGCACGGGTAATATGCAAATTAATAAATAACACAAATAACACAATTAAAAATTATTCAAAAGTAATTTCTGAGAAAAACCGATATATGACATTAATAGCTTTTTTCAATTGTATTTTTATTACTATTAATGGCTTAACAATCTGCCTAATGGGTAATAAGTATTTATGACGAAAATTATTATATGCATGGCGTGGCGAATATCACTTCAGAAAATGACCCCTTGTGTAAAATATATTGTCTCGAATTATGCTCTAAAATCAGTTTTTTATTCCGATCGGATTATAGTAAACGTTTTAGTCTACGATCTTTACTATTACGATTCACATTAGGTTAGTATGGTTGGTATGGTATGATCTATTGGTCAATGACATTCTATTGAAGTCCGTCGAACGGCCCATAATTGGATTTACTAGGCAAATATATTGTACAGTAATATCTTCGATATTTGTCCGACAAACCAATAATTTTGGTTCAGTTTTCAGGTTCAGCTAATTTTTTAGCAAGTACGTGCCAAATATAATTAATTAAGTATGATTATTATTATTAACTGGCGAGCATGTTTTCTTTGCAAAGTAAAAGTATACGGTTATCGGTAGATTTTAATTCATTGACTTCTATAAATCAATATTTCTGCCGCAATTCTATTTTATTAACATCTATTTGGAGTCTACATGATGTCATTGGGACCTCGTGATATACTAGGATCACCGTGTCGTTTGCATATATTGCGACAGTAGTGATATTTTTTCCCTGTAGATCAGCAGCAGATAGGAAGTAAATATAATATAATATTGCCCCCAGTACACTGCCTTAACTGTTCATAAAAGCATATTATTATACCTTACTAAAAACCCATTTAGATCCTAATTTTACAGCAGAAAAAATTTCGAATTATAGATGCCTGCCAGGAAGCTCATAAAGAATTATATGTAAAATGATCTACCATATTACAAATTAATATTCATAAAACTATGGCTTCGCACGAGTCATGTCATACAAGTATAGCCAAAGAAATAAAAGAAATTCCGTGTTGGGTTACTAGAACATAATCGTTGCAGTACTGATAATGATGTCATTCAGAGGGTATAAGAAACACCGAAGGATTCTCGCTAAGAACAATGGTAGTATACGCAGTGCCCATAGGAAATTTTCAATGCAATATCACTGGAATGAAGTATAATCGCTTCGGGTGTAAGCGGAAGAAAAATGATAAACCAATAATAATAAAATGGATACTTGAACATTTAATAACATTTAATTAGTTTAAATAATAAAAATAATTTAATATTATTATATATTATAGAGTCTCTTTTTAAAAAAACTAGGGTTTATCTGGACCTACTGATCAAGGCGGACCCGAACCACGGTCCTCGGCATTAAGCCTACTAACTGGCCATTGACCAACTCGGAGATCAGCCCAGAAGACATCCGGTCGTACTCAGTCTAGTTACTGGCGTGACTGGGATCATTTTCCTTGTCGGATTTTTCACTCTTGCTTAGGGACAATCAATCAAATCAAATGTTAACCAATCATAAATGTAACGACCATGTCCCAGCAGGATTCGAACCCGTAACTTTTGCAACAGCAGAAGGATCGTACTGTTACCTCTACTACTGCTCCAATGGAGGCAGAAATTTAATATAATTAATAAACCAATATTACAAGTAAATGAATATGGCTCTATTCTAGATTTGTTATGGTATAGAACAAAACAGCGAAATGATTTGGGCGAAACGTGAATTCAGATTCAGAGATGTAATATTATAACGAGATTGTGGAAGAGATTGCAGAAATTCATCGGGGTTGTTTGAGTTATCATAGTCATCAGAGCCAGAAGCCAACAATTGAGGATAAACCAAAATCTTGGGGAAAATTCTGTTGAAAGTAAAGGAGGCTGAATTGCAATTGTGAAGGATAAACGAAAATATTGAAAGTACGTGTTTGCTGAAGTTGTTCGAAAAAAAAATACTTTCATTAAATCAAAATGAAACATCTCATTAATTATTATTTAATTTATTTTCATATTCAAAACATGCTAGAAAAATGTGATCCAAAGCATCATTTAATTGAAATAATAGATGTGAAATTTTAAAACGTACCTGAAGTTTAAATTATACTATTTAAAATATATAGTCATGTTTCCAGGTAATTTGTTATTATTTTAATAAATATTTTTTAGATAAATATTTGTTCGCTAGGTTGATTTTGATTCGATTAGTTCAAGTTGAGTGTCTTGACTGGTACATTAGCTTAGGATATAGTATCCAATGTTGGAAAACCAAGAGGTGGAATGAAGATCGGAGGTCTAAAAAAGTTTTCGGAATTCCCAAACACTGTTGGATCTTCTGTAGGAGTACAATCACAATTGTCATTCTATGAAACGTAATATTCAAATCTACTAATTTTCAATATTTTGCTTGATTATTTAAATTCTTTGAAAGAAGTAGAAATTTACTGTACCGGGAGCACAAACGGAGCTGCTACTTCAATTACAAACAACGAGAAAGAGTAAACGAGATCTTTGTAATCTAAATACATCACTAATTACATTACACATGGTGTTACGTTATCAGATACCAGACCGAATATTTTGAATATACACTGCTGCATTAATCGCGTTGTATAAAACCTACCTCCTGCAGAAAAGACCAAGGGATGTATGCGGTTATTGTAATTAAGTTATTTGTTAGTATATCCTGTATATTTGTCCGCAAGTTTGCCTCTAATATTCTGAAAAGCAGTGTTTTTGCCCAAATTTTCGCGATCCTACAGGGAGATATGAAGAGGCTAAGTAAAGTCAAAGGTAAACCTCTTTTGTGTTTGGTGCTTAGTCCTGCCTGGTGTTTAGTTGCGCACTGAGACTAGCTAAATAGGCTCTAGTAGCGATCAGGGGCGGTAAAATCCCGAACGAACGTGTACCATGAGTAACAGGACAATTGAAAAGTCCCCGGCCTACCATAACAAAACACATTTTTTTGACAAAATTAGTTTTTTTATTCAATATAATTCACTTCAAGGGTGATACACTGATTACAGCGACCCTCCAATTTTTCGATACCATTTTTGTAGTACGTTTTGTCCTTTGCTTCAAAATTAACCTCAG
Source organism: Rhynchophorus ferrugineus (assembly GCF_030347505.1). NCBI lineage: Eukaryota > Metazoa > Arthropoda > Insecta > Coleoptera > Curculionidae > Rhynchophorus > Rhynchophorus ferrugineus. The sequence continues at coordinate 38,994,608 of NW_027472583.1, forward strand.
TTTCGGGGATCACCTCATCATTCGACAGGAAATAGTCGTGGGGGCCAGATTTGGAAAATACAGTAAATGAGGAAGCATTTCTGCCATCGTTTTCACTGACTTGTGACACACATTACAGTGCATTATAGCACATCTAATGCGTATATATCGAAGGACTTAAAATTACAATTCAGAACACTGGTATAATAGTTTGTAGATTACCATTTTTTCTATATGTTACATGTCCTATATGGAACGATTTACCAAATTTTGGTAATACACCTTGGTAAACGTATAACCGTCAAACTTATTAATAATTAAAATTCTAAATAATTAATTGCTACTTTTGGTGGCCTTAAACCCTCAACACCACCGTTATATAATATGATTCCCTTTACAATGGAATAGTATTGAGCTGGCAATATCATTTGTGCTAGGGTTTCAATAAGCCGCCACCTTTTTCTATAAAGTAAAATAGTTTTAAACCAATATAGAATTTTTAACAACATATTTCATATTTTACGTGGCACAATTAGTACCAGTGGGACGTACCAACGTATCGTCCGTTAATTAACCATTCGTGCAAAATTTCCTATAAATCATATCCTTAAAAATGGACAGAAGTACTTTTAACTTATTGTAACATGATTTTATCATCTTGCGATCCAATAATAATATTAAAGGACCTCCAAATACACCTTGATAATATATAATTGTGGCTTAAGTCACGGTGTACTAAAGCAAATGAAACAAAATCTACCTATTCACTCTGTGTAAAAGAACGTGTAAAGAAAAAGATTCAAATCGATACGAAAATTGAGTTGCTGGAACTTGAACAGCTATACGAAACAATTATTTAATGTGTCACTATATCCAATAGCTCGACACAAAACCCAGCCCTGGATATCCGACGACTGTCATGCATGGCGACTGTCTGGAGACACAAGAAGTTCTTCATACAGCTCAATATTGATAACCTACTACAACGTTTAGCAACTGGTCGAGAAACTGAATTTCCAGAAACTTTATTTCCTGAGAGATGGTGTTAGAGAATGAGATAATAGCGCTGTTTCAATAGATCTGAAGTTACAATAGAAATAATTAAAGCCATAATGACTTCGGGAGCCGGCTCGGCAAAGATATGCCTTTCACTGCTTTTCAACATAAAAGTCGATACAATAAGGCAAAAAGGTTTAAAAATAAACATGACATTCAATATGATGCTCTAAATTTTTTGGCCTATCCCGTATTCGCTTATTGTAGCGCTATACTCGCCGATGACGCGAACATCATTTTAGAACTAAAGCAATTGGTTTAAGATCCGATAATCAGTGCACAATTGAAGAGTAGATTCAGAAACATAGATTTAAATGGTTTGGACATATCTGTCGAGTGAAAATAAATCAATTTCTTACAGTATTTTATAACGAAATCAGCCGTTTGGATGGAAAATACAGCAAACAGCTCCAGGAGAGACAAGGACCAAAATTGTAATATAAAGCAATCTGAAAAACAAGAGACTAACAATGTCTGAGGCGAGAGCAGCAGCCAACCGCTAACTGTGCACCAACTAGACACTACCCAAGCGTCGGCTGTGCATTAAGGAGGATGACAATGAATTGCCGAAGTGTTCCTCCAAGCAATGAATTAAATATTCTTACACCACTTAAAAATATAATTGTAAAATTAAGGATGATATTATAAAAGAACTCTCGGATGGCATAAGATCAACGACAATAAGACTTGGTTAAATATTAAGCCAAATGACCAATAACATCATCAAAGCGAAAATAGTTATGATCCAAATCTTACTTCGATAAAAACTCAATTGAATTTGCTATCATTGCACATAAAGCGCAAGATCTGACTTTTCTTTTTACATATGATTTACGATTCATATGTGGTAAGTCAATCACAACGGGCAGCAGATATTTGCAGTACGAGAATGAGAATATTATTGTTAGCCTCATATACCCGAATTATTTACCAGAAAACACTAACTTAGATATTACAACAATCAATTATTATTATATTCAAATTACTGTTTTATTTAAAAAAAGTGTTGTATATTTATTGAGAAAATTTTTATTCTAAATAACGGTTCATATCCAACGACCCGGTTCATATTTCAAAGCCTACACCGCATGAAAAGAAATAACAAATGCATTATAGACCAATTAATTTTTGCAAATTACCTCGACTGCAATGATAATTATTTATGGTGTTATATAACATAATAGTAGCTCATTACTATTGATAATGGGATAGACATTTAAGAATATTGAATGGCCATAACATTCGTGCCTTTACAGGACTGCCATTTGTTCAAATGACATTGATTATAGCATGAATATGATATATAGCGAGAATGGACAGACCTGTACGTTTATTCCCTGTGTGATATTAAATAGTTTCAAAATACAACCTAAAATCGTTATTTATAGGTTTGTTTTACAAATACTGAAATGGAATGAAAAATTAATATTATTTAAATCAATATTATTATATCAATTAATTTTTCCGTTCCAAAATGAGTATAATATTTTGTTAAAAGCTTCTTAAAGTTAATTTAGAGCACACTCAAACGAGTGAAATCCAGCATATATGACTTTATTGTATCATAATTATGCACATATAAATTGGCAGTTGAAAAAACTAGAAACTTTTCTTAAGGAAAGTGCATTAACATTAAAAAATAACGTTATAAATCGGATTCATTACTTGCAAATACAGTAAAGAGAATATAACGCCATAATTTAATGGTCTATATTTCGATTGAAACGACTTGTTAAGTATTGCATATAATTTTACTGTATTTAGGCATATTTTTGTGGTCATATGGACTATTAAAAGTCATTATTTAATTCAGCATAACAATAGATAACAACAATTTTATAGATTGTAGCGGTTTTCAATATAGTTATCAATATGTGTAATTTATTGAATAATGCAGTCCGAACAATTTTAATACCAGACAATAGTTTCCTTCTCATTTTATTTTAGTTAAAACGATATACAATGCTGTCTAAAACGTTTGCACATGTAACTGAATCAGCCTGCAGAAGTCGTTCGATTATCAAATGTCTGCAAAATTCTTCAAATTATTAGTGATAAGAGGTTATAAGCTAGCAAACGTTGTTTTGGCGCTTTGCTTCTTTTAATAGATTTCCATTCGATGCTTAATATTTTTGATAACTCTGGTTCAAAATTCCGAGGCGAAATACATAGTCAGTTAGAAACAGATTACGTCTCAATCAATCAATAACTTTGACCAGTAAAGAGTTAATGGGGGCCCGCTCTTATTAGTACAATACGTTAGATAGGCAAGTTTTGATACTATTTAATATTAAGCTGTTGGGGATTTTATTGATATTATTTTTATTGTTTTGCACTTCAGTGAATGTTAGTGTGGTCACTATCACTAGAAACTCTCAAGTTAATGGAAAATCATATTTTGGAATTTTGGATTCACGTAAAATAAAGTACCAACATACCTTCATGTTAGCTCTATTCAAGATTAAAGATATGACATATATAAACAGTTATTAGTTTCTTCAATATAAACGTAATTTAATATAATTATTTTAGCGGAAACTGTTAGTTTAGAAATTATTGAGAGAAAACTTAGGGATATGTAAATCTCTTTGAGGGGAATAAAACATTTCAAATACTAATAGGAAACAGAATATTTAAGTAGTATAAAAATAACCCACGAAGAGAATTGGATAAAAGAATACAGTTTTGAAAAGCCTATTATAAAATTAAGGGAAACTTGTTATTTAAATATTTAAATGTTTTTATTCATTTGTTATTTCAATTTCTGTACAGACACAGGCCATCTTTGGCAAGAGCGTAAAGAAATCGAAGGTACAAGATGGGGAACGAAGATATTGTAATAATATTTGATTAGGTTTTGTCAATCATACTATTTTTTAATAATTGATTGCAGATATGCCAACAACTGGTCGGCAAAGGTTGAATGAGTAATTAAGGATTGTCTTGCAAAACATAAATGAAGCTTTGAAGACACCATGTTAAAGAGTGAATTGTTTGAAAATTGTTTATAGAAATATGCCTGGAAAAAGATACACAGTAGAGCTGATGACTATATAATATGGCCACAGAGTGTAACGTCTTCTTCCCTATTCAATTGAATTATTATGGAACGGGGCAAAGAATTACTACAGCAGAGATATGCTATGTAGGTCGAGAGAGATATGCAGCTAAGAACTGTTGGGATATGTGGAAACGATTATCTGCAATAACACCTTTCGGTTTGGATGAACTCTATCAGACACACAGGAAAAGAAATTGACAATTGGTGGAATCGTGAACTAGTGTTAGATTAGAAGCTTAGTTTTTAACTTGAATACTCAATCAGAAGTGACAGTAAATATATTTCCGATTTTGGAATGTTTGTTTTCTTTCATGTATCTAACATGTATCTATAGATAAAGAAAACTGTTTTACAGATATGGCACATTAGGGAGAATGCAGATACGTAATGCGGGAAACATAAAAAGGTAAATATGTTTCTTAATGAAAATAAAATACATTACTTAGATATACAATTAGGTAGTTTAGAAAATATCGAAATGTAAATATAATAAATATAATAAGATAATTACAACCTACTAACTATTGGGGCTGTTTAATTAACTGTAGTTTAAGTACTTTTATAATATATGCATTAGATGTATTATAATAAATTATATCTTATAACATTATTACTTCATTATTTCATTATTTTATTTATATCAGAATGTGGTTCTATATCAAAGATAAATAAATTAAAATGCGTGACATATCGACGTTAAAGGCGGCATCATAACGTTTTGACGTCATAAATTGAATTGAGAGTTCATTACTACTTTATATAGACTATATAAGAATAAACTAAATATGTCATGAGTCAGCCATAATTTATTTTGTTAAAGGGTAGGGGAAATGGAAAAGTGAGGTTCAAGCGTTTTTCAACAAATTTTTAAAATAAGCCATTGTTAGTTACCGAACTCAATAAGTCGTAAGCCAAATAAATAGACAGGCTCATATGGTTTCTAGATGTTATTTATTTTCACACGATTCGTATCAAAATGTCATATCATTCTTGCATTTAGATTATATGTGATTTTTGTGGAACAAGTATTATTTTCGAAGTATTGTATAAAAAGACACAGTTGGATAAATATCAAACGCCTGAATATTATCTTTAAGGCAAGTAAATTTGAAAAGCGACGTTTTTGATAAATAAAACCAGTCATATTTTCAGAATGAAGAATAATATATCTGCAATTAATTATTGTTCAAAAAACTAACAAAATATAACTAAAGGTTGTTTTAAAGTTTACCTTTTCCATCGACTTTTATTGTCTTTAGTGTATTGATAAGTCTAATACACTACTACTAATACTACTACTAAAGTAATACACAAATTGAAACAATAAGTTTTCCTTGATATTATTATATGCTTTTTCAATTCGACCTCCTGATGGGTTATCTTTACAGAATTTAAATCATATGTTTTCCAACAATATACATGCCATGAAAAGGTGCATATTTTCAAGCTTTCGACGGATGCCTTCTAAGCCAACCGTTTCCTCAGAATTAATTGTGTTAAGTTATGTTTATTTTAAAAGAACTACTCACTGTTTTTATATATTTCATAAATTCTGATAGAGCTAACATCAAGATGATCTTGATTCGTCACCCGTTCGTTTTCGAACGGTTTCATTTTGGTGACTCCAAGAGTATGCCTATTTAATTGTTGAGATTTAACAACAGTGCGGTTGCCGCACGCTAAAGATATTTCTAATAAAACTCGCAGTAACTTAGTATTTAACACCAGAAATAGCATTTCTAACGCATTTTCCTGGCAAGAGCACTCTTTTGTTCCTCATTTTTCTTATTCGTATTCGAAGTAATTAGAGACGGAATCAATTTCAATATCTAAGTCTGATTATCTAATTGATTCAGCATACTCACTCGTAGTAATAATAAACAGCTATTTGAAATTTATCAAAACAAATATTATGCCAGGTCAACGTTTGTGGGTTTATAACCTATGATTATTATCACTAATGATTTTAAGAATTTTGCACACATTTGACAACTGGACGAGTTTTGTAAGCGGATTCGGTTATATGTTCGAACGTATCAGGCATACAAGGCGATTTCACTCAATCTCTCCGCATCGTGAGAGTCTTACAATCAGACCACATTGTATATCTTTCCAGTTAATGGAATGAAAAGCAGGAACATATTGCCTTATCTTAAAATGATTATACAAAATGTGATAGGCAATGCATTAAACATCTCAATTGGTATAAGTTCATTGCTATCTTGAATACATTGTATACTCGAGTGCATTATAAACGAGTGTTTGTCTTTTCAATGTGTTTTAATATGTAACTTTTCTTTAGGAATCTCGCGTGGGTATGTTCTACTTTTACATAAGGTTGCATATTTTAACGTATTAACCTTTTCTAACTTGCTTTTAACTTAAATTAATCTTGTTGGTGTTATGGATATGTAGTGTAATTTCCAACTTTTTCGTTGTTCTTTAATGGCTATAATTTCATCCCAACTATAACGGATAGAGCAAGAATTTAATACGGTATTATATATTTAATGTTAAAGTAAGGATGCTACTTTGCCAAAGACTTTGAGGTTTTGCGTTTAGGTACTTAGAGTGCAGTTACTTGTGATATTATTAGTTGTCAAAAGTGTTCTTCTACTGATGTGTTTTGTACCGACCAGATCGCTACCTATGATATCAAAATTATTTGAGAAACTGTTGTTAAAACGTATTAGTTTGATATGTTAATAGGGTACTACTCACCACTCAAAAATTGACCAACTGCACAGAGCAACAGCGCCCGTTAAAAAAATATTTGAAGAAAAGAAATACTGCTCTGTAATATTTCTGGATGTTTAGTACGGGTATGGGGTATTTGGGACTTATCTACGAGCAAACTGCTACTGCCGAACTAGCGTCAAGTGCTGCGTTAAGATCTTTTCAAAAAAAAAAAAAGGAGAAGCAAACCTCTCGGGGCGGGAGTTCCCCAGAGTAGTGTCTTGGAAATACTCGTGTATCTTCTCTATCAAGCTGACATCCCAACAACAAGGACAAAAAATAACAACAAACATGTCAATTTTGCGTTTTAGCGAAATGAAACAACATGTTACATACATCAACATCAATCAATTGTATTGTTTAGTCGGAAGATACTCCCAACTTGACTTATAATTAAAGCGAATTGTTAATCAATAAATCATAAAGTCAATTTGGCCCTATGCAGTATAGTAGCCCAACGCTGCCAAAACAAAGTTTAACACGAATAAGCCAAGACAACACCAAATCGATGTTTTCGAAATTAATTGAATGTATGAATTTATTCTATATTTCGCATTAAAACGTGAAATAAGGCACTAAATCGCAGTAGCTTGGAAACAGTATAGGTGTTGGGCAATAGGAACGAAATTAGAAGAATAAGCGAACTAAACGATATGCACATATAAATTAACTTCTAACTTTAACTAAAATAGGTTAATTTGAGAAATAAATATTGATGTATTATTGATGTATTTAATAGCCCTGCTTGACTATTGCAAGTACAAAGGAATAGTTAAATAATATTAATTTGTAAATTGAGACTATATTAAGTATATCTAATGTAAGATTTAATTAACAGAAACAAAATCATGGGTTGCACTAATTTTATTATGTAATATTTTATGTTTTAAAAGTGTGTTGAATCTTATTCCATCGATATATTTGTTTAATTTTGCGATACTATTTAAAGCCATTACGGATTATTAACAATATCTGTAGAGAAAGTAATAATCAATTAAATTATAGTAATAATATATAATGAATATAACATATCAAAAGGAACAATTCGTTCAATAAACCTGATGAAAAATAAATCCGGTTTTACAGCCTTTATATACCAAATTAAGGTTCCCTATATTTTTCTTCAGAAAATTAGCAAAGCAGCCGATTGATTAACCTGAACTTAAGCTTCACTGAAAGAATAATTGGTCTAGCAGCAATAAAATATAGATTAATTTTCGTATTTTTTAGCTAATTCATTTTCTTTGGATCTTTTCCATCGTATGTAAGGTCTAGAAACAAGTGATTCAACAAGTGTATAATAGTTATTATATGAATGTTATATAAAAATTTGAACCATGCATTTTCTTCGATTACTTTTCGTCCTTCATGCCGTTCTTAGTTATTTACATTAAACACCAGTTTTAAATCTGTAAACCAAAACGGACAATCGTGCATGACAGAGCAGCATTATAGTAATTTTCTGAACTATTTGATTTCGGAAGCACATATTTTCAAAATAAAACAACGAACGAGAATAATGAATTTTAGTATAACTGAAAAGTGATATATTATGTGTAGAAAACCACCGAATTTAATGATTATTTTAGGTTGTTTATGACTTCTTGGAACGCTCCAGTAATGATTTGAGGAAATGACTACTAATATAAAAGATTACAAAATTTAAAAGATTACTAATATCATCGAAACATTTGTAAGTTTATGAGTGTGATTTATTTATTATAGGTCTATCATTAAATACAATTTTCTAAATTAATCTATTATGAACTATCGGGCCAATTTTTAACATAAATGTCATCTCTATACTGCAATTATGGAAACATAATAATATATGTATGTATGATAATTATATTGTGATCCAAAGGGTAATAATGAAAATGTGAAAGTATCCGGTCTGTTACAATAGAGTTTCACGCACAAAATGGCGAAGGTACATAATATACTTGCCCTATTATTAAAATTGTCTATTAGTAACTATAAATAATAACTATTCCTTTTTGCAATGTTTACTTTGATTTAGTTTAGTTGTACTGGTTGGAAACATGTTAATTTTATTTAAAATCAAAACATTTATTAATTGAGAGTATGGCTGTTCAAAAATTATGTTGTTTGGATAATAATTTGGATTTCATAATAATAATTCAACTTTCATCAAAATTGCTATATACAAGAAGATTATGTAGATAATAGTCCTGCAGCATTATGCCATCCTACTAGAAACAAACGAGGAAAAAAACATAAAATCGGTTGCATTTGACCTGATTTATTGGTTTTAGATCACCCAAAACTTCGAAATGATCACTTCAGCGACTATAAACTCTGAATATTACGATAATAGGAAATATAACGCATTTTAATATTTTTTTAACAATCGTTTAGAAATATACAAAGCATCAAAAATATCAATTGCTAAGTAAATGAGAGAACTAACTATATATGTATAAAACTAGACCAGCATAAAATATTACATGGTATATAGGAAATAAACTACATAAATATCTACTTAATGAAATAATATTAACCCGACTTAACGTGTCAAGTTACACGAATAAGCAATAATGAAGTTTTATTGAAATTGAGCGTTAGTGATTATAAATTTTGAGTTATCGTATGTGTTCAGCACCCACAAGATCTTGACCCTTAGCGAATTTTGCATCATGATTTTGACCTGGACCAGTACAATATCCAACTAACCGAGAGACCAAATTAATATACCATTTATTACCTCCGTTTTTTCCTTAACTTTTCTTCACAATGTTTGCAAGAGCAGTTTTGTCTGAAAAACAACTTCCATCTCTCTCCTAGTTTATCCCTGTACTGATATATAGCCTATAATGGATTACTTATTTGTGTTTTTCCTTATAATCAAAGTACGTGTACATTATAAATCATGTATTAAATAATATGTTATATATTAAAGAATTAAAATCACCACACTAACTAGCATAAATTTGTCTTCTACCTACTTTTTTGGCAGCAAATAAAGAGTAGGATAGCATAAAAACAACAAAGAACAACAACAACTTTACTAAGACTTAACATGGCCAAGGTTTTTAAGATAATCCTTCCTTGTACCGACGTTAAAAACTAAATCTGCAATTGTAAATTCGCATTAGAAATATGCTTACTGGAATATGTTCATATGAATGTGCTCTAGCACAAGTCATCGATGTCTGCAAGAAACTCAAGAATCAAATATTATTTAAAATATTATTAATGTCATAAATTTCGAAGACCCAGCGCTTCTTCAAGCTACCGTTTTCTTTTGACATAAAAACGTATCCTGTCATATATTTATTAGTGGCAGCCCGCTTGATTTACGACTCCGCTTTCATTATTTTTATGTAAAATCGAATAGCTAGCGATGATTAAAATTATTGCACAAATAAAAAGTACCGTGAACGTTATAGTTTTGGTTTATTCAAAAACTTTTTTGGTTGATAGATTATCTGCTAATGTAACATACGACTTTGTATTACGTGATTATACAATAGAAACTTAACATAGAGGAAGAGTAAAACTCCATAAAAATCTATTTTCTACAAATTAAATCCGGTTTGTGTTATTATTCTACGTAGTGAATATTAACAAATAACCTTTAGGTATCTACATAAAAGGAAAGAAACCATTTGAACAGGAACTTGAGCCACCTGAGAAAAAATGTTGGAAATGTATGAAATATGGTGTATATTTTATAATTTGAAGGCAAATTTAGGCTGTACTGTATCAACAATAAGAATACTAATATTCGTATGGGTTTGGTTTGATATTATGTCCTTCTGATTTTTTTTCAAATCTTCAGTTTCGGTAAGCTATTATTCAATTATACTGATTGTGCAGGATTGATTATGCAAGGAGTTAGCAAGGAAAATAGATACAAAATCGATCAGAATGCTAATTCTAAAAATCAAACTTATTTAAACTAACTTTCAAAAAAGTCTTTTTACTTTCCGTTTCGACTGCAATTTTCTTCCTATTTATTTTTAATGAATTATCATTAAGGATAATCGAGTCCGTAGAATCTTAATCAGATAGGTATTTTGACGGGTCAAAAATTATTTATTTGATTTTTGCCAATTAATTTATTCGACATTTTTATTCGGCGCCAATTCTTTAATTTATAGCTCATGGACTATAAAATTTTCAAAAAAAAACCTTAAACAAACAATTAATATTAATATTTATATTACGACAATATTAGCTTTATTTTGTTATTTAACATACATTCTAGGAGTGTTATATAAGTATAAACAACAACATAATTTAATTTACCAAAAGTAATTAATATTCCTAAATCCCGATATTTTTTTTTTATAAAGAATGTTTTTAAGGATATATGGAATAAGTGGAAAATTAATCCATATATTTACATTCGCACTTTATCGCTGTACATCATTGTGAAGTTTATTGGTTGCCATTATAATTATAGTTTTATATTGCCTATAACGTAATTTTATATATATTTTTTGGTTAAAAATTGTATGTACATGTTGATAAAATTTACGCTAAAGGTTTGAAAACTATAAAAATATAATATAATTTTAAAATAGTTGCCACTGAAGATGGTTGAATATTTGTTAAGTATTAATCAGATAGGTATTTTGCCGGCTTGGTTGGCATAGTGGTAAAGGCGACAGGACGGTCAACCTAATATTGTGATAGTCGGGGGTTCGAATCCTGCTGGGGCGTGGTTTGTAAATTAATGCTTGTGATTGCCCTAGGCAAGAGTATAAAATAAGATCCGGAAAATAAACTCAGTCACACCAGTAACCAAGCTGGGTAAGACCGGATGTCTTCTTGGATGATTTCTAAATTGGTCACTCACCAGTCGGTAGACTGGTGAGTGACCAATTAGTAGTTTGGAGCCCACGTTAAACTGTAGGGCCAGTACAGATAAACACTCGTTGGTAAAATGAAGACTTTAAAATATTTTTAAAGAAATATAAAAAATAGATATTCTGTTAGATCGAAAATAATTTATTTGTTTTTTTTTTCGAATTCAGTGTTTCGGTATTTTAATTAGGCGTAAAAATTTAATTTATAACTCTTGGATATGAAATATTCACGAAAATGTTAAATATACAATTAATCTTAATATGATGCACATCACTCTAAAATGTATTTCGTTGTAATTGTAATTATATATTAATATTGGTTATAACGTATTTGTTATATATATTTAGAGTCGACGTTTTACTTTCAGAGAGTAAAGACGTGTTCGGAGAGAGGGTCAGTGAAACGAAACAAAAGTGCAACACCTGTCTCACAAATGCGGCGTTAAAAAAAGTCTAACAATAACATTTTAAGGGCTGGTGACAAAGTGAAAGTGCAATCGGAAAAAAAGGTCAGTACCGTAAAAAATAAACCTAAAACGCCATAAAAGGTTAAGGATCGAAAACTCAACATCTGGAATACAAATGCAGCGTAGGATAATTTGAAACATAAAAATAAAAGTAATATTTCAACAATACATAAAAAAAATATGGTGAAGAACACTGCACAAAAAACAGATAAAATGGAAATATCGACATCAGGCATCAGGCAACCAATATGCAAAGACAAATAAATGCCCTTCAGCTACAATTAAATAAACAAAGCTCTGAGGACAAGGAGAAAACAACGAAAAACTACCAAGCCAACAAAAGCAGCCCAATTGTTACATACGAAACAGATGAAGAAGAACTGCAGAAAGAAGTAGGCTGGATAATGCTTAAAAATAAAAAAAGAAACGCAAATCAATCCCCAGGGTCTTCACCATAACAAATAAAAATAAAACAATATAATGAACAAAATAAAGAAATTAGAATGCCCAGGCCACCCTCAATTATCGTAAGTAATGTTACCGACTTTGATTTGCTATACGAAACACTGAGGTCCAACTATATAGTATTCAAAGTAACGGTACTAAATAATGGACAAATGAAACTGAACGCCGAATGTCGTAAAACATTGACAAAAATAATAAATTGTTTAGAGTTACTGAAACTGCAATGACACTCTTATAAAGACAAACAAACCAGAGTCATCAAAGTTATGACAAGAGGGCTTCCATCAACAGCGAAAAGTGAAAAAATTACCGCAGAACTAAACCAAAATGGGCTTAAGTGCTTAAATGCGACAAATATTAAAAAAAAAGAAAAGATTAAAAATAACAGAGGAGAAATTTTAGCGCACAAGAAGCCATTACCTCTATTTATGTTAGCCTTTGAACATGATATGGACACAAAAACCATTTTTGGTATTAAAAGAATTAAATACGGAATCTCTAAAAAAATCGAACTTAATACCGCAATGCAAAAGATGCCAATTGCATCGACACATACAGACGTTCTGCAGAAAAGAACCTAGATGTGTAAAATGTTCAGGTAAACACATCACCATAAAGTGTAGAAACCCCAAAGAAGCTAAGCCGAAATATGCAAATTGTAATGAACCGCATCCGACAAGTTATAGACGATATATAGGTGTTACACTACAAGCGAGGGGAATTAGAGTAGCTCAAGTTAAACCTCAAGAAACAAAGAGTGAAAAGAAAGCACCGAAAAAAATACAACAACGTTAATGGTGAAATGATATATGCCCAAAGTATAAGTCAAAATAGCACCACCAACGAATAGCTACTTAAACTAATAGGAAAGCTGGACAGACAAGAAAAAGGATCGAATATTTTCCTGAAAGGATTGTAAAACTAGAAATAAAAAACATTAGGCCTGTGGCCCCAAAAACCCGAAATGGCAAACAAAGATATCGGAATAGCAATTTAGAATGCTAATGGAATCCCGCAACATCACGCTAACCTACAAGTATTCTTAGATATGCAAAAAAATAGATATTTTCATAATATCAGAAACCCATTTAACAAAAGAATCCTTTATAAAATTTAGAGGGTATACATTCCACCCATTCATATACACATACATACCACAGATCCTGTTAACACCGCAAGAGGAGGAAGTGTAATAATAATAAAAAAGAGCATTTCCCACCATCAAGAACCCGGGCTCAGTACAGCAGAAAATCAGGTAACAGCAGTAACTATTAAATCAAGAAGATACAAGGTTACAATAGCCGCAATTTATTGTTCTCCAAGATGCATTAAAAGAATGGAAAATTATGGAAATTGTGATTCTGACGTTGAGCGAAAATATAATAAGAAAAGAAAGAAATCCAACGTTAACAAACAAGAGAACAGACTGGAAAGGATTTGCTGAAGAATTGAACAAACCAATTCAACTAAATGTACCCCTCAAGACAACTGAACAAAACTGAAAAGGGGAATACTGGAAATTAAAAACAAAGCCATAAATGATTTTCTGAGAAATTTAACAGATGCTAAAGAAACTGATTACCCACTCTGAAAGGCCACAAAATATCTAAAACGCTCATGTCTACACAGTCCACCTATAAGAACCTATGTGGGAATTGGGCACTTGACAATCACCAAAAAGCAGAAGCATTTGCTGAATATCTAGAAAAAACATTCAAACCAAACGAAACTAATATTGAACTTAATCTGCCGGACATAGAAGCTGAAAATTCGATGATTGAATTAGTCACGCCGAAAGAGTTAACCAAAGTTATTAAAACTGACATTAACCCCAGGAAATCATAAGGCTACGATTTAATAACAGGAGAATTACTGCAAACTACCAAGAAAGGGAATTATAAAACTCGTCAACTTGGTTAAAACGGCATTTAGATTAAAACATGTCCCAGACATGTGAAACATGGCGGCATTATAATGACCCCAAAACCTGAGAAGTGACCAAAGGAAATAAACGCCTATAGACCTATACCACTGCTGCCAGTAATATATAAGGTTTTTGAAAAACTGCTGTTGAAAAGATTAAAACCGATTATAGAGATGAGGTAAAAACCTAATACCAACACAGCAGCTTGGGTTTATTAACAAGCACTCAACAATTGACCAGGTCCACAGAATAACAGATGTTATTGAAAAAGCCTACGAAAGTAAAAAAGTATGCTCAGCTATATTTTTATATGTAGCACAAGTCTTCGATAAGAATTGGCATGAAGCCCTTGTTCATAAACACAGAAAATGTTACCAAAACAACACACCGAACTATTAAAATCATACATTACAACTAGAATGTTTGGAGTCAAACAAGAAGAAGCTTTCTCTACAATAAAAGAAGCTAAAGCAAGTGTACCACAAGGAAGTGTACTGGGACCAATGCTCTATCTATACTTGTAATATACCACAAATGGAAAACATTACGACGGCTACATTTGCTGATGATACTGCGGTTATAGCAGTCGGAGACAATAGTGAAGAAGCCTCACGAAAATTACAACAGCCAAGTGACAATATAAATAACTGGACACAAGCTTGGAAAATAAGAATTAATGAAAGTAAACCCGTATATGTGCAGTTCACCTATAAATAGAGCATAGAAGCACCAATAACATTAAATAACACTATCATTCCATATAGCAACAGCGGTAAATATGTTAGAATGAATCTCGATGGAAAACTTCGCTGTAAGGAACATATAAAGAAGAAATGAAAAGAACTGGAATTGAAAAATAGCGAAATGTACTGGCTAATTGGAAGAAAATCACAATTATCAGTATATAATAAATTGCTATTATATAAGAAAATACTGAAACCTATATGGACGTACGGAGTTCAATTATGGGGATGTTCTGCAAAGAGTAACATAAATTAAATACAAATTTTTCAGAACAAAGTCCTGAGAGGTATTGTGGGTGCACCTAAGTGTTATAGGACTGATTACCTACATCGGGATATTCAGATACCCAGAGTGAGTCAAGAAATCAAGAGGATTGCAAGAGGGCATGAGGAAAGACTCCATTCTCATACGAATATTGAAATGTTGCAATCTTTGAGCACCACCAGAACAGGACACAGACTCAAAAGAATCAAACCATCTGATCTTGTGTAGTGTTGTGTGGTGAGGTGCATATATTAAAAAATTCAGCAGTGACATGTATAAACATTATTTCAACAGAGACTGAGTTAGGGCCGATGAGTCCTCCTAGTTATATACCTAGATTTAAGTTATCATAAAGACAAATTGTAGGTTAGACAGAAACGACAAGTAACAATACATTAATTAAATAAAAAAAAATAAAATAAAAATAATTTTTAGGTTTTTAAAAATTGTGTGTACATATTGATCCAGTACATGCTGGTGCAGTTTATAAAATATAAAAAAAACTGTAAAAGTATAAAAAATTATAGGTAATATTAAATAAAATTTAAAAAGGGTTTAAAATAGTAGGTTTTGGCATATCTTAATTATTTGTCACTGACTGGTGATACATATTTAACCTTTTCTACTCTTTCTCGCAAAATGATGCCGTGTCGAAATAACGACCTTAATTTGGCAGCTATCCAGTCATGTCAAATCTCTAACTTTGAATCAATATCAAATTATGTCGAACATTAGTATCAGGTAATAACATGTATCCAGATAATTCGCTAGTGTTTAATACTGTAATGAAGAAATAATTTTATCATTCTAAGAAATTCACTTTGTTCGCAGAAATGAAACATACATTTCAGTGCAATTGTTTTAAAATTTATTTATTTATTGTACTATTATTTTTTCAAACTTCAATATGTTTGTTCTAATAAAATTCCAATTTATGAATCACAATATGATAGTAGGGGATCCTGTAAAAATGTTTCTTTTCACAAATCAGTATTACCCTTTCATAATTTCACGTGTTGATAAAATATTGCTTTTTGAAGGGAAAAAAATACAGTTGAAGCAAAAACTTGGCTTGATGTCGAATTTTCGGACATTGCCCCAGGAAAACCAACCATCAGGGATTGTAATGCTAAGTTTAAACGAGGTGAAATGTGCACCGAAGACGGTGAACGCAGTGGACGCCCAAAAGAGGTTGTTAGCGAAGAAAACATTAAAAAAATCCACAAAATTATTTTGAATGACCGTAAATTGAAAGTGAATGAAATAGCAGACACTCCAAAGATATCATCTGAACGTGTATACCATATGATTCACGAATATTTGGGTTTGAGAAAGCTCTGTGCAAAGTGGGTGCCACGCAAGCTCACTTTTGACCAAAAACAATAACGAGTTAAGTCGGTGATTCGGAGCAGTTTTTGAAGATGATCAATCATAATAAACCCGAACACCGATATGTGATAATGGATGA
This sequence comes from Rhynchophorus ferrugineus, assembly GCF_030347505.1. NCBI lineage: Eukaryota > Metazoa > Arthropoda > Insecta > Coleoptera > Curculionidae > Rhynchophorus > Rhynchophorus ferrugineus. The sequence goes on from NW_027472583.1 coordinate 39,011,607, forward strand.
AACATGGCTCCATCATTTCACTCCGAAGTCCAATCGACAATCATCCAGGTGGACTGTACGCTATGAAGACGCTTCAATGCGTGGGAAAACGCAACAGTTGGCTGGCAAGTTTATGGGGGTCTGTATTTTGGGATACACATGGAATAGTTTTCATTGTTTGAGGGATGAAAACGCCGAAAAACGGTCGCATTTGAAGGAAACGGAAGTGCTGCTTCACCAAGACAATATACCGTGTCACAAGTCAGTGAAAATAATGGCAAAAATCCATGAATTGGGCTTCGAATTGCTTTCTCATTGACCGTATTCTCCAGATCTGACCCCCCGTGACTATTTGCTGTTCTCAGATCTCAAAAGAATGCTCGCTGGGAAGAAATTTTCGTCGAATGAAGAGGTGATTGCCGAAACTGTGTGCCTATTTTTGAAGCAAATGACAAATCCTACTACGAAAATGGTATCGAAAAGTTGGAGGGTCGCTATAATCAGTGAATCACCCTTAAAGGGATTTTTTTTTCCAATTTTCTAATTTTTCCAAAAAAATTTGTTTTACTATGGTAAGCCGGGGAATTTCAATTGACCTACTATTTGCACATGCATACACTTAATTTTGCTTATATAAAATTAAAAAATAAAATTAATTATTTTAATTTATAAAAAATGTATTTAGATATTAAAAATGTTGGTAATATATCTGTTTAAAAATAAATCATTGGCGTTAAAATAAGTATGTATTGCTTGTAGCAGTTATTACAGTAATGCAGAATATAATTTCTGAAACTAGAAAACTGTCATTATAAACTATAAAATGTATTTCAACCCACTATACAAATTTATATAGATAATATTAATACAGTTATTGAAGAACTTGAATCCATTAATTCCGAATCCATTAATAAAAGTCAATACCGATATCAAAACTGACAAAAGCTTAACAAGTTTTTAACATTTTTCGAAATTAATTAGCCGTAATCTTGGAGCTTATCGAAAAGCGTATTGATCCACATCTGGTCTGCTTTTGATCATTGTAACAATCAGCTTCGGCGGATTTACATTACAGGTGAATTAAAATAATTCTACAAAATTTTAACATCTATGATTTGATGAAACAAGCCCTATCGTCGTATGTCAAATCATCTAAAGAAAATTATTTAAATAAATATTATTTACTTTAATACTTTAATTGTTAAATTTAATTCGGCATTTAATTCGGGTTTTCACTTTACACCATGGTTTAAAAAGTGTAAAGTAAAATAGTGTTTATAAACGCTCCAATTAATACTATAACACACTAACTCTCTGTTATTTCTTTAAATTAGTTTGCTGGAATATAATGGTAGGAGTTTGTTAAGAAAATATCAGTTTTTGTGGAAACAGTTTACCTGTCATTTCGGTATGATTTCGATATATTGCATGTCTAAAAGTATTCCGCCTGAAAGTCTATGGTGCAGGTTCGAAAGTGCACATTCGCTTTCGCGAGATAATTTACGACATATTGTTTATTTTATAGAGTTTTGGCGTAAATTTCGAAAATCGTAAATACCGACGCGAGTTTTGTCGATAGTCTTTTAACGGTGAACTCTTCGTAGATGGTTTCGTAAGTGAAGGTGGCTTTTTTGCTTTTAATAGTTTTCTGTCGTTTGTTTGTTAACGACTCTTAACTAATGAACGAGAGGTTGCGGTTCGTTTTCTATCTACGCCGCTATATTCAATAATCCCTAAGGTATACGCGGGATCATGTTGCTAAATGAAATAATTTTCAACAAGGAATTATATCACTATAAAATTTAAAAAAAAATTAAATAAAAATCGAACCTGTTATTCAATATTTATTTCAATTTATTTTGGATCTTTCTAAGTATTATCCTCTGATACAACGTCGTTACCTCAAAATAACATCCTTAATGCGGAAATTAATTGATCAAGGCCATAGAACGGTCCTTGTACCACTGATATATTGTCTGTGACAATATATTATACTATACTTCTACATTCTATTATACGCCGCTAAATTGACAGTTAATGGATCTATTTGATTGTCTGCATATTGAAGGACTGTGTTAAATAGCTATAAGTATGACAATTTTAAAATATTTTGAAAATGTTCATACTTCATATTTCTTTATAATTGGCAGCGTGACCTTTTTCATTGCACAACAGGCATGTCGCTACACTATTGCGTTGTTTTCTGCACTGGGTTGTGTGATGTTTACCGGCACATTTCACACATCTTGGTTCCCTACTGCAAAAATTTTTAGTGTGTCCAAGATTTTGACAGTTTGTGCAGTGTGGTATATTATTATTTTTCTTCGGAGTTTCCACTTTTATCCTACAGTCTAGTAAGTTATTTATGTCATATATATTTTTGTTTTTTTTTGTTTTTGTATCATGCCTACGTAGAACAACGGAAAAGTTTAAATTTGTTTTTCACCATTTACATTAGTTATTTTTTTTGCTATAGGCGTGACGATCACTACTTCGTGCCCGCAAGCCGGTAATTCCGATTTAATATCGTCCTGATTTGTTGTGGACGGTAATCCTATAATGACTACTCTATACCACTTATCACTTTTTAACTGATAAGTGTGGTATTCGAGTTTATTGAAGGAATTTTTTTCTTCATCCCAATGAGATGCTTTTTTTACATTCCTGTAGTCCGTTTCATTACTAAGGGTTACGTTAATATCATCGTTAGACAAAGCTTTAAAACTGCACCCGGTCAGAGGCTACTCCCTTTATTTGTGATCCAAGTAAATTAAAACTGCCAACGTTGCTTACCTTGATCGGAGGGACCAGAGGGATTTTGTCTTCTTGCTTCTTTTTTTTAATATTTATAGCACTTTTTGCGATTGGCGAAGGCGTCATCTCTTCTTCCTCTTTTTAGCCTTCTTGTTTGTTACTTGGGTCCAGTCAGACTGTTCCCCTACCTCTAATGCTAGTTCGTCTTCATCAGTGTAGTAGTTTTCTACATAATTAGTATGCCTTTTTGGTATATCTTACGTGTGGCCTTGCAGTTGCAAACGGATAGCAGCCATATCCTTAGATATTTGCAACAGATGTTGGTTCAGACGCTCGTTATTCGTTCTTAATCCTTCGTTTTCTTTCAATAATATATTCAAATCCATGTTGTTGTCCATCATGTTTTATTGTTATAATTAAATATTTTATTTCACTAACTTTCACTTTTTTCCTTTTTTGGAAAACGTCTTTTGTTTGAGAGCACGTATTTCCTTCACTTTGAGTTGACAGGATGAAACGGCATCCGTACCTGGCAGTTCTTTGAAACCGTTAACCGAAGTTGACCGTAGAAAATATATAAATGTATTTTTATTTGATATTTATAGAGACTCGTTTTCGGGAATGAAAAAACACGTTTTGATTCTATGAGAGTCTGGACCGAACTATTTCAGATCTGCCAAGAAAAAAACACATTAATGTCACGTTTTACGCTGACGACACTACATTAGTTCAAATTCTGGAGGTTGCAAATCAACCCCCTGAAAACCCAGGCCATCATTTTCCATAAGAAGCGTTAGGTACTGCGCGTCTAGTAACTTAAGATCGACACCGCTATAATTCCATCGCTGAATAATGTCACGTACCTAGGCCTCCACTTCGACCGACGGTTCGGTTGGCATTTCCAAATCGAGAAAGCAATACAGAAACGTTCGGGGATAACAAATCTTCTCTAATTTGCCCTTCTAGCTAACTTCCCATCTCAATCAAATGCTTATTTTACAAGATGTTAATTCGGTCCGTACTCCTCCACGGATCGAATGTCTACTTCAAGTTTATTAGATACTACCAGGCCAAACGGCTTCAAATTTTCCAAAATAAACTCCTCAGGAGAATATTAAACGCTCCATGGTTTGTCAGAAATAATCAAATTCATAGGGAAACTACAGAAATCAGGCTCTTCATATCTCAATCATTCCACAAAAATCAACTCAGCTCAAGTTCTTCTGAAAACGCGCTTGTTCGCGAGCTGTTCGACATGCTTGGAGCTTAGCACCACATCACTGCTAAGGTCCCCCCCTTTTCCAGGCTGAAACGGCCTCATCCGTCGCAACAGTCATAACTTTTGCTCCCATACAACAGCATCCAGTTGTGTGTTAACTCATTTTGGCGAATCAATAGAATCGCCGGGTCTTCATACCCAATAACGGCTGCCCGATCAGCGGGTGCCATATCTCCAAATTTAATGCAATAGCAGTAGCGATCCATAGGGGCCAACTGTGAGGAGGTTTCGGTTTAGTGTATTGGTAAGCCCATAATCAGTCCCACATAACCCGGTTCAACTTGTCACTCCAGGGCAAGTCTCCGCGGCCAGGTATGCGTCATGCATTCCACCGCTTGATTTTGGGCTAGAACAAAAAAAAACAACGTAAAACTTTGTTTGCTCTTATATGAACATCTGGACACATCTGGACTAAAGTTATAGTGTCAAGTAACGGTAAGAATGAGCAGAAAGGGGGATACTGGCTGAATGAATTCAAATTTTACCATTACCTTCTGGAGTTTGTTCAAATGTCGATGTTACTTGCTTCGAACACCCTGGTTGTTGGCCTGGAACGATGGAAATAGGCACTACAAATATAGTAAGACAGTTTAAAAATTATTGGTAACAATTATAAACAGAATTGTGACTGACTCTTTCAATTTACCCTCTATATCAATTTGATTTTGATCCACTCCCATTTGTACATATCTGGGCTCGTGGTATTATTTTCACCATCACTAAATTGTTCATAACTTCTTAAAGAAAAGTCTAAATGTATTACAAAAATCTCTGACATGGTAACGATCATATATCTGTTTCAAAACTGTTTTTGAAAATTCCTTCCTAAGTGTAAACTTTATCATACAAATCACCATGATGATAAAGAACATGGAGGTACAGCCATAATTATTCGAGATTTATATCGCATTTCGAAAAAGGAAATTCTGCAAAGACAACCTGCAAGCAACTAGTATAACCATAGAGGAAGCCCATGGACCATTAACAATGTCTGCGACTTATTACCCACACACACATAACAACAAAGCAGAACACTTTCAAGAATTCTTCAGTACGCTAGGTAATACTAATAGTATGCTAGATTTATAGTCGGAGGAGATTACAATGCAAAAAATTTAATGTAGGATTCAAGAATAATAACCTCAAAAGGTAGAGAACTCCTAAAAGTAATAAAAACAGATAATTTACCACATATCTCCACTGGCGATCCATCATATTGGCCTTCAAACAGAAATAAAAAACCAGGTACTATAGATTTCTGTATTACAAAAAAGTGTTATGCAGAATCATCTTTCGACCTGTATTCTGATCATTCACCAATAATAGTAACACTTTCTTCAACAGTTACGATGAAAGTTAAACCCCCTTCTCTGTGCAATAATAGAACTAACTGGCCCTTATTATAAATAGTCCTTATTATAGAAATAGCTGCAATGAACGTTACAAATATACAGAAGGCAGCATATTCGGCGACTTATAACAGTGAAACATTTTCAAGACGATATACAAATATATCATGTACAATACAGAAAAAGATAGCAGAAAAAAGAAAGTTACGACGGAATTGGCAAAACAAAGGACTGAAAAGAATAAAAGAAAATTTTATAGGGCAATAAAAAGCTGAAAGAACTCATCCTAAATGAATAAAACCATTCAAGAATACCTAGATAATTTGACTCCAACTGAGGCTACAGATTATTCGTCCTGGAAAATAACAAAAAAGCTTAAGAGACCCCAGCAGCATAACCCACCTATTAAAACAAACGGAAATAATTGGGCTAGAAACAATAAAGAGAAGGCCGATTTTTTCTCAAAACACTTAAAAATATTTTTTAAACATTTCCAGTCTCAGCTACATAAAGATGACGAAAATAAAATTACTAGCTTTCTTTCACCATTTCAAATGGACTTAATGTAAGAGAAATCAACGGCCAAAAAAGTGAAACAAACAATAATGAGAGAGATTAATATTAAAACAGCTCCTGGTTATGACTTAATTATCGGTAAAATTTTAAAAGGACTATCAGGAAAGGGTATAAAACTATTAACATTTATATTTATTTGCTATGAAATAATTACTTCTCTAGCATCTGGAAAGTAGCTAAAATATTAATTATTCTCAAACCAGGAAAAATACCAGATGATGTGACCACCTACCGGCCTATAAGTTTATTACCAATAATCTCGAAAGTTTTCGAGAAACTATACATAAAGAATACTAATGATGTTATCGATGTTATTCCGAACTTAATATCATAGAGAAATAGAGATTTAACTTAGGAAATTTTGGTGAAATGTTTCGCCACGTCCAACATGTAGATGTTGCTATCTTTAACATATTGCTTATTTTATTCGCTTTACTAATGCCATTTTCAATGTGCCCTATATAGAAAGCAGTGTGGTTAGGTTTTTATAACCTATATATTATTAATTATTATATAAAATAATTATTATTTTATTTTATTAGTATATACCAGTCGGTAGTTGAAATGCATTCTTGTTCTAGGAATTATTGGGTGGCCGGATGTACAGATAGTGAGGAAATGCACCATCGTTTTTCGTTAAATAGTACCCGGCGATCTTTAAGAAATTAATAGAAAACATTAAAAATCCTAAACTGGTTGGGTTAAACATGAAACAGATTTATGAGCGTTACCATTTTTTTAATAACATTTTTTTAGATACGCTTAGTACAATCTTAATTTTTGATATACTGCACATACATCTGATATATATCTGATATATACACATCCTTCATAATTGGCAGGGTGACCTTTATCATTGCGACAACACGCATGTGGCTACACTAATGCGTTGTTTTCTGCACTGAGTTGTGTGATGTCAACTGGCACATTTCACATATCTTGGTTCCAAACTGCAAAAATGTTTAGTGTTTGTAGTGTGTAAATAAATTAAAATTGCCAACATTGCTTAAGTTGATCGGAGGGGGCAGAGGAATTTTGTCTTTTTGCTTCTCTTTTTTAATGTTTATAGCACTTTTTGCTATTGGCGAAGGCGTCATCTCTGACTTCTTCTTCTTCTTTTTATCTTTCTTGTTTGTTATTTCGGTCCAGTCAGACTGTCCCCCTACCTCTAATACTAGTTCGTTTTCATCAGTGTAGTAGTCTTCTGCATAATTAATATGCCTTTTTGATGTATCTTGCATGTGACCTTGCAGTTGCAAACGGATAGCTGTCATATCCTTAGATAATTGCAACAGTTGTTGGTTCGGACGCTCGTTATTCATTCCTAATTCTTCGTTTCCTTTCAGTAATATATTCAAATCCATTATGTTGTATTGTTATAATTAAATGTTTTTTTTTCACCAAATGTCACTTTTTTCCCTTTTTGGAAAACGTGGAATGTCTTTTGTTTGAGAGCACGTATTTACTTCACTTTGGGTTGGCCGTTTCATCGTATACCTTACCTGGGAGTTCTTTGAACCCGTTAACCGAAGTTGACCGTTAAAAAATATATAGATGCATTTTAATCTGATATTTATAGAGACTCGATTTCGGGAAGGAAAAAGCACGTCTTGACTCTATGAAGGTCTGGACGGAACTATACGTTATATATATGACATGTAAAAAAAAAATGTATTAAGTGATCGCCTTTGTAAAATGATATCTTATTAGTTAAGTCTTATTCTAAATTTTTATATATGTACTGTAATAAGACCGAAAGACGTTAAACGTTTCAGTTTACGTACTTCACTATCACAGCGCAAATTAGGTGATTAACAAGCATATTGGATTGCACTATTATTCCTTTAATCACACAAACACTTTAAATTACGCTCAATGCGGGTTGTAGAGATATATCGAGTAATATTACTTCATTGGAGATATAGTAAAGAGCATGGACAATTCCATGCAATACTTTAGTTTGGAACCGTTGTATAAAAGCTATATTAAGCTCGTTGGTATAGCCGCATAATTCGTATAGCAGTATCTTGTAATCTAATGATACCTTGGATTTGCACTAGGTGAACAAATGTATTTCAAATAATTTAAAGTCGACGTTTGACTTTCACAGAGTAAAGACGTATTCGGAGAGACGGTCAGTGAAACGAAACAAAAGTGCAACATCTGTGTCACAAATGCGGCGTTAAATAAAGACTAAAAATAACATTTTAAAGACTGGTGAAAAAGTGAAAGTGCGATCGGAGAAAAAGGTCAGTACCATAAAAAATAAATGCAAAATGTCATAAAACCTTAAGGGTCGAAAACTCAACATCTGGAATACAAATGCAGCGTAGGATAATTTGAAACATAAAAATAAAAGTACTAGTTCAACAATACGTAAAAAAATATGGAGAAAAACACTGCACACAAAACAGATAAAATGGAAATAACGAGATCAGGCGTATCACATATTGCATTTTTGAATCTAGAGAACACAACTAGAGCACAGAATGAACAGGTACTCTACAATGCGTGGATGAACGAAAAGTCTAAAACAAATAAATGCACTCTAGCTACAACTAAATAAACAAAACTCTGAGGGCAAGGACAAAACAATGATAAACCACCAAGCCAACAAAAGCAGTCCAATTGTTACATACGAAACAGATGAAGAAGAATTGCTGAAAGAGGTAGGCTGGATAACGGTTAAAAATAAAAAAGAAAAGCAAATAATTCTCCAGGAACTTCAACACAGCAATAAAATATACTAAAAGCAAAACAAAATAATAAACAAAATAAAGACATTAGAACGCCCAGGCCACGCCCAATTATAGTAAGTATTGTTACCGACTATAACTTGCTATACGAATCACTGAAGTCTATATAGTATTCAAAGCAACGGTACTAAACAATGGACAAATAAAACTGAACGCCGAATATCGTACAAAATTCACAAAAATAATAGATTAGTTAGAGTTGCTGAAACTGCAATGGCACTCTTATGAAGACAAATAAACCAGAAACATCAAAGTTATGGCAAGAGGGCTTCCATCAATAGCTAAAATTGAAAGAATTATCGCAGAACTAAACCCAAAAGGGCTTAGATGCTTATGCCACAAATATTTAAAAAAAAGAAAAGACCAAAAATAACAAAGGAGAAATTTTAGTTCACAAGAAGCCATTACCTCTATTTATGTTAGTCTTTGAACATGATACGGACACAAAAATCATTTTTGGTATTAAAAAAATTTTAGGGGTCGAAATAAAAATCGAACTTTTAAAAAATAGATATAGATGCCTTATATCATAAACCCATTTAACAAAAGAATGCTTTATGAAATTTAGAGGATATACATTTTATCATACCATACATCCAGCTAACACCGCAAGAGGAGGAAGTGTTCACTACAGGAGAAAATCAGGTAACAGCAGTAGGTATTAAATCAAGCAGATACAAGGTTACAATAGCCGCAATTTATTGTCCATCAAGATACAATCAAAAAAAGGAAAATTATTTGAATGTCCTAAGCAACCTGGGAGAGAAATTTATAATTGGAGGTGATTTCAATGCAAAAAATACAAGATGGGCATCCAGAATGACAACAACTAAAGGCAATGAACTGCATAAAGCAGCTGCTGAACTAAGATGTAGTTACATGTCAACTGGAAAACCAACTAATTGGCCGACTGATCAAGGGAAAACTCCATACCTGTTAGATCTCTTCATAGTAAGAAACATAACATCCAGCTATATAAAAGTCGAGGAAAAGATTGATCTAAGTTCAGATCATACGCCAGTGATTCTGACGTTGAGCGAAAATATAATAAGAAAAGAAAGAAATCCAACGTTAACAAACAAGAGGACAGACTGGGAAGGATTTGTTAAAGAATTGACCAAACGAATTGAACTACAGGTACCCCTCAGGACAACTGAACAATGACATTTTGAAGCGTAGTATTTCGTAATAGATATTCAACAAGCTGCTTAGAATAATACCCCAGAAATTAAGAGTACAACTAAAGGAATTAATTATCCAAAAGTACTGAATGAAATGGTAGCTGCAAAACGTAAGTTACGAAAAAAATGGCAACAAAACAGGACACCTGGAAATAAAAATAGTTTAAACAATATAACCCAAAGACTGAAAAGAGAAATATTAGAAATTAAAAACAAAACCATAAATGACTATCTGAGTAATTTAACAGATGATAAAGAAACTGATTACTCACAAAAGTGGAAAGAAACAAAATATTTAAAGTGCTCATGTCTACACAGTCCACCTATAAGAGACCTATGTGGGAATTGGGCACGTGACAATCATTAAAAACAGAAGCATTTGCTGAGTATCTAGACAAAACTTTCAAACCAAACGAAACTAATATTGAACATAATTTGCCCGGCATAGAAGCTGAAAATTCGTTGATTGAATTAGTTACGCCGAAAGAGTTGACCAAAGTTATTAAAACTGACATTAACGCCAGAAAATCACCGGGCTACGATTTAATAACAACAGAATTACTGCAAAAACTACCAAGAAAGACAATTATAAAACTCATCACCTTGATCAATACAGCATTTAGATTAAAACATGTCCCAGACATTTGGAAGATGGCGGAAATTATAATGATCCCAAAACCTGGGAAGACAGCAAACGAAATAAAAGCCTATAGACATATATCACTGGTACCAATAATATCCAAGGTTTTTTGAAAACTTCTGTTGAAAAGAATTAAACCGATCATACAGAGAAAAAACATAATACCAACACACCAGTTTGGGTTTATTAACAAGCACTCAACAATTGACCAGGTCCACAGATTAACATTAATAATGTTATTGAAAAAGCCTACGAAAGTAAAAAAGTATGTTCAGCTATATTTTTAGATGTACAGACTTAATAGCTTTCAATAAGGTTTGGCATGAAGGCCTTATTCAGAAACTACAGAAAATGTTACCAAAACAACACACCGAACTATTAAAATCATACATTACAACCAGAATGTTTAGAGTCAAACAAGTAGGACAAGTCAGTAGTGGGACTGAATATCTGTAGCGAGACCTTCAGATACCTACAGTCAGTCAAGAAATCAAGATCACACACGAATATTGAATTACAACTATTGGATACCACCAGAACAGGACACAGACTCAAAAGAATCAAATCATCTGATCTTGTACAGTGCTGTGTAGTGAGGATTAAAAAATTCAGCAGTTCACCAGAGACTGAGATAGGGCCCATCGGCCATTCTCTTAGTTATATACCTAGATTTAAGTTATCATAAAGACAAATTTTAGGTTAGACGGAAACGACTAGTAACAATACATTAATTAAACAATAAATAAATAAAAAAAATTAAGTCCAGGTTGTTTTCATTTATCAAATATAAGCTTCTTCCAGAGTAGGCTTCGATCTGCATACATAGCAATATATTTCGCATCCTCAGTTTGACAGTTTTTGATATTAACTGGTGTGCGTATTCTTCTACACAGATAATGTTACATTTTGTTTCATTTGTTTTAGTATGCCATGCCTTATGATGGGTACCGACCTGAGTATTTGACTCAAGCTGATTCAGACCATTAACAGAAAACACATTCGTACGCAGCGAATTGGGCAACGTTTTGTCATTTTTTCATAGTATACTTTAAAAATTATCGTGGTCCGGAGATTCGGCTATTTTCGGAACTATTCGTATTCGTAGATTCGGTGCAATCTACTACTTTATGGATGTATTTTATTTTAGAAAAACAATACGTTTAATAAGGTTTTTTGAAATTAACTTTTATATTTTGTTTCGAAACAAAAAATATTAATAGAGCAGTTACGTTTTCTAGTATTTAGTATAATATATATCTGTTACCTTTAGATTTGGCAACACCGTATGATAGTGCAAGCCAAGCATTCATCAAAAGAAATGGTGATGTACGGTATTGCGCTGATTAAACGTTGGGCACTTATTTGTTTAATTATTAAAGCGTTTGGTAGGCTTTTTATAAAGTTATATTTTGGCGTTCCTTTTTACTTAAGAAGAAGATCTTTTACTTTAACATTTTAATTTAAAAGGATTACAAAAATAAAGAGTCAAAGTTAAGTTTATTTTCAGCTGTTTCAAATATGATAAATTAATTAAATGACTTAAATTTTGTAGTGTAAATTAATTAATATATCAAGCTTGTAATAATAAACATACTTAGTTGCAAGAGAAAGAAACAGACATATGCAGTTCACCATGAGCTTGCTGCGCAACTAAATCCGATGATTAAAAAGATCATCTGCCTTTTCTGTATCCTCAACTTAATGGTTTTAGTATCCATACATACTGAATTTCGGCGATATCTTTGTCGGATCCATAATACAGATGTTAAACAATCTAATCTCTATTTAAGAATTTGTAAGGCTTTGAAAGTTGGAAGGCACATGACGATAAAGAAAAAAATATTAAAAATATTATTGCTTACAGAATATTTCAGGGAACAAAAAGTTTCAAGAAGTCAAGAAGCTTAATATACAACTGTATAAGGAGTAATTGTCAAGGCAGTAATTTGTATAAAATTATCAATGTGATTATTATCTTACGAATGAATTTTAGGTAGGTTACGATAAGAAAAGAAGGGCTACGGGCAAAAAATTAATTTAAGTGCCTATATAAGTGTGTATATTCTTTTTTTGTTAAGAATACTGTAAGTCTCAATATTGAAGCAAGTACAAGTAGCCAATATGAATCTCAGAATCTCTCTCATCATTTTGACAAGGAAAGAGAGAATTATATATATATATATATATATATATATATATATATATATATATATATATATATATATATATATATATATATATATATATATATATATATATAAGCTAGTAGGAGGGGATCTTCTGGTGCTTTTTCCGGTTTGAGAATCATTATTATTTTTGCTACGCTAGGAAAATAATTAATTTATAGTACTGCGTTACATATAAATTAATACATATTACATTATTCTCCGATAGTTTTTGTAGAAATTTTGCGGTTATTATATCATATAAAAATTAATAAATCATAGAAAGAATACCAGAGAAAAATAGGCTACGAGAGAATTGTCAACAAATAAGTACTGAAAAAAAGAAACTTCAATATGAAATAAAAGAACTGAAAGATTGACTGAAATATCTCCGGCAATAAATGTACCTACCTTACTTCTGCTTGGTTATTATCTTTAAGTGGCCAATAAAATGCAGATATTATTATTGGCGCATATGTTACTTCTATGGTTTTACTGGTTACGTTTGGATTATTTTTCCAAGAGAAAACTTTTTCATAACACCTTCGTCTCTACAGATTATTTTGGCTGTATCTCCTTAAGCTTTATCACCTGGATGTTTTGTTTGAGTAAGCTTATATTTGGAAATTCGCAAATATTGTTTATCTATGAAGTGTGTTTCGAAGGTCATTAGGTCAGTCATTAAACAAATTTATTGACGACGGAGGTGTATAAAACGTATACACTCTCATTGTTTCATTAGCTTACTTTCTCTTGCGTTTCTTCCAGTTAAATTATGTAACTGGAAGTTTCAATAAGTTATGGCGTTGTTTGGATATTTTGTTGTCCTTTATTAACTATTTGAGTTTAAGATATATCTGATAGACTTGGTCAATAGGATAGACTAGATAGTGTGGGCTGTCTTAGGTGTTGTTTTTTTTTTCAAAAATCGTTGGTTTAAAATCGTTTAGATCAAACACATCGAATATAGTTAGAATGAAACGAAAAATTCACCACTATATATGAAATCTTCAAATATTATCACAAACCCCATTAATAAATTGACTACCTCGAGCTTTCGATTAACATATTGTACATTTGCTAGTCTAAAATGAATGGATGATCGAACTTTAAAGCTGAAAGACATCTCAATCAATACATCATTATGTTCACAAAACAATAATTTTTTACCTATATTCTTATATAATAATTCATTATATTTTCCTTAACATTAAATCACTAGGGTGTCGTTGATAGTTTTATATTTTGTTTATTTGATCCATGTCTACTTTTGTTAGCAAATTTAATTATTTCACTGTCACGGTACACTTTTCTATATCTTAGCAAAATGCTATCTAGTTATTCTCTGAATTTCACATTCTTCGACTTTTACTCTCAACAAATTCTAGCTACATCTTAGCTACAAAACAAAATTTAAATCATTACTAAAATATATTATGTTTAAAATAAAAGGCTAACTATTACCAGTTACAGTTTTTGCTACTATTCTTGATGGACAAACCTCATTAATGACTTGAATACTTCCAACTCAGCAAGAATCATTTTCTTCTCTGTTCTTGTTATCATTAAATTTTGGCATATGTTGAAACCTATTCCAGATAGTTGAAAATGATGTTATAAATTCGGCAGCTAAAATTCCCACTATAAATAAAATTGATGCTGTGTAGATTTTATAACTTTTAAAAATTTAACCTTACATTTTGCACTTACTGTTGTTCTTTCCTATTTTAAAATCAACGTATGTTAGACCACCAAGAATTGAATTTACATAAAATACTTGCATAAAATTGCTACAAATACAATTTAATTCAAAAGCGCCATTAGATCGCCAGAGAAATGGAACTCATTTCTAGCGGACCAAAGGCCTTCTATCTTTCTAGCAACTCTCTAAAAGGAACTTTCGCCATCACTGACTACGGGAAGGCCGAGCTCCTCGCTAAAACCTCTGAGACCCAGATGTAACGCCTTCCTCCTGCTCCAAATATAAACGTTGCCGAAAATCATCAGGAAGGCCAACTTAGTTCACTCTCAAGTGCCTCCAAGTCATCTACTAATCCCCTAATTGCTCCAAAATATTCGCGTAAATAACCATGAAGATTGAGAACAAGAACGCCCCGGATCTCGATAATATTTCGCCGAACTAACTGGTATAATCAGCTCCATTCTGAGGCTGCAAAACTTCACATGCATCTGGAATCATGTATTTATTCGCAGTTATCCCCAAAAAAGAGCCAAGTCGTCACCTTCTAACCCTGCAGACCTATCAGCCTATTATGTCCCATCTCCAAGCTTGTTGAAAGAGCAATTATCTGTGGTCTTAACAATTTTATCAAGACAAACAATATGATTCCAGATGTGCAACTTGAGTTACGCCCCAAACATTTAGCCGTTTCTCAGGCCCATCGGCTGGCCGCAAAATTCAAATATCCTTTTGATACATATGAAAGACTTCTAGCGGTATACTTGAACATAACCAAAGCCTTGCCAAGAGCCAAAATTTGGCGGGAAGGCTTAGTGGCGAATTGCAATCGGTTAGGTCTACCTGATGACGTTTCAGGTGAAGAATTTGTCTTTCTCCTGATTTGTTAGGAATAATTAAATTCATAGAGATTCTGTGAACCAAGTTCAAATTCCTCCACTTCACGTTTCTCGTATAATAGATATGTTACCGAGCTGGTCTATATATTAGGATAATAACTCATCCTCCTCCTCGTGCCCTTTTCTAACGCAGCCAGCATTACCTCGTCGCGATCTAACTCAAAATTGTCTCGACCTTCTCCGATAAGCGATTAATTCAGGTGCCGCGAGTTGCATGGCATGTTTCTCTTAATGTTGGTACCGGTTACGGGCACCCACCATTCCAATATTAAGAAGTATCAACAGTTAGGGTTGTGAGATTAGGTGATGGGTGGGATTTAGTGGGTAGCCCAGAGGTAGCCTCCACATAAGCAGTCTAACTCATTTATCCCTGTGGGTCTCCGAGACCAGTTATCCGTAAATCTACTACTCGGTTTCAGACCAAAAACTGTAGGATGAATGGTTATATCCGTTACACATTTTCAAACCTTCAATGTGTATTTCTAGAGTATCGTAAATATACGTCATCACCCCATGTGTAGGTTGGAACTGATGTAACTATTAAATAGAGCGATTTATTCCTAATATTAATTTTTCTGCGATTTTCTAATAATTTATATATATATTACAACATGTATTTCTTGATGTTGTATAATGAAGAGCAATCTGTTAGAATATATCTTAATAAATACATATTATAATATGTAAAAGAGCAATTTCTTATCTTCATATTCATTGAAAAGGAAGAATTAAAGGGTTAAAACTGTTTAGTTTATTAAATGAAAATATGGTATGAGATAAAAATATCAGTGTTCAAATAACTTGGGATAATTTATAATAATGTATAACGCGTTCACGATATGCTAGCTTTTTATCACTGACATAATTAACAGACATGAAATTTAATTAGAAGTGGTGGAACCTGGAATGAACGGAATACATATGGAATTTAATGAAACAAAAGGGAAAATAGGTGTTTGAATTGAATTGAATATGTATATATATATATATATATATATATATATATATATATATATATATATTGACATTTAATAGGAACAGACTTGCTACAGTAATTCGAATAAATCCTTTCGAGGTCTGATATTTTGGCGTCAAAAGTTTTGGAATAATAATTAATTGTTCGGTAATTACAACAATTGACTGACATGACCGGAAATCTTTAATTAAAATTTCTCTTTCCCGCCCATTTGAATCATTTTGGCACTCACGCTTTCCATAAACTATAATAGAGTAAAAGAAATTGTAGCGACTTTGAGGCATGTCGAATTTTACATCGTGGAATAAACGGTCTACAAAATACCCAGAAATATAATCCCAGATGTTGAACTCGGGTGGGGTGCCAGAAGCGCCAACTAGAACCCGACAACGAATAGCTGGCGGTAACCCCGAGACGTTCATCAGGGATGTTATTGAAGGGTATTTCGATTCATTCAGTACTCGACTATCGTTTGATTTAGACGTGCCACCATCGACTGCCCAAGCCTCGTCAACAGGTAACACCGCTGCCATCCGTTCTATCATTTGTATTTTTCAAATTTTTTTATGTAGCCAATAAATAACGGTCACATAATGTAAACACACCACTGTTTCATTTCGTTTTACCTCCATTCACCGAGCCACATTATTTACCCTAAAAAATAGTTTAAAAATTATATTTTAATTAAATTTGTTTTTATAGTATTTTCTATATAATGTTAGAAATGTATTTTATACTTAGCATTTATTAACATACTAAGTGTCTGTCTATTAAAGCATATTGAATTACATGCAAAGTAAAAACAAAATCTAACATTAGCGCATTAAAAATACATTTCATTAAAACTCAGCTCCATTACCTTTCAATAATCAATGAAGTACTAATAAGTGTAAATTACTACGCAAGTGACGTTATATTATTAACAAAGAATCGTTAATAAGATATCTTTATATATATATATATATATATATATATATATATATATATATATATATAATATATATTTGTGTATTAAAACAGAGAATATATAAATAAAACAAATTAATTAATATTTGACTCTTAATGTGTATATTAAAACAATAACGAGCACAATTAGGTAATTTGTGATTTACAACTTAGAGACCTACATTAAAGAAATTTACAATCATTAAACTAACTATAAATTTTTAAAAAACTTAGGTCTATAAAGTAAATTATCAAAATAATTGGTACAAAGTTCAAAGAATAAAATGACATATAGTCACATACACTATTGCATTAAACATTAAACACCGTAATATTTATGAATGCCTTAAAATGTTATCAAATGTACTGTTAATAATTCATAATTTTTTCTGTTTCTACTATATGTTCCACCTATGAATTATGTAGTTTTAATTTAACTATGTACTTTTTCTTATTTTTTTTGCCAGACATCAAATTGAATCAGTTCAATTATTTTTAAAATCTGAATGTCTTTAAAGTTGTGAAAACAGAAGATTCTTGTTATTATCGAGCTTTGTTAAACTATTTTGGAATAAAACTTTCACATATGTCGAGTTTTTCTTACATAACTCTATTTAACTTCTGGTTAAAAGTACACATCAGGACACACAAAATCACATCATAAAATATCAGTTTACTTGACCGCTAGTCTTAATCCTTTTCTATCCAAACTTCCCATAATTCTTTCATATTTCCAACAATACAGGAATAACCGAAATGAACAGAAAACACTGTTTAATGTTAAATAACATCCTTTAATAATAATTTTATCACTCACATTCCAACTTAATATCGTTTCAAAAGTAAAAAGTAAGAATTCGCTTAATTTTATGGAATACTATCCTATACTTTATTTTACTTTATTAGCTTAAAACAAACCTTTAGTCTCAGCGATATTCGATATTAGTACATTACTGTCGGCCAGCCAAATTCTTAAGCCGCACGGCTAACCGCTTGGTTTGTTAATATATTTTGTGTCAAAGATCTGATACCAGGTTACTTGATTAGGGAGGTTTTCGTTTTACAGAAATCTATTTATTTGTAGTGCATGAGTCGCCTTTGAACATGATGCGGACACAAAAACCATTTTTGGTATTAAAAGAATTTTAGGGGTGGAAATAAAAATCGAACCTCTAAAAAAATCGAATTTAATACCACAACGCAAAGGATGCCAATTGCATGGACAAACGGAAATTCTGTAGAAGGAAACCTAGATGTGTAAAATGTTCCGGTAAATATATCACCACAGAGTGTAGAAAACCCTAAGAAGCTAAGCCGAAATGTGCAAACTGCAATGAAGCGCATCCGCCAAGTTATAGAGGATGTGTAGTTGCTAAAACACTACAACAGAGGGGAAATTAAATAGCTCAAGTTAAACCTCAAGAAACTATTAGTGAAAAGAATCAATTGAAGAAATATAACAACGTTAATGGTGAAATGACTTATGCCGTTAGTATCAGTCAAAATAACCAAAGAGACACCAAGGAAGATGGAGCAACCACCAACGAATTGTTACTTAAACTAATAGGAAATTGGACAGACAAGAGAAAATGATCGAATATTTTTCCGAAAGGATTGAAAAACTAGAAATGAAAAACATTAGGTCTGTGGTCCCAAAAACACTAAATTGCTAGTAAAGACATCCGAATAGCAATTTGGAATGCTAATGGAATCCAGCAATATCACACTGCCCTACAAGTATTCCTAGATATGCAAAACATAGATATTTTCCTAATATCAGAAACCCATTTAACAAAAGAATCCTTTATAAAATTTAGAGGAAATACTTTTTACCATACCATACATCTAGTTAACACCGCAAGAGGAAGAAGTGCAATAATAATAAAAAAGAACATTTCCCACCATCAAGAACCCGGGCTAGAGTACAGCAGAAAGTCAGGTAACAGCAGTAACTATTAAATCAAGCAGATACAAGGTTACAATAGCCGCAATTTATTGTCCTCCAAGATAAAATAAAAAAAAGGAAAATTATTTGAATGCCCTAAGCAACCATGGAGAAAAATTTATAATTGGAAATGATTTCAATGCAAAAAATACAAGATGGGGATCCAGAATGAAAACAACTAAAGGCAATGAACTGCATAAAGCAGCTGCTGAACTAAGATGTAGTTACATGTCAACTGGAAAAATAACTTATTGGCCGACTGATAAAGAGAAAATCCGGACCTGTTAGATTTCTTCATAGTAAGAAACATAACATCCAACTATATAAAAGTCAAAGATAATTTTGAGTTAAGTTCAGATTATACGCCAGTGATTCTGACGTTGAGCGAAAATATAATAAGAAAAGAAAGAAACCCAACGTTAACAAACAAGAGAACAGACTGGGAAGGATTTGCTGAAATATTGAACAAACAAATTCAACTAAATGTACCCCTCAAAACAACTGAATAATTAAATTTCGAAGCAGAAAAATTCGTAGTAGATATTCAACAAGCTGCTTGCAATAATACCCCAGAAATTAAGAGTACAACAAAAGGAATTAATTATCCAAAAGAAGTGAAGGAAATGGTAGCTAAAAACGTAAATTACCAAAAAAATGGCAACAAAAGAGAACACCTGAAAATAAAAGTATTTTAAACAATATAACCTAAAGACTGAAAAGTAAATCTGAGAAATTTAACAGATGATAAAGAAACTGACTACTCACTCTGGAAATCCACAAAATATTTAAAGCACTCATGTCTACACAGTTCAACTATAAGAGACCTATGTGGGAATTAGGCACGTGAAAATCACCAAAAATCAGAAGCATTTACTAAATATCTAGAAAAAGCTTTCAAACCAAACGAATATTGAACATAATTTGCCGGACAGAGAAGCTGAAAATTCGAGGATTGAATTAGTCACTCCGAAAGAGTTAACCAGAGTTATTAAATCTGACATTAACTCCAGGAAATCACCAGGCTACGATTACGTACTACTCTTACGATACGTAAGATGAGTATTACTGCAAAAACTACCGAGAAAGGGAACTATAAAACTCACCAACTTGATCGATACAGCATTTAGATTAAAACATGTCCCAGACATTTGGAAGATGGCGGAAATTATAATGATCCCAAAACCTGGGAAGTCTGCTAACGAAATAAAAGCTTATAGACCTTGCTACCAGTAATATCTAAGGTTTTTGAAAAACTTCTGTTGAAAAGAATAAAACTGATCATAAAGGGGAAAACCTAATACCAACACACCAGTTTGGGTTAATTAACAAGCAATCAACAATTGACCAGGTCCACAGAATAACAGATGTTATTGAAATAGCCTGCCTACGAAAGTAAAAAAGAATGCTCAGCTATATTTTTAGATGTAGCACAAGCCTTCGATAAGGTTTGGCATGAAGGCCTTATCCATGAACTACGGAAAATGCTACCAAAACAACACACCGAACTATTAGAAGCATATATTACAACCAGAATGTTTAGAGTCAAACAAGAAGAAGCTTACAATACTTGCTCTAATACTCTACTACAATAAAATAATCTAAAACAGATGTACCACAAGGAAGTGCACTGGGACCAATGCTTTATCTACTCTACACTTGTGATATACCACAAACGGAAAATATTATGATATTTGCTACATTTGCTACATTTGCTGATGATAATGCGATTATAGCTGTCGGAGACAATAGTGAAGAAGCCTCACGAAAATTATAATAGGCCAGTGACAATATAAATAATTGGACACAAGATTGGAAAATAAGAATTAATGCAAGTAAATCTGTACATTTGTAGTTCACCTATAAACAGATAATACAAGCACCCATAATATTAAATAATACTATCATTCCATATAGCAACAACGCTAAATATCTCGGAATGAATCTCGTTGCAAAACTTCGCTGGAAGGAACATATAAAGAAGAAAGGGAAAGAGCTGGAATTGAAATATATTAAAATGTACTGGCTAATTGGAAGAAAATCATAATTATCACTACATAAGAAATTGCTGTTATATAAGCAAATATTGAAATCTATATGGACATACGGAGTTCAATTATGGGGATGTTCTGCAAAGAGTAACATAAATAAAATACAAATGTTTCAAAACAAAGTCCTGAGAGGTATTGTGGGTGCACTCAGATACTATAGGACTGATTACCTACATCGAGACTTTCAGATACCCACAGTCAGTCAAGAAATCAAGAGAATTGCAAGGGGGCACGAGGAAAGACTCCATTCTCACACGAATATTGAAATATTGCAACTAATGGATACCACCAAAACAGGACACAGGCTCAAAAGAATCAAACCATCTGATCTTGTGTAGTGAGGTGCATATATTAAAAAATTCATCAGTAACATGTATAAACATTATTTAACCAGAGACTGAGATAGGGCCGATGGGTCCTCCTAGTTATATACCTAGATTTAAGTTATAATTAAGACAAATTGTAGGTTAGACGGAAACGACTAGTAACAATATATTAATTAAATAAAAAAAAATAATAATTTGTAGCGCATATTAGTTAAAAGTGTTAAGTCTAAAAATTTTTTCTTAATATAAGCTTTAACTGTGCCAAATTTTTTGCATCCAGGCGCCCCTTTTTTAAAGGGTGGCAAAATATTCGCTAAGCCGATTGATATATAGATTTAACAGTTAATTATTGAGTGATGAAACTATAAAGCCAAACCAATTTGGTTTGGTTAAGGCCAATTATAGGCCTATGTCAATATTATGGTAAGTAGAACCTAGTATGTGGCTCCTACTTGGGAAGCACTTCATTGATTGCCTCGAGGTTTCTTGCTCACTTTTACTGACAGTTGCGATGTTATCGGTGGAACTGAATCTATTCATCTCGATGTGCTGCCAGTTGAATCAGTTGCAATGAGTTGCTGATAATCTAAAATAACAAATCATTTACATTTTCTACGTTAGTATCAGTTTCTATCTTAAAAAAATCTTTAAAAACAGTTAAAATTTATAATTTGTAAATGAAATAAATCTCAGAAACATGGGAAAGTTACGAATAAATAACAAAATAGATGGAAATAGAATAAAAGAATATAAACGAATATGTACATAAATAGAAAATAATAAATGCATTAAATAGATTGGAATAATATAAATAGAAAATTGTAATACTCTGTGGACCAACTCACCGTTTGATGAAACTCCGATTCAGCAGCACAAAACACAGCAGAATCAAGAGAATAAAAAAGATAATGTCCATAACTAAAAAAGTGCCCCAGTCCTGCCACGTTCACTGCAGATTATTACTCAAACCATTTTAGACATAAATGATCCAAAATAAAAAAAGTTTGAAAAATTACCAGATGGATTCGTAAATATTATATATATTTGGAACGATTTATAGTTTCCCAGAACGCTACATGTCTTAGTTTGCGATCAAAAATTATCTATAAAATATCAACAAATAAAACTCGCCTTTATAGATGCATACTTTAAGTCACCGATTTTAGTAATGCTTTTTTGATTTGTTTTGATAGATGCAGTATATCGATAAAAATATGTTTTTCTTTACTAAAATCCCCCCAGGGGTTGCGATCCTGGAGTGTTAATCAGAATTGATACTCTGCGACCTCAACATAGGTGTGACCACCCCGGGGCCCCCGTCTGCCTCAGGGGGCTGTGGTTGAGGGATGTAGGCTTTGGTCTGCCATAGTACAGGTGTAACGATCCCGGGCCCCAGTTTTGTGTAGTCCTGCAATGTCCCCTGCGTGTTTTTTATTTTTCCATCTTTTTCAATATGGAAGTACACCATAGAGAGAAACTAGTTACGGTGCTCCAGAACTGGCCGAGGGCGCGGGTGGTCTCGCAGGCCCTGCTCGACCGTTATCCGGCTTTTGCGCAGCACTTTCGGTAGTTGACCAGGCCGGAGGGCAGGTAACAGCTACTGGCACCGGTTTTAAAAGACCCAGGATAGAGAAAATAGAAAGCACAAAATATAGCTCCATGGATTTTGATAAATACTTTGTAATCTCAACAAGAGACGATCGCTAATGAGGCTTTCGCCATTTATAATGCACAAATGCTTTGTAGAAGCTGTGGGTGAGCTTGAGTCGGTCGGAAAACTGAAGAACGGCACATTATTGGTTGTAACTGCAAATTAAAGTTATTCAAATGAAAAGATTGTATGATATAGATATAAATGTCACACCTCACGCCTCGTTAAATTTTTGCAAGGGAGTGATTTATAGCAACGATTTGAAAGTCTGCTCTGAGGAAGAAATATTGCAGAATTTGAAAACCCAGGTAGTGGTCTCTATAAGACGTATCACCACTAGGAAGGATAGTATTATAACGCCCACCAATAGCTAATACTAACTTTTCGTAAAAGCTCTCTCCCTGAGAGAATTAGAGCCGGTTATAGCTTATCTGTTAGGTTATCTAATTTATCTAGTAGCAATACGTGCCTAACCCCATGCGATGTTATCAGTGTCAAAGACTTGGACATATTTCAATAATTTGCACTCTTGAACTTGCTCATCATGCGGAAAAATATCACATGACGAAACCATTTCTATACCACCGCCCATTTGCATCAATTGCGGACAGGAGCACTCTTCTAGATATAGGGGATGTCCAGTTTACAAAGAGGAGCTCGTGATCCAGAAATTAAAAATAACTGAAAAAATTCCATATATTGCGGCAAAACAAAAAGCCCAAAAACTACTTGGAAATATACAGTTGAACTATACGAATGCAGTTAAAACGAAGAAAAGTTATGTATATATCGCTACGCAAGGTGAAGAAATACCAGTTAATGAATCCACATCACACAATGTTAAATGAAACTTTCCGCGAAACTCCCACAAACAAAGGGAGATACCCTTAAAAAGAAATCCCTTCCCCAAACACAAAAACCAACTACCTTCCTTACCCAACACCTAAACTCCTCCCAAACTTTCACCAATTCTCAGTCTTCCCAATCTTCTCGTTCCTCATCCTTAGATAAAAAGGATGGCCCGCTCTCCGGTAATGGTAAACCGCGCCCTGATTCTAATGGTTGGATGTCTAACGCTGAACACTTCTCATCGTTCTCGCCCTTCTTCACCACTCAGTATTAAATGATACAATGGAACTCGAACGGTTTTAAATCCAAATCAAGCAAACTAAAGTTGATAGCAGGTCTTCATAACCATCAGTCCTAGCCGAACAAACTAATCTTTAAAAAGAGGACTTCCTTCAGTTTAGAGGTTTTCATGCAATCAGAAAAGAAAGAGTTAATACAAATAGATCATCTGGGAATGTAGCTACTCTGGTTGAACAGGATTTAGTATATGAAAAAGTTGATTTAAATACGAACCTGGAAGCAGTAGCCATCAAAATGTATCTTACGGACGGACGCGTTATAATTTGTAACTTGGCCCGTTGCTGACTCAGCTACCTCAACCGGTTGTGATTGTAGAAGATTTTAACGCCCATGCGCCTGAATGGGGTTCACATTACTACAGTCAAAGAGGTCGAATAATAATGGAACTAATAAACAATTTTCGACTACACATATTGAATGACGGGTCGCCCAACTTCATCTCTTCGGCGACTGGAAGCCGTTCTTGCATTGACTTAGGGCTTTGTTCAGCAACCTTAATGGGCGGGATGCTTAGGACAACACTGGCTGACTTACATGATAGTGATCACTATCCCACCCTTATTGAATTAGGTCTTACATACCTTAGTATTGAATCAACAAGTGTAAATCTGCGCAATATTGAATGGTATAAATACAGACACTACCTTCTCTTGATATGGATATAAATTCTTTAGTGGAAGAATTCACTAAATCTGTTATCAGAGCCGTCTATCTGTCCGCTCCTGAGATTATACGAAAAAACAGGAAGCCACTTGTGCCATGGTGGAATATTGAATGTAAGCGAGCCATAGAAAATAGAAGGCGGGCAATTAGCAGACTCAAAAATCATCCATCTACCTCCTATTTTATAGAATACAAGAGACGGAAGGCTTTACCCAGGAAAAAAATCAGGAAATTAAAAGCTAAAAGCTGGATGGAATTCACCAACAATTTAAATCCCCAAACCTCAACTCAGGATATATGGACGAGCGTTCGCAAACTAAAGGGATTACCTATATCTAAACTACCAATGATTCTTGAAGGGACACGCTATATAGAAGAGCCACTGGAATTTGCAGAACTGTTTGGTAAACAGTATCATACCCTTTGTACAAAACATCACGATGATAAAATTATGGAGAACACACTGAAAACTATAAATATTTATGATAGCTTGGATGATCCTATATCATACGATGAGCTCTCTCCAGCAGTATATAAAGCTAGAGATAATTCTCCTGGTCTAGAAGGTATTAGATCAATATATATTAAAAATTTTAGTGAAACTCAAAAGCTGTATCTGTTGAACATATACAACATCATATGGAACAATGGACAGCTACCCACTATGTGGAAGTGTTCAATATAGGTCCCGATACATAAAACAGGTAATAGCGCTAACCAGTCACCTGTGTAAGCTCATGGAGTGCATATTTAATAATAGAATCTCGTTTATCATACAAAAACAGTTTTATTAGACCTAGAAAAGTCATTTGACTCTATCAAGTCATCCAAAATTTTGAGCAAATTACAAGAATGGAAGATAGGTGGTAATGCGTATCAATTTGTTTCATCCTTCCTAAGAGATCGAACTTTCAGGGTTAGAGTCAATGGCAAGATATCGTCATCCTTTCCACAAATAAATGATGTTCCTCAAGGCTCCAGCATACGTCCGACCCTATTTGTAATTGCGTTTGACTATCAGAGAACCCATACCTGGGCAAATTAAAGCACGATTTTTCACTGATGACATTGTCATTTATCATACTCATCAGGATCACAAAAGAAGTCAGGAAATTCTGCAAAAATGCCTCGATACTCTCCCTTCTTGAGCAAAAACAAATGGCCTTCAATACTCGCCTGATAAATCAAATAGCGTGCACTACTGCAGAATAAGAAATTATCCCCGAATGACAGCTCTGCCTATTGATGGCAATGACATAAGCAACAAACCTGAGTAAAAATTTCTGGGATTTATATTCCGATGACGTCTTAGCTGGCTTCCATACATGAAATATACAAGAAACAGATGCCTGACTGATATTAGCCTAATTCGATTCCACGCCACCTTTCACTGGGGTGCTCATAGAACCATTCTTCTGAACATCTCTAGAGCAGCGCACTGACGTTGAGTAAACTGGACTGTGGCTGCCAGTGTTTTATTTCTGTGGCTCCCTCATGTATAAAGAGACTAAATCCAATCCAGAACACAGCAATAAGGATTGCTTTAGACTGTGTTTTTGCTGTGAGGCGGAGATTTCTTCCCTAGACTCTTGACGAGAAATTTTGCTACTAAGGTACGCAGGCTCATTAAAACTCAACCGGGGTTATCTCAGTATGGGCATGTTTTCCCCATCAACCGCAGTATTAAAATAAAAGGGCAAACATTCAAAGGGTCTGGCCATCTGTAAATTCACGAATAAAATACCTCCGTGGCAGAACGTACCTATTGCCATTAAGGATGCTCTTGACTCTGAATATACAGGAGCTGTATATACATCAACATTGAAGGAAGAACATTACAAATTGCCCCGTTTGACAAGTGTTTTTACTGCTGAATTGCTAGTCATATACAAGGCTCTTATATGCGTCCAAGATAGTGCAGATATGATCTCGGTGGTAATCATCACTAACTCTATGAGTTCTCTTGAGAGCTTAAAATCGGCACAGGCTCATCATCCACTGGCAATACACATTCGAGAATTAAACACTGCCGCTCGTAATAGTGGAATCGAAGGTAACGAAAGAGCCGATCATCTTGCTGAGAAGGGGGAGCGATCACTTTTGGGAAACCATCTGTATTGCAGAAGGGATCTGAATACATATCATACTTTATAAAAAAACTGGATCAACTAAACTGGGACTTAATGATCAATAACAAATTGTGCGAGGTGAAACAGGAGTTTTACCAAGGTATCAACTTTTATAACTTTAGCGTAAATTGGGTATTTTTTTCCAGACTCAGAATATGCTATTGTCGGCTGATTCATGAGTTTCTACTCAAAGGAGAAACTCTGCCCACTTGTGATGGATGTAGATCCCCGCTGAGCATTAAACACATCCTAGTTGAATGCCAAGGGAACCCCCACAAAAGAGGACTCTCTGAACCGAAGGGATCCATAAAACAACTTCTACAATTGAAGAACCTTGAACAATTGATGAACTGTTTGGCTGCCATCGGAGCACTCCATATTATTCTCATACCTATATTAAATTAACTATAAGCTCTTTTAGTTTTGTTCTTTATGTTGTTTGTTATGTAATATTAAAATATATATAGTGCATAGGTCCTAAATAGCCCTCGAGGCTGATGGGCCTTTAGTAAATAAATCTAATTTTTAGTAATTCCAGTTTTTAATATAAACTTGTTCAATCAATTGGCCAGAAGGGTTACATTAACAATAAACTTTTATACCTTACCCAGTCTCTAGACCATTATCCAAATGTAGTACACAAAAGGAAGTATCATCTGTAGTAAAAAAATCATACAAAAACGTCTTTTTAACGTTTCATATGTTGAAAGAATCGCTTAATATACCTATTAAAAGCCTGGGTGCCGGCTTGGTGGCTCAGTGGTAAAGGCAACAGGACGGTCCTAATAGTGTTTCGATAGCCGAGAGTTCCAATCCTGCTGGGGCATGGTCGTAAATTTATGTTTGTGATTGTATAATATTTGCGATTGTCCTAGGTAAGAGTGTAAAATCCAACAAGGGAAATGATGCCAGTCACGCCAGTAACCAGGCTGGGTAAGACCAGATGTCTTCTGGGATGATTTCTAAGTTGGTCCATCGCCAGTCGGTAGGCTTAATGCCGAAGATCGCGGTTCGGAGTCCACGTTAAATAGAAGGTCCATTCCATATAAACCCATAGTTGGTAAAAGGAGACTTTAAAATGTGTAAAAAAAATTTAGGTCTTTTTTGTTAACTACCTAAAGTTTACCGTAATCATTTTTAATCCATTATAATCATATAATGTACTTATACATTTAACAAAGATGGAGCCTAATTTAGCAGCCCTTGAGAGTGGAAAAATCTTGTATTTCTATATTTGTTGGCACCAAGTAAAACCTAATAACGCGCATAGTCGCTCAACTCCCGAAAAGCGCTGACAGACCTGGTATTGACCATTACGGCAAAGTATTATGTTTCAATTTCTTTGTTTTTCACCAACATATATAGTTATTAATACGACTTGTGGGCATGAGCCACTGCGACAATAAAAATGGGCGTAGGCGTACGACTTATTCGATTTCAGTCCGAAACCGGTATATTTTTGGGCGAAAACTCAAAACACCAATGGCTGTTGTCTAGGTCGTACAGGGTAGGAAAAAGCGCGATCCGTAACGAGAACAAGCTAAAGATCGACTGTAAATTTGCTGTTGCGTGGGTAAATAGACACAAGCGCCATCAGATAGAAACAAATTTGCTGTTAATCGTGATTTATGATGTATTAAATATCATTTAACATAAGAATTCGATAGAACACAAAATTATGAGATTCAATATATAGTGGGATATATTTTACTTTAAATTAGACCCAGAATGGTAGCAATTAATGGTAAAATATTAATTTGTAGTCTGCTTTATCGGAAGGCATATTAAGCAGTGAAGAAAAAACACGACACGCGAGAATTAGTGTATTACTAAATTTTATTAATAAATATTGAAACTTATCTTAATATACATTAATAAAATTCGAGAATAACAAAAGTTGTTCCTCCTCTTTGTTTAAAAATTATTTAAATTTTCGCAATCAGTTTTTTCAGATAAATAACATAGAGATTATTTAGAATTTTAAGAATTTCAATTATTTTGATATCTGTTGAACATATAATTGTTGAGTTAAAATGTTTTTTTTTGTTTAAATCCTGATAGTTTCTGATATGATTCTGGAGACTAGTGTACTACTATCTTGTATAAAGATATCATTGTACTAGAAATAATAGCAGAAGTTATTCTTATTTTTCTGTAAATTTCGTTTACATTAGTTTCTAATCTATTTTAGGTTTCATTAGTAAATACAGTTCACAAAAAAGCACCAATAAAATATTGCATGTAATAAAAACATTAATTTATTTCATTTTGTTTTGTAAACTATTCTGTTGCTGTTTTAAAGGCCTAATTATAAAATAAATAAGTGAATTACAACTGTATTTAAAAATTATGTAGTTGAAGATATTATTTTTTAAAATTAAATGTGAAGGGTGTATTTATGGTTTTTAAATGGTTATTTTAGGTCAGAAATAAATATCAAATATTAGAGGAATACATGAATAAAGTAATAAAAAATATTTATGAAAAAATTTGCATAAATGGAATGATCAGAGTAATATTGGAATGTTTAGTTCACAGTAATTTGGTAATTGTTTTAAACCGTTGACAAATTTTGAAGGTTTTAACGCAATATTTAAAGTTTTTAAAAGTGAATAGGTGATTTAATGACTGTAAATACATTCCTGTAATATATATTTGTCAATTGAAAAAAATAAAGTGCCTAAATTCCATTAATTATTGTTTTAATATACGAGCTAAAGTTAAAAAAGTAGTAATTTATTTAATATTCAATTTATGCTTGTGATATAAAAGTTGTGGATTAACTAGGTAAAATGTAAAATAAACATATAGCTATAAATGTAACGTATATAATTATAAAATAATTAAGTATAAGAACAGCTTAACATATACTGGGGCAAATTTAATCAAAATTGTTTATAGCGTTTTTACATTTTTTCATACTTCTTTAATGCTATAAATTTAATTATAAATCAAAGTCTTTATCCTTGTGTTACCTTGTAATGAAAACAGACTTGAAGTTTGTGCCTCTTAATATATTATTTACTTGCTTAACACAAAATAGTATTGAAACATGTTATTTTTAGAATTTAATTTAATTATTAAGAATTTTAAATGCATATCACAATCAGTGCTGTGATCTTGTGACGGTGAAATCAAAAATTTAAATCAAAGAGGCACCTTAAAGAAACAATATAATAAATCAATCATCGGGGGTTTAAGATCCTTTCTTGCCTATAACATCAGTCTCGACTCTCGAACCACGGTCCTCAGCATTAAGCCTACCGACTGGCGAGTGACCAGCTTTAGAAATTATGCCAGAAGACATGCTGTCTTATCGCCTTTACCACTGCGCCACCAAGCTGGCACGAATTATTTTATTTTGTTTTGTGTTAATGAAACATACTTGGAGAATGATGAATATTTTTGTCTACATGCGTTGGAAAAAGAAAGATGCAAAAAAATCCACCGAAAATAGTCAATCAGTTTCTTGACCAGTATTGACGAAATCAAAATATATTTATTGGAGAAAATGAACTCTTTCAAAACAATTAAGCTTTATTTAATGGCACTTTACAAACATCTTTTTAAAGGGCAATAAAATTTAGATCTATATTGGACGGCCTTGCACTAAAACCTGACATGTAATGTAATCACATTTACCTTCAATATAATTTAGCTATTATTCCTCTTGAAACTATTTTGGATTGAACAATATACAAATCTAATATATAAAAATCTTGTGTCACAGTTTTCGTGTTTATACTCATCCGAAACGGCTTAACCGATTTTGATGAAATTTCATATGTACATTCTGTAGGATCAGGAATCGGTTTATAGCCCTTTTTATATCCCTAAGTATTAAGTGTGGCTCACACCAGAAATTTGTAAATTTTTTTTGGACAAATTGTTTAATTTTTATTTTTTATTATGTGGCAACAAAAAATATATGCAACCCTAAATTTTTATCCTTTTCTAGTATCAACCCCTACTTTTAAAAAGTGATATCAGTAATTCAATCATTTTCAACTTCGGTCGGTAACTGAACCAATCAGTTGTTCCCGTCAGGGTCACTTCTCACTATGTAAACACCACGGAGTAGGAATGGGAGCGTTCTCTTTTGCAATAAACTATATCTCACTTCTTGCACAGTTTTTGGAAAAAATTTAGGCATTATTATTATTTGAACTACATTTTACTATTTAAGTGTAATTTTCAAGTAAATTTATTACTAATTTGCAGGGCCGTCATTATTCATTCCTACTAAATCTAAATAGTCCAACAGATTTATAACTTAAATAAAATAAAAATAAATACATTATACTTTTTTCCAATATTAAGTAACTTAATTTTGTCAACACTACGTAGAGGGTCATCTTTGGACCGTAAAACACGTAAGGTGACAGCTGTGCAGAATGCAAGAGCGGAAAAAATTGCAGAAAAAATGCCTTTTCCCACTTTCAATAGATAAAATGTAATATTGTACCCTAGAAATAATTCATATGGTAAAACAATGTTTGCCGCGACATCTAGTACTCTATATAAATCATTGTATTGGTTACTTGTTTTGAATGTCTGGTGCTGCAATTTTATACCCTAGAAATAATTCATATGGTAAAACAATGTTTGCCGCGACAGCTAGTACTTTATATAAATCATTGTATTGGTTACTTGTTTTGAATGTCTGGTGCTGAATGAAAACTTTTACAAATCTATTTTATGACGATGAACGAAAATTAAAACACGCTGTCTATATAACCCCATCGAGCAGATGGAGAAGAGAGAAATAGTAAATACGTTGGATACACTTCTTCGTAATTATGACCAGTTTCTCCAGTTATTCAACACTATTTTCAATAGATGAATATAATAATGAAATATATTGTACTCACTGTTAATGAAATTGCAATTGTTATAGATGCTGACCCATTTAAACCTCCAGATATATCTATACAACCCAGAGATAAACGGTTCAGATGATTCAAGACAATCATCGTTTTTACGATGATATGCATTATCCACTGGTGGTACGAAAAGGAGAAAATTGATATATGATTTTAACATTATATAAAGAAATTTAGTGACAGGTACAGTATATACATTATCTTATAGCAAATTCAAGAAGAGACCAGGGGTCCTTCATGATATTAAATACACTTTTTCTAGCCTTAAAGATTCAGGTTCAACATTTTTTACCGAACTTGACTTAACTATATCAACAAATGCCCGGAATGACCGCAAAACGACTGGCAAAACAACGTCAACCTGTTTTCTGTTTTTTTTAGTTGACTTTAGTTAGTTGAAGTAATTCAAAAAATATCTTAAAGAGGTGAAGTCTAATTGGAACGACCAAACAGACTAAATGGATATTCAATCCTACTCTAATATATACAAGACTCTTATATTCACATTTCACATCATATCAAATCGCCAGACACTAGAACGGTTTAATAGAACAACCATTAGCGTATCAGTCGCGTTATGTAACATTATGTTTATATTTCTTTAGTTATAAAAGGTGGACGATTTAATATATAAAAACATTTTATTTAATGTTATTGTTCGGTCTTAAACTTCGTAGAGCCAGGATGTGTTTTTCACTTCTCGAAAACAACTCTCTAGAAATATAACACAAAATATATCTGTATTTTAATACAGTCAAGTTTTAGTTAGCGGTCTGTAGAAGTTCCCAGGTATGCTTTACGGCGACACGGTCAACCTAAAGTGAACTGAATAGGTGCCGCAAAACAAAGAACGATCCAAGTCTCGCTCTTATAATACTAGGTGAACGAAATAAGGACTTTTTAATAATACATACGAATATCAAATAAAATGGACCTAACTGCACTTATAAATGAACACAATCGTTTAAAAGCAACTAATCAGCAGATAAACCAAAAAATGTTGATATTAACTCACAGCATATACCGGATCCATCGAAAAACATCGAGGAAATACCAAGAAAATTCATAGAAGAGTAATTCAGAGACGAGGATGAACTAAAACAAAAGGTAGGCGAACAAACCGAATGGACAGAAGTGAAGAATAAAAAGACAAAGAAATCCGAGATGACACCTTTCCCGCTGGTAAAAAAAAATCCAGGAAATATCGTATAGAACATAAAAAAATGAAAATAAGATTCCTCTGCCTCCCAGGATTAATTATTAGTAATTTTAATCAATTCAGAACACATAAAAGCAGTGGCCACTGATCGAATAGTGTTCGAGAGTTAATCCATTCAACAAACTTAAATTCCACACATATTAATTAAATAGCGATAAGTGATACGGAGTAGTTTTTAGGGGGCTACTATCAGCAATAAATCAGGATGTGAACTAGAGGCTCATGTACATAAGTTCGCGACCGTTACGCCTATAGCGAAAAAAATGATAAATTTAAACGGCGAAAAACGTATTAAGGCCTTCCAGCTGTTCTACATTGATTTGGTACAAAATGAGAACAACAAAACGATTTTTGACGTAAAATAACTAATAGATTGTAAAATAAAAGTAGAACTCCAGAAGAAAAATAATAGTATTCCCCAAGGCACAAACTGCTAACAGCTTGGACATACAAACATTTTCTGCAGTAGGGAACCTAGATGCGCGAAGTCTACTGGTAAATATCACACAAATCAAAAAAGTGGAAAGAAACGCAATAGCGTACCAACATTTGCATTATGTAATGTTATAAATGTTAGCAGTTATAAATGTATAGTATACCAGACGAAAATAAAAGAACTTCAATAAAATACTAGAAGAAACAGCAATTCCAACGGCAAGAAATATATGCCACAAAAATCTAAATATAAGCAAATTAGTGTAGAAAAAGCAGGAAAATGTAACCAGCGAGCCAGCCATCGTCGACATGATGAAATTTCTCAGTGCATTTCAAACTGAAATGCGACATAGTTTCAGTCAGTTGCAAGCTGACTAGAAACATTTTAAAAATATCAAAACATGTTAAAGAGAAACAAAAATGTGTAGTTCGTTGTTAATAACTATAATATAGAGCACAAATGGGCTAAATGAGCTGAGACGCATTATTAAAAAAATTCTTTAACACGCAGTGAACGTGTTCGAGGTGGAACAGATCTAATAGTAAAACAAAATATTTCCCATAGCATTTCCTACAAGATGAGATAAAACTAGAAGAAATACACTCTACGATATTGTCCACCAAGATACAAAATAACCCAAGAGCAATACAGAGGTTTGCTTTTAAAATTAGGCCCAAGGTTTATTATTGTAAGGGACTTTAATGTTAAAAACACAGCCTGGGATGCACGATTAATAACACCTCGAAAAGGAAACAAATTACTCGCAGAAATAAATATTACTAATAATAGTTACATTAATAATACTAATACTAAGTTAAAATAATTACTAATGATAGCAACACTGGACTGGATTTTAATCTGTCTGATTCTTATATTTTGAAAGATATCTCATCAAATCTAATAAAATCGATCACACTCCAGTATTATCTAACAATAGAAGAATAAAGAAGCCTAATCTTACAAACAAATTTAGTAACTAGGACACGTTTAGACTTATAACGCAGGAACAAATGAGTTTAAATGTAAGTCTGAAAAGTATAGACGATGTTGAACTGGAAATCCGAAATATAATTGAATAAATTCGGTTTGCTATAAAAGAAGCTACCCGAACATCAAAAGAGAAGTCAGAATGTAAGGTAAATACCTCCTTGAAATTAGGGAATTGATGAAGGGAAGACGAAAAGCTAGAAGTATATGGAATATAGCCAGAAATGCTCTAGACCAAATAGTATTTAACAGAATTAGCAATCAGACAAAACAAAAGATTAAGGAGTATAGGAGTAGCCTAGAAAAATATGTAAGTGAATTAAGCCCCAATAAAGACAAAGATTGGCCTTTTAGGAAAGTAACTCAGAAATTTAAAAGTCCTGATATTAGATTATCGCCTATTAAAAATGATTAAAATGAATGGGTTAGATGCCTATGGTTATGAAACCGCGATGGTTATGAAAAAGCTGAATTATTCGCAGAACATTTGGTTAACGTATTCGAACCGAATTATATTAATCTACAATATATAAAAAACCTGTTTGTCAGGCCGATATAGCTGCAAATCTGGAATCGTTGTCAATTCTCAAACCTCAAACCTAAAAGGCTCCTGGCATTGATGATACTTCACATGGGTTATTTAAGGAGCTGCCACGAAAAGCAATAATCATGTTGACGTACATACGTCATAAAATATATATTCAGTGTCTGTTTGAGATTGAATCATGTTCCGGAGTGTTTTAAAGTTGCTCGAATAATTATGCATAAAAGCCTGTCAAACCGGCAGAAACATTTGGGTCTTATAGGCATATTTCGCTGCTATCTGCAATATCAAAATTATTTGAGAAACTGGTGTTGAAACGTAAAAACCCATTTATCGCATGAAGGTAAATTCTCAACACTTAAACTTATTTTAGCTGGGGTTCCACAGAGTAGTGTATGGGAACGACTCTTATATCTGCTTTATACCGCTGATATCACAAAAGCAAAAGAAACAGTATTTGAAACATTTTCAGACGAGACAGTTATCATGGTGAAGGATATATTTCCGTCTAAGGCGGTAGAAAATGTACAAGTAGCTCCAGATCTGTCCACATTAATTTTGCCTTTCGGTGCAGAATTTCAAGCAGAATCAGCGAAATACCTCTGAATGCCTCGATGCTAGGTTAGAATGGAAACATCGCGGTAGGCAAAAAGCAGATACTCTCAACATGATCTAAAATTAAAGTGATCTAACAGTAGACAACAGATAACAGATTTTTACCTTAATATATTTTGCTATGACTTTCTTCCTCAGAGTATGAACAATTATTGCTTTCCTTGATGCTAACGATACAGCATTTATTATTTCTTCTTCACTTCATCCATTCTTGAATTCTCATCAGAATATAGAACTTATGTGGTGAATTTTGATTATAAGCTCCTTGAAAACATTGGGGGCTTCCCGGCTGTAAATGAAGAAAGCTGCTAACATTACTGCTATAATCAGAACGGCTATATCATGTAAACTAGGCAGCTGTCAATGACGACTTAAGTATTGCAATACAGCCATTGAATTTTCGTAAGACCGCGGTGGTTCACCAAAGGCGGAAAAGTGTAGATAAACATTATTTCAATGGCTTCATGTCTTACTTATGCAAATTTGGAAATTTGTTCATGGAAAAAGTTTATAATTATTCCTTATTAGAAAAGAGAATGTTGAGTATTTTAAAAACTATTAATGAATAACTATCTCTTATAAATTGGTGGAAAATTATTTAGGAAAACTATAAATTAGATTAGAAAGATATAGTGAAGAAACACTCAGAATCTCACGCAGAATGTATATTAAATCGCAGTTGTGACGATGAGAGTTTCGGACTCTACCAGTTTATAGAGAAAAGTTTATATGTATTGCCACTGCAACTGCATCTAGAGATTTATTTCTTTCAGGATCAATCTATTATTGAACACTTTGAAAGCAGATACTTGTAGATAACCTGAAACCTATGAATAAATAACTATTTTCTAGAGTCGCCAGCGCTATCCTTATTCCGAGCAAATCGAAAATTAACCTTATGAACTGCGGATTACGATCCACCTTACAAACTGGGTACTCTTCGACATAATAATTACGAAATATTTCACCTATTTGAATCACTTATTACAGTTAGCAAGCTATAACCCATCGAATATTTACTTTTTTCAATTGTCCGATGTGTTTTTTTTATGGATGTCAAAACTAAAATTAACTCTATCTAGTACGGATTACAATCGAATTCACAAACTGTCTGTTCTTTGAAAGGCGAATTACGAAAAAATATGCAAATGTAAATTATATTTTATACTTCCCGAGCTAGAAACCATCGAATATTTACATTTTTCAGTAGACCGCTGCGTTTCTAATTCCTGAGTCAGAATTAGAAAATTGGCTCTTCTTCGAAAATTCAATTATATCTTATAGTTCCTGACCTATAGACTATCAAATATATACTTTTTTATTAGTCCGCTGAGCTATCCTTATTTAAGCCAAAACGAAAATTAACCTTATGAATTACGGATTACGATCCAATTCGCAAATTGATTATTCTTCGAGATTGCCTACTATAAAATTGTTCGCCAATTTGAATTACATATTGTACATTCTTAGTTGCAAACCATCGAAATCTGTGATTATTCTTCGTGAAGACAATTAGAAAAGAGCTTGCAATTTTGTATTATCTCTTAATAAAATTAACTTTATGAAGTTCTGGGTATAATCAAATTATAACTGGATCTTTGAAATGCCAATTACGAAATTCGATCGTAAATTTGAATTATCTATGGTAGTTCCCGAGCTATAGATCATCGGATATTTGCTTTTATCAAAAGTCATGGAGAAGGTTTAATCTATTCTACCTATGCTTTAAACAGTGGACTCACCCTATCTTGAGTCCAACGATATCGTTAATAGACTCAATTACTGCATATTTTGATACTAGACTTAGCTATCGTTTGTTCGTAGGTATTGTACTGGTCGTCTGTGCAGTTAAGTCCACCAACTTAGGAGAGAGATTGCTACAGGGAGCTGTGAATAAATTATCGGCATTGAATACTTCCACCGGGTTCCATATCTACCCTACAGAGTCTTTAGACGACCAGTCATCAGTGTTGACTATACTCGTATCCCTTCGGTTAATCGATTTACATTACTGGGCGTCATATTTGATGCGTTAGCTTACCTGGATGCACCACATTGCCCAACTAAAGAACAGGGTACTTGTGATATTTTTATGCTGCGTTGGCTATTCCATCCTTGCAAAAATATACGTGTCAATAATCCTTCCAAAAATTGATTATGGCTGTCCCTTATATAACTCCGCCTCTAACACCAACCTCAATACGCTTGTCGTCATACAAATCTCGGCGCTCAGTAAACAAGATGCCTCATTAGGTACCCTTCGATCATTGTCACCAATATGTTTGTGAGCTTTATATCTACCATTCCTCTCGCGTACCCCCGAAACCACCTTTCCTTTAAATTTACGGTTGAACCTAAAACACTGCTTTTCTCCAACTACCTGCTCTCTTCACCATAGCTACATTTACTTATTCCTTATTCAATTTTCCAAATTTCGCCACTGGTCTTTTATTGATAATTCCCTATATTTATATTCTTCCCACATACACATAGGGGTCTCTGGAGAAAATTTTTTCCCCAACATCCAGATGGGGTTATAACTGTACTAAATTAATTTATTTAGTCAAATTAAATCTCCAATATAGGCACCAATAAGACAAACATTTTGCTGTAGATATTCTTTTATTATAATGTCATTATACGATATTATATATTATTAATTGAGATCATTGGATTTGAGTGATATATAAAATGGAATTAGTGGTAGTGGCCAAAATAACTTATTTAGGTTAATTATTACGGAAAAGGGATTGAAATTACTACAGTATATATTAGTTTGGTTTTTAACGTTCTGTAAATAGGTTTATCTCTTAGTCAATTGCCTGTCTTTTTAATTTATGCAAATAGCCTAATATGAAAATTTGCAGATATACCTAATTGTAATTACTATAAGAACCCAAAGAGATTTCTCGACATTGCACACAGGTACATTAAAAAATATGTTTATGAAAAAAAAATAGCTCATTGGTTATGGATGCTTTCGTTATTGAGTCCCTATAAACAGAGTAATATATAATCAAGAAAAATCCAAATACGTTGGTATATTTTCTCCTTCTTTTAGCTGATTTTGTTAAAATATTACGTAGTTGTAAGTGAATTTTTTTAAGTAAAAATATGTAAACTAGTAAATAAATAAATGCGTGTAATGTAAAATTCGTTAAAATATATACCTATTTGCGTTTAAGGTCTACACATATAACGGACTGCAGTCGAATATTGTTTATACTTCTAGATTCGAACATTTTACTTCAGACCCATAATTGATGTTAACTTAAAAATTATTAGAAGCGCTGATAGATTAGAACTAAACTAGGGCTCACTGCACATGTCGGTTGTTGAGATAAGCAAGCAAACTGTCAAGAGAAACTGAGTATAGTTAATGAATGGTTTTGAGTTATAATTTCTGGTAAATCAAAGATGAACAACTAACAGTAACGTAATTCATGCTAAAACAAAAAGGAAATATTAATTTTGGAACGGCGGTTTATATTGGCAACCAATAGTTTAAATTGGGATAATCAACATTTTAGATAGACACAAATTACATATAAATAACATAAAAATAAATAACAGCGAAAGGTTAACGAGTTATAACTAATAACTATGATATAACAAATAATGAAAAGATTTTTAATATATTCTTAAACTGTATAAATAATAATTTATTAATATATTATAACATTTACTATATATAGTAAAAGAAATGCCTTAACATATTAGGGTTAAATATTTCAGTCAATTAAATAGTTAAAAGTAAATACATCCTTAATACTTAATTATGATATAATTAAATCAAATTATATATAAAGGTCTTTATTTACATTGTCAGATTTTCAATTAATAACATATTTAAACAAAAACTTACTTTATATGCAACTTTAATATTCCCTTCCCAAAGAAATATGCTCTAAAATTAATCTATTAATTGTATAGAATAGTTTTATACTTATTGGTTTATTCGTTTTTGTTCCTGTTTTATCTTCACTTTCTATTTAGCATATCATAAATTATTTTATATTCAAAAATTGAAAGAATGGAAATTATTATTTGTTGGATATATAAATAATTGGGTGGATGTACCTACATCTGACGTCCTGTGAGGATGTATATATGGTTGCATAAGCAAGTATTAAGCAGTTTCCGGTAAATTATAATAAACGCTACGGCGCATACTCGTACTAATGTCATCCGGACAGAATGAAGATCCCGCCATTTTGATTCATTCTGTGTTGGGGCTTTGACCGAGATGTTTGTCGAAATAAATAGACAGTGATTCAGTTGAATCCAGTGTTTAAATTGCCCAAACACCTGGGATAAAGAACAACGCCTTCACAGTGATTTATAGTGATTGTGTACAAGTAGTGTTTAGTGTGTAAATGACGCAAACGTAGTGTGTAAATGACGTAGATAAATTTGAAAATTATATTTTTTCTGATTCATCTGTGTTTTTCCACAAGGGTTCTGATGCAAATCGATAAACATGAAAATGAGATACACCAGCAAGTCGGCATGATGTGGAACAGCGAATTAGCTGTCTACATAGAGAGCAATAACCTGCGATACAACAACTCGCAACTAGCAGGCCACAGACATGGTGAAGTACACTAGTTCGCTATAGTGAAATCAACCACCAGGTATATCAACAAGAATGACAAGTCCTGCACGATGAGAGACTAGGCCTGCATCATGAGAGACAGTTCGAGGTACACCAACGAGAAGGGTGCCACTTGAAGTTCACCACGAGTTCCAAGACTTAGTATCAGGTATGTAAACAAGATCGACGTCAATCTGGGGAGGCATGACGAACGATCCGCCAACCTGGGTGTTCCACGACATGAGCCTCGCTAACTTAGTGGCCGCAACACGCGAGCCGCCTATTTGAAGGGTCCCGTCCCACAAACCTGGTGGCCCGCAAAAAGTCTGCCGCACACTTGGGGAATCCATGAAAGAGTTCAACAAATTTGGGGATTTCGCTATATGCATACAACCAATCCAAGGGTCCACGACATGCATGACGCCTACCAGACGAGCGTGCCGCCTATATGGGAGTCTGTAGTCAGCGTGCAGCCTCTTCGAGGGACCGACAACATGCATGCCGCCTATCTGACGAGGGTGCAAAGCGCGTGCCGCCTACCTGGAGACCGCAATCAGCGCACTGCCTCTTCGAGGCACCCCCAACATGCATGCCGCCTATCTGACGAAGGTGCAACCAGCGTGCCGTCTACCTGGGGTTCACAATTACCGTGCAGACTATTCAAGGGCCCTGCAGCCTGCTTGTCGCCTACCTGACAGTCTCACAGCAGGTGTGACGTCAACCCAAGAAATCCACAACGAGCCGTCCACCAACCTGGGGGCCACAACGAGCGTTTTTCTTACCGAGAAGGTCCACAACGAGTGTTCCTTCAATCTAGAACGTCTACAACCAGACTGCCAGCGCAAGAGGGGCCAACCAACCGGTGGCCATCGCAAACGACGTTTCTATGAACGTCTACAATCAGACTGCTAGCAAAATAGGGCCAACCAACCGGTGGTCATCATGAGCGACGTTTCTATAAACGTCTACAACTCGGCAGTCATCAAAAGGGGGCCAACCAACAGGTGATCACCACGAGAGACGTTGAATGTCTACAGCCAGGTCTCCATAACGGACGACAATAGCAGTCACGACATTCACATGAATGTCGACAGCCAGTCCTCCATCACAGGGGATGCATGCAGTCAGACGAACAAGTAGTTTGTCAGGCCTTCACCATGGCCGACAGCAGCAGTTCAATCAGATTGAGGTCTACAGTCAGACCACCATCATAGAGGCAACCGTAACCAATAGAGATAGTCTATCAGGCCACGATTACAGTGAGTATTAACATCTAGGTTGACAAGACAAACACCTGCAGAACCGTCAAGCAGACACTCCAGAAAACACACACAGCCAAGCGAACCAGTTGAATATCTGCAGTCAGGCCACCGATATAGCATCATTCATTACAACCACATGAATGTATGCAGGCTACCAACACGGGGCCAACAGCACGCACGGCAATTAGGTATTTGAAATCAGCGCATTATTAGAGTAAGTATTAGCTTACAGGCCGACAAGATAGTTGTCTGCAATTAGACCACAAACATTGAGAATAGCAGCAACAGCCGTGCCAACCTAATAGCGTTTGCAGTCAGACTGCCATCATTAGGGGGAAACTAGTAGCTGTCGCCAACTAGACAACTGGCCGCAAACAGGTTGCCATGTTGACAAATAAGCGTCTAAAAAGGGTACACTAAAATGTATGTTAACAACCAGGTGGTAATAAGGGAAAGGTCAACAAACCAGCTATCAAGATTATGAAGAATAGTAGAAAAGCCGCTAGCAAAGTGGTTGTCAACAAACGAGCGATCAAGAGAAAGAACTATTAACAAAATTTCAGCAATAAGCAAATATACAGCCATTAAGGTTTATATCAAAGTAGTGATGAAAGTAGTAATTAAGCAGTATCAACATTAGTAAACTAAACATCAATAAATACACGTGCTGCCAATATGGTGGATGTCATCAAACAGCCAAGCACAATAAAAGTAGTAATCATAGAAATCAAGTAGTAATCAAACAGTAACAGAAATAGTAAACAAAACCTCTAGAATTACATATGTTTCTAATATGGCGAATGCCAACACACAGGCTATCAATATGCAAAAATTCAACAAACGGATCACCACAAGGTGGACATAAACAAACAGGCTGTTCAGAAACAAAATCAAGTAGTTACAAAGTCAATCATGTAGTCAGTAAAAGACGTCAATAATGGCCAGGTTTTAGAAGCAAGTCAGTAGCAAGCACAAGTATTACCAGTACACAAAATTGATGCAAATAAGATAGACATCCTATTAATGTACACAAAATTAGTAAGGTTAGAAAATACTAGAAAACATTGGTTTGGTAGTATAATTAGTAAATCCACATGAGTT
Organism: Rhynchophorus ferrugineus; assembly: GCF_030347505.1. Classification (NCBI taxonomy): domain Eukaryota; kingdom Metazoa; phylum Arthropoda; class Insecta; order Coleoptera; family Curculionidae; genus Rhynchophorus; species Rhynchophorus ferrugineus. Next base: position 39,054,357 of record NW_027472583.1, read on the forward strand.
TGGATTAAAGCTAATTAGTATTTTGTTTCGAGTACATTATTATAGAAAAGCAGATAGAGGTTAGGAAATAGCACATTGGCTTTTATGCAAAAGTTACAAGGGTACAAGAAAAGAAGGAACCAACAGTATTTACACAGAAGCAGACCTATTGGAAGAATACTTTTGAAGATCTTCTCACGGAAAACAGCAAATTATTCCATAATAAACTTTGTAAGATGCACGTAGGGTAAAGTAACCATTGTTATTAAATCAGCCAAAATTAGTAACAATAACGCAAAAATTAGCAATCGAGATATCTTTAACATCCAAGATTACTACTTTAAATTCCATGTCAAAATTAGAAAAAATAGACATGTTTAATTTCAAACAAGATTTAGATAATTTTCAATCGACAAACATACCAATTATGATGATTAAATTTAAAAACAAACAAAATTCATTAAAATACATAACTAATAGTATAATCTGATTAGTCGCTAAATAATTTCAGCAAAATTAGTTAATAAAGCTATAGGATAAATTATGTTGAATAATAATGTTGAATAACATTTTTGTTTAAATTTAATTAATAGAAGCACAATTGTAGCATAATGATAATATTTCCTATAAACACTATGTATTTTTGGGTAATATCAATACATTTTAATTAGTATAATACATTCTGAAAATTTTAAAATAAACTTTCAAAGAAGAGATATTTAACCCTCAGGCGGAAGAAATGTTATAAAGTGCAAGATAATAAAATTTTCAGACAACATTGTACTGCTGTTATAACATTCTTGACAAAATTTTGAAATTTAAAAAATTTTAATATAAAGTTAGGGCTGATAACAGATCATATCAATTTGTGAATAGTTTGAATATATGAATACAAATAAAAGCTTCCAGTACTAAATCAAAATGTTAGTCTAATTTAATAATAATCTGAAATAGGATTATTGATATTGAAAATACAGTAATTGTATAGTTTATATATTGTTACAAATATATAAAATATCAAATGATTAAAATAAAATATTTTCTTTAAAGGAATATACTCACATTTCATTTGTAAAATTATCTATAAATTAATTAAATAAGTTAAATAATTGATAATTAAACAAAACAAAAAGTTTTATAACTTGAATTTATCTAATGTAAGCTAATCCAAATTCTTTTAATTTTGGTGACTTCCTGAAATGGAATACTATATAATTAACATAAAAAAGATATCAGAACAACCTTCTTAAATCTAATGAATAGGCCAGTTGTAGTTGCATGAATTTTGTATTTAAATATGGCTTGATATTGTTATCAATTTAGAGGTTGTATCTTTGAAAGATCTGACGCATGATTTTAACATGAATTAACAACTTTCTGTTCGAGAAATCACCTACTTTCGTCAATAATTCTCTAGACATGGATATAATAGGTAAACGCTTACACTAGGGATATAAGGTAAAATTGGAATTAAAAATTTAAAAATGGTTGTATATACATACATTCAATATAATTGTGATCGAAATGAAGGCAGCATAACAATAACTTACAAAACTTTTGTTAAAAGGCAGCATCTAATGAGAGAATAAATTATCTTTTAAACGCAAATACAAGAATGTATATATTTTAATGAATATATGGAATATAAAATAAATCTATTAAAAAGACAGTGATCAAGAACAATAGTCATATAGGTAGATGTATACAATTTAAGTTAAAAGTGATCAAGTTAAAAGTGAAAAATGAAATACATGAACAAGAATAGTGTGAATGTAAAATTAAACAAAGGTTTGCTGGATAAACAGTTTATAGTTGGGTAAAGTAAATAAAAAGTATAAAAGGCAAACATGAGCTTAATTGTTCAATTGAGGAACATTGAAAAGGATAATATTGTAGTTGTTGACTAGTTTTATTGGTTATAAAGCTTCAAAATGTTACATAATATGGTAGAAAATGTAATTAAAATAATATTTAGCTGGAATGCAAAAAACGAAACAAGAAATATAGTTTTAGAGATTGAAGTAGAACTTGAGAATATAAAGGTGCAAAACTATTAAACAATATGGAAATTGGCAAAGTAATTATTTCAAGTATAAAATAATCGTAGGAGGATGTAGAGTTAATTACTTGGGAGTTGTTCCGGAAAAATAAAAATTATGAAGCTCGTAAGAAAAGTCACAGAATAAGAAGCATATAACGCACCATGCCATTCAGAGAAGCTAAAATTGAGTCTAGCAGTTGAACCTCACCGAAGGCATTAACTGCAGTTCAGCCAAAAAGTATAAGATTGACTTCACAGAAGTTATAAAACAAACTGCATGGAAGGTATAAGATGAAACAATGAAGGAAGAAATCATCAAGGTAAGACATTTTAATAGATCATGTAGTAAAGACTATGTTTCCATTATAGAAAGACCAAAACCAAGAACTACAATGTTCTAAGAGCAGACGGAGTGAAATCTTGCGAGGACGCTGAGAAGTCAGGATGTTGGATATATAAATAATTGGGTGGATGCGCCTACATCTGACGTCCTCTGACGATGTATATATAGTTGCATAAAAAGATATTAAGCAGTTTCCTCTAAATTATAATAAACGCTACGGCGCATGCTCGTACTATAACATTTTATAAGCTGGCAATCTGGATGCCAACTACGTTAATTAATTCTATTTTATATACCACCTGAATTTAATGATCACTATTAATAAGATATAATATTTGTTAGAACTGATTTTGTAGAAGAGATTTGGCGAAGGTGTTTGGGCAGTTAAAATACTGGATTCAACTGAGTCACTCTCTATTTATTTCGACAAACATCTGGGTCAAATTCCCAACACAGAATGCATCAAGATGGCGGGATCTTCATCCTGTCTGGCTGGCATTAGTACGAGCATGCGCCGTAGCGCCCATTACAATTTAAAGGAAACTGTTAATAACTGCTTATGCAACCGTATATACATCGTCAGATGTAAGCGCATCCACACAATTATTTATATATCCAACATATTACATAACTACATTATAATAAAGTTCAAAATAATATAGAATAAAATTCAACCTAATGGGTTTTGTAAAAAATAGTTTTATTTCTTGGTAAATAAAATACAAATATTCAAAAAAACGTTATAATGGTCACTATCTTAATAATATACAAGGTATTATAACGGTGTTTACAATACCATTCGGCTATCAATAACGTCAACAACATACTATAGACTCTTGGAAACTATATCCTTTCTAGTCAAGGCGCCGGCCTTTATATCCAAAAGTATACATCTCAGCAATTCCACCGCACGTTCCCGATACCACGCCCGCCTTGATTAGCGAATGAGTCATCAGGTGCCCCCTACGTACTTCGTCAACAATGCCGTTCTGTATTTTCTTACATTTTATCAATATTAATTTTTGTACAGAATGAAATTTGTATCATATCAAATAATACAAAACAATCGGCTCGTTATGAGGCTTTCATATTATTTCATGAAACTAATATTTTTGCCATTACGTCTTTTAAGATTTATATACTCCGAGTCACTAAAAAAATGGGGATTACAACCCCTGCTCCGATTTAGGATCTCATCTTGTGAATCGGACCTGGGGTTGTATCAATCATCTGAAATATGCAATTCTTCGATAGTTTATAACTCTGAAGCTATGAACTATATAACTTAATTTTCGGCAAAGGCTTCATAATAAAAAAGCCGATGAGTACTTAGTGTGTAATTTAGATCATACTCCATATTTCATAACACCGATTTTCTATTTTGTCGAATAAGGAATAACGAATCGAACAGTTGAAATATATGACTATTCGATGGCGTATAACTTGAAAACTTTAAGAGCCAACTCAACTTAGTGAACTTTTCCTAATTAGCATGCCAAGAAGTAATTATAGGGTAGGCTAGAACAAATGTTGTAAATCATAACAGCAAGTTTGGTTTTCATCGAATACGGAATAACGCTATGAACAGCTGAAATACAATAATTTTTTATAGTATATAACAGGCAAATTTCTAATACACACAAGTTGTCCGATTTTCGGACTCTGTCCTACTCCACAGCTTGAAAATTCTTCTGGGTGCTAATTTATGTCGATCTCCAAATTGAATTATATCTTGTAGTTTTCAAGAAACTAGTTATCAAACCTTTATATGTTTCAACTGTGCGCTCTGGTTTTCCGTATTCCACAAAAACCATAATTGATAATATAAATTAGGGACTTTGTTTTAGTTCCATGTATTCTTCAGGGTGCCAATTATGTAGGCTGTCGTCACTGAATTATCTCTTATAGATATCGAAATAAAGGGTATTGACCTTTTACATATTTTAACCAGCTGCTGCTATAATTATTCGATAAAATCTAGATTTGGTCATATGAATTACGGACTCTGAACTAGTTCCCTCCTTAAGGATACTTCATTGTACCTACTACGTATACGATCGACAATATTATCCCTTACAAGTTTCCACATACAGGTTCTCGAACTTTATATATTTATATATTTCGACTGTGAGTTCCACAAGATTTATAATAGGTTATATTTTTTACCGACTCGGTCCTAGATCACACCCTATGTATTCTTCAGAGTGCAATTTAGGTCGATTTCCAAATTGAATCATATTTTATAGTTTTCGATATACAACATATCGAACCTTTACATATTTCAACTGTGCGCTGCGGTTTTCCGTATTCCACAAAGTATATATTTGGTCATCTGTGTTACGGAGTTTGATATAAAACACAACCTAATTATTCTTCTGCTAAGTATCTTTGGTAAGTTTTCTAGGTAACACATATCGAAGTTTTACATAATTCAACTGTCCGTTGCGGTTTTCCGTATTCAACAAAATGTAAATCTAATTATCTGTGGTACAGTGTTTGTTCTAAAACACACATTAATTAATCTTCTCGGTGCTAATTTAAGCCGTTCGCCAAATCTTTGGTAAGTTTTCTAGGTACCACATATCGAAGTTTTACATACTTCAATAGTCCGTTGCGGATTTCTCTAATAAACAAAATATAAATTTGGTCATCTGAGTTACGGAGTTTGTTCTAAAACACACCTTAATTAATCTTCTGGATACCACTTTAGGCCGTTCGCGAAAGTGAATCATATTTGGTAAGTTTTCTAGGTACAACATATCGAAGTTTTACATACTTCAACTGTCCGATGCGGTTTTCCGGATTCCACAAAATATGAATTTGTCAACTGTGTTGGAGTGTTTGTTCTACAACACGCCCTAATTAATCCTCTGGGTACTAATTTAGGCCGTTCGCCAAAGTGAATCATCTTTGGCAATATTTCTAGGAACCACATATCGAAGTTTTACATACTTTAACTGTCCGTTGCTGTTTTCCGTATTCTACAAAATCTAAATTTGTTCATCTGAGTTACGGAGTTTGTTCTAAAACACACCTTAATTAATCTTCTGGATACTACTTTAGGCCGATCGCAAAACTGAATCATTTTTGGTAAGTTTTCTAGGTACAATATATTGAAGTTTTACATACTTCAACTGCCCGTTGCGACTTTCCGTATTCTACAAAATGTAAATTTGTTCATCTGAGTTACGGAGTTTGTTTTAAAACACACCTTAATTAATCTTCTGGGTACGAATTTATACCGTTTGCCAAGTGAATCATCTTTGGTAAGTCATGTAGGTACAATATATCGATGTTTTACATACTTCAAGTGCCCGTTGCGGTTTTCTGTATTAAACCAAATATAAATTTGGTCACCTGAGTTACGGTGTTTGTTCTAAAACACACCTTAATTAATCTTCTGTATACTAATTCAGGCCGTTCGCTAAAGTGAATCATCGTTGATAAGTTTTCTAGGCACCACATATCAGAATTTTACATAGTTCAACAGCCGGTGCGGTTTTCTGTTTTAAATAAAATATTAATTGGGCATCTGAGTTACGGAATTTATTCTGACACACACCTTAATGAATCTTATAGATACTAATTTAGGCCGTTCGCCAAACTGATTCATCTTTGGTAAGTTTTCTAGGTACCACATATCGAAGTTTTACATACTTTAACTGTCCGTTGCTGTTTTCCGTATTCTACAAAATGTAAATTTGTTCATCTGAGTTACGGAGTTTGTTCTAAAACACACCTTAATTAATCTTCTGTATACTAATTCAGGCCGTTCGCTAAAGTGAATCATCGTTGATAAGTTTTCTAGGCACCACATATCAGAATTTTACATAGTTCAACAGCCGGTGCGGTTTTCTGTTTTAAATAAAATATTAATTGTTCATCTGAGTTACGGAATTTATTCTGACACACACCTTAATGAATCTTATAGATACTAATTTAGGCCGTTCGCCAAAGTGAATCATCTTTGGCAAGATTTCTAGGTACCACATATCGAAGTTTTACATACTTTAACTGTCCGTTGCTGTTTTCCGTATTCTACAAAATGTAAATTTGTTCATCTGAGTTACGGAGTTTGTTCTAAAGCACACCTTAATTAATCTTCTGGATACCAATTTAGGCCGTTCGCCAAAGTGAATCATCTTTGGCAAGATTTCTAGGTACCACATATCGAAGTTTTACATACTTTAACTGTCCGTTGCTGTTTTCCGTATTCTACAAAATCTAAATTTGTTCATCTGAGTTACGGAGTTTGTTCTAAAACACACCTTAATTAATCTTCTGGATACTACTTTAGGCCGATCGCAAAACTGAATCATTTTTGGTAAGTTTTCTAGGTACAATATATTGAAGTTTTACATACTTCAACTGCCCGTTGCGACTTTCCGTATTCTACAAAATGTAAATTTGTTCATCTGAGTTACGGAGTTTGTTTTAAAACACACCTTAATTAATCTTCTGGGTACGAATTTATACCGTTTGCCAAGTGAATCATCTTTGGTAAGTCATGTAGGTACAATATATCGATGTTTTACATACTTCAAGTGCCCGTTGCGGTTTTCTGTATTAAACCAAATATAAATTTGGTCACCTGAGTTACGGTGTTTGTTCTAAAACACACCTTAATTAATCTGCTGGAAATTAATTTAGGCCGTTCGCGAATGTGAATTATCTTTGTTTTCTACGTACAACATATCGAAGTTGGAATGGAATTATTAAGGTGTCGATCTTAAGTTGCAAGACGCGCAGTGCGTAACGCTTCTTATGGAAAATGATGGCCTGGGTTTTCAATGGGTTGATTTGCAACCTCCAGAATTTCCACATGACCGCATGATCGAGCTGCTTCTGTAAATGTTCATAAATTGTAAGTTCGAACCTGGCAGCCGTGAAGAAAGCAGTGTCGTCAGCGTAAAACGCGACGTCAATGTGCTCTTTTCTCGGCATATCTGAAATAAAGAGTTTAAATAAGGCTGGGGCCCTCGGGGAACCTTGAGGTACGCCAGCATCGATTTGTTTATGACTGTAAAGTGATTCCCTGATCTTGACCTGGAAATATCTGTTCGAGAGATAGGACTTGATGAGAGCGGTTAGGTCTTCTGGGAGGCCTAACCGTACGCACTTTGCGATCAATCCGTAGCTTTGGTTAGGTCCATAAGAACTGCTCCATACTTTTTACGTTGGTCAAGAGAGTGATGGATGTGTGCGGCCAGACGGGTAGCCTGATGGACGGATGAGTGGTGAGCGCGAAAGCCGAATTGTTCACCTGGAATGATGTTGTTTTCTTTTGTGAAAGGGTTGAGAGCGTAGAATATTGCATTTTTTTTTGTTCTGGCCTAACAACCAACCGGTGGAATGCATGAAGCATACCTGGTCGCGGAGACTTACCCTGGAGTGACAAGTTGGACCGGGTTATGTGGGACTGCCTCTGGGCTTACCAATACACTAAACCGGAACCGCCTCACAGTTGACCCCTGTGGATCACTACTGCTACTGCATTAAATTTGGGGATATGGCACCCGCTGATCGGGCAGCCGTTATTGGGCACGAGGGCCCGGCGATACTATTGATTCGCGAACCTGAGTTAACACACAACTGGGTACTGTAGTATGGTCGTTTCAGCCTGGAAAAGAGGGAGAGCTTAGCGGTGACGCGTGCTAAGCTCCCAGCATGTCGACCAGCTCGCGAACAAGCGCGTTTTCAGAAGAACTTGAGCTGAGTTGTTGTTTGTGGAATGATTGAGATATGAAGTGCTTGATTTCTGGTGTCAGTTTCCCTATGAATTTGATTATTTCTGACAAACCATGGAGCGTTTGATATTCTCCTGAGGAGCTTATTTTGGAAAACTTGAAGCCCTTTGACCTGGTTGGGTGTAACAAACATGAAGTAGACATTGGATCCGTAGAGGAGTACGGACCGAATTAACATCTTGTAAAATAAGCATTTGATGGAGATGGGAAGTCTGCTAGAAGGGCAGATCAGAGAAGATAGCAGGTTTGCTATCCCCGAACCTTTTTGGATTGCTTTCTGGATTTGGGAATGGCAACCGAACCGCCGGTCGAAGTGAAGACCTAGGTATGTGACTTTATCCAGCCATGGAATTATTGCGGTGTCGATCTTAAGTTGCGAGACGCACAGTGCGTAACGCTTCTTGTGGAAAATGATGGCCTGGGTTTTCAGGGGGTTGATTTGCAACCTCCAGAATTTGAACCACGTGACCGCATAATCGAGCTGCTTCTGTAAACGTTCATGAACTGTAACTCCGAACCTGGTGGCCGTGAAGAAAGCAGTGTCGTCAGCGTAAAAAGTGACGTCAATATGCTCTTCTCTCGGCATATCTGAAATAAAGAGGTTAAATAAGGCTGGGGCCAGCGGGGAACCTTGAGGTACGCCAGCATCCATTTGTTTACGACTGGAAAGTGATGCCCTGATCTTGACCTTGAAAGATCTGTCCGATAGATAGGACTTGATGAGAGCGGTTAGGTCTTCTGGGTGGCCTAACCGCATGCACTTTGCGAACAATCCGTCGTGCCTGACCTTGTCGAAGGCTTTGGTTAGGCCCAGAAGAGCTGCTCCAAGCTTTTTACGTTGGTCAAGTGCATGATGGATGTGTGCAGCCAGGCGGGAGGCTTGATGGACGGATGAGTGGTGAGCGCGAAAGCTGAATTGTTCTTCTGGAATGATGTTGTTTTCCTTTGTGAAAGAGTTGAGAGCGTAGAGTATTGCCCTCTCGGCAAGCTTCGAAATGGCGCTGAGAAAGCTGATAGGCCTGTAATCAGATGGAGATGATTTTGCTCCTTTCTTGGGTATAACCGCTATATGTGCGTGTTTCCAAGACGCCGGGAAGTGTTGCAGTCTCATGATGGAGTTAATGATGTTTGCCAGTTCTGCGAGCTGCTTATGCGGGAGCTTTTTTGACTGGGTAATCGATATTCCATCGAAACCTGGAGAATTTTTGATTTGAAGTTTGCCGATCATAGTCTGTAGAGACTTTGGAGACACAAAATGGTTGAGAAGAAAGGCGGGGGTTACTGGTCTTTTGACGGAGTTGGATTCGTTGGTGACAGTGTCAATGTCTTCAACTTAAGTGTTCTGTACGGGTGGGAGGCATTTCATTTGAGCTTCGTAGGTCTCTGCAAGGAGCTCGACTTTTTCTTGGTCAGTGACTGCGAAATTTCCTGTAACCGCTGACTTCAGTTGAGGGATGACATTGTGCGTCTTCCCCACGAGGCATTTGGAGACACGCCTGAAGGAAGGGGGGCCATCCAGCCTTTGATCCGCGAGTGATGAGTTCCATTTCATTGCTCGCCAAGTCGAGACGGCCGCCCTTACCCTCTTGCATGCTCTGTTTGCCTCCCTTTTGTCTGCAGCATCAAGGGTGAATCGAGCTAATCTGCATAAACCGTTTTTGATGCGAATTTCACGTTTAAGAGAAGCGGAAAGGTTGTTTTTCCACGGCTGGGGTTGTGATGAAATTTTGACTGTGGCAGATTCGTGAGCAGACTGAATATCACGAGTTAGCTTGAGTACGGCTTCCTCGAGGTGTTCTGGTGTGTTAATTTTCGGAATTGGATCGGATTTCAGGAGAAGAGATTGGTAGTTTTTCCAGTCGGTTTTTTTCCTGAATCTTGTTAGTGGGACTTGAGTGGTGGCGCAGTTTCCGAGTTTGAGAAGGACCGGAAGATGATCAGAGTCTAGTTCGTCAAGGACTCAAACTCCGGAATCGCGATTTACGTCTTGAAGAATAAAGAAATCAAGGAGTCTTGCTGCGCCTTGAGAGACTGTACTAGGGTGATGGGTGGGCCTTAGCCCATATCTGCACTTAGAGCTACGATGGCGTTACCTGCGGGATTCGCTCTGGAAAACCCCCAGGTGGGGTGGTGGGCGTTGAAGTCGCCACCTATTATTTTCGGAAATTTTTCTTCGACGAGTGATCGGTATTCGGCATAGTTGAATGCAGAAGATTTCCTGTACAGGGATGTAATCACGAAGGGACGTTCTTGGCTATCGATTTTAATGGAGGTTGTTTCGAAGTTGTTTACTGATAATGATAGAAGGAGCTCGTGTTTGACTCCTTTTCTGACGAGAATGGCGGTTCCACCACCTCGACCCGGAGTTCTATCGTTTCTGTAGACAAAAAAGTGTTCGAAAGAGAGACGATGCGAAGGTTTCAGGAAAGTTTCCTGGATGAGCACGATGTTGGCGTCATAGAATGCCATGATGTCTTCCAATTCCAGGTAAGCTATTTGCATTCCATGTCATTAGTATAAGAGATTTCGGAACAGCCATTTCGAAGAGTTAAAAGGCTGCTGGAAGTTATAGAGACAGGTAAGTGTTGCCGCTTAGGCGGCGACACTTGGAAAAAGACGAGCAAGTTATTGAGCCAGGGCGATCACTTGCAGGAAAGCCTGCGGGTCAGTAAATGCCTGCATTGTGGAGTTAAGGTCCGGTGTATTGGTTGGAGCAGGAATTTGAGTTGGAGCAGGCTGAGTGGCGCTGGCTAATTTATGGGCTAGCTTCCTGCCACCTTAGTTACTCCATGCAGAATCTTGTGGAGGCATGGTTTCGGTCGGAATTTTTGGTTTTCTTGGAGCAGGACGGCAGCTGCAACCGCTGAAGTTTGCGGTATGAATTTCACCGCAGTTGCTGCACTTTGGAGGTGCTTCTGGGATTTTGGTACAGGATCTAGTGTCGTGATGCCCGGCACATTTGACGCACCGTGTGTGGGGGGGGGGGGCTCGGCAATATGAGCCGGAGTGCCCGAAAAGCTGGCAGTTTAAGCACTGCACTGGTTGGCACTGTTTTTGCTGTGGAGGTTAAGACTTGTTTAGTGGCCTGGCTACTTACCTGGGCAGGCTGGGTTGGCCTTGTGGTAACTTGTTTCAGTACTGACTGTGGGGCCGTCTTGGTGGTCGGCTTGTTTTGCACGGGTCTGGTGGTAAATTTTGTAATCGAAAGCTGTACGTTAGCCTTGGCTTTCGATTGGGTAGATTTGGATTGGTTTGCTTGGATACCGGATTGGTTTCCTGAGGTGTTGTGATGAGCCCTCTCTTCCTTTTTCCCACCAAGATGTAACCGTCGTCTGGGTCTTCAATTTGTCTGACCGTTGTGCCCGTTTAGCTGGTGTCTGGGTTTAGGTTTCTGTGGCAGCGGGAGTCTTTATCTCCATGATATTTTTTTGATACTTCATGAAGTCTGTTATCGTAGCAGTGAGAATTTTAATTTCTTCTTTAAGATCTTCGGAAGCTTTTCCCTCTTTTCCAGTTTTTCCGTCTGTTTGTTCAGGGCGTCTGTTTTAGCGAACATTTTAACTTCAGCTATCTGTTTTCGCAGGTCTTCATTCTGTCTTCTTAAATCTGTTATGAGCAATTCTCTTCTCTCTTTGGAAGATGGTCCATTTGAGTTAGAAAAGCTTGGATTATGCTCAGGAGGCGAGGTCGGCTCTGACGTACATGACGCCATTGCCTTAACGTGATAAGGGATCGACTATCTCGGAGAAAGTTTCGCTTAATTCTCGGAAGCGCAGGTAGGTTCGGCGGACCGGACAGGGCCGTTCTCTTCCAGAGCTAGCACGGAACTGTTGCGGTTTTCTGTATTAAACCAAATATAAATTTGGTCATCTGAGTTACGGAGTTTTTTCTAAAACACACCTTAATCAATCTTCTGGATACTAATTTAGGCCGTTCGCGAAAGTAAAAGATATTTGGTAAGTTTTCTAGGTACAACCTATCGAAGTTTTACATACTTCCAGTGTTCGTTGCGGTTTTATGTATTCCACAAAATATAAATTTGTTCATCTGAGTTACGGAGTTTGTTTTAAAACATACTCTAATTAATATTCTGGGTACTAATTTTCGCCATTCGCAAAACTGAATAATTTTTGGTAAGTTTTCTATGTACAATATATGGAAGTTTTACATACTTCAACTGTCCGTTGCGGTTTTCTGTATTAAACCAAATATAAATTAGGACTTCTGAGTTACTTAGTTTGTTCTAAACATACCCTAATTAATTTTCTGAGTACTAGTTTAGGCTGTTCGCCAAAGTAAATCATTTTCGGTAAATTTTCTAGGTAAAACATGTCGAAGTTTGACATAATTCAACTGTCCGATGCGGTTTTCCGTATTCCACGAAATATGAATTTGGTCATCTGAGTTACGAAGTTTGTTCTAAAACACATCCTAATTAATCTTCTGGGTACTAATTTAGGCTTTTCGTCAAATTCAATCACCTTTGTTAAGTTTTCTAGATACACTATATTGAAGCTTTACATTCTTCAACTCTCCGGTGCGATTTTCCGTATTCCACAAAATGAAAATTTTGTCATCTGTGTTAGGAACTTTGTTCTAAAACACACCTTAATTATGTTAAATATATGACTTGTCTCGATACAAGAGCCAGTATAGAAAGGAGGAAGAAAACTTAGTAGAGGGCGCTGGGACTTGTATCGAATGGGTATAAATTACCAGTGATCATAAAAACTTACTCTTTTGTTCCAAGGCCGTAAGTGTATTAATTCAGTCTCGTCCCAAATTATAAGTGATTCGTAAAAGGTTGTGGGCCCAGTATTCTCAATATAGGAAAGGTATAGTGAAGCACGAAGAAAGAATTATCACAAGCTAATCATAACTAGGGTGGTATCTTATATATAATTATATACTATCAAATAAAAGATTAAGAAAATGGCGGCAGGTTATGTTACAGTGCCTATTCTAGAAGCCAATAACTTCAACAACTGGGAATTTAGAATAGAAACGATATTAAGAAGGGAAAACTGTATTGATGCCATGCTAAAAAGAAAACCGAGTGCAACAGCTACCACATTGGAGATGGAGAAGTGGATCAAAGAGGATTGTAAAGCAAAATCCATAATTGTGCAAGGAGTTTCAGACAAACATTTAAAAATAATAAAAGATTGCACAACTGCGAAGGACCAAATGGAAGCTCTGAAAGGAGTGTTCGTTCGAACAGGTTCACTAACTAAACTTTCTCTATGGAGAAAACTTATTAATCTAAAGACAAATATAAATCAAAAACTGGAGGACCACTATTTAACATTTGATACAATCATTAGAGACCCAAAATATTGTGGATCTGAGTTAAATGAAAGCGACAAAGTGTGCCACTTACTGCTGTCTCTACCAAGTATGTACGATACTGTAGTTACATTATTAGAAACTGTAAATAATGTAAAACTAGACTTCGTGAAGGCACGCTTATTAGATGAAGAGCTCAAATTAAAAGCAAACGAGAGAAACACTGAAGAAACAGGATTAAAAGTAGGTACCAGGAAGTGCTATTTACGTGGTAGTGACGATCAAATACGACCGAATTGTCCGAAAAGATATCAAAAGGAATACAATACTTTCGTGGAAGAGGATACTCAAGAAGAGGCAGAGGCCAACACTATCAAAAGCATACAACAGGCAGAGTAAATACTGCAGAAGGAGTACAGCTCTACGCAGCACATCTAAGTAACGAGGTGACTAACAAAATATCATTTGTATTGAATTCAGGAGCGAGTAATCATTTTGTGGAAGGTTCACTAGAAAAACACATGATTAAGGTAACGCCATTGCCAAACGACGTGTTAATACACTTGGCCAATGGGCAAATCCTTAGAACCAAGAAATCTGGAGTTCTAAAAGTGAAATGCCAAGGCAAAACCATATCAATAGAAGCGTTAATAGTGCCCAATTTAAAATACAACTTACTATCAGCATCTAAAATGACGTCAAAAGGATGTAAAATTATAATTGAAAAGGAGAAAACAGCCATAATTGGAAGAAAGTTCTCTCTTAAATGTTTAAATTTAAAAGGAAAATGGATTATATACACTGAAAACAGGTCTTGTGGAAAACGAAAATGAAGTATGCAACATCATAGAAGACTTGCGGCACAGACGATTAGGACATGCAGGAAACGACTCATTTTATCAACTGGGTTTTAAGAAAATTTATAAACCTTGTTCTATATGCATACAAGCTAAAACAACCAGGAGTCTTTTCTACAGCAAGGAGAGGAGAACAAATGCAATCGAAGAGTTAATTCATTCGGATATTTATAGGCTAATAAACCCAATATTTGAAGATGGAGGAAGATATTTATAATAGGAAGGATAGAGCATGTTAGATGATTTCTCCCATTTTACCAAAGTAAAAATCCTTAAGACAGAAAATGAAGCTGAAGTGAGTTTCAAACAATACATTAATGAATTAGAAAGACGGCATGGAGTAAAGCTATTTTGTAGGAAAAAGGGAATTCATTTAGAATATAGCAATAGCCCATTCACCGCAAAGTAATGGAAAAGCGGAAAGATTAAATAGGACATTATTAATTAATTAAATTTAGTTCTGTATACGAACTAAACAAGATACCAACAATTAAATCGAGCATTGTATGGATTGAGAAGTTCACCTAATGGATGGAACACAAAATGACATGAAGAGTGTCTAGTGGATTTAATGGACAGCCTTTATATAGTTAAACAGTTTATTGGAATGGAAAAAGCGAATATTATTACACAAATTGAAATTAATATTAACACCAGCAAAAGTGGAAAATAATTTAGTTATAATTTAAAGGACCAATTTGTTCTAAAACACACCTAAATTAATCTTCTGGGTACTAATTTAGGCCATTCGCCAAACTGAATCATCTTTGGTAAGTTTTCTAGGTACCACATATCAAAATTTTACATACTTCAACTGCCGGTGCGGTTTTCTGCATTAAATAAAATATTAATTTGGTCATCTGAGTTACGGAATTTATTCTAAAACACACCCTAATTAATCTTCTAGATACTAATTTAGGCCGTTCGCCAAAGTGAATCATCTTTGGCAAGATTTCTAGGTACCACATATCAAAATTTTACATACTTCAACTGCCGGTGCGGTTTTCTGCATTAAATAAAATATTAATTTGGTCATCTGAGTTACAGAGTTTGTTCTAAAACACACCTTAATTAATCTTCTGGATACTAATTTAGGCCGTTCGCGAAAGTGAATTATTTTTGGTAAATTTTCTAGGTAAACATATAAAAGATTTACATACTTCCAGTGTTCGTTGCGGTTTTAAATATTCCTGAAAATGTAAATTTGTCCATCTGAGTTACGGAGTTTATTCTAAAACACACCTTAATTAATCTTCTGTATACTAATTCAGGCCGATCGCCAAAGTGAATCATCTTTGATAAGTTTTCTAGGTATGACATATCGAATTTTTACACACTTCAACTGGCCGTTGCGGTTTTCCGTATTCCACAAAATAAAATTATGTCATATGTGTTAGAAAGCTTGTTCCAAAACACACCCAAGTTAATTTTCTGTGTACTAATTTAGGCCGTTCGCGAATGTGAATCATGTTTGGTAAGTTATCTACGTACAACATATCGAAGTTTTACATACTTCCAGTGTTCGTGGCGGTTTTTAGTTTTCCACAAAATGTAAATTTGTCCATCTGAGTTACGGAGTTTATTCTAAAACACACCTTAATTAATCTTCTGGATACTAATTTAGGCCGTTCGCGAAAGTGAATTATTTTTGGTAAATTTTCTAGGTAAACATATAAAAGATTTACATACTTCCAGTGTTCGTTGCGGTTTTAAATATTCCTGAAAATGTAAATTTGTCCATCTGAGTTACGGAGTTTATTCTAATACACACCTTAATTAATCTTCTGTATACTAATTCAGGCCGATCGCCAAAGTGAATCATCTTTGATAAGTTTTCTAGGTATGACATATCGAATTTTTACACACTTCAACTGGCCGTTGCGGTTTTCCGTATTCCACAAAATAAAATTATGTCATATGTGTTAGAAAGCTTGTTCCAAAACACACCCAAGTTAATCTTCTGTGTACTAATTTAGGCCGTTCGCGAATGTGAATCATGTTTGGTAAGTTATCTACGTACAACATATCGAAGTTTTACATACTTCCAGTGTTCGTGGCGGTTTTTAGTTTTCCACAAAATGTAAATTTGTCCATCTGAGTTACGGAGTTTATTCCAAAACACACCTTAATTAATCTTCTGGATACCAATTTAGGCCGTTCGCCAAAGTGAATCATTTTTGGTAAGTTTTCTAGGTACCACATATCAAAATTTTACATACTTCAACTGCCGGTGCGGTTTTCTGTATTAAATAAAATATTAATTTAGTCATCTGAGTTATGGAATTTGTTCTAAAACACACCTTAATTAATCTTCTAGGTACTAATTTAGGCCGTCCGCCAAAGTGAATCATCTTTGGCAAGATTTCTAGGTACCACATATCGAAGTTTTACATACTTTAACGGTCCGTTGCTGTTTTCCGTATTCTACAAAATGTAAATTTGTTCATCTGAGTTACGGAGTTAGTTCTAAAACACACCTTAATTAATCTTCTGTATACTAATTCAGGCCGTTCGCCAAAGTGAATCATCTTTGGCAAGATTTCTAGGTACCACATATCGAAGTTTTACATACTTTAACTGTCCGTTGCTGTTTTCCATATTCTACAAAATGTAAATTTGTTCATCTGAGTTACGGAGCTTGTTCTAAAACACACCTTAATTAATCTTCTGTATATTAATTCAGGCCGTTCGCCAAAGTGAATCATCTTTGGCAAGATTTCTAGGTACCATATATCAAAATTTTATATACTTCAACTGCCGGTGCGGTTTTCTGCATTAAATAAAATATTAATTTGGTCATCTGAGTTACGGGATTTATTCTAAAACACACCCTAATTAATCTTCTAGATACTAATTTAGGCCGTTCGCCAAAGTGAATCATCTTTGGCAAGATTTCTAGGTACCACATATCAAAATTTTACATACTTCAACCGCCGGTGCGGTTTTCTGCATTAAATAAAATATTAGTTTGGTCATCTGAGTTACAGAGTTTGTTCTAAAACACAGCTTAATTAATCTTCTGGATAATAATTTAGGCCGTTCGCGAAAGTGAATTATTTTTGGTAAATTTTCTAGGTAATCTTATAAAAGATTTACATACTTCCAGTGTTCGTTGCGGTTTTAAATATTCCTGAAAATGTAAATTTGTCCATCTGAGTTACGGAGTTTATTCTAAAACACACCTTAATTAATCTTCTGTATACTAATTCAGGCCGATCGCCAAAGTGAATCATCTTTGATAAGTTTTCTAGGTATGACATATCGAATTTTTACACACTTCAACTGGCCGTTGCGGTTTTCCGTATTCCACAAAATAAAATTATGTCATATGTGTTAGAAAGCTTGTTCCAAAACACACCCTAGTTAATCTTCTGTGTACTAATTTAGGCTGTTCGCGAATGTGAATCATGTTTGGTAAGTTATCTACGTACAACATATCGAAGTTTAACATACTTCCAGTGTTCGTGGCGGTTTTTAGTTTTCCATAAAATGTAAATTTGTCCATCTGAGTTACGGAGTTTATTCTAAAACACACCTTAATTAATCTTTTGGATACTAATTTGGGCCGTTCGCCAAAGTGAATCATTTTTGGTAAGTTTTCTAGGTACCACATATCAAAATTTTACATACTTCAACTGCCGGTGCGATTTTCTGTATTAAATAAAATATTAATTTAGTCATCTGAGTTATGGAATTTGTTCTAAAACACACCTTAATTAATCTTCTAGGTACTAATTTAGGCCGTCCGCCAAAGTGAATCATCTTTGGCAAGATTTCTAGGTACCATATATCGAAGTTTTACATACTTTAACGGTCCGTTGCTGTTTTCCGTATTCTACAAAATGTAAATTTGTTCATCTGAGTTACGGAGTTTGTTCTAAAACACACCTTAATTAATCTTCTGGATACCAATTTAGGCCGTTCGCCAAAGTGAATCAATTTTGGTAAGTTTTCTAGGTGCCACATATCAAAATTTTACATACTTCAACTGCCGGTGCGGTTTTCTGTATTAAATAAAATATTGATTTGGTCATCTGAGTTACGGAATTTATTCTAAAACACACCTTAATTAATCTTCTGGATACCAATTTAGGCCGTTCGCCAAAGTGAATCATTTTTGGTAAGTTTTCTAGGTGCCACATATCAAAATTTTACATACTTCAACTGCCGGTGCGGTTTTCTGTATTAAATAAAATATTGATTTGGTCATCTGAGTTACGGAATTTATTCTAAAACACACCTTAATTAATCTTCTGGATACCAATTTAGGCCGTTCGCCAAAGTGAATCATTTTTGGTAAGTTTTCTAGGTGCCACATATCAAAATTTTACATACTTCAAATGCCGGTGCGGTTTTCTGTATTAAATAAAATATTGATTTGGTCATCTGAGTTACGGAATTTATTCTAAAACACACCTTAATTAATCTTCTAGGTACTAATTTAGGCCGTCCGCCAAAGTGAATCATCTTTGGCAAGATTTCTTCGTACCACATATCGAAGTTTTACATACTTTAACTGTCCGTTGCTGTTTTCCGTATTCCACAAAATGTAAATTTGTTCATCTGAGTTACGGAGTTTGTTCTAAAACACACCTTAATTAATCTTCTGTAAAATAATTCAGGCCGATCGCCAAAGTGAATCATCTTTGATAAGTTTTCTAGGAACCACATATCGAAGTTTTACATACTTTAACTGTCCGTTGCTGTTTTCCGTATTCTACAAAATGTAAATTTGTTCATCTGAGTTACGGAGTTTGTTCTAAAACACACCTTAATTAATCTTCTGTATACTAATTCAGGCCGTTCGCCAAAGTGAATCATCTTTGGCAAGATTTCTAGGTACCACATATTGAAGTTTTACATACTTTAACTGTCCGATGCTGTTTTCCGTATTCTACAAAATGTAAATTTGTTCATCTGAGTTACGGGGTTTGTTCTAAAACGCACCTTAATTAATCTTCTGTATACTAATTCAGGCCGATCGCCAAAGTGAATCATCTTTGATAAGTTTTCTAGGTATGACATATCGAATTTTTACACATTTCAACTGGCCGTTGCGGTTTTCCGTATTCCACAAAATAAAATTATGTCATATGTGTTAGAAAGCTTGTTCCATAACACACCCAAGTTAATCTTCTGTGTACTAATTTAGGCCGTTCGCGAATGTGAATCATGTTTGGTAAGTTATCTACGTACAACATATCGAAGTTTTACATACTTCCAGTGTTCGTGGCGGTTTTTAGTTTTCCACAAAATGTAAATTTGTCCATCTGAGTTACGGAGTTTATTCTAAAACACACCTTAATTAATCTTCTGGATACCAATTTAGGCCGTTCGGCAAAGTGAATCATTTTTGGTAAGTTTTCTAGGTACCATATATCAAAATTTTACATACTTCAACTGCCGGTGCGGTTTTCTGTATTAAATAAAATATTGATTTGGTCATCTGAGTTACGGAATTTATTCTAAAACACACCGTAATTAATCTTCTAGATACTAATTTAGGCCGTTCGCCAAAGTGAATCATCTTTGGAAAGATTTCTAGGTACCACATATCGACGTTTTACATACTTTAACTGTCCGTTGCTGTTTTCCGTATTCTACAAAATGTAAATTTGTTCATCTGAGTTACGGGGTTTGTTCTAAAACACACCTTAATTAATCTTCTGGATACCAATTTAGGCCGTTCGCCAAAGTGAATCATTTTTGGTAAGTTTTCTAGGAACCACATATCGAAGTTTTACATACTTTAACTGTCCGTTGCTGTTTTCCGTATTCTACAAAATGTAGATTTGTTCATCTGAGTTACAGAGTTTGTTCTAAAACACACCTTAATTAATCTTCTGGATACCAATTTAGGCCGTTCGCCAAAGTGAATCATTTTTGGTAAGTTTTCTAGGAACCACATATCAAAGTTTTACATACTTTAACTGTCCGTTGCTGTTTTCCGTATTCTACAAAATGTAAATTTGTTCATCTGAGTTACGGAGTTTGTTCTAAAACACACCTTAATTAATCTTCTGGATACCAATTTAGGCCGTTCGCCAAAGTGAATCATTTTTGGTAAGTTTTCTAGGAACCACATATCGAAGTTTTACGTACTTCCAGTGTTCGTGGCGGTTTTTAGTTTTCCACAAAATGTAAATTTGTCCATCTGAGTTACGGACTTTATTCTAAAACACACCTTAATTAATCTTCTGGATACCAATTTAGGCCGTTCGACAAAGTGAATCATTTTTGGTAAGATTTCTAGGTACCACCTATCAAAATTTTACATACTTCAACTGCCGGTGCGGTTTTCTGTATTAAATAAAATATTGATTTGGTCATCTGAGTTACGGAATTTATTCTAAAACACACCTTAATTAATCTTCTAGATACTAATTTAGGCCGTTCGCCAAAGTGAATCATCTTTGGCAAGATTTCTAGGTACCACATATCAAAGTTTTACATACTTTAACTGTCCGTTGCTGTTTTCCGTATTCTACAAAATGTAAATATGTTCATCTGAGTTACGGAGTTTGTTCTAAAACACACCTTAATTAATCTTCAGTATATTAATTCAGGCCGTTCGCCAAAGTGAATCATCTTTGATAAGTTTTCTAGGAACCACATATCGAAGTTTTTCATACTTTAACTGTCCGTTGCTGTTTTCCGTATTCTACAAAATGTAAATTTGTTCATCTGAGTTACGGAGTTTGTTCTAAAACACACCTTAATTAATCTTCTGTATACTAATTCAGGCCGTTCGCCAAAGTGAATCATCTTTGGCAAGATTTCTAGGTACCACATATCGAAGTTTTACATACTTTAACTGTCCGTTGCTGTTTTCCGTATTCTACAAAATGTAAATTTGTTCATCTGAGTTACGGGGTTTGTTCTAAAACGCACCTTAATTAATCTTCTGTATACTAATTCAGGCCGTTCGCCAAAGTGAATCATCTTTGATAAGTTTTCTAGGTACCACATATCAAGATTTTACATACTTCAACTGCCGGTGCGGTTTTCTGTATTAAATAAAATATTAATTTGGTCATCTGAGTTACGGAATTTATTCTAAAACACACCTTAATTAATCTTCTAGATACTAATTTAGGCCGTTCGCCAAAGTGAATCATCTTTGATAAGTTTTCTAGGAACCACATATCGAAGTTTTACATACTTTAACTGTCCGTTGCTGTTTTCCGTATTTTACAAAATGTAAATTTGTTCATCTGAGTTACGGAGTTTGTTCTAAAACACACCTTAATTAATCTTCTGTATACTAATTCAGGCCGTTCGCCAAAGTGAATCATCTTTGGCAAGATTTCTAGGTACCACATGTCGAAGTTTTACATACTTTAACTGTCCGTTGCTGTTTTCCGTATTCTACAAAATGTAAATTTGTTCATCTGAGTTACGGAGTTTGTTCTAAAACACACCTTAATTAATCTTCTGTATACTAATTTAGGCCGTTCGCCAAAGTGAATCATCTTTGATAAGTTTTCTAGGTACCACATATCGAAGTTTTACATACTTTAACTGTCCGTTGCTGTTTTCCGTATTCTACAAAATGTAAATTTGTTCATCTGAGTTACGGAGTTTGTTCTAAAACACACCTTAATTAATCTTCTGTATACTAATTCAGGCCGTTCGCCAAAGTGAATCATCTTTGGCAAGATTTCTAGGTACCACATGTCGAAGTTTTACATACTTTAACTGTCCGTTGCTGTTTTCCGTATTCTACAAAATGTAAATTTGTTCATCTGAGTTACGGGGTTTGTTCTAAAACGCACCTTAATTAATCTTCTGTATACTAATTCAGGCCGTTCGCCAAAGTGAATCATCTTTGATAAGTTTTCTAGGTAACACATATCAAGATTTTACATACTTCAACTGCCGGTGCGGTATTCTGTATTAAATAAAATATTAATTTGGTCATCTGAGTTACGGAATTTATTCTAAAACACACCTTAATTAATCTTCTAGATACTAATTTAGGCCGTTCGCCAAAGTGAATCATCTTTGGAAAGGTTTCTAGGTGCCACATATCGACGTTTTACATACTTTAACTGTCCGTTGCTGTTTTCCGTATTCTACAAAATGTAAATTTGTTCATCTGAGTTACGGAGTTTGTTCTAAAACACACCTTAATTAATCTTCTGGATACCAATTTAGGCCGTTCGCCAAAGTGAATCATTTTTGGTAAGTTTTCTAGGTACCACATATCAAAATTTTACATACTTCAACTGCCTGTGCGGTTTTCTGTATTAAATAAAATATTGATTTGGTCATCTGAGTTACGGAGTTTGTTCTAAAACACACCTTAATTAATCTTCTGGATACCAATTTAGGCCGTTCGGCAAAGTGAATCATTTTTGGTAAGTTTTCTAGGTACCACATATCAAAATTTTACATACTTCAACTGCCGGTGCGGTTTTCTGTATTAAATAAAATATTGATTTGGTCATCTGAGTTACGGAATTTATTCTAAAACACAATGTAATTAATCTTCTAGATACTAATTTAGGCCGTTCGCCAAAGTGAATCATCATTGGAAAGATTTCTAGGTACCACATATCGACGTTTTACATACTTTAACTGTCCGTTGCTGTTTTCCGTATTCTACAAAATGTAAATTTGTTCATCTGAGTTACGGAGTTTGTTCTAAAACACACCTTAATTAATCTTCTGGATACCAATTTAGGCCGTTCGCCAAAGTGAATCATTTTTGGTAAGTTTTCTAGGAACCACATATCGAAGTTTTACATACTTTAACTGTCCGTTGCTGTTTTCCGTATTCTACAAAATGTAAATTTGTTCATCTGAGTTACGGAGTTTGTTCTAAAACACACCTTAATTAATCTTCTGGATACCAATTTAGGCCGTTCGCCAAAGTGAATCATTTTTGGTAAGTTTTCTAGGAACCACATATCGAAGTTTTACATACTTTAACTGTCCGTTGCTGTTTTCCGTACTCTACAAAATGTAAATTTGTTCATCTGAGTTACGGAGTTTGTTCTAAAACACACCTTAATTAATCTTCTGGATACCAATTTAGGCCGTTCGCCAAAGTGAATCATTTTTGGTAAGTTTTCTAGGAACCACATATCGAAGTTTTACATACTTTAACTGTCCGTTGCTGTTTTCCGTATTCTACAAAATGTAAATTTGTTCATCTGAGTTACGGAGTTTGTTCTAAAACACACCTTAATTAATCTTCTGGATACCAATTTAGGCCGTTCGCCAAAGTGAATCATTTTTGGTAAGTTTTCTAGGAACCACATATCGAAGTTTTACATACTTTAACTGTCCGTTGCTGTTTTCCGTATTCTACAAAATGTAAATTTGTTCATCTGAGTTACGGAGTTTGTTCTAAAACACACCTTAATTAATCTTCTAGGTACTAATTTAGGCCGTTCGCCAAAGTGAATCACCTTTGGCAAGATTTCTAGGTACCACATATCGAAGTTTTACATACTTTAACTGTCCGTTGCTGTTTTCCGTATTCTACAAAATGTAAATTTGTTCATCTGAGTTTCGGAGTTTGTTCTAAAACACACCTTAATTAATCTTCTGTGTACTAATTCAGGCCGTTCGTCCAAGTGAATCATCTTTGATAAGTTTTCTAGGAACCACATATCGAAGTTTTACATACTTTAACTGTCCGTTGCTGTTTTCCGTATTCTACAAAATGTAAATTTGTTCATCTGAGTTTCGGAGTTTGTTCTAAAACACACCTTAATTAATCTTCTGTGTACTAATTTAGGCCGTTCGTCCAAGTGAATCATCTTTGATAAGTTTTCTAGGAACCACATATCGAAGTTTTACATACTTTAACTGTCCGTTGCTGTTTTCCGTATTCTACAAAATGTAAATTTGTTCATCTGAGTTTCGGAGTTTGTTCTAAAACACACCTTAATTAATCTTCTGTATACTAATTCAGGCCGTTCGCACAAAGTGAATCATCTTTGGCAAGATTTCTAGGTACCACATATCGAAGTTTTACATACTTTAACTGTCCGTTGCTGTTTTCCGTATTCTACAAAATCTAAACTTGTTCATCTGAGTTACGGAGTTTGTTCTAAAACACACCTTAATTAATCTTCTGGATACTACTTTAGGCCGTTCGCCAAAGTGAATCATCTTTGATAAGTTTTATAGGTACCACATATCAAAATTTTACATACTTCAACTGCCGGTGCGGTTTTCAGTATTAAATAAAATGTTGATTTGGTCATCTGAGTTACGGAATTTATTCTAAAACACACCTTAATTAATCTTTTAGATACTAATTTAGGCCGTTCGCCAAAGTGAATCATCTTTGGCAATATTTCTAGGTACCACATATCGAAGTTTTACATACTTTAACTGTCCGTTGCTGTTTTCCGTATTCTACAAAATCTAAATTTGTTCATCTGAGTTACGGAGTTTGTTCTAAAACACACCTTAATTAATCTTCTGGATACTACTTTAGGCCGTTCGCCAAAGTGAATCATCTTTGGTAAGTTTTCTAGGTACCATATATCAAAATTTTACATACTTCAACTGCCGGTGCGGTTTTCAGTATTAAATAAAATATTGATTTGGTCATCTGAGTTACGGAATTTATTCTAAAACACACCTTAATTAATCTTTTAGATACTAATTTAGGCCGTTCGCCAAAGTGAATCATCTTTGGCAATATTTCTAGGAACCACATATCGAAGTTTTACATACTTTAACTGTCCGTTGCTGTTTTCCGTATTCTACAAAATCTAAATTTGTTCATCTGAGTTACGGAGTTTGTTCTAAAACACACCTTAATTAATCTTCTGGATACCAATTTAGGCCGTTCGGCAAAGTGAATCACTTTTGGTAAGTTTTCTAGGTACCACATATCAAAATTTTACATACTTCAACTGCCGGTGCGGTTTTCTGTATTAAATAAAATCTTGATTTGGTCATCTGAGTTACGGAATTTATTCTAAAACACAATGTAATTAATCTTCTAGATACTAATTTAGGCCGTTCGCCAAAGTGAATCATCATTGGAAAGATTTCTAGGTACCACATATCGACGTTTTACATACTTTAACTGTCCGTTGCTGTTTTCCGTATTCTACAAAATGTAAATTTGTTCATCTGAGTTACGGAGTTTGTTCTAAAACACACCTTAATTAATCTTCTGGATACCAATTTAGGCCGTTCGCCAAAGTGAATCATTTTTGGTGAGTTTTCTAGGAACCACATATCGAAGTTTTACATACTTTAACTGTCCGTTGCTGTTTTCCGTATTCTACAAAATGTAAAATTGTTCATCTGAGTTACGGAGTTTGTTCTAAAACACACCTTAATTAATCTTCTGGATACCAATTTAGGCCGTTCGCCAAAGTGAATCATTTTTGGTAAGTTTTCTAGGAACCACATATCGAAGTTTTACATACTTTAACTGTCCGTTGCTGTTTTCCGTATTCTACAAAATGTAAATTTGTTCATCTGAGTTACGGGGTTTGTTCTAAAACACACCTTAATTAATCTTCTGGATACCAATTTAGGCCGTTCGCCAAAGTGAATCATTTTTGGTAAGTTTTCTAGGAACCACATATCGAAGTTTTACATACTTTAACTGTCCGTTGCTGTTTTCCGTATTCTACAAAATGTAAATTTTTTCATCTGAGTTACGGAGTTTGTTCTAAAACACACCTTAATTAATCTTCTGGATACCAATTTAGGCCGTTCGCCAAAGTGAATCATTTTTGGTAAGTTTTCTAGGAACCACATATCGAAGTTTTACATACCTTAACTGTCCGTTGCTGTTTTCCGTATTCTACAAAATGTAAATTTGTTCATCTGAGTTACGGAGTTTGTTCTAAAACACACCTTAATTAATCTTCTAGGTACCAATTTAGGCCGTTCGCCAAAGTGAATCACCTTTGGCAAGATTTCTAGGTACCACATATCGAAGTTTTACATACTTTAACTGTCCGTTGCTGTTTTCCGTATTCTACAAAATGTAAATTTGTTCATCTGAGTTTCGGAGTTTGTTCTAAAACACACCTTAATTAATCTTCTGTGTACTAATTCAGGCCGTTCGTCCAAGTGAATCATCTTTGATAAGTTTTCTAGGAACCACATATCGAAGTTTTACATACTTTAACTGTCCGTTGCTGTTTTCCGTATTCTACAAAATGTAAATTTGTTCATCTGAGTTTCGGTGTTTGTTCTAAAACACACCTTAATTAATCTTCTGTGTACTAATTTAGGCCGTTCGTCCAAGTGAATCATTTCTGATAAGTTTTCTAGGAACCACATATCGAAGTTTTACATACTTTAACTGTCCGTTGCTGTTTTCCGTATTCTACAAAATGTAAATTTGTTCATCTGAGTTTCGGAGTTTGTTCTAAAACACACCTTAATTAATCTTCTGTATACTAATTCAGGCCGTTCGCCAAAGTGAATCACCTTTGTCAAGATTTCTAGGTACCACATATCGAAATTTTACATACTTTAACTGTCCGTTGCTGTTTTCCGTATTCTACAAAATCTAAACTTGTTCATCTGAGTTACGGAGTGTGTTCTAAAACACACCTTAATTAATCTTCTGGATACTTCTTTAGGCCGTTCGCCAAAGTGAATCATCTTTGATAAGTTTTCTAGGTACCACATATCAAAATTTTACATACTTCATCTGCCGGTGCGGTTTTCAGTATTAAATAAAATATTGATTTGGTCATCTGAGTTACGGAATTTATTCTAAAACACACCTTAATTAATCTTTTAGATACTAATTTAGGCCGTTCGCCAAAGTGAATCATCTTTGGCAATATTTCTAGGAACCACATATCGAGGTTTTACATACTTTAACTGTCCGTTGCTCTTTTCCGTATTCTACAAAATCTAAATTTGTTCATCTGAGTTACGGAGTTTGTTCTAAAACACACCTTAATTAATCTTCTGGATACTACTTTAGGCCGTTAGCCAAAGTGAATCATCTTTGTTAAGTTTTCTAGGTACCACATATCAAAATTTTACATACTTCAACTGCCGGTGAGGTTCTCAGTATTAAATAAAATATTGATTTGGTCATCTGAGTTACGGAATTTATTCTAAGACACACCTTAATTAATCTTTTAGATACTAATTTAGGCCGTTCGCCAAAGTGAATCATCTTTGGCAATATTTCTAGGAACCACATATCGAAGTTTTACATACTTTAACTGTCCGTTGCTGTTTTCCGTATTCTACAAAATCTAAATTTGTTCATCTGAGTTACGGAGTTTGTTCTAAAACACACCTTAATTAATCTTCTGGATACTACTTTAGGCCGTTCGCCAAAGTGAATCATCTTTGGTAAGTTTTCTAGGTACCACATATCAAAATTTTACATACTTCAACTGCCGGTGCGGTTTTCAGTATTAAATAAAATATTGATTTGGTCATCTGAGTTACGGAATTTATTCTAAAACACACCTTAATTAATCTTCTAGATACATATTTAGGCCGTTCGCCAAAGTAAATCACCTTTGGCAAGATTTCTAGGTACCACATATCGAAGTTTTACATACTTTAACTGTCCGTTGCTGTTTTCCGTATTCTACAAAATGTAAATTTGTTCATCTGAGTTACGGAGTTTGTTCTAAAACACACCTTAATTAATCTTCTGTATACTAATTCAGGCCGTTTGCCAAAGTGAATCATCTTTGATAAGTTTTCTAGGTACCACATATCAAAATTTTACATACTTCAACTGCCGGTGCGGTTTTCTGTATTAACTAAAATATTAATTTGGTCATCCGAGTTACGGAATTTATTCTAAAACACACCTTAATTAATCTTTTAGATACTAATTTAGGCCGTTCGCCAAAGTGAATCATCTTTGGCAATATTTCTAGGTACCACATATCGAAGTTTTACATACTTTAACTGTTCGTTGCTGTTTTCCGTAATCTACAAAATGTAAATTTGTTCATCTGAGTTACGGAGTTTGTTCTAAAACACACCTTAATTAATCTTCTGTATACTAATTCAGGCCGTTCGCTAAAGTGAATCATCGTTGATAAGTTTTCTAGGCACCACATATCAAAATTTTACATAGTTCAACTGCCGGTGCGGTTTTCTGTTTTAAATAAAATATTAATTGGGCATCTGAGTTACGGAATTTATTCTGACACACACCTTAATGAATCTTATAGATACTAATTTAGGCCGTTCGCCAAAGTGAATCATCTTTGGCAAGATTTCTAGGTACCACATATCGAAGTTTTACATACTTTAACTGTCCGTTGCTGTTTTCCGTATTCTACAAAATGTAAATTTGTTCATCTGAGTTACGGAGTTTGTTCTAAAACACACCTTAATTAATCTTCTGGATACTAATTTAGGCCGTTCGCCAAAGTGAATCATTTTTGGTAAGTTTCTAGGTGCCACATATCAAAATTTTACATACTTCAATTGCCGGTGTGGTTTTCTGTATTAAATAAAATATTGATTTGGTCATCTGAGTTACGGAATTTATTCTAAAACACACCTTAATTAATCTTCTGGATACTAATTTAGGCCGTTCGCCAAAGTGAATCATCTTTGGCAAGATTTCTAGGTACCACATATCGAAGTTTTTCATACTTTAACTGTCCGTTGCTGTTTTCCGTATTCTACAAAATGTAAATTTGTTCATCTGAGTTACGGAGTTTGTTCTAAAACACACCTTAATTAATCTTCTGGATACTACTTTAGGCCGTTCGCCAAAGTGAATCATTTTTGGTAAGTTTTCTAGGTACCACATATCAAAATTTTACATACTTCAACTGCCGGTGCGGTTTTCTGTATTAAATAAAATATTGACTTGGTCATCTGAGTTACGGAATTTATTCTAAAACACACCTTAATTAATCTTCTAGATACTAATTTAGGCCCTTCGCCAAAGTGAATCACCTTTGGCAAGATCTCTAGGTACCACATATCGAAGTTTTACATACTTTAACTGTCCGTTGCTGTTTTCCGTATTCTACAAAATGTAAATTTGTTCATGTGAGATACGGAATTTGTTCTAAAACACACCTTAATTAATCTTCTGTATACTAATTCAGGCCGTTCGCCAAAGTGAATCATCTTTGGCAAGGTTTCTAGGTACCACATATCGAAGTTTTACATACTTTAACTGTCCGTTGCTGTTTTCCGTATTCTACAAAATGTAAATTTGTTCATCTGAGTTACGGAGTTTGTTCTAAAACACACCTTAATTAATCTTCTGTATATTAATTCAGGCCGTTCGCTAAAGTGAATCATCGTTGATAAGTTTTCTAGGCACCACATATCAGAATTTTACATAGTTCAACAGCCGGTGCGGTTTTCTGTTTTAAATAAAATATTAATTGGGCATCTGAGTTACGGAATTTATTCTGACACACACCTTAATGAATCTTATAGATACTAATTTAGGCCGTTCGCCAAAGTGAATCATCTTTGGCAAGATTTCTAGGTACCACATATCGAAGTTTTACATACTTTAACTGTCCGTTGCTGTTTTCCGTATTCTACAAAATGTAAATTTGTTCATCTGAGTTACGGAGTTTGTTCTAAAACACACCTTAATTAATCTTCTGGATACTACTTTAGGCCGTTCGCCAAAGTGAATCATTTTTGGTAAGTTTTCTAGGTACCACATATCAATATTTTACATACTTCAACTGCCGGTGCGGTTTTCTGTATTAAATAAAATATTGACTTGGTCATCTGAGTTACGGAATTTATTCTAAAACACACCTTAATTAATCTTCTAGATACTAATTTAGGCCCTTCGCCAAAGTGAATCACCTTTGGCAAAATCTCTAGGTACCACATATCGAAGTTTTACATACTCTAACTGTCCGTTGCTGTTTTCCGTATTCTACAAAATGTAAATTTGTTCCTCTGAGTTTCGGAGTTTGTTCTAAAACACACCTTAATTAATCTTCTAGATACTAATTTAGGCCGTTCGCCAAAGTGAATCATCTTTGGCAAGATTTCTAGGTACCACATATCGAAGTTTTACATACTTTAACTGTCCGTTGCTGTTTTCCGTATTCTACAAAATGTAAATTTGTTCCTCTGAGTTTCGGAGTTTGTTCTAAAACACACCTTAATTAATCTTCTAGATACTAATTTAGGCCGTTCGCCAAAGTGAATCATCTTTGGCAAGATTTCTAGGTACCACATATCGAAGTTTTACATACTTTAACTGTCCGTTGCTGTTTTCCGTATTCTACAAAATGTAAAATTGTTCATCTGAGTTACGGAGTTTGTTCTAAAACACACCTTAATTAATCTTCTGTATATTAATTCAGGCCGTTCGCCAAAGTGAATCATCTTTGATTAGTTTTTTAGGTACCACATATCAAAATTTTACATACTTCAACTGCCGGTGTGGTTTTCTGTATTAAATAAAATATTAATTTGGTCATCTGAGTTACGGAATTTATTCTAAAACACACCTTAAGTAATCTTCTGTATACTTATTTAGGCCGTTCGCCATAGTGAATCATCTTTGATAAGTTTTCTAGGTACCACATATCAAAATTTTACATACTTCAACTACCGGTGCGGTTTTCTGTATTAAATAAAATATTAATTTGGTCATCTGAGTTACGGAATTTATTCTAAAACACACCTTAATTAATCTTCTGTATATTAATTCAGGCCGTTCGCCAAAGTGAATCATCTTTGATAAGTTTTCTAGGTACCACATATCAAAATTTTACATACTTCAACTGCCGGTGCGGTTTTCTGTATTAAATAAAATATTAGTTTGGTCATCTGAGTTACAGAGTTTGTTCTAAAACACACCTTAATTAATCTTCTGGATACTGCTTTAGGCCGTTCGCCTAAGTGAATAATTTTTGGTAAGTTTTCTAGGTACCACATATCAAAATTTTACATACTTCAACTGCCGGTGCGGTTTTCTGTATTAAATAAAATATTAGTTTGGTCATCTGAGTTACAGAGTTTGTTCTAAAACACACCTTAAGTAATCTTCTGTATACTAATTTAGGCCGTTCGCCAAAGTGAATCATCTTTGGCAAGATTTCTAGGTACCACATATCGAAGTTTTACATACTTTAACTGTCAGTTGCTGTTTTCCGTATTCTACAAAATGTAAAATTGTTCATCTGAGTTACGGAGTTTGTTCTAAAACACACCTTAATTAATCTTCTGTATATTAATTCAGGCCGTTCGCCAAAGTGAATCATCTTTGATAAGTTTTCTAGGTACCACATATCAAAATTTTACATACTTCAACTGCCGGTGCGGTTTTCTGTATTAAATAAAATATTAATTTGGTCATCTGAGTTACGGAATTTATTCTAAAACACACCTTAAGTAATCTTCTGTATACTAATTTAGGCCGTTCGCCAAAGTGAATAATCTTTGATAAGTTTTCTAGGTACCACATATCAAAATTTTACATACTTCAACTGCCGGTGCGGTTTTCTGTATTAAATAAAATATTAATTTGGTCATCTGAGTTACGGAATTTATTCTAAAACACACCTTAATTAATCTTCTGTATATTAATTCAGGCCGTTCGCCAAAGTGAATCATCTTTGATAAGTTTTCTAGGTACCACATATCAAAATTTTACATACTTCAACTGCCGGTGCGGTTTTCTGTATTAAATTAAATATTAATTTGGTCATCTGAGTTACGGAATTTATTCTAAAACACACCCTTATTAATCTTCTAGATACTAATTTAGGCCGTTCGCCAAAGTGAATCATCTTTGATAAGTTTTCTTGGTACCACATATCGAAGTTTTACATACTTTAACTGTCCGTTGCTGTTTTCCGTATTCTACAAAATGTAAATTTATTCATCTGAGTTACGGAGTTTGTTCTAAAATACACCTTAAGTAATCTTCTGTATACTAATTCAGGCCGTTCGCCAAAGTGAATCATCTTTGATAAGTTTTCTAGGTACCACATATCAAAATTTTACATACTTCAACTGCCGGTGCGGTTTTCTGTATTAAATAAAATATTAGTTTGGTCATCTGAGTTACAGAGTTTGTTCTATAACACACCTTAATTAATCTTCTGGATACTACTTTAGGCCGTTCGCCAAAGTGAATCATTTTTGGTAAGTTTTCTAGGTACCACATATCAAAATTTTACATACTTCAACAGCCGGTGCGGTTTTCTGTATTAAATAAAATATTGATTTGGTCATCTGAGTTACGGAATTTATTCTAAAACACACCTTAATTAATCTTCTAGATACTAATTTAGGCCCTTCGCCAAAGTGAATCACCTTTGGCAAAATCTCTAGGTACCACATATCGAAGTTTTACATACTCTAACTGTCCGTTGCTGTTTTCCGTATTCTACAAAATGTAAATTTGTTCCTCTGAGTTTCGGAGTTTGTTCTAAAACACACCTTAATTAATCTTCTAGATACTAATTTAGGCCGTTCGCCAAAGTGAATCATCTTTGGCAAGATTTCTAGGTACCACATATCGAAGTTTTACATACTTTAACTGTCCGTTGCTGTTTTCCGTATTCTACAAAATGTAAACTTGTTCATCTGAGTTACGGAGTTTGTTCTAAAACACACCTTAATTAATCTTCTGTATATTAATTCAGGCCGTTCGCCAAAGTGAATCATCTTTGATAAGTTTTATAGGTACCACATATCACAATTTTACATACTTCAACTGCCGGTGCGGTTTTCCGTATTAAATAAAATATTAATTTGGTCATCTGAGTTACGGAATTTATTCTAAAACACACCTTAAGTAATCTTCTGTATACTAATTTAGGCCGTTCGCCAAAGTGAATCATCTTTGGCAAGATTTCTAGGTACCACATATCGAAGTTTTACATACTTTAACTGTCCGTTGCTGTTTTCCGTATTCTACAAAATGTAAATTTGTTCATCTGAGTTACGGAGTTTGTTCTAAAACACACCTTAATTAATCTTCTAGATACTAATTTAGGCCGTTCGCCAAAGTGAATCATCTTTGGCAAGATTTCTAGGTACCACATATCGAAGTTTTACATACTTTAACTGTCCGTTGCTGTTTTCCGTATTCTACAAAATGTAAATTTGTTCATCTGAGTTACGGAGTTTGTTCTAAAACACACCTTAATTAATCTTCTGTATACTAATTCAGGCCGTTCGCTAAAGTGAATCATCGTTGATAAGTTTTCTAGGCACCACATATCAGAATTTTACATAGTTCAACAGCCGGTGCGGTTTTCTGTTTTAAATAAAATATTAATTGGGCATCTGAGTTACGGAATTTATTCTGACACACACCTTAATGAATCTTATAGATACTAATTTAGGCCGTTCGCCAAAGTGAATCATCTTTGGCAAGATTTCTAGGTACCACATATCGAAGTTTTACATACTTTAACTGTCCGTTGCTGTTTTCCGTATTCTACAAAATGTAAATTTGTTCATCTGAGTTACGGAGTTTGTTCTAAAACACACCTTAATTAATCTTCTGTATACTAATTCAGGCCGTTCGCTAAAGTGAATCATCGTTGATAAGTTTTCTAGGCACCACATATCAGAATTTTACATAGTTCAACAGCCGGTGCGGTTTTCTGTTTTAAATAAAATATTAATTGTTCATCTGAGTTACGGAATTTATTCTGACACACACCTTAATGAATCTTATAGATACTAATTTAGGCCGTTCGCCAAAGTGAATCATCTTTGGCAAGATTTCTAGGTACCACATATCGAAGTTTTACATACTTTAACTGTCCGTTGCTGTTTTCCGTATTCTACAAAATGTAAATTTGTTCATCTGAGTTACGGAGTTTGTTCTAAAACACACCTTAATTAATCTTCTGGATACCAATTTAGGCCGTTCGCCAAAGTGAATCATCTTTGGCAAGATTTCTAGGTACCACATATCGAAGTTTTACATACTTTAACTGTCCGTTGCTGTTTTCCGTATTCTACAAAATCTAAATTTGTTCATCTGAGTTACGGAGTTTGTTCTAAAACACACCTTAATTAATCTTCTGGATACTACTTTAGGCCGATCGCAAAACTGAATCATTTTTGGTAAGTTTTCTAGGTACAATATATTGAAGTTTTACATACTTCAACTGCCCGTTGCGACTTTCCGTATTCTACAAAATGTAAATTTGTTCATCTGAGTTACGGAGTTTGTTTTAAAACACACCTTAATTAATCTTCTGGGTACGAATTTATACCGTTTGCCAAGTGAATCATCTTTGGTAAGTCATGTAGGTACAATATATCGATGTTTTACATACTTCAAGTGCCCGTTGCGGTTTTCTGTATTAAACCAAATATAAATTTGGTCACCTGAGTTACGGTGTTTGTTCTAAAACACACCTTAATTAATCTGCTGGAAATTAATTTAGGCCGTTCGCGAATGTGAATTATCTTTGTTTTCTACGTACAACATATCGAAGTTGGAATGGAATTATTAAGGTGTCGATCTTAAGTTGCAAGACGCGCAGTGCGTAACGCTTCTTATGGAAAATGATGGCCTGGGTTTTCAATGGGTTGATTTGCAACCTCCAGAATTTCCACATGACCGCATGATCGAGCTGCTTCTGTAAATGTTCATAAATTGTAAGTTCGAACCTGGCAGCCGTGAAGAAAGCAGTGTCGTCAGCGTAAAACGCGACGTCAATGTGCTCTTTTCTCGGCATATCTGAAATAAAGAGTTTAAATAAGGCTGGGGCCCTCGGGGAACCTTGAGGTACGCCAGCATCGATTTGTTTATGACTGTAAAGTGATTCCCTGATCTTGACCTGGAAATATCTGTTCGAGAGATAGGACTTGATGAGAGCGGTTAGGTCTTCTGGGAGGCCTAACCGTACGCACTTTGCGATCAATCCGTAGCTTTGGTTAGGTCCATAAGAACTGCTCCATACTTTTTACGTTGGTCAAGAGAGTGATGGATGTGTGCGGCCAGACGGGTAGCCTGATGGACGGATGAGTGGTGAGCGCGAAAGCCGAATTGTTCACCTGGAATGATGTTGTTTTCTTTTGTGAAAGGGTTGAGAGCGTAGAATATTGCATTTTTTTTTGTTCTGGCCTAACAACCAACCGGTGGAATGCATGAAGCATACCTGGTCGCGGAGACTTACCCTGGAGTGACAAGTTGGACCGGGTTATGTGGGACTGCCTCTGGGCTTACCAATACACTAAACCGGAACCGCCTCACAGTTGACCCCTGTGGATCACTACTGCTACTGCATTAAATTTGGGGATATGGCACCCGCTGATCGGGCAGCCGTTATTGGGCACGAGGGCCCGGCGATACTATTGATTCGCGAACCTGAGTTAACACACAACTGGGTACTGTAGTATGGTCGTTTCAGCCTGGAAAAGAGGGAGAGCTTAGCGGTGACGCGTGCTAAGCTCCCAGCATGTCGACCAGCTCGCGAACAAGCGCGTTTTCAGAAGAACTTGAGCTGAGTTGTTGTTTGTGGAATGATTGAGATATGAAGTGCTTGATTTCTGGTGTCAGTTTCCCTATGAATTTGATTATTTCTGACAAACCATGGAGCGTTTGATATTCTCCTGAGGAGCTTATTTTGGAAAACTTGAAGCCCTTTGACCTGGTTGGGTGTAACAAACATGAAGTAGACATTGGATCCGTAGAGGAGTACGGACCGAATTAACATCTTGTAAAATAAGCATTTGATGGAGATGGGAAGTCTGCTAGAAGGGCAGATCAGAGAAGATAGCAGGTTTGCTATCCCCGAACCTTTTTGGATTGCTTTCTGGATTTGGGAATGGCAACCGAACCGCCGGTCGAAGTGAAGACCTAGGTATGTGACTTTATCCAGCCATGGAATTATTGCGGTGTCGATCTTAAGTTGCGAGACGCACAGTGCGTAACGCTTCTTGTGGAAAATGATGGCCTGGGTTTTCAGGGGGTTGATTTGCAACCTCCAGAATTTGAACCACGTGACCGCATAATCGAGCTGCTTCTGTAAACGTTCATGAACTGTAACTCCGAACCTGGTGGCCGTGAAGAAAGCAGTGTCGTCAGCGTAAAAAGTGACGTCAATATGCTCTTCTCTCGGCATATCTGAAATAAAGAGGTTAAATAAGGCTGGGGCCAGCGGGGAACCTTGAGGTACGCCAGCATCCATTTGTTTACGACTGGAAAGTGATGCCCTGATCTTGACCTTGAAAGATCTGTCCGATAGATAGGACTTGATGAGAGCGGTTAGGTCTTCTGGGTGGCCTAACCGCATGCACTTTGCGAACAATCCGTCGTGCCTGACCTTGTCGAAGGCTTTGGTTAGGCCCAGAAGAGCTGCTCCAAGCTTTTTACGTTGGTCAAGTGCATGATGGATGTGTGCAGCCAGGCGGGAGGCTTGATGGACGGATGAGTGGTGAGCGCGAAAGCTGAATTGTTCTTCTGGAATGATGTTGTTTTCCTTTGTGAAAGAGTTGAGAGCGTAGAGTATTGCCCTCTCGGCAAGCTTCGAAATGGCGCTGAGAAAGCTGATAGGCCTGTAATCAGATGGAGATGATTTTGCTCCTTTCTTGGGTATAACCGCTATATGTGCGTGTTTCCAAGACGCCGGGAAGTGTTGCAGTCTCATGATGGAGTTAATGATGTTTGCCAGTTCTGCGAGCTGCTTATGCGGGAGCTTTTTTGACTGGGTAATCGATATTCCATCGAAACCTGGAGAATTTTTGATTTGAAGTTTGCCGATCATAGTCTGTAGAGACTTTGGAGACACAAAATGGTTGAGAAGAAAGGCGGGGGTTACTGGTCTTTTGACGGAGTTGGATTCGTTGGTGACAGTGTCAATGTCTTCAACTTAAGTGTTCTGTACGGGTGGGAGGCATTTCATTTGAGCTTCGTAGGTCTCTGCAAGGAGCTCGACTTTTTCTTGGTCAGTGACTGCGAAATTTCCTGTAACCGCTGACTTCAGTTGAGGGATGACATTGTGCGTCTTCCCCACGAGGCATTTGGAGACACGCCTGAAGGAAGGGGGGCCATCCAGCCTTTGATCCGCGAGTGATGAGTTCCATTTCATTGCTCGCCAAGTCGAGACGGCCGCCCTTACCCTCTTGCATGCTCTGTTTGCCTCCCTTTTGTCTGCAGCATCAAGGGTGAATCGAGCTAATCTGCATAAACCGTTTTTGATGCGAATTTCACGTTTAAGAGAAGCGGAAAGGTTGTTTTTCCACGGCTGGGGTTGTGATGAAATTTTGACTGTGGCAGATTCGTGAGCAGACTGAATATCACGAGTTAGCTTGAGTACGGCTTCCTCGAGGTGTTCTGGTGTGTTAATTTTCGGAATTGGATCGGATTTCAGGAGAAGAGATTGGTAGTTTTTCCAGTCGGTTTTTTTCCTGAATCTTGTTAGTGGGACTTGAGTGGTGGCGCAGTTTCCGAGTTTGAGAAGGACCGGAAGATGATCAGAGTCTAGTTCGTCAAGGACTCAAACTCCGGAATCGCGATTTACGTCTTGAAGAATAAAGAAATCAAGGAGTCTTGCTGCGCCTTGAGAGACTGTACTAGGGTGATGGGTGGGCCTTAGCCCATATCTGCACTTAGAGCTACGATGGCGTTACCTGCGGGATTCGCTCTGGAAAACCCCCAGGTGGGGTGGTGGGCGTTGAAGTCGCCACCTATTATTTTCGGAAATTTTTCTTCGACGAGTGATCGGTATTCGGCATAGTTGAATGCAGAAGATTTCCTGTACAGGGATGTAATCACGAAGGGACGTTCTTGGCTATCGATTTTAATGGAGGTTGTTTCGAAGTTGTTTACTGATAATGATAGAAGGAGCTCGTGTTTGACTCCTTTTCTGACGAGAATGGCGGTTCCACCACCTCGACCCGGAGTTCTATCGTTTCTGTAGACAAAAAAGTGTTCGAAAGAGAGACGATGCGAAGGTTTCAGGAAAGTTTCCTGGATGAGCACGATGTTGGCGTCATAGAATGCCATGATGTCTTCCAATTCCAGGTAAGCTATTTGCATTCCATGTCATTAGTATAAGAGATTTCGGAACAGCCATTTCGAAGAGTTAAAAGGCTGCTGGAAGTTATAGAGACAGGTAAGTGTTGCCGCTTAGGCGGCGACACTTGGAAAAAGACGAGCAAGTTATTGAGCCAGGGCGATCACTTGCAGGAAAGCCTGCGGGTCAGTAAATGCCTGCATTGTGGAGTTAAGGTCCGGTGTATTGGTTGGAGCAGGAATTTGAGTTGGAGCAGGCTGGGTGGCGCTGGCTAATTTATGGGCTAGCTTCCTGCCACCTTAGTTACTCCATGCAGAATCTTGTGGAGGCATGGTTTCGGTCGGAATTTTTGGTTTTCTTGGAGCAGGACGGCAGCTGCAACCGCTGAAGTTTGCGGTATGAATTTCACCGCAGTTGCTGCACTTTGGAGGTGCTTCTGGGATTTTGGTACAGGATCTAGTGTCGTGATGCCCGGCACATTTGACGCACCGTGTGTGGGGGGGGGGGGGGGCTCGGCAATATGAGCCGGAGTGCCCGAAAAGCTGGCAGTTTAAGCACTGCACTGGTTGGCACTGTTTTTGCTGTGGAGGTTAAGACTTGTTTAGTGGCCTGGCTACTTACCTGGGCAGGCTGGGTTGGCCTTGTGGTAACTTGTTTCAGTACTGACTGTGGGGCCGTCTTGGTGGTCGGCTTGTTTTGCACGGGTCTGGTGGTAAATTTTGTAATCGAAAGCTGTACGTTAGCCTTGGCTTTCGATTGGGTAGATTTGGATTGGTTTGCTTGGATACCGGATTGGTTTCCTGAGGTGTTGTGATGAGCCCTCTCTTCCTTTTTCCCACCAAGATGTAACCGTCGTCTGGGTCTTCAATTTGTCTGACCGTTGTGCCCGTTTAGCTGGTGTCTGGGTTTAGGTTTCTGTGGCAGCGGGAGTCTTTATCTCCATGATATTTTTTTGATACTTCATGAAGTCTGTTATCGTAGCAGTGAGAATTTTAATTTCTTCTTTAAGATCTTCGGAAGCTTTTCCCTCTTTTCCAGTTTTTCCGTCTGTTTGTTCAGGGCGTCTGTTTTAGCGAACATTTTAACTTCAGCTATCTGTTTTCGCAGGTCTTCATTCTGTCTTCTTAAATCTGTTATGAGCAATTCTCTTCTCTCTTTGGAAGATGGTCCATTTGAGTTAGAAAAGCTTGGATTATGCTCAGGAGGCGAGGTCGGCTCTGACGTACATGACGCCATTGCCTTAACGTGATAAGGGATCGACTGTCTCGGAGAAAGTTTCGCTTAATTCTCGGAAGCGCAGGTAGGTTCGGCGGACCGGACAGGGCCGTTCTCTTCCAGAGCTAGCACGGAACTGTTGCGGTTTTCTGTATTAAACCAAATATAAATTTGGTCATCTGAGTTACGGAGTTTTTTCTAAAACACACCTTAATCAATCTTCTGGATACTAATTTAGGCCGTTCGCGAAAGTAAAAGATATTTGGTAAGTTTTCTAGGTACAACCTATCGAAGTTTTACATACTTCCAGTGTTCGTTGCGGTTTTATGTATTCCACAAAATATAAATTTGTTCATCTGAGTTACGGAGTTTGTTTTAAAACATACTCTAATTAATATTCTGGGTACTAATTTTCGCCATTCGCAAAACTGAATAATTTTTGGTAAGTTTTCTATGTACAATATATGGAAGTTTTACATACTTCAACTGTCCGTTGCGGTTTTCTGTATTAAACCAAATATAAATTAGGACTTCTGAGTTACTTAGTTTGTTCTAAACATACCCTAATTAATTTTCTGAGTACTAGTTTAGGCTGTTCGCCAAAGTAAATCATTTTCGGTAAATTTTCTAGGTAAAATATGTCGAAGTTTGACATAATTCAACTGTCCGATGCGGTTTTCCGTATTCCACGAAATATGAATTTGGTCATCTGAGTTACGAAGTTTGTTCTAAAACACATCCTAATTAATCTTCTGGGTACTAATTTAGGCTTTTCGTCAAATTCAATCACCTTTGTTAAGTTTTCTAGATACACTATATTGAAGCTTTACATTCTTCAACTCTCCGGTGCGATTTTCCGTATTCCACAAAATGAAAATTTTGTCATCTGTGTTAGGAACTTTGTTCTAAAACACACCTTAATTATGTTAAATATATGACTTGTCTCGATACAAGAGCCAGTATAGAAAGGAGGAAGAAAACTTAGTAGAGGGCGCTGGGACTTGTATCGAATGGGTATAAATTACCAGTGATCATAAAAACTTACTCTTTTGTTCCAAGGCCGTAAGTGGTGTATTAATTCAGTCTCGTCCCAAATTATAAGTGATTCGTAAAAGGTTGTGGGCCCAGTATTCTCAATATAGGAAAGGTATAGTGAAGCACGAAGAAAGAATTATCACAAGCTAATCATAACTAGGGTGGTATCTTATATATAATTATATACTATCAAATAAAATATTAAGAAAATGGCGGCAGGTTATGTTACAGTGCCTATTCTAGAAGCCAATAACTTCAACAACTGGGAATTTAGAATAGAAACGATATTAAGAAGGGAAAACTGTATTGATGCCATGCTAAAAAGAAAACCGAGTGCAACAGCTACCACATTGGAGATGGAGAAGTGGATCAAAGAGGATTGTAAAGCAAAATCCATAATTGTGCAAGGAGTTTCAGACAAACATTTAAAAATAATAAAAGATTGCACAACTGCGAAGGACCAAATGGAAGCTCTGAAAGGAGTGTTCGTTCGAACAGGTTCACTAACTAAACTTTCTCTATGGAGAAAACTTATTAATCTAAAGACAAATATAAATCAAAAACTGGAGGACCACTATTTAACATTTGATACAATCATTAGAGACCCAAAATATTGTGGATCTGAGTTAAATGAAAGCGACAAAGTGTGCCACTTACTGCTGTCTCTACCAAGTATGTACGATACTGTAGTTACATTATTAGAAACTGTAAATAATGTAAAACTAGACTTCGTGAAGGCACGCTTATTAGATGAAGAGCTCAAATTAAAAGCAAACGAGAGAAACACTGAAGAAACAGGATTAAAAGTAGGTACCAGGAAGTGCTATTTACGTGGTAGTGACGATCAAATACGACCGAATTGTCCGAAAAGATATCAAAAGGAATACAATACTTTCGTGGAAGAGGATACTCAAGAAGAGGCAGAGGCCAACACTATCAAAAGCATACAACAGGCAGAGTAAATACTGCAGAAGGAGTACAGCTCTACGCAGCACATCTAAGTAACGAGGTGACTAACAAAATATCATTTGTATTGAATTCAGGAGCGAGTAATCATTTTGTGGAAGGTTCACTAGAAAAACACATGATTAAGGTAACGCCATTGCCAAACGACGTGTTAATACACTTGGCCAATGGGCAAATCCTTAGAACCAAGAAATCTGGAGTTCTAAAAGTGAAATGCCAAGGCAAAACCATATCAATAGAAGCGTTAATAGTGCCCAATTTAAAATACAACTTACTATCAGCATCTAAAATGACGTCAAAAGGATGTAAAATTATAATTGAAAAGGAGAAAACAGCCATAATTGGAAGAAAGTTCTCTCTTAAATGTTTAAATTTAAAAGGAAAATGGATTATATACACTGAAAACAGGTCTTGTGGAAAACGAAAATGAAGTATGCAACATCATAGAAGACTTGCGGCACAGACGATTAGGACATGCAGGAAACGACTCATTTTATCAACTGGGTTTTAAGAAAATTTATAAACCTTGTTCTATATGCATACAAGCTAAAACAACCAGGAGTCTTTTCTACAGCAAGGAGAGGAGAACAAATGCAATCGAAGAGTTAATTCATTCGGATATTTATAGGCTAATAAACCCAATATTTGAAGATGGAGGAAGATATTTATAATAGGAAGGATAGAGCATGTTAGATGATTTCTCCCATTTTACCAAAGTAAAAATCCTTAAGACAGAAAATGAAGCTGAAGTGAGTTTCAAACAATACATTAATGAATTAGAAAGACGGCATGGAGTAAAGCTATTTTGTAGGAAAAAGGGAATTCATTTAGAATATAGCAATAGCCCATTCACCGCAAAGTAATGGAAAAGCGGAAAGATTAAATAGGACATTATTAATTAATTAAATTTAGTTCTGTATACGAACTAAACAAGATACCAACAATTAAATCGAGCATTGTATGGATTGAGAAGTTCACCTAATGGATGGAACACAAAATGACATGAAGAGTGTCTAGTGGATTTAATGGACAGCCTTTATATAGTTAAACAGTTTATTGGAATGGAAAAAGCGAATATTATTACACAAATTGAAATTAATATTAACACCAGCAAAAGTGGAAAATAATTTAGTTATAATTTAAAGGACCAATTTGTTCTAAAACACACCTAAATTAATCTTCTGGGTACTAATTTAGGCCATTCGCCAAACTGAATCATCTTTGGTAAGTTTTCTAGGTACCACATATCAAAATTTTACATACTTCAACTGCCGGTGCGGTTTTCTGCATTAAATAAAATATTAATTTGGTCATCTGAGTTACGGAATTTATTCTAAAACACACCCTAATTAATCTTCTAGATACTAATTTAGGCCGTTCGCCAAAGTGAATCATCTTTGGCAAGATTTCTAGGTACCACATATCAAAATTTTACATACTTCAACTGCCGGTGCGGTTTTCTGCATTAAATAAAATATTAATTTGGTCATCTGAGTTACAGAGTTTGTTCTAAAACACACCTTAATTAATCTTCTGGATACTAATTTAGGCCGTTCGCGAAAGTGAATTATTTTTGGTAAATTTTCTAGGTAAACATATAAAAGATTTACATACTTCCAGTGTTCGTTGCGGTTTTAAATATTCCTGAAAATGTAAATTTGTCCATCTGAGTTACGGAGTTTATTCTAAAACACACCTTAATTAATCTTCTGTATACTAATTCAGGCCGATCGCCAAAGTGAATCATCTTTGATAAGTTTTCTAGGTATGACATATCGAATTTTTACACACTTCAACTGGCCGTTGCGGTTTTCCGTATTCCACAAAATAAAATTATGTCATATGTGTTAGAAAGCTTGTTCCAAAACACACCCAAGTTAATTTTCTGTGTACTAATTTAGGCCGTTCGCGAATGTGAATCATGTTTGGTAAGTTATCTACGTACAACATATCGAAGTTTTACATACTTCCAGTGTTCGTGGCGGTTTTTAGTTTTCCACAAAATGTAAATTTGTCCATCTGAGTTACGGAGTTTATTCTAAAACACACCTTAATTAATCTTCTGGATACTAATTTAGGCCGTTCGCGAAAGTGAATTATTTTTGGTAAATTTTCTAGGTAAACATATAAAAGATTTACATACTTCCAGTGTTCGTTGCGGTTTTAAATATTCCTGAAAATGTAAATTTGTCCATCTGAGTTACGGAGTTTATTCTAATACACACCTTAATTAATCTTCTGTATACTAATTCAGGCCGATCGCCAAAGTGAATCATCTTTGATAAGTTTTCTAGGTATGACATATCGAATTTTTACACACTTCAACTGGCCGTTGCGGTTTTCCGTATTCCACAAAATAAAATTATGTCATATGTGTTAGAAAGCTTGTTCCAAAACACACCCAAGTTAATCTTCTGTGTACTAATTTAGGCCGTTCGCGAATGTGAATCATGTTTGGTAAGTTATCTACGTACAACATATCGAAGTTTTACATACTTCCAGTGTTCGTGGCGGTTTTTAGTTTTCCACAAAATGTAAATTTGTCCATCTGAGTTACGGAGTTTATTCCAAAACACACCTTAATTAATCTTCTGGATACCAATTTAGGCCGTTCGCCAAAGTGAATCATTTTTGGTAAGTTTTCTAGGTACCACATATCAAAATTTTACATACTTCAACTGCCGGTGCGGTTTTCTGTATTAAATAAAATATTAATTTAGTCATCTGAGTTATGGAATTTGTTCTAAAACACACCTTAATTAATCTTCTAGGTACTAATTTAGGCCGTCCGCCAAAGTGAATCATCTTTGGCAAGATTTCTAGGTACCACATATCGAAGTTTTACATACTTTAACGGTCCGTTGCTGTTTTCCGTATTCTACAAAATGTAAATTTGTTCATCTGAGTTACGGAGTTAGTTCTAAAACACACCTTAATTAATCTTCTGTATACTAATTCAGGCCGTTCGCCAAAGTGAATCATCTTTGGCAAGATTTCTAGGTACCACATATCGAAGTTTTACATACTTTAACTGTCCGTTGCTGTTTTCCATATTCTACAAAATGTAAATTTGTTCATCTGAGTTACGGAGCTTGTTCTAAAACACACCTTAATTAATCTTCTGTATATTAATTCAGGCCGTTCGCCAAAGTGAATCATCTTTGGCAAGATTTCTAGGTACCATATATCAAAATTTTATATACTTCAACTGCCGGTGCGGTTTTCTGCATTAAATAAAATATTAATTTGGTCATCTGAGTTACGGGATTTATTCTAAAACACACCCTAATTAATCTTCTAGATACTAATTTAGGCCGTTCGCCAAAGTGAATCATCTTTGGCAAGATTTCTAGGTACCACATATCAAAATTTTACATACTTCAACCGCCGGTGCGGTTTTCTGCATTAAATAAAATATTAGTTTGGTCATCTGAGT
Source organism: Rhynchophorus ferrugineus (assembly GCF_030347505.1). Taxonomy (NCBI): domain Eukaryota; kingdom Metazoa; phylum Arthropoda; class Insecta; order Coleoptera; family Curculionidae; genus Rhynchophorus; species Rhynchophorus ferrugineus. The sequence continues at coordinate 39,099,177 of NW_027472583.1, forward strand.
TACAGAGTTTGTTCTAAAACACAGCTTAATTAATCTTCTGGATAATAATTTAGGCCGTTCGCGAAAGTGAATTATTTTTGGTAAATTTTCTAGGTAATCTTATAAAAGATTTACATACTTCCAGTGTTCGTTGCGGTTTTAAATATTCCTGAAAATGTAAATTTGTCCATCTGAGTTACGGAGTTTATTCTAAAACACACCTTAATTAATCTTCTGTATACTAATTCAGGCCGATCGCCAAAGTGAATCATCTTTGATAAGTTTTCTAGGTATGACATATCGAATTTTTACACACTTCAACTGGCCGTTGCGGTTTTCCGTATTCCACAAAATAAAATTATGTCATATGTGTTAGAAAGCTTGTTCCAAAACACACCCTAGTTAATCTTCTGTGTACTAATTTAGGCTGTTCGCGAATGTGAATCATGTTTGGTAAGTTATCTACGTACAACATATCGAAGTTTAACATACTTCCAGTGTTCGTGGCGGTTTTTAGTTTTCCATAAAATGTAAATTTGTCCATCTGAGTTACGGAGTTTATTCTAAAACACACCTTAATTAATCTTTTGGATACTAATTTGGGCCGTTCGCCAAAGTGAATCATTTTTGGTAAGTTTTCTAGGTACCACATATCAAAATTTTACATACTTCAACTGCCGGTGCGATTTTCTGTATTAAATAAAATATTAATTTAGTCATCTGAGTTATGGAATTTGTTCTAAAACACACCTTAATTAATCTTCTAGGTACTAATTTAGGCCGTCCGCCAAAGTGAATCATCTTTGGCAAGATTTCTAGGTACCATATATCGAAGTTTTACATACTTTAACGGTCCGTTGCTGTTTTCCGTATTCTACAAAATGTAAATTTGTTCATCTGAGTTACGGAGTTTGTTCTAAAACACACCTTAATTAATCTTCTGGATACCAATTTAGGCCGTTCGCCAAAGTGAATCAATTTTGGTAAGTTTTCTAGGTGCCACATATCAAAATTTTACATACTTCAACTGCCGGTGCGGTTTTCTGTATTAAATAAAATATTGATTTGGTCATCTGAGTTACGGAATTTATTCTAAAACACACCTTAATTAATCTTCTGGATACCAATTTAGGCCGTTCGCCAAAGTGAATCATTTTTGGTAAGATTTCTAGGTACCATATATCGAAGTTTTACATACTTCAAATGCCGGTGCGGTTTTCTGTATTAAATAAAATATTGATTTGGTCATCTGAGTTACGGAATTTATTCTAAAACACACCTTAATTAATCTTCTAGGTACTAATTTAGGCCGTCCGCCAAAGTGAATCATCTTTGGCAAGATTTCTAGGTACCATATATCGAAGTTTTACATACTTTAACGGTCCGTTGCTGTTTTCCGTATTCTACAAAATGTAAATTTGTTCATCTGAGTTACGGAGTTTGTTCTAAAACACACCTTAATTAATCTTCTGGATACCAATTTAGGCCGTTCGCCAAAGTGAATCAATTTTGGTAAGTTTTCTAGGTGCCACATATCAAAATTTTACATACTTCAACTGCCGGTGCGGTTTTCTGTATTAAATAAAATATTGATTTGGTCATCTGAGTTACGGAATTTATTCTAAAACACACCTTAATTAATCTTCTGGATACCAATTTTGGGCCGTTCGCCAAAGTGAATCATTTTTGGTAAGTTTTCTAGGTGCCACATATCAAAATTTTACATACTTCAACTGCCGGTGCGGTTTTCTGTATTAAATAAAATATTGATTTGGTCATCTGAGTTACGGAATTTATTCTAAAACACACCTTAATTAATCTTCTGGATACCAATTTAGGCCGTTCGCCAAAGTGAATCATTTTTGGTAAGTTTTCTAGGTGCCACATATCAAAATTTTACATACTTCAAATGCCGGTGCGGTTTTCTGTATTAAATAAAATATTGATTTGGTCATCTGAGATACGGAATTTATTCTAAAACACACCTTAATTAATCTTCTAGGTACTAATTTAGGCCGTCCGCCAAAGTGAATCATCTTTGGCAAGATTTCTTCGTACCACATATCGAAGTTTTACATACTTTAACTGTCCGTTGCTGTTTTCCGTATTCCACAAAATGTAAATTTGTTCATCTGAGTTACGGAGTTTGTTCTAAAACACACCTTAATTAATCTTCTGTAAAATAATTCAGGCCGATCGCCAAAGTGAATCATCTTTGATAAGTTTTCTAGGTATGACATATCGAATTTTTACACATTTCAACTGGCCGTTGCGGTTTTCCGTATTCCACAAAATAAAATTATGTCATATGTGTTAGAAAGCTTGTTCCATAACACACCCAAGTTAATCTTCTGTGTACTAATTTAGGCCGTTCGCGAATGTGAATCATGTTTGGTAAGTTATCTACGTACAACATATCGAAGTTTTACATACTTCCAGTGTTCGTGGCGGTTTTTAGTTTTCCACAAAATGTAAATTTGTCCATCTGAGTTACGGAGTTTATTCTAAAACACACCTTAATTAATCTTCTAGGTACTAATTTAGGCCGTCCGCCAAAGTGAATCATCTTTGGCAAGATTTCTAGGTACCACATTTCGAAATTTTACATACTTTAACGGTCCGTTGCTGTTTTCCGTATTCTACAAAATGTAAATTTGTTCATCTGAGTTACGGAGTTTGTTCTAAAACACACCTTAATTAATCTTCTAGATACTAATTTAGGCCGTTCGCCAAAGTGAATCATCTTTGGCAAGATTTCTAGGTACCATATATCAAAGTTTTACATACTTTAACTGTCCGTTGCTGTTTTCCGTATTCTACAAAATGTAAATTTGTTCATCTGAGTTACGAAGTTTGTTCTAAAACACAGCTTAATTAATCTTCAGTATATTAATTCAGGCCGTTCGCGAATGTGAATCATGTTTGGTAAGTTATCTACGTACAACATATCGAAGTTTTACATACTTCCAGTGTTCGTGGCGGTTTTTAGTTTTCCTCAAAATGTAAATTTGTCCATCTGAGTTACGGACTTTATTCTAAAACACACCTTAATTAATCTTCTGGATACCAATTTAGGCCTTTCGACAAAGTGAATCATTTTTGGTAAGTTTTCTAGGTACCACATATCATAATTTTACATACTTCAACTGCCGGTGCGGTTTTCTGTATTAAATAACATATTAATTTAGTCATCTGAGTTACGGAGTTTGTTCTAAAACACACCTTAATTAATCTTCTAGGTACTAATTTAGGCCGTCCGCCAAAGTGAATCATCTTTGGCAAGATTTCTAGGTACCACATATCGAAGTTTTACATACTTTAACTGTCCGTTGCTGTTTTCCGTATTCTACAAAATGTAAATTTGTTCATCTGAGTTACGGAGTTTGTTCTAAAACACACCTTAATTAATCTTCAGTATATTAATTCAGGCCGTTCGCCAAAGTGAATCATCTTTGATAAGTTTTCTAGGAACCACATATCGAAGTTTTACATACTTTAACTGTCCGTTGCTGTTTTCCGTATTCTACAAAATGTAAATTTGTTCATCTGAGTTACGGAGTTTGTTCTAAAACACACCTTAATTAATCTTCTGGATACCAATTTAGGCCGTTCGCCAAAGTGAATCATTTTTGGTAAGTTTTCTAGGTACCACATATCAAAATTTTACATACTTCAACTGCCGGTGCGGTTTTCTGTATTAAATAAAATATTGATTTGGTCATCTGAGTTACGGAATTTATTCTAAAACACACCTTAATTAATCTTCTAGATACTAATGTAGGCCGTTCGCCAAAGTGAATCATCTTTGGCAAGATTTCTAGGTACCACATATCAAAGTTTTACATACTTTAACTGTCCGTTGCTGTTTTCCGTATTCTATAAAATGTAAATATGTTCATCTGAGTTACGGAGTTTGTTCTAAAACACACCTTAATTAATCTTCAGTATTTTAATTCAGGCCGTTCGCCAAAGTGAATCATCTTTGATAAGTTTTCTAGGAACCACATATCGAAGTTTTACATACTTTAACTGTCCGTTGCTGTTTTCCGTATTCTACAAAATGTAAATTTGTTCATCTGAGTTACGGAGTTTGTTCTAAAACACACCTTAATTAATCTTCTGTATACTAATTCAGGCCGTTCGCCAAAGTGAATCATATTTGGCAAGATTTCTAGGTACCACATATCGAAGTTTTACATACTTTAACTGTCCGTTGCTGTTTTCCGTATTCTACAAAATGTAAATTTGTTCATCTGAGTTACGGGGTTTGTTCTAAAACGCACCTTAATTAATCTTCTGTATACTAATTCAGGCCGTTCGCCAAAGTGAATCATCTTTGATAAGTTTTCTAGGTACCACATATCAAGATTTTACATACTTCAACTGCCGGTGCGGTTTTCTGTATTAAATAAAATATTAATTTGGTCATCTGAGTTACGGAATTTATTCTAAAACACACCTTAATTAATCTTCTAGATACTAATTCAGGCCGTTCGCCAAACTGAATCATCTTTGATAAGTTTTCTAGGAACCACATATCGAAGTTTTACATACTTTAACTGTCCGTTGCTGTTTTCCGTATTCTACAAAATGTAAATTTGTTCATCTGAGTTACGGAGTTTGTTCTAAAACACACCTTAATTAATCTTCTGTATACTAATTCAGGCCGTTCGCCAAAGTGAATCATCTTTGGCAAGATTTCTAGGTACCACATATTGAAGTTTTACATACTTTAACTGTCCGATGCTGTTTTCCGTATTCTACAAAATGTAAATTTGTTCATCTGAGTTACGGGGTTTGTTCTAAAACGCACCTTAATTAATCTTCTGTATACTAATTCAGGCCGTTCGCCAAAGTGAATCATCTTTGATAAGTTTTCTAGGTACCACATATCAAGATTTTACATACTTCAACTGCCGGTGCGGTATTCTGTATTAAATAAAATATTAATTTGGTCATCTGAGTTACGGAATTTATTCTAAAACACACCTTAATTAATCTTCTAGATACTAATTTAGGCCGTTCGCCAAAGTGAATCATCTTTGGAAAGATTTCTAGGTACCACATATCGACGTTTTACATACTTTAACTGTCCGTTGCTGTTTTCCGTATTCTACAAAATGTAAATTTGTTCATCTGAGTTACGGAGTTTGTTCTAAAACATACCTTAATTAATCTTCTGGATACCAATTTAGGCCGTTCGCCAAAATGAATCATTTTTGGTAAGTTTTCTAGGTACCGCATATCAAAATTTTACATACTTCAACTGCCGGTGCGGTTTTCTGTATTAAATAAAATATTGATTTGGTCATCTGAGTTACGGAGTTTGTTCTAAAACACACCTTAATTAATCTTCTGGATACCAATTTAGGCCGTTCGGCAAAGTGAATCATTTTTGGTAAGTTTTCTAGGTACCATATATCAAAATTTTACATACTTCAACTGCCGGTGCGGTTTTCTGTATTAAATAAAATATTGATTTGGTCATCTGAGTTACGGAATTTATTCTAAAACACACCGTAATTAATCTTCTAGATACTAATTTAGGCCGTTCGCCAAAGTGAATCATCTTTGGAAAGATTTCTAGGTACCACATATCGACGTTTTACATACTTTAACTGTCCGTTGCTGTTTTCCGTATTCTACAAAATGTAAATTTGTTCATCTGAGTTACGGGGTTTGTTCTAAAACACACCTTAATTAATCTTCTGGATACCAATTTAGGCCGTTCGCCAAAGTGAATCATTTTTGGTAAGTTTTCTAGGAACCACATATCGAAGTTTTACATACTTTAACTGTCCGTTGCTGTTTTCCGTATTCTACAAAATGTAGATTTGTTCATCTGAGTTACAGAGTTTGTTCTAAAACACACCTTAATTAATCTTCTGGATACCAATTTAGGCCGTTCGCCAAAGTGAATCATTTTTGGTAAGTTTTCTAGGAACCACATATCGAAGTTTTACATACTTTAACTGTCCGTTGCTGTTTTCCGTATTCTACAAAATGTAAATTTGTTCATCTGAGTTACGGAGTTTGTTCTAAAACACACCTTAATTAATCTTCTGGATACCAATTTAGGCCGTTCGCCAAAGTGAATCATTTTTGGTAAGTTTTCTAGGAACCACATATCGAAGTTTTACGTACTTCCAGTGTTCGTGGCGGTTTTTAGTTTTCCACAAAATGTAAATTTGTCCATCTGAGTTACGGACTTTATTCTAAAACACACCTTAATTAATCTTCTGGATACCAATTTAGGCCGTTCGACAAAGTGAATCATTTTTGGTAAGATTTCTAGGTACCACATATCAAAATTTTACATACTTCAACTGCCGGTGCGGTTTTCTGTATTAAATAAAATATTGATTTGGTCATCTGAGTTACGGAATTTATTCTAAAACACACCTTAATTAATCTTCTAGATACTAATTTAGGCCGTTCGCCAAAGTGAATCATCTTTGGCAAGATTTCTAGGTACCACATATCAAAGTTTTACATACTTTAACTGTCCGTTGCTGTTTTCCGTATTCTACAAAATGTAAATTTGTTCATCTGAGTTACGGAGTTTGTTCTAAAACACACCTTAATTAATCTTCAGTATATTAATTCAGGCCGTTCGCCAAAGTGAATCATCTTTGATAAGTTTTCTAGGAACCACATATCGAAGTTTTTCATACTTTAACTGTCCGTTGCTGTTTTCCGTATTCTACAAAATGTAAATTTGTTCATCTGAGTTACGGAGTTTGTTCTAAAACACACCTTAATTAATCTTCTGTATACTAATTCAGGCCGTTCGCCAAAGTGAATCATCTTTGGCAAGATTTCTAGGTACCACATATCGAAGTTTTACATACTTTAACTGTCCGTTGCTGTTTTCCGTATTCTACAAAATGTAAATTTGTTCATCTGAGTTACGGGGTTTGTTCTAAAACGCACCTTAATTAATCTTCTGTATACTAATTCAGGCCGTTCGCCAAAGTGAATCATCTTTGATAAGTTTTCTAGGTACCACATATCAAGATTTTACATACTTCAACTGCCGGTGCGGTTTTCTGTATTAAATAAAATATTAATTTGGTCATCTGAGTTACGGAATTTATTCTAAAACACACCTTAATTAATCTTCTAGATACTAATTTAGGCCGTTCGCCAAAGTGAATCATCTTTGATAAGTTTTCTAGGAACCACATATCGAAGTTTTACATACTTTAACTGTCCGTTGCTGTTTTCCGTATTCTACAAAATGTAAATTTGTTCATCTGAGTTACGGAGTTTGTTCTAAAACACACCTTAATTAATCTTCTGTATACTAATTCAGGCCGTTCGCCAAAGTGAATCATCTTTGGCAAGATTTCTAGGTACCACATGTCGAAGTTTTACATACTTTAACTGTCCGTTGCTGTTTTCCGTATTCTACAAAATGTAAATTTGTTCATCTGAGTTACGGAGTTTGTTCTAAAACACACCTTAATTAATCTTCTGTATACTAATTTAGGCCGTTCGCCAAAGTGAATCATCTTTGATAAGTTTTCTAGGTACCACATATCGAAGTTTTACATACTTTAACTGTCCGTTGCTGTTTTCCGTATTCTACAAAATGTAAATTTGTTCATCTGAGTTACGGAGTTTGTTCTAAAACACACCTTAATTAATCTTCTGTATACTAATTCAGGCCGTTCGCCAAAGTGAATCATCTTTGGCAAGATTTCTAGGTACCACATGTCGAAGTTTTACATACTTTAACTGTCCGTTGCTGTTTTCCGTATTCTACAAAATGTAAATTTGTTCATCTGAGTTACGGGGTTTGTTCTAAAACGCACCTTAATTAATCTTCTGTATACTAATTCAGGCCGTTCGCCAAAGTGAATCATCTTTGATAAGTTTTCTAGGTAACACATATCAAGATTTTACATACTTCAACTGCCGGTGCGGTATTCTGTATTAAATAAAATATTAATTTGGTCATCTGAGTTACGGAATTTATTCTAAAACACACCTTAATTAATCTTCTAGATACTAATTTAGGCCGTTCGCCAAAGTGAATCATCTTTGGAAAGGTTTCTAGGTGCCACATATCGACGTTTTACATACTTTAACTGTCCGTTGCTGTTTTCCGTATTCTACAAAATGTAAATTTGTTCATCTGAGTTACGGAGTTTGTTCTAAAACACACCTTAATTAATCTTCTGGATACCAATTTAGGCCGTTCGCCAAAGTGAATCATTTTTGGTAAGTTTTCTAGGTACCACATATCAAAATTTTACATACTTCAACTGCCTGTGCGGTTTTCTGTATTAAATAAAATATTGATTTGGTCATCTGAGTTACGGAGTTTGTTCTAAAACACACCTTAATTAATCTTCTGGATACCAATTTAGGCCGTTCGGCAAAGTGAATCATTTTTGGTAAGTTTTCTAGGTGCCACATATCAAAATTTTACATACTTCAAATGCCGGTGCGGTTTTCTGTATTAAATAAAATATTGATTTGGTCATCTGAGTTACGGAATTTATTCTAAAACACACCTTAATTAATCTTTTAGATACTAATTTAGGCCGTTCGCCAAAGTGAATCATCTTTGGCAATATTTCTAGGAACCACATATCGAAGTTTTACATACTTTAACTGTCCGTTGCTGTTTTCCGTATTCTACAAAATCTAAATTTGTTCATCTGAGTTACGGAGTTTGTTCTAAAACACACCTTAATTAATCTTCTGGATACCAATTTAGGCCGTTCGGCAAAGTGAATCATTTTTGGTAAGTTTTCTAGGTACCACATATCAAAATTTTACATACTTCAACTGCCGGTGCGGTTTTCTGTATTAAATAAAATCTTGATTTGGTCATCTGAGTTACGGAATTTATTCTAAAACACAATGTAATTAATCTTCTAGATACTAATTTAGGCCGTTCGCCAAAGTGAATCATCATTGGAAAGATTTCTAGGTACCACATATCGACGTTTTACATACTTTAACTGTCCGTTGCTGTTTTCCGTATTCTACAAAATGTAAATTTGTTCATCTGAGTTACGGAGTTTGTTCTAAAACACACCTTAATTAATCTTCTGGATACCAATTTAGGCCGTTCGCCAAAGTGAATCATTTTTGGTGAGTTTTCTAGGAACCACATATCGAAGTTTTACATACTTTAACTGTCCGTTGCTGTTTTCCGTATTCTACAAAATGTAAAATTGTTCATCTGAGTTACGGAGTTTGTTCTAAAACACACCTTAATTAATCTTCTGGATACCAATTTAGGCCGTTCGCCAAAGTGAATCATTTTTGGTAAGTTTTCTAGGAACCACATATCGAAGTTTTACATACTTTAACTGTCCGTTGCTGTTTTCCGTATTCTACAAAATGTAAATTTGTTCATCTGAGTTACGGGGTTTGTTCTAAAACACACCTTAATTAATCTTCTGGATACCAATTTAGGCCGTTCGCCAAAGTGAATCATTTTTGGTAAGTTTTCTAGGAACCACATATCGAAGTTTTACATACTTTAACTGTCCGTTGCTGTTTTCCGTATTCTACAAAATGTAAATTTTTTCATCTGAGTTACGGAGTTTGTTCTAAAACACACCTTAATTAATCTTCTGGATACCAATTTAGGCCGTTCGCCAAAGTGAATCATTTTTGGTAAGTTTTCTAGGAACCACATATCGAAGTTTTACATACCTTAACTGTCCGTTGCTGTTTTCCGTATTCTACAAAATGTAAATTTGTTCATCTGAGTTACGGAGTTTGTTCTAAAACACACCTTAATTAATCTTCTAGGTACCAATTTAGGCCGTTCGCCAAAGTGAATCACCTTTGGCAAGATTTCTAGGTACCACATATCGAAGTTTTACATACTTTAACTGTCCGTTGCTGTTTTCCGTATTCTACAAAATGTAAATTTGTTCATCTGAGTTTCGGAGTTTGTTCTAAAACACACCTTAATTAATCTTCTGTGTACTAATTCAGGCCGTTCGTCCAAGTGAATCATCTTTGATAAGTTTTCTAGGAACCACATATCGAAGTTTTACATACTTTAACTGTCCGTTGCTGTTTTCCGTATTCTACAAAATGTAAATTTGTTCATCTGAGTTTCGGTGTTTGTTCTAAAACACACCTTAATTAATCTTCTGTGTACTAATTTAGGCCGTTCGTCCAAGTGAATCATTTCTGATAAGTTTTCTAGGAACCACATATCGAAGTTTTACATACTTTAACTGTCCGTTGCTGTTTTCCGTATTCTACAAAATGTAAATTTGTTCATCTGAGTTTCGGAGTTTGTTCTAAAACACACCTTAATTAATCTTCTGTATACTAATTCAGGCCGTTCGCCAAAGTGAATCACCTTTGTCAAGATTTCTAGGTACCACATATCGAAATTTTACATACTTTAACTGTCCGTTGCTGTTTTCCGTATTCTACAAAATCTAAACTTGTTCATCTGAGTTACGGAGTGTGTTCTAAAACACACCTTAATTAATCTTCTGGATACTTCTTTAGGCCGTTCGCCAAAGTGAATCATCTTTGATAAGTTTTCTAGGTACCACATATCAAAATTTTACATACTTCATCTGCCGGTGCGGTTTTCAGTATTAAATAAAATATTGATTTGGTCATCTGAGTTACGGAATTTATTCTAAAACACACCTTAATTAATCTTTTAGATACTAATTTAGGCCGTTCGCCAAAGTGAATCATCTTTGGCAATATTTCTAGGAACCACATATCGAGGTTTTACATACTTTAACTGTCCGTTGCTCTTTTCCGTATTCTACAAAATCTAAATTTGTTCATCTGAGTTACGGAGTTTGTTCTAAAACACACCTTAATTAATCTTCTGGATACTACTTTAGGCCGTTAGCCAAAGTGAATCATCTTTGTTAAGTTTTCTAGGTACCACATATCAAAATTTTACATACTTCAACTGCCGGTGAGGTTCTCAGTATTAAATAAAATATTGATTTGGTCATCTGAGTTACGGAATTTATTCTAAGACACACCTTAATTAATCTTTTAGATACTAATTTAGGCCGTTCGCCAAAGTGAATCATCTTTGGCAATATTTCTAGGAACCACATATCGAAGTTTTACATACTTTAACTGTCCGTTGCTGTTTTCCGTATTCTACAAAATCTAAATTTGTTCATCTGAGTTACGGAGTTTGTTCTAAAACACACCTTAATTAATCTTCTGGATACTACTTTAGGCCGTTCGCCAAAGTGAATCATCTTTGGTAAGTTTTCTAGGTACCACATATCAAAATTTTACATACTTCAACTGCCGGTGCGGTTTTCAGTATTAAATAAAATATTGATTTGGTCATCTGAGTTACGGAATTTATTCTAAAACACACCTTAATTAATCTTCTAGATACATATTTAGGCCGTTCGCCAAAGTAAATCACCTTTGGCAAGATTTCTAGGTACCACATATCGAAGTTTTACATACTTTAACTGTCCGTTGCTGTTTTCCGTATTCTACAAAATGTAAATTTGTTCATCTGAGTTACGGAGTTTGTTCTAAAACACACCTTAATTAATCTTCTGTATACTAATTCAGGCCGTTTGCCAAAGTGAATCATCTTTGATAAGTTTTCTAGGTACCACATATCAAAATTTTACATACTTCAACTGCCGGTGCGGTTTTCTGTATTAACTAAAATATTAATTTGGTCATCCGAGTTACGGAATTTATTCTAAAACACACCTTAATTAATCTTTTAGATACTAATTTAGGCCGTTCGCCAAAGTGAATCATCTTTGGCAATATTTCTAGGTACCACATATCGAAGTTTTACATACTTTAACTGTTCGTTGCTGTTTTCCGTAATCTACAAAATGTAAATTTGTTCATCTGAGTTACGGAGTTTGTTCTAAAACACACCTTAATTAATCTTCTGTATACTAATTCAGGCCGTTCGCTAAAGTGAATCATCGTTGATAAGTTTTCTAGGCACCACATATCAAAATTTTACATAGTTCAACTGCCGGTGCGGTTTTCTGTTTTAAATAAAATATTAATTGGGCATCTGAGTTACGGAATTTATTCTGACACACACCTTAATGAATCTTATAGATACTAATTTAGGCCGTTCGCCAAAGTGAATCATCTTTGGCAAGATTTCTAGGTACCACATATCGAAGTTTTACATACTTTAACTGTCCGTTGCTGTTTTCCGTATTCTACAAAATGTAAATTTGTTCATCTGAGTTACGGAGTTTGTTCTAAAACACACCTTAATTAATCTTCTGGATACTAATTTAGGCCGTTCGCCAAAGTGAATCATTTTTGGTAAGTTTCTAGGTGCCACATATCAAAATTTTACATACTTCAATTGCCGGTGTGGTTTTCTGTATTAAATAAAATATTGATTTGGTCATCTGAGTTACGGAATTTATTCTAAAACACACCTTAATTAATCTTCTGGATACTAATTTAGGCCGTTCGCCAAAGTGAATCATCTTTGGCAAGATTTCTAGGTACCACATATCGAAGTTTTTCATACTTTAACTGTCCGTTGCTGTTTTCCGTATTCTACAAAATGTAAATTTGTTCATCTGAGTTACGGAGTTTGTTCTAAAACACACCTTAATTAATCTTCTGGATACTACTTTAGGCCGTTCGCCAAAGTGAATCATTTTTGGTAAGTTTTCTAGGTACCACATATCAAAATTTTACATACTTCAACTGCCGGTGCGGTTTTCTGTATTAAATAAAATATTGACTTGGTCATCTGAGTTACGGAATTTATTCTAAAACACACCTTAATTAATCTTCTAGATACTAATTTAGGCCCTTCGCCAAAGTGAATCACCTTTGGCAAGATCTCTAGGTACCACATATCGAAGTTTTACATACTTTAACTGTCCGTTGCTGTTTTCCGTATTCTACAAAATGTAAATTTGTTCATGTGAGTTACGGAGTTTGTTCTAAAACACACCTTAATTAATCTTCTGTATACTAATTCAGGCCGTTCGCCAAAGTGAATCATCTTTGGCAAGGTTTCTAGGTACCACATATCGAAGTTTTACATACTTTAACTGTCCGTTGCTGTTTTCCGTATTCTACAAAATGTAAATTTGTTCATCTGAGTTACGGAGTTTGTTCTAAAACACACCTTAATTAATCTTCTGTATATTAATTCAGGCCGTTCGCTAAAGTGAATCATCGTTGATAAGTTTTCTAGGCACCACATATCAGAATTTTACATAGTTCAACAGCCGGTGCGGTTTTCTGTTTTAAATAAAATATTAATTGGGCATCTGAGTTACGGAATTTATTCTGACACACACCTTAATGAATCTTATAGATACTAATTTAGGCCGTTCGCCAAAGTGAATCATCTTTGGCAAGATTTCTAGGTACCACATATCGAAGTTTTACATACTTTAACTGTCCGTTGCTGTTTTCCGTATTCTACAAAATGTAAATTTGTTCATCTGAGTTACGGAGTTTGTTCTAAAACACACCTTAATTAATCTTCTGGATACTACTTTAGGCCGTTCGCCAAAGTGAATCATTTTTGGTAAGTTTTCTAGGTACCACATATCAATATTTTACATACTTCAACTGCCGGTGCGGTTTTCTGTATTAAATAAAATATTGACTTGGTCATCTGAGTTACGGAATTTATTCTAAAACACACCTTAATTAATCTTCTAGATACTAATTTAGGCCCTTCGCCAAAGTGAATCACCTTTGGCAAAATCTCTAGGTACCACATATCGAAGTTTTACATACTCTAACTGTCCGTTGCTGTTTTCCGTATTCTACAAAATGTAAATTTGTTCCTCTGAGTTTCGGAGTTTGTTCTAAAACACACCTTAATTAATCTTCTAGATACTAATTTAGGCCGTTCGCCAAAGTGAATCATCTTTGGCAAGATTTCTAGGTACCACATATCGAAGTTTTACATACTTTAACTGTCCGTTGCTGTTTTCCGTATTCTACAAAATGTAAATTTGTTCCTCTGAGTTTCGGAGTTTGTTCTAAAACACACCTTAATTAATCTTCTAGATACTAATTTAGGCCGTTCGCCAAAGTGAATCATCTTTGGCAAGATTTCTAGGTACCACATATCGAAGTTTTACATACTTTAACTGTCCGTTGCTGTTTTCCGTATTCTACAAAATGTAAAATTGTTCATCTGAGTTACGGAGTTTGTTCTAAAACACACCTTAATTAATCTTCTGTATATTAATTCAGGCCGTTCGCCAAAGTGAATCATCTTTGATTAGTTTTTTAGGTACCACATATCAAAATTTTACATACTTCAACTGCCGGTGTGGTTTTCTGTATTAAATAAAATATTAATTTGGTCATCTGAGTTACGGAATTTATTCTAAAACACACCTTAAGTAATCTTCTGTATACTTATTTAGGCCGTTCGCCATAGTGAATCATCTTTGATAAGTTTTCTAGGTACCACATATCAAAATTTTACATACTTCAACTACCGGTGCGGTTTTCTGTATTAAATAAAATATTAATTTGGTCATCTGAGTTACGGAATTTATTCTAAAACACACCTTAATTAATCTTCTGTATATTAATTCAGGCCGTTCGCCAAAGTGAATCATCTTTGATAAGTTTTCTAGGTACCACATATCAAAATTTTACATACTTCAACTGCCGGTGCGGTTTTCTGTATTAAATAAAATATTAGTTTGGTCATCTGAGTTACAGAGTTTGTTCTAAAACACACCTTAATTAATCTTCTGGATACTGCTTTAGGCCGTTCGCCTAAGTGAATAATTTTTGGTAAGTTTTCTAGGTACCACATATCAAAATTTTACATACTTCAACTGCCGGTGCGGTTTTCTGTATTAAATAAAATATTAGTTTGGTCATCTGAGTTACAGAGTTTGTTCTAAAACACACCTTAAGTAATCTTCTGTATACTAATTTAGGCCGTTCGCCAAAGTGAATCATCTTTGGCAAGATTTCTAGGTACCACATATCGAAGTTTTACATACTTTAACTGTCAGTTGCTGTTTTCCGTATTCTACAAAATGTAAAATTGTTCATCTGAGTTACGGAGTTTGTTCTAAAACACACCTTAATTAATCTTCTGTATATTAATTCAGGCCGTTCGCCAAAGTGAATCATCTTTGATAAGTTTTCTAGGTACCACATATCAAAATTTAACATACTTCAACTGCCGGTGCGGTTTTCTGTATTAAATAAAATATTAATTTGGTCATCTGAGTTACGGAATTTATTCTAAAACACACCTTAAGTAATCTTCTGTATACTAATTTAGGCCGTTCGCCAAAGTGAATAATCTTTGATAAGTTTTCTAGGTACCACATATCAAAATTTTACATACTTCAACTGCCGGTGCGGTTTTCTGTATTAAATAAAATATTAATTTGGTCATCTGAGTTACGGAATTTATTCTAAAACACACCTTAATTAATCTTCTGTATATTAATTCAGGCCGTTCGCCAAAGTGAATCATCTTTGATAAGTTTTCTAGGTACCACATATCAAAATTTTACATACTTCAACTGCCGGTGCGGTTTTCTGTATTAAATTAAATATTAATTTGGTCATCTGAGTTACGGAATTTATTCTAAAACACACCCTTATTAATCTTCTAGATACTAATTTAGGCCGTTCGCCAAAGTGAATCATCTTTGATAAGTTTTCTTGGTACCACATATCGAAGTTTTACATACTTTAACTGTCCGTTGCTGTTTTCCGTATTCTACAAAATGTAAATTTGTTCATCTGAGTTACGGAGTTTGTTCTAAAATACACCTTAAGTAATCTTCTGTATACTAATTCAGGCCGTTCGCCAAAGTGAATCATCTTTGATAAGTTTTCTAGGTACCACATATCAAAATTTTACATACTTCAACTGCCGGTGCGGTTTTCTGTATTAAATAAAATATTAGTTTGGTCATCTGAGTTACAGAGTTTGTTCTATAACACACCTTAATTAATCTTCTGGATACTACTTTAGGCCGTTCGCCAAAGTGAATCATTTTTGGTAAGTTTTCTAGGTACCACATATCAAAATTTTACATACTTCAACAGCCGGTGCGGTTTTCTGTATTAAATAAAATATTGATTTGGTCATCTGAGTTACGGAATTTATTCTAAAACACACCTTAATTAATCTTCTAGATACTAATTTAGGCCCTTCGCCAAAGTGAATCACCTTTGGCAAAATCTCTAGGTACCACATATCGAAGTTTTACATACTCTAACTGTCCGTTGCTGTTTTCCGTATTCTACAAAATGTAAATTTGTTCCTCTGAGTTTCGGAGTTTGTTCTAAAACACACCTTAATTAATCTTCTAGATACTAATTTAGGCCGTTCGCCAAAGTGAATCATCTTTGGCAAGATTTCTAGGTACCACATATCGAAGTTTTACATACTTTAACTGTCCGTTGCTGTTTTCCGTATTCTACAAAATGTAAACTTGTTCATCTGAGTTACGGAGTTTGTTCTAAAACACACCTTAATTAATCTTCTGTATATTAATTCAGGCCGTTCGCCAAAGTGAATCATCTTTGATAAGTTTTATAGGTACCACATATCACAATTTTACATACTTCAACTGCCGGTGCGGTTTTCCGTATTAAATAAAATATTAATTTGGTCATCTGAGTTACGGAATTTATTCTAAAACACACCTTAAGTAATCTTCTGTATACTAATTTAGGCCGTTCGCCAAAGTGAATCATCTTTGGCAAGATTTCTAGGTACCACATATCGAAGTTTTACATACTTTAACTGTCCGTTGCTGTTTTCCGTATTCTACAAAATGTAAATTTGTTCATCTGAGTTACGGAGTTTGTTCTAAAACACACCTTAATTAATCTTCTAGATACTAATTTAGGCCGTTCGCCAAAGTGAATCATCTTTGGCAAGATTTCTAGGTACCACATATCGAAGTTTTACATACTTTAACTGTCCGTTGCTGTTTTCCGTATTCTACAAAATGTAAATTTGTTCATCTGAGTTACGGAGTTTGTTCTAAAACACACCTTAATTAATCTTCTGTATACTAATTCAGGCCGTTCGCTAAAGTGAATCATCGTTGATAAGTTTTCTAGGCACCACATATCAGAATTTTACATAGTTCAACAGCCGGTGCGGTTTTCTGTTTTAAATAAAATATTAATTGGGCATCTGAGTTACGGAATTTATTCTGACACACACCTTAATGAATCTTATAGATACTAATTTAGGCCGTTCGCCAAAGTGAATCATCTTTGGCAAGATTTCTAGGTACCACATATCGAAGTTTTACATACTTTAACTGTCCGTTGCTGTTTTCCGTATTCTACAAAATGTAAATTTGTTCATCTGAGTTACGGAGTTTGTTCTAAAACACACCTTAATTAATCTTCTGTATACTAATTCAGGCCGTTCGCTAAAGTGAATCATCGTTGATAAGTTTTCTAGGCACCACATATCAGAATTTTACATAGTTCAACAGCCGGTGCGGTTTTCTGTTTTAAATAAAATATTAATTGTTCATCTGAGTTACGGAATTTATTCTGACACACACCTTAATGAATCTTATAGATACTAATTTAGGCCGTTCGCCAAAGTGAATCATCTTTGGCAAGATTTCTAGGTACCACATATCGAAGTTTTACATACTTTAACTGTCCGTTGCTGTTTTCCGTATTCTACAAAATGTAAATTTGTTCATCTGAGTTACGGAGTTTGTTCTAAAGCACACCTTAATTAATCTTCTGGATACCAATTTAGGCCGTTCGCCAAAGTGAATCATCTTTGGCAAGATTTCTAGGTACCACATATCGAAGTTTTACATACTTTAACTGTCCGTTGCTGTTTTCCGTATTCTACAAAATCTAAATTTGTTCATCTGAGTTACGGAGTTTGTTCTAAAACACACCTTAATTAATCTTCTGGATACTACTTTAGGCCGATCGCAAAACTGAATCATTTTTGGTAAGTTTTCTAGGTACAATATATTGAAGTTTTACATACTTCAACTGCCCGTTGCGACTTTCCGTATTCTACAAAATGTAAATTTGTTCATCTGAGTTACGGAGTTTGTTTTAAAACACACCTTAATTAATCTTCTGGGTACGAATTTATACCGTTTGCCAAGTGAATCATCTTTGGTAAGTCATGTAGGTACAATATATCGATGTTTTACATACTTCAAGTGCCCGTTGCGGTTTTCTGTATTAAACCAAATATAAATTTGGTCACCTGAGTTACGGTGTTTGTTCTAAAACACACCTTAATTAATCTGCTGGAAATTAATTTAGGCCGTTCGCGAATGTGAATTATCTTTGTTTTCTACGTACAACATATCGAAGTTGGAATGGAATTATTAAGGTGTCGATCTTAAGTTGCAAGACGCGCAGTGCGTAACGCTTCTTATGGAAAATGATGGCCTGGGTTTTCAATGGGTTGATTTGCAACCTCCAGAATTTCCACATGACCGCATGATCGAGCTGCTTCTGTAAATGTTCATAAATTGTAAGTTCGAACCTGGCAGCCGTGAAGAAAGCAGTGTCGTCAGCGTAAAACGCGACGTCAATGTGCTCTTTTCTCGGCATATCTGAAATAAAGAGTTTAAATAAGGCTGGGGCCCTCGGGGAACCTTGAGGTACGCCAGCATCGATTTGTTTATGACTGTAAAGTGATTCCCTGATCTTGACCTGGAAATATCTGTTCGAGAGATAGGACTTGATGAGAGCGGTTAGGTCTTCTGGGAGGCCTAACCGTACGCACTTTGCGATCAATCCGTAGCTTTGGTTAGGTCCATAAGAACTGCTCCATACTTTTTACGTTGGTCAAGAGAGTGATGGATGTGTGCGGCCAGACGGGTAGCCTGATGGACGGATGAGTGGTGAGCGCGAAAGCCGAATTGTTCACCTGGAATGATGTTGTTTTCTTTTGTGAAAGGGTTGAGAGCGTAGAATATTGCATTTTTTTTTGTTCTGGCCTAACAACCAACCGGTGGAATGCATGAAGCATACCTGGTCGCGGAGACTTACCCTGGAGTGACAAGTTGGACCGGGTTATGTGGGACTGCCTCTGGGCTTACCAATACACTAAACCGGAACCGCCTCACAGTTGACCCCTGTGGATCACTACTGCTACTGCATTAAA
Source organism: Rhynchophorus ferrugineus (assembly GCF_030347505.1). Lineage (NCBI taxonomy): Eukaryota > Metazoa > Arthropoda > Insecta > Coleoptera > Curculionidae > Rhynchophorus > Rhynchophorus ferrugineus. The sequence goes on from NW_027472583.1 coordinate 39,118,264, forward strand.
TTTGGGGATATGGCACCCGCTGATCGGGCAGCCGTTATTGGGCACGAGGGCCCGGCGATACTATTGATTCGCGAACCTGAGTTAACACACAACTGGGTACTGTAGTATGGTCGTTTCAGCCTGGAAAAGAGGGAGAGCTTAGCGGTGACGCGTGCTAAGCTCCCAGCATGTCGACCAGCTCGCGAACAAGCGCGTTTTCAGAAGAACTTGAGCTGAGTTGTTGTTTGTGGAATGATTGAGATATGAAGTGCTTGATTTCTGGTGTCAGTTTCCCTATGAATTTGATTATTTCTGACAAACCATGGAGCGTTTGATATTCTCCTGAGGAGCTTATTTTGGAAAACTTGAAGCCCTTTGACCTGGTTGGGTGTAACAAACATGAAGTAGACATTGGATCCGTAGAGGAGTACGGACCGAATTAACATCTTGTAAAATAAGCATTTGATGGAGATGGGAAGTCTGCTAGAAGGGCAGATCAGAGAAGATAGCAGGTTTGCTATCCCCGAACCTTTTTGGATTGCTTTCTGGATTTGGGAATGGCAACCGAACCGCCGGTCGAAGTGAAGACCTAGGTATGTGACTTTATCCAGCCATGGAATTATTGCGGTGTCGATCTTAAGTTGCGAGACGCACAGTGCGTAACGCTTCTTGTGGAAAATGATGGCCTGGGTTTTCAGGGGGTTGATTTGCAACCTCCAGAATTTGAACCACGTGACCGCATAATCGAGCTGCTTCTGTAAACGTTCATGAACTGTAACTCCGAACCTGGTGGCCGTGAAGAAAGCAGTGTCGTCAGCGTAAAAAGTGACGTCAATATGCTCTTCTCTCGGCATATCTGAAATAAAGAGGTTAAATAAGGCTGGGGCCAGCGGGGAACCTTGAGGTACGCCAGCATCCATTTGTTTACGACTGGAAAGTGATGCCCTGATCTTGACCTTGAAAGATCTGTCCGATAGATAGGACTTGATGAGAGCGGTTAGGTCTTCTGGGTGGCCTAACCGCATGCACTTTGCGAACAATCCGTCGTGCCTGACCTTGTCGAAGGCTTTGGTTAGGCCCAGAAGAGCTGCTCCAAGCTTTTTACGTTGGTCAAGTGCATGATGGATGTGTGCAGCCAGGCGGGAGGCTTGATGGACGGATGAGTGGTGAGCGCGAAAGCTGAATTGTTCTTCTGGAATGATGTTGTTTTCCTTTGTGAAAGAGTTGAGAGCGTAGAGTATTGCCCTCTCGGCAAGCTTCGAAATGGCGCTGAGAAAGCTGATAGGCCTGTAATCAGATGGAGATGATTTTGCTCCTTTCTTGGGTATAACCGCTATATGTGCGTGTTTCCAAGACGCCGGGAAGTGTTGCAGTCTCATGATGGAGTTAATGATGTTTGCCAGTTCTGCGAGCTGCTTATGCGGGAGCTTTTTTGACTGGGTAATCGATATTCCATCGAAACCTGGAGAATTTTTGATTTGAAGTTTGCCGATCATAGTCTGTAGAGACTTTGGAGACACAAAATGGTTGAGAAGAAAGGCGGGGGTTACTGGTCTTTTGACGGAGTTGGATTCGTTGGTGACAGTGTCAATGTCTTCAACTTAAGTGTTCTGTACGGGTGGGAGGCATTTCATTTGAGCTTCGTAGGTCTCTGCAAGGAGCTCGACTTTTTCTTGGTCAGTGACTGCGAAATTTCCTGTAACCGCTGACTTCAGTTGAGGGATGACATTGTGCGTCTTCCCCACGAGGCATTTGGAGACACGCCTGAAGGAAGGGGGGCCATCCAGCCTTTGATCCGCGAGTGATGAGTTCCATTTCATTGCTCGCCAAGTCGAGACGGCCGCCCTTACCCTCTTGCATGCTCTGTTTGCCTCCCTTTTGTCTGCAGCATCAAGGGTGAATCGAGCTAATCTGCATAAACCGTTTTTGATGCGAATTTCACGTTTAAGAGAAGCGGAAAGGTTGTTTTTCCACGGCTGGGGTTGTGATGAAATTTTGACTGTGGCAGATTCGTGAGCAGACTGAATATCACGAGTTAGCTTGAGTACGGCTTCCTCGAGGTGTTCTGGTGTGTTAATTTTCGGAATTGGATCGGATTTCAGGAGAAGAGATTGGTAGTTTTTCCAGTCGGTTTTTTTCCTGAATCTTGTTAGTGGGACTTGAGTGGTGGCGCAGTTTCCGAGTTTGAGAAGGACCGGAAGATGATCAGAGTCTAGTTCGTCAAGGACTCAAACTCCGGAATCGCGATTTACGTCTTGAAGAATAAAGAAATCAAGGAGTCTTGCTGCGCCTTGAGAGACTGTACTAGGGTGATGGGTGGGCCTTAGCCCATATCTGCACTTAGAGCTACGATGGCGTTACCTGCGGGATTCGCTCTGGAAAACCCCCAGGTGGGGTGGTGGGCGTTGAAGTCGCCACCTATTATTTTCGGAAATTTTTCTTCGACGAGTGATCGGTATTCGGCATAGTTGAATGCAGAAGATTTCCTGTACAGGGATGTAATCACGAAGGGACGTTCTTGGCTATCGATTTTAATGGAGGTTGTTTCGAAGTTGTTTACTGATAATGATAGAAGGAGCTCGTGTTTGACTCCTTTTCTGACGAGAATGGCGGTTCCACCACCTCGACCCGGAGTTCTATCGTTTCTGTAGACAAAAAAGTGTTCGAAAGAGAGACGATGCGAAGGTTTCAGGAAAGTTTCCTGGATGAGCACGATGTTGGCGTCATAGAATGCCATGATGTCTTCCAATTCCAGGTAAGCTATTTGCATTCCATGTCATTAGTATAAGAGATTTCGGAACAGCCATTTCGAAGAGTTAAAAGGCTGCTGGAAGTTATAGAGACAGGTAAGTGTTGCCGCTTAGGCGGCGACACTTGGAAAAAGACGAGCAAGTTATTGAGCCAGGGCGATCACTTGCAGGAAAGCCTGCGGGTCAGTAAATGCCTGCATTGTGGAGTTAAGGTCCGGTGTATTGGTTGGAGCAGGAATTTGAGTTGGAGCAGGCTGAGTGGCGCTGGCTAATTTATGGGCTAGCTTCCTGCCACCTTAGTTACTCCATGCAGAATCTTGTGGAGGCATGGTTTCGGTCGGAATTTTTGGTTTTCTTGGAGCAGGACGGCAGCTGCAACCGCTGAAGTTTGCGGTATGAATTTCACCGCAGTTGCTGCACTTTGGAGGTGCTTCTGGGATTTTGGTACAGGATCTAGTGTCGTGATGCCCGGCACATTTGACGCACCGTGTGGGGGGGGGGGGGGGGCTCGGCAATATGAGCCGGAGTGCCCGAAAAGCTGGCAGTTTAAGCACTGCACTGGTTGGCACTGTTTTTGCTGTGGAGGTTAAGACTTGTTTAGTGGCCTGGCTACTTACCTGGGCAGGCTGGGTTGGCCTTGTGGTAACTTGTTTCAGTACTGACTGTGGGGCCGTCTTGGTGGTCGGCTTGTTTTGCACGGGTCTGGTGGTAAATTTTGTAATCGAAAGCTGTACGTTAGCCTTGGCTTTCGATTGGGTAGATTTGGATTGGTTTGCTTGGATACCGGATTGGTTTCCTGAGGTGTTGTGATGAGCCCTCTCTTCCTTTTTCCCACCAAGATGTAACCGTCGTCTGGGTCTTCAATTTGTCTGACCGTTGTGCCCGTTTAGCTGGTGTCTGGGTTTAGGTTTCTGTGGCAGCGGGAGTCTTTATCTCCATGATATTTTTTTGATACTTCATGAAGTCTGTTATCGTAGCAGTGAGAATTTTAATTTCTTCTTTAAGATCTTCGGAAGCTTTTCCCTCTTTTCCAGTTTTTCCGTCTGTTTGTTCAGGGCGTCTGTTTTAGCGAACATTTTAACTTCAGCTATCTGTTTTCGCAGGTCTTCATTCTGTCTTCTTAAATCTGTTATGAGCAATTCTCTTCTCTCTTTGGAAGATGGTCCATTTGAGTTAGAAAAGCTTGGATTATGCTCAGGAGGCGAGGTCGGCTCTGACGTACATGACGCCATTGCCTTAACGTGATAAGGGATCGACTATCTCGGAGAAAGTTTCGCTTAATTCTCGGAAGCGCAGGTAGGTTCGGCGGACCGGACAGGGCCGTTCTCTTCCAGAGCTAGCACGGAACTGTTGCGGTTTTCTGTATTAAACCAAATATAAATTTGGTCATCTGAGTTACGGAGTTTTTTCTAAAACACACCTTAATCAATCTTCTGGATACTAATTTAGGCCGTTCGCGAAAGTAAAAGATATTTGGTAAGTTTTCTAGGTACAACCTATCGAAGTTTTACATACTTCCAGTGTTCGTTGCGGTTTTATGTATTCCACAAAATATAAATTTGTTCATCTGAGTTACGGAGTTTGTTTTAAAACATACTCTAATTAATATTCTGGGTACTAATTTTCGCCATTCGCAAAACTGAATAATTTTTGGTAAGTTTTCTATGTACAATATATGGAAGTTTTACATACTTCAACTGTCCGTTGCGGTTTTCTGTATTAAACCAAATATAAATTAGGACTTCTGAGTTACTTAGTTTGTTCTAAACATACCCTAATTAATTTTCTGAGTACTAGTTTAGGCTGTTCGCCAAAGTAAATCATTTTCGGTAAATTTTCTAGGTAAAATATGTCGAAGTTTGACATAATTCAACTGTCCGATGCGGTTTTCCGTATTCCACGAAATATGAATTTGGTCATCTGAGTTACGAAGTTTGTTCTAAAACACATCCTAATTAATCTTCTGGGTACTAATTTAGGCTTTTCGTCAAATTCAATCACCTTTGTTAAGTTTTCTAGATACACTATATTGAAGCTTTACATTCTTCAACTCTCCGGTGCGATTTTCCGTATTCCACAAAATGAAAATTTTGTCATCTGTGTTAGGAACTTTGTTCTAAAACACACCTTAATTATGTTAAATATATGACTTGTCTCGATACAAGAGCCAGTATAGAAAGGAGGAAGAAAACTTAGTAGAGGGCGCTGGGACTTGTATCGAATGGGTATAAATTACCAGTGATCATAAAAACTTACTCTTTTGTTCCAAGGCCGTAAGTGGTGTATTAATTCAGTCTCGTCCCAAATTATAAGTGATTCGTAAAAGGTTGTGGGCCCAGTATTCTCAATATAGGAAAGGTATAGTGAAGCACGAAGAAAGAATTATCACAAGCTAATCATAACTAGGGTGGTATCTTATATATAATTATATACTATCAAATAAAAGATTAAGAAAATGGCGGCAGGTTATGTTACAGTGCCTATTCTAGAAGCCAATAACTTCAACAACTGGGAATTTAGAATAGAAACGATATTAAGAAGGGAAAACTGTATTGATGCCATGCTAAAAAGAAAACCGAGTGCAACAGCTACCACATTGGAGATGGAGAAGTGGATCAAAGAGGATTGTAAAGCAAAATCCATAATTGTGCAAGGAGTTTCAGACAAACATTTAAAAATAATAAAAGATTGCACAACTGCGAAGGACCAAATGGAAGCTCTGAAAGGAGTGTTCGTTCGAACAGGTTCACTAACTAAACTTTCTCTATGGAGAAAACTTATTAATCTAAAGACAAATATAAATCAAAAACTGGAGGACCACTATTTAACATTTGATACAATCATTAGAGACCCAAAATATTGTGGATCTGAGTTAAATGAAAGCGACAAAGTGTGCCACTTACTGCTGTCTCTACCAAGTATGTACGATACTGTAGTTACATTATTAGAAACTGTAAATAATGTAAAACTAGACTTCGTGAAGGCACGCTTATTAGATGAAGAGCTCAAATTAAAAGCAAACGAGAGAAACACTGAAGAAACAGGATTAAAAGTAGGTACCAGGAAGTGCTATTTACGTGGTAGTGACGATCAAATACGACCGAATTGTCCGAAAAGATATCAAAAGGAATACAATACTTTCGTGGAAGAGGATACTCAAGAAGAGGCAGAGGCCAACACTATCAAAAGCATACAACAGGCAGAGTAAATACTACAGAAGGAGTACAGCTCTACGCAGCACATCTAAGTAACGAGGTGACTAACAAAATATCATTTGTATTGAATTCAGGAGCGAGTAATCATTTTGTGGAAGGTTCACTAGAAAAACACATGATTAAGGTAACGCCATTGCCAAACGACGTGTTAATACACTTGGCCAATGGGCAAATCCTTAGAACCAAGAAATCTGGAGTTCTAAAAGTGAAATGCCAAGGCAAAACCATATCAATAGAAGCGTTAATAGTGCCCAATTTAAAATACAACTTACTATCAGCATCTAAAATGACGTCAAAAGGATGTAAAATTATAATTGAAAAGGAGAAAACAGCCATAATTGGAAGAAAGTTCTCTCTTAAATGTTTAAATTTAAAAGGAAAATGGATTATATACACTGAAAACAGGTCTTGTGGAAAACGAAAATGAAGTATGCAACATCATAGAAGACTTGCGGCACAGACGATTAGGACATGCAGGAAACGACTCATTTTATCAACTGGGTTTTAAGAAAATTTATAAACCTTGTTCTATATGCATACAAGCTAAAACAACCAGGAGTCTTTTCTACAGCAAGGAGAGGAGAACAAATGCAATCGAAGAGTTAATTCATTCGGATATTTATAGGCTAATAAACCCAATATTTGAAGATGGAGGAAGATATTTATAATAGGAAGGATAGAGCATGTTAGATGATTTCTCCCATTTTACCAAAGTAAAAATCCTTAAGACAGAAAATGAAGCTGAAGTGAGTTTCAAACAATACATTAATGAATTAGAAAGACGGCATGGAGTAAAGCTATTTTGTAGGAAAAAGGGAATTCATTTAGAATATAGCAATAGCCCATTCACCGCAAAGTAATGGAAAAGCGGAAAGATTAAATAGGACATTATTAATTAATTAAATTTAGTTCTGTATACGAACTAAACAAGATACCAACAATTAAATCGAGCATTGTATGGATTGAGAAGTTCACCTAATGGATGGAACACAAAATGACATGAAGAGTGTCTAGTGGATTTAATGGACAGCCTTTATATAGTTAAACAGTTTATTGGAATGGAAAAAGCGAATATTATTACACAAATTGAAATTAATATTAACACCAGCAAAAGTGGAAAATAATTTAGTTATAATTTAAAGGACCAATTTGTTCTAAAACACACCTAAATTAATCTTCTGGGTACTAATTTAGGCCATTCGCCAAACTGAATCATCTTTGGTAAGTTTTCTAGGTACCACATATCAAAATTTTACATACTTCAACTGCCGGTGCGGTTTTCTGCATTAAATAAAATATTAATTTGGTCATCTGAGTTACGGAATTTATTCTAAAACACACCCTAATTAATCTTCTAGATACTAATTTAGGCCGTTCGCCAAAGTGAATCATCTTTGGCAAGATTTCTAGGTACCACATATCAAAATTTTACATACTTCAACTGCCGGTGCGGTTTTCTGCATTAAATAAAATATTAATTTGGTCATCTGAGTTACAGAGTTTGTTCTAAAACACACCTTAATTAATCTTCTGGATACTAATTTAGGCCGTTCGCGAAAGTGAATTATTTTTGGTAAATTTTCTAGGTAAACATATAAAAGATTTACATACTTCCAGTGTTCGTTGCGGTTTTAAATATTCCTGAAAATGTAAATTTGTCCATCTGAGTTACGGAGTTTATTCTAAAACACACCTTAATTAATCTTCTGTATACTAATTCAGGCCGATCGCCAAAGTGAATCATCTTTGATAAGTTTTCTAGGTATGACATATCGAATTTTTACACACTTCAACTGGCCGTTGCGGTTTTCCGTATTCCACAAAATAAAATTATGTCATATGTGTTAGAAAGCTTGTTCCAAAACACACCCAAGTTAATTTTCTGTGTACTAATTTAGGCCGTTCGCGAATGTGAATCATGTTTGGTAAGTTATCTACGTACAACATATCGAAGTTTTACATACTTCCAGTGTTCGTGGCGGTTTTTAGTTTTCCACAAAATGTAAATTTGTCCATCTGAGTTACGGAGTTTATTCTAAAACACACCTTAATTAATCTTCTGGATACTAATTTAGGCCGTTCGCGAAAGTGAATTATTTTTGGTAAATTTTCTAGGTAAACATATAAAAGATTTACATACTTCCAGTGTTCGTTGCGGTTTTAAATATTCCTGAAAATGTAAATTTGTCCATCTGAGTTACGGAGTTTATTCTAATACACACCTTAATTAATCTTCTGTATACTAATTCAGGCCGATCGCCAAAGTGAATCATCTTTGATAAGTTTTCTAGGTATGACATATCGAATTTTTACACACTTCAACTGGCCGTTGCGGTTTTCCGTATTCCACAAAATAAAATTATGTCATATGTGTTAGAAAGCTTGTTCCAAAACACACCCAAGTTAATCTTCTGTGTACTAATTTAGGCCGTTCGCGAATGTGAATCATGTTTGGTAAGTTATCTACGTACAACATATCGAAGTTTTACATACTTCCAGTGTTCGTGGCGGTTTTTAGTTTTCCACAAAATGTAAATTTGTCCATCTGAGTTACGGAGTTTATTCCAAAACACACCTTAATTAATCTTCTGGATACCAATTTAGGCCGTTCGCCAAAGTGAATCATTTTTGGTAAGTTTTCTAGGTACCACATATCAAAATTTTACATACTTCAACTGCCGGTGCGGTTTTCTGTATTAAATAAAATATTAATTTAGTCATCTGAGTTATGGAATTTGTTCTAAAACACACCTTAATTAATCTTCTAGGTACTAATTTAGGCCGTCCGCCAAAGTGAATCATCTTTGGCAAGATTTCTAGGTACCACATATCGAAGTTTTACATACTTTAACGGTCCGTTGCTGTTTTCCGTATTCTACAAAATGTAAATTTGTTCATCTGAGTTACGGAGTTAGTTCTAAAACACACCTTAATTAATCTTCTGTATACTAATTCAGGCCGTTCGCCAAAGTGAATCATCTTTGGCAAGATTTCTAGGTACCACATATCGAAGTTTTACATACTTTAACTGTCCGTTGCTGTTTTCCATATTCTACAAAATGTAAATTTGTTCATCTGAGTTACGGAGCTTGTTCTAAAACACACCTTAATTAATCTTCTGTATATTAATTCAGGCCGTTCGCCAAAGTGAATCATCTTTGGCAAGATTTCTAGGTACCATATATCAAAATTTTATATACTTCAACTGCCGGTGCGGTTTTCTGCATTAAATAAAATATTAATTTGGTCATCTGAGTTACGGGATTTATTCTAAAACACACCCTAATTAATCTTCTAGATACTAATTTAGGCCGTTCGCCAAAGTGAATCATCTTTGGCAAGATTTCTAGGTACCACATATCAAAATTTTACATACTTCAACCGCCGGTGCGGTTTTCTGCATTAAATAAAATATTAGTTTGGTCATCTGAGTTACAGAGTTTGTTCTAAAACACAGCTTAATTAATCTTCTGGATAATAATTTAGGCCGTTCGCGAAAGTGAATTATTTTTGGTAAATTTTCTAGGTAATCTTATAAAAGATTTACATACTTCCAGTGTTCGTTGCGGTTTTAAATATTCCTGAAAATGTAAATTTGTCCATCTGAGTTACGGAGTTTATTCTAAAACACACCTTAATTAATCTTCTGTATACTAATTCAGGCCGATCGCCAAAGTGAATCATCTTTGATAAGTTTTCTAGGTATGACATATCGAATTTTTACACACTTCAACTGGCCGTTGCGGTTTTCCGTATTCCACAAAATAAAATTATGTCATATGTGTTAGAAAGCTTGTTCCAAAACACACCCTAGTTAATCTTCTGTGTACTAATTTAGGCTGTTCGCGAATGTGAATCATGTTTGGTAAGTTATCTACGTACAACATATCGAAGTTTAACATACTTCCAGTGTTCGTGGCGGTTTTTAGTTTTCCATAAAATGTAAATTTGTCCATCTGAGTTACGGAGTTTATTCTAAAACACACCTTAATTAATCTTTTGGATACTAATTTGGGCCGTTCGCCAAAGTGAATCATTTTTGGTAAGTTTTCTAGGTACCACATATCAAAATTTTACATACTTCAACTGCCGGTGCGATTTTCTGTATTAAATAAAATATTAATTTAGTCATCTGAGTTATGGAATTTGTTCTAAAACACACCTTAATTAATCTTCTAGGTACTAATTTAGGCCGTCCGCCAAAGTGAATCATCTTTGGCAAGATTTCTAGGTACCATATATCGAAGTTTTACATACTTTAACGGTCCGTTGCTGTTTTCCGTATTCTACAAAATGTAAATTTGTTCATCTGAGTTACGGAGTTTGTTCTAAAACACACCTTAATTAATCTTCTGGATACCAATTTAGGCCGTTCGCCAAAGTGAATCAATTTTGGTAAGTTTTCTAGGTGCCACATATCAAAATTTTACATACTTCAACTGCCGGTGCGGTTTTCTGTATTAAATAAAATATTGATTTGGTCATCTGAGTTACGGAATTTATTCTAAAACACACCTTAATTAATCTTCTGGATACCAATTTAGGCCGTTCGCCAAAGTGAATCATTTTTGGTAAGATTTCTAGGTACCATATATCGAAGTTTTACATACTTCAACTGCCGGTGCGGTTTTCTGTATTAAATAAAATATTGATTTGGTCATCTGAGTTACGGAATTTATTCTAAAACACACCTTAATTAATCTTCTAGGTACTAATTTAGGCCGTCCGCCAAAGTGAATCATCTTTGGCAAGATTTCTAGGTACCATATATCGAAGTTTTACATACTTTAACGGTCCGTTGCTGTTTTCCGTATTCTACAAAATGTAAATTTGTTCATCTGAGTTACGGAGTTTGTTCTAAAACACACCTTAATTAATCTTCTGGATACCAATTTAGGCCGTTCGCCAAAGTGAATCAATTTTGGTAAGTTTTCTAGGTGCCACATATCAAAATTTTACATACTTCAACTGCCGGTGCGGTTTTCTGTATTAAATAAAATATTGATTTGGTCATCTGAGTTACGGAATTTATTCTAAAACACACCTTAATTAATCTTCTGGATACCAATTTAGGCCGTTCGCCAAAGTGAATCATTTTTGGTAAGTTTTCTAGGTGCCACATATCAAAATTTTACATACTTCAAATGCCGGTGCGGTTTTCTGTATTAAATAAAATATTGATTTGGTCATCTGAGTTACGGAATTTATTCTAAAACACACCTTAATTAATCTTCTAGGTACTAATTTAGGCCGTCCGCCAAAGTGAATCATCTTTGGCAAGATTTCTTCGTACCACATATCGAAGTTTTACATACTTTAACTGTCCGTTGCTGTTTTCCGTATTCCACAAAATGTAAATTTGTTCATCTGAGTTACGGAGTTTGTTCTAAAACACACCTTAATTAATCTTCTGTAAACTAATTCAGGCCGATCGCCAAAGTGAATCATCTTTGATAAGTTTTCTAGGTATGACATATCGAATTTTTACACATTTCAACTGGCCGTTGCGGTTTTCCGTATTCCACAAAATAAAATTATGTCATATATGTTAGAAAGCTTGTTCCATAACACACCCAAGTTAATCTTCTGTGTACTAATTTAGGCCGTTCGCGAATGTGAATCATGTTTGGTAAGTTATCTACGTACAACATATCGAAGTTTTACATACTTCCAGTGTTCGTGGCGGTTTTTAGTTTTCCACAAAATGTAAATTTGTCCATCTGAGTTACGGAGTTTATTCTCAAACACACCTTAATTAATCTTCTAGGTACTAATTTAGGCCGTCCGCCAAAGTGAATCATCTTTGGCAAGATTTCTAGGTAGCACATATCGAAATTTTACATACTTTAACGGTCCGTTGCTGTTTTCCGTATTCTACAAAATGTAAATTTGTTCATCTGAGTTACGGAGTTTGTTCTAAAACACACCTTAATTAATCTTCTAGATACTAATTTAGGCCGTTCGCCAAAGTGAATCATCTTTGGCAAGATTTCTAGGTACCACATATCAAAGTTTTACATACTTTAACTGTCCGTTGCTGTTTTCCGTATTCTACAAAATGTAAATTTGTTCATCTGAGTTACGAAGTTTGTTCTAAAACACACCTTAATTAATCTTCAGTATATTAATTCAGGCCGTTCGCGAATGTGAATCATGTTTGGTAAGTTATCTACGTACAACATATCGAAGTTTTACATACTTCCAGTGTTCGTGGCGGTTTTTAGTTTTCCTCAAAATGTAAATTTGTCCATCTGAGTTACGGACTTTATTCTAAAACACACCTTAATTAATCTTCTGGATACCAATTTAGGCCGTTCGACAAAGTGAATCATTTTTGGTAAGTTTTCTAGGTACCACATATCAAAATTTTACATACTTCAACTGCCGGTGCGGTTTTCTGTATTAAATAACATATTAATTTAGTCATCTGAGTTACGGAGTTTGTTCTAAAACACACCTTAATTAATCTTCTAGGTACTAATTTAGGCCGTCCGCCAAAGTGAATCATCTTTGGCAAGATTTCTAGGTACCACATATCGAAGTTTTACATACTTTAACTGTCCGTTGCTGTTTTCCGTATTCTACAAAATGTAAATTTGTTCATCTGAGTTACGGAGTTTGTTCTAAAACACACCTTAATTAATCTTCAGTATATTAATTCAGGCCGTTCGCCAAAGTGAATCATCTTTGATAAGTTTTCTAGGAACCACATATCGAAGTTTTACATACTTTAACTGTCCGTTGCTGTTTTCCGTATTCTACAAAATGTAAATTTGTTCATCTGAGTTACGGAGTTTGTTCTAAAACACACCTTAATTAATCTTCTGGATACCAATTTAGGCCGTTCGCCAAAGTGAATCATTTTTGGTAAGTTTTCTAGGTACCACATATCAAAATTTTACATACTTCAACTGCCGGTGCGGTTTTCTGTATTAAATAAAATATTGATTTGGTCATCTGAGTTACGGAATTTATTCTAAAACACACCTTAATTAATCTTCTAGATACTAATGTAGGCCGTTCGCCAAAGTGAATCATCTTTGGCAAGATTTCTAGGTACCACATATCAAAGTTTTACATACTTTAACTGTCCGTTGCTGTTTTCCGTATTCTATAAAATGTAAATATGTTCATCTGAGTTACGGAGTTTGTTCTAAAACACACCTTAATTAATCTTCAGTATATTAATTCAGGCCGTTCGCCAAAGTGAATCATCTTTGATAAGTTTTCTAGGAACCACATATCGAAGTTTTACATACTTTAACTGTCCGTTGCTGTTTTCCGTATTCTACAAAATGTAAATTTGTTCATCTGAGTTACGGAGTTTGTTCTAAAACACACCTTAATTAATCTTCTGTATACTAATTCAGGCCGTTCGCCAAAGTGAATCATATTTGGCAAGATTTCTAGGTACCACATATCGAAGTTTTACATACTTTAACTGTCCGTTGCTGTTTTCCGTATTCTACAAAATGTAAATTTGTTCATCTGAGTTACGGGGTTTGTTCTAAAACGCACCTTAATTAATCTTCTGTATACTAATTCAGGCCGTTCGCCAAAGTGAATCATCTTTGATAAGTTTTCTAGGTACCACATATCAAGATTTTACATACTTCAACTGCCGGTGCGGTTTTCTGTATTAAATAAAATATTAATTTGGTCATCTGAGTTACGGAATTTATTCTAAAACACACCTTAATTAATCTTCTAGATACTAATTCAGGCCGTTCGCCAAAGTGAATCATCTTTGGAAAGATTTCTAGGTACCACATATCGACGTTTTACATACTTTAACTGTCCGTTGCTGTTTTCCGTATTCTACAAAATGTAAATTTGTTCATCTGAGTTACGGAGTTTGTTCTAAAACATACCTTAATTAATCTTCTGGATACCAATTTAGGCCGTTCGCCAAAATGAATCATTTTTGGTAAGTTTTCTAGGTACCACATATCAAAATTTTACATACTTCAACTGCCGGTGCGGTTTTCTGTATTAAATAAAATATTGATTTGGTCATCTGAGTTACGGAGTTTGTTCTAAAACACACCTTAATTAATCTTCTGGATACCAATTTAGGCCGTTCGGCAAAGTGAATCATTTTTGGTAAGTTTTCTAGGTACCATATATCAAAATTTTACATACTTCAACTGCCGGTGCGGTTTTCTGTATTAAATAAAATATTGATTTGGTCATCTGAGTTACGGAATTTATTCTAAAACACACCGTAATTAATCTTCTAGATACTAATTTAGGCCGTTCGCCAAAGTGAATCATCTTTGGAAAGATTTCTAGGTACCACATATCGACGTTTTACATACTTTAACTGTCCGTTGCTGTTTTCCGTATTCTACAAAATGTAAATTTGTTCATCTGAGTTACGGGGTTTGTTCTAAAACACACCTTAATTAATCTTCTGGATACCAATTTAGGCCGTTCGCCAAAGTGAATCATTTTTGGTAAGTTTTCTAGGAACCACATATCGAAGTTTTACATACTTTAACTGTCCGTTGCTGTTTTCCGTATTCTACAAAATGTAAATTTGTTCATCTGAGTTACGGAGTTTGTTCTAAAACACACCTTAATTAATCTTCTGGATACCAATTTAGGCCGTTCGCCAAAGTGAATCATTTTTGGTAAGTTTTCTAGGAACCACATATCGAAGTTTTACATACTTTAACTGTCCGTTGCTGTTTTCCGTATTCTACAAAATGTAGATTTGTTCATCTGAGTTACAGAGTTTGTTCTAAAACACACCTTAATTAATCTTCTGGATACCAATTTAGGCCGTTCGCCAAAGTGAATCATTTTTGGTAAGTTTTCTAGGAACCACATATCGAAGTTTTACATACTTTAACTGTCCGTTGCTGTTTTCCGTATTCTACAAAATGTAAATTTGTTCATCTGAGTTACGGAGTTTGTTCTAAAACACACCTTAATTAATCTTCTGGATACCAATTTAGGCCGTTCGCCAAAGTGAATCATTTTTGGTAAGTTTTCTAGGAAGCACATATCGAAGTTTTACGTACTTCCAGTGTTCGTGGCGGTTTTTAGTTTTCCACAAAATGTAAATTTGTCCATCTGAGTTACGGACTTTATTCTAAAACACACCTTAATTAATCTTCTGGATACCAATTTAGGCCGTTCGACAAAGTGAATCATTTTTGGTAAGATTTCTAGGTACCACATATCAAAATTTTACATACTTCAACTGCCGGTGCGGTTTTCTGTATTAAATAAAATATTGATTTGGTCATCTGAGTTACGGAATTTATTCTAAAACACACCTTAATTAATCTTCTAGATACTAATTTAGGCCGTTCGCCAAAGTGAATCATCTTTGGCAAGATTTCTAGGTACCACATATCAAAGTTTTACATACTTTAACTGTCCGTTGCTGTTTTCCGTATTCTACAAAATGTAAATTTGTTCATCTGAGTTACGGAGTTTGTTCTAAAACACACCTTAATTAATCTTCAGTATATTAATTCAGGCCGTTCGCCAAAGTGAATCATCTTTGATAAGTTTTCTAGGAACCACATATCGAAGTTTTTCATACTTTAACTGTCCGTTGCTGTTTTCCGTATTCTACAAAATGTAAATTTGTTCATCTGAGTTACGGAGTTTGTTCTAAAACACACCTT
This sequence comes from Rhynchophorus ferrugineus, assembly GCF_030347505.1. NCBI lineage: Eukaryota > Metazoa > Arthropoda > Insecta > Coleoptera > Curculionidae > Rhynchophorus > Rhynchophorus ferrugineus. The sequence goes on from NW_027472583.1 coordinate 39,133,849, forward strand.
AATTAATCTTCTGTATACTAATTCAGGCCGTTCGCCAAAGTGAATCATCTTTGGCAAGATTTCTAGGTACCACATATCGAAGTTTTACATACTTTAACTGTCCGTTGCTGTTTTCCGTATTCTACAAAATGTAAATTTGTTCATCTGAGTTACGGGGTTTGTTCTAAAACGCACCTTAATTAATCTTCTGTATACTAATTCAGGCCGTTCGCCAAAGTGAATCATCTTTGATAAGTTTTCTAGGTACCACATATCAAGATTTTACATACTTCAACTGCCGGTGCGGTTTTCTGTATTAAATAAAATATTAATTTGGTCATCTGAGTTACGGAATTTATTCTAAAACACACCTTAATTAATCTTCTAGATACTAATTTAGGCCGTTCGCCAAAGTGAATCATCTTTGATAAGTTTTCTAGGAACCACATATCGAAGTTTTACATACTTTAACTGTCCGTTGCTGTTTTCCGTATTCTACAAAATGTAAATTTGTTCATCTGAGTTACGGAGTTTGTTCTAAAACACACCTTAATTAATCTTCTGTATACTAATTCAGGCCGTTCGCCAAAGTGAATCATCTTTGGCAAGATTTCTAGGTACCACATGTCGAAGTTTTACATACTTTAACTGTCCGTTGCTGTTTTCCGTATTCTACAAAATGTAAATTTGTTCATCTGAGTTACGGAGTTTGTTCTAAAACACACCTTAATTAATCTTCTGTATACTAATTTAGGCCGTTCGCCAAAGTGAATCATCTTTGATAAGTTTTCTAGGTACCACATATCAAAGTTTTACATACTTTAACTGTCCGTTGCTGTTTTCCGTATTCTACAAAATGTAAATTTGTTCATCTGAGTTACGGAGTTTGTTCTAAAACACACCTTAATTAATCTTCTGTATACTAATTCAGGCCGTTCGCCAAAGTGAATCATCTTTGGCAAGATTTCTAGGTACCACATGTCGAAGTTTTACATACTTTAACTGTCCGTTGCTGTTTTCCGTATTCTACAAAATGTAAATTTGTTCATCTGAGTTACGGGGTTTGTTCTAAAACGCACCTTAATTAATCTTCTGTATACTAATTCAGGCCGTTCGCCAAAGTGAATCATCTTTGATAAGTTTTCTAGGTAACACATATCAAGATTTTACATACTTCAACTGCCGGTGCGGTATTCTGTATTAAATAAAATATTAATTTGGTCATCTGAGTTACGGAATTTATTCTAAAACACACCTTAATTAATCTTCTAGATACTAATTTAGGCCGTTCGCCAAAGTGAATCATCTTTGGAAAGGTTTCTAGGTGCCACATATCGACGTTTTACATACTTTAACTGTCCGTTGCTGTTTTCCGTATTCTACAAAATGTAAATTTGTTCATCTGAGTTACGGAGTTTGTTCTAAAACACACCTTAATTAATCTTCTGGATACCAATTTAGGCCGTTCGCCAAAGTGAATCATTTTTGGTAAGTTTTCTAGGTACCACATATCAAAATTTTACATACTTCAACTGCCTGTGCGGTTTTCTGTATTAAATAAAATATTGATTTGGTCATCTGAGTTACGGAGTTTGTTCTAAAACACACCTTAATTAATCTTCTGGATACCAATTTAGGCCGTTCGGCAAAGTGAATCATTTTTGGTAAGTTTTCTAGGTACCACATATCAAAATTTTACATACTTCAACTGCCGGTGCGGTTTTCTGTATTAAATAAAATATTGATTTGGTCATCTGAGTTACGGAATTTATTCTAAAACACAATGTAATTAATCTTCTAGATACTAATTTAGGCCGTTCGCCAAAGTGAATCATCATTGGAAAGATTTCTAGGTACCACATATCGACGTTTTACATACTTTAACTGTCCGTTGCTGTTTTCCGTATTCTACAAAATGTAAATTTGTTCATCTGAGTTACGGAGTTTGTTCTAAAACACACCTTAATTAATCTTCTGGATACCAATTTAGGCCGTTCGCCAAAGTGAATCATTTTTGGTAAGTTTTCTAGGAACCACATATCGAAGTTTTACATACTTTAACTGTCCGTTGCTGTTTTCCGTATTCTACAAAATGTAAATTTGTTCATCTGAGTTACGGAGTTTGTTCTAAAACACACCTTAATTAATCTTCTGGATACCAATTTAGGCCGTTCGCCAAAGTGAATCATTTTTGGTAAGTTTTCTAGGAACCACATATCGAAGTTTTACATACTTTAACTGTCCGTTGCTGTTTTCCGTACTCTACAAAATGTAAATTTGTTCATCTGAGTTACGGAGTTTGTTCTAAAACACACCTTAATTAATCTTCTGGATACCAATTTAGGCCGTTCGCCAAAGTGAATCATTTTTGGTAAGTTTTCTAGGAACCACATATCGAAGTTTTACATACTTTAACTGTCCGTTGCTGTTTTCCGTATTCTACAAAATGTAAATTTGTTCATCTGAGTTACGGAGTTTGTTCTAAAACACACCTTAATTAATCTTCTGGATACCAATTTAGGCCGTTCGCCAAAGTGAATCATTTTTGGTAAGTTTTCTAGGAACCACATATCGAAGTTTTACATACTTTAACTGTCCGTTGCTGTTTTCCGTATTCTACAAAATGTAAATTTGTTCATCTGAGTTACGGAGTTTGTTCTAAAACACACCTTAATTAATCTTCTAGGTACTAATTTAGGCCGTTCGCCAAAGTGAATCACCTTTGGCAAGATTTCTAGGTACCACATATCGAAGTTTTACATACTTTAACTGTCCGTTGCTGTTTTCCGTATTCTACAAAATGTAAATTTGTTCATCTGAGTTTCGGAGTTTGTTCTAAAACACACCTTAATTAATCTTCTGTGTACTAATTCAGGCCGTTCGTCCAAGTGAATCATCTTTGATAAGTTTTCTAGGAACCACATATCGAAGTTTTACATACTTTAACTGTCCGTTGCTGTTTTCCGTATTCTACAAAATGTAAATTTGTTCATCTGAGTTTCGGAGTTTGTTCTAAAACACACCTTAATTAATCTTCTGTGTACTAATTTAGGCCGTTCGTCCAAGTGAATCATTTTTGATAAGTTTTCTAGGAACCACATATCGAAGTTTTACATACTTTAACTGTCCGTTGCTGTTTTCCGTATTCTACAAAATGTAAATTTGTTCATCTGAGTTTCGGAGTTTGTTCTAAAACACACCTTAATTAATCTTCTGTATACTAATTCAGGCCGTTCGCACAAAGTGAATCATCTTTGGCAAGATTTCTAGGTACCACATATCGAAGTTTTACATACTTTAACTGTCCGTTGCTGTTTTCCGTATTCTACAAAATCTAAACTTGTTCATCTGAGTTACGGAGTTTGTTCTAAAACACACCTTAATTAATCTTCTGGATACTACTTTAGGCCGTTCGCCAAAGTGAATCATCTTTGATAAGTTTTATAGGTACCACATATCAAAATTTTACATACTTCAACTGCCGGTGCGGTTTTCAGTATTAAATAAAATATTGATTTGGTCATCTGAGTTACGGAATTTATTCTAAAACACACCTTAATTAATCTTTTAGATACTAATTTAGGCCGTTCGCCAAAGTGAATCATCTTTGGCAATATTTCTAGGTACCACATATCGAAGTTTTACATACTTTAACTGTCCGTTGCTGTTTTCCGTATTCTACAAAATCTAAATTTGTTCATCTGAGTTACGGAGTTTGTTCTAAAACACACCTTAATTAATCTTCTGGATACTACTTTAGGCCGTTCGCCAAAGTGAATCATCTTTGGTAAGTTTTCTAGGTACCATATATCAAAATTTTACATACTTCAACTGCCGGTGCGGTTTTCAGTATTAAATAAAATATTGATTTGGTCATCTGAGTTACGGAATTTATTCTAAAACACACCTTAATTAATCTTTTAGATACTAATTTAGGCCGTTCGCCAAAGTGAATCATCTTTGGCAATATTTCTAGGAACCACATATCGAAGTTTTACATACTTTAACTGTCCGTTGCTGTTTTCCGTATTCTACAAAATCTAAATTTGTTCATCTGAGTTACGGAGTTTGTTCTAAAACACACCTTAATTAATCTTCTGGATACCAATTTAGGCCGTTCGGCAAAGTGAATCATTTTTGGTAAGTTTTCTAGGTACCACATATCAAAATTTTACATACTTCAACTGCCGGTGCGGTTTTCTGTATTAAATAAAATCTTGATTTGGTCATCTGAGTTACGGAATTTATTCTAAAACACAATGTAATTAATCTTCTAGATACTAATTTAGGCCGTTCGCCAAAGTGAATCATCATTGGAAAGATTTCTAGGTACCACATATCGACGTTTTACATACTTTAACTGTCCGTTGCTGTTTTCCGTATTCTACAAAATGTAAATTTGTTCATCTGAGTTACGGAGTTTGTTCTAAAACACACCTTAATTAATCTTCTGGATACCAATTTAGGCCGTTCGCCAAAGTGAATCATTTTTGGTGAGTTTTCTAGGAACCACATATCGAAGTTTTACATACTTTAACTGTCCGTTGCTGTTTTCCGTATTCTACAAAATGTAAAATTGTTCATCTGAGTTACGGAGTTTGTTCTAAAACACACCTTAATTAATCTTCTGGATACCAATTTAGGCCGTTCGCCAAAGTGAATCATTTTTGGTAAGTTTTCTAGGAACCACATATCGAAGTTTTACATACTTTAACTGTCCGTTGCTGTTTTCCGTATTCTACAAAATGTAAATTTGTTCATCTGAGTTACGGGGTTTGTTCTAAAACACACCTTAATTAATCTTCTGGATACCAATTTAGGCCGTTCGCCAAAGTGAATCATTTTTGGTAAGTTTTCTAGGAACCACATATCGAAGTTTTACATACTTTAACTGTCCGTTGCTGTTTTCCGTATTCTACAAAATGTAAATTTTTTCATCTGAGTTACGGAGTTTGTTCTAAAACACACCTTAATTAATCTTCTGGATACCAATTTAGGCCGTTCGCCAAAGTGAATCATTTTTGGTAAGTTTTCTAGGAACCACATATCGAAGTTTTACATACCTTAACTGTCCGTTGCTGTTTTCCGTATTCTACAAAATGTAAATTTGTTCATCTGAGTTACGGAGTTTGTTCTAAAACACACCTTAATTAATCTTCTAGGTACCAATTTAGGCCGTTCGCCAAAGTGAATCACCTTTGGCAAGATTTCTAGGTACCACATATCGAAGTTTTACATACTTTAACTGTCCGTTGCTGTTTTCCGTATTCTACAAAATGTAAATTTGTTCATCTGAGTTTCGGAGTTTGTTCTAAAACACACCTTAATTAATCTTCTGTGTACTAATTCAGGCCGTTCGTCCAAGTGAATCATCTTTGATAAGTTTTCTAGGAACCACATATCGAAGTTTTACATACTTTAACTGTCCGTTGCTGTTTTCCGTATTCTACAAAATGTAAATTTGTTCATCTGAGTTTCGGTGTTTGTTCTAAAACACACCTTAATTAATCTTCTGTGTACTAATTTAGGCCGTTCGTCCAAGTGAATCATTTCTGATAAGTTTTCTAGGAACCACATATCGAAGTTTTACATACTTTAACTGTCCGTTGCTGTTTTCCGTATTCTACAAAATGTAAATTTGTTCATCTGAGTTTCGGAGTTTGTTCTAAAACACACCTTAATTAATCTTCTGTGTACTAATTCAGGCCGTTCGTCCAAGTGAATCATCTTTGATAAGTTTTCTAGGAACCACATATCGAAGTTTTACATACTTTAACTGTCCGTTGCTGTTTTCCGTATTCTACAAAATCTAAATTTGTTCATCTGAGTTTCGGAGTTTGTTCTAAAACACACCTTAATTAATCTTCTGTATACTAATTCAGGCCGTTCGCCAAAGTGAATCACCTTTGTCAAGATTTCTAGGTACCACATATCGAAATTTTACATACTTTAACTGTCCGTTGCTGTTTTCCGTATTCTACAAAATCTAAACTTGTTCATCTGAGTTACGGAGTGTGTTCTAAAACACACCTTAATTAATCTTCTGGATACTTCTTTAGGCCGTTCGCCAAAGTGAATCATCTTTGATAAGTTTTCTAGGTACCACATATCAAAATTTTACATACTTCATCTGCCGGTGCGGTTTTCAGTATTAAATAAAATATTGATTTGGTCATCTGAGTTACGGAATTTATTCTAAAACACACCTTAATTAATCTTTTAGATACTAATTTAGGCCGTTCGCCAAAGTGAATCATCTTTGGCAATATTTCTAGGAACCACATATCGAGGTTTTACATACTTTAACTGTCCGTTGCTCTTTTCCGTATTCTACAAAATCTAAATTTGTTCATCTGAGTTACGGAGTTTGTTCTAAAACACACCTTAATTAATCTTCTGGATACTACTTTAGGCCGTTAGCCAAAGTGAATCATCTTTGTTAAGTTTTCTAGGTACCACATATCAAAATTTTACATACTTCAACTGCCGGTGAGGTTCTCAGTATTAAATAAAATATTGATTTGGTCATCTGAGTTACGGAATTTATTCTAAGACACACCTTAATTAATCTTTTAGATACTAATTTAGGCCGTTCGCCAAAGTGAATCATCTTTGGCAATATTTCTAGGAACCACATATCGAAGTTTTACATACTTTAACTGTCCGTTGCTGTTTTCCGTATTCTACAAAATCTAAATTTGTTCATCTGAGTTACGGAGTTTGTTCTAAAACACACCTTAATTAATCTTCTGGATACTACTTTAGGCCGTTCGCCAAAGTGAATCATCTTTGGTAAGTTTTCTAGGTACCACATATCAAAATTTTACATACTTCAACTGCCGGTGCGGTTTTCAGTATTAAATAAAATATTGATTTGGTCATCTGAGTTACGGAATTTATTCTAAAACACACCTTAATTAATCTTCTAGATACATATTTAGGCCGTTCGCCAAAGTAAATCACCTTTGGCAAGATTTCTAGGTACCACATATCGACGTTTTACATACTTTAACTGTCCGTTGCTGTTTTCCGTATTCTACAAAATGTAAATTTGTTCATCTGAGTTACGGAGTTTGTTCTAAAACACACCTTAATTAATCTTCTGTATACTAATTCAGGCCGTTTGCCAAAGTGAATCATCTTTGATAAGTTTTCTAGGTACCACATATCAAAATTTTACATACTTCAACTGCCGTTGCGGTTTTCTGTATTAACTAAAATATTAATTTGGTCATCTGAGTTACGGAATTTATTCTAAAACACACCTTAATTAATCTTTTAGATACTAATTTAGGCCGTTCGCCAAAGTGAATCATCTTTGGCAATATTTCTAGGTACCACATATCGAAGTTTTACATACTTTAACTGTTCGTTGCTGTTTTCCGTAATCTACAAAATGTAAATTTGTTCATCTGAGTTACGGAGTTTGTTCTAAAACACACCTTAATTAATCTTCTGTATACTAATTCAGGCCGTTCGCTAAAGTGAATCATCGTTGATAAGTTTTCTATGCACCACATATCAAAATTTTACATAGTTCAACTGCCGGTGCGGTTTTCTGTTTTAAATAAAATATTAATTGGGCATCTGAGTTACGGAATTTATTCTGACACACACCTTAATGAATCTTATAGATACTAATTTAGGCCGTTCGCCAAAGTGAATCATCTTTGGCAAGATTTCTAGGTACCACATATCGAAGTTTTACATACTTTAACTGTCCGTTGCTGTTTTCCGTATTCTACAAAATGTAAATTTGTTCATCTGAGTTACGGAGTTTGTTCTAAAACACACCTTAATTAATCTTCTGGATACTAATTTAGGCCGTTCGCCAAAGTGAATCATTTTTGGTAAGTTTCTAGGTGCCACATATCAAAATTTTACATACTTCAATTGCCGGTGTGGTTTTCTGTATTAAATAAAATATTGATTTGGTCATCTGAGTTACGGAATTTATTCTAAAACACACCTTAATTAATCTTCTGGATACTAATTTAGGCCGTTCGCCAAAGTGAATCATCTTTGGCAAGATTTCTAGGTACCACATATCGAAGTTTTTCATACTTTAACTGTCCGTTGCTGTTTTCCGTATTCTACAAAATGTAAATTTGTTCATCTGAGTTACGGAGTTTGTTCTAAAACACACCTTAATTAATCTTCTGGATACTACTTTAGGCCGTTCGCCAAAGTGAATCATTTTTGGTAAGTTTTCTAGGTACCACATATCAAAATTTTACATACTTCAACTGCCGGTGCGGTTTTCTGTATTAAATAAAATATTGACTTGGTCATCTGAGTTACGGAATTTATTCTAAAACACACCTTAATTAATCTTCTAGATACTAATTTAGGCCCTTCGCCAAAGTGAATCACCTTTGGCAAGATCTCTAGGTACCACATATCGAAGTTTTACATACTTTAACTGTCCGTTGCTGTTTTCCGTATTCTACAAAATGTAAATTTGTTCATGTGAGATACGGAATTTGTTCTAAAACACACCTTAATTAATCTTCTGTATACTAATTCAGGCCGTTCGCCAAAGTGAATCATCTTTGGCAAGGTTTCTAGGTACCACATATCGAAGTTTTACATACTTTAACTGTCCGTTGCTGTTTTCCGTATTCTACAAAATGTAAATTTTTTCATCTGAGTTACGGAGTTTGTTCTAAAACACACCTTAATTAATCTTCTGTATACTAATTCAGGCCGTTCGCTAAAGTGAATCATCGTTGATAAGTTTTCTAGGCACCACATATCAGAATTTTACATAGTTCAACAGCCGGTGCGGTTTTCTGTTTTAAATAAAATATTAATTGGGCATCTGAGTTACGGAATTTATTCTGACACACACCTTAATGAATCTTATAGATACTAATTTAGGCCGTTCGCCAAAGTGAATCATCTTTGGCAAGATTTCTAGGTACCACATATCGAAGTTTTACATACTTTAACTGTCCGTTGCTGTTTTCCGTATTCTACAAAATGTAAATTTGTTCATCTGAGTTACGGAGTTTGTTCTAAAACACACCTTAATTAATCTTCTGGATACTACTTTAGGCCGTTCGCCAAAGTGAATCATTTTTGGTAAGTTTTCTAGGTACCACATATCAATATTTTACATACTTCAACTGCCGGTGCGGTTTTCTGTATTAAATAAAATATTGACTTGGTCATCTGAGTTACGGAATTTATTCTAAAACACACCTTAATTAATCTTCTAGATACTAATTTAGGCCCTTCGCCAAAGTGAATCACCTTTGGCAAAATCTCTAGGTACCACATATCGAAGTTTTACATACTCTAACTGTCCGTTGCTGTTTTCCGTATTCTACAAAATGTAAATTTGTTCCTCTGAGTTTCGGAGTTTGTTCTAAAACACACCTTAATTAATCTTCTAGATACTAATTTAGGCCGTTCGCCAAAGTGAATCATCTTTGGCAAGATTTCTAGGTACCACATATCGAAGTTTTACATACTTTAACTGTCCGTTGCTGTTTTCCGTATTCTACAAAATGTAAAATTGTTCATCTGAGTTACGGAGTTTGTTCTAAAACACACCTTAATTAATCTTCTGTATATTAATTCAGGCCGTTCGCCAAAGTGAATCATCTTTGATAAGTTTTATAGGTACAACATATCACAATTTTACATACTTCAACTGCCGGTGCGGTTTTCTGTATTAAATAAAATATTGACTTGGTCATCTGAGTTACGGAATTTATTCTAAAACACACCTTAATTAATCTTCTAGATACTAATTTAGGCCCTTCGCCAAAGTGAATCACCTTTGGCAAAATCTCTAGGTACCACATATCGAAGTTTTACATACTCTAACTGTCCGTTGCTGTTTTCCGTATTCTACAAAATGTAAATTTGTTCCTCTGAGTTTCGGAGTTTGTTCTAAAACACACCTTAATTAATCTTCTAGATACTAATTTAGGCCGTTCGCCAAAGTGAATCATCTTTGGCAAGATTTCTAGGTACCACATATCGAAGTTTTACATACTTTAACTGTCCGTTGCTGTTTTCCGTATTCTACAAAATGTAAAATTGTTCATCTGAGTTACGGAGTTTGTTCTAAAACACACCTTAATTAATCTTCTGTATATTAATTAAGGCGGTTCGCCAAAGTGAATCATCTTTGATTAGTTTTTTAGGTACCACATATCAAAATTTTACATACTTCAACTGCCGGTGTGGTTTTCTGTATTAAATAAAATATTAATTTGGTCATCTGAGTTACGGAATTTATTCTAAAACACACCTTAAGTAATCTTCTGTATACTTATTTAGGCCGTTCGCCATAGCGAATCATCTTTGATAAGTTTTCTAGGTACCACATATCAAAATTTTACATACTTCAACTACCGGTGCGGTTTTCTGTATTAAATAAAATATTAATTTGGTCATCTGAGTTACGGAATTTATTCTAAAACACACCTTAATTAATCTTCTGTATATTAATTCAGGCCGTTCGCCAAAGTGAATCATCTTTGATAAGTTTTCTAGGTACCACATATCAAAATTTTACATACTTCAACTGCCGGTGCGGTTTTCTGTATTAAATAAAATATTAGTTTGGTCATCTGAGTTACAGAGTTTGTTCTAAAACACACCTTAATTAATCTTCTGGATACTGCTTTAGGCCGTTCGCCTAAGTGAATAATTTTTGGTAAGTTTTCTAGGTACCACATATCAAAATTTTACATACTTCAACTGCCGGTGCGGTTTTCTGTATTAAATAAAATATTAGTTTGGTCATCTGAGTTACAGAGTTTGTTCTAAAACACACCTTAAGTAATCTTCTGTATACTAATTTAGGCCGTTCGCCAAAGTGAATCATCTTTGGCAAGATTTCTAGGTACCACATATCGAAGTTTTACATACTTTAACTGTCAGTTGCTGTTTTCCGTATTCTACAAAATGTAAAATTGTTCATCTGAGTTACGGAGTTTGTTCTAAAACACACCTTAATTAATCTTCTGTATATTAATTCAGGCCGTTCGCCAAAGTGAATCATCTTTGATAAGTTTTCTAGGTACCACATATCAAAATTTAACATACTTCAACTGCCGGTGCGGTTTTCTGTATTAAATAAAATATTAATTTGGTCATCTGAGTTACGGAATTTATTCTAAAACACACCTTAAGTAATCTTCTGTATACTAATTTAGGCCGTTCGCCAAAGTGAATAATCTTTGATAAGTTTTCTAGGTACCACATATCAAAATTTTACATACTTCAACTGCCGGTGCGGTTTTCTGTATTAAATAAAATATTAATTTGGTCATCTGAGTTACGGAATTTATTCTAAAACACACCTTAATTAATCTTCTGTATATTAATTCAGGCCGTTCGCCAAAGTGAATCATCTTTGATAAGTTTTCTAGGTACCACATATCAAAATTTTACATACTTCAACTGCCGGTGCGGTTTTCTGTATTAAATTAAATATTAATTTGGTCATCTGAGTTACGGAATTTATTCTAAAACACACCCTTATTAATCTTCTAGATACTAATTTAGGCCGTTCGCCAAAGTGAATCATCTTTGATAAGTTTTCTTGGTACCACATATCGAAGTTTTACATACTTTAACTGTCCGTTGCTGTTTTCCGTATTCTACAAAATGTAAATTTGTTCATCTGAGTTACGGAGTTTGTTCTAAAATACACCTTAAGTAATCTTCTGTATACTAATTCAGGCCGTTCGCCAAAGTGAATCATCTTTGATAAGTTTTCTAGGTACCACATATCAAAATTTTACATACTTCAACTGCCGGTGCGGTTTTCTGTATTAAATAAAATATTAGTTTGGTCATCTGAGTTACAGAGTTTGTTCTATAACACACCTTAATTAATCTTCTGGATACTACTTTAGGCCGTTCGCCAAAGTGAATCATTTTTGGTAAGTTTTCTAGGTACCACATATCAAAATTTTACATACTTCAACAGCCGGTGCGGTTTTCTGTATTAAATAAAATATTGATTTGGTCATCTGAGTTACGGAATTTATTCTAAAACACACCTTAATTAATCTTCTAGATACTAATTTAGGCCCTTCGCCAAAGTGAATCACCTTTGGCAAAATCTCTAGGTACCACATATCGAAGTTTTACATACTCTAACTGTCCGTTGCTGTTTTCCGTATTCTACAAAATGTAAATTTGTTCCTCTGAGTTTCGGAGTTTGTTCTAAAACACACCTTAATTAATCTTCTAGATACTAATTTAGGCCGTTCGCCAAAGTGAATCATCTTTGGCAAGATTTCTAGGTACCACATATCGAAGTTTTACATACTTTAACTGTCCGTTGCTGTTTTCCGTATTCTACAAAATGTAAAATTGTTCATCTGAGTTACGGAGTTTGTTCTAAAACACACCTTAATTAATCTTCTGTATATTAATTCAGGCCGTTCGCCAAAGTGAATCATCTTTGATAAGTTTTATAGGTACCACATATCACAATTTTACATACTTCAACTGCCGGTGCGGTTTTCTGTATTAAATAAAATATTAATTTGGTCATCTGAGTTACGGAATTTATTCTAAAACACACCTTAAGTAATCTTCTGGATACTACTTTAGGCCGTTCGCCAAAGTGAATCATTTTTGGTAAGTTTTCTAGGTACCACATATCAATATTTTACATACTTCAACTGCCGGTGCGGTTTTCTGTATTAAATAAAATATTGACTTGGTCATCTGAGTTACGGAATTTATTCTAAAACACACCTTAATTAATCTTCTAGATACTAATTTAGGCCCTTCGCCAAAGTGAATCACCTTTGGCAAAATCTCTAGGTACCACATATCGAAGTTTTACATACTCTAACTGTCCGTTGCTGTTTTCCGTATTCTACAAAATGTAAATTTGTTCCTCTGAGTTTCGGAGTTTGTTCTAAAACACACCTTAATTAATCTTCTAGATACTAATTTAGGCCGTTCGCCAAAGTGAATCATCTTTGGCAAGATTTCTAGGTACCACATATCGAAGTTTTACATACTTTAACTGTCCGTTGCTGTTTTCCGTATTCTACAAAATGTAAAATTGTTCATCTGAGTTACGGAGTTTGTTCTAAAACACACCTTAATTAATCTTCTGTATATTAATTCAGGCCGTTCGCCAAAGTGAATCATCTTTGATTAGTTTTTTAGGTACCACATATCAAAATTTTACATACTTCAACTGCCGGTGTGGTTTTCTGTATTAAATAAAATATTAATTTGGTCATCTGAGTTACGGAATTTATTCTAAAACACACCTTAAGTAATCTTCTGTATACTTATTTAGGCCGTTCGCCATAGTGAATCATCTTTGATAAGTTTTCTAGGTACCACATATCAAAATTTTACATACTTCAACTACCGGTGCGGTTTTCTGTATTAAATAAAATATTAATTTGGTCATCTGAGTTACGGAATTTATTCTAAAACACACCTTAATTAATCTTCTGTATATTAATTCAGGCCGTTCGCCAAAGTGAATCATCTTTGATAAGTTTTCTAGGTACCACATATCAAAATTTTACATACTTCAACTGCCGGTGCGGTTTTCTGTATTAAATAAAATATTAGTTTGGTCATCTGAGTTACAGAGTTTGTTCTAAAACACACCTTAATTAATCTTCTGGATACTGCTTTAGGCCGTTCGCCTAAGTGAATAATTTTTGGTAAGTTTTCTAGGTACCACATATCAAAATTTTACATACTTCAACTGCCGGTGCGGTTTTCTGTATTAAATAAAATATTAGTTTGGTCATCTGAGTTACAGAGTTTGTTCTAAAACACACCTTAAGTAATCTTCTGTATACTAATTTAGGCCGTTCGCCAAAGTGAATCATCTTTGGCAAGATTTCTAGGTACCACATATCGAAGTTTTACATACTTTAACTGTCAGTTGCTGTTTTCCGTATTCTACAAAATGTAAAATTGTTCATCTGAGTTACGGAGTTTGTTCTAAAACACACCTTAATTAATCTTCTGTATATTAATTCAGGCCGTTCGCCAAAGTGAATCATCTTTGATAAGTTTTCTAGGTACCACATATCAAAATTTAACATACTTCAACTGCCGGTGCGGTTTTCTGTATTAAATAAAATATTAATTTGGTCATCTGAGTTACGGAATTTATTCTAAAACACACCTTAAGTAATCTTCTGTATACTAATTTAGGCCGTTCGCCAAAGTGAATAATCTTTGATAAGTTTTCTAGGTACCACATATCAAAATTTTACATACTTCAACTGCCGGTGCGGTTTTCTGTATTAAATAAAATATTAATTTGGTCATCTGAGTTACGGAATTTATTCTAAAACACACCTTAATTAATCTTCTGTATATTAATTCAGGCCGTTCGCCAAAGTGAATCATCTTTGATAAGTTTTCTAGGTACCACATATCAAAATTTTACATACTTCAACTGCCGGTGCGGTTTTCTGTATTAAATTAAATATTAATTTGGTCATCTGAGTTACGGAATTTATTCTAAAACACACCCTTATTAATCTTCTAGATACTAATTTAGGCCGTTCGCCAAAGTGAATCATCTTTGATAAGTTTTCTTGGTACCACATATCGAAGTTTTACATACTTTAACTGTCCGTTGCTGTTTTCCGTATTCTACAAAATGTAAATTTGTTCATCTGAGTTACGGAGTTTGTTCTAAAATACACCTTAAGTAATCTTCTGTATACTAATTCAGGCCGTTCGCCAAAGTGAATCATCTTTGATAAGTTTTCTAGGTACCACATATCAAAATTTTACATACTTCAACTGCCGGTGCGGTTTTCTGTATTAAATAAAATATTAGTTTGGTCATCTGAGTTACAGAGTTTGTTCTATAACACACCTTAATTAATCTTCTGTAAACTAATTCAGGCCGATCGCCAAAGTGAATCATTTTTGGTAAGTTTTCTAGGTACCACATATCAAAATTTTACATACTTCAACAGCCTGTGCGGTTTTCTGTATTAAATAAAATATTGATTTGGTCATCTGAGTTACGGAATTTATTCTAAAACACACCTTAATTAATCTTCTAGATACTAATTTAGGCCCTTCGCCAAAGTGAATCACCTTTGGCAAAATCTCTAGGTACCACATATCGAAGTTTTACATACTCTAACTGTCCGTTGCTGTTTTCCGTATTCTACAAAATGTAAATTTGTTCCTCTGAGTTTCGGAGTTTGTTCTAAAACACACCTTAATTAATCTTCTAGATACTAATTTAGGCCGTTCGCCAAAGTGAATCATCTTTGGCAAGATTTCTAGGTACCACATATCGAAGTTTTACATACTTTAACTGTCCGTTGCTGTTTTCCGTATTCTACAAAATGTAAAATTGTTCATCTGAGTTACGGAGTTTGTTCTAAAACACACCTTAATTAATCTTCTGTATATTAATTCAGGCCGTTCGCCAAAGTGAATCATCTTTGATAAGTTTTATAGGTACCACATATCACAATTTTACATACTTCAACTGCCGGTGCGGTTTTCCGTATTAAATAAAATATTAATTTGGTCATCTGAATTACGGAATTTATTCTAAAACACACCTTAAGTAATCTTCTGTACACTAATTTAGGCCGTTCGCCAAAGTGAATCATCTTTGGCAAGATTTCTAGGTACCACATATCGAAGTTTTACATACTTTAACTGTCCGTTGCTGTTTTCCGTATTCTACAAAATGTAAATTTGTTCATCTGAGTTACGGAGTTTGTTCTAAAACACACCTTAATTAATCTTCTGTATACTAATTCAGGCCGTTCGCTAAAGTGAATCATCGTTGATAAGTTTTCTAGGCACCACATATCAGAATTTTACATAGTTCAACAGCCGGTGCGGTTTTCTGTTTTAAATAAAATATTAATTGGGCATCTGAGTTACGGAATTTATTCTGACACACACCTTAATGAATCTTATAGATACTAATTTAGGCCGTTCGCCAAAGTGAATCATCTTTGGCAAGATTTCTAGGTACCACATATCGAAGTTTTACATACTTTAACTGTCCGTTGCTGTTTTCCGTATTCTACAAAATGTAAATTTGTTCATCTGAGTTACGGAGTTTGTTCTAAAACACACCTTAATTAATCTTCTGGATACCAATTTAGGCCGTTCGCCAAAGTGAATCACCTTTGGCAAGATTTCTAGGTACCACATATCGAAGTTTTACATACTTTAACTGTCCGTTGCTGTTTTCCGTATTCTACAAAATGTAAATTTGTTCATCTGAGTTACGGAGTTTGTTCTAAAACACACCTTAATTAATCTTCTGGATACCAATTTAGGCCGTTCGCCAAAGTGAATCACCTTTGGCAAGATTTCTAGGTACCACATATCGAAGTTTTACATACTTTAACTGTCCGTTGCTGTTTTCCGTATTCTACAAAATGTAAATTTGTTCATCTGAGTTACGGAGTTTGTTCTAAAACACACCTTAATTAATCTTCTGGATACTACCTTAGGCCGTTCGCCAAAGTGAATCATCTTTGATAAGTTTTCTAGGTACCACATATCAAAATTTTACATACTTCAACTGCCGGTGCGGTTTTCTGTATTAAATAAAATATTAGTTTGGTCATCTGAGTTACAGAGTTTGTTCTAAAACACACCTTAAGTAATCTTCTGTATACTAATTTAGGCCGTTCGCCAAAGTGAATCATCTTTGGCAAGATTTCTAGGTACCACATATCGAAGTTTTACATACTCTAACTGTCCGTTGCTGTTTTCCGTATTCTACAAAATGTAAATTTGTTCCTCTGAGTTTCGGAGTTTGTTCTAAAACACACCTTAATTAATCTTCTTGATACTAATTTAGGCCGTTCGCCAAAGTGAATCATCTTTGGCAAGATTTCTAGGTACCACATATCGAAGTTTTACATACTTTAACTGTCCGTTGCTGTTTTCCGTATTCTACAAAATGTAAAATTGTTCATCTGAGTTACGGAGTTTGTTCTAAAACACACCTTAATTAATCTTCTGTATATTAATTCAGGCCGTTCGCCAAAGTGAATCATCTTTGATTAGTTTTCTAGGTACCACATATCAAAATTTTACATACTTCAACTGCCGGTGTGGTTTTCTGTATTAAATAAAATATTAATTTGGTCATCTGAGTTACGGAATTTATTCTAAAACACACCTTAAGTAATCTTCTGTATACTAATTTAGGCCGTTCGCCAAAGTGAATCATCTTTGATAAGTTTTCTAGGTACCACATATCAAAATTTTACATACTTCAACTACCGGTGCGGTTTTCTGTATTAAATAAAATATTAATTTGGTCATCTGAGTTACAGAGTTTGTTCTAAAACACACCTTAATTAATCTTCTGTATATTAATTCAGGCCGTTCGCCAAAGTGAATCATCTTTGATAAGTTTTCTAGGTACCACATATCAAAATTTTACATACTTCAACTGCCGGTGCGGTTTTCTGTATTAAATAAAATATTAGTTTGGTCATCTGAGTTACAGAGTTTGTTCTAAAACACACCTTAATTAATCTTCTGGATACTACTTTAGGCCGTTCGCCTAAGTGAATAATTTTTGGTAAGTTTTCTAGGTACCACATATCAAAATTTTACATACTTCAACTGCCGGTGCGGTTTTCTGTATTAAATAAAATATTAGTTTGGTCATCTGAGTTACAGAGTTTGTTCTAAAACACACCTTAAGTAATCTTCTGTATACTAATTTAGGCCGTTCGCCAAAGTGAATCATCTTTGGCAAGATTTCTAGGTACCACATATCGAAGTTTTACATACTTTAACTGTCCGTTGCTGTTTTCCGTATTCTACAAAATGTAAAATTGTTCATCTGAGTTACGGAGTTTGTTCTAAAACACACCTTAATTAATCTTCTGTATATTAATTCAGGCCGTTCGCCAAAGTGAATCATCTTTGATAAGTTTTCTAGGTACCACATATCAAAATTTTACATACTTCAACTGCCGGTGCGGTTTTCTGTATTAAATAAAATATTAATTTGGTCATCTGAGTTACGGAATTTATTCTAAAACACACCTTAAGTAATCTTCTGTATACTAATTTAGGCCGTTCGCCAAAGTGAATCATCTTTGATAAGTTTTCTAGGTACCACATATCAAAATTTTACATACTTCAACTGCCGGTGCGGTTTTCTGTATTAAATAAAATATTAATTTGGTCATCTGAGTTACGGAATTTATTCTAAAACACACCTTAATTAATCTTCTGTATATTAATTCAGGCCGTTCGCCAAAGTGAATCATCTTTGATAAGTTTTCTAGGTACCACATATCAAAATTTTACATACTTCAACTGCCGGTGCGGTTTTCTGTATTAAATTAAATATTAATTTGGTCATCTGAGTTACGGAATTTATTCTAAAACACACCCTTATTAATCTTCTAGATACTAATTTAGGCCGTTCGCCAAAGTGAATCATCTTTGATAAGTTTTCTAGGTACCACATATCAAAATTTTACATACTTCAACTGCCGGTGCGGTTTTCTGTATTAAATAAAATATTAGTTTGGTCATCTGAGTTACAGAGTTTGTTCTAAAACACACCTTAATTAATCTTCTGGATACTACTTTAGGCCGTTCGCCTAAGTGAATAATTTTTGGTAAGTTTTCTAGGTACCACATATCAAAATTTTACATACTTCAACTGCCGGTGCGGTTTTCTGTATTAAATAAAATATTAGTTTGGTCATCTGAGTTACAGAGTTTGTTCTAAAACACACCTTAAGTAATCTTCTGTATACTAATTTAGGCCGTTCGCCAAAGTGAATCATCTTTGGCAAGATTTCTAGGTACCACATATCGAAGTTTTACATACTTTAACTGTCCGTTGCTGTTTTCCGTATTCTACAAAATGTAAAATTGTTCATCTGAGTTACGGAGTTTGTTCTAAAACACACCTTAATTAATCTTCTGTATATTAATTCAGGCCGTTCGCCAAAGTGAATCATCTTTGATAAGTTTTCTAGGTACCACATATCGAAATTTTACATACTTCAACTGCCGGTGCGGTTTTCTGTATTAAATAAAATATTAATTTGGTCATCTGAGTTACGGAATTTATTCTAAAACACACCTTAAGTAATCTTCTGTATACTAATTTAGGCCGTTCGCCAAAGTGAATCATCTTTGATAAGTTTTCTAGGTACCACATATCAAAATTTTACATACTTCAACTGCCGGTGCGGTTTTCTGTATTAAATAAAATATTAATTTGGTCATCTGAGTTACGGAATTTATTCTAAAACACACCTTAATTAATCTTCTGTATATTAATTCAGGCCGTTCGCCAAAGTGAATCATCTTTGATAAGTTTTCTAGGTACCACATATCAAAATTTTACATACTTCAACTGCCGGTGCGGTTTTCTGTATTAAATTAAATATTAATTTGGTCATCTGAGTTACGGAATTTATTCTAAAACACACCCTTATTAATCTTCTAGATACTAATTTAGGCCGTTCGCCAAAGTGAATCATCTTTGATAAGTTTTCTTGGTACCACATATCGAAGTTTTACATACTTTAACTGTCCGTTGCTGTTTTCCGTATTCTACAAAATGTAAATTTGTTCATCTGAGTTACGGAGTTTGTTCTAAAATACACCTTAAGTAATCTTCTGTATACTAATTCAGGCCGTTCGCCAAAGTGAATCATCTTTGATAAGTTTTCTAGGTACCACATATCGAAATTTTACATACTTCAACTGCCGGTGCGGTTTTCTGTATTAAATAAAATATTAATTTGGTCATCTGAGTTACGGAATTTATTCTAAAACACACCCTTATTAATCTTCTAGATACTAATTTAGGCCGTTCGCCAAAGTGAATCATCTTTGATAAGTTTTCTTGGTACCACATATCGAAGTTTTACATACTTTAACTGTCCGTTGCTGTTTTCCGTATTCTACAAAATGTAAATTTGTTCATCTGAGTTACGGAGTTTGTTCTAAAACACACCTTAATTAATCTTCTGTATATTAATTCAGGCCGTTCGCCAAAGTGAATCATCTTTGATAAGTTTTCTAGGTACCACATATCGAAATTTTACATACTTCAACTGCCGGTGCGGTTTTCTGTATTAAATAAAATATTAATTTGGTCATCTGAGTTACGGAATTTATTCTAAAACACACCTTAAGTAATCTTCTGTATACTAATTTAGGCCGTTCGCCAAAATGAATCATCTTTGATAAGTTTTCTAGGTACCACATATCAAAATTTTACATACTTCAACTGCCGGTGCGGTTTTCTGTATTAAATAAAATATTAATTTGGTCATCTGAGTTACGGAATTTATTCTAAAATACACCTTAAGTATTCTTCTGTATACTAATTTAGGCCGTTCGCCAAAGTGAATCATCTTTGATAAGTTTTCTAGGTACCACATATCAAAATTTTACATACTTCAACTGCCGGTGCGGTTTTCTGTATTAAATAAAATATTAATTTGGTCATCTGAGTTACGGAATTTATTCTAAAACACACCTTAAGTAATCTTCTGTATACTAATTTAGGCCGTTCGCCAAAGTGAATCATCTTTGATAAGTTTTCTAGGTACCACATATCAAAATTTTACATACTTCAACTGCCGGTGCGGTTTTCTGTATTAAATAAAATATTAATTTGGTCATCTGAGTTACGGAATTTATTCTAAAACACACCTTAATTAATCTTCTGTATATTAATTCAGGTCGTTCGCCAAAGTGAATCATCTTTGATAAGTCTTCTAGGTACCACATATCAAAATTTTACATACTTCAACTGCCGGTGCGGTTTTCTGTATTAAATAAAATATTAATTTGGTCATCTGAGTTACGGAATTTATTCTAAAACACACCTTAATTAATCTTCTGTATATTAATTCAGGCCGTTCGCCAAAGTGAATCATCTTTGATAAGTTTTCTAGGTACCACATATCAAAATTTTACATACTTCAACTGCCAGTGCGGTTTTCTGTATTAAATAAAATATTAATTTGGTCATCTGAGTTACGGAATTTATTCTAAAACACACCCTTATTAATCTTCTAGATACTAATTTAGGCCGTTCGCCAAAGTGAATCATCTTTGATAAGTTTTCTAGGTACCACATATCAAAATTTTACATACTTCAACTGCCGGTGCGGTTTTCTGTATTAAATAAAATATTAATTTGGTCATCTGAGTTACGGAATTTATTCTAAAACACACCTTAATTAATCTTCTGTATATTAATTCAGGTCGTTCGCCAAAGTGAATCATCTTTGATAAGTTTTCTTGGTACCACATATCGAAGTTTTACATACTTTAACTGTCCGTTGCTGTTTTCCGTATTCTACAAAATGTAAATTTGTTCATCTGAGTTACGGAGTTTGTTCTAAAATACACCTTAAGTAATCTTCTGTATACTAATTCAGGCCGTTCGCCAAAGTGAATCATCTTTGATAAGTTTTCTAGGTACGACATATCGAATTTTTACACACTTCAACTGGCCGTTGCGGTTTTCCGTATTCCACAAAATAAAATTATGTCATATGTGTTAGAAAGTTTGTTCCAAAACACACCCAAGTTAATCTTCTGTGTACTAATTTAGGCCGTTCGCGAATGTGAATCATCTTTGGTAAGATATCTACGTACAACATATCGAAGTTTTACATACTTCCAGTGTTCGTGGCGGTTTTTAGTATTCCACAAAATGCAAATTTGTCCATCTACGTTACGGAATTTGTTCCAAAACACTCCCTAATTAATCCTCTGGGCACTAACTTTGGCCGTTCGCAAAACTGAATCATCTTTGGTAAGTTTTCTAGGTATAGTATATGGAAATTTTACATAATTTAAATGTCCGTTGCGGTTTTCTGTATTAAATAAAATATTGATTTGGTCATCTGAGTTACGGAATTTATTCTAAAACACACCTTAATTAATCTTCTGTATACTAATTCAGGCCGTTCGTCAAAGTGAATCATCTTTGGCAAGATTTCTAGGTACAACTTATCGAAGTTTTACATACTTTAACTGTCCGTTGCTGTTTTCCGTATTCTACAAAATGTAAATTTGTTCATCTGAGTTACGGAGTTTGTTCTAAAACACGCCTTAATTAATCCTCTGTATACTAATTCAGGCCGTTCGCTAAAGTGAATCATCTTTGGCAAGATTTCTAGGTACCACATATCAAAATTTTACATACTTCAACTGCCGGTGCGGTTTTCTGTATAATAAATGTAAAATATTAATTTGGTCATCTGAGTTACGGAATTTATTCTAAAACACACCTTAATTAATCTTCTAGATACTAATTTAGGCCGTTCGCCAAAGTGAATCATCTTTGGCAAGATTTCTAGGTACCACATATCGAAGTTTTACATACTTTAACTGTCCGTTGCTGTTTTCCGTATTCTACAAAATGTAAATTTGTTCATCTGAGTTACGGAGTTTGTTCTAAAACACACCTTAATTAATCTTCTGGATACTAATTTAGGCTGTTCGCGAAAGTGAATTATTTTTGGTAAATTTTCTAGGTGAACATATCAAAGATTTACATACTTCCAGTGTTCGTTGCGGTTTTAAATATTCCAGAAAATATAAATTTGTCCATCTGAGTTACGGAGTTTATTCTAAAACACACCTTAAGTAATCTTCTGTATACTAATTCAGGCCGTTCGCAAAAGTGAATCATCTTTGATAAGTTTTCTAGGTACGACATATCGAATTTTTTCACACTTCAACTGGCCGTTTCGGTTTTTCGTATTCCACAAAATAAAATTATGTCATATGTGTTAGAAAGTTTGTTCCAAAACACACCCAAGTTAATCTTCTGTGTACTAATTTAGGCCGTTCGCGAATGTGAATCATCTTTGATAAGTTGTCTACGTACAACATATCGAAGTTTTACATACTTCCAGTGTTCGTGGCGGTTTTCAGTATTCCACAAAATGCAAATTTGTCCATCTGAGTTACGGAATTTGTTCTAAAACACTCCCTAATTAATCCTCTGGGCACTAATGAGGCCGTTCGCAAAACTGAATCATCTTTGGTAAGTTTTCTAGGTATAGTATATGGAAATTTTACATAATTCAAATGTCCGTTTCGGTTTTCTGTATTAAATAAAATATAAATTCGATCATCTGAGTTACGGAGTTTGATCTAAGCACGCCTTAATTAATCTTTTGGATACTAATTTAGGCCGTTCGCCTAACTGAATCATCTTTGGTAAGTTTTCTATGTACAACATAACGAAGCTTTACATACTCAACTGTCCAGTGCGGTTTTCCGTATTCGACTAAATGAAAATTTGGTCATCTGTGTTAATAACTTTGTTCTATAAAACACCTTAATTAATCATCTGGGTACTAATTTGGGCCGTTCGCCAAACTGAATCATATTTTATAAATTTTCAATGTACAGTATATCGAAGTTTTACATACTTTTTCTGTCCATTGCTGTTTCCCGTATGCCACAAAATATAAATTTGGTCATCTATGTTAGGGAGATTGTTCTAAAATACACCTTAATTAAACCTATGAGTAATAATTCACGCCGTTCGCCAAAGTGAATCACCTTTGGTAAGATTTCTAGGTAAAACATATCGATATTTGACTTACCTAAACTATTCTTTGCGGTTTACCGTATTCCACAAATTATAAATTATATAATATATGTTAGGAAGTTTGTTCTAAAACAAACCCTAATTAATCTTCTGTGTTCTAATTTAGGCCGTTCGCCAAAGTGAATCATCTTTCGTAAGTTTCTAGGTACTACAGATCGAAGTTTTACATATTTCAATTGCCCGTTGCTGTTTTCCGTATCAAACAAAATGAAAATTTGTTCATCTGAGTTACAGAGTTTGTTCTACAACACACCCTAATTAAACTTCTGGGTAGTAATTTAGGCCTTTCGCCAAATAGAATCACCTTTAATATATTGAAGCTTTATATACTTCAACAGTCTAGTGCGGTTTTCTGTTTTCCACAAAATGAAAATGTTGTCATCTGTGTTAGGAACCTTGTTCAATAACACACCTTAATTAATCTTCTGGGTACTAATTTTGACCATTCGCAGAACTGAATAATCTTTGGTAAGTTTTCCAGGTACAATATATAGAAGTTTTACATACTTCAAATCTCCGTTGCGATATTCCGTATTCCACAAAATGTAAATTTGTTCATGTCACTTACGGAGTTTGTTCTAAAACACACCTTAATTAATCTTCTGGGAACTAATTTAGGCCGTTCGAAAAACTGAATAGTATTTGGTAAGTTATCTATGTACAGCATATCGAAGTTTTAAATATTTTAACTCTCCGTTGCTGTTTTCTGAATATCGCAATATGTAAAGTTGTTCATCTGAGTTACAGAGTTTGTTCTACAACACATCCTAATTAATCTTCTGGGTACTTATTTAGGCCATCCGATAAATTGAATCACATTTTTGAAGTTTTCTAGATACAATATATTGAAGCTTTACATAATACAACGGTCCGTTGCGGTTTTCCGTATTCCACAATAATTAATACTAATTAATCTCCTGGGTACCAGTTTAGACCGTTCGCCAAATTGATTAATATTTTGTAAGTTTTCTAGGTACTATATATAGAAGCTTTACATACTTCAAATAGCCGTTGCGGTTTTCCATATTACACAAAATATAGTTATGGCCATCTGTGTTGATTAGTGATTTCGTTCCAATTCACATTCCAAGTAATATTCGGCATGCTAATTACATTGCCGATTGCCAAATAGCATTAACTCTTATAGTTTCCGATATATGCGCAATCGAAATTTTACACCTTAGACTCTGTTTCTAACTTGAGTCAAAATTGTAAAATGGTCTCATAAATTAGCGATTTCGTACCAATTCACATTCCAAGCAATATTCGGCATGCTAATTATATTGCCGATAGCCAAATTGCATTATCTCTTATAGTTTCCGAGATATGGACTATCGACATCTTACAATATTGGCTCTGCTTCTAACTTGGGCCAAAATTTTAAAATGGTCTTATAAATTAGCGATTTCGTTCCAATTCACATTCCAAGTAATATTCGGAACACTAATTACGTTGCCAATTGCCGAAATGCATTATCTCTTATAGTTTCCGAGATATGGACTATCGAAAATTTACACCTTAGACCCTGTTTCTAACTTGGCCAGAATTGTAAAATGGTCTAATGAATTAGCGATTTTGTTCCAATTCACATTCCAAGTAATATTCGGCATGCTAATTACTTTGCCGATTGCCAAATAGCATTATCTCTTATAGTTTCCGAGATATGGACTATCGAAAATTTACACCTTAGACCCTGTTTCTATCTTGGCCAAAATTGTAAAATGGTCTAATGAATTAGCGATTTTGTTCCAATTCACATTCCAAGTAATATTCGGCATGCTAATTACGTTGCCGATTGCCAAATTGCATTATATCTTATAGTTTCCGAGATATGGACTATCGAAAATTTACACCTTAGACCCTGTTTCTATCTTGGCCAAAATTGTAAAATGGTCTAATGAATTAGCGATTTTGTTCCAATTCACATTCCAAGTAATATTCGGCATGCTAATTACTTTGCCGATTGCCAAATTGCATTATATCTTATAGTTTACGAGATATGGACTATCGAAAATTTACACCTTAGACCCTGTTTCTAACTTGGCCAAAATTGTAAAATGGTCTAATGAATTAGCGATTTTGTTCCAATTCACATTCCAAGTAATATTCGGCATGCTAATTACGTTGCCGATTGCCAAATTGCATTATCCCTTATAGTTTCCGAGATATGGGCAACCGAAATTTTACACCTTAGAATCTGTTTCTAATTTGGGCCAAATTGTAAAATGGTCTTATGAATTAGCGATTTCGTTCCAATTCACATTCCAAGTAATATTCGGCTTTCTAATTACGTTGCCGATTGCCAAATTGCATTATCTCTTATAGTTTCCGAGATATGGACTATCGAAAATTTACACCTTAGACCCTGTTTCTAACTTGGCCAAAATTGTAAAATGGTCTAATGAATTAGCGATTTTGTTCCAATTCACATTCCAAGTAATATTCGGCATGCTAATTACGTTGCCGATTGCCAAATTGCATTATCTCTTATAGTTTCCGAGATATGGGCAATCGAAATTTTACACCTTAGATTCTATTTCTAACTTTAGTTAAAGTTGTAAAATGGTCTTATGTATTAGCGATTTCGTCCCAATTCACATTCCAAATAATATTCGGCATGCTAATTGCATTACCGATTGCCAAATTGCATTATCTCTTATAGTTTCCGAGATATGGACTATCGACATCTTACAATATTGGCTCTGCTTCTAACTTAAGCCAAAATTGTAAAATGGTCTAATGAATTAGCGATTTCGTTCCAATTCACTTTCCAAGTAATATTAGGCATGCTAATTGCGTTGACGATTGCCAAATTGCATTATCTCTTATGGTTTCCGAGATATGGACTATCGACATCTTACATTATTGGCTCTGCTTCTAACTTGGGCCAAAATCGTAAAATGGTCTTATGAATTAGCGATTTGGTTCCAATTCAGATTCCGAGTAATATTCGGCATGCTAATTACGTTGCCGATTGCCGAATTGCATTATGTCTTATAGTTTCCTAGATATGGGCTATCGAAATTTTACACCTTAGACTCTGATTCTAATTTGGGCCAAAATTGTAAAACGGTCTTATGAATTAGCGATTTCGTTCCAATTCACATTCCAAGTAATATTCGGCATGCTAATTACATTGCCGATCGCCAAATTTCATTATCTCTTATAGTTTCCGAGATATGGGCTATCGAAATTTTACACTTTAGGCTCTGTTTCTAACTTGGGCCAAATTGTAAAATGGTATTATGAATTAGCGATTTCGTTCCAATTCACATTCCAAGTAATATTCGGCATGCTAATTACGTTGCCGATTGCCAAATTGCATTATCTCTTATAGTTTCCGAGATATGGACTATCGACATCTTACAATATTGGCTCTGCTTTTAGCTTGGGCCAAAATTGTAAAAGGTCTTATGAATTAGCGATTTCGTTCCAATTCACATTCCAAGTAATATTCGGCATGCTAATTACGTTGCCGATTGCCAAATTGCATTATCTCATAGTTTCCGAGATATGGACTATCGACATCTTACAATATTGGCTCTGCTTCTACTTGGGCCAAAATTATAAAATGGCCTTATGAATTAGCGATTTCATTCCAATTCACATTCCAAGTAATATTCGGCATGCTAATTACGTTGCCGATTGCCAAATTGCATTATCTCTTATAGTTTCCGAGATATGAATCATCGACATCTTACAATATTGGCTCTGCTTCTAACTTGGGCCAAAATCGTAAAATGGTCTTATGAATTAGCGATTTGGTTCCAATTCAGATTCCAAGTAATATTCGGCATGCTAATTACGTTGCCGATTGCTAAATTGCATTATCTCTTATAGTTTCCGAGATATGAATCATCGACATCTTACAATATTGGCTCTGCTTCTAACTTGAGCCAACATTGTAAAATGGTCTTTTAAATTAGCGATTTCGTTCCAATTCACATTCCAAGTAATATTCGGCATACTAATTACGTTGCCGATTGCCGAATTGCATTATGTCTTATAGTTTCCTAGATATGGGCTATCGAAATTTTACACCTTAGACTCTGATTCTAATTTGGGCCAAAATTGTAAAACGGTCTTATGAATTAGCGATTTCGTTCCAATTCACATTCCAAGTAATATTCGGCATGCTAATTACATTGCCGATCGCCAAATTTCATTATCTCTTATAGTTGCCGAGATATGGACTGTCGACATCTTACCATATTGGTTCTGCTTCTAACTTGGGCCAAAATTGTAAAATGGTCAATTCACATTCCAAGCAATATTCGGCATGCTAATTATGTTGCCGAATGCCAAACTGCATTATCTATTATAGTTTCCGAGATACGGACTATCGACATCTTACAATATTGCCTCGGCTTCTAACTTAGGCCAAAAATTGTAAACTGGTCAATTCACATTCCAAGTAATATTCGGCATGGTAATTACGTTGCCGTTTGCCAAATTGCATTATCTCTTATAGTTTCCGAGATATGGACTATCGACGTCTTACATTATTGGCTCTGCTTCTAACTTGTGCCAAAATCGTAAAATGGTCTTATAAATTAGCGATTTCGTTCCAATTCAGAATCCAAGTAATATTCGGCATGCTAATTACGTTGCCGATGGCCAAATTGCATTATCTATTATAGTTTACGAGATATGGACTATCGACATCTTACAATATTGGCTCTGCTTCTAACTTGAGTCAAAATTGTAAAATGGTCTCATGAATTAGCGATTTCGTACCAATTCACATTCCAAGCAATATTCGGCATGCTAATTATATTGCCGATAGCCAAATTGCATTATCTCTTATAGTTTCCGAGATATGGACTATCGACATCTTACAATATTGGCTCTGCTTCTAACTTGGGCCAAAATTTTAAAATGGTCTTATAAATTAGCGATTTCGTTCCAATTCACACTCCAAGTAATATTCGGTACACTAATTACGTTGCCAATTGCCGAATTGCATTATCTCTTATAGTTTCCGAGATATGGACTATCGAAAATTTACACCTTAGACCCTGTTTCTAACTTGGCCAGAATTGTAAAATGGTCTAATGAATTAGCGATTTTGTTCCAATTCACATTCCAAGTAATATTCGGCATGCTAATTACGTTGCCTATTGTCAAATTACATTATCTCTTATAGTTTCCCAGATATGGACTATCGAAAATTTACACCTTAGACCCTGTTTCTAACTTGGCCAAAATTGTAAAATGGTCTTATAAATTAGCGATTTCGTTCCAATTCACATTCCAAGTAATATTCGGCATACTAATTACGTTGCCGATTGCCGAATAGCATTATCTCTTATAGTTTCCGAGATATGGACTATCGAAAATTTACACCTTAGACCCTGTTTCTAACTTGGCCAAAATTGTAAAATGGTCTTATAAATTAGCGATTTCGTTCCAATTCACATTCCAAGTAATATTCGGCATACTAATTACGTTGCCGATTGCCAAATAGCATTATCTCTTATAGTTTCCGAGATATGGACTATCGAAAATTTACACCTTAGACCCTGTTTCTAACTTGGCCAAAATTGTAAAATGGTCTTATAAATTAGCGATTTCGTTCCAATTCACATTCCAAGTAATATTCGGCATACTAATTACGTTGCCGATTGCCAAATAGCATTATCTCTTATAGTTTCCGAGATATGGACTATCGAAAATTTACACCTTAGACCCTGTTTCTAACTTGGCCAAAATTGTAAAATGGTCTTATAAATTAGCGATTTCGTTCCAATTCACATTCCAAGTAATATTCGGCATACTAATTACGTTGCCGATTGCCAAATAGCATTATCTCTTATAGTTTCCGAGATATGGACTATCGAAAATTTACACCTTAGACCCTGTTTCTATCTTGGCCAAAATTGTAAAATGGTCTAATGAATTAGCGATTTTGTTCCAATTCACATTCCAAGTAATATTCGGCATGCTAATTACGTTGCCGATTGCCAAATTGCATTATATCTTATAGTTTCCGAGATATGGACTATCGAAAATTTACACCTTAGACCCTGTTTCTAACTTGGCCAAAATTGTAAAATGGTCTAATGAATTAGCGATTTTGTTCCAATTCACATTCCAAGTAATATTCGGCATGCTAATTACGTTGCCGATTGCCAAATTGCATTATCTCTTATAGTTTCCGAGATATGGGCAACCGAAATTTTACACCTTAGAATCTGTTTCTAATTTGGGCCAAAATTGTAAAATGGTCTTATGAATTAGCGATTTCGTTCCAATTCACATTCCAAGTAATATTCGGCATTCTAATTACGTTGCCGATTGCCAAATTGCATTATCTCTTATAGTTTCCGAGATATGGACTATCGAAAATTTACACCTTAGACCCTGTTTCTAACTTGGCCAAAATTGTAAAATGGTCTAATGAATTAGCGATTTTGTTCCAGTTCACATTCCAATGAATATTCGGCATGCTAATTACGTTGCCGATTGCCAAATTGCATTATCTCTTATAGTTTCCGAGATATGGGCAATCGAAATTTTACACCTTAGATTCTATTTCTAACTTGGGTTAAAATTGTAAAATGGTCTTATGTATTAGCGATTTCGTCCCAATTCACATTCCAAATAATATTCGGCATGCTAATTACATTACCGATTGCCAAATTGCATTATCTCTTATAGTTTCCGAGATATGGACTATCGACATCTTACAATATTGGCTCTGCTTCTAACTTGAGCCAAAATTGTAAAATGATCTTATGAATTATCGATTTCGTTCCAATTCACTTTCCAAGTAATATTAGGCATGCTAATTGCGTTGACGATTGCCAAATTGCATTATCTCTTATGGTTTCCGAGATATGGACTATCGACATCTTACAATATTGGCTCTGCTTCTAACTTGGGCCGAAATCGTAAAATGGTCTTATGAATTAGCGATTTGGTTCCAATTCAGATTCCAAGTAATATTCGGCATGCTAATTACGTTGCCGATTGCTAAATTGCATTATCTCTTATAGTTTCCGAGATATGAACCATCGACATCTTACAATATTGGCTCTGCTTCTAACTTGGGCCAACATTGTAAAATGGTCTTTTAAATTAGCGATTTCGTTCCAATTCACATTCCAAGTAATATTCGGCATACTAATTACGTTGCCGATTGCCGAATTGCATTATGTCTTATAGTTTCCTAGATATGGGCTATCGAAATTTTATACCTTAGACTCTGATTCTAATTTGGGCCAAAATTGTAAAACGGTCTTATGAATTAGCGATTTCGTTCCAATTCACATTCCACGTAATATTCGGCATGCTAATTACATTGCCGATCGCCAAATTTCATTATCTCGTATAGTTTCCTAGATATGGGCTATCGAAATTTTATACTTTAGGCTCTGTTTCTAACTTGGGCCAAATTGTAAAATGGTATTATGAATTAGCGATTTCGTTCCAATTCACATTCCAAGTAATATTCGGCATGCTAATTACGTTGCCGATTGCCAAACTGCATTATCTCTTATAGTTGCCGAGATATGGACTGTCGACATCTTACCATATTGGTTCTGCTTCTAACTTGGGCCAAAATTGTAAAATGGTCAATTCACATTCCAAGCAATATTCGGCATGCTAATTATGTTGCCGATTGCCAAACTGCATTATCTATTATAGTTTCCGAGATACGGACTATCGACATCTTACAATATTGCCTCGGCTTCTAACTTGGGCCAAAATTGTAAACTGGTCTTATGAATTAGCGATTTCGTTCGAATTCACATTCCAAGTAATATTCGGCATGGTAATTACGTTGCCGTTTGCCAAATTGCATTATCTCTTATAGTTTCCGAGATATGGACTATCGACATCTTACAATATTGGCTCTGCTTCTAACTTGGGCCAAAATTGTAAAATGGTCAATTTACATTCCAAGTAATATTCGGCATGCTAATTACGTTGCCGATTGCCAAATTGCATTATCTATTATAGTTTCCGAGATATGGACTATCGACATCTTACAATATTGGCTCTGCTTCTAACTTGTGCCAAAATTGTAAAATGGTCTTATGAATTAGCGATTTCGTTCCAATTCAGAATCCAAGTAATATTCGGCATTCTAATTACGTTGCCGATGGCCAAATTGCATTATCTATTATAATATCCGAGATACGGACTATCGACATCTTACAATATTGGCTCGGCTTCTAACTTATGCCAAAATTGTAAACTGGTCTTATGAATTAGCGATTTCGTTCGAATTCACATTCCGAGTAATATTCGGCATGCTAATTACGTTGCCGATTGCCAAATTGCATTATCTCTTATAGTTTCCGAGATATGGACTATCGACATCTTACAATATTGGCTCTGCTTTTAGCTTGGGCAAAAATTGTAAAATGGTCTTATGAATTAGCGATTTCGTTCCAATTCACATTCCAAGTAATATTGTGCATGCTAATTACGTTGCCGATTGCCAAATTGCATTATCTCATAGTTTCCGAGATATGGACTATCGACATCTTACAATATTGGCTCTGCTTCTAACTTGGGCCAAAATTGTAAAATGGTCTAATGAATTAGCGATTTTGTTCCAGTTCACATTCCAATGAATATTCGGCATGCTAATTACGTTGCCGATTGCCAAATTGCATTATCTCTTATAGTTTCCGAGATATGGGCAATCGAAATTTTACACCTTAGATTCTATTTCTAACTTGGGTTAAAATTGTAAAATGGTCTTATGTATTAGCGATTTCGTCCCAATTCACATTCCAAATAATATTCGGCATGCTAATTACATTACCGATTGCCAAATTGCATTATCTCTTATAGTTTCCGAGATATGGACTATCGACATCTTACAATATTGGCTCTGCTTCTAACTTGAGCCAAAATTGTAAAATGATCTTATGAATTATCGATTTCGTTCCAATTCACATTCCAAGTAATATTCGGCATGCTAATTACGTTGCCGATTGCCAAATTGCATTATCTCTTATAGTTTCCGAGATATGGACTATCGACATCTTACAATATTGGCTCTGCTTCTAACTTGAGCCAAAATTGTAAAATGGTCTAATGAATTAGCGATTTCGTTCCAATTCACTTTCCAAGTAATATTAGGCATGCTAATTGCGTTGACGATTGCCAAATTGCATTATCTCTTATGGTTTCCGAGATATGGACTATCGACATCTTACAATATTGGCTCTGCTTCTAACTTGGGCCAAAATCGTAAAATGGTCTTATGAATTAGCGATTTGGTTCCAATTCAGATTCCAAGTAATATTCGGCATGCTAATTACGTTGCCGATTGCTAAATTGCATTATCTCTTATAGTTTCCGAGATATGAACCATCGACATCTTACAATATTGGCTCTGCTTCTAACTTGGGCCAACATTGTAAAATGGTCTTTTAAATTAGCGATTTCGTTCCAATTCACTTTCCAAGTAATATTAGGCATGCTAATTGCGTTGACGATTGCCAAATTGCATTATCTCTTATGGTTTCCGAGATATGGACTATCGACATCTTACAATATTGGCTCTGCTTCTAACTTGGGCCAAAATCGTAAAATGGTCTTATGAATTAGCGATTTGGTTCCAATTCAGATTCCAAGTAATATTCGGCATGCTAATTACGTTGCCGATTGCTAAATTGCATTATCTCTTATAGTTTCCGAGATATGAACCATCGACATCTTACAATATTGGCTCTGCTTCTAACTTGGGCCAACATTGTAAAATGGTCTTTTAAATTAGCGATTTCGTTCCAATTCACATTCCAAGTAATATTCGGCATACTAATTACGTTGCCGATTGCCGAATTGCATTATGTCTTATAGTTTCCTAGATATGGGCTATCGAAATTTTACACCTTAGACTCTGATTCTAATTTGGGCCAAAATTGTAAAACGGTCTTATGAATTAGCGATTTCGTTCCAATTCACATTCCACGTAATATTCGGCATGCTAATTACATTGCCGATCGCCAAATTTCATTATCTCGTATAGTTTCCTAGATATGGGCTATCGAAATTTTATACTTTAGGCTCTGTTTCTAACTTAGGCCAAATTGTAAAATGGTATTATGAATTAGCGATTTCGTTCCAATTCACATTCCAAGTAATATTCGGCATGCTAATTACGTTGCCGATTGCCAAACTGCATTATCTATTATAGTTTCCGAGATACGGACTATCGACATCTTACAATATTGCCTCGGCTTCTAACTTGGGCCAAAATTGTAAACTGGTCAATTCACATTCCAAGTAATATTCGGCATGGTAATTACGTTGCCGTTTGCCAAATTGCATTATCTCTTATAGTTTCCGAGATATGGACTATCGACATCTTACAATATTGGCTCTGCTTCTAACTTGGGCCAAAATTGTAAAATGGTCTCATGAATTAGCGATTTCGTTCCAATTTACATTCCAAGTAATATTCGGCATGCTAATTACGTTGCCGATTGCCAAATTGCATTATCTATTATAGTTTCCGAGATATGGACTATCGACATCTTACAATATTGGCTCGGCTTCTAACTTATGCCAAAATTGTAAACTGGTCTTATGAATTAGCGATTTCGTTCGAATTCACATTCCGAGTAATATTCGGCATGCTAATTACGTTGCCGATTGCCAAATTGCATTATCTCTTATAGTTTCCGAGATATGGACTATCGACATCTTACAATATTGGCTCTGCTTCTAACTTGAGCCAAAATTGTAAAATGATCTTATGAATTATCGATTTCGTTCCAATTCACATTCCAAGTAATATTCGGCATGCTAATTACTTTGCCGATTGCCAAATTGCATTATCTCTTATAGTTTCCGAGATATGGACTATCGACATCTTACAATATTGGCTCTGCTTCTAACTTGAGCCAAAATTGTAAAATGGTCTAATGAATTAGCGATTTCGTTCCAATTCACTTTCCAAGTAATATTAGGCATGCTAATTGCGTTGACGATTGCCAAATTGCATTATCTCTTATGGTTTCCGAGATATGGACTATCGACATCTTACAATATTGGCTCTGCTTCTAACTTGGGCCAAAATCGTAAAATGGTCTTATGAATTAGCGATTTGGTTCCAGTTCAGATTCCAAGTAATATTCGGCATGCTAATTACGTTGCCGATTGCTAAATTGCATTATCTCTTATAGTTTCCGAGATATGAACCATCGACATCTTACAATATTGGCTCTGCTTCTTACTTGGGCCAACATTGTAAAATGGTCTTTTAAATTAGCGATTTCGTTCCAATTCACATTCCAAGTAATATTCGGCATACTAATTACGTTGCCGATTGCCGAATTGCATTATGTCTTATAGTTTCCTAGATATGGGCTATCGAAATTTTACACCTTAGACTCTGATTCTAATTTGGGCCAAAATTGTAAAACGGTCTTATGAATTAGCGATTTCGTTCCAATTCACATTCCACGTAATATTCGGCATGCTAATTACATTGCCGATCGCCAAATTTCATTATCTCGTATAGTTTCCTAGATATGGGCTATCGAAATTTTATACTTTAGGCTCTGTTTCTAACTTGGGCCAAATTGTAAAATGGTATTATGAATTAGCGATTTCGTTCCAATTCACATTCCAAGTAATATTCGGCATGCTAATTACGTTGCCGATTGCCAAACTGCATTATCTCTTATAGTTGCCGAGATATGGACTGTCGACATCTTACCATATTGGTTCTGCTTCTAACTTGGGCCAAAATTGTAAAATGGTCAATTCACATTCCAAGCAATATTCGGCATGCTAATTACGTTGCCGATTGCCAAATTGCATTATCTCATAGTTTCCGAGATATGGACTATCGACATCTTACAATATTGGCTCTGCTTCTAACTTGGGCCAAAATTGTAAAATGGTCTTATGAATTAGCGATTTCGTTCCAATTCACATTCCAAGTAATATTCGGCATTCTAATTACGTTGCCGATTGCCAAATTGCATTATCTCTTATAGTTTCCGAGATATGGACTATCGAAAATTTACACCTTAGACCCTGTTTCTAACTTGGCCAAAATTGTAAAATGGTCTAATGAATTAGCGATTTTGTTCCAGTTCACATTCCAATGAATATTCGGCATGCTAATTACGTTGCCGATTGCCAAATTGCATTATCTCTTATAGTTTCCGAGATATGGGCAATCGAAATTTTACACCTTAGATTCTATTTCTAACTTGGGTTAAAATTGTAAAATGGTCTTATGTATTAGCGATTTCGTCCCAATTCACATTCCAAATAATATTCGGCATGCTAATTACATTACCGATTGCCAAATTGCATTATCTCTTATAGTTTCCGAGATATGGACTATCGACATCTTACAATATTGGCTCTGCTTCTAACTTGAGCCAAAATTGTAAAATGATCTTATGAATTATCGATTTCGTTCCAATTCACTTTCCAAGTAATATTAGGCATGCTAATTGCGTTGACGATTGCCAAATTGCATTATCTCTTATGGTTTCCGAGATATGGACTATCGACATCTTACAATATTGGCTCTGCTTCTAACTTGGGCCAAAATCGTAAAATGGTCTTATGAATTAGCGATTTGGTTCCAATTCAGATTCCAAGTAATATTCGGCATGCTAATTACGTTGCCGATTGCTAAATTGCATTATCTCTTATAGTTTCCGAGATATGAACCATCGACATCTTACAATATTGGCTCTGCTTCTAACTTGGGCCAACATTGTAAAATGGTCTTTTAAATTAGCGATTTCGTTCCAATTCACATTCCAAGTAATATTCGGCATACTAATTACGTTGCCGATTGCCGAATTGCATTATGTCTTATAGTTTCCTAGATATGGGCTATCGAAATTTTATACCTTAGACTCTGATTCTAATTTGGGCCAAAATTGTAAAACGGTCTTATGAATTAGCGATTTCGTTCCAATTCACATTCCACGTAATATTCGGCATGCTAATTACATTGCCGATCGCCAAATTTCATTATCTCGTATAGTTTCCTAGATATGGGCTATCGAAATTTTATACTTTAGGCTCTGTTTCTAACTTGGGCCAAATTGTAAAATGGTATTATGAATTAGCGATTTCGTTCCAATTCACATTCCAAGTAATATTCGGCATGCTAATTACGTTGCCGATTGCCAAACTGCATTATCTCTTATAGTTGCCGAGATATGGACTGTCGACATCTTACCATATTGGTTCTGCTTCTAACTTGGGCCAAAATTGTAAAATGGTCTTATGAATTAGCGATTTCGTTCCAATTCACATTCCAAGCAATATTCGGCATGCTAATTATGTTGCCGATTGCCAAACTGCATTATCTATTATAGTTTCCGAGATACGGACTATCGACATCTTACAATATTGCCTCGGCTTCTAACTTGGGCCAAAATTGTAAACTGGTCTTATGAATTAGCGATTTCGTTCGAATTCACATTCCAAGTAATATTCGGCATGGTAATTACGTTGCCGTTTGCCAAATTGCATTATCTCTTATAGTTTCCGAGATATGGACTATCGACATCTTACAATATTGGCTCTGCTTCTAACTTGGGCCAAAATTGTAAAATGGTCTCGTGAATTAGCGATTTCGTTCCAATTTACATTCCAAGTAATATTCGGCATGCTAATTACGTTGCCGATTGCCAAATTGCATTATCTATTATAGTTTCCGAGATATGGACTATCGACATCTTACAATATTGGCTCTGCTTCTAACTTGTGCCAAAATTGTAAAATGGTCTTATGAATTAGCGATTTCGTTCCAATTCAGAATCCAAGTAATATTCGGCATTCTAATTACGTTGCCGATGGCCAAATTGCATTATCTATTATAATATCCGAGATACGGACTATCGACATCTTACAATATTGGCTCGGCTTCTAACTTATGCCAAAATTGTAAACTGGTCTTATGAATTAGCGATTTCGTTCAAATTCACATTCCGAGTAATATTCGGCATGCTAATTACGTTGCCGATTGCCAAATTGCATTATCTCTTATAGTTTCCGAGATATGGACTATCGACATCTTACAATATTGGCTCTGCTTTTAGCTTGGGCAAAAATTGTAAAATGGTCTTATGAATTAGCGATTTCGTTCCAATTCACATTCCAAGTAATATTGTGCATGCTAATTACGTTGCCGATTGCCAAATTGCATTATCTCATAGTTTCCGAGATATGGACTATCGACATCTTACAATATTGGCTCTGCTTCTAACTTGGGCCAAAATTGTAAAATGGTCTAATGAATTAGCGATTTTGTTCCAGTTCACATTCCAATGAATATTCGGCATGCTAATTACGTTGCCGATTGCCAAATTGCATTATCTCTTATAGTTTCCGAGATATGGGCAATCGAAATTTTACACCTTAGATTCTATTTCTAACTTGGGTTAAAATTGTAAAATGGTCTTATGTATTAGCGATTTCGTCCCAATTCACATTCCAAATAATATTCGGCATGCTAATTACATTACCGATTGCCAAATTGCATTATCTCTTATAGTTTCCGAGATATGGACTATCGACATCTTACAATATTGGCTCTGCTTCTAACTTGAGCCAAAATTGTAAAATGATCTTATGAATTATCGATTTCGTTCCAATTCACATTCCAAGTAATATTCGGCATGCTAATTACTTTGCCGATTGCCAAATTGCATTATCTCTTATAGTTTCCGAGATATGGACTATCGACATCTTACAATATTGGCTCTGCTTCTAACTTGAGCCAAAATTGTAAAATGGTCTAATGAATTAGCGATTTCGTTCCAATTCACTTTCCAAGTAATATTAGGCATGCTAATTGCGTTGACGATTGCCAAATTGCATTATCTCTTATGGTTTCCGAGATATGGACTATCGACATCTTACAATATTGGCTCTGCTTCTAACTTGGGCCAAAATCGTAAAATGGTCTTATGAATTAGCGATTTGGTTCCAATTCAGATTCCAAGTAATATTCGGCATGCTAATTACGTTGCCGATTGCTAAATTGCATTATCTCTTATAGTTTCCGAGATATGAACCATCGACATCTTACAATATTGGCTCTGCTTCTAACTTGGGCCAACATTGTAAAATGGTCTTTTAAATTAGCGATTTCGTTCCAATTCACATTCCAAGTAATATTCGGCATACTAATTACGTTGCCGATTGCCGAATTGCATTATGTCTTATAGTTTCCTAGATATGGGCTATCGAAATTTTACACCTTAGACTCTGATTCTAATTTGGGCCAAAATTGTAAAACGGTCTTATGAATTAGCGATTTCGTTCCAATTCACATTCCACGTAATATTCGGCATGCTAATTACATTGCCGATCGCCAAATTTCATTATCTCGTATAGTTTCCTAGATATGGGCTATCGAAATTTTATACTTTAGGCTCTGTTTCTAACTTAGGCCAAATTGTAAAATGGTATTATGAATTAGCGATTTCGTTCCAATTCACATTCCAAGTAATATTCGGCATGCTAATTATGTTGCCGATTGCCAAACTGCATTATCTATTATAGTTTCCGAGATACGGACTATCGACATCTTACAATATTGCCTCGGCTTCTAACTTGGGCCAAAATTGTAAACTGGTCTTATGAATTAGCGATTTCGTTCGAATTCACATTCCAAGTAATATTCGGCATGGTAATTACGTTGCCGTTTGCCAAATTGCATTATCTCTTATAGTTTCCGAGATATGGACTATCGACATCTTACAATATTGGCTCTGCTTCTAACTTGGGCCAAAATTGTAAAATGGTCTCATGAATTAGCGATTTCGTTCCAATTTACATTCCAAGTAATATTCGGCATGCTAATTACGTTGCCGATTGCCAAATTGCATTATCTATTATAGTTTCCGAGATATGGACTATCGACATCTTACAATATTGGCTCGGCTTCTAACTTATGCCAAAATTGTAAACTGGTCTTATGAATTAGCGATTTCGTTCGAATTCACATTCCGAGTAATATTCGGCATGCTAATTACGTTGCCGATTGCCAAATTGCATTATCTCTTATAGTTTCCGAGATATGGACTATCGACATCTTACAATATTGGCTCTGCTTCTAACTTGAGCCAAAATTGTAAAATGATCTTATGAATTATCGATTTCGTTCCAATTCACATTCCAAGTAATATTCGGCATGCTAATTACTTTGCCGATTGCCAAATTGCATTATCTCTTATAGTTTCCGAGATATGGACTATCGACATCTTACAATATTGGCTCTGCTTCTAACTTGAGCCAAAATTGTAAAATGGTCTAATGAATTAGCGATTTCGTTCCAATTCACTTTCCAAGTAATATTAGGCATGCTAATTGCGTTGACGATTGCCAAATTGCATTATCT
Organism: Rhynchophorus ferrugineus; assembly: GCF_030347505.1. NCBI lineage: Eukaryota > Metazoa > Arthropoda > Insecta > Coleoptera > Curculionidae > Rhynchophorus > Rhynchophorus ferrugineus. Next base: position 39,173,772 of record NW_027472583.1, read on the forward strand.
CTTATGGTTTCCGAGATATGGACTATCGACATCTTACAATATTGGCTCTGCTTCTAACTTGGGCCAAAATCGTAAAATGGTCTTATGAATTAGCGATTTGGTTCCAATTCAGATTCCAAGTAATATTCGGCATGCTAATTACGTTGCCGATTGCTAAATTGCATTATCTCTTATAGTTTCCGAGATATGAACCATCGACATCTTACAATATTGGCTCTGCTTCTTACTTGGGCCAACATTGTAAAATGGTCTTTTAAATTAGCGATTTCGTTCCAATTCACATTCCAAGTAATATTCGGCATACTAATTACGTTGCCGATTGCCGAATTGCATTATGTCTTATAGTTTCCTAGATATGGGCTATCGAAATTTTACACCTTAGACTCTGATTCTAATTTGGGCCAAAATTGTAAAACGGTCTTATGAATTAGCGATTTCGTTCCAATTCACATTCCACGTAATATTCGGCATGCTAATTACATTGCCGATCGCCAAATTTCATTATCTCGTATAGTTTCCTAGATATGGGCTATCGAAATTTTATACTTTAGGCTCTGTTTCTAACTTGGGCCAAATTGTAAAATGGTATTATGAATTAGCGATTTCGTTCCAATTCACATTCCAAGTAATATTCGGCATGCTAATTACGTTGCCGATTGCCAAACTGCATTATCTCTTATAGTTGCCGAGATATGGACTGTCGACATCTTACCATATTGGTTCTGCTTCTAACTTGGGCCAAAATTGTAAAATGGTCTTATGAATTAGCGATTTCGTTCCAATTCACATTCCAAGCAATATTCGGCATGCTAATTACGTTGCCGATTGCCAAATTGCATTATCTCATAGTTTCCGAGATATGGACTATCGACATCTTACAATATTGGCTCTGCTTCTAACTTGGGCCAAAATTGTAAAATGGTCTTATGAATTAGCGATTTCGTTCCAATTCACATTCCAAGTAATATTCGGTATGCTAATTACGTTGCCGATTGCCAAATTGCATTATCTCTTATAATTTCCGAGATATGGGCTATCGACATCTTACAATATTGGCTCTGCTTCTAACTTGGGCCAAAATCGTAAAATGGTCTTATGAATTAGCGATTTCGTTCCAATTCAGATTCCAAGTAATATTCGGCATGCTAATTACGTTGCCGCTTGCAAATTGCATTATCTTTTATAGTTTCCGAGATATGAACTAACGACATCTTACAATATTGGCTCTGCTTCTAACTTGGGCCAAAACTGTAAAATGGTCTTATGAATTAGCGATTTCGTTCCAATTTACATTCCAAGTAATATTCGGCATGCTAATTACGTTGCCGATTGCCAAATTGCATTATCTATTATAGTTTCCGAGATATGGGCAATACAAATTTTACACCTTAGACACTGTTTCTAATTAGGGCCAAAATCGTATAATGGTCTTATGAATTAGCTATTTCGTTCCAATTCACATTCCAAGTAATATTCGGCATGCTAATTGCGTTGACGATTGCCAAATTGCATTATCTCTTATGGTTTCCGAGATATGGACTATCGACATCTTACAATATTGGCTCTGCTTATAACTTGAGCCAAAATTGTAAAATGGTCTTATGAATTAGCGATTTCGTTCCAATTTACATTCCAAGTAATATTCGGCATGCTAATTACGTTGCCGATTGCCAAATTGCATTATCTATTATAGTTTCCGAGATATGGGCAATACAAATTTTACACCTTAGACACTGTTTCTAATTAGGGCCAAAATCGTATAATGGTCTTATGAATTAGCTATTTCGTTCCAATTCACATTCCAAGTAATATTCGGCATGCTAATTACGTTGCCGATTGCCAAATTGCATTAACTCTTATAGTTTCCTAGATATGGACTATCGACATCTTACAATATTGGCTCTGCTTATAACTTGAGCCAAAATTGTAAAATGGTCTTATGAATTAGCGATTTCGTTCCAATTTACATTCCAAGTAATATTCGGCATGCTAATTACGTTGCCGATTGCCAAATTGCATTATCTATTATAGTTTCCGAGATATGGGCAATACAAATTTTACACCTTAGACACTGTTTCTAATTAGGGCCAAAATCGTATAATGGTCTTATGAATTAGCTATTTCGTTCCAATTCACATTCCAAGTAATATTCGGCATGCTAATTACGTTGCCGATTGCCAAATTGCATTAACTCTTATAGTTTCCTAGATATGGACTATCGACATCTTACAATATTGGCTCTGCTTATAACTTGAGCCAAAATTGTAAAATGGTCTTATGAATTAGCGATTTCGTTCCAATTTACATTCCAAGTAATATTCGGCATGCTAATTACGTTGCCGATTGCCAAATTGCATTATCTATTATAGTTTCCGAGATATGGGCAATACAAATTTTACACCTTAGACACTGTTTCTAATTAGGGCCAAAATCGTATAATGGTCTTATGAATTAGCTATTTCGTTCCAATTCACATTCCAAGTAATATTCGGCATGCTAATTACGTTGCCGTTTGCCAAATTGCATTATCTCTTATAGTTTCCGAGATATGAACTAACGACATCTTACAATATTGGCTCTGCTTCTAACTTGTGCCAAAATTGTAAAATGGTCTTATGAATTAGCGATTTCGTTCCAATTCAGAATCCAAGTAATATTCGGCATGCTAATTACGTTGCCGATGGCCAAATTGCATTATCTATTATAATATCCGAGATACGGACTATCGACATCTTACAATATTGGCTCGGCTTCTAACTTATGCCAAAATTGTAAACTGGTCTTATGAATTAGCGATTTCGTTCGAATTCACATTCCGAGTAATATTCGGCATGCTAATTACGTTGCCGATTGCCAAATTGCATTATCTCTTATAGTTTCCGAGATATGGACTATCAACATCTTACAATATTGGCTCTGCTTCTACTTGGGCCAAAATTATAAAATGGCCTTATGAATTAGCGATTTCGTTCCAATTCACATTCCAAGTAATATTCGGCATGCTAATTACGTTGCCGATTGCCAAATTGCATTATCTCTTATAGTTTCCGAGATATGGACTATCGACATCTTACAATATTGGCTCTGCTTTTAGCTTGGGCCAAAATTGTAAAATGGTCTTATGAATTAGCGATTTCGTTCCAATTCACATTCCAAGTAATATTGTGCATGCTAATTACGTTGCCGATTGCCAAATTGCATTATCTCATAGTTTCCGAGATATGGACTATCGACATCTTACAATATTGGCTCTGCTTCTAACTTGGGCCAAAATTGTAAAATGGTCTTATGAATTAGCGATTTCGTTCCAATTCACATTCCAAGTAATATTCGGTATGCTAATTACGTTGCCGATTTCCAAATTGCATTATCTCTTATAATTTCCGAGATATGGGCTATCGACATCTTACAATATTGGCTCTGCTTCTAACTTGGGCCAAAATCGTAAAATGGTCTTATGAATTAGCGATTTCGTTCCAATTCAGATTCCAAGTAATATTCGGCATGCTAATTACGTTGCCGCTTGCAAATTGCATTATCTTTTATAGTTTCCGAGATATGAACTAACGACATCTTACAATATTGGCTCTGCTTCTAACTTGGGCCAAAACTGTAAAATGGTCTTATGAATTAGCGATTTCGTTCCAATTTACATTCCAAGTAATATTCGGCATGCTAATTACGTTGCCGATTGCCAAATTGCATTATCTATTATAGTTTCCGAGATATGGGCAATACAAATTTTACACCTTAGACACTGTTTCTAATTAGGGCCAAAATCGTATAATGGCCTTATGAATTAGCTATTTCGTTCCAATTCACATTCCAAGTAATATTCGGCATGCTAATTACGTTGCCGATTGCCAAATTGCATTAACTCTTATAGTTTCCTAGATATGGACTATCGACATCTTACAATATTGGCTCTGCTTATAACTTGAGCCAAAATTGTAAAATGGTCTTATGAATTAGCGATTTCGTTCCAATTCACATTCCAAATAATATTCGGCATGCTATTCACATTGCCGATTGCCAAATTGCATTATCTCTTATAGTTTCCGAGATATGGACTATAGACATCTTACAATATTGGCTCTGCTTCAAACTTGGGCCAAAATTGTAAAATGGTCTTATGAATTAGCGATTTCGTTCCAATTCACATTCCAAGTAATCTTCAGCATGTTAATTGCATTGCCGATTGCCAAATTGCAATATCTCTTATAGTTTCCGAGATATGGGCAACCGAAATTTTACACCTTAGGCTCTGTTTCTAATTTGGGCCAAAATTGTAAAATAGTCTTATGAATTAGCGATTTCGTTCCAATTCACATTTCAAGTAATATTCGGCATGCTAATTACGTTGCCGATTACCAAATTGCATTACCTATAATAGTTTCCGAGATATGGACTATCGACATCTTACAATATTGGCTCTGCTTTTAGCTTGGGCCAAAATTGTAAAATGGTCTTATGAATTAGCGATTTCGTTCCAATTCACATTCCAAGTAATATTGGGCATGCTAATTACGTTGCCGATTGCCAAATTGCATTATCTCATAGTTTCCGAGATATGGACTATCGACATCTTACAATATTGGCTCTGCTTCTAACTTGGGCCAAAATTGTAAAATGGTCTTATGAATTAGCGATTTCGTTCCAATTCACATTCCAAGTAATATTCGGCATGCTAATTACGTTGCGGATTGCCAAATTGCATTATCTCTTATAATTTTCGAGATATGGACTATCGACATCTTACAACATTGGCTCTGCTTCTAACTTGGGCCAAAATCGTAAAATGGTCTTATGAATTAGCGATTTCGTTCCAATTCAGATTCCAAGCAATATTCGGCATGCTAATTACGTTGCCGCTTGCAAATTGCATTATCTTTTATAGTTTCCGAGATATGAACTAACGACATCTTACAATATTGGCTCTGCTTCTAACTTGGGCCAAAACTGTAAAATGGTCTTATGAATTAGCGATTTCGTTTCAATTTACATTCCAAGTAATATTCGGTATGCTAATTACGTTGCCGATTGCCAAATTGCATTATCTATTATAGTTTCCGAGATATGGGCAATACAAATTTTACACCTTAGACACTGTTTCTAATTAGGGCCAAAATCGTATAATGGTCTTATGAATTAGCGATTTCGTTCCAATTCACATTCCAAATAATATTCGGCATGCTATTCACATTGCCGATTGCCAAATTGCATTACCTATTATAGTTTCCGAGATATGGACTATCGACATCTTACAATATTGGTTCTGCTTCTAGCTTGGGCCCAAATTGTAAAATGGTCTTATGAATTAGCGATTTCGTTCCAATTCACTTTCCAAGTAATATTCGACATGCTAATTACGTTGCCGATATTCAAATTTCATTATCTCTTATGGTTTCCGAGATATGGACTATGGAAATTTTACACCTTAGACTCTGTTTCTAACTTGGGCCAAAATGGTAAAATGGTCTTATAAATTAGCGATTTCGTTCCAATTCACATTTCAAGTAATATTCGGCATGCTAATTACGTTGCCGATTGCCAAATTACATTATCTCTTATAGTTTACGAGATATGGACTATCGAAATTTTACACCTTAGACTGTTTCTAACTTGGCCAAAATTGTAAAATGGTCTTATGAATTAGCGATTTCGTTCCAATTCACATTCCAAATAATATTCGGCATGCTAATTACGTTGCCGATTGCCAAATTACATTATCTCTTATAGTTTAGGAGATATGGTCTATCGAAATTTTACACCTTAGACTGTTTCTAACTTGGCCAAAATTGTAAAATGGTCTTATGAATTAGCGATTTCGTTCCAATTCACATTCCAAATAATATTCGGCATGCTAACTACGTTGCCGATTACCAAATTGCATTATCTTTTATAGCTTCCGAGATATGGACTATCGAAATCTTACAATATTGGCTCTGCTTCTAAATTGGGCCAAAATTGTAAAATTGTCTTATGAATTAGCGATTTCGTTCCAATTCAAATTCCAAGTAATATTCGGCATGCTAATTACGTTGCCGATTGCCAAATTGCATTATCTCTTATAGTTTCCGAGATATGGACAATCCACTTCTTACAATATTGGCTCTGCTTCTAACTTGAGCCAAAATTGTAAAATAGTCTTATGAATTAGCGATTTCGATCCAATTCACATTCCAAGTAATATTCAGCATGCTAATTACGATGCCGATGGCCAAATTGCATTATCTCTTATAGTTTCCGAGATATGGACTATCGACATCTTACAATATTGGCTCTGCTTCTAACTTGGGCCAAAATTGTAAAACGATCTTATGAATTAGCGATTTCGTTCCAATTCACATTCCAAGTAATATTCGGCATGCTAATTACGTTGCCGATTGCCAAATTGCATTATCTCTTATAGTTTCCGAGATATGGACTATCGACATCTTACAATATTGGCTCTGCTTCTAGCTTGGGCCAAAATTGTAAAATGGTCTAATGAATTAGCGATTTCGTTCCAATTCACTTTCCAAGTAATATTAGGCATGCTAATTGCGTTGACGATTGCCAAATTGCATTATCTCTTATGGTTTCCGAGATATGGACTATCGACATCTTACTATATTGGCTCTGCTTCTAACTTGGGCCAAAATTGTAAAATGGTCTAATGAATTAGCGATTTCGTTCCAATTCACTTTCCAAGTAATATTAGGCATGCTAATTGCGTTGACGATTGCCAAATTGCATTATCTCTTATGGTTTCCGAGATATGGACTATCGACATCTTACAATATTTGCTCTGCTTCTAACTTGAGCCAAAATTGTAAAATGGCCTTTTAAATTAGCGATTTCGTTCCAATTCACATTCCAAGTAATATTCGGCATACTAATTACGTTGCCGATTGCCGAATTGCATTATGTCTTATAGTTTCCTAGATATGGGCTATCGAAATTTTTCACCTTAGACTCTGATTCTAATTTGGGCCAAAATTGTAAAACGGTCTTATGAATTAGCGATTTCGTTCCAATTCACATTCCAAGTAATATTCGGCATGCTAATTACATTGCCGATCGCCAAATTTCATTATCTCTTATAGTTCCCGAGATATGGGCTATCGAAATTTTACACTTTAGGCTCTGTTTCTAACTTGGGCCAAATTGTAAAATGGTATTATGAATTAGCGATTTCGTTCCAATTCACATTCCAAGTAATATTCGGCATGCTAATTACGTTGCCGACTGCCAAATTGCATTATCTCTTATAGTTGCCGAGATATGGACTGTCGACATCTTACCATATTGGTTCTGCTTCTAACTTGGGCCAAAATTGTAAAATGGTCAATTCACATTCCAAGCAATATTCGGCATGCTAATTATGTTGCCGATTGCCAAATTGCATTATCTATTATAGCTTCCGAGATATGGACTATCGACATCTTACAATATTGGTTCTGCTTCTAGCTTGGGCCCAAATTGTAAAATGGTCTTATGAATTAGCGATTTCGTTCCAATTCACTTTCCAAGTAATATTCGGCATGCTAATTAAGTTGCCGATATTCAAATTGCATTATCTCTTATGGTTTCCGAGATATGGACTATGGAAATTTTACACCTTAGACTCTGTTTCTAATTTGGGCCAAAATTGTAAAATGGTCTTATGAATTAGCGATTTCGTTCCAATTCACATTTCAAGTAATATTCGGCATGCTTATTACGTTGCCGATTGCCAAATTGCATTATCTCTTATAGTTTCCGAGATATGGACAATCCACTTCTTACAATATTGGCTCTGCTTCTAACTTGAGCCAAAATTGTAAAATGGTCTTATGAATTAGCGATTTCGATCCAATTCACATTCCAAGTAATATTCGGCATCCTAATTACGATGCCGATTGCCAAATTGCATTATCTCTTATAGTTTCCGGGATATGGACTATCGACTTCTTACAATATTGGCTCTGCTTCTAACTTGGGCCAAAATTGTAAAACGATCTTATGAATTAGCGATTTCGTTCCAATTCACATTCCAAGTAATATTCGGCATGCTAATTACGTTGCCGATTGCCAAATGGCATTATCTCTTATAGTTTCCGAGATATGGACTATCGACATCTTACAATATTGGCTCTGCTTCTAACTTGAGCCAAAATTGTAAAATGGTCTTATGAATTAGCGATTTCGCTCCAATTCACATTCCAAGTAATATTCGGAATGCTTATTACGTTTCCTATTGCCAAATTTCAATATCTCTTATAGTTTCCGAGATATGGACTATCGAAATTTTACACCTTAGACTGTTTCTAACTTGGCCAAAATTGTAAAAGGTCTTATGAATTAGCGATTTCGTTCCAATTCACATTCCAAGTAATATTCGGCATGCTAATTACGTTGCCGATTGCCAAATTGCATTATCTCTTATAGTATCCGAGATATGGACAATCCACTTCTTACAATATTGGCTTTGCTTCTAACTTGAGCCAAAATTGTAAAATGGTCTAATGAATTAGCGATTTCGTTCCAATTCACTTTCCAAGTAATATTAGGCATGCTAATTGCGTTGACGATTGCCAAATTGCATTATCTCTTATGGTTTCCGAGATATGGACTATCGACATCTTACTATATTGGCTCTGCTTCTAACTTGGGCCAACATTGTAAAATGGTCTAATGAATTAGCGATTTCGTTCCAATTAACTTTCCAAGTAATATTAGGCATGCCAATTGCGTTGACGATTGCCAAAATGCATTGTCTCTTATGGTTTCCGAGATATGGACTATCGACATCTTACAATATTGGCTCTGCTTCTAACTTGAGCCAAAATTGTAAAATGGTCTAATGAATTAGCGATTTCGTTCCAATTCACTTTCCAAGTAATATTAGGCATGCTAATTGCATTGACGATTGCCAAATTGCATTATCTCTTATGGTTTCCGAGATATGGACTATCGACATCTTACAATATTGGCTCTGCTTCTAACTTGGGCCAAAACCGTAAAATGGTCTTATGAATTAGCGATTTGGTTCCAATTCAGATTCCAAGTAATATTCGGCATGCTAATTACGTTGCCGATTGCTAAATTGCATTATCTCTTATAGTTTCCGAGATATGAACCATCGACATCTTACAATATTGGCTCTGCATTGCAACTTGGGCCAACATTGCAAAATGGACTTTTAAATTAGCGATTTCGTTCCAATTCACATTCCAAGTAATATTCGGCATACTAATTACGTTGCCGATTGCCGAATTGCATTATGTCTTATAGTTTCCTAGATATGGGCTATCGAAATTTTACACTTTAGGCTCTGTTTCTAACTTGGGCCAAATTGTAAAATGGTATTATGAATTAGCGATTTCGTTCCAATTCACATTCCAAATAATATTCGGAAATGCCGTTAATTACGTTGCCGACTGCCAAATTGCATTATCCCTTATAGTTGCCGAGATATGGACTGTCGACATCTTACCATATTGGTTCTGCTTCTAACTTGGGCCAAAATTGTAAAATGGTCAATTCACATTCCAAGCAATATTCGGCATGCTAATTATGTTGCCGATTACCAAACTGCATTATCTATTATAGTTTCCGAGATACGGACTATCGACATCTTACAATATTGCCTCGGCTTCTAACTTAGGCCAAAAATTGTAAACTGGTCTTATGAATTAGCGATTTCGTTCGAATTCACATTCCAAGTAATATTCGGCATGGTAATTACGTTGCCGTTTGCCAAATTGCATTATCTCTTATAGTTTCCGAGATATGGACTATCGACATCTTACAATATTGGCACTGCTTCTAACTTGGGCCAAAATTGTAAAATGGTCTCGTGAATTAGCGATTTCGTTCCAATTTACATTCCAAGTAATATTCGGCATGCCAATTACGTTGCCGATTGCCAAATTGCATTATCTATTATAGTTTCCGAGATATGGACTATCGACATCTTACAATATTGGCTCTGCTTCTAACTTGTGCCAAAATCGTAAAATGGTCTTATGAATTAGCGATTTCGTTCCAATTCAGAATCCAAGTAATATTCGGCATGCTAATTACGTTGCCGATGGCCAAATTGCATTATCTATTATAATATCCGAGATACGGACTATCGACATCTTACAATATTGGCTCGGCTTCTAACATATGCCAAAATTGTAAACTGGTCTTATGAATTAGCGATTTCGTTCGAATTCACATTCCGAGTAATATTCGGCATGCTAATTACGTTGCCGATTGCCAAATTGCATTATCTCTTATAGTTTCCGAGATATGGACTATCGACATCTTACAATATTGGCTCTGCTTCTACTTGGGCCAAAATTATAAAATGGTCTTATGAATTAGCGATTTCGTTCCAATTCACATTCCAAGTAATATTGGGCATGCTAATTACGTTGCCGATTGCCAAATTGCATTATCTCATAGTTTCCGAGATATGGACTATCGACATCTTACAATATTGGCTCTGCTTCTAACTTGGGCCAAAATTGTAAAATGGTCTTATGAATTAGCGATTTCGTTCCAATTCACATTCCAAGTAATATTCGGCATGCTAATTACGTTGCCGATTGCCAAATTGCATTATCTCTTATAATTTCCGAGATATGGACTATCGACATCTTACAATATTGGCTCTGCTTCTAACTTGGGCCAAAACTGTAAAATGGTCTTATGAATTAGCGATTTCGTTCCAATTTACATTCCAAGTAATATTCGGCATGCTAATTATGTTGCCGATTGCCAAATTGCATTATCTATTATAGTTTCCGAGATATGGGCAATACAAATTTTACACCTTAGACACTGTTTCTAATTAGGGCCAAAATCGTATAATGGTCTTATGAATTAGCGATTTCGTTCCAATTCACATTCCAAGTAATATTCGGCATGCTAATTACGTTGCCGATTGCCAAATTGCATTAACTCTTATAGTTTCCGAGATATGGACTATCGACATCTTACAATATTGGCTCTGCTTATAACTTGAGCCAAAATTGTAAAATGGTCTTATGAATTAGCGATTTCGTTCCAATTCACATTCCAAATAATATTCGGCATGCTATTCACATTGCCGATTGCCAATTTGCATTATCTCTTATAGTTTCCGAGATATGGACTATAGACATCTTACAATATTGGCTCTGCTTCAAACTTGGGCCTAAATTGTAAAATGGTCTTATGAATTAGCGATTTCGTTCCAATTCACATTCCAAGTAATCTTCAGCATGTTAATTGCATTGCCGATTGCCAAATTGCAATATCTCTTATAGTTTCCGAGATATGGGCAACCGAAATTTTACACCTTAGGCTCTGTTTCTAATTTAGGCCAAAATTGTAAAATAGCCTTATGAATTAGCGATTTCGTTCCAATTCACACTTCAAGTAATGTTCGGCATGCTAATTACGTTGCCGATTGCCAAATTGCATTATCTATTATAGTTTCCGAGATATGGACTATCGACATCTTACAATATTGGTTCTGCTTCTAGCTTGGGCCCAAATTGTTAAATGGTCTTATGAATTAGCGATTTCGTTCCAATTCACTTTCCAAGTAATATTCGGCATGCTAATTACGTTGCCGATATTCAAATTGCATTATCTCTTATGGTTTCCGAGATATGGACTATGGAAATTTTACACCTTAGACTCTGTTTCTAATTTGGGCCAAAATTGTAAAATGGTCTTATGAATTAGCGATTTCGTTCCAATTCACATTTCAAGTAATATTCGGCATGCTAATTACGTTGCCGATTGCCAAATTGCATTATCTCTTATAGTTTCCGAGATATGGACCCTCGAAATTTTACACCTTAGACTCTGTTTCTAACTTGTCCAAAATTGTAAAACGGTCTTATGAATTAGTGATTTCGTTCCAATTCACATTCCAAGTAATATTCGGCATGCTAATTACGCTGCCGATTGCCAAATTACATTATCTCTTATAGTTTACGAGATATGGACTATCGAAATTTTACACCTTAGACTGTTTCTAACTTGGCCAAAATTGTAAAATGGTCTTATGAATTAGCGATTTCGTTCCAATTCACATTCCAAATAATATTCGGCATGCTAATTACGTTGCCGATTGCCAAATTGCATTATCTTTTATAGCTTCCGAGATATGGACTATCGACATCTTACAACATTGGCTCTGCTTCTAACTTGGGCCAAAATCGTAAAATGGTCTTATAAATTAGCGAATTCGTTCCAATTCAGATTCCAAGTAATATTCGGCTTGCTAATTACGTCGCCGCTTGCAAATTGCATTATCTTTTATAGTTTCCGAGATATGAACTATCGACATCTTACAATATTGGCTCTGCTTCTAACTTGGGCCAAAACTGTAAAATGGTCTTATGAATTAGCGATTTCGTTTCAATTTACATTCCAAGTAATATTCGGTATGCTAATTACGTTGCCGATTGCCAAATTGCATTATCTATTATAGTTTCCGAGATATGGGCAATACAAATTTTACACCTTAGACACTGTTTCTAATTAGGGCCAAAATCGTATAATGGTCTTATGAATTAGCGATTTCGTTCCAATTCACATTCCAAATAATATTCGGCATGCTATTCACATTGCCGATTGCCAAATTGCATTACCTATTATAGTTTCCGAGATATGGACTATCGACATCTTACAATATTGGTTCTGCTTCTAGCTTGGGCCCAAATTGTAAAATGGTCTTATGAATTAGCGATTTCGTTCCAATTCACTTTCCAAGTAATATTCGACATGCTAATTACGTTGCCGATATTCAAATTGCATTATCTCTTATGGTTTCCGAGATATGGACTATGGAAATTTTACACCTTAGACTCTGTTTCTAATTTGGGCCAAAATGGTAAAATGGTCAATTCACATTTCAAGTAATATTCGGCATGGTAATTACGTTGCCGATTGCCAAATTACATTATCTCTTATAGTTTACGAGATATGGACTATCGAAATTTTACACCTTAGACTGTTTCTAACTTGGCCAAAATTGTAAAATGGTCTTATGAATTAGCGATTTCGTTCCAATTCACATTCCAAATAATATTCGGCATGCTAATTACGTTGCCGATTGCCAAATTACATTATCTCTTATAGTTTAGGAGATATGGTCTATCGAAATTTTACACCTTAGACTGTTTCTAACTTGGCCAAAATTGTAAAATGGTCTTATGAATTAGCGATTTCGTTCCAATTCACATTCCAAATAATATTCGGCATGCTAACTACGTTGCCGATTACCAAATTGCATTATCTTTTATAGCTTCCGAGATATGGACTATCGAAATCTTACAATATTGGCTCTGCTTCTAACTTGGGCCAAAATTGTAAAATTGTCTTATGAATTAGCGATTTCGTTCCAATTCAAATTCCAAGTAATATTCGGCATGCTAATTACGTTGCCGATTGCCAAATTGCATTATCTCTTATAGTTTCCGAGATATGGACAATCCACTTCTTACAATATTGGCTCTGCTTCTAACTTGAGCCAAAATTGTAAAATAGTCTTATGAATTAGCGATTTCGATCCAATTCACATTCCAAGTAATATTCAGCATGCTAATTACGATGCCGATGGCCAAATTGCATTATCTCTTATAGTTTCCGAGATATGGACTATCGACATCTTACAATATTGGCTCTGCTTCTAACTTGGGCCAAAATTGTAAAACGATCTTATGAATTAGCGATTTCGTTCCAATTCACATTCCAAGTAATATTCGGCATGCTAATTACGTTGCCGATTGCCAAATTGCATTATCTCTTATAGTTTCCGAGATATGGACTATCGACATCTTACAATATTGGCTCTGCTTCTAGCTTGGGCCAAAATTGTAAAATGGTCTAATGAATTAGCGATTTCGTTCCAATTCACTTTCCAAGTAATATTAGGCATGCTAATTGCGTTGACGATTGCCAAATTGCATTATCTCTTATGGTTTCCGAGATATGGACTATCGACATCTTACTATATTGGCTCTGCTTCTAACTTGGGCCAAAATTGTAAAATGGTCTAATGAATTAGCGATTTCGTTCCAATTCACTTTCCAAGTAATATTAGGCATGCTAATTGCGTTGACGATTGCCAAATTGCATTATCTCTTATGGTTTCCGAGATATGGACTATCGACATCTTACAATATTTGCTCTGCTTCTAACTTGAGCCAAAATTGTAAAATGGCCTTTTAAATTAGCGATTTCGTTCCAATTCACATTCCAAGTAATATTCGGCATACTAATTACGTTGCCGATTGCCGAATTGCATTATGCTAATTTAATGCCTAATTTCCTAGATATGGGCTATCGAAATTTTTCACCTTAGACTCTGATTCTAATTTGGGCCAAAATTGTAAAACGGTCTTATGAATTAGCGATTTCGTTCCAATTCACATTCCAAGTAATATTCGGCATGCTAATTACATTGCCGATCGCCAAATTTCATTATCTCTTATAGTTCCCGAGATATGGGCTATCGAAATTTTACACTTTAGGCTCTGTTTCTAACTTGGGCCAAATTGTAAAATGGTATTATGAATTAGCGATTTCGTTCCAATTCACATTCCAAGTAATATTCGGCATGCTAATTACGTTGCCGACTGCCAAATTGCATTATCTCTTATAGTTGCCGAGATATGGACTGTCGACATCTTACCATATTGGTTCTGCTTCTAACTTGGGCCAAAATTGTAAAATGGTATTATGAATTAGCGATTTCGTTCCAATTCACATTCCAAGTAATATTCGGCATGCTAATTATGTTGCCGATTGCCAAATTGCATTATCTATTATAGTTTCCGAGATATGGACTATCGACATCTTACAATATTGGTTCTGCTTCTAGCTTGGGCCCAAATTGTAAAATGGTCTTATGAATTAGCGATTTCGTTCCAATTCACTTTCCAAGTAATATTCGGCATGCTAATTAAGTTGCCGATATTCAAATTGCATTATCTCTTATGGTTTCCGAGATATGGACTATGGAAATTTTACACCTTAGACTCTGTTTCTAATTTGGGCCAAAATTGAAAAATGGTCTTATGAATTAGCGATTTCGTTCCAATTCACATTTCAAGTAATATTCGGCATGCTTATTACGTTGCCGATTGCCAAATTGCATTATCTCTTATAGTTTCCGAGATATGGACAATCCACTTCTTACAATATTGGCTCTGCTTCTAACTTGAGCCAAAATTGTAAAATGGTCTTATGAATTAGCGATTTCGATCCAATTCACATTCCAAGTAATATTCGGCATCCTAATTACGATGCCGATTGCCAAATTGCATTATCTCTTATAGTTTCCGGGATATGGACTATCGACTTCTTACAATATTGGCTCTGCTTCTAACTTGGGCCAAAATTGTAAAACGATCTTATGAATTAGCGATTTCGTTCCAATTCACATTCCAAGTAATATTCGGCATGCTAATTACGTTGCCGATTGCCAAATGGCATTATCTCTTATAGTTTCCGAGATATGGACTATCGACATCTTACAATATTGGCTCTGCTTCTAACTTGAGCCAAAATTGTAAAATGGTCTTATGAATTAGCGATTTCGCTCCAATTCACATTCCAAGTAATATTCGGAATGCTTATTACGTTTCCTATTGCCAAATTTCAATATCTCTTATAGTTTCCGAGATATGGACTATCGAAATTTTACACCTTAGACTGTTTCTAACTTGGCCAAAATTGTAAAAGGTCTTATGAATTAGCGATTTCGTTCCAATTCACATTCCAAGTAATATTCGGCATGCTAATTACGTTGCCGATTGCCAAATTGCATTATCTCTTATAGTTTCCGAGATATGGACAATCCACTTCTTACAATATTGGCTCTGCTTCTAACTTGAGCCAAAATTGTAAAATGGTCTAATGAATTAGCGATTTCGTTCCAATTCACTTTCCAAGTAATATTAGGCATGCTAATTGCGTTGACGATTGCCAAATTGCATTATCTCTTATGGTTTCCGAGATATGGACTATCGACATCTTACTATATTGGCTCTGCTTCTAACTTGGGCCAAAATTGTAAAATGGTCTAATGAATTAGCGATTTCGTTCCAATTAACTTTCCAAGTAATATTAGGCATGCCAATTGCGTTGACGATTGCCAAATTGCATTATCTCTTATGGTTTCCGAGATATGGACTATCGACATCTTACAATATTGGCTCTGCTTCTAACTTGAGCCAAAATTGTAAAATGGTCTAATGAATTAGCGATTTCGTTCCAATTCACTTTCCAAGTAATATTAGGCATGCTAATTGCATTGACGATTGCCAAATTGCATTATCTCTTATGGTTTCCGAGATATGGACTATCGACATCTTACAACATTGGCTCTGCTTCTAACTTGGGCCAAAATCGTAAAATGGTCTTATAAATTAGCGAATTCGTTCCAATTCAGATTCCAAGTAATATTCGGCTTGCTAATTACGTCGCCGCTTGCAAATTGCATTATCTTTTATAGTTTCCGAGATATGAACTATCGACATCTTACAATATTGGCTCTGCTTCTAACTTGGGCCAAAACTGTAAAATGGTCTTATGAATTAGCGATTTCGTTTCAATTTACATTCCAAGTAATATTCGGTATGCTAATTACGTTGCCGATTGCCAAATTGCATTATCTCTTATGGTTTCCGAGATATGGACTATCGACATCTTACAATATTGGCTCTGCTTCTAACTTGAGCCAAAATTGTAAAATGGTCTAATGAATTAGCGATTTCGTTCCAATTCACTTTCCAAGTAATATTAGGCATGCTAATTGCATTGACGATTGCCAAATTGCATTATCTCTTATGGTTTCCGAGATATGGACTATCGACATCTTACAATATTGGCTCTGCTTCTAACTTGGGCCAAAACCGTAAAATGGTCTTATGAATTAGCGATTTGGTTCCAATTCAGATTCCAAGTAATATTCGGCATGCTAATTACGTTGCCGATTGCTAAATTGCATTATCTCTTATAGTTTCCGAGATATGAACCATCGACATCTTACAATATTGGCTCTGCTTCTAACTTGGGCCAACATTGCAAAATGGACTTTTAAATTAGCGATTTCGTTCCAATTCACATTCCAAGTAATATTCGGCATACTAATTACGTTGCCGATTGCCGAATTGCATTATGTCTTATAGTTTCCTAGATATGGGCTATCGAAATTTTACACTTTAGGCTCTGTTTCTAACTTGGGCCAAATTGTAAAATGGTATTATGAATTAGCGATTTCGTTCCAATTCACATTCCAAGTAATATTCGGAAATGCCGTTAATTACGTTGCCGACTGCCAAATTGCATTATCTCTTATAGTTGCCGAGATATGGACTGTCGACATCTTACCATATTGGTTCTGCTTCTAACTTGGGCCAAAATTGTAAAATGGTCTTATGAATTAGCGATTTCGTTCCAATTCACATTCCAAGCAATATTCGGCATGCTAATTATGTTGCCGATTACCAAACTGCATTATCTATTATAGTTTCCGAGATACGGACTATCGACATCTTACAATATTGCCTCGGCTTCTAACTTAGGCCAAAAATTGTAAACTGGTCTTATGAATTAGCGATTTCGTTCGAATTCACATTCCAAGTAATATTCGGCATGGTAATTACGTTGCCGTTTGCCAAATTGCATTATCTCTTATAGTTTCCGAGATATGGACTATCGACATCTTACAATATTGGCACTGCTTCTAACTTGGGCCAAAATTGTAAAATGGTCTCGTGAATTAGCGATTTCGTTCCAATTTACATTCCAAGTAATATTCGGCATGCCAATTACGTTGCCGATTGCCAAATTGCATTATCTATTATAGTTTCCGAGATATGGACTATCGACATCTTACAATATTGGCTCTGCTTCTAACTTGGGCCAAAACTGTAAAATGGTCTTATGAATTAGCGATTTCGTTTCAATTTACATTCCAAGTAATATTCGGTATGCTAATTACGTTGCCGATTGCCAAATTGCATTATCTATTATAGTTTCCGAGATATGGGCAATACAAATTTTACACCTTAGACACTGTTTCTAATTAGGGCCAAAATCGTATAATGGTCTTATGAATTAGCGATTTCGTTCCAATTCACATTCCAAATAATATTCGGCATGCTATTCACATTGCCGATTGCCAAATTGCATTACCTATTATAGTTTCCGAGATATGGACTATCGACATCTTACAATATTGGTTCTGCTTCTAGCTTGGGCCCAAATTGTAAAATGGTCTTATGAATTAGCGATTTCGTTCCAATTCACTTTCCAAGTAATATTCGACATGCTAATTACGTTGCCGATATTCAAATTGCATTATCTCTTATGGTTTCCGAGATATGGACTATGGAAATTTTACACCTTAGACTCTGTTTCTAATTTGGGCCAAAATGGTAAAATGGTCTTATAAATTAGCGATTTCGTTCCAATTCACATTTCAAGTAATATTCGGCATGGTAATTACGTTGCCGATTGCCAAATTACATTATCTCTTATAGTTTACGAGATATGGACTATCGAAATTTTACACCTTAGACTGTTTCTAACTTGGCCAAAATTGTAAAATGGTCTTATGAATTAGCGATTTCGTTCCAATTCACATTCCAAATAATATTCGGCATGCTAATTACGTTGCCGATTGCCAAATTACATTATCTCTTATAGTTTAGGAGATATGGTCTATCGAAATTTTACACCTTAGACTGTTTCTAACTTGGCCAAAATTGTAAAATGGTCTTATGAATTAGCGATTTCGTTCCAATTCACATTCCAAATAATATTCGGCATGCTAACTACGTTGCCGATTGCCAAATTGCATTATCTTTTATAGCTTCCGAGATATGGACTATCGAAATCTTACAATATTGGCTCTGCTTCTAACTTGGGCCAAAATTGTAAAATTGTCTTATGAATTAGCGATTTCGTTCCAATTCAAATTCCAAGTAATATTCGGCATGCTAATTACGTTGCCGATTGCCAAATTGCATTATCTCTTATAGTTTCCGAGATATGGACAATCCACTTCTTACAATATTGGCTCTGCTTCTAACTTGAGCCAAAATTGTAAAATAGCCTTATGAATTAGCGATTTCGATCCAATTCACATTCCAAGTAATATTCAGCATGCTAATTACGATGCCGATGGCCAAATTGCATTATCTCTTATAGTTTCCGAGATATGGACTATCGACATCTTACAATATTGGCTCTGCTTCTAACTTGGGCCAAAATTGTAAAACGATCTTATGAATTAGCGATTTCGTTCCAATTCACATTCCAAGTAATATTCGGCATGCTAATTACGTTGCCGATTGCCAAATTGCATTATCTCTTATAGTTTCCGAGATATGGACTATCGACATCTTACAATATTGGCTCTGCTTCTAGCTTGGGCCAAAATTGTAAAATGGTCTAATGAATTAGCGATTTCGTTCCAATTCACTTTCCAAGTAATATTAGGCATGCTAATTGCGTTGACGATTGCCAAATTGCATTATCTCTTATGGTTTCCGAGATATGGACTATCGACATCTTACTATATTGGCTCTGCTTCTAACTTGGGCCAAAATTGTAAAATGGTCTAATGAATTAGCGATTTCGTTCCAATTCACTTTCCAAGTAATATTAGGCATGCTAATTGCGTTGACGATTGCCAAATTGCATTATCTCTTATGGTTTCCGAGATATGGACTATCGACATCTTACAATATTTGCTCTGCTTCTAACTTGAGCCAAAATTGTAAAATGGCCTTTTAAATTAGCGATTTCGTTCCAATTCACATTCCAAGTAATATTCGGCATACTAATTACGTTGCCGATTGCCGAATTGCATTATGTCTTATAGTTTCCTAGATATGGGCTATCGAAATTTTTCACCTTAGACTCTGATTCTAATTTGGGCCAAAATTGTAAAACGGTCTTATGAATTAGCGATTTCGTTCCAATTCACATTCCAAGTAATATTCGGCATGCTAATTACATTGCCGATCGCCAAATTTCATTATCTCTTATAGTTCCCGAGATATGGGCTATCGAAATTTTACACTTTAGGCTCTGTTTCTAACTTGGGCCAAATTGTAAAATGGTATTATGAATTAGCGATTTCGTTCCAATTCACATTCCAAGTAATATTCGGCATGCTAATTACGTTGCCGACTGCCAAATTGCATTATCTCTTATAGTTGCCGAGATATGGACTGTCGACATCTTACCATATTGGTTCTGCTTCTAACTTGGGCCAAAATTGTAAAATGGTCAATTTACATTCCAAGCAATATTCGGCATGCTAATTATGTTGCCGATTGCCAAATTGCATTATCTATTATAGTTTCCGAGATATGGACTATCGACATCTTACAATATTGGTTCTGCTTCTAGCTTGGGCCCAAATTGTAAAATGGTCTTATGAATTAGCGATTTCGTTCCAATTCACTTTCCAAGTAATATTCGGCATGCTAATTAAGTTGCCGATATTCAAATTGCATTATCTCTTATGGTTTCCGAGATATGGACTATGGAAATTTTACACCTTAGACTCTGTTTCTAATTTGGGCCAAAATTGTAAAATGGTCTTATGAATTAGCGATTTCGTTCCAATTCACATTTCAAGTAATATTCGGCATGCTTATTACGTTGCCGATTGCCAAATTGCATTATCTCTTATAGTTTCCGAGATATGGACAATCCACTTCTTACAATATTGGCTCTGCTTCTAACTTGAGCCAAAATTGTAAAATGGTCTTATGAATTAGCGATTTCGATCCAATTCACATTCCAAGTAATATTCGGCATCCTAATTACGATGCCGATTGCCAAATTGCATTATCTCTTATAGTTTCCGGGATATGGACTATCGACTTCTTACAATATTGGCTCTGCTTCTAACTTGGGCCAAAATTGTAAAACGATCTTATGAATTAGCGATTTCGTTCCAATTCACATTCCAAGTAATATTCGGCATGCTAATTACGTTGCCGATTGCCAAATGGCATTATCTCTTATAGTTTCCGAGATATGGACTATCGACATCTTACAATATTGGCTCTGCTTCTAACTTGAGCCAAAATTGTAAAATGGTCTTATGAATTAGCGATTTCGCTCCAATTCACATTCCAAGTAATATTCGGAATGCTTATTACGTTTCCTATTGCCAAATTTCAATATCTCTTATAGTTTCCGAGATATGGACTATCGAAATTTTACACCTTAGACTGTTTCTAACTTGGCCAAAATTGTAAAAGGTCTTATGAATTAGCGATTTCGTTCCAATTCACATTCCAAGTAATATTCGGCATGCTAATTACGTTGCCGATTGCCAAATTGCATTATCTCTTATAGTTTCCGAGATATGGACAATCCACTTCTTACAATATTGGCTCTGCTTCTAACTTGAGCCAAAATTGTAAAATGGTCTAATGAATTAGCGATTTCGTTCCAATTCACTTTCCAAGTAATATTAGGCATGCTAATTGCGTTGACGATTGCCAAATTGCATTATCTCTTATGGTTTCCGAGATATGGACTATCGACATCTTACTATATTGGCTCTGCTTCTAACTTGGGCCAAAATTGTAAAATGGTCTAATGAATTAGCGATTTCGTTCCAATTAACTTTCCAAGTAATATTAGGCATGCCAATTGCGTTGACGATTGCCAAATTGCATTATCTCTTATGGTTTCCGAGATATGGACTATCGACATCTTACAATATTGGCTCTGCTTCTAACTTGAGCCAAAATTGTAAAATGGTCTAATGAATTAGCGATTTCGTTCCAATTCACTTTCCAAGTAATATTAGGCATGCTAATTGCATTGACGATTGCCAAATTGCATTATCTCTTATGGTTTCCGAGATATGGACTATCGACATCTTACAATATTGGCTCTGCTTCTAACTTGGGCCAAAACCGTAAAATGGTCTTATGAATTAGCGATTTGGTTCCAATTCAGATTCCAAGTAATATTCGGCATGCTAATTACGTTGCCGATTGCTAAATTGCATTATCTCTTATAGTTTCCGAGATATGAACCATCGACATCTTACAATATTGGCTCTGCTTCTAACTTGGGCCAACATTGCAAAATGGACTTTTAAATTAGCGATTTCGTTCCAATTCACATTCCAAGTAATATTCGGCATACTAATTACGTTGCCGATTGCCGAATTGCATTATGTCTTATAGTTTCCTAGATATGGGCTATCGAAATTTTACACTTTAGGCTCTGTTTCTAACTTGGGCCAAATTGTAAAATGGTATTATGAATTAGCGATTTCGTTCCAATTCACATTCCAAGTAATATTCGGAAATGCCGTTAATTACGTTGCCGACTGCCAAATTGCATTATCTCTTATAGTTGCCGAGATATGGACTGTCGACATCTTACCATATTGGTTCTGCTTCTAACTTGGGCCAAAATTGTAAAATGGTCAATTCACATTCCAAGCAATATTCGGCATGCTAATTATGTTGCCGATTACCAAACTGCATTATCTATTATAGTTTCCGAGATACGGACTATCGACATCTTACAATATTGCCTCGGCTTCTAACTTAGGCCAAAAATTGTAAACTGGTCTTATGAATTAGCGATTTCGTTCGAATTCACATTCCAAGTAATATTCGGCATGGTAATTACGTTGCCGTTTGCCAAATTGCATTATCTCTTATAGTTTCCGAGATATGGACTATCGACATCTTACAATATTGGCACTGCTTCTAACTTGGGCCAAAATTGTAAAATGGTCTCGTGAATTAGCGATTTCGTTCCAATTTACATTCCAAGTAATATTCGGCATGCCAATTACGTTGCCGATTGCCAAATTGCATTATCTATTATAGTTTCCGAGATATGGACTATCGACATCTTACAATATTGGCTCTGCTTCTAACTTGTGCCAAAATCGTAAAATGGTCTTATGAATTAGCGATTTCGTTCCAATTCAGAATCCAAGTAATATTCGGCATGCTAATTACGTTGCCGATGGCCAAATTGCATTATCTATTATAATATCCGAGATACGGACTATCGACATCTTACAATATTGGCTCGGCTTCTAACATATGCCAAAATTGTAAACTGGTCTTATGAATTAGCGATTTCGTTCGAATTCACATTCCGAGTAATATTCGGCATGCTAATTACGTTGCCGATTGCCAAATTGCATTATCTCTTATAGTTTCCGAGATATGGACTATCGACATCTTACAATATTGGCTCTGCTTCTACTTGGGCCAAAATTATAAAATGGTCTTATGAATTAGCGATTTCGTTCCAATTCACATTCCAAGTAATATTGGGCATGCTAATTACGTTGCCGATTGCCAAATTGCATTATCTCATAGTTTCCGAGATATGGACTATCGACATCTTACAATATTGGCTCTGCTTCTAACTTGGGCCAAAATTGTAAAATGGTCTTATGAATTAGCGATTTCGTTCCAATTCACATTCCAAGTAATATTGTGCATGCTAATTACGTTGCCGATTGCCAAATTGCATTATCTCATAGTTTCCGAGATATGGACTATCGACATCTTACAATATTGGCTCTGCTTCTAACTTGGGCCAAAATTGTAAAATGGTCTTATGAATTAGCGATTTCGTTCCAATTCACATTCCAAGTAATATTCGGTATGCTAATTACGTTGCCGATTGCCAAATTGCATTATCTCTTATAATTTCCGAGATATGGGCTATCGACATCTTACAATATTGGCTCTGCTTCTAACTTGGGCCAAAATCGTAAAATGGTCTTATGAATTAGCGATTTCGTTCCAATTCAGATTCCAAGTAATATTCGGCATGCTAATTACGTTGCCGCTTGCAAATTGCATTATCTTTTATAGTTTCCGAGATATGAACTAACGACATCTTACAATATTGGCTCTGCTTCTAACTTGGGCCAAAACTGTAAAATGGTCTTATGAATTAGCGATTTCGTTCCAATTTACATTCCAAGTAATATTCGGCATGCTAATTACGTTGCCGATTGCCAAATTGCATTATCTATTATAGTTTCCGAGATATGGGCAATACAAATTTTACACCTTAGACACTGTTTCTAATTAGGGCCAAAATCGTATAATGGCCTTATGAATTAGCTATTTCGTTCCAATTCACATTCCAAGTAATATTCGGCATGCTAATTACGTTGCCGATTGCCAAATTGCATTAACTCTTATAGTTTCCTAGATATGGACTATCGACATCTTACAATATTGGCTCTGCTTATAACTTGAGCCAAAATTGTAAAATGGTCTTATGAATTAGCGATTTCGTTCCAATTCACATTCCAAATAATATTCGGCATGCTATTCACATTGCCGATTGCCAAATTGCATTATCTCTTATAGTTTCCGAGATATGGACTATAGACATCTTACAATATTGGCTCTGCTTCAAACTTGGGCCAAAATTGTAAAATGGTCTTATGAATTAGCGATTTCGTTCCAATTCACATTCCAAGTAATCTTCAGCATGTTAATTGCATTGCCGATTGCCAAATTGCAATATCTCTTATAGTTTCCGAGATATGGGCAACCGAAATTTTACACCGTAGGCTCTGTTTCTAATTTGGGCCAAAATTGTAAAATAGTCTTATGAATTAGCGATTTCGTTCCAATTCACATTTCAAGTAATATTCGGCATGCTAATTACGTTGCCGATTACCAAATTGCATTACCTATAATAGTTTCCGAGATATGGACTATCGACATCTTACAATATTGGCTCTGCTTTTAGCTTGGGCCAAAATTGTAAAATGGTCTTATGAATTACCGATTTCGTTCCAATTCACATTCCAAGTAATATTGGGCATGCTAATTACGTTGCCGATTGCCAAATTGCATTATCTCATAGTTTCCGAGATATGGACTATCGACATCTTACAATATTGGCTCTGCTTCTAACTTGGGCCAAAATTGTAAAATGGTCTTATGAATTAGCGATTTCGTTCCAATTCACATTCCAAGTAATATTCGGCATGCTAATTACGTTGCGGATTGCCAAATTGCATTATCTCTTATAATTTTCGAGATATGGACTATCGACATCTTACAACATTGGCTCTGCTTCTAACTTGGGCCAAAATCGTAAAATGGTCTTATGAATTAGCGATTTCGTTCCAATTCAGATTCCAAGCAATATTCGGCATGCTAATTACGTTGCCGCTTGCAAATTGCATTATCTTTTATAGTTTCCGAGATATGAACTAACGACATCTTACAATATTGGCTCTGCTTCTAACTTGGGCCAAAACTGTAAAATGGTCTTATGAATTAGCGATTTCGTTTCAATTTACATTCCAAGTAATATTCGGTATGCTAATTACGTTGCCGATTGCCAAATTGCATTATCTATTATAGTTTCCGAGATATGGGCAATACAAATTTTACACCTTAGACACTGTTTCTAATTAGGGCCAAAATCGTATAATGGTCTTATGAATTAGCGATTTCGTTCCAATTCACATTCCAAATAATATTCGGCATGCTATTCACATTGCCGATTGCCAAATTGCATTACCTATTATAGTTTCCGAGATATGGACTATCGACATCTTACAATATTGGTTCTGCTTCTAGCTTGGGCCCAAATTGTAAAATGGTCTTATGAATTAGCGATTTCGTTCCAATTCACTTTCCAAGTAATATTCGACATGCTAATTACGTTGCCGATATTCAAATTTCATTATCTCTTATGGTTTCCGAGATATGGACTATGGAAATTTTACACCTTAGACTCTGTTTCTAATTTGGGCCAAAATGGTAAAATGGTCTTATAAATTAGCGATTTCGTTCCAATTCACATTTCAAGTAATATTCGGCATGCTAATTACGTTGCCGATTGCCAAATTACATTATCTCTTATAGTTTACGAGATATGGACTATCGAAATTTTACACCTTAGACTGTTTCTAACTTGGCCAAAATTGTAAAATGGTCTTATGAATTAGCGATTTCGTTCCAATTCACATTCCAAATAATATTCGGCATGCTAATTACGTTGCCGATTGCCAAATTACATTATCTCTTATAGTTTAGGAGATATGGTCTATCGAAATTTTACACCTTAGACTGTTTCTAACTTGGCCAAAATTGTAAAATGGTCTTATGAATTAGCGATTTCGTTCCAATTCACATTCCAAATAATATTCGGCATGCTAACTACGTTGCCGATTACCAAATTGCATTATCTTTTATAGCTTCCGAGATATGGACTATCGAAATCTTACAATATTGGCTCTGCTTCTAAATTGGGCCAAAATTGTAAAATTGTCTTATGAATTAGCGATTTCGTTCCAATTCAAATTCCAAGTAATATTCGGCATGCTAATTACGTTGCCGATTGCCAAATTGCATTATCTCTTATAGTTTCCGAGATATGGACAATCCACTTCTTACAATATTGGCTCTGCTTCTAACTTGAGCCAAAATTGTAAAATAGTCTTATGAATTAGCGATTTCGATCCAATTCACATTCCAAGTAATATTCAGCATGCTAATTACGATGCCGATGGCCAAATTGCATTATCTCTTATAGTTTCCGAGATATGGACTATCGACATCTTACAATATTGGCTCTGCTTCTAACTTGGGCCAAAATTGTAAAACGATCTTATGAATTAGCGATTTCGTTCCAATTCACATTCCAAGTAATATTCGGCATGCTAATTACGTTGCCGATTGCCAAATTGCATTATCTCTTATAGTTTCCGAGATATGGACTATCGACATCTTACAATATTGGCTCTGCTTCTAGGTTGGGCCAGAATTGTAAAATGGTCTAATGAATTAGCGATTTCGTTCCAATTCACTTTCCAAGTAATATTAGGCATGCTAATTGCGTTGACGATTGCCAAATTGCATTATCTCTTATGGTTTCCGAGATATGGACTATCGACATCTTACTATATTGGCTCTGCTTCTAACTTGGGCCAAAATTGTAAAATGGTCTAATGAATTAGCGATTTCGTTCCAATTCACTTTCCAAGTAATATTAGGCATGCTAATTGCGTTGACGATTGCCAAATTGCATTATCTCTTATGGTTTCCGAGATATGGACTATCGACATCTTACTATATTGGCTCTGCTTCTAACTTGGGCCAAAATTGTAAAATGGCCTTTTAAATTAGCGATTTCGTTCCAATTCACATTCCAAGTAATATTCGGCATACTAATTACGTTGCCGATTGCCGAATTGCATTATGTCTTATAGTTTCCTAGATATGGGCTATCGAAATTTTTCACCTTAGACTCTGATTCTAATTTGGGCCAAAATTGTAAAACGGTCTTATGAATTAGCGATTTCGTTCCAATTCACATTCCAAGTAATATTCGGCATGCTAATTACATTGCCGATCGCCAAATTTCATTATCTCTTATAGTTCCCGAGATATGGGCTATCGAAATTTTACACTTTAGGCTCTGTTTCTAACTTGAGCCAAATTGTAAAATGGTATTATGAATTAGCGATTTCGTTCCAATTCACATTCCAAGTAATATTCGGCATGCTAATTACGTTGCCGACTGCCAAATTGCATTATCTCTTATAGTTGCCGAGATATGGACTGTCGACATCTTACCATATTGGTTCTGCTTCTAACTTGGGCCAAAATTGTAAAATGGTCAATTTACATTCCAAGCAATATTCGGCATGCTAATTATGTTGCCGATTGCCAAATTGCATTATCTATTATAGTTTCCGAGATATGGACTATCGACATCTTACAATATTGGTTCTGCTTCTAGCTTGGGCCCAAATTGTAAAATGGTCTTATGAATTAGCGATTTCGTTCCAATTCACTTTCCAAGTAATATTCGGCATGCTAATTAAGTTGCCGATATTCAAATTGCATTATCTCTTATGGTTTCCGAGATATGGACTATGGAAATTTTACACCTTAGACTCTGTTTCTAATTTGGGCCAAAATTGTAAAATGGTCTTATGAATTAGCGATTTCGTTCCAATTCACATTTCAAGTAATATTCGGCATGCTTATTACGTTGCCGATTGCCAAATTGCATTATCTCTTATAGTTTCCGAGATATGGACAATCCACTTCTTACAATATTGGCTCTGCTTCTAACTTGAGCCAAAATTGTAAAATGGTCTTATGAATTAGCGATTTCGATCCAATTCACATTCCAAGTAATATTCGGCATCCTAATTACGATGCCGATTGCCAAATTGCATTATCTCTTATAGTTTCCGGGATATGGACTATCGACATCTTACAATATTGGCTCTGCTTCTAACTTGAGCCAAAATTGTAAAATGGTCTTATGAATTAGCGATTTCGCTCCAATTCACATTCCAAGTAATATTCGGAATGCTTATTACGTTTCCTATTGCCAAATTTCAATATCTCTTATAGTTTCCGAGATATGGACTATCGAAATTTTACACCTTAGACTGTTTCTAACTTGGCCAAAATTGTAAAAGGTCTTATGAATTAGCGATTTCGTTCCAATTCACATTCCAAGTAATATTCGGCATGCTAATTACGTTGCCGATTGCCAAATTGCATTATCTCTTATAGTATCCGAGATATGGACAATCCACTTCTTACAATATTGGCTTTGCTTCTAACTTGAGCCAAAATTGTAAAATGGTCTAATGAATTAGCGATTTCGTTCCAATTCACTTTCCAAGTAATATTAGGCATGCTAATTGCGTTGACGATTGCCAAATTGCATTATCTCTTATGGTTTCCGAGATATGGACTATCGACATCTTACTATATTGGCTCTGCTTCTAACTTGGGCCAACATTGTAAAATGGTCTAATGAATTAGCGATTTCGTTCCAATTAACTTTCCAAGTAATATTAGGCATGCCAATTGCGTTGACGATTGCCAAATTGCATTGTCTCTTATGGTTTCCGAGATATGGACTATCGACATCTTACAATATTGGCTCTGCTTCTAACTTGAGCCAAAATTGTAAAATGGTCTAATGAATTAGCGATTTCGTTCCAATTCACTTTCCAAGTAATATTAGGCATGCTAATTGCATTGACGATTGCCAAATTGCATTATCTCTTATGGTTTCCGAGATATGGACTATCGACATCTTACAATATTGGCTCTGCTTCTAACTTGGGCCAAAACCGTAAAATGGTCTTATGAATTAGCGATTTGGTTCCAATTCAGATTCCAAGTAATATTCGGCATGCTAATTACGTTGCCGATTGCTAAATTGCATTATCTCTTATAGTTTCCGAGATATGAACCATCGACATCTTACAATATTGGCTCTGCATTGCAACTTGGGCCAACATTGCAAAATGGACTTTTAAATTAGCGATTTCGTTCCAATTCACATTCCAAGTAATATTCGGCATACTAATTACGTTGCCGATTGCCGAATTGCATTATGTCTTATAGTTTCCTAGATATGGGCTATCGAAATTTTACACTTTAGGCTCTGTTTCTAACTTGGGCCAAATTGTAAAATGGTATTATGAATTAGCGATTTCGTTCCAATTCACATTCCAAATAATATTCGGAAATGCTAATTACGTTGCCGACTGCCAAATTGCATTATCCCTTATAGTTGCCGAGATATGGACTGTCGACATCTTACCATATTGGTTCTGCTTCTAACTTGGGCCAAAATTGTAAAATGGTCTTATGAGTTAGCGATTTCGTTCCAATTCACATTCCAAGCAATATTCGGCATGCTAATTATGTTGCCGATTACCAAACTGCATTATCTATTATAGTTTCCGAGATACGGACTATCGACA
This sequence comes from Rhynchophorus ferrugineus, assembly GCF_030347505.1. Classification (NCBI taxonomy): domain Eukaryota; kingdom Metazoa; phylum Arthropoda; class Insecta; order Coleoptera; family Curculionidae; genus Rhynchophorus; species Rhynchophorus ferrugineus. The sequence continues at coordinate 39,203,527 of NW_027472583.1, forward strand.
TCTTACAATATTGCCTCGGCTTCTAACTTAGGCCAAAAATTGTAAACTGGTCTTATGAATTAGCGATTTCGTTCGAATTCACATTCCAAGTAATATTCGGCATGGTAATTACGTTGCCGTTTGCCAAATTGCATTATCTCTTATAGTTTCCGAGATATGGACTATCGACATCTTACAATATTGGCACTGCTTCTAACTTGGGCCAAAATTGTAAAATGGTCTCGTGAATTAGCGATTTCGTTCCAATTTACATTCCAAGTAATATTCGGCATGCCAATTACGTTGCCGATTGCCAAATTGCATTATCTATTATAGTTTCCGAGATATGGACTATCGACATCTTACAATATTGGCTCTGCTTCTAACTTGTGCCAAAATCGTAAAATGGTCTTATGAATTAGCGATTTCGTTCCAATTCAGAATCCAAGTAATATTCGGCATGCTAATTACGTTGCCGATGGCCAAATTGCATTATCTATTATAATATCCGAGATACGGACTATCGACATCTTACAATATTGGCTCGGCTTCTAACATATGCCAAAATTGTAAACTGGTCTTATGAATTAGCGATTTCGTTCGAATTCACATTCCGAGTAATATTCGGCATGCTAATTACGTTGCCGATTGCCAAATTGCATTATCTCTTATAGTTTCCGAGATATGGACTATCGACATCTTACAATATTGGCTCTGCTTCTACTTGGGCCAAAATTATAAAATGGTCTTATGAATTAGCGATTTCGTTCCAATTCACATTCCAAGTAATATTGGGCATGCTAATTACGTTGCCGATTGCCAAATTGCATTATCTCTTATAATTTCCGAGATATGGACTATCGACATCTTACAATATTGGCTCTGCTTCTAACTTGGGCCAAAACTGTAAAATGGTCTTATGAATTAGCGATTTCGTTCCAATTTACATTCCAAGTAATATTCGGCATGCTAATTATGTTGCCGATTGCCAAATTGCATTATCTATTATAGTTTCCGAGATATGGACTATCGACATCTTACAATATTGGCTCTGCTTCTAACTTGGGCCAAAACTGTAAAATGGTCTTATGAATTAGCGATTTCGTTCCAATTTACATTCCAAGTAATATTCGGCATGCTAATTATGTTGCCGATTGCCAAATTGCATTATCTATTATAGTTTCCGAGATATGGGCAATACAAATTTTACACCTTAGACACTGTTTCTAATTAGGGCCAAAATCGTATAATGGTCTTATGAATTAGCGATTTCGTTCCAATTCACATTCCAAGTAATATTCGGCATGCTAATTACGTTGCCGATTGCCAAATTGCATTAACTCTTATAGTTTCCGAGATATGGACTATCGACATCTTACAATATTGGCTCTGCTTATAACTTGAGCCAAAATTGTAAAATGGTCTTATGAATTAGCGATTTCGTTCCAATTCACATTCCAAATAATATTCGGCATGCTATTCACATTGCCGATTGCCAAATTGCATTATCTCTTATAGTTTCCGAGATATGGACTATAGACATCTTACAATATTGGCTCTGCTTCAAACTTGGGCCAAAATTGTAAAATGGTCTTATGAATTAGCGATTTCGTTCCAATTCACATTCCAAGTAATCTTCAGCATGTTAATTGCATTGCCGATTGCCAAATTGCAATATCTCTTATAGTTTCCGAGATATGGGCAACCGAAATTTTACACCTTAGGCTCTGTTTCTAATTTAGGCCAAAATTGTAAAATAGCCTTATGAATTAGCGATTTCGTTCCAATTCACACTTCAAGTAATGTTCGGCATGCTAATTACGTTGCCGATTGCCAAATTGCATTATCTATTATAGTTTCCGAGATATGGACTATCGACATCTTACAATATTGGTTCTGCTTCTAGCTTGGGCCCAAATTGTTAAATGGTCTTATGAATTAGCGATTTCGTTCCAATTCACTTTCCAAGTAATATTCGGCATGCTAATTACGTTGCCGATATTCAAATTGCATTATCTCTTATGGTTTCCGAGATATGGACTATGGAAATTTTACACCTTAGACTCTGTTTCTAATTTGGGCCAAAATTGTAAAATGGTCTTATGAATTAGCGATTTCGTTCCAATTCACATTTCAAGTAATATTCGGCATGCTAATTACGTTGCCGATTGCCAAATTGCATTATCTCTTATAGTTTCCGAGATATGGACCCTCGAAATTTTACACCTTAGACTCTGTTTCTAACTTGTCCAAAATTGTAAAACGGTCTTATGAATTAGTGATTTCGTTCCAATTCACATTCCAAGTAATATTCGGCATGCTAATTACGCTGCCGATTGCCAAATTACATTATCTCTTATAGTTTACGAGATATGGACTATCGAAATTTTACACCTTAGACTGTTTCTAACTTGGCCAAAATTGTAAAATGGTCTTATGAATTAGCGATTTCGTTCCAATTCACATTCCAAATAATATTCGGCATGCTAATTACGTTGCCGATTGCCAAATTGCATTATCTTTTATAGCTTCCGAGATATGGACTATCGACATCTTACAACATTGGCTCTGCTTCTAACTTGGGCCAAAATCGTAAAATGGTCTTATAAATTAGCGAATTCGTTCCAATTCAGATTCCAAGTAATATTCGGCTTGCTAATTACGTCGCCGCTTGCAAATTGCATTATCTTTTATAGTTTCCGAGATATGAACTATCGACATCTTACAATATTGGCTCTGCTTCTAACTTGGGCCAAAACTGTAAAATGGTCTTATGAATTAGCGATTTCGTTTCAATTTACATTCCAAGTAATATTCGGTATGCTAATTACGTTGCCGATTGCCAAATTGCATTATCTATTATAGTTTCCGAGATATGGGCAATACAAATTTTACACCTTAGACACTGTTTCTAATTAGGGCCAAAATCGTATAATGGTCTTATGAATTAGCGATTTCGTTCCAATTCACATTCCAAATAATATTCGGCATGCTATTCACATTGCCGATTGCCAAATTGCATTACCTATTATAGTTTCCGAGATATGGACTATCGACATCTTACAATATTGGTTCTGCTTCTAGCTTGGGCCCAAATTGTAAAATGGTCTTATGAATTAGCGATTTCGTTCCAATTCACTTTCCAAGTAATATTCGACATGCTAATTACGTTGCCGATATTCAAATTGCATTATCTCTTATGGTTTCCGAGATATGGACTATGGAAATTTTACACCTTAGACTCTGTTTCTAATTTGGGCCAAAATGGTAAAATGGTCTTATAAATTAGCGATTTCGTTCCAATTCACATTTCAAGTAATATTCGGCATGGTAATTACGTTGCCGATTGCCAAATTACATTATCTCTTATAGTTTACGAGATATGGACTATCGAAATTTTACACCTTAGACTGTTTCTAACTTGGCCAAAATTGTAAAATGGTCTTATGAATTAGCGATTTCGTTCCAATTCACATTCCAAATAATATTCGGCATGCTAATTACGTTGCCGATTGCCAAATTACATTATCTCTTATAGTTTAGGAGATATGGTCTATCGAAATTTTACACCTTAGACTGTTTCTAACTTGGCCAACATTGTAAAATGGTCTTATGAATTAGCGATTTCGTTCCAATTCACATTCCAAATAATATTCGGCATGCTAACTACGTTGCCGATTACCAAATTGCATTATCTTTTATAGCTTCCGAGATATGGACTATCGAAATCTTACAATATTGGCTCTGCTTCTAACTTGGGCCAAAATTGTAAAATTGTCTTATGAATTAGCGATTTCGTTCCAATTCAAATTCCAAGTAATATTCGGCATGCTAATTACGTTGCCGATTGCCAAATTGCATTATCTCTTATAGTTTCCGAGATATGGACAATCCACTTCTTACAATATTGGCTCTGCTTCTAACTTGAGCCAAAATTGTAAAATAGTCTTATGAATTAGCGATTTCGATCCAATTCACATTCCAAGTAATATTCAGCATGCTAATTACGATGCCGATGGCCAAATTGCATTATCTCTTATAGTTTCCGAGATATGGACTATCGACATCTTACAATATTGGCTCTGCTTCTAACTTGGGCCAAAATTGTAAAACGATCTTATGAATTAGCGATTTCGTTCCAATTCACATTCCAAGTAATATTCGGCATGCTAATTACGTTGCCGATTGCCAAATTGCATTATCTCTTATAGTTTCCGAGATATGGACTATCGACATCTTACAATATTGGCTCTGCTTCTAGCTTGGGCCAAAATTGTAAAATGGTCTAATGAATTAGCGATTTCGTTCCAATTCACTTTCCAAGTAATATTAGGCATGCTAATTGCGTTGACGATTGCCAAATTGCATTATCTCTTATGGTTTCCGAGATATGGACTATCGACATCTTACTATATTGGCTCTGCTTCTAACTTGGGCCAAAATTGTAAAATGGTCTAATGAATTAGCGATTTCGTTCCAATTCACTTTCCAAGTAATATTAGGCATGCTAATTGCGTTGACGATTGCCAAATTGCATTATCTCTTATGGTTTCCGAGATATGGACTATCGACATCTTACAATATTTGCTCTGCTTCTAACTTGAGCCAAAATTGTAAAATGGCCTTTTAAATTAGCGATTTCGTTCCAATTCACATTCCAAGTAATATTCGGCATACTAATTACGTTGCCGATTGCCGAATTGCATTATGTCTTATAGTTTCCTAGATATGGGCTATCGAAATTTTTCACCTTAGACTCTGATTCTAATTTGGGCCAAAATTGTAAAACGGTCTTATGAATTAGCGATTTCGTTCCAATTCACATTCCAAGTAATATTCGGCATGCTAATTACATTGCCGATCGCCAAATTTCATTATCTCTTATAGTTCCCGAGATATGGGCTATCGAAATTTTACACTTTAGGCTCTGTTTCTAACTTGGGCCAAATTGTAAAATGGTATTATGAATTAGCGATTTCGTTCCAATTCACATTCCAAGTAATATTCGGCATGCTAATTACGTTGCCGACTGCCAAATTGCATTATCTCTTATAGTTGCCGAGATATGGACTGTCGACATCTTACCATATTGGTTCTGCTTCTAACTTGGGCCAAAATTGTAAAATGGTCAATTCACATTCCAAGCAATATTCGGCATGCTAATTATGTTGCCGATTGCCAAATTGCATTATCTATTATAGTTTCCGAGATATGGACTATCGACATCTTACAATATTGGTTCTGCTTCTAGCTTGGGCCCAAATTGTAAAATGGTCTTATGAATTAGCGATTTCGTTCCAATTCACTTTCCAAGTAATATTCGGCATGCTAATTAAGTTGCCGATATTCAAATTGCATTATCTCTTATGGTTTCCGAGATATGGACTATGGAAATTTTACACCTTAGACTCTGTTTCTAATTTGGGCCAAAATTGTAAAATGGTCTTATGAATTAGCGATTTCGTTCCAATTCACATTTCAAGTAATATTCGGCATGCTTATTACGTTGCCGATTGCCAAATTGCATTATCTCTTATAGTTTCCGAGATATGGACAATCCACTTCTTACAATATTGGCTCTGCTTCTAACTTGAGCCAAAATTGTAAAATGGTCTTATGAATTAGCGATTTCGATCCAATTCACATTCCAAGTAATATTCGGCATCCTAATTACGATGCCGATTGCCAAATTGCATTATCTCTTATAGTTTCCGGGATATGGACTATCGACTTCTTACAATATTGGCTCTGCTTCTAACTTGGGCCAAAATTGTAAAACGATCTTATGAATTAGCGATTTCGTTCCAATTCACATTCCAAGTAATATTCGGCATGCTAATTACGTTGCCGATTGCCAAATGGCATTATCTCTTATAGTTTCCGAGATATGGACTATCGACATCTTGCAATATTGGCTCTGCTTCTAACTTGAGCCAGAATTGTAAAATGGTCTTATGAATTAGCGATTTCGCTCCAATTCACATTCCAAGTAATATTCGGAATGCTTATTGCGTTGACGATTGCCAAATTGCATTATCTCTTATAGTTTCCGAGATATGGACAATCCACTTCTTACAATATTGGCTCTGCTTCTAACTTGAGCCAAAATTGTAAAATGGTCTAATGAATTAGCGATTTCGTTCCAATTCACTTTCCAAGTAATATTAGGCATGCTAATTGCGTTGACGATTGCCAAATTGCATTATCTCTTATGGTTTCCGAGATATGGACTATCGAAATTTTACACCTTAGATTGTTTCTAACTTGGCCAAAATTGTAAAAGGTCTTATGAATTAGCGATTTCGTTCCAATTCACATTCCAAGTAATATTCGGCATGCTAATTACGTTGCCGATTGCCAAATTGCATTATCTCTTATAGTTTCCGAGATATGGACAATCCACTTCTTACAATATTGGCTCTGCTTCTAACTTGAGCCAAAATTGTAAAATGGTCTAATGAATTAGCGATTTCGTTCCAATTCACTTTCCAAGTAATATTAGGCATGCTAATTGCGTTGACGATTGCCAAATTGCATTATCTCTTATGGTTTCCGAGATATGGACTATCGACATCTTACTATATTGGCTCTGCTTCTAACTTGGGCCAAAATTGTAAAATGGTCTAATGAATTAGCGATTTCGTTCCAATTAACTTTCCAAGTAATATTAGGCATGCCAATTGCGTTGACGATTGCCAAATTGCATTATCTCTTATGGTTTCCGAGATATGGACTATCGACATCTTACAATATTGGCTCTGCTTCTAACTTGAGCCAAAATTGTAAAATGGTCTAATGAATTAGCGATTTCGTTCCAATTCACTTTCCAAGTAATATTAGGCATGCTAATTGCATTGACGATTGCCAAATTGCATTATCTCTTATGGTTTCCGAGATATGGACTATCGACATCTTACAATATTGGCTCTGCTTCTAACTTGGGCCAAAACCGTAAAATGGTCTTATGAATTAGCGATTTGGTTCCAATTCAGATTCCAAGTAATATTCGGCATGCTAATTACGTTGCCGATTGCTAAATTGCATTATCTCTTATAGTTTCCGAGATATGAACCATCGACATCTTACAATATTGGCTCTGCTTCTAACTTGGGCCAACATTGCAAAATGGACTTTTAAATTAGCGATTTCGTTCCAATTCACATTCCAAGTAATATTCGGCATACTAATTACGTTGCCGATTGCCGAATTGCATTATGTCTTATAGTTTCCTAGATATGGGCTATCGAAATTTTACACTTTAGGCTCTGTTTCTAACTTGGGCCAAATTGTAAAATGGTATTATGAATTAGCGATTTCGTTCCAATTCACATTCCAAGTAATATTCGGAAATGCCGTTAATTACGTTGCCGACTGCCAAATTGCATTATCTCTTATAGTTGCCGAGATATGGACTGTCGACATCTTACCATATTGGTTCTGCTTCTAACTTGGGCCAAAATTGTGAAATGGTCAATTCACATTCCAAGCAATATTCGGCATGCTAATTATGTTGCCGATTACCAAACTGCATTATCTATTATAGTTTCCGAGATACGGACTATCGACATCTTACAATATTGCCTCGGCTTCTAACTTAGGCCAAAAATTGTAAACTGGTCTTATGAATTAGCGATTTCGTTCGAATTCACATTCCAAGTAATATTCGGCATGGTAATTACGTTGCCGTTTGCCAAATTGCATTATCTCTTATAGTTTCCGAGATATGGACTATCGACATCTTACAATATTGGCACTGCTTCTAACTTGGGCCAAAATTGTAAAATGGTCTCGTGAATTAGCGATTTCGTTCCAATTTACATTCCAAGTAATATTCGGCATGCCAATTACGTTGCCGATTGCCAAATTGCATTATCTATTATAGTTTCCGAGATATGGACTATCGACATCTTACAATATTGGCTCTGCTTCTAACTTGTGCCAAAATCGAAAAATGGTCTTATGAATTAGCGATTTCGTTCCAATTCAGAATCCAAGTAATATTCGGCATGCTAATTACGTTGCCGATGGCCAAATTGCATTATCTATTATAATATCCGAGATACGGACTATCGACATCTTACAATATTGGCTCGGCTTCTAACATATGCCAAAATTGTAAACTGGTCTTATGAATTAGCGATTTCGTTCGAATTCACATTCCGAGTAATATTCGGCATGCTAATTACGTTGCCGATTGCCAAATTGCATTATCTCTTATAGTTTCCGAGATATGGACTATCGACATCTTACAATATTGGCTCTGCTTCTACTTGGGCCAAAATTATAAAATGGTCTTATGAATTAGCGATTTCGTTCCAATTCACATTCCAAGTAATATTGGGCATGCTAATTACGTTGCCGATTGCCAAATTGCATTATCTCATAGTTTCCGAGATATGGACTATCGACATCTTACAATATTGGCTCTGCTTCTAACTTGGGCCAAAATTGTAAAATGGTCTTATGAATTAGCGATTTCGCTCCAATTCACATTCCAAGTAATATTCGGCATGCTAATTACGTTGCCGATTGCCAAATTGCATTATCTCTTATAATTTCCGAGATATGGACTATCGACATCTTACAATATTGGCTCTGCTTCTAACTTGGGCCAAAATCGTAAAATGGTCTTATAAATTAGCGAATTCGTTCCAATTCAGATTCCAAGTAATATTCGGCTTGCTAATTACGTCGCCGCTTGCAAATTGCATTATCTTTTATAGTTTCCGAGATATGAACTATCGACATCTTACAATATTGGCTCTGCTTCTAACTTGGGCCAAAACTGTAAAATGGTCTTATGAATTAGCGATTTCGTTCCAATTTACATTCCAAGTAATATTCGGCATGCTAATTATGTTGCCGATTGCCAAATTGCATTATCTATTATAGTTTCCGAGATATGGGCAATACAAATTTTACACCTTAGACACTGTTTCTAATTAGGGCCAAAATCGTATAATGGTCTTATGAATTAGCGATTTCGTTCCAATTCACATTCCAAGTAATATTCGGCATGCTAATTACGTTGCCGATTGCCAAATTGCATTAACTCTTATAGTTTCCGAGATATGGACTATCGACATCTTACAATATTGGCTCTGCTTATAACTTGAGCCAAAATTGTAAAATGGTCTTATGAATTAGCGATTTCGTTCCAATTCACATTCCAAATAATATTCGGAATGCTATTCACATTGCCGATTGCCAAATTGCATTATCTCTTATAGTTTCCGAGATATGGACTATAGACATCTTACAATATTGGCTCTGCTTCAAACTTGGGCCAAAATTGTAAAATGGTCTTATGAATTAGCGATTTCGTTCCAATTCACATTCCAAGTAATCTTCAGCATGTTAATTGCATTGCCGATTGCCAAATTGCAATATCTCTTATAGTTTCCGAGATATGGGCAACCGAAATTTTACACCTTAGGCTCTGTTTCTAATTTAGGCCAAAATTGTAAAATAGCCTTATGAATTAGCGATTTCGTTCCAATTCACACTTCAAGTAATGTTCGGCATGCTAATTACGTTGCCGATTGCCAAATTGCATTATCTATTATAGTTTCCGAGATATGGACTATCGACATCTTACAATATTGGTTCTGCTTCTAGCTTGGGCCCAAATTGTAAAATGGTCTTATGAATTAGCGATTTCGTTCCAATTCACTTTCCAAGTAATATTCGGCATGCTAATTACGTTGCCGATATTCAAATTGCATTATCTCTTATGGTTTCCGAGATATGGACTATGGAAATTTTACACCTTAGACTCTGTTTCTAATTTGGGCCAAAATTGTAAAATGGTCTTATGAATTAGCGATTTCGTTCCAATTCACATTTCAAGTAATATTCGGCATGCTAATTACGTTGCCGATTGCCAAATTGCATTATCTCTTATAGTTTCCGAGATATGGACCCTCGAAATTTTACACCTTAGACTCTGTTTCTAACTTGTCCAAAATTGTAAAACGGTCTTATGAATTAGTGATTTCGTTCCAATTCACATTCCAAGTAATATTCGGCATGCTAATTACGCTGCCGATTGCCAAATTACATTATCTCTTATAGTTTACGAGATATGGACTATCGAAATTTTACACCTGAAACTGTTTCTAACTTGGCCAAAATTGTAAAATGGTCTTATGAATTAGCGATTTCGTTCCAATTCACATTCCAAATAATATTCGGCATGCTAATTACGTTGCCGATTGCCAAATTGCATTATCTTTTATAGCCTCCGAGATATGGACTATCGACATCTTACAACATTGGCTCTGCTTCTAACTTGGGCCAAAATCGTAAAATGGTCTTATAAATTAGCGAATTCGTTCCAATTCAGATTCCAAGTAATATTCGGCTTGCTAATTACGTCGCCGCTTGCAAATTGCATTATCTTTTATAGTTTCCGAGATATGAACTATCGACATCTTACAATATTGGCTCTGCTTCTAACTTGGGCCAAAACTGTAAAATGGTCTTATGAATTAGCGATTTCGTTCCAATTTACATTCCAAGTACTATTCGGCATGCTAATTACGCTGCCGATTGCCAAATTACATTATCTCTTATAGTTTACGAGATATGGACTATCGAAATTTTACACCTTAGACTGTTTCTAACTTGGCCAAAATTGTAAAATGGTCTTATGAATTAGCGATTTCGTTCCAATTCACATTCCAAATAATATTTGGCATGCTAATTACGTCGCCGCTTGCAAATTGCATTATCTTTTATAGTTTCCGAGATATGAACTATCGATATCTTACAATATTGGCTCTGCTTCTAACTTGGGCCAAAACTGTAAAATGGTCTTATGAATTAGCGAATTCGTTCCAATTCAGATTCCAAGTAATATTCGGCTTGCTAATTACGTCGCCGCTTGCAAATTGCATTATCTTTTATAGTTTCCGAGATATGAACTATCGACATCTTACAATATTGGCTCTGCTTCTAACTTGGGCCAAAACTGTAAAATGGTCTTATGAATTAGCGATTTCGTTCCAATTTACATTCCAAGTAATATTCGGCATGCTAATTACGTTGCCGATTGCCAAATTGCATTATCTTTTATAGCCTCCGAGATATGGACTATCGACATCTTACAACATTGGCTCTGCTTCTAACTTGGGCCAAAATTGTAAAATGGTCTTATGAATTAGCGATTTCGTTCCAATTCAAATTCCAAGTAATATTCGGCATGCTAATTAGGTTGTCGATTGCCGAATTTCATTATCTGTTATAGCTTCCGAGATATGGACTATCGACATCTTACAACATTGGCTCTGCTTCTAACTTGGGCCAAAATTGTAAAATGGTCTTATGAATTAACAATTTCGTCCCAATTCACATTTCAAATAAAATTCGGCATGCTAATTACATTACCGATTGCCAAATTGCATTATCTCTTATAGTTTTCGAGATATGGACTATCAAAATCTTACAATATTGGCTCTGCTTCTAACTTGGGCCAAAATTGTAAAATGGCCTTATGAATTAGCGATTTCGTTCCAATTCACATTCCAAGTAATATTCGGCATGCTAATTACGTTGCCGATTGCCAAATGGCATTATCTCTTATAGTTTACGAGATATGGACTATCGACATCTTACAATATTGGCTCTGCTTCTAACTTGAGCCAAAATTGTAAAATGGTCTTATGAATTAGCGATTTCGCTCCAATTCACATTCCAAGTAATATTCGGCATGCTTATTACGTTTCCTATTGCCAAATTTCAATATCTCTTATAGTTTCCGAGATATGGACTATCGACATCTTACAACATTGGCTCTGCTTCTAACTTGGGCCAAAATTGTAAAATGGTCTTATGAATTAGCGATTTCGTTCCAATTCACATTCCAAATAATATTCGGCATGCTAATTACGTTGCCGATTGCCAAGTTGCATTATCTTTTATAGCTTCCGAGATATGGACTATCGACATCTTACAACATTGGCTCTGCTTCTAACTTGGGCCAAAATTGTAAAATGGTCTTATGAATTAGCGATTTCGTTCCAATTCAAATTCCAAGTAATATTCGGCATGCAAATTACGTTGCCGAATGCCAAATTGCATTATCTCTTATAGTTTCCGAGATATGGACTATCCACTTCTTACAATATTGGCTCTGCTTCTAACTTGAGCCAAAATTGTAAAATGGTCTTATGAATTAGCGATTTCGATCCAATTCACATTCCAAGTAATATTCGGCATGCTAATTACGTTGCCGATTGCCAAATTGCATTATCTCTTATAGTTTCCGAGATATGGACTATCGACATCTTACAATATTGGCTCTGCTTCTAGCTTGGGCCAAAATTGTAAAATGGTCTAATGAATTAGCGATTTCGTTCCAATTCACTTTCCAAGTAATATTAGGCATGCTAATTGCGTTGAGGATTGCCAAATTGCATTATCTCTTATGGTTTCCGAGATATGGACTATCGACATCTTACTATATTGGCTCTGCTTCTAACTTGGGCCAAAATTGTAAAATGGTCTAATGAATTAGCGATTTCGTTCCAATTCACTTTCCAAGTAATATTAGGCATGCTAATTGCGTTGACGATTGCCAAATTGCATTATCTCTTATGGTTTCCGAGATATGGACTATCGACATCTTACAATATTGGCTCTGTTTCTAACTTGAGCCAAAATTGTAAAATGGTCTAATGAATTAGCGATTTCGTTCCAATTCACTTTCCAAGTAATATTAGGCATGCTAATTGCATTGACGATTGCCAAACTGCATTATCTCTTATGGTTTCCGAGATATGGACTATCGACATCTTACATTATTGGCTCTGCTTCTAACTTGGGCCAAAATCGTAAAATGGTCTTATGAATTAGCGATTTGGTTCCAATTCAGATTCCAAGTAATATTCGGCATGCTAATTACGTTGCCGATTGCTAAATTGCATTATCTCTTATAGTTTCCGAGATATGAATCATCGACATCTTACAATATTGGCTCTGCTTCTAACTTGGGCCAACATTGTAAAACGGTCTTTTAAATTAGCGATTTCGTTCCAATTCACATTCCAAGTAATATTCGGCATACTAATTACGTTGCCGATTGCCGAATTGCATTATGTCTTATAGTTTCCTAGATATGGGCTATCGAAATTTTACACCTTAGACTCTGATTCTAATTTGGGCCAAAATTGTAAAACGGTCTTATGAATTAGCGATTTCGTTCCAATTCACATTCCAAGTAATATTCGGCATGCTAATTACATTGCCGATCGCCAAATTTCATTATCTCTTATAGTTTCCGAGATATGGGCTATCGAAATTTTACACTTTAGGCTCTGTTTCTAACTTGGGCCAAATTGTAAAATGGTATTATGAAATAGCGATTTCGTTCCAATTCACATTCCAAGTAATATTCGGCATGCTAATTACGTTGCCGATTGCCAAATTGCATTATCTCTTATAGTTGCCGAGATATGGACTGTCGACATCTTACCATATTGGTTCTGCTTCTAACTTGGGCCAAAATTGTAAAATGGTCAATTCACATTCCAAGCAATATTCGGCATGCTAATTATGTTGCCGATTGCCAAACTGCATTATCTATTATAGTTTCCGAGATACGGACTATCGACATCTTACAATATTGCCTCGGCTTCTAACTTGGGACAAAAATTGTAAACTGGTCTTATGAATTAGCGATTTCGTTCGAATTCACATTCCAAGTAATATTCGGCATGGTAATTACGTTGCCGTTTGCCAAATTGCATTATCTCTTATAGTTTCCGAGATATGGACTATCGACATCTTACAATATTGGCTCTGCTTCTAACTTGGGCCAAAATTGTAAAATGGTCTCGTGAATTAGCGATTTCGTTCCAATTTACATTCCAAGTAATATTCGGCATGCTAATTACGTTGCCGATTGCCAAATTGCATTATCTATTACAGTTTCTGAGATATAGACTATCGACATCTTACAATATTGGCTCTGCTTCTAACTTGTGCCAAAATCGTAAAATGGTCTTATGAATTAGCGATTTCGTTCCAATTCAGAATCCAAGTAATATTCGGCATGCTAATTACGTTGCCGATGGCCAAATTGCATTATCTATTATAATATCCGAGATACGGACTATCGACATCTTACAATATTGGCTCGGCTTCTAACTTATGCCAAAATTGTAAACTGGTCTTATGAATTAGCGATTTCGTTCGAATTCACATTCCGAGTAATATTCGGCATGCTAATTACGTTGCCGATTGCCAAATTGCATTATCTATTACAGTTTCTGAGATATAGACTATCGACATCTTACAATATTGGCTCTGCTTCTAACTTGTGCCAAAATCGTAAAATGGTCTTATGAATTAGCGATTTCGTTCCAATTCAGAATCCAAGTAATATTCGGCATGCTAATTACGTTGCCGATGGCCAAATTGCATTGTCTATTATAATATCCGAGATACGGACTATCGACATCTTACAATATTGGCTCGGCTTCTAACTTATGCCAAAATTGTAAACTGGTCTTATGAATTAGCGATTTCGTTCGAATTCACATTCCGAGTAATATTCGGCATGCTAATTACGTTGCCGATTGCCAAATTGCATTATCTCTTATAGTTTCCGAGATATGGACTATCGACATCTTACAATATTGGCTCTGCTTCTACTTGGGCCAAAATTATAAAATGGTCTTATGAATTAGCGATTTCGTTCCAATTCACATTCCAAGTAATATTCGGCATGCTAATTACGTTGCCGATTGCCAAATTGCATTATCTCTTATAGTTTCCGAGATATGGACTATCGACATCTTACAATATTGGCTCTGCTTTTAGCTTGGGCCAAAATTGTAAAATGGTCTTATGAATTAGCGATTTCGTTCCAATTCACATTCCAAGTAATATTGGGCATGCTAATTACGTTGCCGATTGCCAAATTTCAATATCTCTTATAGTTTCCGATATATGGACTATCGAAATTTTACACCTTAGACTGTTTCTAACTTGGCCAAAATTTTAAAAGGTCTTATGAATTAGCGATTTCGTTCCAATTCACATTCCAAATAATATTCGGCATGCTAATTACGTTGCCGATTGCCAAATTGCATTATCTTTTATAGCTTCCGAGATATGGACTATCGACATCTTACAACATTGGCTCTGCTTCTAACTTGGGCCAAAATTGTAAAATGGTCTTATGAATTAGCGATTTCGTTCCAATTCAAATTCCAAGTAATATTCGGCATGCAAATTACGTTGCCGAATGCCAAATTGCATTATCTTTTATAGTTTCCGAGATATGGACTATCCACTTCTTACAATATTGGCTCTGCTTCTAACTTGAGCCAAAATTGTAAAATGGTCTTATGAATTAGCGATTTCGATCCAATTTACATTCCAAGTAATATTCGGCATGCTAATTACGTTGCCGATTGAAAAATTGCATTATCTCTTATAGTTTCCGAGATATGGACTATCGACATCTTACAATATTGGCTCTGCTTCTAACTTGGGCCAAAATTGTAAAACGATCTTATGAATTAGCGATTTCGTTCCAATTCACATTCCAAGTAATATTCGGCATGCTAATTACGTTGCCGATTGCCAAATTGCATTATCTCTTATAGTTTCCGAGATATGGACCCTCGAAATTTTACACCTTAGACTCTGTTTCTAACTTGTCCAAAATTGTAAAACGGTCTTATGAATTAGCGATTTCGTTCCAATTCACATTCCAAGTAATATTCGGCATGCTAATTACGCTGCCGATTGCCAAATTACATTATCTCTTATAGTTTACGAGATATGGACTATCGAAATTTTACACCTTAGACTGTTTCTAACTTGGCCAAAATTGTAAAATGGTCTTATGAATTAGCGATTTCGTTCCAATTCACATTCCAAATAATATTCGGCATGCTAATTACGTTGCTGATTGCCAAATTGCATTATCTTTTATAGCCTCCGAGATATGGACTATCGACATCTTACAACATTGGCTCTGCTTCTAACTTGGGCCAAAATTGTAAAATGGTCTTATGAATTAGCGATTTCGTTCCAATTCAAATTCCAAGTAATATTCGGCATGCTAATTAGGTTGTCGATTGCCGAATTTCATTATCTGTTATAGCTTCCGAGATATGGACTATCGACATCTTACAACATTGGCTCTGCTTCTAACTTGGGCCAAAATTGTAAAATGGTCTTATGAATTAACGATTTCGTCCCAATTCACATTTCAAATAAAATTCGGCATGCTAATTACATTACCGATTGCCAAATTGCATTATCTCTTATAGTTTTCGAGATATGGACTATCGAAATCTTACAATATTGGCTCTGCTTCTAACTTGGGCCAAAATTGTAAAATGGCCTTATGAATTAGCGATTTCGTTCCAATTCACATTCCAAGTAATATTCGGCATGCTAATTACGTTGCCGATTGCCAAATGGCATTATCTCTTATAGTTTCCGAGATATGGACTATCGACATCTTACAATATTGGCTCTGCTTCTAAATTGGGCCAAAATTTTAAAATGGTCTCGTGAATTAGCGATTTCGTTCCAATTTACATTCCAAGTAATATTCGGCATGCTAATTACGTTGCCGATTGCCAAATTGCATTATCTATTACAGTTTCCGAGATATAGACTATCGACATCTTACAATATTGGCTCTGCTTCTAACTTGTGCCAAAATCGTAAAATGGTCTTATGAATTAGCGATTTCGTTCCAATTCAGAATCCAAGTAATATTCGGCATGCTAATTACGTTGCCGATGGCCAAATTGCATTATCTATTATAATATCCGAGATACGGACTATCGACATCTTACAATATTGGCTCGGCTTCTAACTTATGCCAAAATTGTAAACTGGTCTTATGAATTAGCGATTTCGTTCGAATTCACATTCCGAGTAATATTCGGCATGCTAATTACGTTGCCGATTGCCAAATTGCATTATCTCTTATAGTTTCCGAGATATGGACTATCGACATCTTACAATATTGGCTCTGCTTCTACTTGGGCCAAAATTATAAAATGGTCTTATGAATTAGCGATTTCGTTCCAATTCACATTCCAAGTAATATTCGGCATGCTAATTACGTTGCCGATTGCCAAATTGCATTATCTCTTATAGTTTCCGAGATATGGACTATCGACATCTTACAATATTGGCTCTGCTTTTAGCTTGGGCCAAAATTGTAAAATGGTCTTATGAATTAGCGATTTCGTTCCAATTCACATTCCAAGTAATATTCGGCATGCTAATTACGTTGCCGATTGCCAAATTGCATTATCTCTTATAGTTTCCGAGATATGGACCCTCGAAATTTTACACCTTAGACTCTGTTTCTAACTTGTCCAAAATTGCAAAACGGTCTTATGAATTAGCGATTTCGTTCCAATTCACATTCCAAGTAATATTCGGCATGCTAATTACGCTGCCGATTGCCAAATTACATTATCTCTTATAGTTTACGAGATATGGACTATCGAAATTTTACACCTTAGACTGTTTCTAACTTGGCCAAAATTGTAAAATGGTCTTATGAATTAGCGATTTCGTTCCAATTCACATTCCAAATAATATTCGGCATGCTAATTACGTTGCCGATTGCCAAATTGCATTATCTTTTATAGCCTCCGAGATATGGACTATCGACATCTTACAACATTGGCTCTGCTTCTAACTTGGGCCAAAATTGTAAAATGGTCTTATGAATTAGCGATTTCGTTCCAATTCAAATTCCAAGTAATATTCGGCATGCTAATTAGGTTGTCGATTGCCGAATTTCATTATCTGTTATAGCTTCCGAGATATGGACTATCGACATCTTACAACATTGGCTCTGCTTCTAACTTGGGCCAAAATTGTAAAATGGTCTTATGAATTAACGATTTCGTCCCAATTCACATTTCAAATAAAATTCGGCATGCTAATTACATTACCGATTGCCAAATTGCATTATCTCTTATAGTTTTCGAGATATGGACTATCGAAATCTTACAATATTGGCTCTGCTTCTAACTTGGGCCAAAATTGTAAAATGGCCTTATGAATTAGCGATTTCGTTCCAATTCACATTCCAAGTAACATTCGGCATGCTAATTACGTTGCCGATTGCCAAATTTCAATATCTCTTATAGTTTCCGAGATATGGACTATCGAAATTTTACACCTTAGACTGTTTCTAACTTGGCCAAAATTTTAAAAGGTCTTATGAATTAGCGATTTCGTTCCAATTCACATTCCAAATAATATTCGGCATGCTAATTACGTTGCCGATTGCCAAATTGCATTATCTTTTATAGCTTCCGAGATATGGACTATCGACATCTTACAACATTGGCTCTGCTTCTAACTTGGGCCAAAATTGTAAAATGGTCTTATGAATTAGCGATTTCGTTCCAATTCAAATTCCAAGTAATATTCGGCATGCAAATTACGTTGCCGAATGCCAAATTGCATTATCTTTTATAGTTTCCGAGATATGGACTATCCACTTCTTACAATATTGGCTCTGCTTCTAACTTGAGCCAAAATTGTAAAATGGCCTTATGAATTAGCGATTTCGATCCAATTTACATTCCAAGTAATATTCGGCATGCTAATTACGTTGCCGATTGCCAAATTGCATTATCTCTTATAGTTTCCGAGATATGGACTATCGACATCTTACAATATTGGCTCTGCTTCTAACTTGGGCCAAAATTGTAAAACGATCTTATGAATTAGCGATTTCGTTCCAATTCACATTCCAAGTAATATTCGGCATGCTAATTACGTTGCCGATTGCCAAATTGCATTATCTCTTATAGTTTCCGAGATATGGACCCTCGAAATTTTACACCTTAGACTCTGTTTCTAACTTGTCCAAAATTTTAAAACGGTCTTATGAATTAGCGATTTCGTTCCAATTCACATTCCAAGTAATATTCGGCATGCTAATTACGCTGCCGATTGCCAAATTACATTATCTCTTATAGTTTACGAGATATGGACTATCGAAATTTTACACCTTAGACTGTTTCTAACTTGGCCAAACTTGTAAAATGGTCTTATGAATTAGCGATTTCGTTCCAATTCACATTCCAAATAATATTCGGCATGCTAATTACGTTGCCGATTGCCAAATTGCATTATCTTTTATAGCCTCCGAGATATGGACTATCGACATCTTACAACATTGGCTCTGCTTCTAACTTGGGCCAAAATTGTAAAATGGTCTTATGAATTAGCGATTTCGTTCCAATTCAAATTCCAAGTAATATTCGGCATGCTAATTAGGTTGTCGATTGCCGAATTTCATTATCTGTTATAGCTTCGGAGATATGGACTATCGACATCTTACAACATTGGCTCTGCTTCTAACTTGGGCCAAAATTGTAAAATGGTCTTATGAATTAACGATTTCGTCCCAATTCACATTTCAAATAAAATTCGGCATGCTAATTACATTACCGATTGCCAAATTGCATTATCTCTTATAGTTTTCGAGATATGGACTATCGAAATCTTACAATATTGGCTCTGCTTATAACTTGGGCCAAAATTGTAAAATGGCCTTATGAATTAGCGATTTCGTTCCAATTCACATTCCAAGTAATATTCGGCATGCTAATTACGTTGCCGATTGCCAAATGGCATTATCTCTTATAGTTTCCGAGATATGGACTATCGAAATTTTACACCTTAGACTGTTTCTAACTTGGCCAAAATTTTAAAAGGTCTTATGAATTAGCGATTTCGTTCCAATTCACATTCCAAATAATATTCGGCATGCTAATTACGTTGCCGATTGCCAAATTGCATTATCTTTTATAGCTTCCGAGATATGGACTATCCACTTCTTACAATATTGGCTCTGCTTCTAACTTGAGCCAAAATTGTAAAATGGTCTTATGAATTAGCGATTTCGATCCAATTTACATTCCAAGTAATATTCGGCATGCTAATTACGTTGCCGATTGCCAAATTGCATTATCTCTTATAGTTTCCGAGATATGGACTATCGACATCTTACAATATTGGCTCTGCTTCTAACTTGGGCCAAAATTGTAAAACGATCTTATGAATTAGCGATTTCGTTCCAATTCACATTCCAAGTAATATTCGGCATGCTAATTACGTTGCCGATTGCCAAATTGCATTATCTCTTATAGTTTCCGAGATATGGACCCTCGAAATTTTACACCTTAGACTCTGTTTCTAACTTGTCCAAAATTGTAAAACGGTCTTATGAATTAGCGATTTCGTTCCAATTCACATTCCAGGTAATATTCGGCATGCTAATTACGCTGCCGATTGCCAAATTACATTATCTCTTATAGTTTACGAGATATGGACTATCGAAATTTTACACCTTAGACTGTTTCTAACTTGGCCAAAATTGTAAAATGGTCTTATGAATTAGCGATTTCGTTCCAATTCACATTCCAAATAATATTCGGCATGCTAATTACGTTGCCGATTGCCAAATTGCATTATCTTTTATAGCCTCCGAGATATGGACTATCGACATCTTACAACATTGGCTCTGCTTCTAACTTGGGCCAAAATTGTAAAATGGCCTTATGAATTAGCGATTTCGTTCCAATTCACATTCCAAGTAATATTCGGCATGCTAATTACGTTGCCGATTGCCAAATGGCATTATCTCTTATAGTTTACGAGATATGGACTATCGACATCTTACAATATTGGCTCTGCTTCTAGCTTGGGCCCAAATTGTAAAATGGTCTTATGAATTAGCGATTTCGTTCCAATTCACATTCCAAATAATATTCGGCATGCTAATTACGTTGCCGATTGCCAAATTGCATTATCTTTTATAGCTTCCGAGATATGGACTATCGACATCTTACAACATTGGCTCTGCTTCTAATTTGGGCCAAAATTGTAAAATGGTCTTATGAATTAGCGATTTCGTTCCAGTTCAAATTCCAAGTAATATTCGGCATGCAAATTACGTTGCCGAATGCCAAATTGCATTATCTCTTATAGTTTCCGAGATATGGACTATCCACTTCTTACAATATTGGCTCTGCTTCTAACTTGAGCCAAAATTGTAAAATGGTCTTATGAATTAGCGATTTCGATCCAATTCACATTCCAAGTAATATTCGGCATGCTAATTACGTTGCCGATTGCCAAATTGCATTATCTTTTATAGCTTCCGAGATATGGACTATCGACATCTTACAACATTGGCTCTGCTTCTAATTTGGGCCGAAATTGTAAAATGGTCTAATGAATTAGCGATTTCGTTCCAATTCACTTTCCAAGTAATATTAGGCATGCTAATTGCGTTGAGGATTGCAAAATTGCATTATCTCTTATGGTTTCCGAGATATGGACTATCGACATCTTACTATATTGGCTCTGCTTCTAACTTGGGCCAAAATTGTAAAATGGTCTAATGAATTAGCGATTTCGTTCCAATTCACTTTCCAAGTAATATTAGGCATGCTAATTGCGTTGACGATTGCCAAATTGCATTATCTCTTATGGTTTCCGAGATATGGACTATCGACATCTTACAATATTGGCTCTGTTTCTAACTTGAGCCAAAATTGTAAAATGGTCTAATGAATTAGCGATTTCGTTCCAATTCACTTTCCAAGTAATATTAGGCATGCTAATTGCATTGACGATTGCCAAACTGCATTATCTCTTATGGTTTCCGAGATATGGACTATCGACATCTTACAATATTGGCTCTGCTTCTAACTTGGGCCAAAATCGTAAAATGGTCTTATGAATTAGCGATTTGTTTCCAATTCAGATTCCAAGTAATATTCGGCATGCTAATTACGTTGCCGATTGTTAAATTGCATTATCTCTTATAGTTTCCGAGATATGAACCATCGACATCTTACAATATTGGCTCTGCTTCTAACTTGGGCCAACATTGTAAAACGGTCTTTTAAATTAGCGATTTCGTTCCAATTCACATTCCAAGTAATATTCGGCATACTAATTACGTTGCCGATTGCCGAATTGCATTATGTCTTATAGTTTCCTAGATATGGGCTATCGAAATTTTACACCTTAGACTCTGATTCTAATTTGGGCCAAAATTGTAAAACGGTCTTATGAATTAGCGATTTCGTTCCAATTCACATTCCAAGTAATATTCGGCATGCTAATTACATTGCCGATCGCCAAATTTCATTATCTCTTATAGTTTCCGAGATATGGGCTATCGAAATTTTACACTTTAGGCTCTGTTTCTAACTTGGGCCAAATTGTAAAATGGTATTATGAATTAGCGATTTCGTTCCAATTCACATTCCAAGTAATATTCGGCACGCTAATTACGTTGCCGATTGCCAAATTGCATTATCTCTTATAGTTGCCGAGATATGGACTGTCGACATCTTACCATATTGGTTCTGCTTCTAACTTGGGCCAAAATTGTAAAATGGTCAATTCACATTCCAAGCAATATTCGGCATGCTAATTATGTTGCCGGTTGCCAAACTGCATTATCTATTATAGTTTCCGAGATACGGACTATCGGCATCTTACAATATTGCCTCGGCTTCTAACTTGGGACAAAAATTGTAAACTGGTCTTATGAATTAGCGATTTCGTTCGAATTCACATTCCAAGTAATATTCGGCATGGTAATTACGTTGCCGTTTGCCAAATTGCATTATCTCTTGTAGTTTCCGAGATATGGACTATCGACATCTTACAGTATTGGCTCTGCTTCTAACTTGGGCCAAAATTGTAAAATGTAAACTGGTCTCGTGAAATAGCGATTTCGTTCCAATTTACATTCCAAGTATTATTCGGCATGCTAATTACGTTGCCGATTGCCAAATTGCATTATCTATTATAGTTTCCGAGATATAGACTATCGACATCTTACAATATTGGCTCTGCTTCTAACTTGTGCCAAAATCGTAAAATGGTCTTATGAATTAGCGATTTCGTTCCAATTCAGAATCCAAGTAATATTCGGCATGCTAATTACGTTGCCGATGGCCAAATTGCATTATCTATTATAATATCCGAGATACGGACTATCGACATCTTACAATATTGGCTCGGCTTCTAACTTATGCCAAAATTGTAAACTGGTCTTATGAATTAGCGATTTCGTTCGAATTCACATTCCGAGTAATATTCGGCATGCTAATTACGTTGCCGATTGCCAAATTGCATTATCTCTTATAGTTTCCGAGATATGGACTATCGACATCTTACAATATTAACTCTGCTTCTACTTGGGCCAAAATTATAAAATGGTCTTATGAATTAGCGATTTCGTTCCAATTCACATTCCAAGTAATATTCGGCATGCTAATTACGTTGCCGATTGCCAAATTGCATTATTTCTTATAGTTTCCGAGATATGGACTATCGACATCTTACAATATTGGCTCTGCTTTTAGCTTGGGCCAAAATTGTAAAATGGTCTTATGAATTAGCGATTTCGTTCCAATTCACATTCCAAGTAATATTGGGCATGCTAATTACGTTGCCGATTGCCAAATTTCAATATCTCTTATAGTTTCCGAGATATGGACTATCGAAATTTTACACCTTAGACTGTTTCTAACTTGGCCAAAATTTTAAAAGGTCTTATGAATTAGCGATTTCGTTCCAATTCACATTCCAAATAATATTCGGCATGCTAATTACGTTGCCGATTGCCAAATTGCATTATCTTTTATAGCTTCCGAGATATGGACTATCGACATCTTACAACATTGGCTCTGCTTCTAACTTGGGCCAAAATTGTAAAATGGTCTTATGAATTAGCGATTTCGTTCCAATTCAAATTCCAAGTAATATTCGGCATGCAAATTACGTTGCCGAATGCCAAATTGCATTATCTCTTATAGTTTCCGAGATATGGACTATCCACTTCTTACAATATTGGCTCTGCTTCTAACTTGAGCCAAAATTGTAAAATGGTCTTATGAATTAGCGATTTCGATCCAATTTATATTCCAAGTAATATTCGGCATGCTAATTACGTTGCCGATTGCCAAATTGCATTATCTCTTATAGTTTCCGAGATATGGACTATCGACATCTTACAATATTGGCTCTGCTTCTAACTTGGGCCAAAATTGTAAAACGATCTTATGAATTAGCGATTTCGTTCCAATTCACATTCCAAGTAATATTCGGCATGCTAATTACGTTGCCGATTGCCAAATTGCATTATCTCTTATAGTTTCCGAGATATGGACTATCGACATCTTACAAGATTGGCTGTGCTTCTAGCTTGGGCCAAAATTGTAAAATGGTCTAATGAATTAGCGATTTCGTTCCAATTCACTTTCCAAGTAATATTAGGCATGCTAATTGCGTTGACGATTGCCAAATTGCATTATCTCTTATGGTTTCCGAGATATGGACTATCGACATCTTACTATATTGGCTCTGCTTCTAACTTGGGCCAAAATTGTAAAATGGTCTAATGAATTAGCGATTTCGTTCCAATTCACTTTCCAAGTAATATTAGGCATGCTAATTGCGTTGACGATTGCCAAATTGCATTATCTCTTATGGTTTCCGAGATATGGACTATCGATATCTTACAATATTGGCTCTGCTTCTAACTTGAGCCAAAATTGTAAAATGGTCTAATGAATTAGCGATTTCGTTCCAATTCACTTTCCAAGTAATATTAGGCATGCTAATTGCGTTGAGGATTGCAAAATTGCATTATCTCTTATGGTTTCCGAGATATGGACTATCGACATCTTACTATATTGGCTCTGCTTCTAACTTGGGCCAAAATTGTAAAATGGTCTAATGAATTAGCGATTTCGTTCCAATTCACTTTCCAAGTAATATTAGGCATGCTAATTGCGTTGACGATTGCCAAATTGCATTATCTCTTATGGTTTCCGAGATATGGACTATCGACATCTTACAATATTGGCTCTGTTTCTAACTTGAGCCAAAATTGTAAAATGGTCTAATGAATTAGCGATTTCGTTCCAATTCACTTTCCAAGTAATATTAGGCATGCTAATTGCATTGACGATTGCCAAACTGCATTATCTCTTATGGTTTCCGAGATATGGACTATCGACATCTTACAATATTGGCTCTGCTTCTAACTTGGGCCAAAATCGTAAAATGGTCTTATGAATTAGCGATTTGGTTCCAATTCAGATTCCAAGTAATATTCGGCATGCTAATTACGCTGCCGGTTGCTAAATTGCATTATCTCTTATAGTTTCCGAGATATGAATCCATCGACATCTTACAATATTGGCTCTGCTTCTAACTTGGGCCAACATTGTAAAACGGTCTTTTAAATTAGCGATTTCGTTCCAATTCACATTCCAAGTAATATTCGGCATACTAATTACGTTGCCGATTGCCGAATTGCATTATGTCTTATAGTTTCCTAGATATGGGCTATCGAAATTTTACACCTTAGACTCTGATTCTAATTTGGGCCAAAATTGTAAAACGGTCTTATGAATTAGCGATTTCGTTCCAATTCACATTCCAAGTAATATTCGGCATGCTAATTACATTGCCGATCGCCAAATTTCATTATCTCTTATAGTTTCCGAGATATGGGCTATCGAAATTTTACACTTTAGGCTCTGTTTCTAACTTGGGCCAAATTGTAAAATGGTATTATGAATTAGCGATTTCGTTCCAATTCACATTCCAAGTAATATTCGGCATGCTAATTACGTTGCCGATTGCCAAATTGCATTATCTCTTATAGTTGCCGAGATATGGACTGTCGACATCTTACCATATTGGTTCTGCTTCTATCTTGGGCCAAAATTGTAAAATGGTCAATTCACATTCCAAGCAATATTCGGCATGCTAATTATGTTGCCGGTTGCCAAACTGCATTATCTATTATAGTTTCCGAGATACGGACTATCGGCATCTTACAATATTGCCTCGGCTTCTAACTTGGGACAAAAATTGTAAACTGGTCTTATGAATTAGCGATTTCGTTCGAATTCACATTCCAAGTAATATTCGGCATGGTAATTACGTTGCCGTTTGCCAAATTGCATTATCTCTTGTAGTTTCCGAGATATGGACTATCGACATCTTACAGTATTGGCTCTGCTTCTAACTTGGGCCAAAATTGTAAAATGGTCTCGTGAAATAGCGATTTCGTTCCAATTTACATTCCAAGTATTATTCGGCATGCTAATTACGTTGCCGATTGCCAAATTGCATTATCTATTATAGTTTCCGAGATATAGACTATCGACATCTTACAATATTGGCTCTGCTTCTAACTTGTGCCAAAATCGTAAAATGGTCTTATGAATTAGCGATTTCGTTCCAATTCAGAATCCAAGTAATATTCGGCATGCTAATTACGTTGCCGATGGCCAAATTGCATTATCTATTATAATATCCGAGATACGGACTATCGACATCTTACAATATTGGCTCGGCTTCTAACTTATGCCAAAATTGTAAACTGGTCTTATGAATTAGCGATTTCGTTCGAATTCACATTCCGAGTAATATTCGGCATGCTAATTACGTTGCCGATTGCCAAATTGCATTATCTCTTATAGTTTCCGAGATATGGACTATCGATATCTTACAATATTAACTCTGCTTCTACTTGGGCCAAAATTATAAAATGGTCTTATGAATTAGCGATTTCGTTCCAATTCACATTCCAAGTAATATTCGGCATGCTAATTACGTTGCCGATTGCCAAATTGCATTATTTCTTATAGTTTCCGAGATATGGACTATCGACATCTTACAATATTGGCTCTGCTTTTAGCTTGGGCCAAAATTGTAAAATGGTCTTATGAATTAGCGATTTCGTTCCAATTCACATTCCAAGTAATATTGGGCATGCTAATTACGTTGCCGATTGCCAAATTTCAATATCTCTTATAGTTTCCGAGATATGGACTATCGAAATTTTACACCTTAGACTGTTTCTAACTTGGCCAAAATTTTAAAAGGTCTTATGAATTAGCGATTTCGTTCCAATTCACATTCCAAATAATATTCGGCATGCTAATTACGTTGCCGATTGCCAAATTGCATTATCTTTTATAGCTTCCGAGATATGGACTATCGACATCTTACAACATTGGCTCTGCTTCTAACTTGGGCCAAAATTGTAAAATGGTCTTATGAATTAGCGATTTCGTTCCAATTCAAATTCCAAGTAATATTCGGCATGCAAATTACGTTGCCGAATGCCAAATTGCATTATCTCTTATAGTTTCCGAGATATGGACTATCCACTTCTTACAATATTGGCTCTGCTTCTAACTTGAGCCAAAATTGTAAAATGGTCTTATGAATTAGCGATTTCGATCCAATTTATATTCCAAGTAATATTCGGCATGCTAATTACGTTGCCGATTGCCAAATTGCATTATCTCTTATAGTTTCCGAGATATGGACTATCGACATCTTACAATATTGGCTCTGCTTCTAACTTGGGCCAAAATTGTAAAACGATCTTATGAATTAGCGATTTCGTTCCAATTCACATTCCAAGTAATATTCGGCATGCTAATTACGTTGCCGATTGCCAAATTGCATTATCTCTTATAGTTTCCGAGATATGGACTATCGACATCTTACAATATTGGCTCTGCTTCTAGCTTGGGCCAAAATTGTAAAATGGTCTAATGAATTAGCGATTTCGTTCCAATTCACTTTCCAAGTAATATTAGGCATGCTAATTGCGTTGACGATTGCCAAATTGCATTATCTCTTATGGTTTCCGAGATATGGACTATCGACATCTTACTATATTGGCTCTGCTTCTAACTTGGGCCAAAATTGTAAAATGGTCTAATGAATTAGCGATTTCGTTCCAATTCACTTTCCAAGTAATATTAGGCATGCTAATTGCGTTGACGATTGCCAAATTGCATTATCTCTTATGGTTTCCGAGATATGGACTATCGATATCTTACAATATTGGCTCTGCTTCTAACTTGAGCCAAAATTGTAAAATGGTCTAATGAATTAGCGATTTCGTTCCAATTCACTTTCCAAGTAATATTAGGCATGCTAATTGCGTTGAGGATTGCAAAATTGCATTATCTCTTATGGTTTCCGAGATATGGACTATCGACATCTTACTATATTGGCTCTGCTTCTAACTTGGGCCAAAATTGTAAAATGGTCTAATGAATTAGCGATTTCGTTCCAATTCACTTTCCAAGTAATATTAGGCATGCTAATTGCGTTGACGATTGCCAAATTGCATTATCTCTTATGGTTTCCGAGATATGGACTATCGACATCTTACAATATTGGCTCTGTTTCTAACTTGAGCCAAAATTGTAAAATGGTCTAATGAATTAGCGATTTCGTTCCAATTCACTTTCCAAGTAATATTAGGCATGCTAATTGCATTGACGATTGCCAAACTGCATTATCTCTTATGGTTTCCGAGATATGGACTATCGACATCTTACAATATTGGCTCTGCTTCTAACTTGGGCCAAAATCGTAAAATGGTCTTATGAATTAGCGATTTGGTTCCAATTCAGATTCCAAGTAATATTCGGCATGCTAATTACGCTGCCGGTTGCTAAATTGCATTATCTCTTATAGTTTCCGAGATATGAATCCATCGACATCTTACAATATTGGCTCTGCTTCTAACTTGGGCCAACATTGTAAAACGGTCTTTTAAATTAGCGATTTCGTTCCAATTCACATTCCAAGTAATATTCGGCATACTAATTACGTTGCCGATTGCCGAATTGCATTATGTCTTATAGTTTCCTAGATATGGGCTATCGAAATTTTACACCTTAGACTCTGATTCTAATTTGGGCCAAAATTGTAAAACGGTCTTATGAATTAGCGATTTCGTTCCAATTCACATTCCAAGTAATATTCGGCATGCTAATTACATTGCCGATCGCCAAATTTCATTATCTCTTATAGTTTCCGAGATATGGGCTATCGAAATTTTACACTTTAGGCTCTGTTTCTAACTTGGGCCAAATTGTAAAATGGTATTATGAATTAGCGATTTCGTTCCAATTCACATTCCAAGTAATATTCGGCATGCTAATTACGTTGCCGATTGCCAAATTGCATTATCTCTTATAGTTGCCGAGATATGGACTGTCGACATCTTACCATATTGGTTCTGCTTCTATCTTGGGCCAAAATTGTAAAATGGTCAATTCACATTCCAAGCAATATTCGGCATGCTAATTATGTTGCCGATTGCCAAACTGCATTATCTCTTATAGTTTCCGAGATACGGACTATCGGCATCTTACAATATTGCCTCGGCTTCTAACTTGGGACAAAAATTGTAAACTGGTCTTATGAATTAGCGATTTCGTTCGAATTCACATTCCAAGTAATATTCGGCATGGTAATTACGTTGCCGTTTGCCAAATTGCATTATCTCTTATAGTTTCCGAGATATGGACTATCGACATCTTACAGTATTGGCTCTGCTTCTAACTTGGGCCAAAATTGTAAAATGGTCTTATGAATTAGCGATTTCGTTCCAATTCAAATTCCAAGTAATATTCGGCATGCAAATTACGTTGCCGAATGCCAAATTGCATTATCTCTTATAGTTTCCGAGATATGGACTATCCACTTCTTACAATATTGGCTCTGCTTCTAACTTGAGCCAAAATTGTAAAATGGTCTTATGAATTAGCGATTTCGATCCAATTTACATTCCAAGTAATATTCGGCATGCTAATTACGTTGCCGATTGCCAAATTGCATTATCTCTTATAGTTTCCGAGATATGGACTATCGACATCTTACAATATTGGCTCTGCTTCTAACTTGGGCCAAAATTGTAAAATGGTCTTATGAATTAGCGATTTCGTTCCAATTCAAATTCCAAGTAATATTCGGCATGCAAATTACGTTGCCGAATGCCAAATTGCATTATCTCTTATAGTTTCCGAGATATGGACTATCCACTTCTTACAATATTGGCTCTGCTTCTAACTTGAGCCAAAATTGTAAAATGGTCTTATGAATTAGCGATTTCGATCCAATTTACATTCCAAGTAATATTCGGCATGCTAATTACGTTGCCGATTGCCAAATTGCATTATCTCTTATAGTTTCCGAGATATGGACTATCGAAATTTTACACCTTAGACTGTTTCTAACTTGGCCAAAATTTTAAAAGGTCTTATGAATTAGCGATTTCGTTCCAATTCACATTCCAAATAATATTCGGCATGCTAATTACGTTGCCGATTGCCAAATTGCATTATCTTTTATAGCTTCCGAGATATGGACTATCGACATCTTACAACATTGGCTCTGCTTCTAACTTGGGCCAAAATTGTAAAATGGTCTTATGAATTAGCGATTTCGTTCCAATTCAAATTCCAAGTAATATTCGGCATGCAAATTACGTTGCCGAATGCCAAATTGCATTATCTCTTATAGTTTCCGAGATATGGACTATCCACTTCTTACAATATTGGCTCTGCTTCTAACTTGAGCCAAAATTGTAAAATGGTCTTATGAATTAGCGATTTCGATCCAATTTACATTCCAAGTAATATTCGGCATGCTAATTACGTTGCCGATTGCCAAATTGCATTATCTCTTATAGTTTCCGAGATATGGACTATCGACATCTTACAATATTGGCTCTGCTTCTAACTTGGGCCAAAATTGTAAAACGATCTTATGAATTAGCGATTTCGTTCCAATTCACATTCCAAGTAATATTCGGCATGCTAATTACGTTGCCGATTGCCAAATTGCATTATCTCTTATAGTTTCCGAGATATGGACTATCGACATCTTACAATATTGGCTCTGCTTCTAGCTTGGGCCAAAATTGTAAAATGGTCTAATGAATTAGCGATTTCGTTCCAATTCATTTTCCAAGTAATATTAGGCATGCTAATTGCGTTGACGATTGCCAAATTGCATTATCTCTTATGGTTTCCGAGATATGGACTATCGACATCTTACTATATTGGCTCTGCTTCTAACTTGGGCCAAAATTGTAAAATGGTCTAATGAATTAGCGATTTCGTTCCAATTCACTTTCCAAGTAATATTAGGCATGCTAATTGCGTTGACGATTGCCAAATTGCATTATCTCTTGTGGTTTCCGAGATATGGACTATCGATATCTTACAATATTGGCTCTGCTTCTAACTTGAGCCAAAATTGTAAAATGGTCTAATGAATTAGCGATTTCGTTCCAATTCACTTTCCAAGTAATATTAGGCATGCTAATTGCATTGACGATTGCCAAATTGCATTATCTCTTATGGTTTCCGAGATATGGACTATCGACATCTTACAATATTGGCTCTGCTTCTAACTTGGGCCAAAATCGTAAAATGGTCTTATGAATTAACGATTTCGTCCCAATTCACATTTCAAATAAAATTCGGCATGCTAATTACATTACCGATTGCCAAATTGCATTATCTCTTATAGTTTTCGAGATATGGACTATCGAAATCTTACAATATTGGCTCTGCTTCTAACTTGGGCCAAAATTGTAAAATGGCCTTATGAATTAGCGATTTCGTTCCAATTCACATTCCAAGTAATATTCGGCATGCTAATTACATTGCCGATCGCCAAATTTCATTATCTCTTATAGTTTCCGAGATATGGGCTATCGAAATTTTACACTTTAGGCTCTGTTTCTAACTTGGGCCAAATTGTAAAATGGTATTATGAATTAGCGATTTCGTGCCAATTCACATTCCAAGTAATATTCGGCATGCTAATTACGTTGCCGATTGCCAAATTGCATTATCTCTTATAGTTGCCGAGATATGGACTGTCGACATCTTACCATATTGGTTCTGCTTCTAACTTGGGCCAAAATTGTGAAATGGTCTAATGAATTAGCGATTTCGTTCCAATTCACATTCCAAGCAATATTCGGCATGCTAATTATGTTGCCGATTGCCAAACTGCATTATCTATTATAGTTTCCGAGATACGGACTATCGACATCTTACAATATTGCCTCGGCTTCTAACTTGGGCCAAAAATTGTAAAGTGGTCTTATGAATTAGCGATTTCGTTCGAATTCACATTCCAAGTAATATTCGGCATGGTAATTACGTTGCCGTTTGCCAAATTGCATTATCTCTTATAGTTTCCGAGATATGGACTATCGACATCTTACAACATTGGCTCTGCTTCTAACTTGGGCCAAAATTGTAAAATGGTCTTATGAATTAGCGATTTCGTTCCAATTCAAATTCCAAGTAATATTCGGCATTTTAATTACGTTGCCGTTTGCCAAATTGCATTATCTCTTATAGTTTGCGAGATATGGACTATCCACTTCTTACAATATTGGCTCTGCTTCTAACTTGAGCCAAAATTGTAAAATGGTCTTATGAATTAGCGATTTCGATCCAATTTATATTCCAAGTAATATTCGGCATGCTAATTACGTTGCCGATTGCCAAATTGCATTATCTCTTATAGTTTCCGAGATATGGACTATCGACATCTTACAATATTGGCTCTGCTTCTAACTTGGGCCAATATTGTAAAACGATTTTATGAATTAGCGATTTCGTTCCAATTCACATTCCAAGTAATATTCGGCATGCTAATTACGTTGCCGATTGCCAAATTGCATTATCTCTTATAG
Organism: Rhynchophorus ferrugineus; assembly: GCF_030347505.1. Classification (NCBI taxonomy): domain Eukaryota; kingdom Metazoa; phylum Arthropoda; class Insecta; order Coleoptera; family Curculionidae; genus Rhynchophorus; species Rhynchophorus ferrugineus. The sequence goes on from NW_027472583.1 coordinate 39,236,090, forward strand.
TTTCCGAGATATGGACCCTCGAAATTTTACACCTTAGACTCTGTTTCTAACTTGTCCAAAATTGTAAAACGGTCTTATGAGTTAGCGATTTCGTTCCAATTCACATTCCAAGTAATATTCGGCATGCTAATTACGCTGCCGATTGCCAAATTACATTATCTCTTATAGTTTACGAGATATGGACTATCGAAATTTTACACCTTAGACTGTTTCTAACTTGGCCAAAATTGTAAAATGGTCTTATGAATTAGCGATTTCGTTCCAATTCACATTCCAAATAATATTCGGCATGCTAATTACGTTGCCGATTGCCAAATTGCATTATCTTTTATAGCCTCCGAGATATGGACTATCGACATCTTACAACATTGTCTCTGCTTCTAACTTGGGCCAAAATTGTAAAATGGTCTTATGAATTAGCGATTTCGTTCCAATTCAAATTCCAAGTAATATTCGGCATGCTAATTAGGTTGTCGATTGCCGAATTTCATTATCTGTTATAGCTTCCGAGATATGGACTATCGACATCTTACAACATTGGCTCTGCTTCTAACTTGGCCAAAATTGTAAAATGGTCTTATGAATTAACGATTTCGTCCCAATTCACATTTCAAATAATATTCGGCATGCTAATTACATTACCTATTGCCAAATTGCATTATCTCTTATAGTTTTCGAGATATGGACTATCGAAATCTTACAATATTGGCTCTGCTTCTAACTTGGGCCAAAATTGTAAAATGGCCTTATGAATTAGCGATTTCGTTCCAATTCACATTCCAAGTAATATTCGGCATGCTAATTACGTTGCCGATTGCCAAATGGCATTATCTCTTATAGTTTACGAGATATGGACTATCGACATCTTACAATATTGGCTCTGCTTCTAACTTGGGCCAAAATTGTAAAATGGTCTTATGAATTAGCGATTTCGTTCCAATTCACATTCCAAATAATATTCGGCATGCTAATTACGTTGCCGATTGCCAAATTGCATTATCTTTTATAGCTTCCGAGATATGGACTATCGACATCTTACAACATTGGCTCTGCTTCTAACTTGGGCCAAAATTGTAAAATGGTCTTATGAATTAGCGATTTCGTTCCAATTCAAATTCCAAGTAATATTCGGCATGCAAATTACGTTGCCGAATGCCAAATTGCATTATCTCTTATAGTTTCCGAGATATGGACTATCCACTTCTTACAATATTGGCTCTGCTTCTAACTTGAGCCAAAATTGTAAAATGGTCTTATGAATTAGCGATTTCGATCCAATTCACATTCCAAGTAATATTCGGCATGCTAATTACGTTGCCGATTGCCAAATTGCATTATCTCTTATAGTTTCCGAGATATGGACTATCGACATCTTACAATATTGGCTCTGCTTCTAGCTTGGGCCAAAATTGTAAAATGGTCTAATGAATTAGCGATTTCGTTCCAATTCACTTTCCAAGTAATATTAGGCATGCTAATTGCGTTGAGGATTGCCAAATTGCATTATCTCTTATGGTTTCCGAGATATGGACTATCGACATCTTACTATATTGGCTCTGCTTCTAACTTGGGCCAAAATTGTAAAATGGTCTAATGAATTAGCGATTTCGTTCCAATTCACTTTCCAAGTAATATTAGGCATGCTAATTGCGTTGACGATTGCCAAATTGCATTATCTCTTATGGTTTCCGAGATATGGACTATCGACATCTTACAATATTGGCTCTGTTTCTAACTTGAGCCAAAATTGTAAAATGGTCTAATGAATTAGCGATTTCGTTCCAATTCACTTTCCAAGTAATATTAGGCATGCTAATTGCATTGACGATTGCCAAACTGCATTATCTCTTATGGTTTCCGAGATATGGACTATCGACATCTTACAATATTGGCTCTGCTTCTAACTTGGGCCAAAATCGTAAAATGGTCTTATGAATTAGCGATTTGGTTCCAATTCAGATTCCAAGTAATATTCGGCATGCTAATTACGTTGCCGATTGCTAAATTGCATTATCTCTTATAGTTTCCGAGATATGAACCATCGACATCTTACAATATTGGCTCTGCTTCTAACTTGGGCCAACATTGTAAAACGGTCTTTTAAATTAGCGATTTCGTTCCAATTCACATTCCAAGTAATATTCGGCATACTAATTACGTTGCCGATTGCCGAATTGCATTATGTCTTATAGTTTCCTAGATATGGGCTATCGAAATTTTACACCTTAGACTCTGATTCTAATTTGGGCCAAAATTGTAAAACGGTCTTATGAATTAGCGATTTCGTTACAATTCACATTCCAAGTAATATTTGGCATGCTAATTACATTGCCGATCGCCAAATTTCATTATCTCTTATAGTTTCCGTGATATGGGCTATCGAAATTTTACACTTTAGGCTCTGTCTCTAACTTGGGCCAAATTGTAAAATGGTATTATGAATTAGCGATTTCGTTCCAATTCACATTCCAAGTAATATTCGGCATGCTAATTACGTTGCCGATTGCCAAATTGCATTATCTCTTATAGTTGCCGAGATATGGACTGTCGACATCTTACCATATTGGTTCTGCTTCTAACTTGGGCCAAAATTGTAAAATGGTCAATTCACATTCCAAGCAATATTCGGCATGCTAATTATGTTGCCGATTGCCAAACTGCATTATCTATTATAGTTTCCGAGATACGGACTATCGGCATCTTGCAATATTGCCTCGGCTTCTAACTTGGGACAAAAATTGTAAACTGGTCTTATGAATTAGCGATTTCGTTCGAATTCACATTCCAAGTAATATTCGGCATGGTAATTACGTTGCCGTTTGCCAAATTGCATTATCTCTTATAGTTTCCGAGATACGGACTATCGACATCTTACAATATTGGCTCTGCTTCTAACTTGGGCCAAAATTGTAAAATGGTCTCGTGAATTAGCCATTTCGTTCCAATTTACATTCCAAGTAATAATCGGCATGCTAATTACGTTGCCGATTGCCAAATTGCATTATCTATTATAGTTTCCGAGATATAGACTATCGACATCTTACAATATTGGCTCTGCTTCTAACTTGTGCCAAAATCGTAAAATGGTCTTTTGAATTAGCGATTTCGTTCCAATTCAGAATCCAAGTAATATTCGGCATGCTAATTACGTTGCCGATGGCCAAATTACATTATCTATTATAATATCCGAGATACGGACTATCGACATCTTACAATATTGGCTCGGCTTCTAACTTATGCCAAAATTGTAAACTGGTCTTATGAATTAGCGATTTCGTTCGCATTCACATTCCGAGTAATATTCGGCATGCTAATTACGTTGCCGATTGCCAAATTGCATTATTTCTTATAGTTTCCGAGATATGGACTATCGACATCTTACAACATTGGCTCTGCTTCTAACTTGGGCCAAAATTGTAAAATGGTCTTATGAATTAGCGATTTCGTTCCAATTCAAATTCCAAGTAATATTCGGCATGCAAATTACGTTGCCGAATGCCAAATTGCATTATCTCTTATAGTTTCCGAGATATGGACTATCCACTTCTTACAATATTGGCTCTGCTTCTAACTTGAGCCAAAATTGTAAAATGGTCCTATGAATTAGCGATTTCGATCCAATTTACATTCCAAGTAATATTCGGCATGCTAATTACGTTGCCGATTGCCAAATTGCATTATCTCTTATAGTTTCCGAGATATGGACTATCGACATCTTACAATATTGGCTCTGCTTCTAACTTGGGCCAAAATTGTAAAACGATCTTATGAATTAGCGATTTCGTTCCAATTCTCATTCCAAGTAATATTCGGCATGCTAATTACGTTGCCGATTGCCAAATTGCATTATCTCTTATAGTTTCCGAGATATGGACTATCGACATCTTACAATATTGGCTCTGCTTCTAGCTTGGGCCAAAATTGTAAAATGGTCTAATGAATTAGCGATTTCGTTCCAATTCACTTTCCAAGTAATATTAGGCATGCTAATTGCGTTGACGATTGCCAAATTGCATTATCTCTTATGGTTTCCGAGATATGGACTATCGACATCTTACTATATTTGCTCTGCTTCTAACTTGGGCCAAAATTGTAAAATGGTCTAATGAATTAGCGATTTCGTTCCAATTCACTTTCCAAGTAATATTAGGCATGCTAATTGCGTTGACGATTGCCAAATTGCATTATCTCTTATGGTTTCCGAGATATGGACTATCGATATCTTACAATATTGGCTCTGCTTCTAACTTGAGCCAAAATTGTAAAATGGTCTAATGAATTAGCGATTTCGTTCCAATTCACTTTCCAAGTAATATTAGGCATGCTAATTGCATTGACGATTGCCAAATTGCATTATCTCTTATGGTTTCCGAGATATGGACTATCGACATCTTACAATATTGGCTCTGCTTCTAACTTGGGCCAAAATCGTAAAATGGTCTTATAAATTAGCGATTTGGTTCCAATTCAGATTCCAAGTAATATTCGGCATGCTAATTACGTTGCCGGTTGCTAAATTGCATTATCTCTTATAGTTTCCGAGATATGAACCATCGACATCTTACAATATTGGCTCTGCTTCTAACTTGGGCCAACATTGTAAAACGGTCTTTTAAATTAGCGATTTCGTTCCAATTCACATTCCAAGTAATATTCGGCATACTAATTACGTTGCCGATTGCCGAATTGCATTATGTCTTATAGTTTCCTAGATATGGGCTATCGAAATTTTACACCTTAGACTCTGATTCTAATTTGGGCCAAAATTGTAAAACGGTCTTATGAATTAGCGATTTCGTTCCAATTCACATTCCAAGTAATATTCGGCATGCTAATTACATTGCCGATCGCCAAATTTCATTATCTCTTATAGTTTCCGAGATATGGGCTATCGAAATTTTACACTTTAGGCTCTGTTTCTAACTTGGGCCAAATTGTAAAATGGTATTATGAATTAGCGATTTCGTTCCAATTCACATTCCAAGTAATATTCGGCATGCTAATTACGTTGCCGACTGCCAAATTGCATTATCTCTTATAGTTGCCGAGATATGGACTGTTGACATCTTACCATATTGGTTCTGCTTCTAACTCGGGCCAAAATTGTGAAATGGTCAATTAACATTCCAAGCAATATTCGGCATGCTAATTATGTTGCCGATTGCCAAACTGCATTATCTATTATAGTTTCCGAGATACGGACTATCGACATCTTACAATATTGCCTCGGCTTCTAACTTGGGCCAAAAATTGTAAACTGGTCTTATGAATTAGCGATTTCGTTCGAATTCACATTCCAAGTAATATTCGGCATGGTAATTACGTTGCCGTTTGCCAAATTGCATTATCTCTTATAGTTTCCGAGATATGGACTATCGACATCTTACAATATTGGCTCTGCTTCTAACTTGGGCCAAAATTGTAAAATGGTCTCGTGAATTAGCGATTTCGTTCCAATTTACATTCCAAGTAATATTCGGCATGCTAATTACGTTGCCGATTGCCAAATTGCATTATCTATTATAGTTTCCGAGATATGGACTATCGACATCTTACAATATTGGCTCTGCTTCTAGCTTGGGCCCAAATTGTAAAATGGTCTTATGAATTAGCGATTTCGTTCCAATTCACTTTCCAAGTAATATTCGGCATGCTAATTACGTTGCCGATATTCAAATTGCATTATCTCTTATGGTTTCCGAGATATGGACTATGGAAATTTTACACCTTAGACTCTGTTTCTAATTTGGGCCAAAATTGTAAAATGGTCTTATGAATTAGCGATTTCGTTCCAATTCACATTTCAAGTAATATTCGGCATGCTAATTACGTTGCCGGTTGCTAAATTGCATTATCTCTTATAGTTTCCGAGATATGAACCATCGACATCTTACAATATTGGCTCTGCTTCTAACTTGGGCCAACATTGTAAAACGGTCTTTTAAATTAGCGATTTCGTTCCAATTCACATTCCAAGTAATATTCGGCATACTAATTACGTTGCCGATTGCCGAATTGCATTATGTCTTATAGTTTCCTAGATATGGGCTATCGAAATTTTACACCTTAGACTCTGATTCTAATTTGGGCCAAAATTGTAAAATGGTATTATGAGTTAGCGATTTCGTTCCAATTCACATTCCAAGTAATATTCGGCATGCTAATTACGCTGCCGATTGCCAAATTACATTATCTCTTATAGTTTACGAGATATGGACTATCGAAATTTTACACCTTAGACTGTTTCTAACTTGGCCAAAATTGTAAAATGGTCTTATGAATTAGCGATTTCGTTCCAATTCACATTTCAAGTAATATTCGGCATGCTAATTACGTTGCCGATTGCCAAATTGCATTATCTCTTATAGTTTCCGAGATATGGACTCTCGAAATTTTACACCTTAGACTCTGCTTCTAACTTGTCCAAAATTGTAAAATGGTCTTATGAATTAGCGATTTCGTTCCAATTCACATTCCAAGTAATATTCGGCATGCTAATTACGTTGCCGAATGCCAAATTGCATTATCTTTTATAGCTTCCGAGATATGGACTATCGACATCTTACAACATTGGCTCTGCTTCTAACTTGGGCCAAAATTGTAAAATGGTCTTATGAATTAGCGATTTCGATCCAATTTACATTCCAAGTAATATTCGGCATGCTAATTACGTTGCCGATTGCCAAATTGCATTATCTCTTATAGTTTCCGAGATATGGACTATCGACATCTTACAATATTGGCTCTGCTTCTAACTTGGGCCAAAATTGTAAAACGATTTTATGAATTAGCGATTTCGTTCCAATTCACATTCCAAGTAATATTCGGCATGCTAATTACGTTGCCGATTGCCAAATTGCATTATCTCTTATAGTTTCCGAGATATGGACCCTCGAAATTTTACACCTTAGACTCTGTTTCTAACTTGTCCAAAATTGTAAAACGGTCTTATGAGTTAGCGATTTCGTTCCAATTCACATTCCAAGTAATATTCGGCATGCTAATTACGCTGCCGATTGCCAAATTACATTATCTCTTATAGTTTACGAGATATGGACTATCGAAATTTTACACCTTAGACTGTTTCTAACTTGGCCAAAATTGTAAAATGGTCTTATGAATTAGCGATTTCGTTCCAATTCACATTCCAAATAATATTCGGCACGCTAATTACGTTGCCGATTACCAAATTGCATTATCTTTTATAGCCTCCGAGATATGGACTATCGACTTCTTACAATATTGGCTCTGCTTCTAGCTTGGGCCCAAATTGTAAAATGGTCTTATGAATTAGCTATTTCGTTCCAATTCACTTTCCAAGTAATATTCGGCATGCTAATTACGTTGCCGATATTCAAATTGCATTATCTCTTATGGTTTCCGAGATATGGACTATGGAAATTTTACACCTTAGACTCTGTTTCTAATTTGGGCCAAAATTGTAAAATGGTCTTATGAATTAGCGATTTCGTTCCAATTCACATTTCAAGTAATATTCGGCATGCTAATTACGTTGCCGATTGCCAAATTGCATTATCTCTTATAGTTTCCGAGATATGGACTCTCGAAATTTTACACCTTAGACTCTGCTTCTAACTTGTCCAAAATTGTAAAATGGTCTTATGAATTAGCGATTTCGTTCCAATTCACATTCCAAGTAATATTCGGCATGCTAATTACGTTGCCGAATGCCAAATTGCATTATCTTTTATAGCTTCCGAGATATGGACTATCGACATCTTACAACATTGGCTCTGCTTCTAACTTGGGCCAAAATTGTAAAATGGTCTTATGAATTAGCGATTTCGTTCCAATTCACATTCCAAGTAATATTCGGCATACTAATTACGTTGCCGATTGCCAAATTGCATTATCTCTTATAGTTTCCGAGATATGGACTATCGACATCTTACAACATTGGCTCTGCTTCTAACTTGGGCCAAAATTGTAAAATGGTCTTATGAATTAGCGATTTCGATCCAATTTACATTCCAAGTAATATTCGGCATGCTAATTACGTTGCCGATTGCCAAATTGCATTATCTCTTATAGTTTCCGAGATATGGACTATCGACATCTTACAATATTGGCTCTGCTTCTAACTTGGGCCAAAATTGTAAAACGATTTTATGAATTAGCGATTTCGTTCCAATTCACATTCCAAGTAATATTCGGCATGCTAATTACGTTGCCGATTGCCAAATTGCATTATCTCTTATAGTTTCCGAGATATGGACCCTCGAAATTTTACACCTTAGACTCTGTTTCTAACTTGTCCAAAATTGTAAAACGGTCTTATGAGTTAGCGATTTCGTTCCAATTCACATTCCAAGTAATATTCGGCATGCTAATTACGCTGCCGATTGCCAAATTACATTATCTCTTATAGTTTACGAGATATGGACTATCGAAATTTTACACCTTAGACTGTTTCTAACTTGGCCAAAATTGTAAAATGGTCTTATGAATTAGCGATTTCGTTCCAATTCACATTCCAAATAATATTCGGCACGCTAATTACGTTGCCGATTACCAAATTGCATTATCTTTTATAGCCTCCGAGATATGGACTATCGACATCTTACAACATTGTCTCTGCTTCTAACTTGGGCCAAAATTGTAAAATGGTCTTATGAATTAGCGATTTCGTTCCAATTCAAATTCCAAGTAATATTCGGCATGCTAATTAGGTTGTCGATTGCCGAATTTCATTATCTGTTATAGCTTCCGAGATATGGACTATCGACATCTTACAACATTGGCTCTGCTTCTAACTTGGGCCAAATTGTAAAATGGTATTATGAATTAGCGATTTCGTTCCAATTCACGTTCCAAGTAATATTCGGCATGCTAATTACGTTGCCGATTGTCAAATTGCATTATCTCTTATAGTTGCCGAGATATGGACTGTCGACATCTTACCATATTGGTTCTGCTTCTAACTTGGGCCAAAATTGTGAAATGGTCAATTCACATTCCAAGCAATATTCGGCATGCTAATTATGTTGCCGATTGCCAAACTGCATTATCTATTATAGTTTCCGAGATACGGACTATCGACATCTTACAATATTGCCTCGGCTTCTAACTTGGGCCAAATATTGTAAACTGGTCTTATGAATTAGCGATTTCGTTCGAATTCACATTCCAAGTAATATTCGGCATGGTAATTACGTTGCCGTTTGCCAAATTGCATTATCTCTTATAGTTTCCGAGATATGGACTATCGACATCTTACAATATTGGCTCTGCTTCTAACTTGGGCCAAAATTGTAAAATGGTCTCGTGAATTAGCGATTTCGTTCCAATTTACATTCCAAGTAATATTCGGCATGCTAATTACGTTGCCGATTGCCAAATTGCATTATCTATTATAGTTTCCGAGATATGGACTATCGACATCTTACAATATTGGCTCTGCTTCTACCTTGGGCCAACATTGTAAAACGGTCTTTTAAATTAGCGATTTCGTTCCAATTCACATTACAAGTAATATTCGGCATACTAATTACGTTGCCGATTGCCGAATTGCATTATGTCTTATAGTTTTCTAGATATGGGCTATCGAAATTTTACACCTTAGACTCTGATTCTAATTTGGGCCAAAATTGTAAAACGGTCTTATGAATTAGCGATTTCGTTCCAATTCACATTCCAAGCAATATTCGGCATGCTAATTATGTTGCCCATTGCCAAACTGCATTATCTATTATAGTTTCCGAGATACGGACTATCGACATCTTACAATATTGCCTCGGCTTCTAACTTGGGCCAAAAATTGTAAACTGGTCTTATGAATTAGCGATTTCGTTCGAATTCACATTCCAAGTAATATTCGGCATGCTAATTACGTTGCCGATTGCCAAATTGCATTATCTATTATAGTTTCCGAGATATGGACTATCGACTTCTTACAATATTGGCTCTGCTTCTAGCTTGGGCCCAAATTGTAAAATGGTCTTATGAATTAGCTATTTCGTTCCAATTCACTTTCCAAGTAATATTCGGCATGCTAATTACGTTGCCGATATTCAAATTGCATTATCTCTTATGGTTTCCGAGATATGGACTATGGAAATTTTACACCTTAGACTCTGTTTCTAATTTGGGCCAAAATTGTAAAATGGTCTTATGAATTAGCGATTTCGTTCCAATTCACATTTCAAGTAATATTCGGCATGCTAATTACGTTGCCGATTGCCAAATTGCATTATCTCTTATAGTTTCCGAGATATGGACCCTCGAAATTTTACACCTTAGACTCTGCTTCTAACTTGTCCAAAATTGTAAAATGGTCTTATGAATTAGCTATTTCGTTCCAATTCACATTCCAAGTAATATTCGGCATGCTAATTACGTTGCCGAATGCCAAATTGCATTATCTTTTATAGCTTCCGAGATATGGACTATCGACATCTTACAACATTGGCTCTGCTTCTAACTTGGGCCAAAATTGTAAAATGGTCTTATGAATTAGCGATTTCGTCCCAATTCACATTTCAAATAATATTCGGCATGCTAATTACATTACCGATTGCCAAATTGCATTATCTCTTATAGTTTTCGAGATATGGACTATCGAAATCTTACAATATTGGCTCTGCTTCTAACTTGGGCCAAAATTGTAAAATGGCCTTATGAATTAGCGATTTCGCTCCAATTCACATTCCAAGTAATATTCGGCATGCTTATTACGTTTCCTATTGCCAAATTTCAATATCTCTTATATCTTCCGAGATATGGACTATCGAAATTTTACACCTTAGACTCTGTCTCTAACTTGGGCCAAAATTGTAAAATGGTCTTATGAATTAGCGATTTCGTTCCAATTCACATTCCAAGTATTCTTCGTCATGTTAATTACATTGGCGATTGCCAAATTGCAATATGTCTTATAGTTTCCGAGATATGGGCAATCGAAATTTTACACCTTAGGCTCTGTTTCTAACTTGGGTCAAAATTGTAAAATGGTCAATTCACATTCCAAGTAATATTCGGCATGCTAATTACGTTGCCGATTGCCAAATTGCATTATCTATTATAGTTTCCGAGATATGGGCAATACAAATTTTACACCTTAGACACTGTTTCTAATTAGGGCCAAAATCGTATAATGGTCTTATGAATTAGCGATTTCGTTCCAATTCACATTCCAAGTAATATTCGGCATGCTAATTACGTTGCCGATTGCCAAATTGCATTATCTCTTATAGTTTCCGAGATATGGACTATAGACTTCTTACAATATTGGCTCTGCTTCAAACTTGGGCCAAAATTGTAAAATGGTCTTATGAATTAGCGATTTCGTTCCAATTCACATTCCAAGTAATCTTCGGCATGTTAATTACATTGCCGATTGCCAATTTGCAATATCTCTTATAGTTTCCGAGATATCGGCAATCGAAATTTTACACCTTAGATTCTGTTTCTAACTTTAGCCAAATTGTAAAATGGTCTTATGAACTAGCGATTTCGTTCCAATTCACATTGCAAGTAATATTCGGCATGCTAATTTCGTTGCCGATTGCCAAATTGCATTATCTCTTATAGTTTCCGAGATATGGACTATCGACATCTTACAATATTGGCTTTGCTTATAATTTGAGCCAAAATTGTAAAATGGTCTTATGAATTAGCGATTTCGTTCCAATTCATATTCCAAATAATATTCGGCATGCTATTCACATTGCCGATTGCCATATTGCATTATCTCTTATAGTTTCCGAGATATGGACTATAGACATCTTACAATATTGGCTCTGCTTCAAACTTGGGCCAAAATTGTAAAATGGTCTTATGAATTAGCGATTTCGTTCCAATTCACATTCCAAGTATTCTTCGTCATGCTATTCACATTGCCGATTGTCAAATTGCATTATCTCTTATAGTTTCCGAGATATGGACTATAGACATCTTACAATATTGGCTCTGCTTCAAACTTGGGCCAAAATTGTAAACTGGTCTTATGAATTAGCGATTTCGTTCCAATTCACATTCCAAGTAATATTCGGCATGCTAATTACGTTGCCGATTGCCAAATTGCATTATCTCTTATAGTTTCCGAGATATGGACTATCGACATCTTACAATATTGGCTCTGCTTTTAGCTTGGGCCAAAATTGTAAAATGGTCTTATGAATTAGCGATTTCGATCCAATTCACATTCCAAGTAATATTCGGCATGCTAATTACGTTGCCGATTGCCAAATTGCATTATCTATTATAGTTTCCGAGATATGGCTATCGACATCTTACAATATTGGCTCTGCTTCTATCTTGGGCCAAAATTGTAAAACGACCTTATGAATTAGCGATTTCGTTCCAATTCACATTCCAAGTAATATTCGGCATGCTAATTACGTTGCCGATTGCCAAATTGCATTATCTCTTATAGTTTCCTAGATATGGACTATCGACATCTTACAATATTGGCTCTGCTTCTAACTTGGGCCAAAATTGTAAAATGGTCTTAGGAATTAGCGATTTCGTTCCAATTCACATTCCAAGTAATATTCGGCATGCTAATTAGGTTGCCGATTGCCAAATTGCATTATCTCTTATAGTTTCCGAGATATGGACTATCGACATCTTATAATATTGGCTCTGCTTCTAACTTGGGCCAAAATCGTAAAATGGTCTTATGAATTAGCGATTTCGTTCCAATTCAGATTCCAAGTAATATTCGGCATGCTAATTACGTTGCCGCTTGCAAATTGCATTATCTTTTATAGTTTCCGAGATATGAAATATCGACATCTTACAATATTGGCTCTGCTTCTAACTTGGGCCAAAACTGTAAAATGGTCTTATGAATTAGCGATTTCGTTCCAATTTACATTCCAAGTAATATTCCGCATGCTAATTACGTTGCCGATTGCCAAATTGTATTATCTATTATAGTTTTCGAGATATGGGCAATACAAATTTTACACCTCAGATACTGTTTCTAATTAGGGCCAAAATCGTATAATGGTCTTATGAATTAGCGATTTCGTTCCAATTCACATTCCAAGTAATATTCGGCATGCTAATTACGTTGCCGATTGCCAAATTGCATTATCTCTTATAGTTTCCGAGATATGGATTATCGACATCTTACAATATTTGCTCTGCTTATAATTTGAGCCAAAATTGTAAAATGGTCTTATGAATTAGCGATTTCGTTCCAATTCACATTCCAAGCAATATTCGGCATGCTATTCACATTGCCGATTGCCAAATTGCATTATCTCTTATAGTTTCCGAGATATGGACTATAGACATCTTACAATATTGGCTCTGCCTCAAACTTGGGCAAAAATTGTAAAATGGTCTTATGAATTAGCGATTTCGTTCCAATTCACATTTCAAGTAATATTCGGCATGCTAATTACGTTGCCGATTGCCAAATTGCATTATCTCTTATAGTTTCCGAGATATGGATTATCGACATCTTACAATATTTGCTCTGCTTATAATTTGAGCCAAAATTGTAAAATTGTCTTATGAATTAGCGATTTCGTTCCAATTCACATTCCAATTAATATTCGGCATGCTATTCACATTGCCGATTGCCAAATTGCATTATCTCTTATAGTTTCCGAGATATGGACTATAGACATCTTACAATATTGGCTCTGCCTCAAACTTGGGCAAAAATTGTAAAATGGTCTTATGAATTAGCGATTTCGTTCCAATTCACATTCCAAGTATTCTTCGTCATGTTAATTACATTGGCGATTGCCAAATTGCAATATCTCTTATAGTTTCCGAGATATGGGCAATCGAAATTTTACACCTTAGGCTCTGTTTCTAACTTGGGTCAAAATTGTAAAATGGTCTTATGAATTAGCGATATCGTTCCAATTCACATTCCAAGTAATATTCGACATGCTAATTACGTTGCCGATTGCCAAATTGCATTATCTCTTATAGTTTCCGAGATATGGGCAATCGAAATTTTACACCTTAGGCTCTGTTTCTAACTTGGGTCAAAATTGTAAAATGGTCTTATGAATTAGCGATTTCGTTCCAATTCACATTCCAAGTAATATTCGGCATGCTAATTACGTTGCCGATTGCCAAATTGCATTATCTCTTATAGTTTCCGAGATATGGACTATAGACTTCTTACAATATTGTCTCTGCTTCAAACTTGGGCCAAAATTGTAAAATGGTCTTATGAATTAGCGATTTCGTTCCAATTCACATTATAAGTATTCTTCGTCATGTTAATTACATTGGCGATTGCCAAATTGCAATATCTCTTATAGTATCCGAGATATGGGCAATCGAAATTTTACACCTTAGGCTCTGTTTCTAACTTGGGTCAAAATTGTAAAATGGTCTTATGAATTAGCGATTTCGTTCCAATTCACATTCCAAGTAATATTCGGCATGCTAATTACGTTGCCGATTGCCAAATTGCATTATCTCTTATAGTTTCCGAGATATGGACTATAGACTTCTTACAATATTGGCTCTGCTTCAAACTTGGGCCAAAATTGTAAAATGGTCTTATGAATTAGCGATTTCGTTCCAATTCACATTCCAAGTAATCTTCGGCATGTTAATTACATTGCCGATTGCCAATTTGCAATATCTCTTATAGTTTCCGAGATATGGGCAATCGAAATTTTACACCTTAGATTCTGTTTCTAACTTTAGCCAAATTGTAAAATGGTCTTATGAATTAGCGATTTCGTTCCAATTCACATTGCAAGTAATATTCGGCATGCTAATTTCGTTGCCGATTGCCAAATTGCATTATCTTTTATAGTTTCAGAGATATATACTATCGACATCTTACAATATTGGCTCTGCTTCTAACTTGGGCCAAAATTGTAAAACGGTCTTATGAATTAGCGACTTCGTTCCAATTCACATTCCAAGTAATATTCGGCATGCTAATTACGTTGCCGATTGCCAAATTGCATTATCTCTTATAGTTTCCGAGATATGGACTATAGACTTCTTACAATATTGGCTCTGCTTAAAACTTGGGCCAAAATTGTAAAATGGTCTTATGAATTAGCGATTTCGTTCCAATTCACATTCCAAGTAATCTTCGGCATGTTAATTACATTGCCGATTGCCAATTTGCAATATCTCTTATAGTTTCCGAGATATGGGCAATCGAAATTTTACACCTTAGATTCTGTTTCTAACTTTAGCCAAATTGTAAAATGGTCTTATGAATTAGCGATTTCGTTCCAATTCACATTGCAAGTAATATTCCGCATGCTAATTTCGTTGCCGATTGCCAATTTGCATTATCTTTTATAGTTTCAGAGATATATACTATCGACATCTTACAATATTGGCTCTGCTTCTAACTTGGGCCAAAATTGTAAAACGGTCTTATGAATTAGCGATTTCGTTTCAATTCACACTCCAAATAATATTCGGCGTGCTAATAATTACGTTGCCGAATGCCAAATTGCATTATCTATTATAGTTTCCGAGATATGGACTATAGACTTCTTACAATATTGGCTCTGCTTCAAACTTGGGCCAAAATTGTAAAATGGTCTTATGAATTAGCGATTTCGTTCCAATTCACATTCCAAGTATTCTTCGTCATGTTAATTACATTGGCGATTGCCAAATTGCAATATCTCTTATAGTTTCCGAGATATGGGCAATCGAAATATTACACCTTAGGCTCTGTTTCTAACTTGGGTCAAAATTGTAAAATGGTCTTATGAATTAGCGATTTCGTACCAATTCACATTCCAAGTAATATTCGGCATGCTAATTACGTTGCCGATTGCCAAATTGCATTATCTCTTATAGTTTCCGAGATATGGACTATAGACTTCTTACAATATTGGCTCTGCTTCAAACTTGGGCCAAAATTGTAAAATGGTCGTATGAATTAGCGATTTCGTTTCAATTCACACTCCAAATAATATTCGGCGTGCTAATAATTACGTTGCCGAATGCCAAATTGCATTATCTATTATAGTTTCCGAGATATGGACTATAGACTTCTTACAATATTGGCTCTGCTTCAAACTTGGGCCAAAATTGTAAAATGGTCTTATGAATTAGCGATTTCCTTCCAATTCACATTATAAGTAATCTTCGGCATGTTAATTACATTGCCGATTGCCAATTTGCATTATCTATTATAGTTTCCGAGATATGGACTATCGAAATTTTACACCTTAGACTGTGTCTAACTTGGGCCAAAATTGTAAAATGGTCTTATGAACAAGCGACTTCGTTCCAATTCAAACTCCAAGTAATATTCGGCATGCTAATTACGTTGCCGATTGCCGAATTACATTATCTCTTATAGTTTCCGAGATATGGACTATCGACATCTTACAATATTGGCTCTGCTTATAACTTGGGCCGAAATTGTAAAATTGTCTTATGAACTAGCGATTTGGTTCCAATTCAGATTCCAAGTAATATTCGGCATGCTAATTACATTGCCGGTTGCTAAATTGCATTATCTCTTATAGTTTCCGAGATATGAACCATCGACATCTTACAATATTGGCTCTGCTTCTAACTTGGGCCAACATTGTAAAACGGTCTTTTAAATTAGCGATTTCGTTCCAATTCACATTCCAAGTAATATTCGGCATACGTTGCCGATTGCCGAATTGCATTATGTCTTATAGTTTCCTAGATATGGGCTATCGAAATTTTACACCTTAGACTCTGATTCTAATTTGGGCCAAAATTGTAAAACGGTCTTATGAATTAGCGATTTCGTTCCAATTCACATTCCAAGTAATATTCGGCATGCTAATTACATTGCCGATCGCCAAATTTCATTATCTCTTATAGTTTCCGAGATATGGGCTATCGAAATTTTACACTTTAGGCTCTGTTTCTAACTTGGGCCAAATTGTAAAATGGTATTATGAATTAGCGATTTCGTTCCAATTCACATTCCAAGTAATATTCGGCATGCTAATTACGTTGCCGATTGCCAAATTGCATTATCTCTTATAGTTGCCGAGATATGGACTGTCGACATCTTACCATATTGGTTCTGCTTCTAACTTGGGCCAAAATTGTGAAATGGTCAATTCACATTCCAAGCAATATTCGGCATGCTAATTATGTTGCCGATTGCCAAACTGCATTATCTATTATAGTTTCCGAGATACGGACTATCGACATCTTACAATATTGCCTCGGCTTCTAACTTGGGCCAAAAATTGTAAACTGGTCTTATGAATTAGCGATTTCGTTCGAATTCACATTCCAAGTAATATTCGGCATGGTAATTACGTTGCCGTTTGCCAAATTGCATTATCTCTTATAGTTTCCGAGATATGGACTATCGACATCTTACAATATTGGCTCTGCTTCCAACTTGGGCCAAAATTGTAAAATGGTCTCGTGAATTAGCGATTTCGTTCCAATTTACATTCCAAGTAATATTCGGCATGCTAATTACGTTGCCGATTGCCAAATTGCATTTTCTATTATAGTTTCCGAGATATGGTCTATCGACATCTTACAATATTGGCTCTGCTTCTAGCTTGGGCCCAAATTGTAAAATGGTCTTATGAATTAGCGATTTCGTTCCAATTCACTTTCCAAGTAATATTCGGCATGCTAATTACGTTGCCGATATTCAAATTGCATTATCTCTTATGGTTTCCGAGATATGGACTATGGAAATTTTACACCTTAGACTCTGTTTCTAATTTGGGCCAAAATTGTAAAATGGTCTTATGAATTAGCGATTTCGTTCCAATTCACATTTCAAGTAATATTCGGCATGCTAATTACGTTGCCGATTGCCAAATTGCATTATCTCTTATAGTTTCCGAGATATGGACTCTCGAAATTTTACACCTTAGACTCTGCTTCTAACTTGTCCAAAATTGTATAATGGTCTTATGAATTAGCGATTTCGTTCCAATTCACATTCCAAGTAATATTCGGCATGCTAATTACGTTGCCGAATGCCAAATTGCATTATCTTTTATAGCTTCCGAGATATGGACTATCGACATCTTACAACATTGGCTCTGCTTCTAACTTGGGCCAAAATTGTAAAATGGTCTTATGAATTAGCGATTTCGTTCCAATTCAAATTCCAAGTAATATTCGGCATGCTAATTACGTTGCCGATTGCCAAATTACATTATCTCTTATAGTTTACGAGATATGGACTATCGAAATTTTACACCTTAGACTGTTTCTAACTTGGCCAAAATTGTAAAATGGTCTTATGAATTAGCGATTTCGTTCCAATTCACATTCCAAATAATATTCGGCATGCTAATTACGTTGCCGATTGCCAAATTGCATTATCTTTTATAGCTTCCGAGATATGGACTATCGACATCTTACAACGTTGGCTCTGCTTCTAACTTGGGCCAAAATTGTAAAATGGTCTTATGAATTAGCGATTTCGTTCCAATTCATATTCCAAGTAATATTCGGCATGCTAATTACGTTGTCGATTGCCGAATTTCATTATCTGTTATAGCTTCCGAGATATGGACTATCGACATCTTACAACATTGGCTCTGCTTCTAACTTGGGCCAAAATTGTAAAATGGTCTTATGAATTAACGATTTCGTCCCAATTCACATTTCAAATAATATTCGGCATGCTAATTACATTACCGATTGATAAATTGCATTATCTCTTATAGTTTTCGAGATATGGACTATCGAAATCTTACAATATTGGCTCTGCTTCTAACTTGGGCCAAAATTGTAAAATGGCCTTATGAATTAGCGATTTCGCTCCAATTCACATTCCAAGTAATATTCGGCATGCTTATTACGTTTCCTATTGCCAAATTTCAATATCTCTTATAGTTTCCGAGATATGGACTATCGAAATTTTACACCTTAGACTCTGTCTCTAACTTGGGCCAAATTTTAAAATGGTCTTATGAATTAGCGATTTCGTTCCAATTCACATTCCAAGTTATATTCGGCATGCTAATTACGTTGCCGATTGCCAAATTGCATTATCTCTTATAGTTTCCGAGATATGGACTATAGACATCTTACAATATTGGCTCTGCTTCAAACTTGGGCCAAAATTGTAAAATGGTCTTATGAATTAGCGATTTCGTTCCTATTCACATTCCAAGTATTCTTCGTCATGTTAATTACATTGGCGATTGCCAAATTGCAATATCTCTTATAGTTTCCGAGATATGGGCAATCGAAATTTTACACCTTAGGCTCTGTTTCTAACTTGGGTCAAAATTGTAAAATGGTCTTATGAATTAGCGATATCGTTCCAATTCACATTCCAAGTAATATTCCGCATGCTAATTACGTTGCCGATTGCCAAATTGCATTATCTATTATAGTTTCCGAGATATGGGCAATACAATTTTTACACCTTAGACACTGTTTCTAATTAGGGCCAAAATCGTATAATGGTCTTATGAATTAGCGATTTCGTTCCAATTCACATTCCAAGTAATATTCGGCATGCTAATTACGTTGCCGATTGCCAAATTGCATTATCTCTTATAGTTTCCGAGATATGGACTATAGACTTCTTACAATATTGGCTCTGCTTCAAACTTGGGCCAAAATTGTAAAATGGTCTTATGAATTAGCGATTTCATTCCAATTCACATTCCAAGTAATCTTCGGCATGTTAATTACATTGCCGATTGCCAATTTGCAATATCTCTTATAGTTTCCGAGATATGGGCAATCGAAATTTTACACCTTAGATTCTGTTTCTAACTTTAGCCAAATTGTAAAATGGTCTTATGAACTAGCGATTTCGTTCCAATTCACATTGCAAGTAATATTCGGCATGCTAATTTCGTTGCCGATTGCCAAATTGCATTATCTCTTATAGTTTCCGAGATATGGACTATCGACATCTTACAATATTGGCTCTGCTTATAATTTGAGCCAAAATTGTAAAATGGTCTTATGAATTAGCGATTTCGTTCCAATTCACATTCCAAATAATATTCGGCATGCTATTCACATTGCCGATTGCCAAATTGCATTATCTCTTATAGTTTCCGAGATATGGACTATAGACATCTTACAATATTGGCTCTGCTTCAAACTTGGGCCAAAATTGTAAAATGGTCTTATGAATTAGCGATTTCGTTCCAATTCACATTCCAAGTATTCTTCGTCATGCTATTCACATTGCCGATTGCCAAATTGCATTATCTCTTATAGTTTCCGAGATATGGACTATAGACATCTTACAATATTGGCTCTGCTTCAAACTTGGGCCTAAATTGTAAAATGGTCTTATGAATTAGCGATTTCGTTCCAATTCACATTCCAAGTAATATTCGGCATGCTAATTACGTTGCCGATTGCCAAATTGCATTATCTCTTATAGTTTCCGAGATATGGACTATCGACATCTTACAATATTGGCTCTGCTTTTAGCTTGGGCCAAAATTGTAAAATGGTCTTATGAATTAGCGATTTCGTTCCAATTCACATTCCAAGTAATATTCGGCATGATAATTACGTTGCCGATTGCCAAATTGCATTATCTATTATAGTTTCCGAGATATGGCTATCGACATCTTACAATATTGGCTCTGCTTCTATCATGGGCCAAAATTGTAAAACGACCTTATGAATTAGCGATTTCGTTCCAATTCAAATTCCAAGTAATATTCGGCATGCTAATTACGTTGCCGATTGCCAAATTACATTATCTCTTATAGTTTACGGGATATGGACTATCGAAATTTTACACCTTAGACTGTTTCTAACTTGGCCAAAATTGTAAAATGGTCTTATGAATTAGCGATTTCGTTCCAATTCACATTCCAAGTAATATTCGGCATGCTAATTACGTTGCCGATTGCCAAATTGCATTATCTTTTATAGCTTCCGAGATATGGACTATCGACATCTTACAACGTTGGCTCTGCTTCTAACTTGGGCCAAAATTGTAAAATGGTCTTATGAATTAGCGATTTCGTTCCAATTCAGATTCCAAGTAATATTCGGCATGCTAATTACGTTGTCGATTGCCGAATTTCATTATCTGTTATAGCTTCCGAGATATGGACTATCGACATTTTACAACATTGGCTCTGCTTCTAACTTGGGCCAAAATTGTAAAATGGTCTTATGAATTAACGATTTCGTCCCAATTCACATTTCAAATAATATTCGGCATGCTAATTACATTACCGATTGATAAATTGCATTATCTCTTATAGTTTTCGAGATATGGACTATCGAAATCTTACAATATTGGCTCTGCTTCTAACTTGGGCCAAAATTGTAAAATGGCCTTATGAATTAGCGATTTCGCTCCAATTCACATTCCAAGTAATATTCGGCATGCTTATTACGTTTCCTATTGCCAAATTTCAATATCTCTTATAGTTTCCGAGATATGGACTATCGAAATTTTACACCTTAGACTCTGTCTCTAACTTGGGCCAAATTTTAAAATGGTCTTATGAATTAGCGATTTCTTTCCAATTCACATTCCAAGTTATATTCGGCATGCTAATTACGTTGCCGATTGCCAAATTGCATTATCTCTTATAGTTTCCGAGATATGGACTATAGACATCTTACAATATTGGCTCTGCTTCAAACTTGGGCCAAAATTGTAAAATGGTCTTATGAATTAGCGATTTCGTTCCAATTCACATTCCAAGTATTCTTCGTCATGTTAATTACATTGGCGATTGCCAAATTGCAATATCTCTTATAGTTTCCGAGATATGGGCAATCGAAATTTTACACCTTAGGCTCTGTTTCTAACTTGGGTCAAAATTGTAAAATGGTCTTATGAATTAGCGATATCGTTCCAATTCACATTCCAAGTAATATTCGGCATGCTAAATACGTTGCCGATTGCCAAATTGCATTATCTATTATAGTTTCCGAGATATGGGCAATACAATTTTTACACCTTAGACACTGTTTCTAATTAGGGCCAAAATCGTATAATGGTCTTATGAATTAGCGATTTCGTTCCAATTCACATTCCAAGTAATATTCGGCATGCTAATTACGTTGCCGATTGCCAAATTGCATTATCTCTTATAGTTTCCGAGATATGGACTATAGACTTCTTACAATATTGGCTCTGCTTCAAACTTGGGCCAAAATTGTAAAATGGTCTTATGAGTTAGCGATTTCGTTCCAATTCACATTCCAAGTAATCTTCGGCATGTTAATTACATTGCCGATTGCCAATTTGCAATATCTCTTATAGTTTCCGAGATATGGGCAATCGAAATTTTACACCTTAGATTCTGTTTCTAACTTTAGCCAAATTGTAAAATGGTCTTATGAACTAGCGATTTCGTTCCAATTCACATTGCAAGTAATATTCGGCATGCTAATTTCGTTGCCGATTGCCAAATTGCATTATCTCTTATAGTTTCCGAGATATGGACTATCGACATCTTACAATATTGGCTCTGCTTATAATTTGAGCCAAAATTGTAAAATGGTCTTATGAATTAGCGATTTCGTTCCAATTCACATTCCAAATAATATTCGGCATGCTATTCACATTGCCGATTGCCAAATTGCATTATCTCTTATAGTTTCCGAGATATGGACTATAGACATCTTACAATATTGGCTCTGCTTCAAACTTGGGCCAAAATTGTAAAATGGTCTTATGAATTAGCGATTTCGTTCCAATTCACATTCCAAGTATTCTTCGTCATGCTATTCACATTGCCGATTGCCAAATTGCATTATCTCTTATAGTTTCCGAGATATGGACTATAGACATCTTACAATATTGGCTCTGCTTCAAACTTGGGCCTAAATTGTAAAATGGTCTTATGAATTAGCGATTTCGTTCCAATTCACATTCCAAGTAATATTCGGCATGCTAATTACGTTGCCGATTGCCAAATTGCATTATCTCTTATAGTTTCCGAGATATGGACTATCGACATCTTACAATATTGGCTCTGCTTTTAGCTTGGGCCAAAATTGTAAAATGGTCTTATGAATTAGCGATTTCGTTCCAATTCACATTCCAAGTAATATTCGGCATGCTAATTACGTTGCCGATTGCCAAATTGCATTATCTATTATAGTTTCCGAGATATGGCTATCGACATCTTACAATATTGGCTCTGCTTCTATCTTGGGCCAAAATTGTAAAACGACCTTATGAATTAGCGATTTCGTTCCAATTCACATTCCAAGTAATATTCGGCATGCTAATTACGTTGCCGATTGCCAAATTGCATTATCTATTATAGTTTCCGAGATATGGCTATCGACATCTTACAATATTGGCTCTGCTTCTATCTTGGGCCAAAATTGTAAAACGACCTTATGAATTAGCGATTTCGTTCCAATTCACATTCCAAGTAATATTCGGCATGCTAATTACGTTGCCGATTGCCAAATTGCATTATCTCTTATAGTTGCCGAGATATGGACTGTCGACATCTTACAATATTGGCTCTGCTTTTAGCTTGGGCCAAAATTGTAAAATGGTCTTATGAATTAGCGATTTCGTTCCAATTCACATTCCAAGTAATATTCGGCATGCTAATTACGTTGCCGATTGCCAAATTGCATTATCTATTATAGTTTCCGAGATATGGCTATCGACATCTTACAATATTGGCTCTGCTTCTATCTTGGGCCAAAATTGTAAAACGACCTTATGAATTAGCGATTTCGTTCCAATTCACATTCCAAAGTAATATTCGGCATGCTAATTAGGTTGCCGATTGCCAAATTGCATTATCTCTTATAGTTTCCGAGATATGGACTATCGACATCTTATAATATTGGCTCTGCCTCTATCTTGGGCCAAAATCGTGAAATGGTCTTATGAATTAGCGATTTCGTTCCAATTCAGATTCCAAGTAATATTCGGCATGCTAATTACGTTGCCGCTTGCAAATTGCATTATCTTTTATAGTTTCCGAGATATGAAATATCGACATCTAACAATATTGGCTCTGCTTCTAACTTGGGCCAAAACTGTAAAATGGTCTTATGAATTAGCGATTTCGTTCCAATTTACATTCCAAGTAATATTCCGCTTGCTAATTACGTTGCCGATTGCCAAATTGTATTATCTATTATAGTTTTCGAGATATGGGCAATACAAATTTTACACCTTAGATACTGTTTCTAATTAGGGCCAAAATCGTATAATGGTCTTATGAATTAGCGATTTCGTTCCAATTCACATTCCAAGTAATATTCGGCATGCTAATTACGTTGCCGATTGCCAAATTGCATTATCTCTTATAGTTTCCGAGATATGGATTATCGACATCTTACAATATTTGCTCTGCTTATAATTTGAGCCAAAATTGTAAAATGGTCTTATGAATTAGCGATTTCGTTCCAATTCACATTCCAATTAATATTCGGCATGCTATTCACATTGCCGATTGCCAAATTGCATTATCTCTTATAGTTTCCGAGATATGGACTATAGACATCTTACAATATTGGCTCTGCTTCAAACTTGGGCAAAAATTGTAAAATGGTCTTATGAATTAGCGATTTCGTTCCAATTTACATTCCAAGTATTCTTCGTCATGTTAATTACATTGGCGATTGCCAAATTGCAATATCTCTTATAGTTTCCGAGATATGTGCAATCGAAATTTTACACCTTAGGCTCTGTTTCCAACTTGGGTCAAAATTGTAAAAGGGTCTTATGAATTAGCGATATCGTTCCAATTCACATTCCAAGTAATATTCGGCATGCTAATTACGTTGCCGATTGCCAAATTGCATTATCTCTTATAGTTTCCGAGATATGGGCAATCGAAATTTTACACCTTAGGCTCTGTTTCTAACTTGGGTCAAAATTGTAAAATGGTCTTATGAATTAGCGATTTCGATCCAATTCACATTCCAAGTAATATTCGGCATGCTAATTACGTTGCCGATTGCCAAATTGCATTATCTCTTATAGTTTCCGAGATATGGACTATAGACTTCTTACAATATTGGCTTTGCTTCAAACTTGGGCCAAAATTGTAAAATGGTCTTATGAATTAGCGATTTCGTTCCAATTCACATTCCAAGTATTCTTCGTCATGTTAATTACATTGGCGATTGCCAAATTGCAATATCTCTTATACTTTCCGAGATATGGGCAATCGAAATTTTACACCTTAGGCTCTGTTTCTAACTTGGGTCAAAATTGTAAAATGGTCTTATGAATTAGCGATTTCGTTCCAATTCACATTCCAAGTAATATTCGGCATGCTAATTACGTTGCCGATTTCCAAATTGCGTTATCTCTTATAGTTTCCGAGATATGGACTATAGACTTCTTACAATATTGGCTCTGCTTCAAACTTGGGCCAAAATTGTAAAATGGTCTTATGAATTAGCGATTTCGTTCCAATTCACATTCCAAGTAATCTTCGGCATGTTAATTACATTGCCGATTGCCAATTTGCAATATCTCTTATAGTTTCCGAGATATGGGCAATCGAAATTTTACACCTTAGATTCTGTTTCTAACTTTAGCCAAATTGTAAAATGGTCTTATGAATTAGCGATTTCGTTCCAATTCACATTGCAAATAATATTCGGCATGCTAATTTCGTTGCCGATTGCCAAATTGCATTATCTTTTATAGTTTCAGAGATATGGACTATCGACATCTTACAATATTGGCTCTGCTTCTAACTTGGGCCAAAATTGTAAAACGGTCTTATGAATTAGCGATTTCGTTTCAATTCACACTCCAAATAATATTCGGCGTGCTAATAATTACGTTGCCGAATGCCAAATTGCATTCTCTATTATAGTTTCCGAGATATGGACTATAGACTTCTTACAATATTGGCTCTGCTTCAAACTTGGGCCAAAATTGTAAAATGGTCTTATGAATTAGCGATTTCGTTCCAATTCACATTCCAAGTAATCTTCGGCATGTTAATTATATTGCCGATTGCCAATTTGCAATATCTCTTATAGTTTCCGAGATATGGGCAATCGAAATTTTACACCTTAGATTCTGTTTCTAACTTTAGCCAAATTGTAAAATGGTCTTATGAACTAGCGATTTCGTTCCAATTCACATTGCAAGTAATATTCGGCATGCTAATTTCGTTGCCGATTGCCAAATTACATTATCTCTTATAGTTTCCGAGATATGGACTATCGACATCTTACAATATTGGCTCTGCTTATAATTTGAGCCAAAATTATAAAATGGTCTTATGAATTAGCGATTTCGTTCCAATTCACATTCCAAATAATATTCGGCATGCTATTCACATTGCCGATTGCCAAATTGCATTATCTCTTATAGTTTCCGAGATATGGACTATAGACATCTTACAATATTGGCTCTGCTTCAAACTTGGGCCAAAATTGTAAAATGGTCTTATGAATTAGCGATTTCGTTCCAATTCACATTCCAAGTATTCTTCGTCATGCTATTCACATTGCCGATTGCCAAATTGCATTATCTCTTATAGTTTCCGAGATATGGACTATAGACATCTTACAATATTGGCTCTGCTTCAAACTTGGGCCAAAATTGTAAAATGGTCTTATGAATTAGCGATTTCGTTCCAATTCACATTCCAAGTAATATTCGGCATGTTAATTACGTTGCCGATTGCCAAATTGCATTATCTCTTATAGTTTCCGAGATATGGACTATCGACATCTTACAATATTGGCTCTGCTTTTAGCTTGGGCCAAAATTGTAAAATGGTCTTATGAATTAGCGATTTCGTTCCAATTCACATTCCAAGTAATATTCGGCATGCTAATTACGTTGCCGATTGCCAAATTGCATTATCTATTATAGTTTCCGAGATATGGCTATCGACATCTTACAATATTGGCTCTGCTTCTATCTTGGGCCAAAATTGTAAAACGACCTTATGAATTAGCGATTTCGTTCCAATTCACATTCCAAGTAATATTCGGCATGCTAATTACGTTGCCGATTGCCAAATTGTATTATCTCTTATAGTTTCCGAGATATGGACTATCGACATCTTACAATATTGGCTCTGCTTCTAACTTGGGCCAAAATCGTAAAATGGTCTTATGAATTAGCGATTTCGTTCCAATTCAGATTCCAAGTAATATTCGGCATGCTAATTACGTTGCCGCTTGCAAATTGCATTATCTTTTATAGTTTCCGAGATATGAAATATCGACATCTTACAATATTGGCTCTGCTTCTAACTTGGGCCAAAACTGTAAAATGGTCTTATGAATTAGCGATTTCGTTCCAATTTACATTCCAAGTAATATTCCGCATGCTAATTACGTTGCCGATTGCCAAATTGTATTATCTATTATAGTTTTCGAGATATGGGCAATACAAATTTTACACCTTAGATACTGTTTCTAATTAGGGCCAAAATCGTATAATGGTCTTACGAATTAGCGATTTCGTTCCAATTCACATTCCAAGTAATATTCGGCATGCTAATTGCGTTGCCGATTGCCAAATTGCATTATCTCTTATAGTTTCCGAGATATGGATTATCGACATCTTACAATATTTGCTCTGCTTATAATTTGAGCCAAAATTGTAAAATGGTCTTATAAATTAGCGATTTCGTTCCAATTCACATTCCAATTAATATTCGGCCTGCTATTCACATTGCCGATTGCCAAATTGCATTATCTCTTATAGTTTCCGAGATATGGACTATCGACATCTTATAATATTGGCTCTGCTTCTATCTTGGGCCAAAATCGTGAAATGGTCTTATGAATTAGCGATTTCGTTCCAATTCAGATTCCAAGTAATATTCGGCATGCTAATTACGTTGCCGCTTGCAAATTGCATTATCTTTTATAGTTTCCGAGATATGAAATATCGACATCTTACAATATTGGCTCTGCTTCTAACTTGGGCCTAAACTGTAAAATGGTCTTATGAATTAGCGACTTCGTTCCAATTTACATTCCAAGTAATATTCCGCATGCTAATTACGTTGCCGATTGCCAAATTGTATTATCTGTTATAGTTTTCGAGATATGGGCAATACAAATTTTACACCTTAGATACTGTTTCTAATTAGGGCCAAAATCGTATAATGGTCTTACGAATTAGCGATTTCGTTCCAATTCACATTCCAAGTAATATTCGGCATGCTAATTACGTTGCCGATTGCCAAATTGCATTATCTCTTATAGTTTCCGAGATATGGATTATCGACATCTTACAATATTTGCTCTGCTTATAATTTGAGCCAAAATTGTAAAATGGTCTTATGAATTAGCGATTTCGTTCCAATTCACATTCCAATTAATATTCGGCATGCTATTCACATTGCCGATTGCCAAATTGCATTATCTCTTATAGTTTCCGAGATATGGACTATAGACATCTTACAATATTGGCTCTGCTTCAAACTTGGGCAAAAATTGTAAAATGGTCTTATGAATTAGCGATTTCGTTCCAATTCACATTCCAAGTATTCTTCGTCATGTTAATTACATTGGCGATTGCCAAATTGCAATATCTCTTATAGTTTCCGAGATATGGGCAATCGAAATTTTACACCTTAGGCTCTGTTTCTAACTTGGGTCAAAATTGTAAAAGGGTCTTATGAATTAGCGATATCGTTCCAATTCACATTCCAAGTAATATTCGGCATGCTAATTACGTTGCCGATTGCCAAATTGCATTATCTCTTATAGTTTCCGAGATATGGACTATAGACTTCTTACAATATTGGCTCTGCTTCAAACTTGGGCCAAAATTGTAAAATGGTCTTATGAATTAGCGATTTCGTTCCAATTCACATTCCAAGTAATCTTCGGCATGTTAATTACATTGCCGATTGCCAATTTGCAATATCTCTTATAGTTTCCGAGATATGGGCAATCGAAATTTTACACCTTAGATTCTGTTTCTAACTTTAGCCAAATTGTAAAATGGTCTTATGAACTAGCGATTTCGTTCCAATTCACATTGCAAGTAATATTCGGCATGCTAATTTCGTTGCCGATTGCCAAACTGCATTATCTCTTATAGTTTCCGAGATATGGACTATCGACATCTTACAATATTGGCTCTGCTTATAATTTGAGCCAAAATTGTAAAATGGTCTTATGAATTAGCGATTTCGTTCCAATTCACATTCCAAATAATATTCGGCATGCTATTCACATTGCCGATTGCCAAATTGCATTATCTCTTATAGTTTCCGAGATATGGACTATAGAGATCTTACAATATTGGCTCTGCTTCAAACTTGGGCCAAAATTGTAAAATGGTCTTATGAATTAGCGATTTCGTTCCAATTCACATTCCAAGTATTCTTCGTCATGCTATTCACATTGCCGATTGCCAAATTGCATTATCTCTTATAGTTTCCGAGATATGGACTATAGACATCTTACAATATTGGCTCTGCTTCAAACTTGGGCCAAAATTGTAAAATGGTCTTATGAATGAGCGATTTCGATCCAATTCACATTCCAAGTAATATTCGGCATGCTAATTACGTTGCCGATTGCCAAATTGCATTATCTCTTATAGTTTCCGAGATATGGACTATCGACATCTTACAATATTGGCTCTGCTTTTAGCTTGGGCCAAAATTGTAAAATGGTCTTATGAATTAGCGATTTCGTTCCAATTCACATTCCAAGTAATATTCGGCATGCTAATTACGTTGCCGATTGCCAAATTGCATTATCTATTATAGTTTCCGAGATATGGCTATCGACATCTTACAATATTGGCTCTGCTTCTATCTTGGGCCAAAATTGTAAAACGACCTTATGAATTAGCGATTTCGTTCCAATTCACATTCCAAGTAATATTCGGCATGCTAATTACGTTGCCGATTGCCAAATTGCATTATCTCTTATAGTTTCCGAGATATGGACTATCGACATCTTACAATATTGGCTCTGCTTCTAACTTGGGCCAAAATCGTAAAATGGTCTTATGAATTAGCGATTTCGTTCCAATTCAGATTCCAAGTAATATTCGGCATGCTAATTACGTTGCCGCTTGCAAATTGCATTATCTTTTATAGTTTCCGAGATATGAAATATCGACATCTTACAATATTGGCTCTGCTTCTAACTTGGGCCAAAACTGTAAAATGGTCTTATGAATTAGCGATTTCGTTCCAATTTACATTCCAAGTAATATTCGGCATGCTAATTGCGTTGCCGATTGCCAAATTGCATTATCTCTTATAGTTTCCGAGATATGGATTATCGACATCTTACAATATTTGCTCTGCTTATAATTTGAGCCAAAATTGTAAAACGGTCTTATGAATTAGCGATTTCGTTCCAATTCACATTCCAATTAATATTCGGCATGCTATTCACATTGCCGATTGCCAAATTGCATTATCTCTTATAGTTTCCGAGATATGGACTATAGGCATCTTACTATATTGGCTCTGCTTCAAACTTGGGCAAAAATTGTAAAATGGTCTTTTGAATTAGCGATTTCGTTCCAATTCACATTCCAAGTATTCTTCGTCATGTTAATTACATTGGCGATTGCCAAATTGCAATATCTCTTATAGTTTCCGAGATATGGGCAATCGAAATTTTACACCTTAGGCTCTGTTTCTAACTTGGGTCAAAATTGTAAAATGGTCTTATGAATTAGCGATATCGTTCCAATTCACATTCCAAGTAATATTCGGCATGCTAATTACGTTGCCGATTGCCAAATTGCATTATCTCTTATAGTTTCCGAGATATGGGCAATCGAAATTTTACACCTTAGGCTCTGTTTCTAACTTGGGTTAAAAATTGTAAAATGGTCTTATGAATTAGCGATTTCGTTCCAATTCACA
This sequence comes from Rhynchophorus ferrugineus, assembly GCF_030347505.1. Classification (NCBI taxonomy): domain Eukaryota; kingdom Metazoa; phylum Arthropoda; class Insecta; order Coleoptera; family Curculionidae; genus Rhynchophorus; species Rhynchophorus ferrugineus. The sequence continues at coordinate 39,266,794 of NW_027472583.1, forward strand.
TTCCAAGTAATATTCGGCATGCTAATTACGTTGCCGATTGCCAAATTGCATTATCTCTTATAGTTTCCGAGATATGGACTATAGACTTCTTACAATATTGCCTCTGCTTCAAACTAGGGCCAAAATTGTAAAATGGTCTTATGAATTAGCGATTTCGTTCCAATTCACATTCCAAGTATTCTTCGTCATGTTAATTACATTGGCGATTGCCAAATTGCAATATCTCTTATAGTTTCCGAGATATGGGCAATCGAAATTTTACACCTTAGGCTCTGTTTCTAACTTGGGTCAAAATTGTAAAAAGGTCTTATGAATTAGCGATTTCGTTCCAATTCACATTCCAAGTAATATTCGGCATGCTAATTACGTTGCCGATTGCCAAATTGCATTATCTCTTATAGTTTCCGAGATATTGACTATAGACTTCTTACAATATTGGCTCTGCTTCAAACTTGGGCCAAAATTGTAAAATGGTCTTATGAATTAGCGATTTCGTTCCAATTCACATTCCAAGTAATATTCGGCATGCTAATTACGTTGCCGATTGCCAAATTGCATTATCTCTTATAGTTTCCGAGATATGGACTATAGACTTTTTACAATATTGGCTCTGCTTCAAACTTGGGCCAAAATTGTAAAATGGTCTTATGAATTAGCGATTTCGTTCCAATTCACATTCCAAGTAATCTTCGGCATGTTAATTACATTGCCGATTGCCAATTTGCAATTTCTCTTATAGTTTCCGAGATATGGGCAATCGAAATTTTACACCTTAGATTCTGTTTCTAACTTTAGCCAAATTGTAAAATGGTCTTATGAATTAGCGATTTCGTTCCAATTCACATTGCAAATAATATTCGGCATGCTAATTTCGTTGCCGATTGCCAAATTGCATTATCTTTTATAGTTTCAGAGATATGGACTATCGACATCTTACAATATTGGCTCTGCTTCTAACTTGGGCCAAAATTGTAAAACGGTCTTATGAATTAGCGATTTCGTTTCAATTCACACTCCAAATAATATTCGGCGTGCTAATAATTACGTTGCCGAATGCCAAATTGCATTATCTATTATAGTTTCCGAGATATGGACTATAGACTTCTTACAATATTGGCTCTGCTTCAAACTTGGGCCAAAATTGTAAAATGGTCTTATGAATTAGCGATTTCGTTCCAATTCACATTCCAAGTAATCTTCGGCATGTTAATTACATTGCCGATTGCCAATTTGCAATATCTCTTATAGTTTCCGAGATATGGGCAATCGAAATTTTACACCTTAGATTCTGTTTCTAACTTTAGCCAAATTGTAAAATGGTCTTATGAACTAGCGATTTCGTTCCAATTCACATTGCAAGTAATATTCGGCATGCTAATTTCGTTGCCGATTGCCAAATTGCATTATCTCTTATAGTTTCCGAGATATGGACTATCGACATCTTACAATATTGGCTCTGCTTATAATTTGAGCCAAAATTGTAAAATGGTCTTATGAATTAGCGATTTCGTTCCAATTCACATTCCAAATAATATTCGGCATGCTATTCACATTGCCGATTGCCAAATTGCATTATCTCTTATAGTTTCCGAGATATGGACTATAGACATCTTACAATATTGGCTCTGCTTCAAACTTGGGCCAAAATTGTAAAATGGTCTTATGAATTAGCGATTTCGTTCCAATTCACATTCCAAGTATTCTTCGTCATGCTATTCACATTGCCGATTGCCAAATTGCATTATCTCTTATAGTTTCCGAGATATGGACTATAGACATCTTACAATATTGGCTCTGCTTCAAATTTGGGCCAAAATTGTAAAATGGTCTTATGAATTAGCGATTTCGTTCCAATTCACATTCCAAGTAATATTCGGCATGCTAATTACGTTGCCGATTGCCAAATTGCATTATCTCTTATAGTTTCCGAGATATGGACTATCGACATCTTACAATATTGGCTCTGCTTTTAGCTTGGGCCAAAATTGTAAAATGGTCTTATGAATTAGCGATTTCGTTCCAATTCACATTCCAAGTAATATTCGGCATGCTAATTACGTTGCCGATTGCCAAATTGCATTATCTATTATAGTTTCCGAGATATGGCTATCGACATCTTACAATATTGGCTCTGCTTCTATCTTGGGCCAAAATTGTAAAACGACCTTATGAATTAGCGATTTCGTTCCAATTCACATTCCAAGTAATATTCGGCATGCTAATTACGTTGCCGATTGCCAAATTGCATTATCTCTTATAGTTTCCGAGATATGGACTATCGACATCTTACAATATTTACTCTGCTTCTAACTTGGGCCAAAATCGTAAAATGGTCTTATGAATTAGCGATTTCGTTCCAATTCAGATTCCAAGTAATATTCGGCATGCTAATTACGTTGCCGCTCGCAAATTGCATTATCTTTTATAGTTTCCGAGATATGAAATATCGACATCTTACAATATTGGCTCTGCTTCTAACTTGGGCCAAAACTGTAAAATGGTCTTATGAATTAGCGATTTCGTTCCAATTTACATTCCAAGTAATATTCCGCATGCTAATTACGTTGCCGATTGCCAAATTGTATTATCTATTATAGTTTTCGAGATATGGGCAATACAAATTTTACACCTTAGATACTGTTTCTAATTAGGGCCAAAATCGTATAATGGTCTTACGAATTAGCGATTTCGTTCCAATTCACATTCCAAGTAATATTCGGCATGCTAATTACGTTGCCGATTGCCAAATTGCATTATCTCTTATAGTTTCCGAGATATGGATTATCGACATCTTACAATATTTGCTCTGCTTATAATTTGAGCCAAAATTGTAAAATGGTCTTATGAATTAGCGATTTCGTTCCAATTCACATTCCAATTAATATTCGGCATGCTATTCACATTGCCGATTGCCAAATTGCATTATCTCTTATAGTTTCCGAGATATGGACTATAGACATCTTACAATATTGGCTCTGCTTCAAACTTGGGCAAAAATTGTAAAATGGTCTTTTGAATTAGCGATTTCGTTCCAATTCACATTCCAAGTATTCTTCGTCATGTTAATTACATTGGCGATTGCCAAATTGCAATATCTCTTATAGTTTCCGAGATATGGGCAATCGAAATTTTACACCTTAGGCTCTGTTTCTAACTTGGGTCAAAATTGTAAAATGGTCTTATGAATTAGCGATATCGTTCCAATTCACATTCCAAGTAATATTCGGCATGCTAATTACGTTGCCGATTGCCAAATTGCATTATCTCTTATAGTTTCCGAGATATGGGCAATCGAAATTTTACACCTTAGGCTCTGTTTCTAACTTGGGTCAAAATTGTAAAATGGTCTTATGAATTAGCGATTTCGTTCCAATTCACATTCCAAGTAATATTCGGCATGCTAATTACGTTGCCGATTGCCAAATTGCATTATCTCTTATAGTTTCCGAGATATGGACTATAGACTTCTTACAATATTGGCTCTGCTTCAAACTAGGGCCAAAATTGTAAAATGGTCTTATGAATTAGCGATTTCGTTCCAATTCACATTCCAAGTATTCTTCGTCATGTTAATTACATTGGCGATTGCCAAATTGCAATATATCTTATAATTTCCGAGATATGGGCAATCGAAATTTTACACCTTAGGCCCTGTTTCTAACTTGGGTCAAAATTGTAAAATGGTCTTATGAATTAGCGATTTCGTTCCAATTCACATTCCAAGTAATATTCGGCATGCTAATTTCGTAGCCGATTGCCAAATTGCATTATCTTTTATAGTTTCAGAGATATGGACTATCGACATCTTACAATATTGGCTCTGCTTCTAACTTGGGCCAAAATTGTAAAACGGTCTTATGAATTAGCGATTTCGTTTCAATTCACACTCCAAATAATATTCGGCGTGCTAATAATTACGTTGCCGAATGCCAAATTGCATTATCTATTATAGTTTCCGAGATATGGACTATAGACTTCTTACAATATTGGCTCTGCTTCAAACTTGGGCCAAAATTGTAAAATGGTCTTATGAATTAGCGATTTCGTTCCAATTCACATTCCAAGTAATCTTCGGCATGTTAATTACATTGCCGATTGCCAATTTGCAATATCTCTTATAGTTTCCGAGATATGGGCAATCGAAATTTTACACCTTAGATTCTGTTTCTAACTTTAGCCAAATTGTAAAATGGTCTTATGAATTAGCGATTTCGTTCCAATTCACATTGCAAATAATATTCGGCATGCTAATTTCGTTGCCGATTGCCAAATTGCATTATCTTTTATAGTTTCAGAGATATGGACTATCGACATCTTACAATATTGGCTCTGCTTCTAACTTGGGCCAAAATTGTAAAACGGTCTTATGAATTAGCGATTTCGTTTCAATTCACACTCCAAATAATATTCAGCGTGCTAATAATTACGTTGCCGAATGCCAAATTGCATTCTCTATTATAGTTTCCGAGATATGGACTATAGACTTCTTACAATATTGGCTCTGCTTCAAACTTGGGCCAAAATTGTAAAATGGTCTTATGAATTAGCGATTTCGTTCCAATTCACATTCCAAGTAATCTTCGGCATGTTAATTATATTGCCGATTGCCAATTTGCAATATCTCTTATAGTTTCCGAGATATGGGCAATCGAAATTTTACACCTTAGATTCTGTTTCTAACTTTAGCCAAATTGTAAAATGGTCTTATGAACTAGCGATTTCGTTCCAATTCACATTGCAAGTAATATTCGGCATGCTAATTTCGTTGCCGATTGCCAAATTACATTATCTCTTATAGTTTCCGAGATATGGACTATCGACATCTTACAATATTGGCTCTGCTTATAATTTGAGCCAAAATTGTAAAATGGTCTTATGAATTAGCGATTTCGTTCCAATTCACATTCCAAATAATATTCGGCATGCTATTCACATTGCCGATTGCCAAATTGCATTATCTCTTATAGTTTCCGAGATATGGACTATAGACATCTTACAATATTGGCTCTGCTTCAAACTTGGGCCAAAATTGTAAAATGGTCTTATGAATTAGCGATTTCGTTCCAATTCACATTCCAAGTATTCTTCGTCATGCTATTCACATTGCCGATTGCCAAATTGCATTATCTCTTATAGTTTCCGAGATATGGACTATAGACATCTTACAATATTGGCTCTGCTTCAAACTTGGGCCAAAATTGTAAAATGGTCTTATGAATTAGCGATTTCGTTCCAATTCACATTCCAAGTAATATTCGGCATGTTAATTACGTTGCCGATTGCCAAATTGCATTATCTATTATAGTTTCCGAGATATGGACTATCGACATCTTACAATATTGGCTCTGCTTTTAGCTTGGGCCAAAATTGTAAAATGGTCTTATGAATTAGCGATTTCGTTCCAATTCACATTCCAAGTAATATTCGGCATGCTAATTACGTTGCCGATTGCCAAATTGCATTATCTATTATAGTTTCCGAGATATGGCTATCGACATCTTACAATATTGGCTCTGCTTCTATCTTGGGCCAAAATTGTAAAACGACCTTATGAATTAGCGATTTCGTTCCAATTCACATTCCAAGTAATATTCGGCATGCTAATTACGTTGCCGATTGCCAAATTGTATTATCTCTTATAGTTTACGAGATAAGGACTATCGACATCTTACAATATTGGCTCTGCTTCTAACTTGGGCCAAAATCGTAAAATGGTCTTATGAATTAGCGATTTCGTTCCAATTCAGATTCCAAGTAATATTCGGCATGCTAATTACGTTGCCGCTTGCAAATTGCATTATCTTTTATAGTTTCCGAGATATGAAATATCGACATCTTACAATATTGGCTCTGCTTCTAACTTGGGCCAAAACTGTAAAATGGTCTTATGAATTAGCGATTTCGTTCCAATTTACATTCCAAGTAATATTCCGCATGCTAATTACGTTGCCGATTGCCAAATTGTATTATCTATTATAGTTTTCGAGATATGGGCAATACAAATTTTACACCTTAGATACTGTTTCTAATTAGGGCCAAAATCGTATAATGGTCTTACGAATTAGCGATTTCGTTCCAATTCACATTCCAAGTAATATTCGGCATGCTAATTGCGTTGCCGATTGCCAAATTGCATTATCTCTTATAGTTTCCGAGATATGGATTATCGACATCTTACAATATTTGCTCTGCTTATAATTTGAGCCAAAATTGTAAAATGGTCTTATAAATTAGCGATTTCGTTCCAATTCACATTCCAATTAATATTCGGCATGCTATTCACATTGCCGATTGCCAAATTGCATTATCTCTTATAGTTTCCGAGATATGGACTATCGACATCTTATAATATTGGCTCTGCTTCTATCTTGGGCCAAAATCGTGAAATGGTCTTATGAATTAGCGATTTCGTTCCAATTCAGATTCCAAGTAATATTCGGCATGCTAATTACGTTGCCGCTTGCAAATTGCATTATCTTTTATAGTTTCCGAGATATGAAATATCGACATCTTACAATATTGGCTCTGCTTCTAACTTGGGCCTAAACTGTAAAATGGTCTTATGAATTAGCGACTTCGTTCCAATTTACATTCCAAGTAATATTCCGCATGCTAATTACGTTGCCGATTGCCAAATTGTATTATCTGTTATAGTTTTCGAGATATGGGCAATACAAATTTTACACCTTAGATACTGTTTCTAATTAGGGCCAAAATCGTATAATGGTCTTATGAATTAGCGATTTCGTTCCAATTCACATTCCAAGTAATATTCGGCATGCTAATTACGTTGCCGATTGCCAAATTGCATTATCTCTTATAGTTTCCGAGATATGGATTATCGACATCTTACAATATTTGCTCTGCTTATAATTTGAGCCAAAATTGTAAAATGGTCTTATGAATTAGCGATTTCGTTCCAATTCACATTCCAATTAATATTCGGCATGCTATTCACATTGCCGATTGCCAAATTGCATTATCTCTTATAGTTTCCGAGATATGGACTATAGACATCTTACAATATTGGCTCTGCTTCAAACTTGGGCAAAAATTGTAAAATGGTCTTATGAATTAGCGATTTCGTTCCAATTCACATTCCAAGTATTCTTCGTCATGTTAATTACATTGGCGATTGCCAAATTGCAATATCTCTTATAGTTTCCGAGATATGGGCAATCGAAATTTTACACCTTAGGCTCTGTTTCTAACTTGGGTCAAAATTGTAAAAGGGTCTTATGAATTAGCGATATCGTTCCAATTCACATTCCAAGTAATATTCGGCATGCTAATTACGTTGCCGATTGCCAAATTGCATTATCTCTTATAGTTTGCGAGATATGGGCAATCGAAATTTTACACCTTAGGCTCTGTTTCTAACTTGGGTCAAAATTGTAATATGGTCTTATGAATTAGCGATTTCGTTCCAATTCACATTCCAAGTAATATTCGGCATGCTAATTACGTTGCCGATTGCCAAATTGCATTATCTCTTATAGTTTCCGAGATATGGACTATAGACTTCTTACAATATTGGCTCTGCTTCAAACTTGGGCCAAAATTGTAAAATGGTCTTATGAATTAGCGATTTCGTTCCAATTCACATTCCAAGTAATCTTCGGCATGTTAATTACATTGCCGATTGCCAATTTGCAATATCTCTTATAGTTTCCGAGATATGGGCAATCGAAATTTTACACCTTAGATTCTGTTTCTAACTTTAGCCAAATTGTAAAATGGTCTTATGAACTAGCGATTTCGTTCCAATTCACATTGCAAGTAATATTCGGCATGCTAATTTCGTTGCCGATTGCCAAACTGCATTATCTCTTATAGTTTCCGAGATATGGACTATCGACATCTTACAATATTGGCTCTGCTTATAATTTGAGCCAAAATTGTAAAATGGTCTTATGAATTAGCGATTTCGTTCCAATTCACATTCCAAATAATATTCGGCATGCTATTCACATTGCCGATTGCCAAATTGCATTATCTCTTATAGTTTCCGAGATATGGACTATAGACATCTTACAATATTGGCTCTGCTTCAAACTTGGGCCAAAATTGTAAAATGGTCTTATGAATTAGCGATTTCGTTCCAATTCACATTCCAAGTATTCTTCGTCATGCTATTCACATTGCCGATTGCCAAATTGCATTATCTCTTATAGTTTCCGAGATATGGACTATAGACATCTTACAATATTGGCTCTGCTTCAAACTTGGGCCAAAATTGTAAAATGGTCTTATGAATTAGCGATTTCGATCCAATTCACATTCCAAGTAATATTCGGCATGCTAATTACGTTGCCGATTGCCAAATTGCATTATCTCTTATAGTTTCCGAGATATGGACTATCGACATCTTACAATATTGGCTCTGCTTTTAGCTTGGGCCAAAATTGTAAAATGGTCTTATGAATTAGCGATTTCGTTCCAATTCACATTCCAAGTAATATTCGGCATGCTAATTACGTTGCCGATTGCCAAATTGCATTATCTATTATAGTTTCCGAGATATGGCTATCGACATCTTACAATATTGGCTCTGCTTCTATCTTGGGCCAAAATTGTAAAACGACCTTATGAATTAGCGATTTCGTTCCAATTCACATTCCAAGTAATATTCGGCATACTAATTACGTTGCCGATTGCCAAATTGCATTATCTCTTATAGTTTCCGAGATATGGACTATCGACATCTTACAATATTGGCTCTGCTTCTAACTTGGGCCAAAATCGTAAAATGGTCTTATGAATTAGCGATTTCGTTCCAATTCAGATTCCAAGTAATATTCGGCATGCTAATTACGTTGCCGCTTGCAAATTGCATTATCTTTTATAGTTTCCGAGATATGAAATATCGACATCTTACAATATTGGCTCTGCTTCTAACTTGGGCCAAAACTGTAAAATGGTCTTATGAATTAGCGATTTCGTTCCAATTTACATTCCAAGTAATATTCGGCATGCTAATTGCGTTGCCGATTACCAAATTGCATTATCTCTTATAGTTTCCGAGATATGGATTATCGACATCTTACAATATTTGCTCTGCTTATAATTTGAGCCAAAATTGTAAAACGGTCTTATGAATTAGCGATTTCGTTCCAATTCACATTCCAATTAATATTCGGCATACTATTCACATTGCCGATTGCCAAATTGCATTATCTCTTATAGTTTCCGAGATATGGACTATAGGCATCTTACAATATTGGCTCTGCTTCAAACTTGGGCAAAAATTGTAAAATGGTCTTTTGAATTAGCGATTTCGTTCCAATTCACATTCCAAGTATTCTTCGTCATGTTAATTACATTGGCGATTGCCAAATTGCAATATCTCTTATAGTTTCCGAGATATGGGCAATCGAAATTTTACACCTTAGGCTCTGTTTCTAACTTGGGTCAAAATTGTAAAATGGTCTTATGAATTAGCGATATCGTTCCAATTCACATTCCAAGTAATATTCGGCATGCTAATTACGTTGCCGATTGCCAAATTGCATTATCTCTTATAGTTTCCGAGATATGGGCAATCGAAATTTTACACCTTAGGCTCTGTTTCTAACTTGGGTTAAAAATTGTAAAATGGTCTTATGAATTAGCGATTTCGTTCCAATTCACATTCCAAGTAATATTCGGCATGCTAATTACGTTGCCGATTGCCAAATTGCATTATCTCTTATAGTTTCCGAGATATGGACTATAGACTTCTTACAATATTGGCTCTGCTTCAAACTAGGGCCAAAATTGTAAAATGGTCTTATGAATTAGCGATTTCGTTCCAATTCACATTCCAAGTATTCTTCGTCATGTTAATTACATTGGCGATTGCCAAATTGCAATATCTCTTATATTTTCCGAGATATGGGCAATCGAAATTTTACACCTTAGGCTCTGTTTCTAACTTGGGTCAAAATTGTAAAAAGGTCTTATGAATTAGCGATTTCGTTCCAATTCACATTCCAAGTAATATTCGGCATGCTAATTACGTTGCCGATTGCCAAATTGCATTATCTCTTATAGTTTCCGAGATATTGACTATAGACTTCTTACAATATTGGCTCTGCTTCAAACTTGGGCCAAAATTGTAAAATGGTCTTATGAATTAGCGATTTCGTTCCAATTCACATTCCAAGTAATATTCGGCATGCTAATTACGTTGCCGATTGCCAAATTGCATTATCTCTTATAGTTTCCGAGATATGGACTATAGACTTCTTACAATATTGGCTCTGCTTCAAACTTGGGCCAAAATTGTAAAATGGTCTTATGAATTAGCGATTTCGTTCCAATTCACATTCCAAGTAATCTTCGGCATGTTAATTACATTGCCGATTGCCAATTTGCAATTTCTCTTATAGTTTCCGAGATATGGGCAATCGAAATTTTACACCTTAGATTCTGTTTCTAACTTTAGCCAAATTGTAAAATGGTCTTATGAATTAGCGATTTCGTTCCAATTCACATTGCAAATAATATTCGGCATGCTAATTTCGTTGCCGATTGCCAAATTGCATTATCTTTTATAGTTTCAGAGATATGGACTATCGACATCTTACAATATTGGCTCTGCTTCTAACTTGGGCCAAAATTGTAAAACGGTCTTATGAATTAGCGATTTCGTTTCAATTCACACTCCAAATAATATTCGGCGTGCTAATAATTACGTTGCCGAATGCCAAATTGCATTATCTATTATAGTTTCCGAGATATGGACTATAGACTTCTTACAATATTGGCTCTGCTTCAAACTTGGGCCAAAATTGTAAAATGGTCTTATGAATTAGCGATTTCGTTCCAATTCACATTCCAAGTAATCTTCGGCATGTTAATTACATTGCCGATTGCCAATTTGCAATATCTCTTATAGTTTCCGAGATATGGGCAATCGAAATTTTACACCTTAGATTCTGTTTCTAACTTTAGCCAAATTGTAAAATGGTCTTATGAACTAGCGATTTCGTTCCAATTCACATTGCAAGTAATATTCGGCATGCTAATTTCGTTGCCGATTGCCAAATTGCATTATCTCTTATAGTTTCCGAGATATGGACTATCGACATCTTACAATATTGGCTCTGCTTATAATTTGAGCCAAAATTGTAAAATGGTCTTATGAATTAGCGATTTCGTTCCAATTCACATTCCAAATAATATTCGGCATGCTATTCACATTGCCGATTGCCAAATTGCATTATCTCTTATAGTTTCCGAGATATGGACTATAGACATCTTACAATATTGGCTCTGCTTCAAACTTGGGCCAAAATTGTAAAATGGTCTTATGAATTAGCGATTTCGTTCCAATTCACATTCCAAGTATTCTTCGTCATGCTATTCACATTGCCGATTGCCAAATTGCATTATCTCTTATAGTTTCCGAGATATGGACTATAGACATCTTACAATATTGGCTCTGCTTCAAATTTGGGCCAAAATTGTAAAATGGTCTTATGAATTAGCGATTTCGTTCCAATTCACATTCCAAGTAATATTCGGCATGCTAATTACGTTGCCGATTGCCAAATTGCATTATCTCTTATAGTTTCCGAGATATGGACTATCGACATCTTACAATATTGGCTCTGCTTTTAGCTTGGGCCAAAATTGTAAAATGGTCTTATGAATTAGCGATTTCGTTCCAATTCACATTCCAAGTAATATTCGGCATGCTAATTACGTTGCCGATTGCCAAATTGCATTATCTATTATAGTTTCCGAGATATGGCTATCGACATCTTACAATATTGGCTCTGCTTCTATCTTGGGCCAAAATTGTAAAACGACCTTATGAATTAGCGATTTCGTTCCAATTCACATTCCAAGTAATATTCGGCATGCTAATTACGTTGCCGATTGCCAATTTGCATTATCTCTTATAGTTTCCGAGATATGGACTATCGACATCTTACAATATTTACTCTGCTTCTAACTTGGGCCAAAATCGTAAAATGGTCTTATGAATTAGCGATTTCGTTCCAATTCAGATTCCAAGTAATATTCGGCATGCTAATTACGTTGCCGCTTGCAAATTGCATTATCTTTTATAGTTTCCGAGATATGAAATATCGACATCTTACAATATTGGCTCTGCTTCTAACTTGGGCCAAAACTGTAAAATGGTCTTATGAATTAGCGATTTCGTTCCAATTTACATTCCAAGTAATATTCCGCATGCTAATTACGTTGCCGATTGCCAAATTGTATTATCTATTATAGTTTTCGAGATATGGGCAATACAAATTTTACACCTTAGATACTGTTTCTAATTAGGGCCAAAATCGTATAATGATCTTACGAATTAGCGATTTCGTTCCAATTCACATTCCAAGTAATATTCGGCATGCTAATTACATTGCCGGTTGCCAAATTGCATTATCTCTTATAGTTTCCGAGATATGGATTATCGACATCTTACAATATTTGCTCTGCTTATAATTTGAGCCAAAATTGTAAAATGGTCTTATGAATTAGCGATTTCGTTCCAATTCACATTCCAATTAATATTCGGCATGCTATTCACATTGCCGATTGCCAAATTGCATTATCTCTTATAGTTTCCGAGATATGGACTATAGACATCTTACAATATTGGCTCTGCTTCAAACTTGGGCAAAAATTGTAAAATGGTCTTTTGAATTAGCGATTTCGTTCCAATTCACATTCCAAGTATTCTTCGTCATGTTAATTACATTGGCGATTACCAAATTGCAATATCTCTTATAGTTTCCGAGATATGGGCAATCGAAATTTTACACCTTAGGCTCTGTTTCTAACTTGGGTCAAAATTGTAAAATGGTCTTATGAATTAGCGATATCGTTCCAATTCACATTCCAAGTCATATTCGGCATGCTAATTACGTTGCCGATTGCCAAATTGCATTATCTCTTATAGTTTCCGAGATATGGGCAATCGAAATTTTACACCTTAGGCTCTGTTTCTAACTTGGGTCAAAATTGTAAAATGGTCTTATGAATTAGCGATTTCGTTCCAATTCACATTCCAAGTAATATTCGGCATGCTAATTACGTTGCCGATTGCCAAATTGCATTATCTCTTATAGTTTCCGAGATATGGACTATAAGACTTCTTACAATATTGGCTCTGCTTCAAACTAGGGCCAAAATTGTAAAATGGTCTTATGAATTAGCGATTTCGTTCCAATTCACATTCCAAGTATTCTTCGTCATGTTAATTACATTGGCGATTGCCAAATTGCAATATCTCTTATAGTTTCCGAGATATGGGCAATCGAAATTTTACACCTTAGGCTCTGTTTCTAACTTGGGTCAAAATTGTAAAATGGTCTTATGAATTAGCGATTTCGTTCCAATTCACATTCCAAGTAATATTCGGCATGCTAATTTCGTAGCCGATTGCCAAATTGCATTATCTTTTATAGTTTCAGAGATATGGACTATCGACATCTTACAATATTGGCTCTGCTTCTAACTTGGGCCAAAATTGTAAAACGGTCTTATGAATTAGCGATTTCGTTTCAATTCACACTCCAAATAATATTCGGCGTGCTAATAATTACGTTGCCGAATGCCAAATTGCATTATCTATTATAGTTTCCGAGATATGGACTATAGACTTCTTACAATATTGGCTCTGCTTCAAACTTGGGCCAAAATTGTAAAATGGTCTTATGAATTAGCGATTTCGTTCCAATTCACATTCCAAGTATTCTTAGTCATGTTAATTACATTGGCGATAGCCAAATTGCAATATCTCTTATAGTTTCCGAGATATGGGCAATCGAAATATTACACCTTAGGCTCTGTTTCTAACTTGGGTCAAAATTGTAAAATGGTCTTATGAATTAGCGATTTCGTACCAATTCACATTGCAAGTAATATTCGGCATGCTAATTACGTTGCCGATTGCCAAATTGCATTATCTCTTATAGTTTCCGAGATATGGACTATAGACTTCTTACAATATTGGCTCTGCTTCAAACTTGGGCCAAAATTGTAAAATGGTCTTATGAATTAGCGATTTCGTTCCAATTCACATTATAAGTAATCTTCGGCATGTTAATTACATTGCCGATAGCCAATTTGCAATATCTCTTATAGTTTCCGAGATATGGACTATCGACATCTTACAATATTGGCTCTGCTTATAATTTGAGCCAAAATTGTAAAATGGTCTTATGAATTAGCGATTTCGTTCCAATTCACATTCCAAATAATATTCGGCATGCTATTCACATTGCCGATTGCCAAATTGCATTATCTCTTATAGTTTCCGAGATATGGACTATAGACATCTTACAATATTGGCTCTGCTTCAAACTTGGGCCAAAATTGTAAAATGGTCTTATGAATTAGCGATTTCGTTCCAATTCACATTCCAAGTATTCTTCGTCATGCTATTCACATTGCCGATTGCCAAATTGCATTATCTCTTATAGTTTCCGAGATATGGACTATAGACATCTTACAATATTGGCTCTGCTTCAAACTTGGGCCAAAATTGTAAAATGGTCTTATGAATTAGCGATTTCGATCCAATTCACATTCCAAGTAATATTCGGCATGCTAATTACGTTGCCGATTGCCAAATTGCATTATCTCTTATAGTTTCCGAGATATGGACTATCGACATCTTACAATATTGGCTCTGCTTTTAGCTTGGGCCAAAATTGTAAAATGGTCTTATGAATTAGCGATTTCGTTCCAATTCACATTCCAAGTAATATTCGGCATGCTAATTACGTTGCCGATTGCCAAATTGCATTATCTATTATAGTTTCCGAGATATGGCTATCGACATCTTACAATATTGGCTCTGCTTCTATCTTGGGCCAAAATTGTAAAACGACCTTATGAATTAGCGATTTCGTTCCAATTCACATTCCAAGTAATATTCGGCATACTAATTACGTTGCCGATTGCCAAATTGCATTATCTCTTATAGTTTCCGAGATATGGACTATCGACATCTTACAATATTGGCTCTGCTTCTAACTTGGGCCAAAATCGTAAAATGGTCTTATGAATTAGCGATTTCGTTCCAATTCAGATTCCAAGTAATATTCGGCATGCTAATTACGTTGCCGCTTGCAAATTGCATTATCTTTTATAGTTTCCGAGATATGAAATATCGACATCTTACAATATTGGCTCTGCTTCTAACTTGGGCCAAAACTGTAAAATGGTCTTATGAATTAGCGATTTCGTTCCAATTTACATTCCAAGTAATATTCGGCATGCTAATTGCGTTGCCGATTACCAAATTGCATTATCTCTTATAGTTTCCGAGATATGGATTATCGACATCTTACAATATTTGCTCTGCTTATAATTTGAGCCAAAATTGTAAAACGGTCTTATGAATTAGCGATTTCGTTCCAATTCACATTCCAATTAATATTCGGCATGCTATTCACATTGCCGATTGCCAAATTGCATTATCTCTTATAGTTTCCGAGATATGGACTATAGGCATCTTACAATATTGGCTCTGCTTCAAACTTGGGCAAAAATTGTAAAATGGTCTTTTGAATTAGCGATTTCGTTCCAATTCACATTCCAAGTATTCTTCGTCATGTTAATTACATTGGCGATTGCCAAATTGCAATATCTCTTATAGTTTCCGAGATATGGGCAATCGAAATTTTACACCTTAAGCTCTGTTTCTAACTTGGGTCAAAATTGTAAAATGGTCTTATGAATTAGCGATATCGTTCCAATTCACATTCCAAGTAATATTCGGCATGCTAATTACGTTGCCGATTGCCAAATTGCATTATCTCTTATAGTTTCCGAGATATGGGCAATCGAAATTTTACACCTTAGGCTCTGTTTCTAACTTGGGTTAAAAATTGTAAAATGGTCTTATGAATTAGCGATTTCGTTCCAATTCACATTCCAAGTAATATTCGGCATGCTAATTACGTTGCCGATTGCCAAATTGCATTATCTCTTATAGTTTCCGAGATATGGACTATAGACTTCTTACAATATTGGCTCTGCTTCAAACTAGGGCCAAAATTGTAAAATGGTCTTATGAATTAGCGATTTCGTTCCAATTCACATTCCAAGTATTCTTCGTCATGTTAATTACATTGGCGATTGCCAAATTGCAATATCTCTTATAGTTTCCGAGATATGGGCAATCGAAATTTTACACCTTAGGCTCTGTTTCTAACTTGGGTCAAAATTGTAAAAAGGTCTTATGAATTAGCGATTTCGTTCCAATTCACATTCCAAGTAATATTCGGCATGCTAATTACGTTGCCGATTGCCAAATTGCATTATCTCTTATAGTTTCCGAGATATTGACTATAGACTTCTTACAATATTGGCTCTGCTTCAAACTTGGGCCAAAATTGTAAAATGGTCTTATGAATTAGCGATTTCGTTCCAATTCACATTCCAAGTAATATTCGGCATGCTAATTACGTTGCCGATTGCCAAATTGCATTATCTCTTATAGTTTCCGAGATATGGACTATAGACTTCTTACAATATTGGCTCTGCTTCAAACTTGGGCCAAAATTGTAAAATGGTCTTATGAATTAGCGATTTCGTTCCAATTCACATTCCAAGTAATCTTCGGCATGTTAATTACATTGCCGATTGCCAATTTGCAATTTCTCTTATAGTTTCCGAGATATGGGCAATCGAAATTTTACACCTTAGATTCTGTTTCTAACTTTAGCCAAATTGTAAAATGGTCTTATGAATTAGCGATTTCGTTCCAATTCACATTGCAAATAATATTCGGCATGCTAATTTCGTTGCCGATTGCCAAATTGCATTATCTTTTATAGTTTCAGAGATATGGACTATCGACATCTTACAATATTGGCTCTGCTTCTAACTTGGGCCAAAATTGTAAAACGGTCTTATGAATTAGCGATTTCGTTTCAATTCACACTCCAAATAATATTCGGCGTGCTAATAATTACGTTGCCGAATGCCAAATTGCATTATCTATTATAGTTTCCGAGATATGGACTATAGACTTCTTACAATATTGGCTCTGCTTCAAACTTGGGCCAAAATTGTAAAATGGTCTTATGAATTAGCGATTTCGTTCCAATTCACATTCCAAGTAATCTTCGGCATGTTAATTACATTGCCGATTGCCAATTTGCAATATCTCTTATAGTTTCCGAGATATGGGCAATCGAAATTTTACACCTTAGATTCTGTTTCTAACTTTAGCCAAATTGTAAAATGGTCTTATGAACTAGCGATTTCGTTCCAATTCACATTGCAAGTAATATTCGGCATGCTAATTTCGTTGCCGATTGCCAAATTGCATTATCTCTTATAGTTTCCGAGATATGGACTATCGACATCTTACAATATTGGCTCTGCTTATAATTTGAGCCAAAATTGTAAAATGGTCTTATGAATTAGCGATTTCGTTCCAATTCACATTCCAAATAATATTCGGCATGCTATTCACATTGCCGATTGCCAAATTGCATTATCTCTTATAGTTTCCGAGATATGGACTATAGACATCTTACAATATTGGCTCTGCTTCAAACTTGGGCCAAAATTGTAAAATGGTCTTATGAATTAGCGATTTCGTTCCAATTCACATTCCAAGTATTCTTCGTCATGCTATTCACATTGCCGATTGCCAAATTGCATTATCTCTTATAGTTTCCGAGATATGGACTATAGACATCTTACAATATTGGCTCTGCTTCAAATTTGGGCCAAAATTGTAAAATGGTCTTATGAATTAGCGATTTCGTTCCAATTCACATTCCAAGTAATATTCGGCATGCTAATTACGTTGCCGATTGCCAAATTGCATTATCTCTTATAGTTTCCGAGATATGGACTATCGACATCTTACAATATTGGCTCTGCTTTTAGCTTGGGCCAAAATTGTAAAATGGTCTTATGAATTAGCGATTTCGTTCCAATTCACATTCCAAGTAATATTCGGCATGCTAATTACGTTGCCGATTGCCAAATTGCATTATCTATTATAGTTTCCGAGATATGGCTATCGACATCTTACAATATTGGCTCTGCTTCTATCTTGGGCCAAAATTGTAAAACGACCTTATGAATTAGCGATTTCGTTCCAATTCACATTCCAAGTAATATTCGGCATGCTAATTACGTTGCCGATTGCCAATTTGCATTATCTCTTATAGTTTCCGAGATATGGACTATCGACATCTTACAATATTTACTCTGCTTCTAACTTGGGCCAAAATCGTAAAATGGTCTTATGAATTAGCGATTTCGTTCCAATTGAGATTCCAAGTAATATTCGGCATGCTAATTACGTTGCCGCTTGCAAATTGCATTATCTTTTATAGTTTCCGAGATATGAAATATCGACATCTTACAATATTGGCTCTGCTTCTAACTTGGGCCAAAACTGTAAAATGGTCTTATGAATTAGCGATTTCGTTCCAATTTACATTCCAAGTAATATTCCGCATGCTAATTACGTTGCCGATTGCCAAATTGTATTATCTATTATAGTTTTCGAGATATGGGCAATACAAATTTTACACCTTAGATACTGTTTCTAATTAGGGCCAATATCGTATAATGGTCTTACGAATTAGCGATTTCGTTCCAATTCACATTCCAAGTAATATTCGGCATGCTAATTACATTGCCGGTTGCCAAATTGCATTATCTCTTATAGTTTCCGAGATATGGATTATCGACATCTTACA
This sequence comes from Rhynchophorus ferrugineus, assembly GCF_030347505.1. NCBI lineage: Eukaryota > Metazoa > Arthropoda > Insecta > Coleoptera > Curculionidae > Rhynchophorus > Rhynchophorus ferrugineus. The sequence continues at coordinate 39,285,477 of NW_027472583.1, forward strand.
ATATTTGCTCTGCTTATAATTTGAGCCAAAATTGTAAAATGGTCTTATGAATTAGCGATTTCGTTCCAATTCACATTCCAATTAATATTCGGCATGCTATTCACATTGCCGATTGCCAAATTGCATTATCTCTTATAGTTTCCGAGATATGGACTATAGACATCTTACAATATTGGCTCTGCTTCAAACTTGGGCAAAAATTGTAAAATGGTCTTTTGAATTAGCGATTTCGTTCCAATTCACATTCCAAGTATTCTTCGTCATGTTAATTACATTGGCGATTACCAAATTGCAATATCTCTTATAGTTTCCGAGATATGGGCAATCGAAATTTTACACCTTAGGCTCTGTTTCTAACTTGGGTCAAAATTGTAAAATGGTCTTATGAATTAGCGATATCGTTCCAATTCACATTCCAAGTCATATTCGGCATGCTAATTACGTTGCCGATTGCCAAATTGCATTATCTCTTATAGTTTCCGAGATATGGGCAATCGAAATTTTACACCTTAGGCTCTGTTTCTAACTTGGGTCAAAATTGTAAAATGGTCTTATGAATTAGCGATTTCGTTCCAATTCACATTCCAAGTAATATTCGGCATGCTAATTACGTTGCCGATTGCCAAATTGCATTATCTCTTATAGTTTCCGAGATATGGACTATAAGACTTCTTACAATATTGGCTCTGCTTCAAACTAGGGCCAAAATTGTAAAATGGTCTTATGAATTAGCGATTTCGTTCCAATTCACATTCCAAGTATTCTTCGTCATGTTAATTACATTGGCGATTGCCAAATTGCAATATCTCTTATAGTTTCCGAGATATGGGCAATCGAAATTTTACACCTTAGGCTCTGTTTCTAACTTGGGTCAAAATTGTAAAATGGTCTTATGAATTAGCGATTTCGTTCCAATTCACATTCCAAGTAATATTCGGCATGCTAATTTCGTAGCCGATTGCCAAATTGCATTATCTTTTATAGTTTCAGAGATATGGACTATCGACATCTTACAATGTTGGCTCTGCTTCTAACTTGGGCCAAAATTGTAAAACGGTCTTATGAATTAGCGATTTCGTTTCAATTCACACTCCAAATAATATTCGGCGTGCTAATAATTACGTTGCCGAATGCCAAATTGCATTATCTATTATAGTTTCCGAGATATGGACTATAGACTTCTTACAATATTGGCTCTGCTTCAAACTTGGGCCAAAATTGTAAAATGGTCTTATGAATTAGCGATTTCGTTCCAATTCACATTCCAAGTATTCTTAGTCATGTTAATTACATTGGCGATTGCCAAATTGTAATATCTCTTATAGTTTCCGAGATATGGGCAATCGAAATATTACACCTTAGGCTCTGTTTCTAACTTGGGTCAAAATTGTAAAATGGTCTTATGAATTAGCGATTTCGTACCAATTCACATTGCAAGTAATATTCGGCATGCTAATTACGTTGCCGATTGCCAAATTGCATTATCTCTTATAGTTTCCGAGATATGGACTATAGACTTCTTACAATATTGGCTCTGCTTCAAACTTGGGCCAAAATTGTAAAATGGTCTTATGAATTAGCGATTTCGTTCCAATTCACATTATAAGTAATCTTCGGCATGTTAATTACATTGCCGATAGCCAATTTGCAATATCTCTTATAGTTTCAGAGATATGGGCAATCGAAATTTTACACCTTAGATTCTGTTTCTAACTTTAGCCAAATTGTAAAATGGTCTTATGAATTAGCGATTTCGTTCCAATTCACATTGCAAGTAATATTCGGCATGCTAATTTCGTTGCCGATTGCCAAATTGCATTATCTTTTATAGTTTCAGAGATATGGACTATCGACATCTTACAATATTGGCTCTGCTTCTAGCTTGGGCCAAAATTGTAAAACGGTCTTATGAATTAGCGATTTCGTTTCAACTCACACTCCAAATAATATTCGGCGTGCTAATAATTACGTTGCCGAATGCCAAATTGCATTATCTATTATAGTTTCCGAGATATGGACTATCGAAATTTTACACCTTAGACTGTGTCTAACTTGGGCCAAAATTGTAAAATGGTCTTATGAACTAGCGACTTCGTTCCAATTCAAACTCCAAGTAATATTCGGCATGCTAATTACGTTGCCGATTGCCGAATTACATTATCTCTTATAGTTTCCGAGATATGGACTATCGACATCTTACAATATTGGCTCTGCTTATAACTTGGGCCGAAATTGTAAAATGGTCTTATGAACTAGCGATTTCGTTCCAATTCACATTCCAAGTAATATTCGGCATGCTTATTACGTTTCCTATTGCCAAATTCCAATATCTCTTATAGTTTCCGAGGTATGGGCAATCGAAATTTTACACCTTAGGCTCTGTTTCTAACTTGGGTCAAAATTGTAAAATGGTCTTATGTATTAGCGATTTCGTTCCAATTCACATTCCAAGTAATCTTCGGTATGTTAACTACATTGCCGATTGCCAATTTGCAATATCTCTTATAGTTTCCGAGATATGGGCAATCGAAATTTTACACCTTAGATTCTGTTTCTAACTTTAGCTAAATTGTAAAACGGTCTTATGAATTAGCGATTTCGTTCCAATTCACATTGCAAGTAATATTCGGCATGCTAATTTCGTTGCCGATTGCCAAATTGCATTATCTCTTATAGTTTCCGAGATATGGACTATCGACATCTTACAATATTGGCTCTGCTTATAATTTGAGCCAAAATTGTAAAATGGTCTTATGAATTAGCGATTTCGTTCCAATTCACATTCCAAATAATATTCGGCATGCTATTCACATTGCCGATTGCCAAATTGCATTATCTCTTATAGTTTCCGAGATATGGACTATAGACATCTTACAATATTGGCACTGCTTCAAACTTGGGCCAAAATTGTAAAATGGTCTTATGAATTAGCGATTTCGTTCCAATTCACATTCCAAGTATTTTTCGTCATGTTAATTACATTGGCGATTGCCAAATTGCAATATCTCTTATAGTTTCCGAGATATGGGCAATCGAAATTTTACACCTTAATCTCTGTTTCTAACTTGGGTCAAAATTGTAAAATGGTCTTATGAATTAGCGATATCGTTCCAATTCACATTCCAAGTAATATTCGGCATGCGAATTACGTTGCCGATTGCCAAATTGCATTATCTATTATAGTTTCCGAGATATGGGCAATACAAATTTTACACCTTAGACACTGTTTCTAACTTTAGCCAAATTGTAAAACGGTCTTATGAATTAGCGATTTCGTTCCAATTCACATTGCAAGTAATATTCGGCATGCTAATTTCGTTGCCGATTGCCAAATTGCATTATCTCTTATAGTTTCCGAGATATGGACTATCGACATCTTACAATATTGGCTCTGCTTCTAACTTGGGCCAAAATTGTAAAATGGTCTTATGAATTAGCGATTTCGTTCCAATTCACATTACAAGTAATATTCGGCATGCTAATTACCTTGCCGATTGCCAAATTGCATTATCTCTTATAGTTTCCGAGATATGGACTATCGACATCTTACAATATTGGCTCTGCTTCTACTTGGGCCAAAATTATAAAATGGTCTTATGAATTAGCGATTTCGTTCCAATTCACATTCCAAGTAATATTCGGCATGCTAATTACGTTGCCGATTGCCAAATTGCACTATCTCTTATAGTTTCCGAGATATGGCTATCGACAACTTACAATTTTGGCTTTGCTTCTAACTTGGGCCAAAATTGTAAAATGGTCTTATGAATTAGCGATTTCGTTCCAATTCACATTCCAAGTATTCTTCGTCATGTTAATTACATTGGCGATTGCCAAATTGCAATATCTCTTATAGTTTCCGAGATATGGGCAATCGAAATTTTACACCTTAGGCTCTGTTTCTAACTTGGGTCAAAATTGTAAAATGGTCTTATGAATTAGCGATTTCGTTCCAATTCACATTCCAAGTAATATTCGGCATGCTAATTACGTTGCCGATTGCCAAATTGCATTATCACTTATAGTTTCCGAGATATGGACTATAGACTTCTTACAATATTGTCTCTGCTTCAAACTTGGGCCAAAATTGTAAAATGGTCTTATGAATTAGCGATTTCGTTCCAATTCACATTCCAAGTAATCTTCGGCATGTCAATTACATTGCCGATTGCCAATTTGCAATATCTCTTATAGTTTCCGAGATATGGGCAATCGAAATTTTACACCTTAGATTCTGTTTCTAACTTTAGCCAAATTGTAAAATGGTCTTATGAATTAGCGATTTCGTTCCAATTCACATTGCAAGTAATATTCGGCATGCTAATTTCGTTGCCGATTGCCAAATTGCATTATCTTTTAAAGTTTCAGAGATATGGACTATCGACATCTTACAATATTGGCTCTGCTTCTAGCTTGGGCCAAAATTGTAAAACGCTCTTATGAATTAGCGATTCCGTTTCAATTCACACTCCAAATAATATTAGGCGTGCTAATAATTACGTTGCCGAATGCCAAATTGCATTATCTATTATATTTTCCGAGATATGGACTATCGAAATTTTACACCTTAGACTGTTTCTAACTTGGGCCAAAATTGTAAAATGGTCTTATGATCTAGCGACTTCGCTCCAATTCAAACTCCAAGTAATATTTGGCATGCTAATTACGTTGCCGATTGCCGAATTACATTATCTCTTATAGTTTCCGAGATATGGGCTATCGACATCTTACAATATTGGCTCTGCTTCTAACTTGGGCCGAAATTGTAAAATGGTCTTATGAATTAGCGATTTCGTTCCAATTCACATTCCAAGTAATATTCGGCAAGCTAATTACTAAATTATGGCAAGCTAATTACGTTGTCGATTGCCGAATTGCATTGTCTGTTATAGTTTCCGAGATATGGACTATCGACATTTTACAATATTGCTTTGCTTCTAACTTGGGCCAAAATTGTAAAATGACCTTATGAATTAGCGATTTCGTTCCAATTCACATTCCAAGTAATATTCGGCATGCTTATTACGTTTACTATTGCCAAGTTCCAATATCTCTTATAGTTTCCGAGGTATGGGCAATCGAAATTTTACACCTTAGACTCTGTCTCTAACTTGGGCCAAATTTTAAAATGGTCTTATGAATTAGCGATTTCGTTCCAATTCACATTCCAAGTAATATTCGGCATGCTAATTACGTTGCCGATTGCCAAATTGCATTATCTCTTATAGTTTCCGAGATATGGACTATAGACATCTTACAATATTGGCTCTGCTTCAAACTTGGGCCAAAATTGTAAAATGGTCTTATGAATTAGCGATTTCGTTCCAATTCACATTCCAAGTATTCTTCGTCATGTTAATTACATTGGCGATTGCCAAATTGCAATATCTCTTATAGTTTCCGAGATATGGGCAATCGAAATTTTACACCTTAGGCTCTGTTTCTAACTTGGGTCAAAATTGTAAAATGGTCTTATGAATTAGCGATATCGTTGCAATTCACATTCCAAGTAATATTCGGCATGCTAATTACGTTGCCGATTGCCAAATTGCATTATCTATTATAGTTTCCGAGATATGGGCAATACAAATTTTACACCTTAGACACTGTTTCTAATTAGGGCCAAAATCGTATAATGGTCTTATGAATTAGCGATTTCGTTCCAATTCACATTGCAAGTAACATTCGGCATGCTAATTTCGTTGCCGATTGCCAAATTGCATTATCTCTTATAGTTTCCGAGATATGGACTATCGACATCTTACAATATTGGCTCTGATTATAATTTGAGCCAAAATTGTAAAATGGCCTTATGAATTAGCGATTTCGTTCCAATTCACATTCCAAGTAATATTCGGCATGCTTATTACGTTTCCTATTGCCAAATTTCAATATCTCTTATAGTTTCCGAGGTATGGGCAATCGAAATTTTACACCTTAGACTCTGTCTCTAACATGGGCCAAATTTTAATATGGTCTTATGAATTAGCGATTTCGTTCCAATTCAGATTCCAAGTAATATTCGGCATGCTAATTACGTTGCCGATTGCCAAATTGCATTATCTCTTATAGTTTCCAAGATATGGACTATCCACATCTTACAATATTGGCACTGCTTCTAACTTGGGCCATAATTGTAAAACGATCTTATGAATTAGCGATTTCGTTCCAATTCACATTCCAAGTAATATTCGGCATGCTAATTACGTTGCCGATTGCCAAATTGCATTATCTCTTATAGTTTCCGAGATATGGACTATCGACATATTACAATATTGGCTCTGCTTCTAGCTTGGGCCAAAATTGTAAAATGGTCTTATGAATTAGCGATTTCGTTCCAATTCACATTCCAAGTAATATTCGGCATGCTAATAATGTTGCCGATTGCCAAATTGCATTATCTCTTATAGTTTCCGAGATATGGGCTATCGACATCTTACAATATTGGCTCTGCTTCTAACTTGGGCCGAAATTGTAAAATGGTCTTATGAATTAGCGATTTCGTTCCAATTCACATTCCAAGTAATATTCGGCATGCTAATAATGTTGCCGATTGCCGAATTACATTATCTCTTATAGTTTCCGAGATATGGGCTATCGACATCTTACAATATTGGCTCTGCTTCTAACTTGGGCCGAAATTGTAAAATGGTCTTATGAATTAGCGATTTCGTTCCAATTCATATTCCAAGTAATATTCGGCAAGCTAATTACTAAATTATGGCAAGCTAATTACGTTGTCGATTGCCGAATTGCATTGTCTGTTATAGTTTCCGAGATATGGACTATCGACATTTTACAATATTGCTTTGCTTCTAACTTGGGCCAAAATTGTAAAATGACCTTATGAATTAGCGATTTCGTTCCAATTCACATTCCAAGTAATATTCGGCATGCTTATTACGTTTACTATTGCCAAGTTCCAATATCTCTTATAGTTTCCGAGGTATGGGCAATCGAAATTTTACACCTTAGACTCTGTCTCTAACTTGGGCCAAATTTTAAAATGGTCTTATGAATTAGCGATTTCGTTCCAATTCACATTCCAAGTAATATTCGGCATGCTAATTACGTTGCCGATTGCCAAATTGCATTATCTCTTATAGTTTCCGAGATATGGACTATAGACATCTTACAATATTGGCTCTGCTTCAAACTTGGGCCAAAATTGTAAAATGGTCTTATGAATTAGCGATTTCGTTCCAATTCACATTCCAAGTATTCTTCGTCATGTTAATTACATTGGCGATTGCCAAATTGCAATATCTCTTATAGTTTCCGAGATATGGGCAATCGAAATTTTACACCTTAGGCTCTGTTTCTAACTTGGGTCAAAATTGTAAAATGGTCTTATGAATTAGCGATATCGTTGCAATTCACATTCCAAGTAATATTCGGCATGCTAATTACGTTGCCGATTGCCAAATTGCATTATCTATTATAGTTTCCGAGATATGGGCAATACAAATTTTACACCTTAGACACTGTTTCTAATTAGGGCCAAAATCGTATAATGGTCTTATGAATTAGCGATTTCGTTCCAATTCACATTGCAAGTAATATTCGGCATGCTAATTTCGTTGCCGATTGCCAAATTGCATTATCTCTTATAGTTTCCGAGATATGGACTATCGACATCTTACAATATTGGCTCTGATTATAATTTGAGCCAAAATTGTAAAATGGCCTTATGAATTAGCGATTTCGTTCCAATTCACATTCCAAGTAATATTCGGCATGCTTATTACGTTTCCTATTGCCAAATTTCAATATCTCTTATAGTTTCCGAGGTATGGGCAATCGAAATTTTACACCTTAGACTCTGTCTCTAACATGGGCCAAATTTTAATATGGTCTTATGAATTAGCGATTTCGTTCCAATTCAGATTCCAAGTAATATTCGGCATGCTAATTACGTTGCCGATTGCCAAATTGCATTATCTCTTATAGTTTCCAAGATATGGACTATCCACATCTTACAATATTGGCACTGCTTCTAACTTGGGCCATAATTGTAAAACGATCTTATGAATTAGCGATTTCGTTCCAATTCACATTCCAAGTAATATTCGGCATGCTAATTACGTTGCCGATTGCCAAATTGCATTATCTCTTATAGTTTCCGAGATATGGACTATCGACATATTACAATATTGGCTCTGCTTCTAGCTTGGGCCAAAATTGTAAAATGGTCTTATGAATTAGCGATTTCGTTCCAATTCACATTCCAAGTAATATTCGGCATGCTAATAATGTTGCCGATTGCCAAATTGCATTATCTCTTATAGTTTCCGAGATATGGGCTATCGACATCTTACAATATTGGCTCTGCTTCTAACTTGGGCCGAAATTGTAAAATGGTCTTATGAATTAGCGATTTCGTTCCAATTCACATTCCAAGTAATATTCGGCATGCTAATAATGTTGCCGATTGCCGAATTACATTATCTCTTATAGTTTCCGAGATATGGGCTATCGACATCTTACAATATTGGCTCTGCTTCTAACTTGGGCCGAAATTGTAAAATGGTCTTATGAATTAGCGATTTCGTTCCAATTCACATTCCAAGTAATATTCGGCAAGCTAATTACTAAATTATGGCAAGCTAATTACGTTGCCGATTGCCAAATGGCATTATCTCTTATAGTTTACGAGATATGGACTATCGACATCTTACAATATTGGCTCCGCTTCTAACTTGAGCCAAAATTGTAAAATGGCCTTATGAATTAGCGATTTCGTTCCAATTCACATTCCAAGTAATATTCGGCATGCTTATTACGTTTACTATTGCCAAGTTCCAATATCTCTTATAGTTTCCGAGGTATGGGCAATCGAAATTTTACACCTTAGACTCTGTCTCTAACTTGGGCCAAATTTTAAAATGGTCTTATGAATTAGCGATTTCGTTCCAATTCACATTCCAAGTAATATTCGGCATGCTAATTACGTTGCCGATTGCCAAATTGCATTATCTCTTATAGTTTCCGAGATATGGACTATAGACATCTTACAATATTGGCTCTGCTTCAAACTTGGGCCAAAATTGTAAAATGGTCTTATGAATTAGCGATTTCGTTCCAATTCACATTCCAAGTATTCTTCGTCATGTTAATTACATTGGCGATTGCCAAATTGCAATATCTCTTATAGTTTCCGAGATATGGGCAATCGAAATTTTACACCTTAGGCTCTGTTTCTAACTTGGGTCAAAATTGTAAAATGGTCTTATGAATTAGCGATATCGTTGCAATTCACATTCCAAGTAATATTCGGCATGCTAATTACGTTGCCGATTGCCAAATTGCATTATCTATTATAGTTTCCGAGATATGGGCAATACAAATTTTACACCTTAGACACTGTTTCTAATTAGGGCCAAAATCGTATAATGGTCTTATGAATTAGCGATTTCGTTCCAATTCACATTGCAAGTAACATTCGGCATGCTAATTTCGTTGCCGATTGCCAAATTGCATTATCTCTTATAGTTTCCGAGATATGGACTATCGACATCTTACAATATTGGCTCTGATTATAATTTGAGCCAAAATTGTAAAATGGCCTTATGAATTAGCGATTTCGTTCCAATTCACATTCCAAGTAATATTCGGCATGCTTATTACGTTTCCTATTGCCAAATTTCAATATCTCTTATAGTTTCCGAGGTATGGGCAATCGAAATTTTACACCTTAGACTCTGTCTCTAACATGGGCCAAATTTTAATATGGTCTTATGAATTAGCGATTTCGTTCCAATTCAGATTCCAAGTAATATTCGGCATGCTAATTACGTTGCCGATTGCCAAATTGCATTATCTCTTATAGTTTCCAAGATATGGACTATCCACATCTTACAATATTGGCACTGCTTCTAACTTGGGCCATAATTGTAAAACGATCTTATGAATTAGCGATTTCGTTCCAATTCACATTCCAAGTAATATTCGGCATGCTAATTACGTTGCCGATTGCCAAATTGCATTATCTCTTATAGTTTCCGAGATATGGACTATCGACATATTACAATATTGGCTCTGCTTCTAGCTTGGGCCAAAATTGTAAAATGGTCTTATGAATTAGCGATTTCGTTCCAATTCACATTCCAAGTAATATTCGGCATGCTAATAATGTTGCCGATTGCCAAATTGCATTATCTCTTATAGTTTCCGAGATATGGACTATCGACATCTTACAATATTGGCTCTGCTTCTACTTGGGCCAAAATTATAAAATGGTCTTATGAATTAGCGATTTCGTTCCAATTCACATTCCAAGTAATATTCGGCATGCTAATTACTTTGCCGATTGCCAAATTGCATTATCTCTTATAGTTTCCGACATATGGCTATCGACAACTTACAATATTGGCTTTGCTTCTAACTTGGGCCAAAATTGTAAAACGATCTTATGAATTAGCGATTTCGTTCCAATTCACATTCCAAGTAATATTCGGCATGCTAATTACGTTGCCGATTGCCAAATGGCATTATCTCTTATAGTTTACGAGATATGGACTATCGACATCTTACAATATCGGCTAAGCTTCTAACTTGAGCCAAAATTGTAAAATGGCCTTATGAATTAGCGATTTCGTTCCAATTCACATTCCAAGTAATATTCGGCATGCTTATTACGTTTCCTATTGCCAAATTCCAATATCTCTTATAGTTTCCGAGGTATGGGCAATCGAAATTTTACACCTTAGACTCTGTCTCTAACTTGGGCCAAATTTTAAAATGGTCTTATGAATTAGCGATTTCGTTCCAATTCACATTCCAAGTAATATTCGGCATGCTAATTACGTTGCCGATTGCCAAATTGCATTATCTCTTATAGTTTCCGAGATATGGACTATAGACATCTTACAATATTGGCTCTGCTTCAAACTTGGGCCAAAATTGTAAAATGGTCTTATGAATTAGCGATTTCGTTCCAATTCACATTCCAAGTATTCTTCGTCATGTTAATTACATTGGCGATTGCCAAATTGCAATATCTCTTATAGTTTCCGAGATATGGGCAATCGAAATTTTACACCTTAGGCTCTGTTTCTAACTTGGGTCAAAATTGTAAAATGGTCTTATGAATTAGCGATTTCGTTCCAATTCACATTCCAAGTAATATTCGGCATGCTAATTACGTTGCCGATTGCCAAATTGCATTATCTATTATAGTTTCCGAGATATGGGCAATACAAATTTTACACCTTAGACACTGTTTCTAATTAGGGCCAAAATCTTATAATGGTCTTATGAATTAGCGATTTCGTTCCAATTCACATTCCAAGTAATATTCGGCATGCTAATTACATTGCCGATTGCCAATTTGCAATATCTCTTATAGTTTCCGAGATATGGACTATCGACATCTTACAATATTGGCTCTGCTTCTAACTTGGGCCAAAATTGTAAAATGGTCTTATGAATTAGCGATTTCGTTCCAATTCACATTCCAAGTAATCTTCGGCATGTTAATTACATTGCCGATTGCCAATTTGCAATATCTCTTATAGTTTCCGAGATATGGACTATCGACATCTTACAATATTGGCTCTGCTTCTAACTTGGGCCATAATTGTAAAACGATCTTATGAATTAGCGATTTCGTTCCAATTCACATTCCAAGTAATATTCGGCATGCTAATTACGTTGCCGATTGCCAAATTGCATTATCTCTTATAGTTTCCGAGATATGGACTATCGACATATTACAATATTGGCTCTGCTTCTAGCTTGAGCCAAAATTGTAAAATGGTCTTATGAATTAGCGATTTCGATTCAATTCACATTCCAAGTAATATTCGGCATGCTAATTACGTTGCCGATTGCCAAATTGCATTATCTCTTATAGTTTCCGAGATATGGGCTATCGACATCTTACAATATAGGCTCTGCTTCTAACTTATGCCAAAATTGTAAATCGATCTTATGGATTAGCGATTTCGTTCCAATTCACATTCCAAGTAATATTCGGCATGCTAATTACGTTGTCGATTGCCGAATTGCATTATCTGTTATAGTTTCCGAGATATGGACTATCGACATCTTACAATATTGCTTTGCTTCTAACTTGGGCCAAAATTGTAAAATGGCCTTATGAATTAGCGATTTCGTTCCAATTCACATTCCAAGTAATATTCGGCATGCTAATTACGTTGCCGATTGCCAAATGGCATTATCTCTTATAGTTTACGAGATATGGACTATCGACATCTTACAATATTGGCTCTGCTTCTAACTTGAGCCAAAATTGTAAAACGATCTTATGAATTAGCGATTTCGTTCCAATTCACATTCCAAGTAATATTCGGCATGCTAATTACGTTGTCGATTGCCGAATTGCATTATCTGTTATAGTTTCCGAGATATGGACTATCGACATCTTACAATATTGCTTTGCTTCTAACTTGGGCCAAAATTGTAAAATGGCCTTATGAATTAGCGATTTCGTTCCAATTCACATTCCAAGTAATATTCGGCATGCTAATTATGTTGCCTATTGCCAAATGGCATTATCTCTTATAGTTTACGAGATATGGACTATCGACATCTTACAATATTGGCTCTGCTTCTAACTTGGGCCAAAATTGTAAAATAGTTTTATGAATTAGCGTTTTCGTTCCAATTCACATTCCAAGTAATATTCAGCATGCTAATTTCATTGCCGATTGCCAAATTGCAATATCTCTTATAGTTTCTGAGATATGGGCAATCGAAATTTTGCACCTTAGACTCTGTTTCTAATTTGGGCCAAAATTGTAAAATGCTCTTATGAATTAGCGATTTCGTTCCAATTCACATTCCAAGTAATATTCGGCATGTTAATTACGTTGCCGATTGCAAATTGCATTATCTATTATGGTTTCCGAGATATTTACTATCGACATCTTACAATATTGGCTCTGCTTCTAACTTGGCCCAAAATTGTAAAATGGTCTTATGAATTAGCGATTTCATTCCAATTCACATTCCAAGTAATATTCGGCATGCTAATTACGATGCTGATTGCTAAATTGCATTATCACTTATAGTTTCCGAGATATGGACTATCGACATCTTACAATATTGGCTCTGCTTCTAACTTGAGCCAAAATTGTAAAATGGTCTTATGAATTAGCAATTTTGTTCCAATTCACATTCCAAGTACTATTCGGCATGCAAAATACGTTTCCTATTGCCAAATTGCAATATCTCTTATAGTTTCCGAGATATGGGCAATCGAAATTTTACACCTTATACTCTGTTTCTAACATGGGCCAAATTTTAAAATGGTCTTATGAATTAGCGATTTCGTTCCAATTCACATTCCAAATAATATTCGGCATGCTAATTACGTTGCCGATTGCCAAATTGCATTATCTCTTATAGTTTCCGAGATATGGACTATCGACATCTTACAATATTGGCTCTGCTTCTAACTTGGGCCAAAATTGTAAAATGGTCTTATGAATTAGCGATTTCGTTCCAATTCACATCCCAAGTAATATTCGGCATGCTAATTACGTTGCCGATTGCCAAATTGCCTTATCTCATATAGTTTCCGAGATATGGACTATCGACATCTTACAATATTAGCTCTGCTTCTACTTGTTCCAAAATTGTAAAATGGTCTTATGAATTAGCGATTTCGCTCCAATTCACATTCCAAGTTATATTCGGCATGCTAATTACGTTGCCGATTGCCAAATTGCACTATCTTTTATAGTTTCCGAGATATGGACTATCGACATCTTACAATATTGGCTCTGTTTCTAACTTGGGCCAAAATTGTAAAATGGTCTTATGAATTAGCGATTTCGTTACAATTCACATTCCAAGTAATATTCGGCATGTTAATTACGTTGCCGATTGCCAAATTGCACTATCTCTTATAGTTTCCAAGATACTGACTATCGACATCTTACAATACTGGCTCTGCTTCTAACTTGGGCCAAAATCGTAAAATGGTCTTATGAATTAGCGATTTCGTTCCAATTCAGATTAAAAGTAATATTCGGCATGTTAATTACGTTGCCGATTGCCAAATTGTATTATCTATTATGGTTTCCGAGATATGGACTATCGACATCTTACAATATTGGCTCTGCTACTAACTTGGGCCAAAATTGTAATATGGTCTTATGAATTAGCGATTTCGTTCCGATTCACATTCCAAGTAATATTCGGCATGCTGTTTTCATTGCCGATTACCAAATTGCAATATCTCTTATAGTTTCCGAGATATGGGCAATCGAAATTTTACACCTTAGCCTCTGTTTCTAACTTGGGTCAAAATTGTAAAATGGTCTTATGAATTAGCGATTTCGTTCCAATTCACATTCCAAGTAATATTCGGCATGCTAATTACGTTGCCGATTGCCAAATTGCACTATCTTTTATAGTTTCCGAGATATGGACTATCGACATCTTACAATATTGGCTCTGTTTCTAACTTGGGCCAAAATTGTAAAATGGTCTTATGAATTAGCGATTTCGTTCCAATTCACATTCCAAGTAATATTCGGCATGTTAATTACGTTGCCGATTGCCAAATTGCACTATCTCTTATAGTTTCCAAGATACTGACTATCGACATCTTACAATACTGGCTCTGCTTCTAACTTGGGCCAAAATCGTAAAATGGTCTTATGAATTAGCGATTTCGTTCCAATTCAGATTAAAAGTAATATTCGGCATGTTAATTACGTTGCCGATTGCAAATTGTATTATCTATTATGGTTTCCGAGATATGGACTATCGACATCTTACAATATTGGCTCTGCTACTAACTTGGGCCAAAATTGTAATATGGTCTTATGAATTAGCGATTTCGTTCCGATTCATATTCCAAGTAATATTCGGCATGCTATTTTCATTGCCGATTACCAAATTGCAATATCTCTTATAGTTTCCGAGATATGGGCAATCGAAATTTTACACCTTAGCCTCTGTTTCTAACTTGGGTCAAAATTGTAAAATGGTCTTATGAATTAGCGATTTCGTTCCAATTCACATTCCAAGTAATATTCGGCATGCTAATTACGTTGCCGATTGCCAAATTGCACTATCTCTTATAGTTTCCGAGATATGGACTATCGACATCTTACAATATTGGCTCTGCTTCTAACTTGGGCCAAAATTGTAAAATGGTTTTATGGATTAGCGATTTCGTTCCAATTCACATTCCAAGTAATATTCGGCATGCTAATTACGTTGCCGATTGCCAAATTGCATTATCTCTTATAGTTTCCGAGATATGGACTATCGACATCTTACAATATTGGCTCTGCTTCTAACTTGGGCCAAAATTGTAAAATGGTTTTATGGATTAGCAATTTCGTTCCAAGTCACATTCCAAGTAATATTCGGCATGCTAATTACGTTGCCGATTGCAAATTGCATTATCTATTATGGTTTAAGAGATATGGACTATCGACATCTTACAATATTGGCTCTGCTTCTAACTTGGGCCAAAATTGTAAAATGGTCTTATGAACTAGCGACTTCGTTCCAATTCACATTCCAAGTAATATTCGGCATGCTAATAACGTTGCCGATTGCCAAATTGCATTATCTCTTATAGTTTCCGAGATATGGACTATCGACATCTTACAATATTGGCTCTGCTTCTACTTGGGCCAAAATTATGAAATGGTCTTATGAATTAGCGACTTCGTTCCAATTCACATTCCAAATAATATTCGGCATGCTAAATACGTTGCCGATTGCCAAATTGCATTATCTCTTATAGTTTCCGAGATATGGCTATCGACAACTTACAATATTTTCTTTGCTTCTAACTTGGGCCAAAATTGTAAAACGATCTTATGAATTAGTGATTTCGTTCCAATTCACATTCCAAGTAATATTCGGCATGCTAATTACGTTGCCGATTGCCAAATTGCATTATCTCTTATAGTTTCCGAGATATGGACTATCGACATCTTACAATATTGGCTCTGCTTCTAACTTGGGCCAAAATTGTAAAATGGTCTTATGAATTAGCGATTTCGTTCCAATTCACATTCCAAGTAATATTCGGCATGCTAATTACCTTGCCGATTGCCAAATTGCATTATCTCTTATAGTTTCCGAGATATGGACTATCGACATCTTACAATATTGGCTCTGCTTCTACTTGGGCCAAAATTATAAAATGGTCTTATGAATTAGCGATTTCGTTCCAATTCACATTCCAAGTAATATTCGGCATGCTAATTACGTTGCCGATTGCCAAATTGCATTATCTCTTATAGTTTCCGAGATATGGCTATCGACAACTTACAATATTGGCTTTGCTTCTAACTTGGGCCAAAATTGTAAAACGCTCTTATGAATTAGCGATTTCGTTCCAATTCACATTCCAAGTAATATTCGGCATGCTAATTACGTTGCCGATTGCCAAATTGCATTATCTCATATATTTTCCGAGATATGGACTATCGACATCTTACAATATTAGCTCTGCTTCTACTTGTTCCAAAATGTAAAATGGTCTTATGAATTAGCGATTTCGCTCCAATTCACATTAAAAGTAATATTCGGCATGCTATTTTCATTGCCGATTGCCAAGTTGCAATATCTCTTATAGTTTCCGAGATATGGGAATCGAAATTTTACACCTTAGACACTGTTTCTAACTTGGGCCAAAATTGTAAAATGGTTTTATGAATTAGCGATTTCGTTCCAATTCACATTCCGAGTTATATTCGGCATGCTAAGTTCGTTGCCGATTGGCAAGTTGCAATATCTCTTATAGTTTCCGAGATATGGGCAATCGAAATTTTACACCTTAGACACTGTTTCTAACTTGGGTCAAAATTGTAAAATGGTTTTATGAATTAGCGATTTAGTTCCAATTCACATTCCAAGTAATATTCGGCATGCTAATTACGTTGCCGATTGCCAAATTGCACTATCTTTTATAGTTTCCGAGATATGGACTATCGACATCTTACAATATTGGCTCTGTTTCTAACTTGGGCCAAAATTGTAAGATGGTCTTATGAATTAGCGATTTCGTTCCAATTCACATTCCAAGTAATATTCGGCATGTTAATTACGTTGCCGATTGCCAAATTGCACTATCTCTTATAGTTTCCAAGATACTGACTATCGACATCTTACAATACTGGCTCTGCTTCTAACTTGGGCCAAAATCGTAAAATGGTCTTATGAATTAGCGATTTCGTTCCAATTCAGATTAAAAGTAATATTGGGCATGTTAATTACGTTGCCGATTGCAAATTGTATTATCTATTATGGTTTCCGAGATATGGACTATCGACATCTTACAATATTGGCTCTGCTTCTAACTTGGGCCAAAATTGTAATATGGTCTTATGAATTAGCGATTTCGTTCCGATTCACATTGCAAGTAATATTCGGCATGCTATTTTCATTGCCGATTGCCAAATTGCAATATCTCTTATAGTTTCCGAGATATGGGCAATCGAAATTTTACACCTTAGCCTCTGTTTCTAACTTGGGTCAAAATTGTAAAATGGTCTTATGAATTAGCGATTTCGTTCCAATTCACATTCCAAGTAATATTCGGCATGCTAATTACGTTGCCGATTGCCAAATTGCACTATCTCTTATAGTTTCCGAGATATGGACTATCGACATCTTACAATATTGGCTCTGCTTCTAAGTTGGGCCAAAATTGTAAAATGGTTTTATGGATTAGCGATTTCGTTCCAATTCACATTCCAAGTAATATTCGGCATGCTAATTACGTTGCCGATTGCCAAATTGCATTATCTCTTATAGTTTCCGAGATATGGACTATCGACATCTTACAATATTGGTTCTGCTTCTAACTTGGGCCAAAATTGTAAAATGGTTTTATGGATTAGCAATTTCGTTCCAATTCACACTCCAAGTAATATTCGGCATGCTAATTACGTTGCCGATTGCAAATTGCATTATCTATTATGGTTTAAGAGATATGGACTATCGACATCTTACAATATTGGCTCTGCTTCTAACTTGGGCCAAAATTGTAAAATGGTCTTATGAACTAGCGACTTCGTTCCAATTCACATTCCAAGTAATATTCGGCATGCTAATAACGTTGCCGATTGCCAAATTGCATTATCTCTTATAGTTTCCGAGATATGGACTATCGACATCTTACAATATTGGCTCTGCTTCTACTTTGACCAAAATTATGAAATGGTCTTATGAATTAGCGATTTCGTTCCAATTCACATTCCAAGTAATATTCGGCATGCTAAATACTTTGCCGATTGCCAAATTGCATTATCTCTTATAGTTTCCGAGATATGGCTATCGACAACTTACAATATTGGCTTTGCTTCTAACTTGGGCCAAAATTGTAAAACGATCTTATGAATTAGCGATTTCGTTCCAATTCACATTCCAAGTAATATTCGGCATGCTAATTACGTTGCCGATTGCCAAATTGCATTATCTCTTATAGTTTCCGAGATATGGACTATCGACATCTTACAATATTGGCTCTGCTTCTAACTTGGGCCAAAATTGTAAAATGGTCTTATGAATTAGCGATTTCGTTCCAATTCACATTCCAAGTAATATTCGGCATGCTAATTACCTTGCCGATTGCCAAATTGCATTATCTCTTATAGTTTCCGAGATATGGACTATCGACATCTTACAATATTGGCTCTGCTTCTACTTGGGCCAAAATTATAAAATGGTCTTATGAATTAGCGATTTCGTTCCAATTCACATTCCAAGTAATATTCGGCATGCTAATTACGTTGCCGATTGCCAAATTGCATTATCTCTTATAGTTTCCGAGATATGGCTATCGACAACTTACAATATTGGCTTTGCTTCTAACTTGGGCCAAAATTGTAAAACGCTCTTATGAATTAGCGATTTCGTTCCAATTCACATTCCAAGTAATATTCGGCATGCTAATTACGTTGCCGATTGCCAAATTGCATTATCTCTTATAGTTTCCGAGATATGGACTATCGACATCTTACAATATTGGCTCTGCTTCTAACTTGGGCCAAAATTGTAAAATGGTCTTATGAATTAGCGATTTCATTCCAATTCACATTCCAAGTAATATTCGGCATGCTAATTACCTTGCCGATAGCCAAATTGCATTATCTATTATAGTTTCCGAGATATGGGCAATACAAATTTTACACCTTAGACACTGTTTCTAATTAGGGCCAAAATCGTATAATGGTCTTATGAATTAGAGATTTCGTTCCAATTCACATTCCAAGTAATATTCGGCATGCTAATTACGTTGCCGATTGCCAAATTGCATTATCTCTTATAGTTTCCGAGATATGGACTATCCACATCTTACAATATTGGCTCTGCTTCTAACTTGGACCAAAACTGTAAAATGGTCTAATGAATTAGCGATTTCGATTCAATTCACATTCCAAGTAATATTCGGCATGCTAATTACGTTGCCGATTGCCAAATTGCATTATCTCTTATAGTTTCCGAGATATGGACTATCGACATCTTACAATATAGGCTCTGCTTCTAACTTATGCCAAAATTGTAAAACGATCTTATGAATTAGCGATTTCGTTCCAATTCACATTCCAAGTAATATTCGGCATGCTAATTACGTTGTCGATTGCCGAATTGCATTATCTGTTATAGTTTCCGAGATATGGACTATCGACATCTTACAATATTGCTTTGCTTCTAACTTGGGCCAAAATTGTAAAATGGCCTTATGATTTAGCGATTTCGTTCCAATTCACATTCCAGGTAATATTCGGCATGCTAATTACGTTGCCGATTGCCAAATGGCATTATCTCTTATAGTTTACGAGATATGGACTATCGACATCTTACAATATTGGCTCTACTTCTAACTTGAGCCAAAATTGTAAAATGGTCTTATGAATTAGCGATTTCGTTCCAATTCACATTCCAAGTAATATTCGGCATGCTTATTACGTTTCCTATCGCCAAATTCCAATATCTCTTATAGTTTCCGAGATATGGGCAATCGAAATTTTACACCTTAGACTCTGTTTCTAACTTGGCCAAAATTTTAAAATGGTCTTATGAATTAGCGATTTCGTTCCAATTCACATTCCAAGTAATATTCGGCATGCTAATTACGTTGCCGATTGCCAAATGGCATTATCTCTTATAGTTTACGAGATATGGACTATCGACATCTTACAATATTGGCTCTGCTTCTAACTTGAGCCAAAATTGTATAATGGTCTTATGAATTAGCGATTTCGTTCCAATTCACATTCCAAGTAATATTCGGCATGCTAATTACGTTGCCGATTGCCAAATTGCATTATCTCTTATAGTTTCCGAGATATGGACTATCCACATCTTACAACATTGGCTCTGCTTCTAACTTGAGCGAAAATTGTAAAATGGTCTTATGAATTAGCGATTTCGTTCCAATTCACATTCCAAGTAATATTCGGCATGCTTATTACGTTTCCTATCGCCAAATTCCAATATCTCTTATAGTTTCCGAGATATGGGCAATCGAAATTTTACACCTTAGACTCTGTCTCTAACTTGGCCAAATTTTAAAATGGTCTTATGAATTAGCGATTTCGTTCCAATTCACATTCCAAGTAATATTCGGCATGCTAATTACGTTGCCGATTGCCAAATGGCATTATCTCTTATAGTTTACGAGATATGGACTATCGACATCTTACAATATTGGCTCTGCTTCTAACTTGAGCCAAAATTGTAAAATGGTCTTATGAATTAGCGATTTCGTTCCAATTCACATTCCAAGTAATATTCGGCATGCTTATTACGTTTCCTATCGCCAAATTCCAATATCTCTTATAGTTTCCGAGATATGGGCAATCGAAATTTTACACCTTAGACTCTGTCTCTAACTTGGCCAAATTTTAAAATGGTCTTATGAATTAGCGATTTCGTTCCAATTCACATTCCAAGTAATATTCGGCATGCTAATTACGTTGCCGATTGCCAAATGGCATTATCTCTTATAGTTTACGAGATATGGACTATCGACATCTTACAATATTGGCTCTGCTTCTAACTTGAGCCAAAATTGTATAATGGTCTTATGAATTAGCGATTTCGTTCCAATTCACATTCCAAGTAATATTCGGCATGCTAATTACGTTGCCGATTGCCAAATGGCATTATCTCTTATAGTTTCCGAGATATGGACTATCGACATCTTACCATATAGGCTCTGCTTCTAACTTATGCCAAAATTGTAAAACGATCTTATGAATTAGCGATTTCGTTCCAATTCACATTCCAAGTAGTATTCGGCATGCTAATTACGTTGCCGATTGCCAAATTGCATTATCTCTTATAGTTTCCGAGATATGGACTATCGAGATCTTACAATATTGGCTCTGCTTCTACTTGGGCCAAAATTATAAAATGGTCTTATGAATTAGCGATTTCGTTCCAATTCACATTCCAAGTAATATTCGGCATGCTAATTACGTTGCCAATTGCCAAATTGCATTATCTCTTATAGTTTCCGAGATATGGCTATCGACATCTTACAATATTGGCTTTGCTTCTAACTTGGACCAAAATTGTAAAACGAACTTATGCATTAGCGATTTCGTTCCAATTCACATTCCAAGTAATATTCGGCATGCTAATTACGTTGCCGATTGCCAAATTGCATTATCTCTTATAGTTTCCGAGATATGCCTATCGACATCTTACAATATTGGCTTTGCTTCTAACTTGGGCCAAAATTGTAAAACGAACTTATGCATTAGCGATTTCGTTCCAATTCACATTCCAAGTAATATTCGGCATGCTAATTACGTTGCCGATTGCCAAATTGCATTATCTCTTATAGTTTCCGAGATATGGCTATCGACATCTTACAATATTGGCTTTGCTTCTAACTTGGGCCAAAATTGTAAAACGAACTTATGCATTAGCGATTTCGTTCCAATTCACATTCCAAGTAATATTCGGCATGCTAATTACGTTGCCGATTGCCAAATTGCATTATCTCTTATAGTTTCCGAGATATGGCTATCGACATCTTACAATATTGGCTTTGCTTCTAACTTGGACCAAAATTGTAAAACGAACTTATGCATTAGCGATTTCGTTCCAATTCACATTCCAAGTAATATTCGGCATGCTAATTACTTTGCCGATTGCCAAATTGCATTATCTCTTATAGTTTCCGAGATATGGCTATCGACATCTTACAATATTGGCTTTGCTTCTAACTTGGGCCAAAATTGTAAAACGAACTTATGCATTAGCGATTTCGTTCCAATTCACATTCCAAGTAATATTCGGCATGCTAATTACGTTGCCGATTGCCAAATTGCATTATCTCTTATAGTTTCCGAGATATGGCTATCGACATCTTACAATATTGGCTTTGCTTCTAACTTGGGCCAAAATTGTAAAACGAACTTATGCATTAGCGATTTCGTTCCAATTCACATTCCAAGTAATATTCGGCATGCTAATTACGTTGCCGATTGCCAAATTGCATTATCTCTTATAGTTTCCGAGATATGGCTATCGACATCTTACAATATTGGCTCTGCTTCTAACTTGAGCCAAAATTGTAAAATGGTCTTATGAATTAGCAATTTCGTTCCAATTCACATTCCAAGTAATATTCGGCATGCAAAATACGTTTCCTATTGCCAAATTGCAATATCTCTTATAGTTTCCGAGATATGGGCAATCGAAATTTTACACCTTATACTCTGTTTCTAACATGGGCCAAAATTTTAAAATGGTCTTATGAATTAGCGATTTCGTTCCAATTCACATTCCAAGTAATATTCGGCATGCTAATTACGTTGCCGATTGCCAAATTGCATTATCTCTTATAGTTTCCGAGATATCGACTATCGACATCTTACATTATTGGCTCTGCTTCTAACTTGGGCCAGAATTGTAAAATGGTCTTATGAATTAGCGATTTCGTTCCAATTCACATCCCAAGTAATATTCGGCATGCTAATTACTTTGCCGATGGCCAAATTGCATTATCTCATATAGTTTCCGAGATATGGACTATCGACATCTTACAATATTAGCTCTGCTTCTACTTGTTCCAAAATTGTAAAATGGTCTTATGAATTAGCGATTTCGCTCCAATTCACATTACAAGTAATATTCGGCATGCTATTTTCATTCCCGATTGCCAAGTTGCAATATCTCTTATAGTTTCCGAGATATGGGAATCGAAATTTTACAGCTTAGACACTGTTTCTAACTTGGGCCAAAATTGTAAAATGGTTTTATGAATTAGCGATTTCGTTCCAATTCACATTCCAAGTTATATTCGGCATGCTAAGTTCATTGCCGATTGGCAAGTTGCAATATCTCTTATAGTTTCCGAGATATGGGCAATCGAAATTTTACACCTTAGACACTGTTTCTAACTTGGGTCAAAATTGTAAAATGGTTTTATGAATTAGCGATTTCGTTCCAATTCACATTCCAAGTAATATTCGGCATGCTAATTACGTTGCCAATTGCCAAATTGCATTATCTCTTATAGTTTCCGAGATATGGCTATCGACATCTTACAATATTGGCTTTGCTTCTAACTTGGGCCAAAATTGTAAAACGAACTTATGCATTAGCGATTTCGTTCCAATTCACATTCCAAGTAATATTCGGCATGCTAATTACGTTGCCGATTGCCAAATTGCATTATCTCTTATAGTTTCCGAGATATGGCTATCGACATCTTACAATATTGGCTTTGCTTCTAACTTGGGCCAAAATTGTAAAACGAACTTATGCATTAGCGATTTCGTTCCAATTCACATTCCAAGTAATATTCGGCATGCTAATTACGTTTCCGATTGCCAAATTGCATTATCTCTTATAGTTTCCGAGATATGGCTATCGACATCTTACAATATTGGCTTTGCTTCTAACTTGGGCCAAAACTGTAAAATTGCCTTATGAATTAGCGATTTCGATTCAATTCACATTCCAAGTAATATTCGGCATGCTAATTACGTTGCCGATTGCCAAATTGCATTATCTCTTATAGTTTCCGAGATATGGACTATCGACATCTTACAATATAGGCTCTGCTTCTAACTTATGCCAAAATTGTAAAACGATCTTATGAATTAGCGATTTCGTTCCAATTCACATTCCAAGTAATATTCGGCATGCTAATTACGTTGTCGATTGCCGAATTGCATTATCTGTTATAGTTTCCGAGATATGGACTATCGACATCTTACAATATTGCATTGCTTCTAACTTGGGCCAAAATTGTAAAATGGCCTTATGATTTAGCGATTTCGTTCCACTTCACATTCCAGGTAATATTCGGCATGCTAATTACGTTGCCGATTGCCAAATGGCATTATCTCTTATAGTTTACGAGATATGGACTATCGACATCTTACAATATTGGCTCTGCTTCTAACTTGAGCCAAAATTGTAAAATGGTCTTATGAATTAGCGATTTCGTTCCAATTCACATTCCAAGTAATATTCGGCATGCTTATTACGTTTCCTATCGCCAAATTCCAATATCTCTTATAGTTTCCGAGATATGGGCAATCGAAATTTTACACCTTAGACTCTGTCTCTAACTTGGGCCAAATTTTAAAATGGTCTTATGAATTAGCGATTTCGTTCCAATTCACATTCCAAGTAATATTCGGCATGCTAATTACGTTGCCGATTGCCAAATGGCATTATCTCTTATAGTTTACGAGATATGGACTATCGACATCTTACAATATTGGCTCTGCTTCTAACTTGAGCCAAAATTGTATAATGGTCTTATGAATTAGCGATTTCGTTCCAATTCACATTCCAAGTAATATTCGGCATGCTAATTACGTTGCCGGTTGCCAAATTGCATTATCTCTTATAGTTTCCGAGATATGGACTATCCACATCTTACAACATTGGCTCTGCTTCTAACTTGAGCCAAAATTGTAAAATGGTCTTATGAATTAGCGATTTCGATTCAATTCACATTCCAAGTAATATTCGGCATGCTAATTACGTTGCCGATTGCCAAATTGCATTATCTCTTATAGTTTTCGAGATATGGACTATCGACATCTTACAATATAGGCTCTGCTTCTAACTTATGCCAAAATTGTAAAACGATCTTATGAATTAGCGATTTCGTTCCAATTCACATTCCAAGTAATATTCGGCATGCTAATTACGTTGTCGATTGCCGAATTGCATTATCTGTTATAGTTTCCGAGATATGGACTATCGACATCTTACAATATTGCTTTGCTTCTAACTTGGGCCAAAATTGTAAAATGGCCTTATGAATTAGCGATTTCGTTCCAATTCACATTCCAAGTAATATTCGGCATGCTAATTACGTTGCCGATTGCCAAATTGCATTGTCTCTTATAGTTTCCAAGATATGGACTATCCACATCTTACAATATTGGCTCTGCTTCTAACTTGAGCCAAATTGTAAAATGGTCTTATGAATTAGCGATTTCGATCCAATTCACATTCCAAGTAATATTCGGCATGCTAATTACGTTGCCGATTGCCAAATTGTATTATCTCTTATAGTTTCCGAGATATGGACTATCGACATCTTACAATATTGGCTCTGCTTCTAACTTGGGCCAAAATTGTAAAACGACCTTATGAATTAGCGATTTCGTTCCAATTCACATTCAAAGTAGTATTCGGCATGCTAATTACGTTGCCGATTGCCAAATTGCATTATCTCTTATAGTTTCCGAGATATGGACTATCGACATCTTACAATATTGGCTCTGCTTCTAACTTGGGCCAGAATTGTAAAATGGTCTTATGAATTAGCGATTTCGTTCCAATTCACATCCCAAGTAATATTCGGCATGCTAATTACGTTGCCGATTGCCAAATTGCATTATCTCATATAGTTTCCGAGATATGGACTATCGACATCTTGCAATATTAGCTCTGCTTCTACTTGTTCCAAAATTGTAAAATGGTCTTATGAATTAGCGATTTCGCTCCAATTCACATTACAAGTAATATTCGGCATGCTATTTTCATTCCCGATTGCCAAGTTGCAATATCTCTTATAGTTTCCGAGATATGGGAATCGAAATTTTACAGCTTAGACACTGTTTCTAACTTGGGACAAAATTGTAAAATGGTTTTATGAATTAGCGATTTCGTTCCAATTCACATTCCAAGTTATATTCGGCATGCTAAGTTCATTGCCGATTGGCAAGTTGCAATATCTATTATAGTTTCCGAGATATGGGCAATCGAAATTTTACACCTTAGACACTGTTTCTAACTTGGGTCAAAATTGTAAAATGGTTTTATGAATTAGCGATTTCGTTCCAATTCACATTCCAAGTAATATTCGGCATGCTAATTACGTTGCCAATTGCCAAATTGCATTATCTCTTATAGTTTCCGAGATATGGCTATCGACATCTTACAATATTGGCTTTGCTTCTAACTTGGGCCAAAACTGTAAAATTGCCTTATGAATTAGCGATTTCGATTCAATTCACATTCCAAGTAATATTCGGCATGCTAATTACGTTGCCGATTGCCAAATTGCATTATCTCTTATAGTTTCCGAGATATGGACTATCGACATCTTACAATATAGGCTCTGCTTCTAACTTATGCCAAAATTGTAAAACGATCTTATGAATTAGCGATTTCGTTCCAATTCACATTCCAAGTAATATTCGGCATGCTAATTACGTTGCCGATTGCCAAATTGCATTATCTCTTATAGTTTCCGAGATATGGCTATCGACATCTTACAATATTGGCTTTGCTTCTAACTTGGGCCAAAATTGTAAAACGAACTTATGCATTAGCGATTTCGTTCCAATTCACATTCCAAGTAATATTCGGCATGCTAATTACGTTGCCGATTGCCAAATTGCATTATCTCTTATAGTTTCCGAGATATGGCTATCGACATCTTACAATATTGGCTTTGCTTCTAACTTGGGCCAAAACTGTAAAATTGCCTTATGAATTAGCGATTTCGTTCCAATTTACATTCCAAGTAATATTCGGCATGCTAATTACTTTGCCGATTGCCAAATTGCATTATCTCTTATAGTTTCCGAGATATGGCTATCGACATCTTACAATATTGGCTTTGCTTCTAACTTGGGCCAAAATTGTAAAACGAACTTATGCATTAGCGATTTCGTTCCAATTCACATTCCAAGTAATATTCGGCATGCTAATTACGTTGCCGATTGCCAAATTGCATTATCTCTTATAGTTTCCGAGATATGGCTATCGACATCTTACAATATTGGCTTTGCTTCTAACTTGGGCCAAAATTGTAAAACGAACTTATGCATTAGCGATTTCGTTCCAATTCACATTCCAAGTAATATTCGGCATGCTAATTACGTTGCCGATTGCCAAATTGCATTATCTCTTATAGTTTCCGAGATATGGCTATCGACATCTTACAATATTGGCTTTGCTTCTAACTTGGGCCAAAACTGTAAAATTGCCTTATGAATTAGCGATTTCGATTCAATTCACATTCCAAGTAATATTCGGCATGCTAATTACGTTGCCGATTGCCAAATTGCATTATCTCTTATAGTTTCCGAGATATGGACTATCGACATCTTACAATATAGGCTCTGCTTCTAACTTATGCCAAAATTGTAAAACGATCTTATGAATTAGCGATTTCGTTCCAATTCACATTCCAAGTAATATTCGGCATGCTAATTACGTTGTCGATTGCCGAATTGCATTATCTGTTATAGTTTCCGAGATATGGACTATCGACATCTTACAATATTGCTTTGCTTCTAACTTGGGCCAAAATTGTAAAATGGCCTTATGATTTAGCGATTTCGTTCCAATTCACATTCCAGGTAATATTCGGCATGCTAATTACGTTGCCGATTGCCAAATGGCATTATCTCTTATAGTTTACGAGATATGGGCAATCAAAATTTTACACCTTAGACTCTGTCTCTAACTTGGGCCAAATTTTAAAATGGTCTTATGAATTAGCGATTTCGTTCCAATTCACATTCCAAGTAATATTCGGCATGCTAATTACGTTGCCGATTGCCAAATGGCATTATCTCTTATAGTTTACGAGATATGGACTATCGACATCTTACAATATTGGCTCTGCTTCTAACTTGAGCCAAAATTGTATAATGGTCTTATGAATTAGCGATTTCGTTCCAATTCACATTCCAAGTAATATTCGGCATGCTAATTACGTTGCCGATTGCCAAATTGCATTATCTCTTATAGTTTCCGAGATATGGACTATCCACATCTTACAACATTGGCTCTGCTTCTAACTTGAGCCAAAATTGTAAAATGGTCTTATGAATTAGCGATTTCGATTCAATTCACATTCCAAGTAATATTCGGCATGCTAATTACGTTGCCGATTGCCAAATTGCATTATCTCTTATAGTTTCCGAGATATGGACTATCGACATCTTACAATATAGGCTCTGCTTCTAACTTATGCCAAAATTGTAAAACGATCTTATGAATTAGCGATTTCGTTCCAATTCACATTCCAAGTAATATTCGGCATGCTAATTACGTTGTCGATTGCCGAATTGCATTATCTGTTATAGTTTCCGAGATATGGACTATCGACATCTTACAATATTGCTTTGCTTCTAACTTGGGCCAAAATTGTAAAATGGCCTTATGAATTAGCGATTTCGTTCCAATTCACATTCCAAGTAATATTCGGCATGCTAATTACGTTGCCGATTGCCAAATTGCATTGTCTCTTATAGTTTCCAAGATATGGACTATCCACATCTTACAATATTGGCTCTGCTTCTAACTTGAGCCAAATTGTAAAATGGTCTTATGAATTAGCGATTTCGATCCAATTCACATTCCAAGTAATATTCGGCATGCTAATTACGTTGCCGATTGCCAAATTGTATTATCTCTTATAGTTTCCGAGATATGGACTATCGACATCTTACAATATTGGCTCTGCTTCTAACTTGGGCCAAAATTGTAAAACGACCTTATGAATTAGCGATTTCGTTCCAATTCACATTCCAAGTAGTATTCGGCATGCTAATTACGTTGCCGATTGCCAAATTGCATTATCTCTTATAGTTTCCGAGATATGGACTATCGAGATCTTACAATATTGGCTCTGCTTCTACTTGGGCCAAAATTATAAAATGGTCTTATGAATTAGCGATTTCGTTCCAATTCACATTCCAAGTAATATTCGGCATGCTAATTACGTTGCCAATTGCCAAATTGCATTATCTCTTATAGTTTCCGAGATATGGCTATCGACATCTTACAATATTGGCTTTGCTTCTAACTTGGACCAAAATTGTAAAACGAACTTATGCATTAGCGATTTCGTTCCAATTCACATTCCAAGTAATATTCGGCATGCTAATTACGTTGCCGATTGCCAAATTGCATTATCTCTTATAGTTTCCGAGATATGGCTATCGACATCTTACAATATTGGCTTTGCTTCTAACTTGGGCCAAAACTGTAAAATTGCCTTATGAATTAGCGATTTCGTTCCAATTTACATTCCAAGTAATATTCGGCATGCTAATTACTTTGCCGATTGCCAAATTGCATTATCTCTTATAGTTTCCGAGATATGGCTATCGACATCTTACAATATTGGCTTTGCTTCTAACTTGGGCCAAAATTGTAAAACGAACTTATGCATTAGCGATTTCGTTCCAATTCACATTCCAAGTAATATTCGGCATGCTAATTACGTTGCCGATTGCCAAATTGCATTATTTCTTATAGTTTCCGAGATATGGCTATCGACATCTTACAATATTGGCTTTGCTTTTAACTTGGGCCAAAATTGTAAAACGAACTTATGCATTAGCGATTTCGTTCCAATTCACATTCCAAGTAATATTCGGCATGCTAATTACGTTGCCGATTGCCAAATTGCATTATCTCTTATAGTTTCCGAGATATGGCTATCGACATCTTACAATATTGGCTCTGCTTCTAACTTGAGCCAAAATTGTAAAATGGTCTTATGAATTAGCAATTTCGTTCCAATTCACATTCCAAGTAATATTCGGCATGCAAAATACGTTTCCTATTGCCAAATTGCAATATCTCTTATAGTTTCCGAGATATGGGCAATCGAAATTTTACACCTTATACTCTGTTTCTAACATGGGCCAAATTTTAAAATGGTCTTATGAATTAGCGATTTCGTTCCAATTCACATTCCAAGTAATATTCGGCATGCTAATTACGTTGCCGATTGCCAAATTGCATTATCTCTTATAGTTTCCGAGATATGGACTATCGACATCTTACAATATTGGCTCTGCTTCTAACTTGGGCCAGAATTGTAAAATGGTCTTATGAATTAGCGATTTCGTTCCAATTCACATCCCAAGTAATATTCGGCATGTTAATTACGTTGCCGATTGCCAAATTGCATTATCTCATATAGTTTCCGAGATATGGACTATCGACATCTTGCAATATTAGCTCTGCTTCTACTTGTTCCAAAATTGTAAAATGGTCTTATGAATTAGCGATTTCGCTCCAATTCACATTACAAGTAATATTCGGCATGCTATTTTCATTCCCGATTGCCAAGTTGCAATATCTCTTATAGTTTCCGAGATATGGGAATCGAAATTTTACAGCTTAGACACTGTTTCTAACTTGGGACAAAATTGTAAAATGGTTTTATGAATTAGCGATTTCTTTCCAATTCACATTCCAAGTTATATTCGGCATGCTAAGTTCATTGCCGAATTGGCAAGTTGCAATATCTCTTATAGTTTCCGAGATATGGGCAATCGAAATTTTACACCTTAGACACTGTTTCTAACTTGGGTCAAAATTGTAAAATGGTTTTATGAATTAGCGATTTCGTTCCAATTCACATTCCAAGTAATATTCGGCATGCTAATTACGTTGCCAATTGCCAAATTGCATTATCTCTTATAGTTTCCGAGATATGGCTATCGACATCTTACAATATTGGCTTTGCTTCTAACTTGGGCCAAAATTGTAAAACGAACTTATGCATTAGCGATTTCGTTCCAATTCACATTCCAAGTAATATTCGGCATGCTAATTACTTTGCCGATTGCCAAATTGCATTATCTCTTATAGTTTCCGAGATATGGCTATCGACATCTTACAATATTGGTTTTGCTTCTAACTTGGGCCAAAATTGTAAAACGAACTTATGCATTAGCGATTTCGTTCCAATTCACATTCCAAGTAATATTCGGCATGCTAATTACGTTGCCGATTGCCAAATTGCATTATCTCTTATAGTTTCCGAGATATGGCTATCGACACCTTACAATATTGGCTTTGCTTCTAACTTGGGCCAAAATTGTAAAACGAACTTATGCATTAGCGATTTCGTTCCAATTCACATTCCAAGTAATATTCGGCATGCTAATTACGTTGCCGATTGCCAAATTGCATTATCTCTTATAGTTTCCGAGATATGGCTATCGACATCTTACAATATTGGCTCTGCTTCTAACTTGAGCCAAAATTGTAAAATGGTCTTATGAATTAGCAATTTCGTTCCAATTCACATTCCAAGTAATATTCGGCATGCAAAATACGTTTCCTATTGCCAAATTGCAATATCTCTTATAGTTTCTGAGATATGGGCAATCGAAATTTTACACCTCATACTCTGTTTCTAACATGGGCCAAATTTTAAAATGGTCTTATGAATTAGCGATTTCGTTCCAATTCACATTCCAAGTAATATTCGGCATGCTAAATACGTTGCCGATTGCCAAATTGCATTATCTCATATAGTTTCCGAGATATGGACTATCGACATCTTACAATATTAGCTCTGCTTCTACTTGTTCCAAAATTATAAAATGGTCTTATGAATTAGCGATTTCGCTCCAATTCACATTACAAGTAATATTCGGCATGCTATTTTCATTGCCGATTGCCAAGTTGCAATATCTCTTATAGTTTCCGAGATATGGGCAATCGAAATTTTACACCTTAGACACTGTTTCTAACTTGGGCCAAAATTGTAAAATGGTTTTTTGAATTAGCGATTTCGTTCCAATTCACATTCCAAGTTATATTCGGCATGCTAAGTTCATTGCCGATTGGCAAGTTGCAATATCTCTTATAGTTTCCGAGATATGGGCAATCGAAATTTTACACCTTAGACACTGTTTCTAATTTGGGCCAAAATTGTAAAATGCTCTTATGAATTAGCGATTTCGTTCCAATTCACATTCCAAGTAATATTCGGCATGTTAATTACGTTGCCGATTGCAAATTGCATTATCTATTATGGTTTCCGAGATATGGACTATCGACATCTTACAATATTGGCTCTGCTTCTAACTTGGCCCAAAATTGTAAAATGGTCTTATGAATTAGCGATTTCATTCCAATTCACATTCCAAGTAATATTCGGCATGTTAATTACGTTGCCGATTGCGAATTGCATTATCTATTATGGTTTCCGAGATATGGACTATCGACATCTTACAATATTGGCTCTGCTTCTAACTTGGCCCAAAATTGTAAAATGGTCTTATGAATTAGCGATTTCATTCCAATTCACATTCCAAGTAATATTCGGCATGCTAATTACGATGCTGATTGCCAAATTGCATTATCACTTATAGTTTCCGAGATATGGACTATCGACATCTTACAATATTGGCTCTGGTTCTAACTTGAGCCAAAATTGTAAAATGGTCTTATGAATTAGCAATTTCGTTCCAATTCACATTCCAAGTAATATTCGGCATGCAAAATACGTTTCCTATTGCCAAATTGCAATATCTCTTATAGTTTCCGAGATATGGGCAATCGAAATTTTACACCTTATACTCTGTTTCTAACATGGGCCAAATTTTAAAATGGTCTTATGAATTAGCGATTTCGTTCCAATTCACATTCCAAGTAATATTCGACATGCTAATTACGTTGCCGATTGCCAAATTGCATTATCTCTTATAGTTTCCGAGATATGGACTATCGACATCTTACAATATTGGCTCTGCTTCTAACTTGGGCCAAAATTGTAAAATGGTCTTATGAATTAGCGATTTCATTCCAATTCACATTCCAAGTAATATTCGGCATGCTAATTACGATGCTGATTGCCAAATTGCATTATCACTTATAGTTTCCGAGATATGGACTATCGACATCTTACAATATTGGCTCTGGTTCTAACTTGAGCCAAAATTGTAAAATGGTCTTATGAAATAGCAATTTCGTTCCAATTCACATTCCAAGTAATATTCGGCATGCAAAATACGTTTCCTATTGCCAAATTGCAATATCTCTTATAGTTTCCGAGATATGGGCAATCGAAATTTTACACCTTATACTCTGTTTCTAACATGGGCCAAATTGTAAAATGCTCTTATGAATTAGCGATTTCGTTCCAATTCACATTCCAAGTAATATTCGGCATGTTAATTACGTTGCCGATTGCAAATTGCATTATCTATTATGGTTTCCGAGATATGGACTATCGACATCTTACAATATTGGCTCTGCTTCTAACTTGGCCCAAAATTGTAAAATGGTCTTATGAATTAGCGATTTCATTCCAATTCACATTCCAAGTAATATTCGGCATGTTAATTACGTTGCCGATTGCGAATTGCATTATCTATTATGGTTTCCGAGATATGGACTATCGACATCTTACAATATTGGCTCTGCTTCTAACTTGGCCCAAAATTGTAAAATGGTCTTATGAATTAGCGATTTCATTCCAATTCACATTCCAAGTAATATTCGGCATGCTAATTACGATGCTGATTGCCAAATTGCATTATCACTTATAGTTTCCGAGATATGGACTATCGACATCTTACAATATTGGCTCTGGTTCTAACTTGAGCCAAAATTGTAAAATGGTCTTATGAATTAGCAATTTCGTTCCAATTCACATTCCAAGTAATATTCGGCATGCAAAATACGTTTCCTATTGCCAAATTGCAATATCTCTTATAGTTTCCGAGATATGGGCAATCGAAATTTTACACCTTATACTCTGTTTCTAACATGGGCCAAATTTTAAAATGGTCTTATGAATTAGCGATTTCGTTCCAATTCACATTCCAAGTAATATTCGACATGCTAATTACGTTGCCGATTGCCAAATTGCATTATCTCTTATAGTTTCCGAGATATGGACTATCGACATCTTACAATATTGGCTCTGCTTCTAACTTGGGCCAAAATTGTAAAATGGTCTTATGAATTAGCGATTTCGTTCCAATTCACATCCCAAGTAATATTCGGCATCCTAATTACGTTGCCGATTGCCAAATTGCATTATCTCATATAGTTTCCGGGATATGGACTATCGACATCTTACAATATTAGCTCTGCTTCTACTTGTTCCAAAATTGTAAAATGGTCTTATGAATTAGCGATTTCGCTCCAATTCACATTACAAGTAATATTCGGCATGCTATTTTCATTGCCGATTGCCAAGTTGCAATATCTCTTATAGTTTCCGAGATATGGGAATCGAAATTTTACACCCTAGACACTGTTTCTAACTTGGGCCAAAATTGTAAAATGGTTTTATGAATTAGCGATTTCGTTCCAATTCACATTCCGAGTTATATTCGGCATGCTAAGTTCATTGCCGATTGGCAAGTTGCAATATCTCTTATAGTTTCCGAGATATGGGCAATCGAAATTTTACACCTTAGACACTGTTTCTAACTTGGGTCATAATTGTAAAATGGTTTTATGAATTAGCGATTTCGTTCCAATTCACATTCCAAGTAATATTCGGCATGCTAATTACGTTGCCGATTGCCAAATTGCACTATCTTTTATAGTTTCCGAGATATGGCTATCGACATCTTACAATATTGGCTTTGCTTCTAACTTGGGCCAAAACTGTAAAATTGCCTTATGAATTAGCGATTTCGTTCCAATTTACATTCCAAGTAATATTCGGCATGCTAATTACTTTGCCGATTGCCAAATTGCATTATCTCTTATAGTTTCCGAGATATGGCTATCGACATCTTACAATATTGGCTTTGCTTCTAACTTGGGCCAAAATTGTAAAATGGCCTTATGATTTAGCGATTTCGTTCCAATTCACATTCCAGGTAATATTCGGCATGCTAATTACGTTGCCGATTGCCAAATGGCATTATCTCTTATAGTTTACGAGATATGGACTATCGACATCTTACAATATTGGCTCTGCTTCTAACTTGAGCCAAAATTGTAAAATGGTCTTATGAATTAGCGATTTCGTTCCAATTCACATTCCAAGTAATATTCGGCATGCTTATTACGTTTCCTATCGCCAAATTCCAATATCTCTTATAGTTTCCGAGATATGGGCAATCGAAATTTTACACCTTAGACTCTGTCTCTAACTTGGGCCAAATTTTAAAATGGTCTTATGAATTAGCGATTTCGTTCCAATTCACATTCCAAGTAATATTCGGCATGCTAATTACGTTGCCGATTGCCAAATGGCATTATCTCTTATAGTTTACGAGATATGGACTATCGACATCTTACAATATTGGCTCTGCTTCTAACTTGAGCCAAAATTGTATAATGGTCTTATGAATTAGCGATTTCGTTCCAATTCACATTCCAAGTAATATTCGGCATGCTAATTACGTTGCCGATTGCCAAATTGCATTATCTCTTATAGTTTCCGAGATATGGACTATCCACATCTTACAACATTGGCTCTGCTTCTAACTTGAGCCAAAATTGTATAATGGTCTTATGAATTAGCGATTTCGTTCCAATTCACATTCCAAGTAATATTCGGCATGCTAATTACGTTGCCGATTGCCAAATTGCATTATCTCTTATAGTTTCCGAGATATGGACTATCCACATCTTACAACATTGGCTCTGCTTCTAACTTGAGCCAAAATTGTAAAATGGTCTTATGAATTAGCGATTTCGATTCAATTCACATTCCAAGTAATATTCGGCATGCTAATTACGTTGCCGATTGCCAAATTGCATTATCTCTTATAGTTTCCGAGATATGGACTATCGACATCTTACAATATAGGCTCTGCTTCTAACTTATGCCAAAATTGTAAAACGATCTTATGAATTAGCGATTTCGTTCCAATTCACATTCCAAGTAATATTCGGCATGCTAATTACGTTGTCGATTGCCGAATTGCATTATCTGTTATAGTTTCCGAGATATGGACTATCGACATCTTACAATATTGCTTTGCTTCTAACTTGGGCCAAAATTGTAAAATGGCCTTATGAATTAGCGATTTCGTTCCAATTCACATTCCAAGTAATATTCGGCATGCTAATTACGTTGCCGATTGCCAAATTGCATTGTCTCTTATAGTTTCCAAGATATGGACTATCCACATCTTACAATATTGGCTCTGCTTCTAACTTGAGCCAAATTGTAAAATGGTCTTATGAATTAGCGATTTCGATCCAATTCACATTCCAAGTAATATTCGGCATGCTAATTACGTTGCCGATTGCCAAATTGTATTATCTCTTATAGTTTCCGAGATATGGACTATCGACATCTTACAATATTGGCTCTGCTTCTAACTTGGGCCAAAACTGTAAAATTGCCTTATGAATTAGCGATTTCGTTCCAATTTACATTCCAAGTAATATTCGGCATGCTAATTACTTTGCCGATTGCCAAATTGCATTATCTCTTATAGTTTCCGAGATATGGCTATCGACATCTTACAATATTGGTTTTGCTTCTAACTTGGGCCAAAATTGTAAAACGAACTTATGCATTAGCGATTTCGTTCCAATTCACATTCCAAGTAATATTCGGCATGCTAATTACGTTGCCGATTGCCAAATTGCATTATCTCTTATAGTTTCCGAGATATGGCTATCGACACCTTACAATATTGGCTTTGCTTCTAACTTGGGCCAAAATTGTAAAACGAACTTATGCATTAGCGATTTCGTTCCAATTCACATTCCAAGTAATATTCGGCATGCTAATTACGTTGCCGATTGCCAAATTGCATTATCTCTTATAGTTTCCGAGATATGGCTATCGACATCTTACAATATTGGCTCTGCTTCTAACTTGAGCCAAAATTGTAAAATGGTCTTATGAATTAGCAATTTCGTTACAATTCACATTCCAAGTAATATTCGGCATGCAAAATACGTTTCCTATTGCCAAATTGCAATATCTCTTATAGTTTCTGAGATATGGGCAATCGAAATTTTACACCTCATACTCTGTTTCTAACATGGGCCAAATTTTAAAATGGTCTTATGAATTAGCGATTTCGTTCCAATTCACATTCCAAGTAATATTCGGCATGCTAAATACGTTGCCGATTGCCAAATTGCATTATCTCATATAGTTTCCGAGATATGGACTATCGACATCTTACAATATTAGCTCTGCTTCTACTTGTTCCAAAATTATAAAATGGTCTTATGAATTAGCGATTTCGCTCCAATTCACATTACAAGTAATATTCGGCATGCTATTTTCATTGCCGATTGCCAAGTTGCAATATCTCTTATAGTTTCCGAGATATGGACAATCGAAATTTTACACCTTAGACACTGTTTCTAACTTGGGCCAAAATTGTAAAATGGTTTTTTGAATTAGCGATTTCGTTCCAATTCACATTCCAAGTTATATTCGGCATGCTAAGTTCATTGCCGATTGGCAAGTTGCAATATCTCTTATAGTTTCCGAGATATGGGCAATCGAAATTTTACACCTTAGACACTGTTTCTAATTTGGGCCAAAATTGTAAAATGCTCTTATGAATTAGCGATTTCGTTCCAATTCACATTCCAAGTAATATTCGGCATGTTAATTACGTTGCCGATTGCAAATTGCATTATCTATTATGGTTTCCGAGATATGGACTATCGACATCTTACAATATTGGCTCTGCTTCTAACTTGGCCCAAAATTGTAAAATGGTCTTATGAATTAGCGATTTCATTCCAATTCACATTCCAAGTAATATTCGGCATGTTAATTACGTTGCCGATTGCGAATTGCATTATCTATTATGGTTTCCGAGATATGGACTATCGACATCTTACAATATTGGCTCTGCTTCTAACTTGGCCCAAAATTGTAAAATGGTCTTATGAATTAGCGATTTCATTCCAATTCACATTCCAAGTAATATTCGGCATGCTAATTACGATGCTGATTGCCAAATTGCATTATCACTTATAGTTTCCGAGATATGGACTATCGACATCTTACAATATTGGCTCTGGTTCTAACTTGAGCCAAAATTGTAAAATGGTCTTATGAATTAGCAATTTCGTTCCAATTCACATTCCAAGTAATATTCGGCATGCAAAATACGTTTCCTATTGCCAAATTGCAATATCTCTTATAGTTTCCGAGATATGGGCAATCGAAATTTTACACCTTATACTCTGTTTCTAACATGGGCCAAATTTTAAAATGGTCTTATGAATTAGCGATTTCGTTCCAATTCACATCCCAAGTAATATTCGGCATCCTAATTACGTTGCCGATTGCCAAATTGCATTATCTCATATAGTTTCCGGGATATGGACTATCGACATCTTACAATATTAGCTCTGCTTCTACTTGTTCCAAAATTGTAAAATGGTCTTATGAATTAGCGATTTCGCTCCAATTCACATTACAAGTAATATTCGGCATGCTATTTTCATTGCCGATTGCCAAGTTGCAATATCTCTTATAGTTTCCGAGATATGGGAATCGAAATTTTACACCTTAGACACTGTTTCTAACTTGGGCCAAAATTGTAAAATGGTTTTATGAATTAGCGATTTCGTTCCAATTCACATTCCGAGTTATATTCGGCATGCTAAGTTCATTGCCGATTGGCAAGTTGCAATATCTCTTATAGTTTCCGAGATATGGGCAATCGAAATTTTACACCTTAGACACTGTTTCTAACTTGGGTCATAATTGTAAAATGGTTTTATGAATTAGCGATTTCGTTCCAATTCACATTCCAAGTAATATTCGGCATGCTAATTACGTTGCCGATTGCCAAATTGCACTATCTTTTATAGTTTCCGAGATATGGCTATCGACATCTTACAATATTGGCTTTGCTTCTAACTTGGGCCAAAACTGTAAAATTGCCTTATGAATTAGCGATTTCGTTCCAATTTACATTCCAAGTAATATTCGGCATGCTAATTACTTTGCCGATTGCCAAATTGCATTATCTCTTATAGTTTCCGAGATATGGATATCGACATCTTACAATATTGGCTTTGCTTCTAACTTGGGCCAAAATTGTAAAACGAACTTATGCATTAGCGATTTCGTTCCAATTCACATTCCAAGTATTATTCGGCATGCTAATTACGTTGCCGATTGCCAAATTGCATTATCTCTTATAGTTTCCGAGATATGGCTATCGACATCTTACAATATTGGCTTTGCTTCTAACTTGGGCCAAAATTGTAAAACGAACTTATGCATTAGCGATTTCGTTCCAATTCACATTCCAAGTAATATTCGGCATGCTAATTACGTTGCCGATTGCCAAATTGCATTATCTCTTATAGTTTCCGAGATATGGCTATCGACATCTTACAATATTGGCTTTGCTTCTAACTTGGGCCAAAATTGTAAAACGAACTTATGCATTAGCGATTTCGTTCCAATTCACATTCCAAGTAATATTCGGCATGCTAATTACGTTGCCGATTGCCAAGTTGCATTATCTCTTAGAGTTTCCGAGATATGGCTATCGACATCTTACAATATTGGCTTTGCTTCTAACTTGGGCCAAAATTGTAAAACGAACTTATGCATTAGCGATTTCGTTCCATTTCACACTCCAAGTAATATTCGGCATGCTATTTACGTTGCCGATTGCCAAATTGCATTATCTCTTATAGTTTCCGAGATATGGCTATCGACATCTTACAATATTGGCTCTGCTTCTAACTTGAGCCAAAATTGTAAAATGGTCTTATGAATTAGCAATTTCGTTCCAATTCACATTCCAAGTAATATTCGGCATGCAAAATACGTTTCCTATTGCCAAATTGCAATATCTCTTATAGTTTCCGAGATATGGGCAATCGAAATTTTACACCTTATACTCTGTTTCTAACATGGGCCAAATTTTAAAATGGTCTTATGAATTAGCGATTTCGTTCCAATTCACATTCCAAGTAATATTCCGCATGCTAATTACGTTGCCGATTGCCAAATTGCATTATCTCTTATAGTTTCCGAGATATGGACTATCGACATCTTACAATATTGGCTCTGCTTCTAACTTGGGCCAAAATTGTAAAATGGTCTTATGAATTAGCGATTTCGTTCCAATTCACATCCCAAGTAATATTCGGCATGCTAATTACGTTGCCGATTGCCAAATTGCATTATCTCTTATAGTTTCCGAGATATGGACTATCGACATCTTACAATATTAGCTCTGCTTCTACTTGTTCCAAAATTGTAAAATGGTCTTATGAATTAGCGATTTCGCTCCAATTCACATTACAAGTAATATTCGGCATGCTATTTTCATTGCCGATTGCCAAGTTGCAATATCTATTATAGTTTCCGAGATATGGGAATCGAAATTTTACACCTTAGACACTGTTTCTAACTTGAGCCAAATTGTAAAATGGTCTTATGAATTAGCGATTTCGATCCAATTCACATTCCAAGTAATATTCGGCATGCTAATTACGTTGCCGATTGCCAAATTGTATTATCTCTTATAGTTTCCGAGATATGGACTATCGACATCTTACAATATTGGCTCTGCTTCTAACTTGGGCCAAAACTGTAAAATTGCCTTATGAATTAGCGATTTCGTTCCAATTTACATTCCAAGTAATATTCGGCATGCTAATTACTTTGCCGATTGCCAAATTGCATTATCTCTTATAGTTTCCGAGATATGGCTATCGACATCTTACAATATTGGTTTTGCTTCTAACTTGGGCCAAAATTGTAAAACGAACTTATGCATTAGCGATTTCGTTCCAATTCACATTCCAAGTAATATTCGGCATGCTAATTACGTTGCCGATTGCCAAATTGCATTATCTCTTATAGTTTCCGAGATATGGCTATCGACACCTTACAATATTGGCTTTGCTTCTAACTTGGGCCAAAATTGTAAAACGAACTTATGCATTAGCGATTTCGTTCCAATTCACATTCCAAGTAATATTCGGCATGCTAATTACGTTGCCGATTGCCAAATTGCATTATCTCTTATAGTTTCCGAGATATGGCTATCGACATCTTACAATATTGGCTCTGCTTCTAACTTGAGCCAAAATTGTAAAATGGTCTTATGAATTAGCAATTTCGTTACAATTCACATTCCAAGTAATATTCGGCATGCAAAATACGTTTCCTATTGCCAAATTGCAATATCTCTTATAGTTTCTGAGATATGGGCAATCGAAATTTTACACCTCATACTCTGTTTCTAACATGGGCCAAATTTTAAAATGGTCTTATGAATTAGCGATTTCGTTCCAATTCACATTCCAAGTAATATTCGGCATGCTAAATACGTTGCCGATTGCCAAATTGCATTATCTCATATAGTTTCCGAGATATGGACTATCGACATCTTACAATATTAGCTCTGCTTCTACTTGTTCCAAAATTATAAAATGGTCTTATGAATTAGCGATTTCGCTCCAATTCACATTACAAGTAATATTCGGCATGCTATTTTCATTGCCGATTGCCAAGTTGCAATATCTCTTATAGTTTCCGAGATATGGGCAATCGAAATTTTACACCTTAGACACTGTTTCTAACTTGGGCCAAAATTGTAAAATGGTTTTTTGAATTAGCGATTTCGTTCCAATTCACATTCCAAGTTATATTCGGCATGCTAAGTTCATTGCCGATTGGCAAGTTGCAATATCTCTTATAGTTTCCGAGATATGGGCAATCGAAATTTTACACCTTAGACACTGTTTCTAATTTGGGCCAAAATTGTAAAATGCTCTTATGAATTAGCGATTTCGTTCCAATTCACATTCCAAGTAATATTCGGCATGTTAATTACGTTGCCGATTGCAAATTGCATTATCTATTATGGTTTCCGAGATATGGACTATCGACATCTTACAATATTGGCTCTGCTTCTAACTTGGCCCAAAATTGTAAAATGGTCTTATGAATTAGCGATTTCATTCCAATTCACATTCCAAGTAATATTCGGCATGTTAATTACGTTGCCGATTGCGAATTGCATTATCTATTATGGTTTCCGAGATATGGACTATCGACATCTTACAATATTGGCTCTGCTTCTAACTTGGCCCAAAATTGTAAAATGGTCTTATGAATTAGCGATTTCATTCCAATTCACATTCCAAGTAATATTCGGCATGCTAATTACGATGCTGATTGCCAAATTGCATTATCACTTATAGTTTCCGAGATATGGACTATCGACATCTTACAATATTGGCTCTGGTTCTAACTTGAGCCAAAATTGTAAAATGGTCTTATGAATTAGCAATTTCGTTCCAATTCACATTCCAAGTAATATTCGGCATGCAAAATACGTTTCCTATTGCCAAATTGCAATATCTCTTATAGTTTCCGAGATATGGGCAATCGAAATTTTACACCTTATACTCTGTTTCTAACATGGGCCAAATTTTAAAATGGTCTTATGAATTAGCGATTTCGTTCCAATTCACATCCCAAGTAATATTCGGCATCCTAATTACGTTGCCGATTGCCAAATTGCATTATCTCATATAGTTTCCGGGATATGGACTATCGACATCTTACAATATTAGCTCTGCTTCTACTTGTTCCAAAATTGTAAAATGGTCTTATGAATTAGCGATTTCGCTCCAATTCACATTACAAGTAATATTCGGCATGCTATTTTCATTGCCGATTGCCAAGTTGCAATATCTCTTATAGTTTCCGAGATATGGGAATCGAAATTTTACACCTTAGACACTGTTTCTAACTTGGGCCAAAATTGTAAAATGGTTTTATGAATTAGCGATTTCGTTCCAATTCACATTCCGAGTTATATTCGGCATGCTAAGTTCATTGCCGATTGGCAAGTTGCAATATCTCTTATAGTTTCCGAGATATGGGCAATCGAAATTTTACACCTTAGACACTGTTTCTAACTTGGGTCATAATTGTAAAATGGTTTTATGAATTAGCGATTTCGTTCCAATTCACATTCCAAGTAATATTCGGCATGCTAATTACGTTGCCGATTGCCAAATTGCACTATCTTTTATAGTTTCCGAGATATGGCTATCGACATCTTACAATATTGGCTTTGCTTCTAACTTGGGCCAAAACTGTAAAATTGCCTTATGAATTAGCGATTTCGTTCCAATTTACATTCCAAGTAATATTCGGCATGCTAATTACTTTGCCGATTGCCAAATTGCATTATCTCTTATAGTTTCCGAGATATGGCTATCGACATCTTACAATATTGGCTTTGCTTCTAACTTGGGCCAAAATTGTAAAACGAACTTATGCATTAGCGATTTCGTTCCAATTCACATTCCAAGTATTATTCGGCATGCTAATTACGTTGCCGATTGCCAAATTGCATTATCTCTTATAGTTTCCGAGATATGGCTATCGACATCTTACAATATTGGCTTTGCTTCTAACTTGGGCCAAAATTGTAAAACGAACTTATGCATTAGCGATTTCGTTCCAATTCACATTCCAAGTAATATTCGGCATGCTAATTACGTTGCCGATTGCCAAATTGCATTATCTCTTATAGTTTCCGAGATATGGCTATCGACATCTTACAATATTGGCTTTGCTTCTAACTTGGGCCAAAATTGTAAAACGAACTTATGCATTAGCGATTTCGTTCCAATTCACATTCCAAGTAATATTCGGCATGCTAATTACGTTGCCGATTGCCAAGTTGCATTATCTCTTAGAGTTTCCGAGATATGGCTATCGACATCTTACAATATTGGCTTTGCTTCTAACTTGGGCCAAAATTGTAAAACGAACTTATGCATTAGCGATTTCGTTCCATTTCACACTCCAAGTAATATTCGGCATGCTATTTACGTTGCCGATTGCCAAATTGCATTATCTCTTATAGTTTCCGAGATATGGCTATCGACATCTTACAATATTGGCTCTGCTTCTAACTTGAGCCAAAATTGTAAAATGGTCTTATGAATTAGCAATTTCGTTCCAATTCACATTCCAAGTAATATTCGGCATGCAAAATACGTTTCCTATTGCCAAATTGCAATATCTCTTATAGTTTCCGAGATATGGGCAATCGAAATTTTACACCTTATACTCTGTTTCTAACATGGGCCAAATTTTAAAATGGTCTTATGAATTAGCGATTTCGTTCCAATTCACATTCCAAGTAATATTCCGCATGCT
This sequence comes from Rhynchophorus ferrugineus, assembly GCF_030347505.1. Lineage (NCBI taxonomy): Eukaryota > Metazoa > Arthropoda > Insecta > Coleoptera > Curculionidae > Rhynchophorus > Rhynchophorus ferrugineus. The sequence goes on from NW_027472583.1 coordinate 39,329,788, forward strand.
AATTACGTTGCCGATTGCCAAATTGCATTATCTCTTATAGTTTCCGAGATATGGACTATCGACATCTTACAATATTGGCTCTGCTTCTAACTTGGGCCAAAATTGTAAAATGGTCTTATGAATTAGCGATTTCGTTCCAATTCACATCCCAAGTAATATTCGGCATGCTAATTACGTTGCCGATTGCCAAATTGCATTATCTCTTATAGTTTCCGAGATATGGACTATCGACATCTTACAATATTAGCTCTGCTTCTACTTGTTCCAAAATTGTAAAATGGTCTTATGAATTAGCGATTTCGCTCCAATTCACATTACAAGTAATATTCGGCATGCTATTTTCATTGCCGATTGCCAAGTTGCAATATCTATTATAGTTTCCGAGATATGGGAATCGAAATTTTACACCTTAGACACTGTTTCTAACTTGGGCCAAAATTGTAAAATGGTTTTATGAATTAGCGATTTCGTTCCAATTCACATTCCAAGTTATATTCGGCATGCTAAGTTCATTGCCGATTGGCAAGTTGCAATATCTCTTATAGTTCCCGAGATATGGGCAATCGAAATTTTACACCTTAGACACTGTTTCTAACTTGGGTCAAAATTGTAAAATGGTTTTATGAATTAGCGATTTCGTTCCAATTCACATTCCAAGTAATATTCGGCATGCTAATTACGTTGCCGATCGCCAAATTGCACTATCTTTTATAGTTTCCGAGATATGGACTATCGACATCTTACAATATTGGCTCTGTTTCTAACTTGGGCCAAAATTGTAAAATGGTCTTATGAATTAGCGATTTCGTTCCAATTCACATTCCAAGTAATATTCGGCATGTTAATTACGTTGCCGATTGCCAAATTGCACTATCTCTTATAGTTTCCAAGATACTGACTATCGACATCTTACAATACTGGCTCTGCTTCTAACTTGGGCCAAAATCGTAAAATGGTCTTATGAATTAGCGATTTCGTTCCAATTCAGATTAAAAGTAATATTAGGCATGTTAATTACGTTGCCGATTGCAAATTGTATTATCTGTTATGGTTTCCGAGATATGGACTATCGACATCTTACAATATTGGCTCTGCTTCTAACTTGGGCCAAAATTGTAATATGGTCTTATGAATTAGCGATTTCGTTCCGATTCACATTCCAAGTAATATTCGGCATGCTATTTTCATTGCCGATTGCCAAATTGCAATATCTCTTATAGTTTCCGAGATATGGGCAATCGAAATTTTACACCTTAGCCTCTGTTTCTAACTTGGGTCAAAATTGTAAAATGGTCTTATGAATTAGCGATTTCGTTCCAATTCACATTCCAAGTAATATTCGGCATGCTAATTACGTTGCCGATTGCCAAATTGCACTATCTCTTATAGTTTCCGAGATATGGACTATCGACATCTTACAATATTGGCTCTGCTTCTAACTTGGGCCAAAATTGTAAAATGGTTTTATGGATTAGCGATTTCGTTCCAATTCACATTCCAAGTAATATTCGGCATGCTAATTACGTTGCCGATTGCCAAATTGCATTATCTCTTATAGTTTCCGAGATATGGCTATCGACATCTTACAATATTGGCTCTGCTTCTAACTTGAGCCAAAATTGTAAAATGGTCTTATGAATTAGCAATTTCGTTCCAATTCACATTCCAAGTAATATTCGGCATGCAAAATACGTTTCCTATTGCCAAATTGCAATATCTCTTATAGTTTCCGAGATATGGGCAATCGAAATTTTACACCTTATACTCTGTTTCTAACATGGGCCAAATTTTAAAATGGTCTTATGAATTTGCGATTTCGTTCCAATTCACATTCCAAGTAATATTCGGCATGCTAATTACGTTGCCGATTGCCAAATTGCATTATCTCTTATAGTTTCCGAGATATGGCTATCGACATCTTACAATATTGGCTTTGCTTCTAACTTGGGCCAAAACTGTAAAATTGCCTTATGAATTAACGATTTCGTTCCAATTTACATTCCAAGTAATATTCGGCATGCTAATTACTTTGCCGATTGCCAAATTGCATTATCTCTTATAGTTTCCGAGATATGGCTATCGACATCTTACAATATTGGCTTTGCTTCTAACTTGGGCCAAAATTGTAAAACGAACTTATGCATTAGCGATTTCGTTCCAATTCACATTCCAAGTAATATTCGGCATGCTAATTACGTTACCGATTGCCAAATTGCATTATCTCTTATAGTTTCCGAGATATGGCTATCGACATCTTACAATATTGGCTTTGCTTCTAACTTGGGCCAAAATTGTAAAACGAACTTATGCATTAGCGATTTCGTTCCAATTCACATTCCAAGTAATATTCGGCATGCTAATTACGTCGCCGATTGCCAAATTGCATTATCTCTTATAGTTTCCGAGATATGGCTATCGACATCTTACAATATTGGCTTTGCTTCTAACTTGGGCCAAAATTGTAAAACGAACTTATGCATTAGCGATTTCGTTCCAATTCACATTCCAAGTAATATTCGGCATGCTAATTACGTTGCCGATTGCCAAATTGCATTATCTCTTATAGTTTCCGAGATATGGCTATCGACATCTTACAATATTGGCTTTGCTTCTAACTTGGGCCAAAATTGTAAAACGAACTTATGCATTAGCGATTTCGTTCCAATTCACATTCCAAGTAATATTCGGCATGCTAATTACGTTGCCGATTGCCAAATTGCATTATCTCTTATAGTTTCCGAGATATGGCTATCGACATCTTACAATATTGGCTTTGCTTCTAACTTGGGCCAAAATTGTAAAACGAACTTATGCATTAGCGATTTCGTTCCAATTCACATTCCAAGTAATATTCGGCATGCTAATTACGTTGCCGATTGCCAAATTGCATTATCTCTTATAGTTTCCGAGATATGGCTATCGACATCTTACAATATTGGCTTTGCTCCTAACTTGGGCCAAAATTGTAAAACGAACTTATGCATTAGCGATTTCGTTCCAATTCACATTCCAAGTATTATTCGGCATGCTAATTACGTTGCCGATTGCCAAATTGCATTATCTCTTATAGTTTCCGAGATATGGACTATCGACATCTTACAATATTGGTTCTGCTTCTAACTTGGGCCAAAATTGTAAAATGGTTTTATGGATTAGCGATTTCGTTCCAATTCACATTCCAAGTAATATTCGGCATGCTAATTACGTTGCCGATTGCCAAATTGCATTATCTCTTATAGTTTCCGAGATATGGCTATCGACATCTTACAATATTTTCTCTGCTTCTAACTTGAGCCAAAATTGTAAAATGGTCTTATGAATTAGCAATTTCGTTCCAATTCACATTCCAAGTAATATTCGGCATGCAAAATACGTTTCCTATTGCCAAATTGCAATATCTCTTATAGTTTCCGAGATATGGGCAATCGAAATTTTACACCTTATACTCTGTTTCTAACATGGGCCAAATTTTAAAATGGTCTTATGAATTTGCGATTTCGTTCCAATTCACATTCCAAGTAATATTCGGCATGCTAATTACGTTGCCGATTGCCAAATTGCATTATCTCTTATAGTTTCCGAGATATGGCTATCGACATCTTACAATATTGGCTTTGCTTCTAACTTGGGCCAAAACTGTAAAATTGCCTTATGAATTAGCGATTTCGTTCCAATTTACATTCCAAGTAATATTCGGCATGCTAATTACTTTGCCGATTGCCAAATTGCATTATCTCTTATAGTTTCCGAGATATGGCTATCGACATCTTACAATATTGGCTTTGCTTCTAACTTGGGCCAAAATTGTAAAACGAACTTATGCATTAGCGATTTCGTTCCAATTCACATTCCAAGTAATATTCGGCATGCTAATTACGTTACCGATTGCCAAATTGCATTATCTCTTATAGTTTCCGAGATATGGCTATCGACATCTTACAATATTGGCTTTGCTTCTAACTTGGGCCAAAATTGTAAAACGAACTTATGCATTAGCGATTTCGTTCCAATTCACATTCCAAGTAATATTCGGCATGCTAATTACGTTGCCGATTGCCAAATTGCATTATCTCTTATAGTTTCCGAGATATGGCTATCGACATCTTACAATATTGGCTTTGCTTCTAACTTGGGCCAAAATTGTAAAACGAACTTATGCATTAGCGATTTCGTTCCAATTCACATTCCAAGTAATATTCGGCATGCTAATTACGTTGCCGATTGCCAAATTGCATTATCTCTTATAGTTTCCGAGATATGGCTATCGACATCTTACAATATTGGCTTTGCTTCTAACTTGGGCCAAAATTGTAAAACGAACTTATGCATTAGCGATTTCGTTCCAATTCACATTCCAAGTAATATTCGGCATGCTAATTACGTTGCCGATTGCCAAATTGCATTATCTCTTATAGTTTCCGAGATATGGCTATCGACATCTTACAATATTGGCTTTGCTTCTAACTTGGGCCAAAACTGTAAAATTGCCTTATGAATTAGCGATTTCGTTCCAATTTACATTCCAAGTAATATTCGGCATGCTAATTACTTTGCCGATTGCCAAATTGCATTATCTCTTATAGTTTCCGAGATATGGCTATCGACATCTTACAATATTGGCTTTGCTTCTAACTTGGGCCAAAATTGTAAAACGAACTTATGCATTAGCGATTTCGTTCCAATTCACATTCCAAGTATTATTCGGCATGCTAATTACGTTGCCGATTGCCAAATTGCACTATCTCTTATAGTTTCCGAGATATGGCTATCGACATCTTACAATATTGGCTTTGCTTCTAACTTGGGCCAAAATTGTAAAACGAACTTATGCATTAGCGATTTCGTTCCAATTCACATTCCAAGTAATATTCGGCATGCTAATTACGTTGCCGATTGCCAAATTGCATTATCTCTTATAGTTTCCGAGATATGGCTATCGACATCTTACAATATTGGCTTTGCTTCTAACTTGGGCCAAAATTGTAAAACGAACTTATGCATTAGCGATTTCGTTCCAATTCACATTCCAAGTAATATTCGGCATGCTAATTACGTTGCCGATTGCCAAGTTGCATTATCTCTTAGAGTTTCCGAGATATGGCTATCGACATCTTACAATATTGGCTTTGCTTCTAACTTGGGCCAAAATTGTAAAACGAACTTATGCATTAGCGATTTCGTTCCATTTCACACTCCAAGTAATATTCGGCATGCTATTTACGTTGCCGATTGCCAAATTGCATTATCTCTTATAGTTTCCGAGATATGGCTATCGACATCTTACAATATTGGCTCTGCTTCTAACTTGAGCCAAAATTGTAAAATGGTCTTATGAATTAGCAATTTCGTTCCAATTCACATTCCAAGTAATATTCGGCATGCAAAATACGTTTCCTATTGCCAAATTGCAATATCTCTTATAGTTTCCGAGATATGGGCAATCGAAATTTTACACCTTATACTCTGTTTCTAACATGGGCCAAATTTTAAAATGGTCTTATGAATTAGCGATTTCGCTCCAATTCACATTCCAAGTAATATTCGGCATGCTAATTACGTTGCCGATTGCCAAATTGCATTATCTCTTATAGTTTCCGAGATATGGACTATCGACATCTTACAATATTGGCTCTGCTTCTAACTTGGGCCAAAATTGTAAAATGGTCTTATGAATTAGCGATTTCGTTCCAATTCACATCCCAAGTAATATTCGGCATGCTAATTACGTTGCCGATTGCCAAATTGCATTATCTCTTATAGTTTCCGAGATATGGACTATCGACATCTTACAATATTAGCTCTGCTTCTAACTTGGGCCAAAATTGTAAAATGGTCTTATGAATTAGCGATTTCGTTCCAATTCACATCCCAAGTAATATTCGGCATGCTATTTTCATTGCCGATTGCCAAGTTGCAATATCTCTTATAGTTTCCGAGATATGGGAATCGAAATTTTACACCTTAGACACTGTTTCTAACTTGGGCCAAAATTGTAAAATGGTTTTATGAATTAGCGATTTCGTTCCAATTCACATTCCAAGTTATATTCGGCATGCTAAGTTCATTGCCGATTGGCAAGTTGCAATATCTCTTATAGTTCCCGAGATATGGGCAATCGAAATTTTACACCTTAGACACTGTTTCTAACTTGGGTCAAAATTGTAAAATGGTTTTATGAATTAGCGATTTCGTTCCAATTCACATTCCAAGTAATATTCGGCATGCTAATTACGTTGCCGATCGCCAAATTGCACTATCTTTTATAGTTTCCGAGATATGGACTATCGACATCTTACAATATTGGCTCTGTTTCTAACTTAGGTCAAAATTGTAAAATGGTCTTATGATTAGCGATTTCGTTCCAATTCACATTCCAAGTAATATTCGGCATGTTAATTACGTTGCCGATTGCCAAATTGCACTATCTCTTATAGTTTCCAAGATACTGACTATCGACATCTTACAATACTGGCTCTGCTTCTAACTTGGGCCAAAATCGTAAAATGGTCTTATGAATTAGCGATTTCGTTCCAATTCAGATTAAAAGTAATATTCGGCATGTTAATTACGTTGCCGATTGCAAATTGTATTATCTGTTATGGTTTCCGAGATATGGACTATCGACATCTTACAATATTGGCTCTGCTTCTAACTTGGGTCAAAATTGTAATATGGTCTTATGAATTAGCGATTTCGTTCCGATTCACATTCCAAGTAATATTCGGCATGCTATTTTCATTGCCGATTGCCAAATTGCAATATCTCTTATAGTTTCCGAGATATGGGCAATCGAAATTTTACACCTTAGCCTCTGTTTCTAACTTGGGTCAAAATTGTAAAATGGTCTTATGAATTAGCGATTTCGTTCCAATTCACATTCCAAGTAATATTCGGCATGCTAATTACGTTGCCGATTGCCAAATTGCACTATCTCTTATAGTTTCCGAGATATGGGCTATCGACATCTTACAATATTGGCTCTGCTTCTAACTTGGGCCAAAATTGTAAAATGGTTTTATGGATTAGCGATTTCGTTCCAATTCACATTCCAAGTAATATTCGGCATGCTAATTACGTTGCCGATTGCCAAATTGCATTATCTCTTATAGTTTCCGAGATATGGCTATCGACATCTTACAATATTGGCTCTGCTTCTAACTTGAGCCAAAATTGTAAAATGGTCTTATGAATTAGCAATTTCGTTCCAATTCACATTCCAAGTAATATTCGGCATGCAAAATACGTTTCCTATTGCCAAATTGCAATATCTCTTATAGTTTCCGAGATATGGGCAATCGAAATTTTACACCTTATACTCTGTTTCTAACATGGGCCAAATTTTAAAATGGTCTTATGAATTTGCGATTTCGTTCCAATTCACACTCCAAGTAATATTCGGCATGCTAATTACGTTGCCGATTGCCAAATTGCATTATCTCTTATAGTTTCCGAGATATGGCTATCGACATCTTACAATATTGGCTTTGCTTCTAACTTGGGCCAAAATTGTAAAACGAACTTATGCATTAGCGATTTCGTTCCAATTCACATTCCAAGTAATATTCGGCATGCTAATTACGTTACCGATTGCCAAATTGCATTATCTCTTATAGTTTCCGAGATATGGCTATCGACATCTTACAATATTGGCTTTGCTTCTAACTTGGGCCAAAATTGTAAAACGAACTTATGCATTAGCGATTTCGTTCCAATTCACATTCCAAGTAATATTCGGCATGCTAATTACGTTGCCGATTGCCAAATTGCATTATCTCTTATAGTTTCCGAGATATGGCTATCGACATCTTACAATATTGGCTTTGCTTCTAACTTGGGCCAAAATTGTAAAACGAACTTATGCATTAGCGATTTCGTTCCAATTCACATTCCAAGTAATATTCGGCATGCTAATTACGTTGCCGATTACCAAATTGCATTATCTCTTATAGTTTCCGAGATATGGCTATCGACATCTTAAAATATTGGCTTTGCTTCTAACTTGGGCCAAAATTGTAAAACGAACTTATGCATTAGCGATTTCGTTCCAATTCACATTCCAAGTAATATTCGGCATGCTAATTACGTTGCCGATTGCCAAATTGCATTATCTCTTATAGTTTCCGAGATATGGCTATCGACATCTTACAATATTGGCTTTGCTTCTAACTTGGGCCAAAACTGTAAAATTGCCTTATGAATTAGCGATTTCGTTCCAATTTACATTCCAAGTAATATTCGGCATGCTAATTACTTTGCCGATTGCCAAATTGCATTATCTCTTATAGTTTCCGAGATATGGCTATCGACATCTTACAATATTGGCTTTGCTTCTAACTTGGGCCAAAATTGTAAAACGAACTTATGCATTAGCGATTTCGTTCCAATTCACATTCCAAGTAATATTCGGCATGCTAATTACGTTGCCGATTGCCAAATTGCATTATCTCTTATAGTTTCCGAGATATGGGAATCGAAATTTTACACCTTAGACACTGTTTCTAACTTGGGCCAAAATTGTTAAATGGTTTTATGAATTAGCGATTTCGTTCCAATTCACATTCCAAGTTATATTCGGCATGCTAAGTTCATTGCCGATTGGCAAGTTGCAATATCTCTTATAGTTTCCGAGATATGGGCAATCGAAATTTTACACCTTAGACACTGTTTCTAACTTGGGTCAAAATTGTAAAATGGTTTTATGAATTAGCGATTTCGTTCCAATTTACATTCCAAGTAATATTCGGCATGCTAATTACGTTGCCGATTGCCAAATTGCACTATCTTTTATAGTTTCCGAGATATGGCTATCGACATCTTACAATAATGGCTTTGCTTCTAACTTGGGCCAAAATTGTAAAACGAACTTATGCATTAGCGATTTCGTTCCAATTCACATTCCAAGTAATATTCGGCATGCTAATTACGTTGCCGATTACCAAATTGCACTATCTTTTATAGTTTCCGAGATATGGACTATCGACATCTTACAATATTGGCTCTGTTTCTAACTTGGGCCAAAATTGTAAAATGGTCTTATGAATTAGCGATTTCGTTCCAATTCACATTCCAAATAATAGTCGGCATGCTAATTACGTTGCCGATTGCCAAATTGCATTATCTCTTATAGTTTCCGAGATATGGCTATCGACATCTTACAATATTGGCTTTGCTTCTAACTTGGGCCAAAATTGTAAAACGAACTTATGCATTAGCGATTTCGTTCCAATTCACATTCCAAGTAATATTCGGCATGCTAATTACGTTGCCGATTGCCAAATTGCATTATCTCTTATAGTTTCCGAGATATGGCTATCGACATCTTACAATATTGGCTTTGCTTCTAACTTGGGCCAAAACTGTAAAATTGCCTTATGAATTAGCGATTTCGTTCCAATTCACATTCCAAGTAATATTCGGCATGCTAATTACGTTGCCAATTGCCAAATTGCATTATCTCTTATAGTTTCCGAGATATGGCTATCGACATCTTACAATATTGGCTTTGCTTCTAACTTGCCCCAAAATTGTAAAACGAACTTATGCATTAGCGATTTCGTTCCGATTCACATTCCAAGTAATATTCGGCCTGCTAATTACGTTGCCGATTGCCAAATTGCATTATCTCTTATAGTTTCCGAGATATGGCTATCGACATCTTACAATATTGGCTTTGCTTCTAACTTGGGCCAAAATTGTAAAATGGTCTTATGAATTAGCGATTTCGTTCCAATTCACATTCCAAGTAATATTCGGCATGCTAATTACGTTGCCAATTGCCAAATTGCATTATCTCTTATAGTTTCCGAGATATGGCTATCGACATCTTACAATATTGGCTTTGCTTCTAACTTGGGCCAAAATTGTAAAACGAACTTATGCATTAGCGATTTCGTTCCAATTCACATTCCAAGTAATATTCGGCATGCTAATTACGTTGCCGATTGCCAAATTGCAATATCTCTTATAGTTTCCGAGATATGGGCAATCGAAATTTTACACCTTAGATTCTGTTTCTAACTTTAGCCAAATTGTAAAATGGTCTTATGAACTAGCGATTTCGTTCCAATTCACATTGCAAGTAATATTCGGCATGCTAATTACGTTGCCGATTGCCAAATTGCATTATCTCTTATAGTTTCCGAGATATGGACTAACGACATCTTACAATATTGGCTCTGCTTCTAACTTGGGCCAAAATTGTAAAATGGTCTTATGAATTAGCGATTTCGTTCCAATTCACATCCCAAGCAATATTCGGCATGCTAATTACGTTGCCGATTGCCAAATTGCATTATCTCATATAGTTTCCGAGATATGGACTATCGACATCTTACAATATTAGCTCTGCTTCTACTTATTCCAAAATTGTAAAATGGTCTTATGAATTAGCGATTTCGCTCCAATTCACATTACAAGTAATATTCGGCATGCTATTTTCATTGCCGAATGCCAAGTTGCAATATCTCTTATAGTTTCCGAGATATGGGAATCGAAATTTTACACCTTAGACACTGTTTCTAACTTGGGCCAAAATTGTAAAATGGTTTTATGAATTAGCGATTTCGTTCCAATTCACATTCCAAGTAATATTCGGCATGCTAATTACCTTGCCGATTGCCAAATTGCATTATCTATTATAGTTTCCGAGATATGGGCAATACAAATTTTACACCTTAGACACTGTTTCTAATTAGGGCCAAAATCGTATAATGGTCTTATGAATTAGCGATTTCGTTCCAATTCACATTCCGAGTAATATTCGGCATGCTAATTACGTTGCCGATTGCCAAATTGCATTATCTCTTATAGTTTCCGAGATATGGACTATCCACATCTTACAATATTGGCTCTGCTTCTAACTTGGACCAAAACTGTAAAATGGTCTTATGAATTAGCGATTTCGTTCCAATTTACATTCCAAGTAACATTCGGCATGCTAATTACTTTGCCGATTGCCAAATTGCATTATCTATTATAGTTTCCGAGATATGGGCAATACAAATTTTACACCTTAGACACTGTTTCTAATTAGGGCCAAAATCGTATAATGGTCTTATGAATTAGCGATTTCGTTCCAATTCACATTCCAAGTAATATTCGGCATGCTAATTACGTTGCCGATTGCCAAATTGCATTATCTCTTATAGTTTCCGAGATATGGACTATCCACATCTTACAATATTGGCTCTGCTTCTAACTTGAGCCAAAATTGTAAAATGGTCTTATGAATTAGCGATTTCGATTCAATTCACATTCCAAGTAATATTCGGCATGCTAATTACGTTGCCGATTGCCAAATTGCATTATCTCTTATAGTTTCCGAGATATGGACTATCGACATCTTACAATATAGGCTCTGCTTCTAACTTATGCCAAAATTGTAAAACGATCTTATGAATTAGCGATTTCGTTCCAATTCACATTCCAAGTAATATTCGGCATGCTAATTACGTTGTCGATTGCCGAATTGCATTATCTGTTATAGTTTCCGAGATATGGACTATCGACATCTTACAATATTGCTTTGCTTCTAACTTGGGCCAAAATTGTAAAATGGCCTTATGAATTAGCGATTTCGTTCCAATTCACATTCCAAGTAATATTCGGCATGCTAATTACGTTGCCGATTGCCAAATGGCATTATCTCTTATAGTTTACGAGATATGGACTATCGACATCTTACAATATTGGCTCTGCTTCTAACTTGGGCCAAAATTGTAAAACGAACTTATGCATTAGCGATTTCGTTCCAATTCATATTCCAAGTAATATTCGGCATGCTAATTACGTTGCCGATTGCCAAATTGCATTATCTCTTATAGTTTCCGAGATATGGCTATCGACATCTTACAATATTGGCTTTGCTTCTAACTTGGGCCAAAATTGTAAAACGAACTTATGCATTAGCGATTTCGTTCCAATTCACATTCCAAGTAATATTCGGCATGCTAATTACGTTGCCGATTGCCAAATTGCATTATCTCTTATAGTTTCCGAGATATGGCTATCGACATCTTACAATATTGGCTTTGCTTCTAACTTGGGCCAAAATTGTAAAACGAACTTATGCATTAGCGATTTCGTTCCAATTCACATTCCAAGTATTATTCGGCATGCTAATTACGTTGCCGATTGCCAAATTGCATTATCTCTTATAGTTTCCGAGATATGGACTATCGACATCTTACAATATTGGCTCTGCTTCTAACTCGGGCCAAAATTGTAAAATGGTTTTATGGATTAGCGATTTCGTTCCAATTCACATTCCAAGTAATATTCGGCATGCTAATTACGTTGCCGATTGCCAAATTGCATTATCTCTTATAGTTTCCGAGATATGGCTATCGACATCTTACAATATTGGCTCTGCTTCTAACTTGAGCCAAAATTGTAAAATGGTCTTATGAATTAGCAATTTCGTTCCAATTCACATTCCAAGTAATATTCGGCATGCAAAATACGTTTCCTATTGCCAAATTGCAATATCTCTTATAGTTTCCGAGATATGGGCAATCGAAATTTTACACCTTATACTCTGTTTCTAACATGGGCCAAATTTTAATATGGTCTTATGAATTTGCGATTTCGTTCCAATTCACATTCCAAGTAATATTCGGCATGCTAATTACGTTGCCGATTGCCAAATTGCATTATCTCTTATAGTTTCCGAGATATGGCTATCGACATCTTACAATATTGGCTTTGCTTCTAACTTGGGCCAAAATTGTAAAACGAACTTATGCATTAGCGATTTCGTTCCAATTCACATTCCAAGTAATATTCGGCATGCTAATTACGTTACCGATTGCCAAATTGCATTATCTCTTATAGTTTCCGAGATATGGCTATCGACATCTTACAATATTGGCTTTGCTTCTAACTTGGGCCAAAATTGTAAAACGAACTTATGCATTAGCGATTTCGTTCCAATTCACATTCCAAGTAATATTCGGCATGCTAATTACGTTGCCGATTGCCAAATTGCATTATCTCTTATAGTTTCCGAGATATGGCTATCGACATCTTACAATATTGGCTTTGCTTCTAACTTGGGCCAAAATTGTAAAACGAACTTATGCATTAGCGATTTCGTTCCAATTCACATTCCAAGTAATATTCGGCATGCTAATTACGTTGCCGATTGCCAAATTGCATTATCTCTTATAGTTTCCGAGATATGGCTATCGACATCTTACAATATTGGCTTTGCTTCTAACTTGGGCCAAAATTGTAAAACGAATTTATGCATTAGCGATTTCGTTCCAATTCACATTCCAAGTAATATTCGGCATGCTAATTACGTTGCCGATTGCCAAATTGCATTATCTCTTATAGTTTCCGAGATATGGCTATCGACATCTTACAATATTGGCTTTGCTTCTAACTTGGGCCAAAACTGTAAAATTGCCTTATGAATTAGCGATTTCGTTCCAATTTACATTCCCAGTAATATTCGGCATGCTAATTACTTTGCCGATTGCCAAATTGCATTATCTCTTATAGTTTCCGAGATATGGCTATCGACATCTTACAATATTGGCTTTGCTTCTAACTTGGGCCAAAATTGTAAAACGAACTTATGCATTAGCGATTTCGTTCCAATTCACATTCCAAGTATTATTCGGCATGCTAATTACGTTGCCGATTGCCAAATTGCATTATCTCTTATAGTTTCCGAGATATGGCTATCGACATCTTACAATATTGGCTTTGCTTCTAACTTGGGCCAAAATTGTAAAACGAACTTATGCATTAGCGATTTCGTTCCAATTCACATTCCAAGTAATATTCGGCATGCTAATTACGTTGCCGATTGCCAAATTGCATTATCTCTTATAGTTTCCGAGATATGGCTATCGACATCTTACAATATTGGCTTTGCTTCTAACTTGGGCCAAAATTGTAAAACGAACTTATGCATTAGCGATTTCGTTCCAATTCACATTCCAAGTAATATTCGGCATGCTAATTACGTTGCCGATTGCCAAGTTGCATTATCTCTTAGAGTTTCCGAGATATGGCTATCGACATCTTACAATATTGGCTTTGCTTCTAACTTGGGCCAAAATTGTAAAACGAACTTATGCATTAGCGATTTCGTTCCATTTCACACTCCAAGTAATATTCGGCATGCTATTTACGTTGCCGATTGCCAAATTGCATTATCTCTTATAGTTTCCGAGATATGGCTATCGACATCTTACAATATTGGCTCTGCTTCTAACTTGAGCCAAAATTGTAAAATGGTCTTATGAATTAGCAATTTCGTTCCAATTCACATTCCAAGTAATATTCGGCATGCAAAATACGTTTCCTATTGCCAAATTGCAATATCTCTTATAGTTTCCGAGATATGGGCAATCGAAATTTTACACCTTATACTCTGTTTCTAACATGGGCCAAATTTTAAAATGGTCTTATGAATTAGCGATTTCGTTCCAATTCACATTCCAAGTAATATTCGGCATGCTAATTACGTTGCCGATTGCCAAATTGCATTATCTCTTATAGTTTCCGAGATATGGACTATCGACATCTTACAATATTGGCTCTGCTTCTAACTTGGGCCAAAATTGTAAAATGGTCTTATGAATTAGCGATTTCGTTCCAATTCACATCCCAAGTAATATTCGGCATGCTAATTACGTTGCCGATTGCCAAATTGCATTATCTCTTATAGTTTCCGAGATATGGACTATCGACATCTTACAATATTAGCTCTGCTTCTACTTGTTCCAAAATTGTAAAATGGTCTTATGAATTAGCGATTTCGCTCCAATTCACATTAGAAGTAATATTCGGCATGCTATTTTCATTGCCGATTGCCAAGTTGCAATATCTCTTATAGTTTCCGAGATATGGGAATCGAAATTTTACACCTTAGACACTGTTTCTAACTTGGGCCAAAATTGTAAAATGGTTTTATGAATTAGCGATTTCGTTCCAATTCACATTCCAAGTTATATTCGGCATGCTAAGTTCATTGCCGATTGGCAAGTTGCAATATCTCTTATAGTTCCCGAGATATGGGCAATCGAAATTTTACACCTTAGACACTGTTTCTAACTTGGGTCAAAATTGTAAAATGGTTTTATGAATTAGCGATTTCGTTCCAATTCACATTCCAAGTAATATTCGGCATGCTAATTACGTTGCCGATCGCCAAATTGCACTATCTTTTATAGTTTCCGAGATATGGACTATCGACATCTTACAATATTGGCTCTGTTTCTAACTTGGGCCAAAATTGTAAAATGGTCTTATGAATTAGCGATTTCGTTCCAATTCACATTCCAAGTAATATTCGGCATGTTAATTACGTTGCCGATTGCCAAATTGCACTATCTCTTATAGTTTCCGAGATATGGGCAATCGAAATTTTACACCTTAGCCTCTGTTTCTAACTTGGGTCAAAATTGTAAAATGGTCTTATGAATTAGCGATTTCGTTCCAATTCACATTCCAAGTAATATTCGGCATGCTAATTACGTTGCCGATTGCCAAATTGCATTATCTCATATAGTTTCCGAGATATGGACTATCGACATCTTACAATATTAGCTCTGCTTCTACTTGTTCCAAAATTATAAAATGGTCTTATGAATTAGCGATTTCGCTCCAATTCACATTACAAGTAATATTCGGCATGCTATTTTCATTGCCGATTGCCAAGTTGCAATATCTCTTATAGTTTCCGAGATATGGGCAATCGAAATTTTACACCTTAGACACTGTTTCTAACTTGGGCCAAAATTGTAAAATGGTTTTTTGAATTAGCGATTTCGTTCCAATTCACATTCCAAGTTATATTCGGCATGCTAAGTTCATTGCCGATTGGCAAGTTGCAATATCTCTTATAGTTTCCGAGATATGGGCAATCGAAATTTTACACCTTAGACACTGTTTCTAATTTGGGCCAAAATTGTAAAATGCTCTTATGAATTAGCGATTTCGTTCCAATTCACATTCCAAGTAATATTCGGCATGTTAATTACGTTGCCGATTGCAAATTGCATTATCTATTATGGTTTCCGAGATATGGACTATCGACATCTTACAATATTGGCTCTGCTTCTAACTTGGCCCAAAATTGTAAAATGGTCTTATGAATTAGCGATTTCATTCCAATTCACATTCCAAGTAATATTCGGCATGTTAATTACGTTGCCGATTGCGAATTGCATTATCTATTATGGTTTCCGAGATATGGACTATCGACATCTTACAATATTGGCTCTGCTTCTAACTTGGCCCAAAATTGTAAAATGGTCTTATGAATTAGCGATTTCATTCCAATTCACATTCCAAGTAATATTCGGCATGCTAATTACGATGCTGATTGCCAAATTGCATTATCACTTATAGTTTCCGAGATATGGACTATCGACATCTTACAATATTGGCTCTGGTTCTAACTTGAGCCAAAATTGTAAAATGGTCTTATGAATTAGCAATTTCGTTCCAATTCACATTCCAAGTAATATTCGGCATGCAAAATACGTTTCCTATTGCCAAATTGCAATATCTCTTATAGTTTCCGAGATATGGGCAATCGAAATTTTACACCTTATACTCTGTTTCTAACATGGGCCAAATTTTAAAATGGTCTTATGAATTAGCGATTTCGTTCCAATTCACATTCCAAGTAATATTCGACATGCTAATTACGTTGCCGATTGCCAAATTGCATTATCTCTTATAGTTTCCGAGATATGGACTATCGACATCTTACAATATTGGCTCTGCTTCTAACTTGGGCCAAAATTGTAAAATGGTCTTATGAATTAGCGATTTCGTTCCAATTCACATCCCAAGTAATATTCGGCATCCTAATTACGTTGCCGATTGCCAAATTGCATTATCTCATATAGTTTCCGGGATATGGACTATCGACATCTTACAATATTAGCTCTGCTTCTACTTGTTCCAAAATTGTAAAATGGTCTTATGAATTAGCGATTTCGCTCCAATTCACATTACAAGTAATATTCGGCATGCTATTTTTATTGCCGATTGCCAAGTTGCAATATCTCTTATAGTTTCCGAGATATGGGAATCGAAATTTTACACCTTAGACACTGTTTCTAACTTGGGCCAAAATTGTAAAATGGTTTTATGAATTAGCGATTTCGTTCCAATTCACATTCCGAGTTATATTCGGCATGCTAAGTTCATTGCCGATTGGCAAGTTGCAATATCTCTTATAGTTTCCGAGATATGGGCAATCGAAATTTTACACCTTAGACACTGTTTCTAACTTGGGTCATAATTGTAAAATGGTTTTATGAATTAGCGATTTCGTTCCAATTCACATTCCAAGTAATATTCGGCATGCTAATTACGTTGCCGATTGCCAAATTGCACTATCTTTTATAGTTTCCGAGATATGGCTATCGACATCTTACAATATTGGCTTTGCTTCTAACTTGGGCCAAAACTGTAAAATTGCCTTATGAATTAGCGATTTCGTTCCAATTTACATTCCAAGTAATATTCGGCATGCTAATTACTTTGCCGATTGCCAAATTGCATTATCTCTTATAGTTTCCGAGATATGGCTATCGACATCTTACAATATTGGCTTTGCTTCTAACTTGGGCCAAAATTGTAAAATGGCCTTATGATTTAGCGATTTCGTTCCAATTCACATTCCAGGTAATATTCGGCATGCTAATTACGTTGCCGATTGCCAAATGGCATTATCTCTTATAGTTTACGAGATATGGACTATCGACATCTTACAATATTGGCTCTGCTTCTAACTTGAGCCAAAATTGTAAAATGGTCTTATGAATTAGCGATTTCGTTCCAATTCACATTCCAAGTAATATTCGGCATGCTTATTACGTTTCCTATCGCCAAATTCCAATATCTCTTATAGTTTCCGAGATATGGGCAATCGAAATTTTACACCTTAGACTCTGTCTCTAACTTGGGCCAAATTTTAAAATGGTCTTATGAATTAGCGATTTCGTTCCAATTCACATTCCAAGTAATATTCGGCATGCTAATTACGTTGCCGATTGCCAAATGGCATTATCTCTTATAGTTTACGAGATATGGACTATCGACATCTTACAATATTGGCTCTGCTTCTAACTTGAGCCAAAATTGTATAATGGTCTTATGAATTAGCGATTTCGTTCCAATTCACATTCCAAGTAATATTCGGCATGCTAATTACGTTGCCGATTGCCAAATTGCATTATCTCTTATAGTTTCCGAGATATGGACTATCCACATCTTACAACATTGGCTCTGCTTCTAACTTGAGCCAAAATTGTAAAATGGTCTTATGAATTAGCGATTTCGATTCAATTCACATTCCAAGTAATATTCGGCATGCTAATTACGTTGCCGATTGCCAAATTGCATTATCTCTTATAGTTTCCGAGATATGGACTATCGACATCTTACAATATAGGCTCTGCTTCTAACTTATGCCAAAATTGTAAAACGATCTTATGAATTAGCGATTTCGTTCCAATTCACATTCCAAGTAATATTCAGCATGCTAATTACGTTGTCGATTGCCGAATTGCATTATCTGTTATAGTTTCCGAGATATGGACTATCGACATCTTACAATATTGCTTTGCTTCTAACTTGGGCCAAAATTGTAAAATGGCCTTATGAATTAGCGATTTCGTTCCAATTCACATTCCAAGTAATATTCGGCATGCTAATTACGTTGCCGATTGCCAAATTGCATTGTCTCTTATAGTTTCCAAGATATGGACTATCCACATCTTACAATATTGGCTCTGCTTCTAACTTGAGCCAAATTGTAAAATGGTCTTATGAATTAGCGATTTCGATCCAATTCACATTCCAAGTAATATTCGGCATGCTAATTACGTTGCCGATTGCCAAATTGTATTATCTCTTATAGTTTCCGAGATATGGACTATCGACATCTTACAATATTGGCTCTGCTTCTAACTTGGGCCAAAATTGTAAAACGACCTTATGAATTAGCGATTTCGTTCCAATTCACATTCCAAGTAGTATTCGGCATGCTAATTACGTTGCCGATTGCCAAATTGCATTATCTCTTATAGTTTCCGAGATATGGACTATCGAGATCTTACAATATTGGCTCTGCTTCTACTTGGGCCAAAATTATAAAATGGTCTTATGAATTAGCGATTTCGTTCCAATTCACATTCCAAGTAATATTCGGCATGCTAATTACGTTGCCAATTGCCAAATTGCATTATCTCTTATAGTTTCCGAGATATGGCTATCGACATCTTACAATATTGGCTTTGCTTCTAACTTGGACCAAAATTGTAAAACGAACTTATGCATTAGCGATTTCGTTCCAATTCACATTCCAAGTAATATTCGGCATGCTAATTACGTTGCCGATTGCCAAATTGCATTATCTCTTATAGTTTCCGAGATATGGCTATCGACATCTTACAATATTGGCTTTGCTTCTAACTTGGGCCAAAACTGTAAAATTGCCTTATGAATTAGCGATTTCGTTCCAATTTACATTCCAAGTAATATTCGGCATGCTAATTACTTTGCCGATTGCCAAATTGCATTATCTCTTATAGTTTCCGAGATATGGCTATCGACATCTTACAATATTGGCTTTGCTTCTAACTTGGGCCAAAATTGTAAAACGAACTTATGCATTAGCGATTTCGTTCCAATTCACATTCCAAGTAATATTCGGCATGCTAATTACGTTGCCGATTGCCAAATTGCATTATCTCTTATAGTTTCCGAGATATGGCTATCGACATCTTACAATATTGGCTTTGCTTCTAACTTGGGCCAAAATTGTAAAACGAACTTATGCATTAGCGATTTCGTTCCAATTCACATTCCAAGTAATATTCGGCATGCTAATTACGTTGCCGATTGCCAAATTGCATTATCTCTTATAGTTTCCGAGATATGGCTATCGACATCTTACAATATTGGCTCTGCTTCTAACTTGAGCCAAAATTGTAAAATGATCTTATGAATTAGCAATTTCGTTCCAATTCACATTCCAAGTAATATTCGGCATGCAAAATACGTTTCCTATTGCCAAATTGCAATATCTCTTATAGTTTCCGAGATATGGGCAATCGAAATTTTACACCTTATACTCTGTTTCTAACATGGGCCAAATTTTAAAATGGTCTTATGAATTAGCGATTTCGTTCCAATTCACATTCCAAGTAATATACGGCATGCTAATTACGTTGCCGATTGCCAAATTGCATTATCTCTTATAGTTTCCGAGATATGGACTATCGACATCTTGCAATATTGGCTCTGCTTCTAACTTGGGCCAGAAATGTAAAATGGTCTTATGAATTAGCGATTTCGTTCCAATTCACATCCCAAGTAATATTCGGCATGCTAATTACGTTGCCGATTGCCAAATTGCATTATCTCATATAGTTTCCGAGATATGGACTATCGACATCTTGCAATATTAGCTCTGCTTCTACTTGTTCCAAAATTGTAAAATGGTCTTATGAATTAGCGATTTCGCTCCAATTCACATTACAAGTAATATTCGGCATGCTATTTTCATTCCCGATTGCCAAGTTGCAATATCTCTTATAGTTTCCGAGATATGGGAATCGAAATTTTACAGCTTAGACACTGTTTCTAACTTGGGACAAAATTGTAAAATGGTTTTATGAATTAGCGATTTCGTTCCAATTCACATTCCAAGTTATATTCGGCATGCTAAGTTCATTGCCGAATTGGCAAGTTGCAATATCTCTTATAGTTTCCGAGATATGGGCAATCGAAATTTTACACCTTAGACACTGTTTCTAACTTGGGTCAAAATTGTAAAATGGTTTTATGAATTAGCGATTTCGTTCCAATTCACATTCCAAGTAATATTCGGCATGCTAATTACGTTGCCAATTGCCAAATTGCATTATCTCTTATAGTTTCCGAGATATGGCTATCGACATCTTACAATATTGGCTTTGCTTCTAACTTGGGCCAAAATTGTAAAACGAACTTATGCATTAGCGATTTCGTTCCAATTCACATTCCAAGTAATATTCGGCATGCTAATTACTTTGCCGATTGCCAAATTGCATTATCTCTTATAGTTTCCGAGATATGGCTATCGACATCTTACAATATTGGCTTTGCTTCTAACTTGGGCCAAAATTGTAAAACGAACTTATGCATTAGCGATTTCGTTCCAATTCACATTCCAAGTAATATTCGGCATGCTAATTACGTTGCCGATTGCCAAATTGCATTATCTCTTATAGTTTCCGAGATATGGCTATCGACATCTTACAATATTGGCTTTGCTTCTAACTTGGGCCAAAACTGTAAAATTGCCTTATGAATTAGCGATTTCGTTCCAATTTACATTCCAAGTAATATTCGGCATGCTAATTACTTTGCCGATTGCCAAATTGCATTATCTCTTATAGTTTCCGAGATATGGCTATCGACATCTTACAATATTGGTTTTGCTTCTAACTTGGGCCAAAATTGTAAAACGAACTTATGCATTAGCGATTTCGTTCCAATTCACATTCCAAGTAATATTCGGCATGCTAATTACGTTGCCGATTGCCAAATTGCATTATCTCTTATAGTTTCCGAGATATGGCTATCGACACCTTACAATATTGGCTTTGCTTCTAACTTGGGCCAAAATTGTAAAACGAACTTATGCATTAGCGATTTCGTTCCAATTCACATTCCAAGTAATATTCGGCATGCTAATTACGTTGCCGATTGCCAAATTGCATTATCTCTTATAGTTTCCGAGATATGGCTATCGACATCTTACAATATTGGCTCTGCTTCTAACTTGAGCCAAAATTGTAAAATGGTCTTATGAATTAGCAATTTCGTTCCAATTCACATTCCAAGTAATATTCGGCATGCAAAATACGTTTCCTATTGCCAAATTGCAATATCTCTTATAGTTTCTGAGATATGGACTATCGACATCTTACAATATTAGCTCTGCTTCTACTTGTTCCAAAATTATAAAATGGTCTTATGAATTAGCGATTTCGCTCCAATTCACATTACAAGTAATATTCGGCATGCTATTTTCATTGCCGATTGCCAAGTTGCAATATCTCTTATAGTTTCCGAGATATGGGCAATCGAAATTTTACACCTTAGACACTGTTTCTAACTTGGGCCAAAATTGTAAAATGGTTTTTTGAATTAGCGATTTCGTTCCAATTCACATTCCAAGTTATATTCGGCATGCTAAGTTCATTGCCGATTGGCAAGTTGCAATATCTCTTATAGTTTCCGAGATATGGGCAATCGAAATTTTACACCTTAGACACTGTTTCTAATTTGGGCCAAAATTGTAAAATGCTCTTATGAATTAGCGATTTCGTTCCAATTCACATTCCAAGTAATATTCGGCATGTTAATTACGTTGCCGATTGCAAATTGCATTATCTATTATGGTTTCCGAGATATGGACTATCGACATCTTACAATATTGGCTCTGCTTCTAACTTGGCCCAAAATTGTAAAATGGTCTTATGAATTAGCGATTTCATTCCAATTCACATTCCAAGTAATATTCGGCATGTTAATTACGTTGCCGATTGCGAATTGCATTATCTATTATGGTTTCCGAGATATGGACTATCGACATCTTACAATATTGGCTCTGCTTCTAACTTGGCCCAAAATTGTAAAATGGTCTTATGAATTAGCGATTTCATTCCAATTCACATTCCAAGTAATATTCGGCATGCTAATTACGATGCTGATTGCCAAATTGCATTATCACTTATAGTTTCCGAGATATGGACTATCGACATCTTACAATATTGGCTCTGGTTCTAACTTGAGCCAAAATTGTAAAATGGTCTTATGAATTAGCAATTTCGTTCCAATTCACATTCCAAGTAATATTCGGCATGCAAAATACGTTTCCTATTGCCAAATTGCAATATCTCTTATAGTTTCCGAGATATGGGCAATCGAAATTTTACACCTTATACTCTGTTTCTAACATGGGCCAAATTTTAAAATGGTCTTATGAATTAGCGATTTCGTTCCAATTCACATTCCAAGTAATATTCGACATGCTAATTACGTTGCCGATTGCCAAATTGCATTATCTCTTATAGTTTACGAGATATGGACTATCGACATCTTACAATATTGGCTCTGCTTCTAACTTGGGCCAAAATTGTAAAATGGTCTTATGAATTAGCGATTTCGTTCCAATTCACATCCCAAGTAATATTCGGCATCCTAATTACGTTGCCGATTGCCAAATTGCATTATCTCATATAGTTTCCGGGATATGGACTATCGACATCTTACAATATTAGCTCTGCTTCTACTTGTTCCAAAATTGTAAAATGGTCTTATGAATTAGCGATTTCGCTCCAATTCACATTACAAGTAATATTCGGCATGCTATTTTCATTGCCGATTGCCAAGTTGCAATATCTCTTATAGTTTCCGAGATATGGGAATCGAAATTTTACACCTTAGACACTGTTTCTAACTTGGGCCAAAATTGTAAAATGGTTTTATGAATTAGCGATTTCGTTCCAATTCACATTCCGAGTTATATTCGGCATGCTAAGTTCATTGCCGATTGGCAAGTTGCAATATCTCTTATAGTTTCCGAGATATGGGCAATCGAAATTTTACACCTTAGACACTGTTTCTAACTTGGGTCATAATTGTAAAATGGTTTTATGA
This sequence comes from Rhynchophorus ferrugineus, assembly GCF_030347505.1. NCBI lineage: Eukaryota > Metazoa > Arthropoda > Insecta > Coleoptera > Curculionidae > Rhynchophorus > Rhynchophorus ferrugineus. Next base: position 39,353,473 of record NW_027472583.1, read on the forward strand.
ATTAGCGATTTCGTTCCAATTCACATTCCAAGTAATATTCGGCATGCTAATTACGTTGCCGATTGCCAAATTGCACTATCTTTTATAGTTTCCGAGATATGGCTATCGACATCTTACAATATTGGCTTTGCTTCTAACTTGGGCCAAAACTGTAAAGTTGCCTTATGAATTAGCGATTTCGTTCCAATTTACATTCCAAGTAATATTCGGCATGCTAATTACTTTGCCGATTGCCAAATTGCATTATCTCTTATAGTTTCCGAGATATGGCTATCGACATCTTACAATATTGGCTTTGCTTCTAACTTGGGCCAAAATTGTAAAACGAACTTATGCATTAGCGATTTCGTTCCAATTCACATTCCAAGTATTATTCGGCATGCTAATTACGTTGCCGATTGCCAAATTGCATTATCTCTTATAGTTTCCGAGATATGGCTATCGACATCTTACAATATTGGCTTTGCTTCTAACTTGGGCCAAAATTGTAAAACGAACTTATGCATTAGCGATTTCGTTCCAATTCACATTCCAAGTAATATTCGGCATGCTAATTACGTTGCCGATTGCCAAATTGCATTATCTCTTATAGTTTCCGAGATATGGCTATCGACATCTTACAATATTGGCTTTGCTTCTAACTTGGGCCAAAATTGTAAAACGAACTTATGCATTAGCGATTTCGTTCCAATTCACATTCCAAGTAATATTCGGCATGCTAATTACGTTGCCGATTGCCAAGTTGCATTATCTCTTAGAGTTTCCTTAGATATGGCTATCGACATCTTACAATATTGGCTTTGCTTCTAACTTGGGCCAAAATTGTAAAACGAACTTATGCATTAGCGATTTCGTTCCATTTCACACTCCAAGTAATATTCGGCATGCTATTTACGTTGCCGATTGCCAAATTGCATTATCTCTTATAGTTTCCGAGATATGGCTATCGACATCTTACAATATTGGCTCTGCTTCTAACTTGAGCCAAAATTGTAAAATGGTCTTATGAATTAGCAATTTCGTTCCAATTCACATTCCAAGTAATATTCGGCATGCAAAATACGTTTCCTATTGCCAAATTGCAATATCTCTTATAGTTTCCGAGATATGGGCAATCGAAATTTTACACCTTATACTCTGTTTCTAACATGGGCCAAATTTTAAAATGGTCTTATGAATTAGCGATTTCGTTCCAATTCACATTCCAAGTAATATTCGGCATGCTAATTACGTTGCCGATTGCCAAATTGCATTATCTCTTATAGTTTCCGAGATATGGACTATCGACATCTTACAATATTGGCTCTGCTTCTAACTTGGGCCAAAATTGTAAAATGGTCTTATGAATTAGCGATTTCGTTCCAATTCACATCCCAAGTAATATTCGGCATGCTAATTACGTTGCCGATTGCCAAATTGCATTATCTCTTATAGTTTCCGAGATATGGACTATCGACATCTTACAATATTAGCTCTGCTTCTACTTGTTCCAAAATTGTAAAATGGTCTTATGAATTAGCGATTTCGCTCCAATTCACATTACAAGTAATATTCGGCATGCTATTTTCATTGCCGATTGCCAAGTTGCAATATCTATTATAGTTTCCGAGATATGGGAATCGAAATTTTACACCTTAGACACTGTTTCTAACTTGGGCCAAAATTGTAAAATGGTTTTATGAATTAGCGATTTCGTTCCAATTCACATTCCAAGTTATATTCGGCATGCTAAGTTCATTGCCGATTGGCAAGTTGCAATATCTCTTATAGTTCCCGAGATATGGGCAATCGAAATTTTACACCTTAGACACTGTTTCTAACTTGGGTCAAAATTGTAAAATGGTTTGATGAATTAGCGATTTCGTTCCAATTCACATTCCAAGTAATATTCGGCATGCTAATTACGTTGCCGATCGCCAAATTGCACTATCTTTTATAGTTTCCGAGATATGGACTATCGACATCTTACAATATTGGCTCTGTTTCTAACTTGGGCCAAAATTGTAAAATGGTCTTATGAATTAGCGATTTCGTTCCAATTCACATTCCAAGTAATATTCGGCATGTTAATTACGTTGCCGATTGCCAAATTGCACTATCTCTTATAGTTTCCAAGATACTGACTATCGACATCTTACAATACTGGCTCTGCTTCTAACTTGGGCCAAAATCGTAAAATGGTCTTATGAATTAGCGATTTCGTTCCAATTCAGATTAAAAGTAATATTAGGCATGTTAATTACGTTGCCGATTGCAAATTGTATTATCTGTTATGGTTTCCGAGATATGGACTATCGACATCTTACAATATTGGCTCTGCTTCTAACTTGGGCCAAAATTGTAATATGGTCTTATGAATTAGCGATTTCGTTCCGATTCACATTCCAAGTAATATTCGGCATGCTATTTTCATTGCCGATTGCCAAATTGCAATATCTCTTATAGTTTCCGAGATATGGGCAATCGAAATTTTACACCTTAGCCTCTGTTTCTAACTTGGGTCAAAATTGTAAAATGGTCTTATGAATTAGCGATTTCGTTCCAATTCACATTCCAAGTAATATTCGGCATGCTAATTACGTTGCCGATTGCCAAATTGCACTATCTCTTATAGTTTCCGAGATATGGACTATCGACATCTTACAATATTGGCTCTGCTTCTAACTTGGGCCAAAATTGTAAAATGGTTTTATGGATTAGCGATTTCGTTCCAATTCACATTCCAAGTAATATTCGGCATGCTAATTACGTTGCCGATTGCCAAATTGCATTATCTCTTATAGTTTCCGAGATATGGCTATCGACATCTTACAATATTGGCTCTGCTTCTAACTTGAGCCAAAATTGTAAAATGGTCTTATGAATTAGCAATTTCGTTCCAATTCACATTCCAAGTAATATTCGGCATGCAAAATACGTTTCCTATTGCCAAATTGCAATATCTCTTATAGTTTCCGAGATATGGGCAATCGAAATTTTACACCTTATACTCTGTTTCTAACATGGGCCAAATTTTAAAATGGTCTTATGAATTTGCGATTTCGTTCCAATTCACATTCCAAGTAATATTCGGCATGCTAATTACTTTGCCGATTGCCAAATTGCATTATCTCTTATAGTTTCCGAGATATGGCTATCGACATCTTACAATATTGGCTTTGCTTCTAACTTGGGCCAAAATTGTAAAACGAACTTATGCATTAGCGATTTCGTTCCAATTCACATTCCAAGTAATATTCGGCATGCTAATTACGTTACCGATTGCCAAATTGCATTATCTCTTATAGTTTCCGAGATATGGCTATTGACATCTTACAATATTGGCTTTGCTTCTAACTTGGGCCAAAACTGTAAAATTGCCTTATGAATTAGCGATTTCGTTCCAATTTACATTCCAAGTAATATTCGGCATGCTAATTACTTTGCCGATTGCCAAATTGCATTATCTCTTATAGTTTCCGAGATATGGCTATCGACATCTTACAATATTGGCTTTGCTTCTAACTTGGGCCAAAATTGTAAAACGAACTTATGCATTAGCGATTTCGTTCCAATTCACATTCCAAGTAATATTCGGCATGCTAATTACGTTACCGATTGCCAAATTGCATTATCTCTTATAGTTTCCGAGATATGGCTATCGACATCTTACAATATTGGCTTTGCTTCTAACTTGGGCCAAAATTGTAAAACGAACTTATGCATTAGCGATTTCGTTCCAATTCACATTCCAAGTAATATTCGGCATGCTAATTACGTTGCCGATTGCCAAATTGCATTATCTCTTATAGTTTCCGAGATATGGCTATCGACATTTTACAATATTGGCTTTGCTTCTAACTTGGGCCAAAATTGTAAAACGAACTTATGCATTAGCGATTTCGTTCCAATTCACATTCCAAGTAATATTCGGCATGCTAATTACGTTGCCGATTGCCAAATTGCATTATCTCTTATAGTTTCCGAGATATGGCTATCGACATCTTACAATATTGGCTTTGCTTCTAACTTGGGCCAAAATTGTAAAACGAACTTATGCATTAGCGATTTCGTTCCAATTCACATTCCAAGTAATATTCGGCATGCTAATTACGTTGCCGATTGCCAAATTGCATTATCTCTTATAGTTTCCGAGATATGGCTATCGACATCTTACAATATTGGCTTTGCTTCTAACTTGGGCCAAAACTGTAAAATTGCCTTATGAATTAGCGATTTCGTTCCAATTTACATTCCAAGTAATATTCGGCATGCTAATTACTTTGCCGATTGCCAAATTGCATTATCTCTTATAGTTTCCGAGATATGGCTATCGACATCTTACAATATTGGCTTTGCTTCTAACTTGGGCCAAAATTGTAAAACGAACTTATGCATTAGCGATTTCGTTCCAATTCACATTCCAAGTAATATTCGGCATGCTAATTACGTTGCCGATTGCCAAATTGCATTATCTCTTATAGTTTCCGAGATATGGGAATCGAAATTTTACACCTTAGACACTGTTTCTAACTTGGGCCAAAATTGTTAAATGGTTTTATGAATTAGCGATTTCGTTCCAATTCACATTCCAAGTTATATTCGGCATGCTAAGTTCATTGCCGATTGGCAAGTTGCAATATCTCTTATAGTTTCCGAGATATGGGCAATCGAAATTTTACACCTTAGACACTGTTTCTAACTTAGGTCAAAATTGTAAAATGGTTTTATGAATTAGCGATTTCGTTCCAATTTACATTCCAAGTAATATTCGGCATGCTAATTACGTTGCCGATTGCCAAATTGCACTATCTTTTATAGTTTCCGAGATATGGCTATCGACATCTTACAATAATGGCTTTGCTTCTAACTTGGGCCAAAATTGTAAAACGAACTTATGCATTAGCGATTTCGTTCCAATTCACATTCCAAGTAATATTCGGCATGCTAATTACGTTGCCGATTACCAAATTGCACTATCTTTTATAGTTTCCGAGATATGGACTATCGACATCTTACAATATTGGCTCTGTTTCTAACTTGGGCCAAAATTGTAAAATGGTCTTATGAATTAGCGATTTCGTTCCAATTCACATTCCAAATAATAGTCGGCATGCTAATTACGTTGCCGATTGCCAAATTGCATTATCTCTTATAGTTTCCGAGATATGGCTATCGACATCTTACAATATTGGCTTTGCTTCTAACTTGGGCCAAAATTGTAAAACGAACTTATGCATTAGCGATTTCGTTCCAATTCACATTCCAAGTAATATTCGGCATGCTAATTACGTTGCCGATTGCCAAATTGCATTATCTCTTATAGTTTCCGAGATATGGCTATCGACATCTTACAATATTGGCTTTGCTTCTAACTTGGGCCAAAACTGTAAAATTGCCTTATGAATTAGCGATTTCGTTCCAATTCACATTCCAAGTAATATTCGGCATGCTAATTACGTTGCCAATTGCCAAATTGCATTATCTCTTATAGTTTCCGAGATATGGCTATCGACATCTTACAATATTGGCTTTGCTTCTAACTTGCCCCAAAATTGTAAAACGAACTTATGCATTAGCGATTTCGTTCCGATTCACATTCCAAGTAATATTCGGCATGCTAATTACGTTGCCGATTGCCAAATTGCATTATCTCTTATAGTTTCCGAGATATGGCTATCGACATCTTACAATATTGGCTTTGCTTCTAACTTGGGCCAAAATTGTAAAATGGTCTTATGAATTAGCGATTTCGTTCCAATTCACATTCCAAGTAATATTCGGCATGCTAATTACGTTGCCAATTGCCAAATTGCATTATCTCTTATAGTTTCCGAGATATGGCTATCGACATCTTACAATATTGGCTTTGCTTCTAACTTGGGCCAAAATTGTAAAACGAACTTATGCATTAGCGATTTCGTTCCAATTCACATTCCAAGTAATATTCGGCATGCTAATTACGTTGCCGATTACCAAATTGCAATATCTCTTATAGTTTCCGAGATATGGGCAATCGAAATTTTACACCTTAGATTCTGTTTCTAACTTTAGCCAAATTGTAAAATGGTCTTATGAACTAGCGATTTCGTTCCAATTCACATTGCAAGTAATATTCGGCATGCTAATTACGTTGCCGATTGCCAAATTGCATTATCTCTTATAGTTTCCGAGATATGGACTAACGACATCTTACAATATTGGCTCTGCTTCTAACTTGGGCCAAAATTGTAAAATGGTCTTATGAACTAGCGATTTCGTTCCAATTCACATTGCAAGTAATATTCGGCATGCTAATTACGTTGCCGATTGCCAAATTGCATTATCTCTTATAGTTTCCGAGATATGGACTATCGACATCTTACAATATTAGCTCTGCTTCTACTTATTCCAAAATTGTAAAATGGTCTTATGAATTAGCGATTTCGCTCCAATTCACATTACAAGTAATATTCGGCATGCTATTTTCATTGCCGAATGCCAAGTTGCAATATCTCTTATAGTTTCCGAGATATGGGAATCGAAATTTTACACCTTAGACACTGTTTCTAACTTGGGCCAAAATTGTAAAATGGTTTTATGAATTAGCGATTTCGTTCCAATTCACATTCCAAGTAATATTCGGCATGCTAATTACCTTGCCGATTGCCAAATTGCATTATCTATTATAGTTTCCGAGATATGGGCAATACAAATTTTACACCTTAGACACTGTTTCTAATTAGGGCCAAAATCGTATAATGGTCTTATGAATTAGCGATTTCGTTCCAATTCACATTCCAAGTAATATTCGGCATGCTAATTACGTTGCCGATTGCCAAATTGCATTATCTCTTATAGTTTCCGAGATATGGACTATCCACATCTTACAATATTGGCTCTGCTTCTAACTTGGACCAAAACTGTAAAATGGTCTTATGAATTAGCGATTTCGTTCCAATTTACATTCCAAGTAACATTCGGCATGCTAATTACGTTGTCGATTGCCGAATTGCATTATCTGTTATAGTTTCCGAGATATGGACTATCGACATCTTACAATATTGCTTTGCTTCTAACTTGGGCCAAAATTGTAAAATGGCCTTATGAATTAGCGATTTCGTTCCAATTCACATTCCAAGTAATATTCGGCATGCTAATTACGTTGCCGATTGCCAAATGGCATTATCTCTTATAGTTTACGAGATATGGATTATCGACATCTTACAATATTGGCTCTGCTTCTAACTTGGGCCAAAATTGTAAAACGAACTTATGCATTAGCGATTTCGTTCCAATTCACATTCCAAGTAATATTCGGCATGCTAATTACGTTGCCGATTGCCAAATTGCATTATCTCTTATAGTTTCCGAGATATGGCTATCGACATCTTACAATATTGGCTTTGCTTCTAACTTGGGCCAAAATTGTAAAACGAACTTATGCATTAGCGATTTCGTTCCAATTCACATTCCAAGTAATATTCGGCATGCTAATTACGTTGCCGATTGCCAAATTGCATTATCTCTTATAGTTTCCGAGATATGGCTATCGACATCTTACAATATTGGCTTTGCTTCTAACTTGGGCCAAAATTGTAAAACGAACTTATGCATTAGCGATTTCGTTCCAATTCACATTCCAAGTATTATTCGGCATGCTAATTACGTTGCCGATTGCCAAATTGCATTATCTCTTATAGTTTCCGAGATATGGACTATCGACATCTTACAATATTGGCTCTGCTTCTAACTCGGGCCAAAATTGTAAAATGGTTTTATGGATTAGCGATTTCGTTCCAATTCACATTCCAAGTAATATTCGGCATGCTAATTACGTTGCCGATTGCCAAATTGCATTATCTCTTATAGTTTCCGAGATATGGCTATCGACATCTTACAATATTGGCTCTGCTTCTAACTTGAGCCAAAATTGTAAAATGGTCTTATGAATTAGCAATTTCGTTCCAATTCACATTCCAAGTAATATTCGGCATGCAAAATACGTTTCCTATTGCCAAATTGCAATATCTCTTATAGTTTCCGAGATATGGGCAATCGAAATTTTACACCTTATACTCTGTTTCTAACATGGGCCAAATTTTAAAATGGTCTTATGAATTTGCGATTTCGTTCCAATTCACATTCCAAGTAATATTCGGCATGCTAATTACGTTGCCGATTGCCAAATTGCATTATCTCTTATAGTTTCCGAGATATGGCTATCGACATCTTACAATATTGGCTTTGCTTCTAACTTGGGCCAAAACTGTAAAATTGCCTTATGAATTAGCGATTTCGTTCCAATTTACATTCCAAGTAATATTCGGCATGCTAATTACTTTGCCGATTGCCAAATTGCATTATCTCTTATAGTTTCCGAGATATGGCTATCGACATCTTACAATATTGGCTTTGCTTCTAACTTGGGCCAAAATTGTAAAACGAACTTATGCATTAGCGATTTCGTTCCAATTCACATTCCAAGTAATATTCGGCATGCTAATTACGTTACCGATTGCCAAATTGCATTATCTCTTATAGTTTCCGAGATATGGCTATCGACATCTTACAATATTGGCTTTGCTTCTAACTTGGGCCAAAATTGTAAAACGAACTTATGCATTAGCGATTTCGTTCCAATTCACATTCCAAGTAATATTCGGCATGCTAATTACGTTGCCGATTGCCAAATTGCATTATCTCTTATAGTTTCCGAGATATGGCTATCGACATCTTACAATATTGGCTTTGCTTCTAACTTGGGCCAAAATTGTAAAACGAACTTATGCATTAGCGATTTCGTTCCAATTCACATTCCAAGTAATATTCGGCATGCTAATTACGTTGCCGATTGCCAAATTGCATTATCTCTTATAGTTTCCGAGATATGGCTATCGACATCTTACAATATTGGCTTTGCTTCTAACTTGGGCCAAAATTGTAAAACGAATTTATGCATTAGCGATTTCGTTCCAATTCACATTCCAAGTAATATTCGGCATGCTAATTACGTTGCCGATTGCCAAATTGCATTATCTCTTATAGTTTCCGAGATATGGCTATCGACATCTTACAATATTGGCTTTGCTTCTAACTTGGGCCAAAACTGTAAAATTGCCTTATGAATTAGCGATTTCGTTCCAATTTACATTCCAAGTAATATTCGGCATGCTAATTACTTTGCCGATTGCCAAATTGCATTATCTCTTATAGTTTCCGAGATATGGCTATCGACATCTTACAATATTGGCTTTGCTTCTAACTTGGGCCAAAATTGTAAAACGAACTTATGCATTAGCGATTTCGTTCCAATTCACATTCCAAGTAATATTCGGCATGCTAATTACGTTGCCGATTGCCAAATTGCATTATCTCTTATAGTTTCCGAGATATGGCTATCGACATCTTACAATATTGGCTTTGCTTCTAACTTGGGCCAAAATTGTAAAACGAACTTATGCATTAGCGATTTCGTTCCAATTCACATTCCAAGTAATATTCGGCATGCTAATTACGTTGCCGATTGCCAAGTTGCATTATCTCTTAGAGTTTCCGAGATATGGCTATCGACATCTTACAATATTGGCTTTGCTTCTAACTTGGGCCAAAATTGTAAAACGAACTTATGCATTAGCGATTTCGTTCCATTTCACACTCCAAGTAATATTCGGCATGCTATTTACGTTGCCGATTGCCAAATTGCATTATCTCTTATAGTTTCCGAGATATGGCTATCGACATCTTACAATATTGGCTCTGCTTCTAACTTGAGCCAAAATTGTAAAATGGTCTTATGAATTAGCAATTTCGTTCCAATTCACATTCCAAGTAATATTCGGCATGCAAAATACGTTTCCTATTGCCAAATTGCAATATCTCTTATAGTTTCCGAGATATGGGCAATCGAAATTTTACACCTTATACTCTGTTTCTAACATGGGCCAAATTTTAAAAATATTCGGCATGCTAATTACGTTGCCGATTGCCAAATTGCATTATCTCTTATAGTTTCCGAGATATGGACTATCGACATCTTACAATATTGGCTCTGCTTCTAACTTGGGCCAAAATTGTAAAATGGTCTTATGAATTAGCGATTTCGTTCCAATTCACATCCCAAGTAATATTCGGCATGCTAATTACGTTGCCGATTGCCAAATTGCATTATCTCTTATAGTTTCCGAGATATGGACTATCGACATCTTACAATATTAGCTCTGCTTCTACTTGTTCCAAAATTGTAAAATGGTCTTATGAATTAGCGATTTCGCTCCAATTCACATTACAAGTAATATTCGGCATGCTATTTTCATTGCCGATTGCCAAGTTGCAATATCTCTTATAGTTTCCGAGATATGGGAATCGAAATTTTACACCTTAGACACTGTTTCTAACTTGGGCCAAAATTGTAAAATGGTTTTATGAATTAGCGATTTCGTTCCAATTCACATTCCAAGTTATATTCGGCATGCTAAGTTCATTGCCGATTGGCAAGTTGCAATATCTCTTATAGTTCCCGAGATATGGGCAATCGAAATTTTACACCTTAGACACTGTTTCTAACTTGGGTCAAAATTGTAAAATGGTTTTATGAATTAGCGATTTCGTTCCAATTCACATTCCAAGTAATATTCGGCATGCTAATTACGTTGCCGATCGCCAAATTGCACTATCTTTTATAGTTTCCGAGATATGGACTATCGACATCTTACAATATTGGCTCTGTTTCTAACTTGGGCCAAAATTGTAAAATGGTCTTATGAATTAGCGATTTCGTTCCAATTCACATTCCAGGTAATATTCGGCATGTTAATTACGTTGCCGATTGCCAAATTGCACTATCTCTTATAGTTTCCAAGATACTGACTATCGACATCTTACAATACTGGCTCTGCTTCTAACTTGGGCCAAAATCGTAAAATGGTTTTATGAATTAGCGATTTCGTTCCAATTCACATTCCAAGTTATATTCGGCATGCTAAGTTCATTGCCGATTGGCAAGTTGCAATATCTCTTATAGTTCCCGAGATATGGGCAATCGAAATTTTACACCTTAGACACTGTTTCTAACTTGGGTCAAAATTGTAAAATGGTTTTATGAATTAGCGATTTCGTTCCAATTCACATTCCAAGTAATATTCGGCATGCTAATTACGTTGCCGATCGCCAAATTGCACTATCTTTTATAGTTTCCGAGATATGGACTATCGACATCTTACAATATTGGCTCTGTTTCTAACTTGGGCCAAAATTGTAAAATGGTCTTATGAATTAGCGATTTCGTTCCAATTCACATTCCAGGTAATATTCGGCATGTTAATTACGTTGCCGATTGCCAAATTGCACTATCTCTTATAGTTTCCAAGATACTGACTATCGACATCTTACAATACTGGCTCTGCTTCTAACTTGGGCCAAAATCGTAAAATGGTCTTATGAATTAGCGATTTCGTTCCAATTCAGATTAAAAGTAATATTCGGCATGTTAATTACGTTGCCGATTGCAAATTGTATTATCTGTTATGGTTTCCGAGATATGGACTATCGACATCTTACAATATTGGCTCTGCTTCTAACTTGGGCCAAAATTGTAATATGGTCTTATGAATTAGCGATTTCGTTCCGATTCACATTCCAAGTAATATTCGGCATGCTATTTTCATTGCCGATTGCCAAATTGCAATATCTCTTATAGTTTCCGAGATATGGGCAATCGAAATTTTACACCTTAACCTCTGTTTCTAACTTGGGTCAAAATTGTAAAATGGTCTTATGAATTAGCGATTTCGTTCCAATTCACATTCCAAGTAATATTCGGCATGCTAATTACATTGCCGGTTGCCAAATTGCACTATCTCTTATAGTTTCCGAGATATGGACTATCGACATCTTACAATATTGGCTCTGCTTCTAACTTGGGCCAAAATTGTAAAATGGTTTTATGGATTAGCGATTTCGTTCCAATTCACATTCCAAGTAATATTCGGCATGCTAATTACGTTGCCGATTGCCAAATTGCATTATCTCTTAAAGTTTCCGAGATATGGCTATCGACATCTTACAATATTGGCTCTGCTTCTAACTTGAGCCAAAATTGTAAAATGGTCTTATGAATTAGCAATTTCGTTCCAATTCACATTCCAAGTAATATTCGGCATGCAAAATACGTTTCCTATTGCCAAATTGCAATATCTCTTATAGTTTCCGAGATATGGGCAATCGAAATTTTACACCTTATACTCTGTTTCTAACATGGGCCAAATTTTAAAATGGTCTTATGAATTTGCGATTTCGTTCCAATTCACATTCCAAGTAATATTCGGCATGCTAATTACGTTGCCGATTGCCAAATTGCATTATCTCTTATAGTTTCCGAGATATGACTATCGACATCTTACAATATTGGCTTTGCTTCTAACTTGGGCCAAAATTGTAAAACGAACTTATGCATTAGCGATTTCGTTTCAATTCACATTCCAAGTAATATTCGGCATGCTAATTACGTTACCGATTGCCAAATTGCATTATCTCTTATAGTTTCCGAGATATGGCTATCGACATCTTACAATATTGGCTTTGCTTCTAACTTGGGCCAAAATTGTAAAACGAACTTATGCATTAGCGATTTCGTTCCAATTCACATTCCAAGTAATATTCGGCATGCTAATTACGTTGCCGATTGCCAAATTGCATTATCTCTTATAGTTTCCGAGATATGGCTATCGACATCTTACAATATTGGCTTTGCTTCTAACTTGGGCCAAAATTGTAAAACGAACTTATGCATTAGCGATTTCGTTCCAATTCACATTCCAAGTAATATTCGGCATGCTAATTACGTTGCCGATTGCCAAATTGCATTATCTCTTATAGTTTCCGAGATATGGCTATCGACATCTTACAATATTGGCTTTGCTTCTAACTTGGGCCAAAATTGTAAAACGAACTTATGCATTAGCGATTTCGTTCCAATTCACATTCCAAGTAATATTCGGCATGCTAATTACGTTGCCGATTGCCAAATTGCATTATCTCTTATAGTTTCCGAGATATGGCTATCGACATCTTACAATATTGGCTTTGCTTCTAACTTGGGCCAAAACTGTAAAATTGCCTTATGAATTAGCGATTTCGTTCCAATTTACATTCCAAGTAATATTCGGCATGCTAATTACTTTGCCGATTGCCAAATTGCATTATCTCTTATAGTTTCCGAGATATGGCTATCGACATCTTACAATATTGGCTTTGCTTCTAACTTGGGCCAAAATTGTAAAACGAACTTATGCATTAGCGATTTCGTTCCAATTCACATTCCAAGTAATATTCGGCATGCTAATTACGTTGCCGATTGCCAAATTGCATTATCTCTTATAGTTTCCGAGATATGGGAATCGAAATTTTACACCTTAGACACTGTTTCTAACTTGGGCCAAAATTGTTAAATGGTTTTATGAATTAGCGATTTCGTTCCAATTCACATTCCAAGTTATATTCGGCATGCTAAGTTCATTGCCGATTGGCAAGTTGCAATATCTCTTATAGTTTCCGAGATATGGGCAATCGAAATTTTACACCTTAGACACTGTTTCTAACTTGGGTCAAAATTGTAAAATGGTTTTATGAATTAGCGATTTCGTTCCAATTTACATTCCAAGTAATATTCGGCATGCTAATTACGTTGCCGATTGCCAAATTGCACTATCTTTTATAGTTTCCGAGATATGGCTATCGACATCTTACAATAATGGCTTTGCTTCTAACTTGGGCCAAAATTGTAAAACGAACTTATGCATTAGCGATTTCGTTCCAATTCACAATCCAAGTAATATTCGGCATGCTAATTACGTTGCCGATTACCAAATTGCACTATCTTTTATAGTTTCCGAGATATGGACTATCGACATCTTACAATATTGGCTCTGTTTCTAACTTGGGCCAAAATTGTAAAATGGTCTTATGAATTAGCGATTTCGTTCCAATTCACATTCCAAATAATAGTCGGCATGCTAATTACGTTGCCGATTGCCAAATTGCATTATCTCTTATAGTTTCCGAGATATGGCTATCGACATCTTACAATATTGGCTTTGCTTCTAACTTGGGCCAAAATTGTAAAACGAACTTATGCATTAGCGATTTCGTTCCAATTCACATTCCAAGTAATATTCGGCATGCTAATTACGTTGCCGATTGCCAAATTGCATTATCTCTTATAGTTTCCGAGATATGGCTATCGACATCTTACAATATTGGCTTTGCTTCTAACTTGGGCCAAAACTGTAAAATTGCCTTATGAATTAGCGATTTCGTTCCAATTCACATTCCAAGTAATATTCGGCATGCTAATTACGTTGCCAATTGCCAAATTGCATTATCTCTTATAGTTTCCGAGATATGGCTATCGACATCTTACAATATTGGCTTTGCTTCTAACTTGCCCCAAAATGGTAAAACGAACTTATGCATTAGCGATTTCGTTCCAATTCACATTCCAAGTAATATTCGGCATGCTAATTACGTTGCCGATTGCCAAATTGCATTATCTCTTATAGTTTCCGAGATATGGCTATCGACATCTTACAATATTGGCTTTGCTTCTAACTTGGGCCAAAATTGTAAAATGGTCTTATGAATTAGCGATTTCGTTCCAATTCACATTCCAAGTAATATTCGGCATGCTAATTACGTTGCCAATTGCCAAATTGCATTATCTCTTATAGTTTCCGAGATATGGCTATCGACATCTTACAATATTGGCTTTGCTTCTAACTTGGGCCAAAATTGTAAAACGAACTTATGCATTAGCGATTTCGTTCCAATTCACATTCCAAGTAATATTCGGCATGCTAATTACGTTGCCGATTGCCAAATTGCAATATCTCTTATAGTTTCCGAGATATGGGCAATCGAAATTTTACACCTTAGATTCTGTTTCTAACTTTAGCCAAATTGTAAAATGGTCTTATGAACTAGCGATTTCGTTCCAATTCACATTGCAAGTAATATTCGGCATGCTAATTACGTTGCCGATTGCCAAATTGCATTATCTCTTATAGTTTCCGAGATATGGACTAACGACATCTTACAATATTGGCTCTGCTTCTAACTTGGGCCAAAATTGTAAAATGGTCTTATGAATTAGCGATTTCGTTCCAATTCACATCCCAAGCAATATTCGGCATGCTAATTACGTTGCCGATTGCCAAATTGCATTATCTCATATAGTTTCCGAGATATGGACTATCGACATCTTACAATATTAGCTCTGCTTCTACTTGTTCCAAAATTGTAAAATGGTCTTATGAATTAGCGATTTCGCTCCAATTCACATAACAAGTAATATTCGGCATGCTATTTTCATTGCCGATTGCCAAGTTGCAATATCTCTTATAGTTTCCGAGATATGGGAATCGAAATTTTACACCTTAGACACTGTTTCTAACTTGGGCCAAAATTGTAAAATGGTTTTATGAATTAGCGATTTCGTTCCAATTCACATTCCAAGTAATATTCGGCATGCTAATTACCTTGCCGATTGCCAAATTGCATTATCTATTATAGTTTCCGAGATATGGGCAATACAAATTTTACACCTTAGACACTGTTTCTAATTAGGGCCAAAATCGTATAATGGTCTTATGAATTAGCGATTTCGTTCCAATTCACATTCCAAGTAATATTCGGCATGCTAATTACGTTGCCGATTGCCAAATTGCATTATCTCTTATAGTTTCCGAGATATGGACTATCCACATCTTACAATATTGGCTCTGCTTCTAACTTGGACCAAAACTGTAAAATGGTCTTATGAATTAGCGATTTCGTTCCAATTTACATTCCAAGTAACATTCGGCATGCTAATTACTTTGCCGATTGCCAAATTGCATTATCTATTATAGTTTCCGAGATATGGGCAATACAAATTTTACACCTTAGACACTGTTTCTAATTAGTTCCAAAATCGTATAATGGTCTTATGAATTAGCGATTTCGTTCCAATTCACATTCCAAGTAATATTCGGCATGCTAATTACGTTGCCGATTGCCAAATTGCATTATCTCTTATAGTTTCCGAGATATGGACTATCCACATCTTACAATATTGGCTCTGCTTCTAACTTGAGCCAAAATTGTAAAATGGTCTTATGAATTAGCGATTTCGATTCAATTCACATTCCAAGTAATATTCGGCATGCTAATTACGTTGCCGATTGCCAAATTGCATTATCTCTTATAGTTTCCGAGATATGGACTATCGACATCTTACAATATAGGCTCTGCTTCTAACTTATGCCAAAATTGTAAAACGATCTTATGAATTAGCGATTTCGTTCCAATTCACATTCCAAGTAATATTCGGCATGCTAATTACGTTGTCGATTGCCGAATTGCATTATCTGTTATAGTTTCCGAGATATGGACTATCGACATCTTACAATATTGCTTTGCTTCTAACTTGGGCCAAAATTGTAAAATGGCCTTATGAATTAGCGATTTCGTTCCAATTCACATTCCAAGTAATATTCGGCATGCTTATTACGTTTCCTGTTGCCAAATACCAATATGTCTTATAGTTTCCGAGATATGGGCAATCGAAATTTTACACCTTAGACTCTGTCTCTAACTTGGGCCAAATTTTAAAATGGTCTTATGAATTAGCGATTTCGTTCCAATTCACATTCCAAGTAATATTCGGCATGCTAATTACGTTGCCGATTGCCAAATTGCATTGTCTCTTATAGTTTCCAAGATATGGACTATCCACATCTTACAATATTGGCTCTGCTTCTAACTTGAGCCAAATTGTAAAATGGTCTTATGAATTAGCGATTTCGATCCAATTCACATTCCAAGTAATATTCGGCATGCTAATTACGTTGCCGATTGCCAAATTGTATTATCTCTTATAGTTTCCGAGATATGGACTATCGACATCTTACAATATTGGCTCTGCTTCTAACTTGGGCCAAAATTGTAAAACGAACTTATGCATTAGCGATTTCGTTCCAATTCACATTCCAAGTAATATTCGGCATGCTAATTACGTTACCGATTGCCAAATTGCATTATCTCTTATAGTTTCCGAGATATGGCTATCGACATCTTACAATATTGGCTTTGCTTCTAACTTGGGCCAAAATTGTAAAACGAACTTATGCATTAGCGATTTCGTTCCAATTCACATTCCAAGTAATATTCGGCATGCTAATTACGTTGCCGATTGCCAAATTGCATTATCTCTTATAGTTTCCGAGATATGGCTATCGACATCTTACAATATTGGCTTTGCTTCTAACTTGGGCCAAAATTGTAAAACGAACTTATGCATTAGCGATTTCGTTCCAATTCACATTCCAAGTAATATTCGGCATGCTAATTACGTTGCCGATTGCCAAATTGCATTATCTCTTATAGTTTCCGAGATATGGCTATCGACATCTTACAATATTGGCTTTGCTTCTAACTTGGGCCAAAATTGTAAAACGAACTTATGCATTAGCGATTTCGTTCCAATTCACATTCCAAGTAATATTCGGCATGCTAATTACGTTGCCGATTGCCAAATTGCATTATCTCTTATAGTTTCCGAGATATGGCTATCGACATCTTACAATATTGGCTTTGCTTCTAACTTGGGCCAAAATTGTAAAACGAACTTATGCATTAGCGATTTCGTTCCAATTCACATTCCAAGTAATATTCGGCATGCTAATTACGTTGCCAATTGCCAAATTGCATTATCTCTTATAGTTTCCGAGATATGGCTATCGACATCTTACAATATTGGCTTTGCTTCTAACTTGGGCCAAAATTGTAAAACGAACTTATGCATTAGCGATTTCGTTCCAATTCACATTCCAAGTAATATTCGGCATGCTAATTACGTTGCCGATTGCCAAATTGCAATATCTCTTATAGTTTCCGAGATATGGGCAATCGAAATTTTACACCTTAGATTCTGTTTCTAACTTTAGCCAAATTGTAAAATGGTCTTATGAACTAGCGATTTCGTTCCAATTCACATTGCAAGTAATATTCGGCATGCTAATTACGTTGCCGATTGCCAAATTGCATTATCTCTTATAGTTTCCGAGATATGGACTAACGACATCTTACAATATTGGCTCTGCTTCTAACTTGGGCCAAAATTGTAAAATGGTCTTATGAATTAGCGATTTCGTTCCAATTCACATCCCAAGCAATATTCGGCATGCTAATTACGTTGCCGATTGCCAAATTGCATTATCTCATATAGTTTCCGAGATATGGACTATCGACATCTTACAATATTAGCTCTGCTTCTACTTGTTCCAAAATTGTAAAATGGTCTTATGAATTAGCGATTTCGCTCCAATTCACATAACAAGTAATATTCGGCATGCTATTTTCATTGCCGATTGCCAAGTTGCAATATCTCTTATAGTTTCCGAGATATGGGAATCGAAATTTTACACCTTAGACACTGTTTCTAACTTGGGCCAAAATTGTAAAATGGTTTTATGAATTAGCGATTTCGTTCCAATTCACATTCCAAGTAATATTCGGCATGCTAATTACCTTGCCGATTGCCAAATTGCATTATCTATTATAGTTTCCGAGATATGGGCAATACAAATTTTACACCTTAGACACTGTTTCTAATTAGGGCCAAAATCGTATAATGGTCTTATGAATTAGCGATTTCGTTCCAATTCACATTCCAAGTAATATTCGGCATGCTAATTACGTTGCCGATTGCCAAATTGCATTATCTCTTATAGTTTCCGAGATATGGACTATCCACATCTTACAATATTGGCTCTGCTTCTAACTTGGACCAAAACTGTAAAATGGTCTTATGAATTAGCGATTTCGTTCCAATTTACATTCCAAGTAACATTCGGCATGCTAATTACTTTGCCGATTGCCAAATTGCATTATCTATTATAGTTTCCGAGATATGGGCAATACAAATTTTACACCTTAGACACTGTTTCTAATTAGTTCCAAAATCGTATAATGGTCTTATGAATTAGCGATTTCGTTCCAATTCACATTCCAAGTAATATTCGGCATGCTAATTACGTTGCCGATTGCCAAATTGCATTATCTCTTATAGTTTCCGAGATATGGACTATCCACATCTTACAATATTGGCTCTGCTTCTAACTTGAGCCAAAATTGTAAAATGGTCTTATGAATTAGCGATTTCGATTCAATTCACATTCCAAGTAATATTCGGCATGCTAATTACGTTGCCGATTGCCAAATTGCATTATCTCTTATAGTTTCCGAGATATGGACTATCGACATCTTACAATATAGGCTCTGCTTCTAACTTATGCCAAAATTGTAAAACGATCTTATGAATTAGCGATTTCGTTCCAATTCACATTCCAAGTAATATTCGGCATGCTAATTACGTTGTCGATTGCCGAATTGCATTATCTGTTATAGTTTCCGAGATATGGACTATCGACATCTTACAATATTGCTTTGCTTCTAACTTGGGCCAAAATTGTAAAATGGCCTTATGAATTAGCGATTTCGTTCCAATTCACATTCCAAGTAATATTCGGCATGCTTATTACGTTTCCTGTTGCCAAATACCAATATGTCTTATAGTTTCCGAGATATGGGCAATCGAAATTTTACACCTTAGACTCTGTCTCTAACTTGGGCCAAATTTTAAAATGGTCTTATGAATTAGCGATTTCGTTCCAATTCACATTCCAAGTAATATTCGGCATGCTAATTACGTTGCCGATTGCCAAATTGCATTGTCTCTTATAGTTTCCAAGATATGGACTATCCACATCTTACAATATTGGCTCTGCTTCTAACTTGAGCCAAATTGTAAAATGGTCTTATGAATTAGCGATTTCGATCCAATTCACATTCCAAGTAATATTCGGCATGCTAATTACGTTGCCGATTGCCAAATTGTATTATCTCTTATAGTTTCCGAGATATGGACTATCGACATCTTACAATATTGGCTCTGCTTCTAACTTGGGCCAAAATTGTAAAACGAACTTATGCATTAGCGATTTCGTTCCAATTCACATTCCAAGTAATATTCGGCATGCTAATTACGTTACCGATTGCCAAATTGCATTATCTCTTATAGTTTCCGAGATATGGCTATCGACATCTTACAATATTGGCTTTGCTTCTAACTTGGGCCAAAATTGTAAAACGAACTTATGCATTAGCGATTTCGTTCCAATTCACATTCCAAGTAATATTCGGCATGCTAATTACGTTGCCGATTGCCAAATTGCATTATCTCTTATAGTTTCCGAGATATGGCTATCGACATCTTACAATATTGGCTTTGCTTCTAACTTGGGCCAAAATTGTAAAACGAACTTATGCATTAGCGATTTCGTTCCAATTCACATTCCAAGTAATATTCGGCATGCTAATTACGTTGCCGATTGCCAAATTGCATTATCTCTTATAGTTTCCGAGATATGGCTATCGACATCTTACAATATTGGCTTTGCTTCTAACTTGGGCCAAAATTGTAAAACGAACTTATGCATTAGCGATTTCGTTCCAATTCACATTCCAAGTAATATTCGGCATGCTAATTACGTTGCCGATTGCCAAATTGCATTATCTCTTATAGTTTCCGAGATATGGCTATCGACATCTTACAATATTGGCTTTGCTTCTAACTTGGGCCAAAACTGTAATATTGCCTTATGAATTAGCGATTTCGTTCCAATTTACATTCCAAGTAATATTCGGCATGCTAATTACTTTGCCGATTGCCAAATTGCATTATCTCTTATAGTTTCCGAGATATGGCTATCGACATCTTACAATATTGGCTTTGTTTCTAACTTGGGCCAAAATTGTAAAACGAACTTATGCATTAGCGATTTCGTTCCAATTCACATTCCAAGTAATATTCGGCATGCTAATTACGTTGCCGATTGCCAAATTGCATTATCTCTTATAGTTTCCGAGATATGGGAATCGAAATTTTACACCTTAGACACTGTTTCTAACTTGGGCCAAAATTGTTAAATGGTTTTATGAATTAGCGATTTCGTTCCAATTCACATTCCAAGTTATATTCGGCATGCTAAGTTCATTGCCGATTGGCAAGTTGCAATATCTCTTATAGTTTCCGAGATATGGGCAATCGAAATTTTACACCTTAGACACTGTTTCTAACTTGGGTCAAAATTGTAAAATGGTTTTATGAATTAGCGATTTCGTTCCAATTTACATTCCAAGTAATATTCGGCATGCTAATTACGTTGCCGATTGCCAAATTGCATTATCTCTTATAGTTTCCGAGATATGGCTATCGACATCTTACAATATTGGCTTTGCTTCTAACTTGGGCCAAAACTGTAAAATTGCCTTATGAATTAGCGATTTCGTTCCAATTCACATTCCAAGTAATATTCGGCATGCTAATTACGTTGCCAATTGCCAAATTGCATTATCTCTTATAGTTTCCGAGATATGGCTATCGACATCTTACAATATTGGCTTTGCTTCTAACTTGCCCCAAAATTGTAAAACGAACTTATGCATTAGCGATTTCGTTCCAATTCACATTCCAAGTAATATTCGGCATGCTAATTACGTTGCCGATTGCCAAATTGCATTATCTATTATAGTTTCCGAGATATGGCTATCGACATCTTACAATATTGGCTTTGCTTCTAACTTGGGCCAAAATTGTAAAATGGTCTTATGAATTAGCGATTTCGTTCCAATTCACATTCCAAGTAATATTCGGCATGCTAATTACGTTGCCAATTGCCAAATTGCATTATCTCTTATAGTTTCCGAGATATGGCTATCGACATCTTACAATATTGGCTTTGCTTCTAACTTGGGCCAAAATTGTAAAACGAACTTATGCATTAGCGATTTCGTTCCAATTCACATTCCAAGTAATATTCGGCATGCTAATTACGTTGCCGATTGCCAAATTGCATTATCTCTTATAGTTTCCGAGATATGGCTATCGACATCTTACAATATTGGCTTTGCTTCTAACTTGGGCCAAAACTGTAAAATTGCCTTATGAATTAGCGATTTCGTTCCAATTTACATTCCAAGAAATATTCGGCATGCTAATTACTTTGCCGATTGCCAAATTGCATTATCTCTTATAGTTTCCGAGATATGGCTATCGACATCTTACAATATTGGCTCTGCTTCTAACTTGAGCCAAAATTGTAAAATGGTCTTATGAATTAGCAATTTCGTTCCAATTCACATTCCAAGTAATATTCGGCATGCAAAATACGTTTCCTATTGCCAAATTGCAATATCTCTTATAGTTTCCGAGATATGGGCAATCGAAATTTTACACCTTAGATTCTGTTTCTAACTTTAGCCAAATTGTAAAATGGTCTTATGAACTAGCGATTTCGTTCCAATTCACATTGCAAGTAATATTCGGCATGCTAATTACGTTGCCGATTGCCAAATTGCATTATCTCTTATAGTTTCCGAGATATGGACTAACGACATCTTACAATATTGGCTCTGCTTCTAACTTGGGCCAAAATTGTAAAATGGTCTTATGAATTAGCGATTTCGTTCCAATTCACATCCCAAGCAATATTCGGCATGCTAATTACGTTGCCGATTGCCAAATTGCATTATCTCATATAGTTTCCGAGATATGGACTATCGACATCTTACAATATTAGCTCTGCTTCTACTTGTTCCAAAATTGTAAAATGGTCTTATGAATTAGCGATTTCGCTCCAATTCACATTACAAGTAATATTCGGCATGCTATTTTCATTGCCGATTGCCAAGTTGCAATATCTCTTATAGTTTCCGAGATATGGGAATCGAAATTTTACACCTTAGACACTGTTTCTAACTTGGGCCAAAATTGTAAAATGGTTTTATGAATTAGCGATTTCGTTCCAATTCACATTCCAAGTAATATTCGGCATGCTAATTACCTTGCCGATTGCCAAATTGCATTATCTATTATAGTTTCCGAGATATGGGCAATACAAATTTTACACCTTAGACACTGTTTCTAATTAGGGCCAAAATCGTATAATGGTCTTATGAATTAGCGATTTCGTTCCAATTCACATTCCAAGTAATATTCGGCATGCTAATTACGTTGCCGATTGCCAAATTGCATTATCTCTTATAGTTTCCGAGATATGGACTATCCACATCTTACAATATTGGCTCTGCTTCTAACTTGGACCAAAACTGTAAAATGGTCTTATGAATTAGCGATTTCGTTCCAATTTACATTCCAAGTAACATTCGGCATGCTAATTACTTTGCCGATTGCCAAATTGCATTATCTATTATAGTTTCCGAGATATGGGCAATACAAATTTTACACCTTAGACACTGTTTCTAATTAGGGCCAAAATCGTATAATGGTCTTATGAATTAGCGATTTCGTTCCAATTCACATTCCAAGTAATATTCGGCATGCTAATTACGTTGCCGATTGCCAAATTGCATTATCTCTTATAGTTTCCGAGATATGGACTATCCACATCTTACAATATTGGCTCTGCTTCTAACTTGAGCCAAAATTGTAAAATGGTCTTATGAATTAGCGATTTCGATTCAATTCACATTCCAAGTAATATTCGGCATGCTAATTACGTTGCCGATTGCCAAATTGCATTATCTGTTATAGTTTCCGAGATATGGACTATCGACATCTTACAATATAGGCTCTGCTTCTAACTTATGCCAAAATTGTAAAACGATCTTATGAATTAGCGATTTCGTTCCAATTCACATTCCAAGTAATATTCGGCATGCTAATTACGTTGTCGATTGCCGAATTGCATTATCTGTTATAGTTTCCGAGATATGGACTATCGACATCTTACAATATTGCTTTGCTTCTAACTTGGGCCAAAATTGTAAAATGGCCTTATGAATTAGCGATTTCGTTCCAATTCACATTCCAAGTAATATTCGGCATGCTAATTACGTTGCCGATTGCCAAATGGCATTATCTCTTATAGTTTACGAGATATGGACTATCGACATCTTACAATATTGGCTCTGCTTCTAACTTGAGCCAAAATTGTAAAATGGTCTTATGAATTAGCGATTTCGTTCCAATTCACATTCCAAGTAATATTCGGCATGCTTATTACGTTTCCTATTGCCAAATACCAATATGTCTTATAGTTTCCGAGATATGGGCAATCGAAATTTTACACCTTAGACTCTGTCTCTAACTTGGGCCAAATTTTAAAATGGCCTTATGAATTAGCGATTTCGTTCCAATTCACATTCCAAGTAATATTCGGCATGCTAATTACGTTGCCGATTGCCAAATTGCATTGTCTCTTATAGTTTCCAAGATATGGACTATCCACATCTTACAATATTGGCTCTGCTTCTAACTTGAGCCAAATTGTAAAATGGTCTTATGAATTAGCGATTTCGATCCAATTCACATTCCAAGTAATATTCGGCATGCTAATTACGTTGCCGATTGCCAAATTGTATTATCTCTTATAGTTTCCGAGATATGGACTATCGACATCTTACAATATTGGCTCTGCTTCTAACTTGGGCCAAAATTGTAAAACGATCTTA
This sequence comes from Rhynchophorus ferrugineus, assembly GCF_030347505.1. NCBI lineage: Eukaryota > Metazoa > Arthropoda > Insecta > Coleoptera > Curculionidae > Rhynchophorus > Rhynchophorus ferrugineus. Next base: position 39,378,001 of record NW_027472583.1, read on the forward strand.
TGAATTAGCGATTTCGGTCCAATTCACATTCCAAGTAATAGTCGGCATGCTAATTACGTTGCCGATTGCCAAATTGCATTATCTCTTATAGTTTCCGAGATATGGACTATCGACATCTTACAATATTGGCTCTGCTTCTACTTGGGCCAAAATTATAAAATGGTCTTATGAATTAGCGATTTCGTTCCAATTCACATTCCAAGTAATATTCGGCATGCTAATTACGTTGCCAATTGCCAAATTGCATTATCTCTCATAGTTTCCGAGATATGGCTATCGACATCTTACAATATTGGCTCTGCTTCTAACTTGGACCAAAACTGTAAAATGGTCTTATGAATTAGCGATTTCGCTCCAATTCACATTACAAGTAATATTCGGCATGCTATTTTCATTGCCGATTGCCAAGTTGCAATATCTCTTATAGTTTCCGAGATATGGGAATCGAAATTTTACACCTTAGATACTGTTTCTAACTTGGGCCAAAATTGTAAAATGGTTTTATGAATTAGCGATTTCGTTCCAATTCACATTCCAAGTTATATTCGGCATGCTAAGTTCATTGCCGATTGGCAAGTTGCAATATCTCTTATAGTTTCCGAGATATGGGCAATCGAAATTTTACACCTTAGACACTGTTTCTAACTTGGGTCAAAATTGTAAAATGGTTTTATGAATTAGCGAATTCGTTCCAATTCACATTCCAAGTAATATTCGGCATGCTAATTACGTTGCCGATTGCCAAATTGCACTATCTTTTGTAGTTTCCGAGATATGGACTATCGACATCTTACAATATTGGCTCTGTTTCTAACTTGGGCCAAAATTGTAAAATGGTCTTATGAATTAGCGATTTCGTTCCAATTCACATTCCAAGTAATATTCGGCATGTTAATTACGTTGCCGATTGCCAAATTGCACTATCTCTTATAGTTTCCAAGATACTGACTATCGACATCTTACAATACTGGCTCTGCTTCTAACTTGGGCCAAAATCGTAAAATGGTCTTATGAATTAGCGATTTCATTCCAATTCACATTCCAAGTAATATTCGGCATGCTAATTACGATGCTGATTGCCAAATTGCATTATCACTTATAGTTTCCGAGATATGGACTATCGACATCTTACAATATTGGCTCTGCTTCTAACTTGAGCCAAAATTGTAAAATGGTCTTATGAATTAGCAATTTCGTTCCAATTCACATTCCAAGTAATATTCGGCATGCAAAATACGTTTCCTATTGCCAAATTGCAATATCTCTTATAGTTTCCGAGATATGGGCAATCGAAATTTTACACCTTAGACACTGTTTCTAACTTGGGTCAAAATTGTAAAATGGTTTTATGAATTAGCGATTTCGTTCCAATTCACATTCCAAGTAATATTCGGCATGCTAATTACGTTGCCGATTGCCAAATTGCACTATCTTTTGTAGTTTCCGAGATATGGACTATCGACATGTTACAATATTGGCTCTGTTTCTAACTTGGGCCAAAATTGTAAAATGGTCTTATGAATTAGCGATTTCGTTCCAATTCACATTCCAAGTAATATTCGGCATGTTAATTACGTTGCCGATTGCCAAATTGCACTATCTCTTATAGTTTCCAAGATACTGACTATCGACATCTTACAATACTGGCTCTGCTTCTAACTTGGGCCAAAATCGTAAAATGGTCTTATGAATTAGCGATTTCATTCCAATTCACATTCCAAGTAATATTCGGCATGCTAATTACGATGCTGATTGCCAAATTGCATTATCACTTATAGTTTCCGAGATATGGACTATCGACATCTTACAATATTGGCTCTGCTTCTAACTTGAGCCAAAATTGTAAAATGGTCTTATGAATTAGCAATTTCGTTCCAATTCACATTCCAAGTAATATTCGGTATGCAAAATACGTTTCCTATTGCCAAATTGCAATATCTCTTATAGTTTCCGAGATATGGGCAATCGAAATTTTACACCTTATACTCTGTTTCTAACATGGGCCAAATTTTAAAATGGTCTTATGAATTAGCGATTTCGTTCCAATACACATTCCAAGTAATATTCGGCATGCTAATTACGTTGCCGATTGCCAAATTGCATTATCTCTTATAGTTTCCGAGATATGGACTATCGACATCTTACAATATTGGCTCTGCTTCTAACTTGGGCCAAAATTGTAAAATGGTCTTATGAATTAGCGATTTCGTTCCAATTCACATTCCAAGTAATATTCGGCATGCTAATTACGTTGCCGATTGCAAATTGCATTATCTATTATAGTTTCCGAGATATGGGCAATACAAATTTTACACCTTAGACACTGTTTCTAATTAGGGCCAAAATCGTATAATGGTCTTATGAATTAGCGATTTCGTTCCAATTCACATTCCAAGTAATATTCGGCATGCTAATTACGTTGCCGATTGCCAAATTGCATTATCTCTTATAGTTTCCGAGATATGGACTATCGACATCTTACAATATTGGCTCTCCTTCTACTTGGGCTAAAATTATAAAATGGTCTTATGAATTAGCGATTTCGATCCAATTCACATTCCAAGTAATATTCGGCATGCTAATTACGTTGTCGATTGCCAAATTGAATTATCTCTTATAGTTTCCAAGATATGGACTATCGACATCTTACAATATTGGCTCTGCTTCTAACTTGGGCCAAAATTGTAAAACGACCTTATGAATTAGCGATTTCGTTTCAATTCACATTCCAAGTAATCTTCGGCATGTTAATTACATTGCCGATTGCCAATTTGCAATATCTCTTATAGTTTCCGAGACAAGGGCAATCGAAATTTTACACCTTAGATTATGTTTCTAACTTTAGCCAAATTGTAAAATGGTCTTATGAATTAGCGATTTCGTTCCAATTCATATTGCAAGTAATATTCGGCATGTTAATTACATTGCCGATTGCCAATTTGCAATATCTCTTATAGTTTCCAAGATATGGACTATCGACATCTTACAATATTGGCTCTGCTTCTAACTTGGGCCAAAATTGTAAAACGATCTTATGAATTAGCGATTTCGTTTCAATTCACATTCCAAGTAATCTTCGGCATGTTAATTACATTGCCGATTGCCAATTTGCAATATCTCTTATAGTTTCCGAGATATGGGCAATCGAAATTTTGCACCTTAGATTCTGTTTCTAACTTTAGCCAAATTGTAAAATGGTCTTATGAATTAGCGATTTCGTTCCAATTCACATTGCAAGTAATATTCGGCATGCTAATTTCGTTGCCGATTGCCAAATTGCATTATCTCTTATAGTTTCAGAGATATGGACTATCGACATCTTACAATATTGGCTCTGCTTCTAACTTGGGCCAAAATTGTAAAATAGTTTTATGAATTAGCGTTTTCGTTCCAATTCACATTCCAAGTAATATTCAGCATGCTAATTTCATTGCCGATTGCCAAATTGCAATATCTCTTATAGTTTCTGAGATATGGGCAATCGAAATTTTGCACCTTAGACTCTGTTTCTAATTTGGGCCAAAATTGTAAAATGCTCTTATGAATTAGCGATTTCGTTCCAATTCACATTCCAAGTAATATTCGGCATGTTAATTACGTTGCCGATTGCAAATTGCATTATCTATTATGGTTTCCGAGATATGGACTATCGACATCTTACAATATTGGCTCTGCTTCTAACTTGGCCCAAAATTGTAAAATGGTCTTATGAATTAGCGATTTCATTCCAATTCACATTCCAAGTAATATTCGGCATGCTAATTACGATGCTGATTGCCAAATTGCATTATCACTTATAGTTTCCGAGATATGGACTATCGACATCTTACAATATTGGCTCTGCTTCTAACTTGAGCCAAAATTGTAAAATGGTCTTATGAATTAGCAATTTCGTTCCAATTCACATTCCAAGTAATATTCGGCATGCAAAATACGTTTCCTATTGCCAAATTGCAATATCTCTTATAGTTTCCGAGATATGGGCAATCGAAATTTTACACCTTATACTCTGTTTCTAACATGGGCCAAATTTTAAAATGGTCTTATGAATTAGCGATTTCGTTCCAATACACATTCCAAGTAATATTCGGCATGCTAATTACGTTGCCGATTGCCAAATTGCATTATCTCTTATAGTTTCCGAGATATGGACTATCGACATCTTACAATATTGGCTCTGCTTCTAACTTGGGCCAAAATTGTAAAATGGTCTTATGAATTAGCGATTTCGTTCCAATTCACATTCCAAGTAATATTCGGCATGCTAATTACGTTGCCGATTGCAAATTGCATTATCTATTATGGTTTAAGAGATATGGACTATCGACATCTTACAATATTGGCCCTGCTTCTAACTTGGGCCAAAATTGTAAAATGGTCTTATGAATTAGCGATTCCGTTCCAATTCACATCCCAAGTAATATTCGGCATGCTAATTACGTTGCCGATTGCCAAATTGCATTATCTCATATAGTTTCCGAGATATGGATTATCGACATCTTACAATATTAGCTCTGCTTCTACTTGTTCCAAAATTGTAAAATGGTCTTATGAATTAGCGATTTCGCTCCAATTCACATTACAAGTAATATTCGGCATGCTATTTTCATTGCCGATTGCCAAGTTGCAATATCTCTTATAGTTTCCGAGATATGGGAATCGAAATTTTACACCTTAGATACTGTTTCTAACTTGGGCCAAAATTGTAAAATGGTTTTATGAATTAGCGATTTCGTTCCAATTCACATTCCAAGTTATATTCGGCATGCTAAGTTCATTGCCGATTGGCAAGTTGCAATATCTCTTATAGTTTCCGAGATATGGGCAATCGAAATTTTACACCTTAGACACTGTTTCTAACTTGGGTCAAAATTGTAAAATGGTTTTATGAATTAGCGATTTCGTTCCAATTCACATTCCAAGTAATATTCGGCATGCTAATTACGTTGCCGATTGCCAAATTGCACTATCTTTTGTAGTTTCCGAGATATGGACTATCGACATCTTACAATATTGGCTCTGTTTCTAACTTGGGCCAAAATTGTAAAATGGTCTTATGAATTAGCGATTTCGTTCCAATTCACATTCCAAGTAATATTCGGCATGCAAAATACGTTTCCTATTGCCAAATTGCAATATCTCTTATAGTTTCCGAGATATGGGCAATCGAAATTTTACACCTTATACTCTGTTTCTAACATGGGCCAAATTTTAAAATGGTCTTATGAATTAGCGATTTCGTTCCAATACACATTCCAAGTAATATTCGGCATGCTAATTACGTTGCCGATTGCCAAATTGCATTATCTCTTATAGTTTCCGAGATATGGACTATCGACATCTTACAATATTGGCTCTGCTTCTAACTTGGGCCAAAATTGTAAAATGGTCTTATGAATTAGCGATTTCGTTCCAATTCACATTCCAAGTAATATTCGGCATGCTAATTACGTTGCCGATTGCAAATTGCATTATCTATTATGGTTTAAGAGATATGGACTATCGACATCTTACAATATTGGCTCTGCTTCTAACTTGGGCCAAAATTGTAAAATGGTCTTATGAATTAGCGATTCCGTTCCAATTCACATCTCAAGTAATATTCGGCATGCTAATTACGTTGCCGATTGCCAAATTGCACTATCTTTTGTAGTTTCCGAGATATGGACTATCGACATCTTACAATATTGGCTCTGTTTCTAACTTGGGCCAAAATTGTAAAATGGTCTTATGAATTAGCGATTTCGTTCCAATTCACATTCCAAGTAATATTCGGCATGTTAATTACGTTGCCGATTGCCAAATTGCACTATCTCTTATAGTTTCCAAGATACTGACTATCGACATCTTACAATACTGGCTCTGCTTCTAACTTGGGCCAAAATCGTAAAATGGTCTTATGAATTAGCGATTTCGTTCCAATTCAGATTAAAAGTAATATTCGGCATGTTAATTACGTTGCCGATTGCAAATTGTATTATCTATTATGGTTTCCGAGATATGGACTATCGACATCTTACAATATTGGCTCTGCTTCTAACTTGGGAAAAAATTGTAATATGGTCTTATGAATTAGCGATTTCGTTCCGATTCACATTCCAAGTAATATTCGGCATGCTATTTTCATTGCCGATTGCCAAATTGCAATATCTCTTATAGTTTCCGAGATATGGGCAATCGAAATTTTACACCTTAGCCTCTGTTTCTAACTTGGGTCAAAATTGTAAAATGGTCTTATGAATTAGCGATTTCGTTCCAATTCACACTCCAAGTAATATTCGGCATGCTAATTACGTTGCCGATTGCCAAATTGCACTATCTCTTATAGTTTCCGAGATATGGACTATCGACATCTTACAATATTGGCTCTGCTTCTAACTTGGGCCAAAATTGTAAAATGGTTTTATGGATTAGCGATTTCGTTCCAATTCACATTCCAAGTAATATTCGGCATGCTAATTACGTTGCCGATTGCCAAATTGCATTATCTCTTATAGTTTCCGAGATATGGACTATCGACATCTTACAATATTGGCTCTGCTTCTAACTTGGGCCAAAATTGTAAAATGGTTTTATGGATTAGCAATTTCGTTCCAATTCACATTCCAAGTAATATTCGGCATGCTAATTACGTTGCCGATTGCAAATTGCATTATCTATTATGGTTTAAGGGATATGGACTATCGACATCTTACAATAATGGCTCTGCTTCTAACTTGGGCCAAAATTGTAAAATGGTCTTATGAACTAGCGACTTCGTTCCAATTCAAATTCCAAGTAATATTCGGCATGCTAATTACGTTGCCGATTGCCGAATTACATTATCTCTTATAGTTTCCGAGGTATGGACTATCGACATCTTACAATATAGGCTCTGCTGCTAACTTGGGCCAAAATTGTAAAATAGTTTTATGAATTAGGGTTTTCGTTCCAATTCACATTCCAAGTAATATTCAGCATGCTAATTTCATTGCCGATTGCCAAATTGCAATATCTCTTATAGTTTCTGAGATATGGGCAATCGAAATTTTGCACCTTAGACTCTGTTTCTAATTTGGGCCAAAATTGTAAAATGCTCTTATGAATTAGCGATTTCGTTCCAATTCACATTCCAAGTAATATTCGGCATGTTAATTACGTTGCCGATTGCAAATTGCATTATCTATTATGGTTTCCGAGATATGGACTATCGACATCTTACAATATTGGCTCTGCTTCTAACTTGGCCCAAAATTGTAAAATGGTCTTATGAATTAGCGATTTCATTCCAATTCACATTCCAAGTAATATTCGGCATGCTAATTACGATGCTGATTGCCAAATTGCATTATCACTTATAGTTTCCGAGATATGGACTATCGACATCTTACAATATTGGCTCTGCTTCTAACTTGAGCCAAAATTGTAAAATGGTCTTATGAATTAGCAATTTCGTTCCAATTCACATTCCAAGTAATATTCGGCATGCAAAATACGTTTCCTATTGCCAAATTGCAATATCTCTTATAGTTTCCGAGATATGGACTATCGACATCTTACAATATTGGCTCTGCTTCTAACTTGGGCCAAAATTGTAAAATGGTCTTATGAATTAGCGATTTCGTTCCAATTCACATTCCAAGTAATATTCGGCATGCTAATTACGTTGCCGATTGCAAATTGCATTATCTATTATGGTTTAAGAGATATGGACTATCGACATCTTACAATATTGGCTCTGCTTCTAACTTGGGCCAAAATTGTAAAATGGTCTTATGAATTAGCGATTTCGTTCCAATTCACATCCCAAGTAATATTCGGCATGCTAATTACGTTGCCGATTGCCAAATTGCATTATCTCATATAGTTTCCGAGATATGGGCTATCGACATCTTATAATATTGGCTCTGCTTCTAACTTGGGCCAAAATTGTAATATGGTCTTATGAATTAGCGATTTCGTTCCGATTCACATTCCAAGTAATATTCGGCATGCTATTTTCATTGCCGATTGCCAAATTGCAATATCTCTTATAGTTTCCGAGATATGGGCAATCGAAATTTTACACCTTAGCCTCTGTTTCTAACTTGGGTCAAAATTGTAAAATGGTCTTATGAATTAGCGATTTCGTTCCAATTCACATTCCAAGTAATATTCGGCATGCTAATTACGTTGCCGATTGCCAAATTGCACTATCTCTTATAGTTTCCGAGATATGGACTATCGACATCTTACAATATTGGCTCTGCTTCTAACTTGGGCGAAAATTGTAAAATGGTTTTATGGATTAGCGATTTCGTTCCAATTCACATTTCAAGTAATATTCGGCATGCTAATTACGTTGCCGATTGCTAAATTGCATTATCTCTTATAGTTTCCGAGATATGGACTATCGACATCTTACAATATTGGCTCTGCTTCTAACTTGGGCCAAAATTGTAAAATGGTTTTATGGATTAGCGATTTCGCTCCAATTCACATTCCAAGTAATATTCGGCATGCTAATTACGTTGCCGATTGCAAATTGCATTATCTATTATGGTTTAAGAGATATGGACTATCGACCTCTTACAATATTGGCTCTGCTTTTAACTTGGGCCAAAATTGTAAAATGGTCTTATGAATTAGCGATTTCGTTCCTATTCACATTCCAAGTAATATTCGGCATGCTAATTACGTTGCCGATTGCCAAATTGCATTATCTCATATAGTTTCCGAGATATGGACTATCGACATCTTACAATATTAGCTCTGCTTCTACTTGTTCCAAAATTGTAAAATGGTCTTATGAATTAGCGATTTCGTTCCAATTCACATTACAAGTAATATTCGGCATGCTATTTTCATTGCTGATTGCCAAGTTGCAATATCTCTTATAGTTTCCGAGATATGGGCAATCGAAATTTTACACCTTAGACACTGTTTCTAACTTGGGCCAAAATTGTAAAATGGTTTTATGAATTAGCGATTTCGTTCCAATTCACATTCCAAGTAATATTCGGCATGCTAATTTCATTGCCGATTGGCAAGTTGCAATATCTCTTATAGTTTCCGAGATATGGGCAATCGAAATTTTACACTTTAGACACTGTTTCTAATTTGGGTCAATATTGTAAAATGGTTTATGAATTAGCGATTTCGTTCCAATTCACATTCCAAGTAATATTCGGCATGCTAATTTCATTGCCGATTGGCAAGTTGCAATATCTCTTATAGTTTCCGAGATATGGGCAATCGAAATTTTACACCTTAGACTCTGTTTCTAACTTGGGTCAAAGTTGTAAAATGGTTTTATGAATTAGCGTTTTCGTTCCAATTCACATTCCAAGTAATATTCAGCATGCTAATTACATTGCCGATTGCCAAATTGCAATATCTCTTATAGTTTCTGAGATATGGGCAATCGAAATTTTGCACCTTAGACTCTGTTTCTAATTTGGGCCAAAATTGTAAAATGCTCTTATGAATTAGCGATTTCGTTCCAATTCACATTCGAAGTAATATTCGGCATGTTAATTACGCTGCCGATTGCAAATTGCATTATCTATTATGGTTTCCGAGATATGGACTATCGACATCTTACAATATTGGCTCTGCTTCTAACTTGGCCCAAAATTGTAAAATGGTCTTATGAATTAGCGATTTCGTTCCAATTCACATTCCAAGTAATATTCGGCATGTTAATTACGTTGCTGATTGCAAATTGCATTATCTATTATGGTTTCCGAGATATGGACTATCGACATCTTACAATATTGGCTCTGCTTCTAACTTGGCCCAAAATTGTAAAATGGTCTTATGAATTAGCGATTTCGTTAAAATTCACATTCCAAGTAATATTCGGCATGCTATTTTCATTGCCGATTGCCAAATTGCATTATCTATTATGGTTTCCGAGATATGGACTATCGACATCTTACAATATTGGCTCTGCTTCTAACTTGGCCCAAAATTGTAAAATGGTCTTATGAATTAGCGATTTCGTTCCAATTCACATTCCAAGTAATATTCGGCATGCTAATTTCGTTGCCGATTGCCAAATTGCATTATCTCTTATAGTTTCAGAGATATGGACTATCGAAATTTTACACCTTAGACTGTTTCTAACTTGGGCCAAAATTGTAAAATGGTCTTATGAATTAGCAATTTCGTTCCAATTCACATACCAAGTAATATTCGGCATGCAAAATACGTTTCCTATTGCCAAATTGCAATATCTCTTATAGTTTCCGAGATATGGGCAATCGAAATTTTACACCTTAGACTCTGTTTCTAACTTGGGCCAAATTTTAAAATGGTCTTATGAATTAGCGATTTCGTTCCAATTCACATTCCAAGTAATATTCGGCATGCTAATTACGTTGCCGATTGCCAAATTGCATTATCTCTTATAGTTTCCGAGATATGGCTATCGACATCTTACAATATTGGCTTTGCTTCTAACTTGGGCCAAAACTGTAAAATTGCCTTATGAATTAGCGATTTCGTTCCAATTTACATTCCAAGTAATATTCGGCATGCTAATTATTTTGCCGATTGCCAAATTGCATTATCTATTATAGTTTCCGAGATATGGGCAATACAAATTTTACACCTTAGACACTGTTTCTAATTAGGTCCAAAATCGTATAATGGTCTTATGAATTAGCGATTTCGTTCCAATTCACATTCCAAGTAATATTCGGCATGCTAATTACGTCGCCGATTGCCAAATTGCATTATCTCTTATAGTTTCCGAGATATGGACTATCGACATCTTACAATATTGGCTCTCCTTCTACTTGGGCTAAAATTATAAAATGGTCTTATGAATTAGCGATTTCGATCCAATTCACATTCCAAGTAATATTCGGCATGCTAATTACGTTGCCGATTGCCAAATTGCATTATCTCTTATAGTTTAAAAGATATGGACTATCGACATCTTACAATATTGGCTCTGCTTCTAACTTGGGCCAAAATTGTAAAACGATCTTATGAATTAGCGATTTCGTTCCAATTCACATTCCAAGTAATCTTCGGCATGTTAATTACATTGCCGATTGCCAATTTGCAATATCTCTTATAGTTTCCGAGACAAGGGCAATCGAAATTTTACACCTTAGATTCTGTTTCTAACTTTAGCCAAATTGTAAAATGGTCTTATGAATTAGCGATTTCGTTCCAATTCATATTGCAAGTAATATTCGGCATGTTAATTACATTACCGACTGCCAATTTGCAATATCTCTTATAGTCTCCGAGATATGGGCAATCGAAATTTTACACCTTAGATTCTGTTTCTAACTTTAGCCAAATTGTAAAATGGTCTTATGAATTAGCGATTTCGTTCCAATTCACATTTCAAGTAATATTCGGCATGCTAATTACGTTGCCGATTGCTAAATTGCATTATCTCTTATAGTTTCCGAGATATGGACTATCGACATCTTACAATATTGGCTCTGCTTCTAACTTGGGCCAAAATTGTAAAATGGTTTTATGGATTAGCGATTTCGCTCCAATTCACATTCCAAGTAATATTCGGCATGCTAATTACGTTGCCGATTGCAAATTGCATTATCTATTATGGTTTAAGAGATATGGACTATCGACCTCTTACAATATTGGCTCTGCTTTTAACTTGGGCCAAAATTGTAAAATGGTCTTATGAATTAGCGATTTCGTTCCTATTCACATTCCAAGTAATATTCGGCATGCTAATTACGTTGCCGATTGCCAAATTGCATTATCTCATATAGTTTCCGAGATATGGACTATCGACATCTTACAATATTAGCTCTGCTTCTACTTGTTCCAAAATTGTAAAATGGTCTTATGAATTAGCGATTTCGTTCCAATTCACATTACAAGTAATATTCGGCATGCTATTTTCATTGCTGATTGCCAAGTTGCAATATCTCTTATAGTTTCCGAGATATGGGCAATCGAAATTTTACACCTTAGACACTGTTTCTAACTTGGGCCAAAATTGTAAAATGGTTTTATGAATTAGCGATTTCGTTCCAATTCACATTCCAAGTAATATTCGGCATGCTAATTTCATTGCCGATTGGCAAGTTGCAATATCTCTTATAGTTTCCGAGATATGGGCAATCGAAATTTTACACTTTAGACACTGTTTCTAATTTGGGTCAATATTGTAAAATGGTTTATGAATTAGCGATTTCGTTCCAATTCACATTCCAAGTAATATTCGGCATGCTAATTTCATTGCCGATTGGCAAGTTGCAATATCTCTTATAGTTTCCGAGATATGGGCAATCGAAATTTTACACCTTAGACTCTGTTTCTAACTTGGGTCAAAGTTGTAAAATGGTTTTATGAATTAGCGTTTTCGTTCCAATTCACATTCCAAGTAATATTCAGCATGCTAATTACATTGCCGATTGCCAAATTGCAATATCTCTTATAGTTTCTGAGATATGGGCAATCGAAATTTTGCACCTTAGACTCTGTTTCTAATTTGGGCCAAAATTGTAAAATGCTCTTATGAATTAGCGATTTCGTTCCAATTCACATTCGAAGTAATATTCGGCATGTTAATTACGTTGCCGATTGCAAATTGCATTATCTATTATGGTTTCCGAGATATGGACTATCGACATCTTACAATATTGGCTCTGCTTCTAACTTGGCCCAAAATTGTAAAATGGTCTTATGAATTAGCGATTTCGTTCCAATTCACATTCCAAGTAATATTCGGCATGTTAATTACGTTGCTGATTGCAAATTGCATTATCTATTATGGTTTCCGAGATATGGACTATCGACATCTTACAATATTGGCTCTGCTTCTAACTTGGCCCAAAATTGTAAAATGGTCTTATGAATTAGCGATTTCGTTAAAATTCACATTCCAAGTAATATTCGGCATGCTATTTTCATTGCCGATTGCCAAATTGCATTATCTATTATGGTTTCCGAGATATGGACTATCGACATCTTACAATATTGGCTCTGCTTCTAACTTGGCCCAAAATTGTAAAATGGTCTTATGAATTAGCGATTTCGTTCCAATTCACATTCCAAGTAATATTCGGCATGCTAATTTCGTTGCCGATTGCCAAATTGCATTATCTCTTATAGTTTCAGAGATATGGACTATCGAAATTTTACACCTTAGACTGTTTCTAACTTGGGCCAAAATTGTAAAATGGTCTTATGAATTAGCAATTTCGTTCCAATTCACATACCAAGTAATATTCGGCATGCAAAATACGTTTCCTATTGCCAAATTGCAATATCTCTTATAGTTTCCGAGATATGGGCAATCGAAATTTTACACCTTAGACTCTGTTTCTAACTTGGGCCAAATTTTAAAATGGTCTTATGAATTAGCGATTTCGTTCCAATTCACATTCCAAGTAATATTCGGCATGCTAATTACGTTGCCGATTGCCAAATTGCATTATCTCTTATAGTTTCCGAGATATGGCTATCGACATCTTACAATATTGGCTTTGCTTCTAACTTGGGCCAAAACTGTAAAATTGCCTTATGAATTAGCGATTTCGTTCCAATTTACATTCCAAGTAATATTCGGCATGCTAATTATTTTGCCGATTGCCAAATTGCATTATCTATTATAGTTTCCGAGATATGGGCAATACAAATTTTACACCTTAGACACTGTTTCTAATTAGGTCCAAAATCGTATAATGGTCTTATGAATTAGCGATTTCGTTCCAATTCACATTCCAAGTAATATTCGGCATGCTAATTACGTCGCCGATTGCCAAATTGCATTATCTCTTATAGTTTCCGAGATATGGACTATCGACATCTTACAATATTGGCTCTCCTTCTACTTGGGCTAAAATTATAAAATGGTCTTATGAATTAGCGATTTCGATCCAATTCACATTCCAAGTAATATTCGGCATGCTAATTACGTTGCCGATTGCCAAATTGCATTATCTCTTATAGTTTAAAAGATATGGACTATCGACATCTTACAATATTGGCTCTGCTTCTAACTTGGGCCAAAATTGTAAAACGATCTTATGAATTAGCGATTTCGTTCCAATTCACATTCCAAGTAATCTTCGGCATGTTAATTACATTGCCGATTGCCAATTTGCAATATCTCTTATAGTTTCCGAGACAAGGGCAATCGAAATTTTACACCTTAGATTCTGTTTCTAACTTTAGCCAAATTGTAAAATGGTCTTATGAATTAGCGATTTCGTTCCAATTCATATTGCAAGTAATATTCGGCATGTTAATTACATTACCGACTGCCAATTTGCAATATCTCTTATAGTCTCCGAGATATGGGCAATCGAAATTTTACACCTTAGATTCTGTTTCTAACTTTAGCCAAATTGTAAAATGGTCTTATGAATTAGCGATTTCGTTCCAATTCACATTCCAAGTAATCTTCGGCATGCTAATTACATTGCCGATTGCCAATTTGCAATATCTCTTATAGTTTCCGAGATATGTGCAATTGAAATTTTACACCTTAGATTCTGTTTCTAACTTTAGCCAAATTGTAAAATGGTCTTATGAATTAGCGATTTCGTTCCAATTCACATTGCAAGTAATATTCGGCATGCTAATTTCGTTGCCGATTGCCAAATTGCATTATCTCTTATAGTTTCAGAGATATGGACTATCGAAATTTTACACCTTAGACTGTTTCTAACTTGGGCCAAAATTGTAAAATGGTCTTATGAACTAGCGTCTTCGTTCCAATTCAAATACCAAGTAATATTCGGCATGCTAATTACGTTGCCGATTGCCGAATTGCACTATCTCTTATAGTTTCCGAGATATGGCTATCGACATCTTACAATATTGGCTTAGCTTCTAACTTGGGCCAAAATTGTAAAACGATCTTATGCATTAGCGATTTCGTTCCAATTCACATTCCAAGTAATATTCGGCATGCTAATTACGTTGCCGATGGCCAAATTGCATTATCTCTTATAGTTTCCGAGATATGGCTATCGACATCTTACAATATTGGCTTTGCTTCTAACTTGGTCCAAAACTGTAAAATTGCCTTATGAATTAGCGATTTCGTTCCAATTTACATTCCAAGTAATATTCGGCATGCTAATTATTTTGCCGATTGCCAAATTGCATTATCTATTATAGTTTCCGAGATATGGGCAATACAAATTTTACACCTTAGACACTGTTTCTAATTAGGTCCAAAATCGTATAATGGTCTTATGAATTAGCGATTTCGTTCCAATTCACATTCCAAGTAATATTCGGCATGCTAATTACGTTGCCGATTGCCAAATTGTATTATCTCTTATAGTTTAAAAGATATGGACTATCGACATCTTACAATATTAACTCTGCTTCTAACTTGGGCCAAAATTGTAAAACGATCTTATGAATTAGCGATTTCGTTCCAATTCACATTCCAAGTAATCTTCGGCATGTTAATTACATTGCCGATTGCCAATTTGCAATATCTCTTATAGTTTCCGAGACAAGGGCAATCGAAATTTTACACCTTAGATTCTGTTTCTAACTTTAGCCAAATTGTAAAATGGTCTTATGAATTAGCGATTTCGTTCCAATTCATATTGCAAGAAATATTCGGCATGTTAATTACATTGCCGATTGCCAATTTGCAATATCTCTTATAGTCTCCGAGATATGGGCAATCGAAATTTTACACCTTAGATTCTGTTTCTAACTTTAGCCAAATTGTAAAATGGTCTTATGAATTAGCGATTTCGTTCCAATTCACATTCCAAGTAATCTTCGGCATGCTAATTACATTGCCGATTGCCAATTTGCAATATCTCTTATAGTTTCCGAGATATGTGCAATTGAAATTTTACACCTTAGATTCTGTTTCTAACTTTAGCCAAATTGTAAAATGGTCTTATGAATTAGCGATTTCGTTCCAATTCACATTGCAAGTAATATTCGGCATGCTAATTTCGTTGCCGATTGCCAAATTGCATTATCTCTTATAGTTTCAGAGATATGGACTATCGAAATTTTACACCTTAGACTGTTTCTAACTTGGGCCAAAATTGTAAAATGGTCTTATGAACTAGCGTCTTCGTTCCAATTCAAATACCAAGTAATATTCGGCATGCTAATTACGTTGCCGATTGCCGAATTGCATTATCTCATATAGTTTCCGAGATATGGCTATCGACATCTTACAATATTGGCTTAGCTTCTAACTTGGGCCAAAATTGTAAAACGATCTTATGCATTAGCGATTTCGTTCCAATTCACATTCCAAGTAATATTCGGCATGCTAATTACGTTGCCGATTGCCAAATTGCATTATCTCTTATAGTTTCCGAGATATGGCTATCGACATCTTACAATATTGGCTTTGCTTCTAACTTGGTCCAAAACTGTAAAATTGCCTTATGAATTAGCGATTTCGTTCCAATTTACATTCCAAGTAATATTCGGCATGCTAATTATTTTGCCGATTGCCAAATTGCATTATCTATTATAGTTTCCGAGATATGGGCAATACAAATTTTACACCTTAGACACTGTTTCTAATTAGGTCCAAAATCGTATAATGGTCTTATGAATTAGCGATTTCGTTCCAATTCACATTCCAAGTAATATTCGGCATGCTAATTACGTTGCCGATTGCCAAATTGCATTATCTCTTATAGTTTCCAAGATATGGACTATCGACATCTTACAATATTGGCTCTGCTTCTAACTTGGGCCAAAATTGTAAAACGATCTTATGAATTAGCGATTTCGTTCCAATTCACATTCCAAGTAATCTTCGGCATGTTAATTACATTGCCGATTGCCAATTTGCAATATCTCTTATAGTTTCCGAGACAAGGGCAATCGAAATTTTACACCTTAGATTCTGTTTCTAACTTTAGCCAAATTGTAAAATGGTCTTATGAATTAGCGATTTCGTTCCAATTCATATTGCAAGTAATATTCGGCATGTTAATTACATTGCCGATTGCCAATTTGCAATATCTCTTATAGTCTCCGAGATATGGGCAATCGAAATTTTACACCTTAGATTCTGTTTCTAACTTTAGCCAAATTGTAAAATGGTCTTATGAATTAGCGATTTCGTTCCAATTCACATTCCAAGTAATCTTCGGCATGCTAATTACATTGCCGATTGCCAATTTGCAATATCTCTTATAGTTTCCGAGATATGTGCAATCGAAATTTTACACCTTAGATTCTGTTTCTAACTTTAGCCAAATTGTAAAATGGTCTTATGAATTAGCGATTTCGTTCCAATTCACATTGCAAGTAATATTCGGCATGCTAATTTCGTTGCCGATTGCCAAATTGCATTATCTCTTATAGTTTCAGAGATATGGACTATCGAAATTTTACACCTTAGACTGTTTCTAACTTGGGCCAAAATTGTAAAATGGTCTTATGAACTAGCGTCTTCATTCCAATTCAAGTTCCAAGTAATATTCGGCATGCTAATTACGTTGCCGATTGCCGAATTATATTATCTCTTATAGTTTCCGAGATATGGACTATCGACATCTTACAATATTGGCTCTGCTTCTAACTTGGGCCAAAATTGTAAAATAGTTTTATGAATTAGCGTTTTCGTTCCAATCCACATTCCAAGTAATATTCAGCATGCTAATTTCATTGCCGATTGCCAAATTGCAATATCTCTTATAGTTTCTGAGATATGGGCAATCGACATTTTGCACCTTAGACTCTGTTTCTAATTTGGGCCAAAATTGTAAAATGCTCTTATGAAATAGCGATTTCGTTCCAATTCACATTCCAAGTAATATTCGGCATGTTAATTACGTTGCCGATTGCAAATTGCATTATCTATTATGGTTTCCGAGATATGGACTATCGACATCTTACAATATTGGCTCTGCTTCTAACTTGGCCCAAAATTGTAAAATGGTCTATGAATTAGCGATTTCGTTAAAATTCACATTCCAAGTAATATTCGGCATGCTATTTTCATTGCCGATTGCCAAATTGCATTATCTATTATGGTTTCCGAGATATGGACTATCGACATCTTACAATATTGGCTCTGCTTCTAACTTGGCCCAAAATTGTAAAATGGTCTTATGAATTAGCGATTTCGTTCCAATTCACATTCCAAGTAATATTCGG
The DNA here is from genome assembly GCF_030347505.1 of Rhynchophorus ferrugineus. Classification (NCBI taxonomy): domain Eukaryota; kingdom Metazoa; phylum Arthropoda; class Insecta; order Coleoptera; family Curculionidae; genus Rhynchophorus; species Rhynchophorus ferrugineus. The sequence goes on from NW_027472583.1 coordinate 39,396,067, forward strand.
CATGCTAATTTCGTTGCCGATTGCCAAATTGCATTATCTCTTATAGTTTCAGAGATATGGACTATCGAAATTTTACACCTTAGACTGTTTCTAACTTGGGCCAAAATTGTAAAATGGTCTTATGAATTAGCAATTTCGTTCCAATTCACATACCAAGTAATATTCGGCATGCAAAATACGTTTCCTATTGCCAAATTGCAATATCTCTTATAGTTTCCGAGATATGGGCAATCGAAATTTTACACCTTAGACTCTGTTTCTAACTTGGGCCAAATTTTAAAATGGTCTTATGAATTAGCGATTTCGTTCCAATTCACATTCCAAGTAATATTCGGCATGCTAATTACGTTGCCGATTGCCAAATTGCATTATCTCTTATAGTTTCCGAGATATGGCTATCGACATCTTACAATATTGGCTTTGCTTCTAACTTGGGCCAAAACTGTAAAATTGCCTTATGAATTAGCGATTTCGTTCCAATTTACATTCCAAGTAATATTCGGCATGCTAATTACGTTGCCGATTGCCAAATTGCATTATCTCTTATAGTTTCAGAGATATGGACTATCGAAATTTTACACCTTAGACTGTTTCTAACTTGGGCCAAAATTGTAAAATGGTCTTATGAACTAGCGTCTTCGTTCCAATTCAAATACCAAGTAATATTCGGCATGCTAATTACGTTGCCGATTGCATTATCTCTTATAGTTTCCGAGATATGGCTATCGACATCTTACAATATTGGCTTAGCTTCTAACTTGGGCCAAAATTGTAAAACGATCTTATGCATTAGCGATTTCGTTCCAATTCACATTCCAAGTAATATTCGGCATGCTAATTACGTTGCCGATTGCCAAATTGCATTATCTCTTATAGTTTCCGAGATATGGCTATCGACATCTTACAATATTGGCTTTGCTTCTAACTTGGTCCAAAACTGTAAAATTGCCTTATGAATTAGCGATTTCGTTCCAATTTACATTCCAAGTAATATTCGGCATGCTAATTATTTTTCCGATTGCCAAATTGCATTATCTATTATAGTTTCCGAGATATGGGCAATACAAATTTTACACCTTAGACACTGTTTCTAATTAGGTCCAAAATCGTATAATGGTCTTATGAATTAGCGATTTCGTTCCAATTCACATTCCAAGTAATATTCGGCATGCTAATTACGTTGCCGATTGCCAAATTGCATTATCTCTTATAGTTTAAAAGATATGGACTATCGACATCTTACAATATTAACTCTGCTTCTAACTTGGGCCAAAATTGTAAAACGATCTTATGAATTAGCGATTTCGTTCCAATTCACATTCCAAGTAATCTTCGGCATGTTAATTACATTGCCGATTGCCAATTTGCAATATCTCTTATAGTTTCCGAGACAAGGGCAATCGAAATTTTACACCTTTGATTCTGTTTCTAACTTTAGCCAAATTGTAAAATGGTCTTATGAATTAGCGATTTCGTTCCAATTCATATTGCAAGTAATATTCGGCATGTTAATTACATTGCCGATTGCCAATTTGCAATATCTCTTATAGTCTCCGAGATATGGGCAATCGAAATTTTACACCTTAGATTCTGTTTCTAACTTTAGCCAAATTGTAAAATGGTCTTATGAATTAGCGATTTCGTTCCAATTCACATTCCTAGTAATATTCGGCATGCTAATTACGTCGCCGATTGCCAAATTGCATTATCTCTTATAGTTTCCGAGATATGGACTATCGACATCTTACAATATTGGCTCTCCTTCTACTTGGGCTAAAATTATAAAATGGTCTTATGAATTAGCGATTTCGATCCAATTCACATTCCAAGTAATATTCGGCATGCTAATTACGTTTCCGATTGCCAAATTGCATTATCTCTTATAGTTTAAAAGATATGGACTATCGACATCTTACAATATTGGCTCTGCTTCTAACTTGGGCCAAAATTGTAAAACGATCTTATGAATTAGCGATTTCGTTCCAATTCACATTCCAAGTAATCTTCGGCATGTTAATTACATTGCCGATTGCCAATTTGCAATATCTCTTATAGTTTCCGAGACAAGGGCAATCGAAATTTTACACCTTTGATTCTGTTTCTAACTTTAGCCAAATTGTAAAATGGTCTTATGAATTAGCGATTTCGTTCCAATTCATATTGCAAGTAATATTCGGCATGTTAATTACATTGCCGATTGCCAATTTGCAATATCTCTTATAGTCTCCGAGATATGGGCAATCGAAATTTTACACCTTAGATTCTGTTTCTAACTTTAGCCAAATTGTAAAATGGTCTTATGAATTAGCGATTTCGTTCCAATTCACATTCCAAGTAATCTTCGGCATGCTAATTACATTGCCGATTGCCAATTTGCAATATCTCTTATAGTTCCGAGATATGTGCAATTGAAATTTTACACCTCAGATTCTGTTTCTAACTTTAGCCAAATTTTAAAATGGTCTTATGAATTAGCGATTTCGTTCCAATTCACATTGCAAGTAATATTCGGCATGCTAATTTCGTTGCCGATTGCCAAATTGCATTATCTCTTATAGTTTCAGAGATATGGACTATCGAAATTTTACACCTTAGACTGTTTCTAACTTGGGCCAAAATTGTAAAATGGTCTTATGAACTAGCGTCTTCGTTCCAATTCAAATACCAAGTAATATTCGGCATGCTAATTACGGTGCCGATTGCCGAATTGCATTATCTCTTATAGTTTCCGAGATATGGCTATCGACATCTTACAATATTGGCTTTGCTTCTAACTTGGGCCAAAATTGTAAAACGATCTTATGCATTAGCGATTTCGTTCCAATTCACATTCCAAGTAATATTCGGCATGCTAATTACGTTGCCGATTGCCAAATTGCATTATCTCTTATAGTTTCCGAGATATGGCTATCGACATCTTACAATATTGGCTTTGCTTCTAACTTGGGCCAAAACTGTAAAATTGTCTTATGAATTAGCGATTTCGTTCCAATTTACATTCCAAGTAATATTCGGCATGCTAATTATTTTGCCGATTGCCAAATTGCATTATCTATTATAGTTTCCGAGATATGGGCAATACAAATTTTACACCTGAGACACTGTTTCTAATTAGGTCCAAAATCGTATAATGGTCTTATGAATTAGCGATTTCGTTCCAATTCACATTCCAAGTAATATTCGGCATGCTAATTACGTTGCCGATTGCCAAATTGCATTATCTCTTATAGTTTCCAAGATATGGACTATCGACATCTTACAATATTGGCTCTGCTTCTAACTTGGGCCAAAATTGTAAAACGATCTTATGAATTAGCGATTTCGTTCCAATTCACATTCCAAGTAATCTTCGGCATGTTAATTACATTGCCGATTGCCAATTTGCAATATCTCTTATAGTTTCCGAGACAAGGGCAATCGAAATTTTACACCTTAGATTCTGTTTCTAACTTTAGCCAAATTGTAAAATGGTCTTATGAATTAGCGATTTCGTTCCAATTCATATTGCAAGTAATATTCGGCATGTTAATTACATTGCCGATTGCCAATTTGCAATATCTCTTATAGTCTTCGAGATATGGGCAATCGAAATTTTACACCTTAGATTCTGTTTCTAACTTTAGCCAAATAGTAAAATGGTCTTATGAATTAGCGATTTCGTTCCAATTCACATTCCAAGTAATCTTCGGCATGCTAATTACATTGCCGATTGCCAATTTGCAATATCTCTTATAGTTTCCGAGATATGTGCAATCGAAATTTTACACCTTAGATTCTGTTTCTAACTTTAGCCAAATTGTAAAATGGTCTTATGAATTACCGATTTCGTTCCAATTCACATTGCAAGTAATATTCGGCATGCTAATTTCGTTGCCGATTGCCAAATTGCATTATCTCTTATAGTTTCAGAGATATGGACTATCGAAATTTTACACCTTAGACTGTTTCTAACTTGGGCCAAAATTGTAAAATGGTCTTATGAACTAGCGTCTTCGTTCCAATTCAAATTCCAAGTAATATACGGCATGTTAATTACGTTGCCGATTGCAAATTGCACTATCTCTTATAGTTTCCGAGATATGGTCTATCGACATCTTACAATATTGGCTCTGCTTCTAACTTGGGCCAAAATTGTAAAATAGTTTTATGAATTAGCGTTTTCGTTCCAATCCACATTCCAAGTAATATTCAGCATGCTAATTTCATTGCCGATTGCCAAATTGCAATATCTCTTATAGTTTCTGAGATATGGGCAATCGAAATTTTGCACCTTAGACTCTGTTTCTAATTTGGGCCAAAATTGTAAAATGCTCTTATGAATTAGCGATTTCGTTCCAATTCACATTCCAAGTAATATTTGGCATGCTAATTACGATGCTGATTGCCAAATTGCATTATCACTTATAGTTTACGAGACATGGACTATCGACATCTTACAATATTGGCTCTGCTTCTAACTTGAGCCAAAATTGTAAAATGGTCTTATGAATTAGCAATTTCGTTCCAATTCACATTCCAAGTAATATTCGGCATGCAAAATACGTTTCCTATTGCCAAATTGCAATATCTCTTATAGTTTCCGAGATATGGGCAATCGAAATTTTACACCTTATACTCTGTTTCTAACATGGGCCAAATTTTAAAATGGTCTTATGAATTAGCGATTTCGTTTCAATTCACATTCCAAGTAATATTCGGCATGCTAATTACGTTGCCGATTGCCAAATTGCATTATCTCTTATAGTTTCCGAGATATGGACTATCGACATCTTACAATATTGGCTCTGCTTCTAACTTGGGCCAAAATTGTAAAATGGTCTTATGAATTAGCGATTTCGTTCCAATTCACATTCCAAGTAATATTCGGCATGCTAATTACGTTGCCGATTGCAAATTGCATTATCTATTATGGTTTAAGAGATATGGACTATCGACATCTTACAATATTGGCTCTGCTTCTAACTTGGGCCAAAATTGTAAAATGGTCTTATGAATTAGCGATTTCGTTCCAATTCACATCCCAAGTAATATTCGGCATGCTAATTACGTTGCCGATTGCCAAATTGCATTATCTCATATAGTTTCCGAGATATGGACTATCGACATCTTACAATATTAGCTCTGCTTCTACTTGTTCCAAAATTGTAAAATGGTCTTATGAATTAGCGATTTCGCTCCAATTCACATTACAAGTAATATTCGGCATGCTATTTTCATTGCCGATTGCCAAGTTGCAATATCTCTTATAGTTTCCGAGATATGGGAATCGAAATTTTACACCTTAGACACTGTTTCTAACTTGGGCCAAAATTGTAAAATGGTTTTATGAATTAGTGATTTCGTTCCAATTCACATTCCAAGTTATATTCGGCATGCTAAGTTCATTGCCGATTGGCAAGTTGCAATATCTCTTATAGTTTCCGAGATATGGGCAATCGAAATTTTACACCTTAGACACTGTTTCTAACTTGGGTCAAAATTGTAAAATGGTTTTATGAACTAGCGATTTCGTTCCAATTCACATTCCAAGTAATATTCGGCATGCTAATTACGTTGCCGATTGCCAAATTGCACTATCTTTTATAGTTTCCGAGATATGGACTATCGACATCTTACAATATTGGCTCTGTTTCTAACTTGGGCCAAAATTGTAAAATGGTCTTATGAATTAGCGATTTCGTTCCAATTCACATTCCAAGTAATATTCGGCATGTTAATTACGTTGCCGATTGCCAAATTGCACTATCTCTTATAGTTTCCAAGATACTGACTATCGACATCTTACAATACTGGCTCTGCTTCTAACTTGGGCCAAAATCGTAAAATGGTCTTATGAATTAGCGATTTCTTTCCAATTCAGATTAAAAGTAATATTCGGCATGTTAATTACGTTGCCGATTGCAAATTGTATTATCTATTATGGTTTTCGAGATATGGACTATCGACATCTTACAATATTGGCTCTGCTTCTAACTTGGGCCAAAATTGTAATATGGTCTTATGAAGTAGCGATTTCGTTCCGATTCACATTCCAAGTAATATTCGGCATGCTATTTTCATTGCCGATTGCCAAATTGCAATATCTCTTATAGTTTCCGAGATATGGGCAATCGAAATTTTACACCTTAGCCTCTGTTTCTAACTTGGGTCAAAATTGTAAAATGGTCTTATGAATTAGCGATTTCGTTCCAATTCACATTCCAAGTAATATTCGGCATGCTAATTACGTTGCCGATTGCCAAATTGCACTATCTCTTATAGTTTCCGAGATATGGACTATCGACATCTTACAATATTGGCTCTGCTTCTAACTTGGGCCAAAATTGTAAAATGGTTTTATGGATTAGCGATTTCGTTCCAATTCACATTCCAAGTAATATTCGGCATGCTAATTACGTTGCCGATTACCAAATTGCACTATCTCTTATAGTTTCCGAGATATGGACTATCGACATCTTACAATATTGGCTCTGCTTCTAACTTGGGCCAAAATTGTAAAATGGTTTTATGGATTAGCAATTTCGTTCCAATTCACATTCCAAGTAATATTCGGCATGCTAATTACGTTGCCGATTGCAAATTGCATTATCTATTATGGTTTAAGAGATATGGACTATCGACATCTTACAATATTGGCTCTGCTTCTAACTTGGGCCAAAATTGTAAAATGGTCTTATGAATTAGCGATTTCGTTCCAATTCACATCCCAAGTAATATTCGGCATGCTAATTACGTTGCCGATTGCCAAATTGCATTATCTCATATAGTTTCCGGGATATGGACTATCGACATCTTACAATATTAGCTCTGCTTCTACTTGTTCCAAAATTGTAAAATGGTCTTATGAATTAGCGATTTCGCTCCAATTCACATTACAAGTAATATTCGGCATGCTATTTTCATTGCCGATTGCCAAGTTGCAATATCTCTTATAGTTTCCGAGATATGGGAATCGAAATTTTACACCTTAGACACTGTTTCTAACTTGGGCCAAAATTGTAAAATGGTTTTATGAATTAGTGATTTCGTTCCAATTCACATTCCAAGTTATATTCGGCATGCTAAGTTCATTGCCGATTGGCAAGTTGCAATATCTCTTATAGTTTCCGAGATATGGGCAATCGAAATTTTACACCTTAGACACTGTTTCTAACTTGGGTCAAAATTGTAAAATGGTTTTATGAACTAGCGATTTCGTTCCAATTCACATTCCAAGTAATATTCGGCATGCTAATTACGTTGCCGATTGCCAAATTGCACTATCTTTTATAGTTTCCGAGATATGGACTATCGACATCTTACAATATTGGCTCTGTTTCTAACTTGGGCCAAAATTGTAAAATGGTCTTATGAATTAGCGATTTCGTTCCAATTCACATTCCAAGTAATATTCGGCATGTTAATTACGTTGCCGATTGCCAAATTGCACTATCTCTTATAGTTTCCAAGATACTGACTATCGACATCTTACAATACTGGTTCTGCTTCTAACTTGGGCCAAAATCGTAAAATGGTCTTATGAATTAGCGATTTCGTTCCAATTCACATTCCAAGTAATATTCGGCATGCTAATTACGTTGCCGATTGCCAAATTGCACTATCTTTTATAGTTTCCGAGATATGGACTATCGACATCTTACAATATTGGCTCTGTTTCTAACTTGGGCCAAAATTGTAAAATGGTCTTATGAATTAGCGATTTCGTTCCAATTCACACTCCAAGTAATATTCGGCATGTTAATTACGTTGCCGATTGCCAAATTGCATTATCTCTTATAGTTTCCGAGATATGGCTATCGACATCTTACAATATTGGCTTTGCTTCTAACTTGGGCCAAAACTGTAAAATTGCCTTATGAATTAGCGATTTCGTTCCAATTTACATTCCAAGTAATATTCGGCATGCTAATTATTTTGCCGATTGCCAAATTGCATTATCTATTATAGTTTCCGAGATATGGGCAATACAAATTTTACACCTTAGACACTGTTTCTAATTAGGTCCAAAATCGTATAATGGTCTTATGAATTAGCGATTTCGTTCCAATTCACATTCCAAGTAATATTCGGCATGCTAATTACGTCGCCGATTGCCAAATTGCATTATCTCTTATAGTTTCCGAGATATGGACTATCGACATCTTACAATATTGGCTCTCCTTCTACTTGGGCTAAAATTATAAAATGGTCTTATGAATTAGCGATTTCGATCCAATTCACATTCCAAGTAATATTCGGCATGCTAATTACGTTGCCGATTGCCAAATTGCATTATCTCTTATAGTTTAAAAGATATGGACTATCGACATCTTACAATATTGGCTCTGCTTCTAACTTGGGCCAAAATTGTAAAACGATCTTATGAATTAGCGATTTCGTTCCAATTCACATTCCAAGTAATCTTCGGCATGTTAATTACATTGCCGATTGCCAATTTGCAATATCTCTTATAGTTTCCGAGACAAGGGCAATCGAAATTTTACACCTTAGATTCTGTTTCTAACTTTAGCCAAATTGTAAAATGGTCTTATGAATTAGCGATTTCGTTCCAATTCATATTGCAAGTAATATTCGGCATGTTAATTACATTACCGATTGCCAATTTGCAATATCTCTTATAGTCTCCGAGATATGGGCAATCGAAATTTTACACCTTAGATTCTGTTTCTAACTTTAGCCAAATTGTAAAATGGTCTTATGAATTAGCGATTTCGTTCCAATTCACATTCCAAGTAATCTTCGGCATGCTAATTACATTGCCGATTGCCAATTTGCAATATCTCTTATAGTTTCCGAGATATGTGCAATTGAAATTTTACACCTTAGATTCTGTTTCTAACTTTAGCCAAATTGTAAAATGGTCTTATGAATTAGCGATTTCGTTCCAATTCACATTGCAAGTAATATTCGGCATGCTAATTTCGTTGCCGATTGCCAAATTGCATTATCTCTTATAGTTTCAGAGATATGGACTATCGAAATTTTACACCTTAGACTGTTTCTAACTTGGGCCAAAATTGTAAAATGGTCTTATGAACTAGCGTCTTCGTTCCAATTCAAATACCAAGTAATATTCGGCATGCTAATTACGTTGCCGATTGCATTATCTCTTATAGTTTCCGAGATATGGCTATCGACATCTTACAATATTGGCTTAGCTTCTAACTTGGGCCAAAATTGTAAAAGGATCTTATGCATTAGCGATTTCGTTCCAATTCACATTCCAAGTAATATTCGGCATGCTAATTACGTTGCCGATGGCCAAATTGCATTATCTCTTATAGTTTCCGAGATATGGCTATCGACATCTTACAATATTGGCTTTGCTTCTAACTTGGTCCAAAACTGTAAAATTGCCTTATGAATTAGCGATTTCGTTCCAATTTACATTCCAAGTAATATTCGGCATGCTAATTATTTTGCCGATTGCCAAATTGCATTATCTATTATAGTTTCCGAGATATGGGCAATACAAATTTTACACCTTAGACACTGTTTCTAATTAGGTCCAAAATCGTATAATGGTCTTATGAATTAGCGATTTCGTTCCAATTCACATTCCAAGTAATATTCGGCATGCTAATTACGTTGCCGATTGCCAAATTGCATTATCTCTTATAGTTTAAAAGATATGGACTATCGACATCTTACAATATTAACTCTGCTTCTAACTTGGGCCAAAATTGTAAAACGATCTTATGAATTAGCGATTTCGTTCCAATTCACATTCCAAGTAATCTTCGGCATGTTAATTACATTGCCGATTGCCAATTTGCAATATCTCTTATAGTTTCCGAGACAAGGGCAATCGAAATTTTACACCTTAGATTCTGTTTCTAACTTTAGCCAAATTGTAAAATGGTCTTATGAATTAGCGATTTCGTTCCAATTCATATTGCAAGAAATATTCGGCATGTTAATTACATTGCCGATTGCCAATTTGCAATATCTCTTATAGTCTCCGAGATATGGGCAATCGAAATTTTACACCTTAGATTCTGTTTCTAACTTTAGCCAAATTGTAAAATGGTCTTATGAATTAGCGATTTCGTTCCAATTCACATTCCAAGTAATCTTCGGCATGCTAATTACATTGCCGATTGCCAATTTGCAATATCTCTTATAGTTTCCGAGATATGTGCAATTGAAATTTTACACCTTAGATTCTGTTTCTAACTTTAGCCAAATTGTAAAATGGTCTTATGAATTAGCGATTTCGTTCCAATTCACATTGCAAGTAATATTCGGCATGCTAATTTCGTTGCCGATTGCCAAATTGCATTATCTCTTATAGTTTCAGAGATATGGACTATCGAAATTTTACACCTTAGACTGTTTCTAACTTGGGCCAAAATTGTAAAATGGTCTTATGAACTAGCGTCTTCGTTCCAATTCAAATACCAAGTAATATTCGGCATGCTAATTACGTTGCCGATTGCCGAATTGCATTATCTCATATAGTTTCCGAGATATGGCTATCGACATCTTACAATATTGGCTTAGCTTCTAACTTGGGCCAAAATTGTAAAACGATCTTATGCATTAGCGATTTCGTTCCAATTCACATTCCAAGTAATATTCGGCATGCTAATTACGTTGCCGATTGCCAAATTGCATTATCTCTTATAGTTTCCGAGATATGGCTATCGACATCTTACAATATTGGCTTTGCTTCTAACTTGGTCCAAAACTGTAAAATTGCCTTATGAATTAGCGATTTCGTTCCAATTTACATTCCAAGTAATATTCGGCATGCTAATTATTTTGCCGATTGCCAAATTGCATTATCTATTATAGTTTCCGAGATATGGGCAATACAAATTTTACACCTTAGACACTGTTTCTAATTAGGTCCAAAATCGTATAATGGTCTTATGAATTAGCGATTTCGTTCCAATTCACATTCCAAGTAATATTCGGCATGCTAATTACGTTGCCGATTGCCAAATTGCATTATCTCTTATAGTTTCCAAGATATGGACTATCGACATCTTACAATATTGGCTCTGCTTCTAACTTGGGCCAAAATTGTAAAACGATCTTATGAATTAGCGATTTCGTTCCAATTCACATTCCAAGTAATCTTCGGCATGTTAATTACATTGCCGATTGCCAATTTGCAATATCTCTTATAGTTTCCGAGACAAGGGCAATCGAAATTTTACACCTTAGATTCTGTTTCTAACTTTAGCCAAATTGTAAAATGGTCTTATGAATTAGCGATTTCGTTCCAATTCATATTGCAAGTAATATTGGGCATGTTAATTACATTGCCGATTGCCAATTTGCAATATCTCTTATAGTCTCCGAGATATGGGCAATCGAAATTTTACACCTTAGATTCTGTTTCTAACTTTAGCCAAATTGTAAAATGGTCTTATGAATTAGCGATTTCGTTCCAATTCACATTCCAAGTAATCTTCGGCATGCTAATTACATTGCCGATTGCCAATTTGCAATATCTCTTATAGTTTCCGAGATATGTGCAATCGAAATTTTACACCTTAGATTCTGTTTCTAACTTTAGCCAAATTGTAAAATGGTCTTATGAATTAGCGATTTCGTTCCAATTCACATTGCAAGTAATATTCGGCATGCTAATTTCGTTGCCGATTGCCAAATTGCATTATCTCTTATAGTTTCAGAGATATGGACTATCGAAATTTTACACCTTAGACTGTTTCTAACTTGGGCCAAAATTGTAAAATGGTCTTATGAACTAGCGTCTTCATTCCAATTCAAGTTCCAAGTAATATTCGGCATGCTAATTACGTTGCCGATTGCCGAATTATATTATCTCTTATAGTTTCCGAGATATGGACTATCGACATCTTACAATATTGGCTCTGCTTCTAACTTGGGCCAAAATTGTAAAATAGTTTTATGAATTAGCGTTTTCGTTCCAATCCACATTCCAAGTAATATTCAGCATGCTAATTTCATTGCCGATTGCCAAATTGCAATATCTCTTATAGTTTCTGAGATATGGGCAATCGACATTTTGCACCTTAGACTCTGTTTCTAATTTGGGCCAAAATTGTAAAATGCTCTTATGAAATAGCGATTTCGTTCCAATTCACATTCCAAGTAATATTCGGCATGTTAATTACGTTGCCGATTGCAAATTGCATTATCTATTATGGTTTCCGAGATATGGACTATCGACATCTTACAATATTGGCTCTGCTTCTAACTTGGCCCAAAATTGTAAAATGGTCTATGAATTAGCGATTTCGTTAAAATTCACATTCCAAGTAATATTCGGCATGCTATTTTCATTGCCGATTGCCAAATTGCATTATCTATTATGGTTTCCGAGATATGGACTATCGACATCTTACAATATTGGCTCTGCTTCTAACTTGGCCCAAAATTGTAAAATGGTCTTATGAATTAGCGATTTCGTTCCAATTCACATTCCAAGTAATATTCGGCATGCTAATTTCGTTGCCGATTGCCAAATTGCATTATCTCTTATAGTTTCAGAGATATGGACTATCGAAATTTTACACCTTAGACTGTTTCTAACTTGGGCCAAAATTGTAAAATGGTCTTATGAATTAGCAATTTCGTTCCAATTCACATACCAAGTAATATTCGGCATGCAAAATACGTTTCCTATTGCCAAATTGCAATATCTCTTATAGTTTCCGAGATATGGGCAATCGAAATTTTACACCTTAGACTCTGTTTCTAACTTGGGCCAAATTTTAAAATGGTCTTATGAATTAGCGATTTCGTTCCAATTCACATTCCAAGTAATATTCGGCATGCTAATTACGTTGCCGATTGCCAAATTGCATTATCTCTTATAGTTTCCGAGATATGGCTATCGACATCTTACAATATTGGCTTTGCTTCTAACTTGGGCCAAAACTGTAAAATTGCCTTATGAATTAGCGATTTCGTTCCAATTTACATTCCAAGTAATATTCGGCATGCTAATTACGTTGCCGATTGCCAAATTGCATTATCTCTTATAGTTTCAGAGATATGGACTATCGAAATTTTACACCTTAGACTGTTTCTAACTTGGGCCAAAATTGTAAAATGGTCTTATGAACTAGCGTCTTCGTTCCAATTCAAATACCAAGTAATATTCGGCATGCTAATTACGTTGCCGATTGCATTATCTCTTATAGTTTCCGAGATATGGCTATCGACATCTTACAATATTGGCTTAGCTTCTAACTTGGGCCAAAATTGTAAAACGATCTTATGCATTAGCGATTTCGTTCCAATTCACATTCCAAGTAATATTCGGCATGCTAATTACGTTGCCGATTGCCAAATTGCATTATCTCTTATAGTTTCCGAGATATGGCTATCGACATCTTACAATATTGGCTTTGCTTCTAACTTGGTCCAAAACTGTAAAATTGCCTTATGAATTAGCGATTTCGTTCCAATTTACATTCCAAGTAATATTCGGCATGCTAATTATTTTGCCGATTGCCAAATTGCATTATCTATTATAGTTTCCGAGATATGGGCAATACAAATTTTACACCTTAGACACTGTTTCTAATTAGGTCCAAAATCGTATAATGGTCTTATGAATTAGCGATTTCGTTCCAATTCACATTCCAAGTAATATTCGGCATGCTAATTACGTTGCCGATTGCCAAATTGCATTATCTCTTATAGTTTAAAAGATATGGACTATCGACATCTTACAATATTAACTCTGCTTCTAACTTGGGCCAAAATTGTAAAACGATCTTATGAATTAGCGATTTCGTTCCAATTCACATTCCAAGTAATCTTCGGCATGTTAATTACATTGCCGATTGCCAATTTGCAATATCTCTTATAGTTTCCGAGACAAGGGCAATCGAAATTTTACACCTTTGATTCTGTTTCTAACTTTAGCCAAATTGTAAAATGGTCTTATGAATTAGCGATTTCGTTCCAATTCATATTGCAAGTAATATTCGGCATGTTAATTACATTGCCGATTGCCAATTTGCAATATCTCTTATAGTCTCCGAGATATGGGCAATCGAAATTTTACACCTTAGATTCTGTTTCTAACTTTAGCCAAATTGTAAAATGGTCTTATGAATTAGCGATTTCGTTCCAATTCACATTCCTAGTAATATTCGGCATGCTAATTACGTCGCCGATTGCCAAATTGCATTATCTCTTATAGTTTCCGAGATATGGACTATCGACATCTTACAATATTGGCTCTCCTTCTACTTGGGCTAAAATTATAAAATGGTCTTATGAATTAGCGATTTCGTTCCAATTCACATTCCAAGTAATCTTCGGCATGCTAATTACATTGCCGATTGCCAATTTGCAATATCTCTTATAGTTCCGAGATATGTGCAATTGAAATTTTACACCTCAGATTCTGTTTCTAACTTTAGCCAAATTTTAAAATGGTCTTATGAATTAGCGATTTCGTTCCAATTCACATTGCAAGTAATATTCGGCATGCTAATTTCGTTGCCGATTGCCAAATTGCATTATCTCTTATAGTTTCAGAGATATGGACTATCGAAATTTTACACCTTAGACTGTTTCTAACTTGGGCCAAAATTGTAAAATGGTCTTATGAACTAGCGTCTTCGTTCCAATTCAAATACCAAGTAATATTCGGCATGCTAATTACGGTGCCGATTGCCGAATTGCATTATCTCTTATAGTTTCCGAGATATGGCTATCGACATCTTACAATATTGGCTTTGCTTCTAACTTGGGCCAAAATTGTAAAACGATCTTATGCATTAGCAATTTCGTTCCAATTCACATTCCAAGTAATATTCGGCATGCTAATTACGTTGCCGATTGCCAAATTGCATTATCTCTTATAGTTTCCGAGATATGGCTATCGACATCTTACAATATTGGCTTTGCTTCTAACTTGGGCCAAAACTGTAAAATTGTCTTATGAATTAGCGATTTCGTTCCAATTTACATTCCAAGTAATATTCGGCATGCTAATTATTTTGCCGATTGCCAAATTGCATTATCTATTATAGTTTCCGAGATATGGGCAATACAAATTTTACACCTGAGACACTGTTTCTAATTAGGTCCAAAATCGTATAATGGTCTTATGAATTAGCGATTTCGTTCCAATTCACATTCCAAGTAATATTCGGCATGCTAATTACGTTGCCGATTGCCAAATTGCATTATCTCTTATAGTTTCCAAGATATGGACTATCGACATCTTACAATATTGGCTCTGCTTCTAACTTGGGCCAAAATTGTAAAACGATCTTATGAATTAGCGATTTCGTTCCAATTCACATTCCAAGTAATCTTCGGCATGTTAATTACATTGCCGATTGCCAATTTGCAATATCTCTTATAGTTTCCGAGACAAGGGCAATCGAAATTTTACACCTTAGATTCTGTTTCTAACTTTAGCCAAATTGTAAAATGGTCTTATGAATTAGCGATTTCGTTCCAATTCATATTGCAAGTAATATTCGGCATGTTAATTACATTGCCGATTGCCAATTTGCAATATCTCTTATAGTCTTCGAGATATGGGCAATCGAAATTTTACACCTTAGATTCTGTTTCTAACTTTAGCCAAATAGTAAAATGGTCTTATGAATTAGCGATTTCGTTCCAATTCACATTCCAAGTAATCTTCGGCATGCTAATTACATTGCCGATTGCCAATTTGCAATATCTCTTATAGTTTCCGAGATATGTGCAATCGAAATTTTACACCTTAGATTCTGTTTCTAACTTTAGCCAAATTGTAAAATGGTCTTATGAATTACCGATTTCGTTCCAATTCACATTGCAAGTAATATTCGGCATGCTAATTTCGTTGCCGATTGCCAAATTGCATTATCTCTTATAGTTTCAGAGATATGGACTATCGAAATTTTACACCTTAGACTGTTTCTAACTTGGGCCAAAATTGTAAAATGGTCTTATGAACTAGCGTCTTCGTTCCAATTCAAATTCCAAGTAATATACGGCATGTTAATTACGTTGCCGATTGCAAATTGCACTATCTCTTATAGTTTCCGAGATATGGTCTATCGACATCTTACAATATTGGCTCTGCTTCTAACTTGGGCCAAAATTGTAAAATAGTTTTATGAATTAGCGTTTTCGTTCCAATCCACATTCCAAGTAATATTCAGCATGCTAATTTCATTGCCGATTGCCAAATTGCAATATCTCTTATAGTTTCTGAGATATGGGCAATCGAAATTTTGCACCTTAGACTCTGTTTCTAATTTGGGCCAAAATTGTAAAATGCTCTTATGAATTAGCGATTTCGTTCCAATTCACATTCCAAGTAATATTTGGCATGCTAATTACGATGCTGATTGCCAAATTGCATTATCACTTATAGTTTACGAGACATGGACTATCGACATCTTACAATATTGGCTCTGCTTCTAACTTGAGCCAAAATTGTAAAATGGTCTTATGAATTAGCAATTTCGTTCCAATTCACATTCCAAGTAATATTCGGCATGCAAAATACGTTTCCTATTGCCAAATTGCAATATCTCTTATAGTTTCCGAGATATGGGCAATCGAAATTTTACACCTTATACTCTGTTTCTAACATGGGCCAAATTTTAAAATGGTCTTATGAATTAGCGATTTCGTTTCAATTCACATTCCAAGTAATATTCGGCTTGCTAATTACGTTGCCGATTGCCAAATTGCATTATCTCTTATAGTTTCCGAGATATGGACTATCGACATCTTACAATATTGGCTCTGCTTCTAACTTGGGCCAAAATTGTAAAATGGTCTTATGAATTAGCGATTTCGTTCCAATTCACATTCCAAGTAATATTCGGCATGCTAATTACGTTTCCGATTGCAAATTGCATTATCTATTATGGTTTAAGAGATATGGACTATCGACATCTTACAATATTGGCTCTGCTTCTAACTTGGGCCAAAATTGTAAAATGGTCTTATGAATTAGCGATTTCGTTCCAATTCACATCCCAAGTAATATTCGGCATGCTAATTACGTTGCCGATTGCCAAATTGCATTATCTCATATAGTTTCCGAGATATGGACTATCGACATCTTACAATATTAGCTCTGCTTCTACTTGTTCCAAAATTGTAAAATGGTCTTATGAATTAGCGATTTCGCTCCAATTCACATTACAAGTAATATTCGGCATGCTATTTTCATTGCCGATTGCCAAGTTGCAATATCTCTTATAGTTTCCGAGATATGGGAATCGAAATTTTACACCTTAGACACTGTTTCTAACTTGGGCCAAAATTGTAAAATGGTTTTATGAATTAGTGATTTCGTTCCAATTCACATTCCAAGTTATATTCGGCATGCTAAGTTCATTGCCGATTGGCAAGTTGCAATATCTCTTATAGTTTCCGAGATATGGGCAATCGAAATTTTACACCTTAGACACTGTTTCTAACTTGGGTCAAAATTGTAAAATGGTTTTATGAACTAGCGATTTCGTTCCAATTCACATTCCAAGTAATATTCGGCATGCTAATTACGTTGCCGATTGCCAAATTGCACTATCTTTTATAGTTTCCGAGATATGGACTATCGACATCTTACAATATTGGCTCTGTTTCTAACTTGGGCCAAAATTGTAAAATGGTCTTATGAATTAGCGATTTCGTTCCAATTCACATTCCAAGTAATATTCGGCATGTTAATTACGTTGCCGATTGCCAAATTGCACTATCTCTTATAGTTTCCAAGATACTGACTATCGACATCTTACAATACTGGCTCTGCTTCTAACTTGGGCCAAAATCGTAAAATGGTCTTATGAATTAGCGATTTCTTTCCAATTCAGATTAAAAGTAATATTCGGCATGTTAATTACGTTGCCGATTGCAAATTGTATTACCTATTATGGTTTCCGAGATATGGACTATCGACATCTTACAATATTGGCTCTGCTTCTAACTTGGGCCAAAATTGTAATATGGTCTTATGAAGTAGCGATTTCGTTCCGATTCACATTCCAAGTAATATTCGGCATGCTATTTTCATTGCCGATTGCCAAATTGCAATATCTCTTATAGTTTCCGAGATATGGGCAATCGAAATTTTACACCTTAGCCTCTGTTTCTAACTTGGGTCAAAATTGTAAAATGGTCTTATGAATTAGCGATTTCGTTCCAATTCACATTCCAAGTAATATTCGGCATGCTAATTACGTTGCCGATTGCCAAATTGCACTATCTCTTATAGTTTCCGAGATATGGACTATCGACATCTTACAATATTGGCTCTGCTTCTAACTTGGGCCAAAATTGTAAAATGGTTTTATGGATTAGCGATTTCGTTCCAATTCACATTCCAAGTAATATTCGGCATGCTAATTACGTTGCCGATTGCCAAATTGCACTATCTCTTATAGTTTCCGAGATATGGACTATCGACATCTTACAATATTGGCTCTGCTTCTAACTTGGGCCAAAATTGTAAAATGGTTTTATGGATTAGCAATTTCGTTCCAATTCACATTCCAAGTAATATTCGGCATGCTAATTACGTTGCCGATTGCAAATTGCATTATCTATTATGGTTTAAGAGATATGGACTATCGACATCTTACAATATTGGCTCTGCTTCTAACTTGGGCCAAAATTGTAAAATGGTCTTATGAATTAGCGATTTCGTTCCAATTCACATCCCAAGTAATATTCGGCATGCTAATTACGTTGCCGATTGCCAAATTGCATTATCTCATATAGTTTCCGGGATATGGACTATCGACATCTTACAATATTAGCTCTGCTTCTACTTGTTCCAAAATTGTAAAATGGTCTTATGAATTAGCGATTTCGCTCCAATTCACATTACAAGTAATATTCGGCATGCTATTTTCATTGCCGATTGCCAAGTTGCAATATCTCTTATAGTTTCCGAGATATGGACTATCGAAATTTTACACCTTAGACTCTGTTTCTAACTTGGGCCAAAATTGTAAAATGGTTTTATGAATTAGTGATTTCGTTCCAATTCACATTCCAAGTTATATTCGGCATGCTAAGTTCATTGCCGATTGGCAAGTTGCAATATCTCTTATAGTTTCCGAGATATGGGCAATCGAAATTTTACACCTTAGACACTGTTTCTAACTTGGGTCAAAATTGTAAAATGGTTTTATGAACTAGCGATTTCGTTCCAATTCACATTCCAAGTAATATTCGGCATGCTAATTACGTTGCCGATTGCCAAATTGCACTATCTTTTATAGTTTCCGAGATATGGACTATCGACATCTTACAATATTGGCTCTGTTTCTAACTTGGGCCAAAATTGTAAAATGGTCTTATGAATTAGCGATTTCGTTCCAATTCACATTCCAAGTAATATTCGGCATGTTAATTACGTTGCCGATTGCCAAATTGCACTATCTCTTATAGTTTCCAAGATACTGACTATCGACATCTTACAATACTGGCTCTGCTTCTAACTTGGGCCAAAATCGTAAAATGGTCTTATGAATTAGCGATTTCTTTCCAATTCAGATTAAAAGTAATATTCGGCATGTTAATTACGTTGCCGATTGCAAATTGTATTATCTATTATGGTTTCCGAGATATGGACTATCGACATCTTACAATATTGGCTCTGCTTCTAACTTGGGCCAAAATTGTAATATGGTCTTATGAAGTAGCGATTTCGTTCCGATTCACATTCCAAGTAATATTCGGCATGCTATTTTCATTGCCCATTGCCAAATTGCAATATCTCTTATAGTTTCCGAGTTATGGGCAATCGAAATTTTACACCTTAGCCTCTGTTTCTAACTTGGGTCAAAATTGTAAAATGGTCTTATGAATTAGCGATTTCGTTCCAATTCACATTCCAAGTAATATTCTGCATGCTAATTACGTTGCCGATTGCCAAATTGCACTATCTCTTATAGTTTCCGAGATATGGACTATCGACATCTTACAATATTGGCTCTGCTTCTAACTTGGGCCAAAATTGTAAAATGGTTTTATGGATTAGCGATTTCGTTCCAATTCACATTCCAAGTAATATTCGGCATGCTAATTACGTTGTCGATTGCCAAATTGCACTATCTCTTATAGTTTCCGAGATATGGACTATCGACATCTTACAATATTGGCTCTGCTTCTAACTTGGGCCAAAATTGTAAAATGGTTTTATGGATTAGCAATTTCGTTCCAATTCACATTCCAAGTAATATTCGGCATGCTAATTACGTTGCCGATTGCAAGTTGCATTATCTATTATGGTTTAAGAGATATGGACTATCGACATCTTACAATATTGGCTCTGCTTCTAACTTGGGCCAAAATTGTAAAATGGTCTTATGAACTAGCGACTTCGTTCCAATTCAAATTCCAAGTAATATTCGGCATGCTAATTAGGTTGCCGATTGCCGAATTACATTATCTCTTATAGTTTCTGAGGTATGGACTATCGACATCTTACAATATTGGCTCTGCTTCTAACTTGGGCCAAAATTGTAAAATAGTTTTATGAATTAGCGTTTTCGTTCCAATTCACATTCCAAGTAATATTCAGCATGCTAATTTTATTGCCGATTGCCAAATTGCAATATCTCTTATAGTTTCTGAGATATGGGCAATCGAAATTTTGCACCTTAGACTCTGTTTCTAATTTGGGCCAAAATTGTAAAATGCTCTTATGAATTAGCGATTTCGTTCCAATTCACATTCCAAGTAATATTCGGCATGTTAATTACGTTGCCGATTGCAAATTGCATTATCTATTATGGTTTCCGAGATATGGACTATCGACATCTTACAATATTGGCTCTGCTTCTAACTTGGCCCAAAATTGTAAAATGGTCTTATGAATTAGCGATTTCATTCCAATTCACATTCCAAGTAATATTCGGCATGCTAATTACGATGCTGATTGCCAAATTGCATTATCACTTATAGTTTCCGAGATATGGACTATCGACATCTTACAATATTGGCTCTGCTTCTAACTTGAGCCAAAATTGTAAAATGGTCTTATGAATTAGCAATTTCGTTCCAATTCACATTCCAAGTAATATTCGGCATGCAAAATACGTTTCCTATTGCCAAATTGCAATATCTCTTATAGTTTCCGAGATATGGGCAATCGAAATTTTACACCTTATACTCTGTTTCTAACATGGGCCAAATTTTAAAATGGTCTTATGAATTAGCGATTTCGTTCCAATTCACATTCCAAGTAATATTCGGCATGCTAATTACGTTGCCGATTGCCAAATTGCATTATCTCTTATAGTTTCCGAGATATGGACTATCGACATCTTACAATATTGGCTCTGCTTCTAACTTGGGCCAAAATTGTAAAATGGTCTTATGAATTAGCGATTTCGTTCCAATTCACATTCCAAGTAATATTCGGCATGCTAATTACGTTGCCGATTGCAAATTGCATTATCTATTATGGTTTAAGAGATATGGACTATCGACATCTTACAATATTGGCTCTGCTTCTAACTTGGGCCAAAATTGTAAAATGGTCTTATGAATTAGCGATTTCGTTCCAATTCACATCCCAAGTAATATTCGGCATGCTAATTACGTTGCCGATTGCCAAATTGCATTATCTCATATAGTTTCCGAGATATGGACTATCGACATCTTCCAATGTTAGCTCTGCTTCTACTTGTTCCAAAATTGTAAAATGGTCTTATGAATTAGCGATTTCCCTCCAATTCACATTACAAGTA
The DNA here is from genome assembly GCF_030347505.1 of Rhynchophorus ferrugineus. Classification (NCBI taxonomy): domain Eukaryota; kingdom Metazoa; phylum Arthropoda; class Insecta; order Coleoptera; family Curculionidae; genus Rhynchophorus; species Rhynchophorus ferrugineus. The sequence continues at coordinate 39,417,744 of NW_027472583.1, forward strand.
ATATTCGGCATGCTATTTTCATTGCCGATTGCCAAGTTGCAATATCTCTTATAGTTTCCGAGATATGGACAATCGAAATTTTACACCTTAGACACTGTTTCTAACTTGGGCCAAAATTGTGAAATGGTTTTATGAATTAGCGATTTCGTTCCAATTCACATTCCAAGTTATATTCGGCATGCTAAGTTCATTGCCGATTGGCAAGTTGCAATATCTCTTATAGTTTCCGAGATATGGGCAATCGAAATTTTACACCTTAGACACTGTTTCTAACTTGGGTCAAAATTGTAAAATGGTTTTATGAATTAGCGATTTCGTTCCAATTCACATTCCAAGTAATATTCGGCATGCTAATTACGTTGCCGATTGCCAAATTGCACTATCTTTTATAGTTTCCGAGATATGGACTATCGACATCTTACAATATTGGCTCTGTTTCTAACTTGGGCCAAAATTGTAAAATGGTCTTATGAATTAGCGATTTCGTTCCAATTCACATTCCAAGTAATATTCGGCATGTTAATTACGTTGCCGATTGCCAAATTTCTTATAGTTACCAAGATACTGACTATCGACATCTTACAATACTGGCTCTGCTTCTAACTTGGGCCAAAATCGTAAAATGGTTTTATGAATTAGCGATTTCGTTCTAATTCAGATTAAAAGTAATATTCGGCATGTTAATTACGTTGCCGATTGCAAATTGTACTATCTATTATGGTTTCCGAGATATGGACTATCGACATCTTACAATATTGGCTCTGCTTCTAACTTGGGCCAAAATTGTAATATGGTCTTATGAATTAGCGATTTCGTTCCGATTCACATTCCAAGTAATATTCGGCATGCTATTTTCATTGCCGATTGCCAAATTGCAATATCTCTTATAGTTTCCGAGATATGGGCAATCGAAATTTTACACCTTAGCCTCTGTTTCTAACTTGGGTCAAAATTGTAAAATGGTCTTATGAATTAGCGATTTCGTTCTAATTCAGATTAAAAGTAATATTCGGCATGCTAATTACGTTGCCGATTGCCAAATTGCACTATCTCTTATAGTTTCCGAGATATGGACTATCGACATCTTACAATATTGGCTCTGCTTCTAACTTGGGCCAAAATTGTAAAATGGTTTTATGGATTAGCGATTTCGTTCCAATTCACATTCCAAGTAATATTCGGCATGCTATTTTCATTGCCGATTGCCAAATTGCAATATCTCTTATAGTTTCCGAGATATGGGCAATCGAAATTTTACACCTTAGCCTCTGTTTCTAACTTGGGTCAAAATTGTAAAATGGTCTTATGAATTAGCGATTTCGTTCTAATTCAGATTAAAAGTAATATTCGGCATGCTAATTACGTTGCCGATTGCCAAATTGCACTATCTTTTATAGTTTCCAAGATATGGACTATCGACATCTTACAATATTGGCTCTGCTTCTAACTTGGGCCAAAATCGTAAAATGGTTTTATGAATTAGCGATTTCGTTCTAATTCAGATTAAAAGTAATATTCGGCATGCTAATTACGTTGCCGATTGCCAAATTGCACTATCTCTTATAGTTTCCGAGATATGGACTATCGACATCTTACAATATTGGCTCTGCTTCTAACTTGGGCCAAAATTGTAAAATGGTTTTATGGATTAGCGATTTCGTTCCAATTCACATTCCAAGTAATATTCGGCATGCTAATTACGTTGCCGATTGTAAATTGCATTATCTATTATGGTTTAAGAGATATGGACTATCGACATCTTACAATATTGGCTCTGCTTCTAACTTGGGCCAAAATTGTAAAATGGTCTTATGAATTAGCGATTTCGTTCCAATTCACATTCCAAGTAATATTCGGCATGCTAATTACGTTGCCGATTGCCAAATTGCATTATCTCATATAGTTTCCGAGATATGGACTATCGACATCTTACAATATTGGCTCTGTTTCTAACTTGGGCCAAAATTGTAAAATGGTCTTATGAATTAGCGATTTCGTTCCAATTCACATTCCAAGTAATATTCGGCATGTTAATTACGTTGCCGATTGCCAAATTTCTTATAGTTACCAAGATACTGACTATCGACATCTTACAATACTGGCTCTGCTTCTAACTTGGGCCAAAATCGTAAAATGGTCTTATGAATTAGCGATTTCGTTCCAATTCACATTCCAAGTAATATTCGGCATGCTAATTACGTTGCCGATTGCCAAATTGCACTATCTCTTATAGTTTCCGAGATATGGACTATCGACATCTTACAATATTGGCTCTGCTTCTAACTTGGGCCAAAATTGTAAAATGGTTTTATGGATTAGCGATTTCGTTCCAATTCACATTCCAAGTAATATTCGGCATGCTAATTACGTTGCCGATTGCCAAATTGCACTATATCTTATAGTTTCCGAGATATGGACTATCGACATCTTACAATATTGGCTCTGCTTCTAACTTGGGCCAAAATTGTAAAATGGTTTTATGGATTAGCAATTTCGTTCCAATTCACATTCCAAGTAATATTCGGCATGCTATTTTCATTGCCGATTGCCAAATTGCAATATCTCTTATAGTTTCCGAGATATGGGCAATCGAAATTTTACACCTTAGCCTCTGTTTCTAACTTGGGCCAAAATTGTAAAATGGTCTTATGAATTAGCGATTTCGTTCTAATTCAGATTAAAAGTAATATTCGGCATGCTAATTACGTTGCCGATTGCCAAATTGCACTATCTCTTATAGTTTCCGAGATATGGACTATCGACATCTTACAATATTGGCTCTGCTTCTAACTTGGGCCAAAATCGTAAAATGGTTTTATGAATTAGCGATTTCGTTCTAATTCAGATTAAAAGTAATATTCGGCATGCTAATTACGTTGCCGATTGCCAAATTGCACTATCTCTTATAGTTTCCGAGATATGGACTATCGACATCTTACAATATTGGCTCTGCTTCTAACTTGGGCCAAAATTGTAAAATGGTTTTATGGATTAGCGATTTCGTTCCAATTCACATTCCAAGTAATATTCGGCATGCTAATTACGTTGCCGATTGCAAATTGCATTATCTATTATGGTTTAAGAGATATGGACTATCGACATCTTACAATATTGGCTCTGCTTCTAACTTGGGCCAAAATTGTAAAATGGTCTTATGAATTAGCGATTTCGTTCCAATTCACATTCCAAGTAATATTCGGCATGCTAATTACGTTGCCGATTGCCAAATTGCATTATCTCATATAGTTTCCGAGATATGGACTATCGACATCTTATAATATTAGCTCTGCTTCTACTTGTTCTAAAATTGTAAAATGGTCTTATGAATTAGCGATTTCGTTCCAATTCACATTACAAGTAATATTCGGCATGCTATTTTCATTGCCGATTGCCAAGTTGCAATATCTCTTATAGTTTCCGAGATATGGGCAATCGAAATTTTACACCTTTGACACTGTTTCTAACTTGGGCCAAAATTGTAAAATGGTTTTATGAATTAGCGATTTCGTTCCAATTCACATTCCAAGTAATATTCGGCATGCTAATTTCATTGCCGATTGGCAAGTTGCAATATCTCTTATAGTTTGCGAGATATGGGCAATCGAAATTTTACACCTTAGACTCTTTTTCTAACTTGGGTCAAAGTTGTAAAATGGTTTTATGAATTAGCGTTTTCGTTCCAATTCACATTCCAAGTAATATTCAGCATGCTAATTACATTGCCGATTGCCAAATTGCAATATCTCTTATAGTTACTGAGATATGGGAAATCGAAATTTTGCACCTTAGACTCTGTTTCTAATTTGGGCCAAAATTGTAAAATGCTCTTATGAATTAGCGATTTCGTTCCAATTCACATACCAAGTAATATTCGGCATGCTAATTTCGTTGCCGATTGCCAAATTGCATTATCTCTTATGGTTTCCGAGATATGGACTATCGACATCTTACAATATTGGCTCTGCTTCTAACTTGGCCCAAAATTGTAAAATGGTCTTATGAATTAGCGATTTCGTTAAAATTTACATTCCAAGTAATATTCGGCATGCTATTTTCATTGCCGATTGCCAAATTGCATTATCTATTATGGTTTCCGAGATATGGACTATCGACATCTTGCAATATTGGCTCTGCTTCTAACTTGGCCCAAAATTGTAAAATGGTCTTATGAATTAGCGATTTCGTTCCAATTCACATTCCAAGTAATATTCGGCATGCTAATTTCGTTGCCGATTGCCAAATTGCATTATCTCTTATAGTTTCAGAGATATGGACTATCGAAATTTTACACCTTAGACTGTTTCTAACTTGGGCCAAAATTGTGAAATGGTCTTATGAATTAGCAATTTCGTTCCAATACACATTCCAAGTAATATTCGGCATGCAAAATACGTTTCCTATTGCCAAATTGCAATATCTCTTATAGTTTCCGAGATATGGGCAATCGAAATTTTACACCTTAGACTCTGTTTCTAACTTGGGCCAAATTTTAAAATGGTCTTATGAATTAGCGATTTCGTTCCAATTCACATTCCAAGTAATATTCGGCATGCTAATTACGTTACCGATTGCCAAATTGCATTATCTCTTATAGTTTCCGAGATATGAACTATCGAAATTTTACACTTTAGACTGTTTCTAACTTGGCCAAAATTGTAATATGGTCTTATGAATTAGCGATTTAATTCCAATTCACATTCCAAATAATATTCGGCATGCTAATTACGTTGCCGATTGCCAAATTGCATTATCTCTTATAGTTTCCGAGATATGGACTATCGACATCTTACAATATTGGCTCTGCTTCTAACTTGGGCCAAAATTGTAAAATGGTCTTATGAATTAGCGATTTCGTTCCAATTCACATTCCAAGTAATATTCGGCATGCTAATTACGTTGCCGATTGCAAATTGCATTATCTATTATGGTTTAAGAGATATGGACTATCGACATCTTACAATATTGGCTCTGCTTCTAACTTGGGCCAAAATTGTAAAATGGTCTTATGAATTAGCGATTTCGTTCCAATTCACATTCCAAGTAATATTCGGCATGCTAATTACGTTGCCGATTGCCAAATTGCATTATCTCATATAGTTTCCGAGATATGGACTATCGACATCTTACAATATTGGCTCTGCTTCTAACTTGGGCCAAAATTGTAAAATGGTCTTATGAATTAGCGATTTCGTTCCAATTCACATTCCAAGTAATATTCGGCATGCTAATTACGTTGCCGATTGCCAAATTGCATTATCTCATATAGTTTCCGAGATATGGACTATCGACATCTTACAATATTGGCTCTGCTTCTAACTTGGGTCAAAATTGTAAAATGGTCTTATGAATTAGCGATTTCGTTCCAATTCACATTCCAAGTAATATTCGGCATGCTAATTACGTTGCCGATTGCCAAATTGCATTATCTCTTATAGTTTCCGAGATATGGACTATCGACATCTTCCAATGTTAGCTCTGCTTCTACTTGTTCCAAAATTGTAAAATGGTTTTATGAATTAGCGATTTCGTTCCAATTCACATTCCAAGTTATATTCGGCATGCTAAGTTCATTGCCGATTGGCAAGTTGCAATATCTCTTATAGTTTCCGAGATATGGGCAATCGAAATTTTACACCTTAGACACTGTTTCTAACTTGGGTCAAAATTGTAAAATGGTTTTATGAATTAGCGATTTCGTTCCAATTCACATTCCAAGTAATATTCGGCATGCTAATTACGTTGCCGATTGCCAAATTGCACTATCTTTTATAGTTTCCGAGATATGGACTATCGACATCTTACAATATTGGCTCTGTTTCTAACTTGGGCCAAAATTGTAAAATGGTCTTATGAATTAGCGATTTCGTTCCAATTCACATTCCAAGTAATATTCGGCATGTTAATTACGTTGCCGATTGCCAAATTGCACTATCTCTTATAGTTTCCAAGATACTGACTATCGACATCTTACAATACTGGCTCTGCTTCTAACTTGGGCCAAAATCGTAAAATGGTTTTATGAATTAGCGATTTCGTTCTAATTCAGATTAAAAGTAATATTCGGCATGTTAATTACGTTGCCGATTGCAAATTGTACTATCTATTATGGTTTCCGAGATATGGACTATCGACATCTTACAATATTGGCTCTGCTTCTAACTTGGGCCATAATTGTAATATGGTCTTATGAATTAGCGATTTCGTTCCGATTCACATTCCAAGTAATATTCGGCATGCTATTTTCATTGCCGATTGCCAAACTGCAATATCTCTTATAGTTTCCGAGATATGGGCAATCGAAATTTTACACCTTAGCCTCTGTTTATAACTTGGGTCAAAATTGTAAAATGGTCTTATGAATTAGCGATTTCGTTCCAATTCACATTCCAAGTAATATTCGGCATGCTAATTACGTTGCCGATTGCCAAATTGCACTATCTCTTATAGTTTCCGAGATATATACTATCGACATCGTACTATATTGGCTCTGCTTCTAACTTGGGCCAAAATTGTAAAATGGTTTTATGGATTAGCGATTTCGTTCCAATTCACATTTCAAGTAATATTCGGCATGCTAATTACGTTGCCGATTGCAAATTGCATTATCTATTATGGTTTAAGAGATATGGACTATCGACATCTTACAATATTGGCTCTGCTTCTAACTTGGGCCAAAATTGTAAAATGGTTTTATGGATTAGCGATTTCGTTCCAATTCACATTCCAAGTAATATTCGGCATGCTAATTACGTTGCCGATAGCCAAATTGCATTATCTCTTATAGTTTCCGAGATATGGACTATCGACATCGTACAATATTGGCTCTGCTTCTAACTTGGGCCAAAATTGTAAAATGGTTTTATGGATTAGCGATTTCGTTCCAATTCACATTTCAAGTAATATTCGGCATGCTAATTACGTTGCCGATTGCAAATTGCATTATCTCTTATAGTTTCCGAGATATGGACTATCGACATCGTACAATATTGGCTCTGCTTCTAACTTGGGCCAAAATTGTAAAATGGTTTTATGGATTAGCGATTTCGTTCCAATTCACATTCCAAGTAATATTCGGCATGCTAATTTCATTGCCGATTGGCAAGTTGCAATATCTCTTATAGTTTGCGAGATATGGGCAATCGAAATTTTACACCTTAGACTCTGTTTCTAACTTGGGTCAAAGTTGTAAAATGGTTTTATGAATTAGCGTTTTCGTTCCAATTCACATTCCAAGTAATATTCAGCATGCTAATTACATTGCCGATTGAAAAATTGCAATATCTCTTATAGTTACTGAGATATGGGAAATCGAAATTTTGCACCTTAGACTCTGTTTCTAATTTGGGCCAAAATTGTAAAATGCTCTTATGAATTAGCGATTTCGTTCCAATTCACATACCAAGTAATATTCGGCATGTTAATTACGTTGCCGATTGCAAATTGCATTATCTATTATGGTTTCCGAGATATGGACAATCGACATCTTACAATATTGGCTCTGCTTCTAACTTGGCCCAAAATTGTAAAATGGTCTTATGAATTAGCGATTTCGTTAAAATTCACATTCCAAGTAATATTCGGCATGCTATTTTCATTGCCGATTGCCAAATTGCATTATCTATTATGGTTTCCGAGATATGGACTATCGACATCTTACAATATTGGCTCTGCTTCTAACTTGGGCCAAAATTGTAAAATGGTCTTATGAATTAGCGATTTCGTTCCAATTCACATTCCAAGTAATATTCGGCATGCTAATTTCGTTGCCGATTGCCAAATTGCATTATCTCTTATAGTTTCAGAGATATGGACTATCGAAATTTTACACCTTAGACTGTTTCTAACTTGGGCCAAAATTGTGAAATGGTCTTATGAATTAGCAATTTCGTTCCAATCCACATTCCAAGTAATATTCGGCATGCAAAATACGTTTCCTATTGCCAAATTGCAATATCTCTTATAGTTTCCGAGATATGGGCAATCGAAATTTTACACCTTAGACTCTGTTTCTAATTTGGGCCAAAATTGTAAAATGCTCTTATGAATTAGCGATTTCGTTCCAATTCACATTCCAAGTAATATTCGGCATGTTAATTACGTTGCCGATTGCAAATTGCATTATCTATTATGGTTTCCAAGATATGGACTATCGACATCTTACAATATTGGCTCTGCTTCTAACTTGGCCCAAAATTGTAAAATGGTCTTATGAATTAGCGATTTCGTTCCAATTCACATTCCAAGTAATATTCGGCATGTTAATTACGTTGCCCATTGCAAATTGCATTATCTATTATGGTTTCCGAGATATGGACTATCGACATCTTACAATATTGGCTCTGTTTCTAACTTGGCTCAAAATTGTAAAATGGTCTTATGAATTAGCGATTTCGTTAAAATTCACATTCCAACTAATATTCGGCATGCTATTTTCATTGCCGATTGCCAAATTGCATTATCTACTATGGTTTCCGAGATATGGACTATCGACATCTTACAATATTGGCTCTGCTTCTAACTTGGCCCAAAATTGTAAAATGGTCTTATGAATTAGCGATTTCGTTCCAATTCACATTCCAAGTAATATTCGGCATGCAAAATACGTTTCCTATTGCCAAATTGCAATATCTCTTATAGTTTCCGAGATATGGGCAATCGAAATTTTACACCTTAGACTGTTTCTAACTAGGGCCAAAATTGTAAAATGGTCTTATGAATTAGCAATTTCGTTCCAATTCACATTCCAAGTAATATTCGGCATGCAAAATACGTTTCCTATTATGGTTTCCGAGATATGGACTATCGACATCTTACAATATTGGCTCTGTTTCTAACTTGGCTCAAAATTGTAAAATGGTCTTATGAATTAGCGATTTCGTTAAAATTCACATTCCAACTAATATTCGGCATGCTATTTTCATTGCCGATTGCCAAATTGCATTATCTACTATGGTTTCCGAGATATGGACTATCGACATCTTACAATATTGGCTCTGCTTCTAACTTGGCCCAAAATTGTAAAATGGTCTTATGAATTAGCGATTTCGTTCCAATTCACATTCCAAGTAATATTCGGCATGCAAAATACGTTTCCTATTGCCAAATTGCAATATCTCTTATAGTTTCCGAGATATGGGCAATCGAAATTTTACACCTTAGACTGTTTCTAACTAGGGCCAAAATTGTAAAATGGTCTTATGAATTAGCAATTTGGTTCCAATTCACATTCCTAGTAATATTCGGCATGCAAAATACGTTTCCTATTACCAAATTGCAATATCTCTTATAGTTTCCGAGATATGAACTATCGAAATATTACACCTTAGACTGTTTCTTACTTGGCCAAAATTGTAATATGGTCTTATGAATTAGCGATTTCATTCCAATTCACATTCCAAATAATATTCGGCATGCTAATTACGTCGCCGATTGCCAAATTGCATTATCTCTTATAGTTTCCGAGATATGGACTATCGACATCTTACAATATTGGCTCTGCTTCTAACTTGGGCCAAAACTGTAAAATGGTCTTATGAATTAGCGATTTCATTCCCATTCACATTCCAAGTAATATTCGGCATGCTAATTACGTTACCGATTGCAAATTGCATTATCTATTATGGTTTAAGAGATATGGGCTATCGACATCTTACAATATTGGCTCTGCTTCTAACTTGGGCCAAAATTGTAAAATGGTCTTATGAATTAGCGATTTCGTTCCAATTCACATTCCAAGTAATATTCGGCATGCTAATTACGTTGCCGATTGCCAAATTGCATTACCTCATATAGTTTCCGAGATATGGGCATTCGAAATTTTACACCTTAGACACTGTTTCTAACTTGGGCCAAAATTGTAAAATGGTTTTATGAATTAGCGATTTCGTTCCAATTCACATTCCAAGTAATATTCGGCATGCTAATTTCATTGCCGATTGGCAAGTTGCAATATCTCTTATAGTTTCCGAGATATGGGCAATCGAAATTTTACACCTTAGACACTGTTTCTAACTTGGGTCAAAATTGTAAAATGGTTTTATGAATTAGCGATTTCGTTCCAATTCACATTCCAAGTAATATTCGGCATGCTAATTTCATTGCCGATTGGCAAGTTGCAATATCTCTTATAGTTTCCGAGATATGGGCAATCGAAATTTTACACCTTAGACACTGTTTCTAACTTGGGTCAAAATTGTAAAATGGTTTTATGAATTAGCGATTTCGTTCCAATTCACATTCCAAGTAATATGCGGCATGCTAATTACGTTGCCGATTGCCAAATTGCATTAACTCTTATAGTTTCCGAGATATGGACTATCGACATCTTACAATATTGGCTCTGCTTCTAACTTGGGCCAAAATTGTAAAACGATCTTATGAATTAGCGATTTCGTTCCAATTCACATTCCAAGTAATCTTCGGCATGTTAATTACATTGCCGATTGCCAATTTGCAATATCTCTTATAGTTTCCGAGATATGGGCAATCGAAATTTTACACCTCAGATTCTGTTTCTAACTTTAGCCAAATTGTAAAATGGTCTTATGAATTAGCGATTTCGTTCCAATTCACATTGCAAGTAATATTCAGCATGCTAATTACATTGCCGATTGCCAAATTGCAATATCTCTTATAGTTTCTGAGATATGGGCTATCGAAATTTTGCACCTTAGACTCTGTTTCTAATTTGGGCCAAAATTGTAAAATGCTCTTATGAATTAGCGATTTCGTTCCAATTCACATTCCAAGTAATATTCGGCATGTTAATTACGTTGCCGATTGCAAATTGCATTATCTATTATGGTTTCCAAGATATGGACTATCGACATCTTACAATATTGGCTCTGCTTCTAACTTGGCCCAAAATTGTAAAATGGTCTTATGAATTAGCGATTTCGTTCCAATTCACATTCCAAGTAATATTCGGCATGTTAATTACGTTGCCGATTGCAAATTGCATTATCTATTATGGTTTCCGAGATATGGACTATCGACATCTTACAATATTGGCTCTGCTTCTAACTTGGCCCAAAATTGTAAAATGGTCTTATGAATTAGCGATTTCGTTCCAATTCACATTCCAAGTAATATTCGGCATGCAAAATACGTTTCCTATTGCCAAATTGCAATATCTCTTATAGTTTCCGAGATATGGGCAATCGAAATTTTACACCATAGACTGTTTCTAACTTGGGCCAAAATTGTAAAATGGTCTTATGAATTAGCAATTTCGTTCCAATTCACATTCCAAGTAATATTCGGCATGCAAAATACGTTTCCTATTGCCAAATTGCAATATCTCTTATAGTTTCCGAGATATGGGCAATCGAAATTTTACACCTTAGACTCTGTTTCTAACTTGGGCCAAATTTTAAAATGGTCTTATGAATTAGCGATTTCGTTCCAATTCACATTCCAAGTAATATTCGGCATGCTAATTACGTTGCCGATTGCCAAATTGCATTATCTCTTATAGTTTCCGATATATGAACTATCGAAATTTTACACCTTAGACTGTTTCTAACTTGGCCAAAATTGTAATATGGTCTTATGAATTAGCGATTTCATTCCAATTCACACTCCAAGTAATATTCGGCATGCTAATTACGTTGCCGATTGCCAAATTGCACTATCTCTTATAGTTTCCGAGATATGGACTATCGACATCTTACAATATTGGCTCTGCTTCTAACTTGGGCCAAAATTGTAAAATGGTTTTATGGATTAGCGATTTCGTTCCAATTCACATCCCAAGTAATATTCGGCATGCTAATTACGTTGCCGATTGCCAAATTGCATTATCTCTTATAGTTTCCGAGATATGGACTATCGACATCTTACAATATTGGCTCTGCTTCTAACTTGGGCCAAAATTGTAAAATGGTTTTATGGATTAGCAATTTCGTTCCAATTCACATTCCAAGTAATATTCGGCATGCTAATTACGTTGCCGATTGCAAATTGCATTATCTATTATGGTTTAAGGGATATGGACTATCGACGTCTTACAATAATGGCTCTGCTTCTAACTTGGGCCAAAATTGTAAAATGGTCTTATGAACTAGCGATTTCGTTCCAATTCAAATTCCAAGTAATATTCGGCATGCTAATTACGTTGCCGATTGCCGAATTACATTATCTCTTATAGTTTCCGAGGTATGGACTATCGACATCTTACAATATTGGCTCTGCTTCTAACTTGGGCCAAAATTGTAAAATAGTTTTATGAATTAGGGTTTTCGTTCCAATTCGCATTCCAAGTAATATTCAGCATGCTAATTTCATTGCCGATTGCCAAATTGCAATATCTCTTATAGTTTCTGAGATATGGGCAATCGAAATTTTGCACCTTAGACTCTGTTCTAATTTGGGCCAAAATTGTAAAATGCTCTTATGAATTAGCGATTTCGTTCCAATTCACATTCCAAGTAATATTCGGCATGTTAATTACGTTGCCGATTGCAAATTGCATTATCTATTATGGTTTCCGAGATATGGCCTATCGACATCTTACAATATTGGCTCTGCTTCTAACTTGGGCCAAAATTGTAAAATGGTCTTATGAATTAGCGATTTCGTTCCTATTCACATTCCAAGTAATATTCGGCATGCTAATTACGTTGCCGATTGCCAAATTGCATTATCTCATATAGTTTCCGAGATATGGACTATCGACATCTTACAATATTAGCTCTGCTTCTACTTGTTCCAAAATTGTAAAATGGTCTTATGAATTAGCGATTTCGTTCCAATTCACATTACAAGTAATATTCGGCATGCTATTTTCATTGCTGATTGCCAAGTTGCAATATCTCTTATAGTTTCCGAGATATGGGCAATCGAAATTTTACACCTTAGACACTGTTTCTAACTTGGGCCAAAATTGTAAAATGGTTTTATGAATGATCGATTTCGTTCCAATTCACATTCCAAGTAATATTCGGCATGCTAATTTCATTGCCGATTGGCAAGTTGCAATATCTCTTATAGTTTCCGAGATATGGGCAATCGAAATTTTACACCTTAGACTCTGTTTCTAACTTGGGTCAAAGTTGTAAAATGGTTTTATGAATTAGCGTTTTCGTTCCAATTCACATTCCAAGTAATATTCAGCATGCTAATTACATTGCCGATTGCCAAATTGCAATATCTCTTATAGTTTCTGAGATATGGGCAATCGAAATTTTGCACCTTAGACTCTGTTTCTAATTTGGGCCAAAATTGTAAAATGCTCTTATGAATTAGCGATTTCGTTCCAATTCACATTCCAAGTAATATTCGGCATGTTAATTACGTTGCCGATTGCAAATTGCATTATCTATTATGGTTTCCGAGATATGGACTATCGACATCTTACAATATTGGCTCTGCTTCTAACTTGGCCCAAAATTGTAAAATGGTCTTATGAATTAGCGATTTCGTTCCAATTCACATTCCAAGTAATATTCGGCATGTTAATTACGTTGCTGATTGCAAATTGCATTATCTATTATGGTTTCCGAGATATGGACTATCGACATCTTACAATATTGGCTCTGCTTCTAACTTGGCCCAAAATTGTAAAATGGTCTTATGAATTAGCGATTTCGTTAAAATTCACATTCCAAGTAATATTCGGCATGCTATTTTCATTGCCGATTGCCAAATTGCATTATCTATTATGGTTTCCGAGATATGGACTATCGACATCTTACAATATTGGCTCTGCTTCTAACTTGGCCCAAAATTGTAAAATGGTCTTATGAATTAGCGATTTCGTTCCAATTCACATTCCAAGTAATATTCGGCATGCTAATTTCGTTGCCGATTGCCAAATTGCATTATCTCTTATAGTTTCAGAGATATGGACTATCGAAATTTTACACCTTAGACTGTTTCTAACTTGGGCCAAAATTGTAAAATGGTCTTATGAATTAGCAATTTCGTTCCAATTCACATACCAAGTAATATTCGGCATGCAAAATACGTTTCCTATTGCCAAATTGCAATATCTCTTATAGTTTCCGAGATATGGGCAATCGAAATTTTACACCTTAGACTCTGTTTCTAACTTGGGATAAATTTTAAAATGGTCTTATGAATTAGCGATTTCGTTCCAATTCACATTCCAAGTAATATTCGGCATGCTAATTACGTTGCCAAATGCCAAATTGCATTATCTCTTACAGTTTCCGAGATATGGCTATCGACATCTTACAATATTGGCTTTGCTTCTAACTTGGGCCAAAATTGTAAAACGATCTTATGAATTAGCGATTTCGTTCCAATTCACATTCCAAGTAATCTTCGGCATGTTAATTACATTGCCGATTGCCAATTTGCAATATCTCTTATAGTTTCCGAGACAAGGGCAATCGAAATTTTACACCTTAGATTCTGTTTCTAACTTTAGCCAAATTGTAAAATGGTCTTATGAATTAGCGATTTCGTTCCAATTCATATTGCAAGTAATATTCGGCATGTTAATTACATTGCCGATTGCCAATTTGCAATATCTCTTATAGTCTCCGAGATATGGGCAATCGAAATTTTACACCTTAGATTCTGTTTCTAACTTTAGCCAAATTGTAAAATGGTCTTATGAATTAGCGATTTCGTTCCAATTCACATTCCAAGTAATCTTCGGCATGCTAATTACATTGCCGATTGCCAATTTGCAATATCTCTTATAGTTTCCGAGAGATGTCCAATTGAAATTTTACACCTTAGATTCTGTTTCTAACTTTAGCCAAATTGTAAAATGGTCTTATGAATTAGCGATTTCGTTCCAATTCACATTGCAAGTAATATTCGGCATGCTAATTTCGTTGCCGATTGCCAAATTGCATTATCTCTTATAGTTTCAGAGATATGGACTATCGAAATTTTACACCTTAGACTGTTTCTAACTTGGGCCAAAATTGTAAAATGGTCTTATGAACTAGCGTCTTCGTTCCAATTCAAATACCAAGTAATATTCGGCATGCTAATTACGTTGCCGATTGCCGAATTGCATTATCTCTTATAGTTTCCGAGATATGGCTATCGACATCTTACAATATTGGCTTTGCTTCTAACTTGGGCCAAAATTGTAAAACGATCTTATGCATTAGCGATTTCGTTCCAATTCACATTCCAAGTAATATTCGGCATGCTAATTACGTTGCCGATTGCCAAATTGCATTATCTCTTATAGTTTCCGAGATATGGCTATCGACATCTTACAATATTGGCTTTGCTTCTAACTTGGTCCAAAACTGTAAAATTGCCTTATGAATTAGCGATTTCGTTCCAATTTACATTCCAAGTAATATTCGGCATGCTAATTATTTTGCCGATTGCCAAATTGCATTATCTATTATAGTTTCCGAGATATGGGCAATACAAATTTTACACCTTAGACACTGTTTCTAATTAGGTCCAAAATCGTATAATGGTCTTATGAATTAGCGATTTCGTTCCAATTCACATTCCAAGTAATATTCGGCATGCTAATTACGTTGCCGATTGCCAAATTGCATTATCTCTTATAGTTTCCAAGATATGGACTATCGACATCTTACAATATTGGCTCTGCTTCTAACTTGGGCCAAAATTGTAAAACGATCTTATGAATTAGCGATTTCATTCCAATTCACATTCCAAGTAATCTTCGGCATGTTAATTACATTGCCGATTGCCAATTTGCAATATCTCTTATAGTTTCCGAGACAAGGGCAATCGAAATTTTACACCTTAGATTCTGTTTCTAACTTTAGCCAAATTGTAAAATGGTCTTATGAATTAGCGATTTCGTTCCAATTCATATTGCAAGTAATATTCGGCATGTTAATTACATTGCCGATTGCCAATTTGCAATATCTCTTATAGTCTCCGAGATATGGGCAATCGAAATTTTACACCTTAGATTCTGTTTCTAACTTTAGCCAAATTGTAAAATGGTCTTATGAATTAGCGATTTCGTTCCAATTCACATTCCAAGTAATCTTCGGCATGCTAATTACATTGCCGATTGCCAATTTGCAATATCTCTTATAGTTTCCGAGATATGTGCAATCGAAATTTTACACCTTAGATTCTGTTTCTAACTTTAGCCAAATTGTAAAATGGTCTTATGAATTAGCGATTTCGTTCCAATTCACATTGCAAGTAATATTCGGCATGCTAATTTCGTTGCCGATTGCCAAATTGCATTATCTCTTATAGTTTCAGAGATATGGACTATCGAAATTTTACACCTTAGACTGTTTCTAACTTGGGCCAAAATTGTAAAATGGTCTTATGAACTAGCGTCTTCGTTCCAATTCAAATTCCAAATAATATTCGGCATGCTAATTACGTTGCCGATTGCCGAATTACATTATCTCTTATAGTTTCCGAGATATGGACTATCGACATCTTACAATATTGGCTCTGCTTCTAACTTGGGCCAAAATTGTAAAATAGTTTTATGAATTAGCGTTTTCGTTCCAATCCACATTCCAAGTAATATTCAGCATGCTAATTTCATTGCCGATTGCCAAATTGCAATATCTCTTATAGTTTCTGAGATATGGGCAATCGAAATTTTGCACCTTAGACTCTGTTTCTAATTTGGGCCAAAATTGTAAAATGCTCTTATGAAATAGCGATTTCGTTCCAATTCACATTCCAAGTAATATTCGGCATGTTAATTACGTTGCCGATTGCAAATTGCATTATCTATTATGGTTTCCGAGATATGGACTATCGACATCTTACAATATTGGCTCTGCTTCTAACTTGGCCCAAAATTGTAAAATGGTCTTATGAATTAGCGATTTCATTCCAATTCACATTCCAAGTAATATTCGGCATGCTAATTACGATGCTGATTGCCAAATTGCATTATCACTTATAGTTTCCGAGATATGGACTATCGACATCTTACAATATTGGCTCTGCTTCTAACTTGGCCCAAAATTGTAAAATGGTCTTATGAATTAGCGATTTCGTTAAAATTCACATTCCAAGTAATATTCGGCATGCTATTATCATTGCCGATTGCCAAATTGCATTATCTATTATGGTTTCCGAGATATGGACTATCGACATCTTACAATATTGGCTCTGCTTCTAACTTGGCCCAAAATTGTAAAATGGTCTTATGAATTAGCGATTTCGTTCCAATTCACATTCCAAGTAATATTCGGCATGCTAATTTCGTTGCCGATTGCCAAATTGCATTATCTCTTATAGTTTCAGAGATATGGACTATCGAAATTTTACACCTTAGACTGTTTCTAACTTGGGCCAAAATTGTAAAATGGTCTTATGAATTAGCAATTTCGTTCCAATTCACATACCAAGTAATATTCGGCATGCAAAATACGTTTCCTATTGCCAAATTGCAATATCTCTTATAGTTTCCGAGATATGGGCAATCGAAATTTTACACCTTAGACTCTGTTTCTAACTTGGGCCAAATTTTAAAATGGTCTTATGAATTAGCGATTTCGTTCCAATTCACATTCCAAGTAATATTCGGCATGCTAATTACGTTGCCGATTGCCAAATTGCATTATCTCTTATAGTTTCCGAGATATGGCTATCGACATCTTACAATATTGGCTTTGCTTCCAACTTGGGCCAAAACTGTAAAATTGCCTTATGAATTAGCGATTTCGTTCCAATTTACATTCCAAGTAATATTCGGCATGCTAATTATTTTGCCGATTGCCAAATTGCATTATCTATTATAGTTTCCGAGATATGGGCAATACAAATTTTACACCTTAGACACTGTTTCTAATTAGGTCCAAAATCGTATAATGGTCTTATGAATTAGCGATTTCGTTCCAATTCACATTCCTAGTAATATTCGGCATGCTAATTACGTCGCCGATTGCCAAATTGCATTATCTCTTATAGTTTCCGAGATATGGACTATCGACATCTTACAATATTGGCTCTCCTTCTACTTGGGCTAAAATTATAAAATGGTCTTATGAATTAGCGATTTCGATCCAATTCACATTCCAAGTAATATTCGGCATGCTAATTACGTTTCCGATTGCCAAATTGCATTATCTCTTATAGTTTAAAAGATATGGACTATCGACATCTTACAATATTGGCTCTGCTTCTAACTTGGGCCAAAATTGTAAAACGATCTTATGAATTAGCGATTTCGTTCCAATTCACATTCCAAGTAATCTTCGGCATGTTAATTACATTGCCGATTGCCAATTTGCAATATCTCTTATAGTTTCCGAGACAAGGGCAATCGAAATTTTACACCTTTGATTCTGTTTGTAACTTTAGCCAAATTGTAAAATGGTCTTATGAATTAGCGATTTCGTTCCAATTCATATTGCAAGTAATATTCGGCATGTTAATTACATTGCCGATTGCCAATTTGCAATATCTCTTATAGTCTCCGAGATATGGGCAATCGAAATTTTACACCTTAGATTCTGTTTCTAACTTTAGCCAAATTGTAAAATGGTCTTATGAATTAGCGATTTCGTTCCAATTCACATTCCAAGTAATCTTCGGCATGCTAATTACATTGCCGATTGCCAATTTGCAATATCTCTTATAGTTTCCGAGATATGTGCAATTGAAATTTTACACCTTAGATTCTGTTTCTAACTTTAGCCAAATTGTAAAATGGTCTTATGAATTAGCGATTTCGTTCCAATTCACATTGCAAGTAATATTCGGCATGCTAATTTCGTTGCCGATTGCCAAATTGCATTATCTCTTATAGTTTCAGAGATATGGACTATCGAAATTTTACACCTTAGACTGTTTCTAACTTGGGCCAAAATTGTAAAATGGTCTTATGAACTAGCGTCTTCGTTCCAATTCAAATACCAAGTAATATTCGGCATGCTAATTACGTTGCCGATTGCCGAATTGCATTATCTCTTATAGTTTCCGAGATATGGCTATCGACATCTTACAATATTGGCTTTGCTTCTAACTTGGGCCAAAATTGTAAAACGATCTTATGCATTAGCGATTTCGTTCCAATTCACATTCCAAGTATTATTCGGCATGCTAATTACGTTGCCGATTGCCAAATTGCATTATCTCTTATAGTTTCCGAGATATGGCTCTCGACATCTTACAATATTGGCTTTGCTTCTAACTTGGGCCAAAACTGTAAAATTGTCTTATGAATTAGCGATTTCGTTCCAATTTACATTCCAAGTAATATTCGGCATGCTAATTATTTTGCCGATTGCCAAATTGCATTATCTATTATAGTTTCCGAGATATGGGCAATACAAATTTTACACCTGAGACACTGTTTCTAATTAGGTCCAAAATCGTATAATGGTCTTATGAATTAGCGATTTCGTTCCAATTCACATTCCAAGTAATATTCGGCATGCTAATTACGTTGCCGATTGCCAAATTGCATTATCTCTTATAGTTTCCAAGATATGGACTATCGACATCTTACAATATTGGCTCTGCTTCTAACTTGGGCCAAAATTGTAAAACGATCTTATGAATTAGCGATTTCGTTCCAATTCACATTCCAAGTAATCTTCGGCATGCTAATTACATTGCCGATTGCCAATTTGCAATATCTCTTATAGTTTCCGAGATATGTGCAATCGAAATTTTACACCTTAGATTCTGTTTCTAACTTTAGCCAAATTGTAAAATGGTCTTATGAATTACCGATTTCGTTCCAATTCACATTGCAAGTAATATTCGGCATGCTAATTTCGTTGCCGATTGCCAAATTGCATTATCTCTTATAGTTTCAGAGATATGGACTATCGAAATTTTACACCTTAGACTGTTTCTAACTTGGGCCAAAATTGTAAAATGGTCTTATGAACTAGCGTCTTCGTTCCAATTCAAATTCCAAGTAATATTCGGCATGCTAATTACGTTGCCGATTGCCGAATTACATTATCTCTTATAGTTTCCGAGATATGGTCTATCGACATCTTACAATATTGGCTCTGCTTCTAACTTGGGCCAAAATTGTAAAATAGTTTTATGAATTAGCGTTTTCGTTCCAATCCACATTCCAAGTAATATTCAGCATGCTAATTTCATTGCCGATTGCCAAATTGCAATATCTCTTATAGTTTCTGAGATATGGGCAATCGAAATTTTGCACCTTAGACTCTGTTTCTAATTTGGGCCAAAATTGTAAAATGCTCTTATGAATTAGCGATTTCGTTCCAATTCACATTCCAAGTAATATTCGGCATGTTAATTACGTTGCCGATTGCAAATTGCATTATCTATTATGGTTTCCGAGATATGGACTATCGACATCTTACAATATTGGCTCTGCTTCTAACTTGGACCAAAATTGTAAAATGGTCTTATGAATTAGCGATTTCATTCCAATTCACATTCCAAGTAATATTCGGCATGCTAATTACGATGCTGATTGCCAAATTGCATTATCACTTATAGTTTACGAGATATGGACTATCGACATCTTACAATATTGGCTCTGCTTCCTACTTGAGCCAAAATTGTAAAATGGTCTTATGAATTAGCAATTTCGTTCCAATTCACATTCCAAGTAATATTCGGCATGCAAAATACGTTTCCTATTGCCAAATTGCAATATCTCTTATAGTTTCCGAGATATGGGCAATCGAAATTTTACACCTTATACTCTGTTTCTAACATGGGCCAAATTTTAAAATGGTCTTATGAATTAGCGATTTCGTTCCAATTCACATTCCAAGTAATATTCGGCATGCTAATTACGTTGCCGATTGCCAAATTGCATTATCTCTTATAGTTTCCGAGATATGGACTATCGACATCTTGCAATATTGGCTCTGCTTCTAACTTGGGCCAAAATTGTAAAATGGTCTTATGAATTAGCGATTTCGTTCCAATTCACATTCCAAGTAATATTCGGCATGCTAATTACGTTGCCGATTGCAAATTGCATTATCTATTATGGTTTAAGAGATATGGACTATCGACATCTTACAATATTGGCTCTGCTTCTAACTTGGGCCAAAATTGTAAAATGGTCTTATGAATTAGCGATTTCGTTCCAATTCACATCCCAAGTAATATTCGGCATGCTAATTACGTTGCCGATTGCCAAATTGCATTATCTCATATAGTTTCCGAGATATGGACTATCGACATCTTACAATATTAGCTCTGCTTCTAACTTGTTCCAAAATTGTAAAATGGTCTTATGAATTAGCGATTTCGCTCCAATTCACATTACAAGTAATATTCGGCATGCTATTTTCATTGCCGATTGCCAAGTTGCAATATCTCTTATAGTTTCCGAGATATGGGAATCGAAATTTTACACCTTAGACACTGTTTCTAACTTGGGTCAAAATTGTAAAATGGTTTTATGAACTAGCGATTTCGTTCCAATTCACATTCCAAGTAATATTCGGCATGCTAATTACGTTGCCGATTGCCAAATTGCACTATCTTTTATAGTTTCCGAGATATGGACTATCGACATCTTACAATATTGGCTCTGTTTCTAACTTGGGCCAAAATTGTAAAATGGTCTCATGAATTAGCGATTTCGTTCCAATTCACATTCCAAGTAATATTCGGCATGTTAATTACGTTGCCGATTGCCAAATTGCACTATCTCTTATAGTTTCCAAGATACTGACTATCGACATCTTACAATACTGGCTCTGCTTCTAACTTGGGCCAAAATCGTAAAATGGTCTTAGGAATTAGCGATTTCTTTCCAATTCAGATTAAAAGTAATATTCGGCATGTTAATTACGTTGCCGATTGCCAAATTGCACTATCTCTTATAGTTTCCGAGATATGGACTATCGACATCTTACAATATTGGCTCTGCTTCTAACTTGGGCCAAAATCGTAAAATGGTTTTATGGATTAGCGATTTCGTTCCAATTCACATTCCAAGTAATATTCGGCATGCTAATTACGTTGCCGATTGCAAATTGCATTATCTATTATGGTTTAAGAGATATGGACTATCGACATCTTACAATATTGGCTCTGCTTCTAACTTGGGCCAAAATTGTAAAATGGTCTTATGAATTAGCGATTTCGTTCCAATTCACATTCCAAGTAATATTCGGCATGCTAATTACGTTGCCGATTGCCAAATTGCATTATCTCATATAGTTTCCGAGATATGGACTATCGACATCTTACAATATTAGCTCTGCTTCTACTTGTTCTAAAATTGTAAAATGGTCTTATGAATTAGCGATTTCGTTCCAATTCACATTACAAGTAATATTCGGCATGCTATTTTCATTGCCGATTGCCAAGTTGCAATATCTCTTATAGTTTCCGAGATATGGGCAATCGAAATTTTACACCTTAGACACTGTTTCTAACTTGGGCCAAAATTGTAAAATGGTTTTATGAATTAGCGATTTCGTTCCAATTCACATTCCAAGTAATATTCGGCATGCTAATTTCATTGCCGATTGGCAAGTTGCAATATCTCTTATAGTTTGCGAGATATGGGCAATCGAAATTTTACACCTTAGACTCTGTTTCTAACTTGGGTCAAAGTTGTAAAATGGTTTTATGAATTAGCGTTTTCGTTCCAATTCACAATCCAAGTAATATTCAGCATGCTAATTACATTGCCGATTGCCAAATTGCAATATCTCTTATAGTTACTGAGATATGGGAAATCGAAATTTTGCACCTTAGACTCTGTTTCTAATTTGGGCCAAAATTGTAAAATGCTCTTATGAATTAGCGATTTCGTTCCAATTCACATACCAAGTAATATTCGGCATGTTAATTACGTTGCCGATTGCAAATTGCATTATCTATTATGGTTTCCGAGATATGGACTATCGACATCTTACAATATTGGCTCTGCTTCTAACTTGGCCCAAAATTGTAAAATGGTCTTATGAATTAGCGATTTCGTTAAAATTCACATTCCAAGTAATATTCGGCATGCTATTTTCATTGCCGATTGCCAAATTGCATTATCTATTATGGTTTCCGAGATATGGACTATCGACATCTTGCAATATTGGCTCTGCTTCTAACTTGGCCCAAAATTGTAAAATGGTCTTATGAATTAGCGATTTCGTTCCAATTCACATTCCAAGTAATATTCGGCATGCTAATTTCGTTGCCGATTGCCAAATTGCATTATCTCTTATAGTTTCAGAGATATGGACTATCGAAATTTTACACCTTAGACTGTTTCTAACTTGGGCCAAAATTGTGAAATGGTCTTATGAATTAGCAATTTCGTTCCAATTCACATTCCAAGTAATATTCGGCATGCAAAATACGTTTCCTATTGCCAAATTGCAATATCTCTTATAGTTTCCGAGATATGGGCAATCGAAATTTTACACCTTAGACTCTGTTTCTAACTTGGGCCAAATTTTAAAATGGTCTTATGAATTAGCGATTTCGTTCCAATTCACATTCCAAGTAATATTCGGCATGCTAATTACGTTGCCGATTGCCAAATTGCATTATCTCTTATAGTTTCCGAGATATGAACTATCGAAATTTTACAGTTTAGACTGTTTCTAACTTGGCCAAAATTGTAATATGGTCTTATGAATTAGCGATTTAATTCCAACTCACATTCCAAATAATATTCGGCATGCTAATTACGTTGCCGATTGCCAAATTGCATTATCTCTTATAGTTTCCGAGATATGGACTATCGACATCTTACAATATTGGCTCTGCTTCTAACTTGGGCCAAAATTGTAAAATGGTCTTATGAATTAGCGATTTCGTTCCAATTCACATTCCAAGTAATATTCGGCATGCTAATTACGTTGCCGATTGCAAATTGCATTATCTATTATGGTATAAGAGATATGGACTATCGACATCTTACAATATTGGCTCTGCTTCTAACTTGGGCCAAAATTGTAAAATGGTCTTATGAATTAGCGATTTCGTTCCAATTCACATTCCAAGTAATATTCGGCATGCTAATTACGTTGCCGATTGCCAAATTGCATTATCTCATATAGTTTCCGAGATATGGACTATCGACATCTTACAATATTGGCTCTGCTTCTAACTTGGGTCAAAATTGTAAAATGGTCTTATGAATTAGCGATTTCGTTCCAATTCACATTCCAAGTAATATTCGGCATGCTAATTACGTTGCCGATTGCCAAATTGCATTATCTCTTATAGTTTCCGAGATATGGACTATCGACATCTTACAATATTGGCTCTGCTTCTAACTTGGGCCAAAATTGTAAAATGGTTTTATGAATTAGCGTTTTCGTTCCAATTCACATTCCAAGTAATATTCAGCATGCTAATTACATTGCCGATTGCCAAATTGCAATATCTCTTAGAGTTTCTGAGATATGGGCAATCGAAATTTTGCACCTTAGACTCTGTTTCTAATTTGGGCCAAAATTGTAAAATGCTCTTATGAATTAGCGATTTCGTTCCAATTCACATTCCAAGTAATATTCGGCATGCTAATTACGTTGCCGATTGCCAAATTGCATTATATCTTATAGTTTCCGAGATATGAACTATCGAAATTTTACACCTTAGACTGTTTCTAACTTGGCCAAAATTGTAAAATGGTCTTATGAATTAGCGATTCATTCCAATTCACATTCCAAATAATATTCGGCATGCTAATTACGTTGCCGATTGCCAAATTGCATTATCTCTTATAGTTTCCGAGATATGGACTATCGACATCTTACAATATTGGCTCTGCTTCTAACTTGGGCCAAAATTGTAAAATGGTCTTATGAATTAGCGATTTCGTTCCAATTCACATTCCAAGTAATATTCGGCATGCTAATTACGTTGCCGATTGCAAATTGCATTATCTATTATGGTTTAAGAGATATGGACTATCGACATCTTACAATATTGGCTCTGCTTCTAACTTGGGCCAATATTGTAAAATGGTCTTATGAATTAGCGATTTCGTTCCAACTCACATTACAAGTAATATTCGGCATGCTATTTTCATTGCCGATTGCCAAGTTGCAATATCTCTTATAGTTTCCGAGATATGGGCATTCGAAATTTTACACCTTAGACACTGTTTCTAACTTGGGCCAAAATTGTAAAATGGTTTTATGAATTAGCGATTTCGTTCCAATTCACATTCCAAGTAATATTCGGCATGCTAATTTCATTGCCGATTGGCAAGTTGCAATATCTCTTATAGTTTCCGAGATATGGGCAATCGAAATTTTCCACCTTAGACACTGTTTCTAACTTGGGTCAAAATTGTAAAATGGTTTTATGAATTAGCGATTTCGTTCCAATTCACATTCCAAGTAATATTCGACATTCTAATTTCATTGCCGATTGGCAAGTTGCAATATCTCTTATAGTTTCCGAGATATGGGCAATCGAAATTTTACACCTTAGACACTGTTTCTAACTTGGGTCAAAATTGTAAAATGGTTTTATGAATTAGCGATTTCGTTCCAATTCACATTACAAGTAATATTCGGCATGCTAATTACGTTGCCGATTGCCAAATTGCATTAACTCTTATAGTTTCCGAGATATGGACTATCGACATCTTACAATATTGGCTCTGCTTCTAACTTGGGCCAAAATTGTAAAACGATCTTATGAATTAGCGATTTCGTTCCAATTCATATTCCAAGTAATATTCGGCATGCTAATTTCATTGCCGATTGCCAATTTGCAATATCTCTTATAGTTTCCGAGATATGGGCAATCGAAATTTTACACCTCAGATTCTGTTTCTAACTTTAGCCAAATTGTAAAATGGTTTTATGAATTAGTGTTTTCGTTCCAATTCACATTCCAAGTAATATTCAGCATGCTAATTACATTGCCGATTGCCAAATTGCAATATCTTTTATAGTTTCTGAGATATGGGCAATCGAAATTTTGCACCTTAGACTCTGTTTCTAATTTGGGCCAAAATTGTAAAATGCTCTTATGAATTAGCGATTTCGTTCCAATTCACATTCCAAGTAATATTCGGCATGTTAATTACGTTGCCGATTGCAAATTGTACTATCTATTATGGTTTCCGAGATATGGACTATCGACATCTTACAATATTGGCTCTGCTTCTAACTTGGGCCAAAATTGTAATATGGTCTTATGAATTAGCGATTTCGTTCCGATTCACATTCCAAGTAATATTCAGCATGCTAATTACATTGCCGATTGCCAAATTGCAATATCTCTTATAGTTTCTGAGATATGGGCAATCGAAATTTTGCACCTTAGACTCTGTTTCTAATTTGGGCCAAAATTGTAAAATGCTCTTATGAATTAGCGATTTCGTTCCAATTCACATTCCAAGTAATATTCGGCATGTTAATTACGTTGCCGATTGCAAATTGTACTATCTATTATGGTTTCCGAGATATGGACTATCGACATCTTACAATATTGGCTCTGCTTCTAACTTGGGCCAAAATTGTAATATGGTCTTATGAATTAGCGATTTCGTTCCGATTCACATTCCAAGTAATATTCGGCATGCTAATTAGGTTGCCGATTGCCAAATTGCACTATCTCTTATAGTTTCCGAGATATGGACTATCGACATCTTACAATATTGGCTCTGCTTCTAACTTGGGCCAAAATTGTAAAATGGTTTTATGGATTAGCGATTTCGTTCCAATTCACATTCCAAGTAATATTCGGCATGCTAATTACGTTGCCGATTGCCAAATTGCATTATCTCTTATAGTTTCCGAGATATGGACTATCGACATCTTACAATATTGGCTCTGCTTCTAACTTGGGCCAAAATTGTAAAATGGTTTTATGGATGAGCGATTTCGTTCCAATTCACATTCCAAGTAATACTCGGCATGCTAATTACGTTGCCGATTGCAAATTGCATTATCTATTATGGTTTAAGAGATATGGACTATCGACATCTTACAATATTGGCTCTGCTTCTAACTTGGGCCAAAATTGTAAAATGGTCTTATGAATTAGCGATTTCGTTCCAATTCACATTCCAAGTAATATTCGGCATGCTAATTACGTTGCCGATTGCCAAATTGCATTATCTCATATAGTTTCCGAGATATGGACTATCGACATCTTACAATATTAGCTCTGCTTCTACTTGTTCCAAAATTGTAAAATGGTCTTATGAATTAGCGATTTCGTTCCAATTCACATTACAAGTAATATTCGGCATGCTATTTTCATTGCCGATTGCCAAGTTGCAATATCTCTTATAGTTTCCGAGATATGGGCAATCGAAATTTTACACCTTAGACACTGTTTCTAACTTGGGCCAAAATTGTAAAATGGTTTTATGAATTAGCGATTTCGTTCCAATTCACATTCCAAGTAATATTCGGCATGCTAATTTCATTGCCGATTGGCAAGTTGCAATATCTCTTATAGTTTGCGAGATATGGGAAATCGAAATTTTGCACCTTAGACTCTGTTTCTAATTTGGGCCAAAATTGCAAAATGCTCTTATGAATTAGCGATTTCGTTCCAATTCACATACCAAGTAATATTCGGCATGTTAATTACGTTGCCGATTGCAAATTGCATTATCTATTATGGTTTCCGAGATATGGACTATCGACATCTTACAATATTGGCTCTGCTTCTATCTTGGCCCAAAATTGTAAAATGGTCTTATGAATTAGCGATTTCGTTAAAATTCACATTCCAAGTAATATTCGGCATGCTATTTTCATTGCCGATTGCCAAATTGCATTATCTATTATGGTTTCCGAGATATGGACTATCGACATCTTGCAATATTGGCTCTGCTTCTAACTTGGCCCAAAATTGTAAAATGGTCTTATGAATTAGCGATTTCGTTCCAATTCACATTCCAAGTAATATTCGGCATGCTATTTTCATTGCCGATTGCCAAATTGCATTATCTATTATGGTTTCCGAGATATGGACTATCGACATCTTACAATATTGGCTCTGCTTCTAACTTGGCCCAAAATTGTAAAATGGTCTTATGAATTAGCGATTTCGTTCCAATTCACATTCCAAGTAATATTCGGCATGCTAATTTCGTTGCCGATTGCCAAATTGCATTATCTCTTATAGTTTCAGAGATATGGACTATCGAAATTTTACACCTTAGACTGTTTCTAACTTGGGCCAAAATTGTGAAATGGTCTTAAGAATTAGCAATTTCGTTCCAATTCACATTCCAAGTAATATTCGGCATGCAAAATACGTTTCCTATTGCCAAATTGCAATATCTCTTATAGTTTCCGAGATATGGGCAATCGAAATTTTACACCTTAGACTCTGTTTCTAACTTGGGCCAAATTTTAAAATGGTCTTATGAATTAGCGATTTCGTTCCAATTCACATTCCAAGTAATATTCGGCATGCTAATTACGTTGCCGATTGCCAAATTGCATTATCTCTTATAGTTTCCGAGATATGAACTATCGAAATTTTACACTTTAGACTGTTTCTAACTTGGCCAAAATTGTAATATGGTCTTATGAATTAGCGATTTAATTCCAATTCACATTCCAAATAATATTCGGCATGCTAATTACGTTGCCGATTGCCAAATTGCATTATCTCTTATAGTTTCCGAGATATGGACTATCGACATCTTACAATATTGGCTCTGCTTCTAACTTGGGCCAAAATTGTAAAATGGTCTTATGAATTAGCGATTTCGTTCCAATTCACATTCCAAGTAATATTCGGCATGCTAATTACGTTGCCGATTGCAAATTGCATTATCTATTATGGTTTAAGAGATATGGACTATCGACATCTTACAATATTGGCTCTGCTTCTAACTTGGGCCAAAATTGTAAAATGGTCTTATGAATTAGCGATTTCGTTCCAATTCACATTCCAAGTAATATTCGGCATGCTAATTACGTTGCCGATTGCCAAATTGCATTATCTCATATAGTTTCCGAGATATGGACTATCGACACCTTACAATATTAGCTCTGCTTCTAACTTGGGTCAAAATTGTAAAATGGTCTTATGAATTAGCGATTTCGTTCCAATTCACATTCCAAGTAATATTCGGCATGCTAATTACGTTGCCGATTGCCAAATTGCATTATCTCTTATAGTTTCCGAGATATGGACTATCGACATCTTACAATATTGGCTCTGCTTCTAACTTGGGCCAAAATTGTAAAATGGTTTTATGAATTAGCGTTTTCGTTCCAATTCACATTCCAAGTAATATTCAGCATGCTAATTACATTGCCGATTGCCAAATTGCAATATCTCTTATAGTTTCTGAGATATGGGCAATCGAAATTTTGCACCTTAGACTCTGTTTCTAATTTGGGCCAAAATTGTAAAATGCTCTTATGAATTAGCGATTTCGTTCCAATTCACATTCCAAGTAATATTCGGCATGCTAATTACGTTGCCGATTGCCAAATTGCATTATATCTTATAGTTTCCGAGATATGAACTATCGAAATTTTACACCTTAGACTGTTTCTAACTTGGCCAAAATTGTAAAATGGTTTTATGAATTAGCGATTCATTCCAATTCACATTCCAAATAATATTCGGCATGCTAATTACGTTGCCGATTGCCAAATTGCATTATCTCTTATAGTTTCCGAGATATGGACTATCGACATCTTACAATATTGGCTCTGCTTCTAACTTGGGCCAAAATTGTAAAATGGTCTTATGAATTAGCGATTTCGTTCCAATTCACATTCCAAGTAATATTCGGCATGCTAATTACGTTGCCGATTGCAAATTGCATTATCTATTATGGTTTAAGAGATATGGACTATCGACATCTTACAATATTGGCTCTGCTTCTAACTTGGGCCAATATTGTAAAATGGTCTTATGAATTAGCGATTTCGTTCCAATTCACATTCCAAGTAATATTCAGCATGCTAATTACATTGCCGATTGCCAAATTGCAATATCTCTTATAGTTTCTGAGATATGGGCAATCGAAATTTTGCACCTTAGACTCTGTTTCTAATTTGGGCCAAAATTGTTAAATGCTCTTATGAATTAGCGATTTCGTTCCTATTCACATTCCAAGTAATATTCGGCATGTTAATTACGTTGCCGATTGCAAATTGCATTATCTATTATGGTTTCCAAGATATGGACTATCGACATCTTACAATATTGGCTCTGCTTCTAACTTGGCCCAAAATTGTAAAATGGTCTTATGAATTAGCGATTTCGTTCCAATTCACATTCCAAGTAATATTCGGCATGTTAATTACGTTGCCGATTGCAAATTGCATTATCTATTATGGTTTCCGAGATATGGACTATCGACATCTTACAATATTGGCTCTGTTTTTAACTTGGCTCAAAATTGTAAAATGGTCTTATGAATTAGCGATTTCGTTAAAATTCACATTCCAACTAATATTCGGCATGCTATTTTCATTGCCGATTGCCAAATTGCATTATCTACTATGGTTTCCGAGATATGGACTATCGACATCTTCCAATGTTAGCTCTGCTTCTACTTGTTCCAAAATTGTAAAATGGCCTTATGAATTAGCGATTTCCCTCCAATTCACATTACAAGTAATATTCGGCATGCTATTTTCATTGCCGATTGCCAAGTTGCAATATCTCTTATAGTTTCCGAGATATGGACAATCGAAATTTTACACCTTAGACACTGTTTCTAACTTGGGCCAAAATTGTAAAATGGTTTTATGAATTAGCGATTTCGTTCCAATTCACATTCCAAGTTATATTCGGCATGCTAAGTTCATTGCCGATTGGCAAGTTGCAATATCTCTTATAGTTTCCGAGATATGGGCAATCGAAATTTTACACCTTAGACACTGTTTCTAACTTGGGTCAAAATTGTAAAATGGTTTTATGAATTAGCGATTTCGTTCCAATTCACATTCCAAGTAATATTCGGCATGCTAATTACGTTGCCGATTGCCAAATTGCACTATCTTTTATAGTTTCCGAGATATGGACTATCGACATCTTACAATATTGGCTCTGCTTCTAACTTGGGCCAAAATCGTAAAATGGTTTTATGAATTAGCGATTTCGTTCTAATTCAGATTAAAAGTAATATTCGGCATGTTAATTACGTTGCCGATTGCAAATTGTACTATCTATTATGGTTTCCGAGATATGGACTATCGACATCTTACAATATTGGCTCTGCTTCTAACTTGGGCCATAATTGTAATATGGTCTTATGAATTAGCGATTTCGTTCCGATTCACATTCCAAGTAATATTCGGCATGCTATTTTCATTGCCGATTGCCAAATTGCAATATCTCTTATAGTTTCCGAGATATGGGCAATCGAAATTTTACACCTTAGCCTCTGTTTCTAACTTGGGTCAAAATTGTAAAATGGTCTTATGAATTAGCGATTTCGTTCCAATTCACATTCCAAGTAATATTCGGCATGCTAATTACGTTGCCGATTGCCAAATTGCACTATCTCTTATAGTTTCCGAGATATGGACTATCGACATCTTACAATATTGGCTCTGCTTCTAACTTGGGCCAAAATTGTAAAATGGTTTTATGGATTAGCGATTTCGTTCCAATTCACATTCCAAGTAATATTCGGCATGCTAATTACGTTGCCGATAGCCAAATTGCATTATCTCTTATAGTTTCCGAGATATGGACTATCGACATCGTACAATATTGGCTCTGCTTCTAACTTGGGCCAAAATTGTAAAATGGTTTTATGGATTAGCGATTTCGTTCCAATTCACATTTCAAGTAATATTCGGCATGCTAATTACGTTGCCGATTGCAAATTGCATTACCTATTATGGTTTAAGAGATATGGACTATCGACATCTTACAATATTGGCTCTGCTTCTAACTTGGGCCAAAATTGTAAAATGGTCTTATGAATTAGCGATTTCGTTCCAATTCACATTCCAAGTAATATTCGGCATGCTAATTACGTTGCCGATTGCCAAATTGCATTATCTCATATAGTTTCCGAGATATGGACTATCGACATCTTACAATATTAGCTCTGCTTCTACTTGTTCCAAAATTGTAAAATGGTCTTATGAATTAGCGATTTCGTTCCAATTCACATTACAAGTAATATTCGGCATGCTATTTTCATTGCCGATTGCCAAGTTGCAATATCTCTTATAGTTTCCGAGATATGGGCAATCGAAATTTTACACCTTAGACACTGTTTCTAACTTGGGCCAAAATTGTAAAATGGTTTTATGAATTAGCGATTTCGTTCCAATTCACATTCCAAGTAATATTCGGCATGCTAATTTCATTGCCGATTGGCAAGTTGCAATATCTCTTATAGTTTGCGAGATATGGGCAATCGAAATTTTACACCTTAGACTCTGTTTCTAACT
Organism: Rhynchophorus ferrugineus; assembly: GCF_030347505.1. Classification (NCBI taxonomy): domain Eukaryota; kingdom Metazoa; phylum Arthropoda; class Insecta; order Coleoptera; family Curculionidae; genus Rhynchophorus; species Rhynchophorus ferrugineus. The sequence goes on from NW_027472583.1 coordinate 39,449,975, forward strand.
TGGGTCAAAGTTGTAAAATGGTTTTATGAATTAGCGTTTTCGTTCCAATTCACATTCCAAGTAATATTCAGCATGCTAATTACATTGCCGATTGCCAAATTGCAATATCTCTTATAGTTACTGAGATATGGGAAATCGAAATTTTGCACCTTAGACTCTGTTTCTAATTTGGGCCAAAATTGTAAAATGCTCTTATGAATTAGCGATTTCGTTCCAATTCACATACCAAGTAATATTCGGCATGTTAATTACGTTGCCGATTGCAAATTGCATTATCTATTATGGTTTCCGAGATATGGACTATCGACATCTTACAATATTGGCTCTGCTTCTAACTTGGGCCAAAATTGTAAAATGGTCTTATGAATTAGCGATTTCGTTCCAATTCACATTCCAAGTAATATTCGGCATGCTAATTTCGTTGCCGATTGCCAAATTGCATTATCTCTTATAGTTTCAGAGATATGGACTATCGAAATTTTACACCTTAGACTGTTTCTAACTTGGGCCAAAATTGTGAAATGGTCTTATGAATTAGCAATTTCGTTCCAATCCACATTCCAAGTAATATTCGGCATGCAAAATACGTTTCCTATTGCCAAATTGCAATATCTCTTATAGTTTCCGAGATATGGGCAATCGAAATTTTACACCTTAGACTCTGTTTCTAATTTGGGCCAAAATTGTAAAATGCTCTTATGAATTAGCGATTTCGTTCCAATTCACATTCCAAGTAATATTCGGCATGTTAATTACGTTGCCGATTGCAAATTGCATTATCTATTATGGTTTCCAAGATATGGACTATCGACATCTTACAATATTGGCTCTGCTTCTAACTTGGCCCAAAATTGTAAAATGGTCTTATGAATTAGCGATTTCGTTCCAATTCACATTCCAAGTAATATTCGGCATGTTAATTACGTTGCCGATTGCAAATTGCATTATCTATTATGGTTTCCGAGATATGGACTATCGACATCTTACAATATTGGCTCTGTTTCTAACTTGGCTCAAAATTGTAAAATGGTCTTATGAATTAGCGATTTCGTTAAAATTCACATTCCAACTAATATTCGGCATGCTATTTTCATTGCCGATTGCCAAATTGCATTATCTACTATGGTTTCCGAGATATGGACTATCGACATCTTACAATATTGGCTCTGCTTCTAACTTGGCCCAAAATTGTAAAATGGTCTTATGAATTAGCGATTTCGTTCCAATTCACATTCCAAGTAATATTCGGCATGCAAAATACGTTTCCTATTGCCAAATTGCAATATCTCTTATAGTTTCCGAGATATGGGCAATCGAAATTTTACACCTTAGACTGTTTCTAACTAGGGCCAAAATTGTAAAATGGTCTTATGAATTAGCAATTTCGTTCCAATTCACATTCCAAGTAATATTCGGCATGCAAAATACGTTTCCTATTATGGTTTCCGAGATATGGACTATCGACATCTTACAATATTGGCTCTGTTTCTAACTTGGCTCAAAATTGTAAAATGGTCTTATGAATTAGCGATTTCGTTAAAATTCACATTCCAACTAATATTCGGCATGCTATTTTCATTGCCGATTGCCAAATTGCATTATCTACTATGGTTTCCGAGATATGGACTATCGACATCTTACAATATTGGCTCTGCTTCTAACTTGGCCCAAAATTGTAAAATGGTCTTATGAATTAGCGATTTCGTTCCAATTCACATTCCAAGTAATATTCGGCATGCAAAATACGTTTCCTATTGCCAAATTGCAATATCTCTTATAGTTTCCGAGATATGGGCAATCGAAATTTTACACCTTAGACTGTTTCTAACTAGGGCCAAAATTGTAAAATGGTCTTATGAATTAGCAATTTGGTTCCAATTCACATTCCAAGTAATATTCGGCATGCAAAATACGTTTCCTATTGCCAAATTGCAATATCTCTTATAGTTTCCGAGATATGGGCAATCGAAATTTTACACCTTAGACTCTGTTTCTAACTAGGGCCAAATTTTAAAATGGTCTTATGAATTAGCGATTTCGTTCCAATTCACATTCCAAGTAATATTCGGCATGCTAATTACGTTGCCGATTGCCAAATTGCATTAACTCTTATAGTTTCCGAGATATGAACTATCGAAATTTTACACCTTAGACTGTTTCTTACTTGGCCAAAATTGTAATATGGTCTTATGAATTAGCGATTTCATTCCAATTCACATTCCAAATAATATTCGGCATGCTAATTACGTTGCCGATTGCCAAATTGCATTATCTCTTATAGTTTCCGAGATATGGACTATCGACATCTTACAATATTGGCTCTGCTTCTAAGTTGGGCCAAAACTGTAAAATGGTCTTATGAATTAGCGATTTCATTCCAATTCACATTCCAAGTAATATTCGGCATGCTAATTACGTTACCGATTGCAAATTGCATTATCTATTATGGTTTAAGAGATATGGGCTATCGACATCTTACAATATTGGCTCTGCTTCTAACTTGGGCCAAAATTGTAATATGGTCTTATGAATTAGCGATTTCGTTCCAATTCACATTCCAAGTAATATTCGGCATGCTAATTACGTTGCCGATTGCCAAATTGCATTACCTCATATAGTTTCCGAGATATGGGCAATCGAAATTTTACACCTTAGACACTGTTTCTAACTTGGGTCAAAATTGTAAAATGGTTTTATGAATTAGCGATTTCGTTCCAATTCACATTCCAAGTAATATTCGGCATGCTAATTTCATTGCCGATTGGCAAGTTGCAATATCTCTTATAGTTTCCGAGATATGGGCAATCGAAATTTTACACCTTAGACACTGTTTCTAACTTGGGTCAAAATTGTAAAATGGTTTTATGAATTAGCGATTTCGTTCCAATTCACATTCCATGTAATATTCGGCATGCTAATTACGTTGCCGATTGCCAAATTGCATTAACTCTTATAGTTTCCGAGATATGGACTATCGACATCTTACAATATTGGCTCTGCTTCTAACTTGGGCCAAAATTGTAAAACGATCTTATGAATTAGCGATTTCGTTCCAATTCACATTCCAAGTAATCTTCGGCATGTTAATTACATTGCCGATTGCCAATTTGCAATATCTCTTATAGTTTCCGAGATATGGGCAATCGAAATTTTACACCACAGATTCTGTTTCTAACTTTAGCCAAATTGTAAAATGGTCTTATGAATTAGCGATTTCGTTCCAATTCACATTGCAAGTAATATTCAGCATGCTAATTACATTGCCGATTGCCAAATTGCAATATCTCTTATAGTTTCTGAGATATGGGCTATCGAAATTTTGCACCTTAGACTCTGTTTCTAATTTGGGCCAAAATTGTAAAATGCTCTTATGAATTAGCGATTTCGTTCCAATTCACATTCCAAGTAATATTAGGCATGTTAATTACGTTGCCGATTGCAAATTGCATTATCTATTATGGTTTCCAAGATATGGACTATCGACATCTTACAATATTGGCTCTGCTTCTAACTTGGCCCAAAATTGTAAAATGGTCTTATGAATTAGCGATTTCGTTCCAATTCACATTCCAAGTAATATTCGGCATGTTAATTACGTTGCCGATTGCAAATTGCATTATCTATTATGGTTTCCGAGATATGGACTATCGACATCTTACAATATTGGCTCTGCTTCTAACTTGGCCCAAAATTGTAAAATGGTCTTATGAATTAGCGATTTCGTTCCAATTCACATTCCAAGTAATATTCGGCATGCAAAATACGTTTCCTATTGCCAAATTGCAATATCTCTTATAGTTTCCGAGATATGGGCAATCGAAATTTTACACCTTAGACTGTTTCTAACTTGGGCCAAAATTGTAAAATGGTCTTATGAATTAGCAATTTCGTTCCAATTCACATTCCAAGTAATATTCGGCATGCAAAATACGTTTCCTATTGCCAAATTGCAATATCTCTTATAGTTTCCGAGATATGGGCAATCGAAATTTTACACCTTAGACTCTGTTTCTAACTTGGGCCAAAATTTTAAAATGGTCTTATGAATTAGCGATTTCGTTCCAATTCACATTCCAAGTAATATTCGGCATGCTAATTACGTTGCCGATTGCCAAATTGCATTATCTCTTATAGTTTCCGAGATATGGACTATCGACATCTTACAATATTGGCTCTGCTTCTAATTTGGGCCAAAACTGTAAAATGGTCTTATGAATTAGCGATTTCATTCCAATTCACTTTCCAAGTAATATTCAGCATGCTAATTACGTTGCCGATTGCAAATTGCATTATCTATTATGGTTTAAGAGATATGGACTATCGACATCTTACAATATTGGCTCTGCTTCTAACTTGGGCCAAAATTGTAAAATGGTCTTATGAATTAGCGATTTCGTTCCAATTCACATTCCAAGTAATATTCGGCATGCTAATTACGTTGCCGATTGCCAAATTGCATTATCTCTTATAGTTTCCGAGATATGAACTATCGAAATTTTACACCTTAGACTGTTTCTAACTTGGCCAAAATTGTAATATGGTCTTATGAATTAGCGATTTCATTCCAATTCACATTCCAAATAATATTCGGCATGCTAATTACGTTGCCGATTGCCAAATTGCATTATCTCATATAGTTTCCGAGATATGGACTATCGACATCTTACAATATTGGCTCTGCTTCTAACTTGGGTCAAAATTGTAAAATGGTCTTATGAATTAGCGATTTCGTTCCAATTCACATTCCAAGTAATATTCGGCATGCTAATAACGTTGCCGATTGCCAAATTGCACTATCTCTTATAGTTTCCGAGATATGGACAATCGACATCTTACAATATTGGCTCTGCTTCTAACTTGGGCCAAAATTGTAAAATGGTTTTATGAATTAGCGTTTTCGTTCCAATTCACATTCCAAGTAATATTCAGCATGCTAATTACATTGCCGATTGTCAAATTGCAATATCTCTTATAGTTTCTGAGATATGGGCAATCGAAATTTTGCACCTTAGACTCTGTTTCTAATTTGGGCCAAAATTGTAAAATGCTCTTATGAATTAGCGATTTCGTTCCAATACACAGTCCAAGTTATATTCGACATGCTAATTACGTTGCCGATTGCCAAATTGCATTATCTCTTATAGTTTCCGAGATATGAACTATCGAAATTTTACACCTTAGACTGTTTCTAATTTGGCCAAAATTGTAAAATGGTCTTATGAATTAGCGATTTCATTCCAATTCACATTCCAAATAATATTCGGCATGCTAATTACGTTGCCGATTGCCAAATTGCATTATCTCTTATAGTTTTCGAGATATGGACTATCGACATCTTACAATATTGGCTCTGCTTCTAACTTGGGCCAAAATTGTAAAATGGTCTTATGAATTAGCGATTTCGTTCCAATTCACATTCCAAGTAATATTCGGCATGCTAATTACGTTGCCGATTGTAAATTGCATTATCTATTATGGTTTAAGAGATATGGACTATCGACATCTTACAATATTTTCTCTGCTTCTAACTTGGGCCAAAATTGTAAAATGGTCTTATGAATTAGCGATTTCGTTCCAATTCACATTCCAAGTAATATTCGGCATGCTATTTTCATTGCCGATTGCCAAGTTGCAATATCTCTTATAGTTTCCGAGATATGGGCAATCGAAATTTTACACCTTAGACACTGTTTCTAACTTGGGCCAAAATTGTAAAATGGTCTTATGAATTAGCGATTTCGTTCCAATTCACATTCCAAGTAATATTCGGCATGCTAATTACGTTGCCGATTGCAAATTGCATTATCTATTATGGTTTAAGAGATATGGACTATCGACATCTTACAATATTAGCTCTGCTTCTACTTGTTCCAAAATTGTAAAATGGTCTTATGAATTAGCGATTTCGTTCCAATTCACATTACAAGTAATATTCGGCATGCTATTTTCATTGCCGATTGCCAAGTTGCAATATCTCTTATAGTTTCCGAGATATGGGCAATCGAAATTTTACACCTTAGACACTGTTTCTAACTTGGGCCAAAATTGTAAAATGGTTTTATGAATTAGCGATTTCGTTCCAATTCACAATCCAATTAATATTCGGCATGTTAATTTCATTGCCGATTGGCAAGTTGCAATATCTCTTATAGTTTCCGAGATATGGGCAATCGAAACTTTACGCCTTAGACACTGTTTCTAACTTGGGTCAAAATTGTAAAATGGTTTTATGAATTAGCGATTTCGTTCCAATTCACATTCCATGTAATATTCGGCATGTTATTTTCATTGCCGATTGCCAAATTGCACTATCTCTTATAGTTTCCGAGATATGGACTATCGACATCTTACAATATTGGCTCTGCTTTTAGCTTGGGCCAAAATTGTAAAATGGTCTTATGAATTAGCGATTTCGTTCCAATTCACATTCCAAGTAATATTCGGCATGCTAATTACGTTGCCGATTGCCAAATTGCATTATCTCTTATAGTTTCCGAGATATGGCTATCGACATCTTACAATATTGGCTCTGCTTCTAACTTGGGCCAAAATTGTAAAACGATCTTATGAATTAGCGATTTCGTTCCAATTCACATTCCAAGTAATATTCGGCATGCTAATTATGTTGCCGATTGCCAAATTGCATTATCTCTTATAGTTTCCGAGATATGGACAATCGAAATTTTACACCTTAGATTCTGTTTCTAACTTTAGCCAAATTGTAAAATGGTCTTATGAATTAACGATTTCGTTCCAATTCACATTCCAAGTAATCTTCGGCATGTTAATTATATTGCCGATTGCCAATTTGCAATATCTCTTATAGTTTCCGAGATATGGGCAATCGAAATTTTACACCTTAGATTCTGTTTCTAACTTTAGCCAAATTGTAAAATGGTCTTATGAATTAGCGATTTCGTTCCAATTCACATTGCAAGTAATATTCGGCATGCTAATTTCGTTGCCGATTGCCAAATTGCATTATCTCTTATAGTTTCAGAGATATGGACTATCGAAATTTTACACCTTAGACTGTTTCTAACTTGGGCCAAAATTGTAAAATGGTCTTATGAACTATCGACTTCGTTCCAATTCAAATTCCAAGTAATATTCGGCATGCTAATTACGTTGCCGATTGCCGAATTACATTATCTCTTATAGTTTCCGAGATATGGACTATCGACATCTTACAATATTGGCTCTGCTTCTAACTTGGGCCAAAATTGTAAAATGGTTTTATGAATTAGCGTTTTCGTTCCAATTCACATTCCAAGTAATATTCAGCATGCTAATTACATTGCCGATTGCCAAATTGCAATATCTCTTATAGTTTCTGAGATATGGGCAATCGAAATTTTGCACCTTAGACTCTGTTTCTAACTTTAGCCAAATTGTAAAAAGGTCTTATGAATTAGCGATTTCGTTCCAATTTACTTTCCAAGTAATATTCGGCATGCTATTTACGTTGCCGATTGCAAATTGTACTATCTATTATGGTTTCCGAGATATGGACTATCGACATCTTACAATATTGGCTCTGCTTCTAACTTGGGCCAAAATTGTAATATGGTCTTATGAATTAGCGATTTCGTTCCGATTCACATTCCAAGTAATATTCGGCATGCTATTTTCATTGCCGATTGCCAAATTGCAATATCTCTTATAGTTTCCGAGATATGGGCAATCGAAATTTTACACCTTAGCCTCTGTTTCTAACTTGGGTCAAAATTGTAAAATGGTCTTATGAATTAGCGATTTCGTTCCAATTCACATTCCAAGTAATATTCGGCATGCTAATTACGTTGCCGATTGCCAAATTGCACTATCTCTTATAGTTTCCGAGATATGGACTATCGACATCTTACAATATTGGCTCTGCTTCTAACTTGGGCCAAAATTGTAAAATGGTTTTATGGATTAGCGCTTTCGTTCCAATTCACATTCCAAGTAATATTCGGCATGCTAATTACGTTGCCGATTGCCAAATTGCATTATCTCTTATAGTTTCCGAGATATGGACTATCGACATCTTACAATATTGGCTCTGCTTCTAACTTGGGCCAAAATTGTAAAATGGTTTTATGGATTAGCGATTTCGTTCCAATTCACATTCCAAGTAATATTCGGCATGCTAATTACGTTGCCGATTGCAAATTGCATTATCTATTATGGTTTAAGAGATATGGACTATCGACATCTTACAATATTGGCTCTGCTTCTAACTTGGACCAAAATTGTAAAATGGTCTTATGAATTAGCGATTTCGTTCCAATTCACATTCCAAGTAATATTCGGCATGCTAATTACGTTGCCGATTGCCAAATTGCATTATCTCATATAGTTTCCGAGATATGGACTATCGACATCTTACAATATTAGCTCTGCTTCTACTTGTTCCAAAATTGTAAAATGGTCTTATGAATTAGCGATTTCGTTCCAATTCACATTACAAGTAATATTCGGCATGCTATTTTCATTGCCGATTGCCAAGTTGCAATATCTCTTATAGTTTCCGAGATATGGGCAATCGAAATTTTACACCTTAGACACTGTTTCTAACTTGGGCCAAAATTGTAAAATGGTTTTATGAATTAGCGATTTCGTTCCAATTCACATTCCAAGTAATATTCGGCATGCTAATTTCATTGCCGATTGGCAAGTTGCAATATCTCTTATAGTTTGCGAGATATGGGCAATCGAAATTTTACACCTTAGACTCTGTTTCTAACTTGGGTCAAAGTTGTAAAATGGTTTTATGAATTAGCGTTTTCGTTCCAATTCACATTCCAAGTAATATTCAGCATGCTAATTACATTGCCGATTGCCAAATTGCAATATCTCTTATAGTTACTGAGATATTGGAAATCGAAATTTTGCACCTTAGACTCTGTTTCTAATTTGGGCCAAAATTGTAAAATGCTCTTATGAATTAGCGATTTCGTTCCAATTCACATTCCAAGTAATATTCGGCATGTTAATTACGTTGCCGATTGCAAATTGCATTATCTATTATGGTTTCCGAGATATGGACTATCGACATCTTACAATATTGGCTCTGCTTCTAACTTGGCCCAAAATTGTAAAATGGTCTTATGAATTAGCGATTTCGTTCCAATTCACATTCCAAGTAATATTCGGCATGCAAAATACGTTTCCTATTGCCAAATTGCAATATCTCTTATAGTTTCCGAGATATGGGCAATCGAAATTTTACACCTTAGACTCTGTTTCTAACTTGGGCCAAATTTTAAAATGGTCTTATGAATTAGCGATTTCGTTCCAATTCACATTCCAAGTAATATTCGGCATGCTAATTACGTTGCCGATTGCCAAATTGCATTATCTCTTATAGTTTCCGAGATATGAACTATCGAAGTTTTACACTTTAGACTGTTTCTAACTTGGCCAAAATTGTAATATGGTCTTATGAATTAGCGATTTCATTCCAATTCACATTCCAAATAATATTCGACATGCTAATTACGTTGCCGATTGCCAAATTGCATTATCTCTTATAGTTTCCGAGATATGGACTATCGACATCTTACAATATTGGCTCTGCTTCTAACTTGGGCCAAAATTGTAAAATGGTCTTATGAATTAGCGATTTCGTTCCAATTCACATTCCAAGTAATATTCGGCATGCTAATTTCGTTGCCGATTGCCAAATTGCATTATCTCTTATAGTTTCAGAGATATGGACTATAGAAATTTTACACCTTAGACTGTTTCTAACTTGGGCCAAAATTGTGAAATGGTCTTATGAATTAGCAATTTCGTTCCAATTCACATTCCAAGTAATATTCGGCATGCAAAATACGTTTCCTATTGCCAAATTGCAATATCTCTTATAGTTTCCGAGATATGGGCAATCGAAATTTTACACCTTAGACTCTGTTTCTAACTTGGGCCAAATTTTAAAATGGCCTTATGAATTAGCGATTTCGGTCCAATTCACATTCCAAGTAATATTCGGCATGCTAATTACGTTGCCGATTGCCAAATTGCATTATCTCTTATAGTTTCCGAGATATGAACTATCGAAATTTTACACTTTAGACTGTTTCTAACTTGGCCAAAATTGTAATATGGTCTTATGAATTAGCGATTTCATTCCAATTCACATTCCAAATAATATTCGGCATGCTAATTACGTTGCCGATTGCCAAATTGCATTATCTCTTATAGTTTCCGAGATATGGACTATCGACATCTTACAATATTGGCTCTGCTTCTAACTTGGGCCAAAATTGTAAAATGGTCTTATGAATTAGCGATTTCGTTCCAATTCACATTCCAAGTAATATTCGGCATGCTAATTACGTTGCCGATTGCAAATTGCATTATCTATTATGGTTTAAGAGATATGGACTATCGACATCTTACAATATTGGCTCTGCTTCTAACTTGGGCCAAAATTGTAAAATGGTCTTATGAATTAGCGATTTCGTTCCAATTCACATTCCAAGTAATATTCGGCATGCTAATTACGTTGCCGATTGCCAAATTGCATTATCTCATATAGTTTCCGAGATATGGGCTATCGACATCTTACAATATTGGCTCTGCTTCTAACTTGGGTCAAAATTGTAAAATGGTCTTATGAATTAGCGATTCATTCCAATTCACATTCCAAATAATATTCGGCATGCTAATTACGTTGCCGATTGCCAAATTGCATTATCTCTTATAGTTTCCGAGATATGGACTATCGACATCTTACAATATTGGCTCTGCTTCTAACTTGGGCCAAAATTGTAAAATGGTCTTATGAATTAGCGATTTCGTTCCAATTCACATTACAAGTAATATTCGGCATGCTATTTTCATTGCCGATTGCCAAGTTGCAATATCTCTTATAGTTTCCGAGATATGGGCATTCGAAATTTTACACCTTAGACACTGTTTCTAACTTGGGCCAAAATTGTAAAATGGTTTTATGAATTAGCGATTTCGTTCCAATTCACATTCCAAGTAATATTCGGCATGCTAATTTCATTGCCGATTGGCAAGTTGCAATATCTCTTATAGTTTCCGAGATAAGGGCAATCGAAATTTTACACCTTAGACACTGTTTCTAACTTGGGTCAAAATTGTAAAATGGTTTTATGAATTAGCGATTTCGTTCCAATTCACATTCCAAGTAATATTCGGCATGCTAATTTCATTGCCGATTGGCAAGTTGCAATATCTCTTATAGTTTCCGAGATATGGGCAATCGAAATTTTACACCTTAGACACTGTTTCTAACTTGGGTCAAAGTTGTAAAATGGTTTTATGAATTAGCGATTTCGTTCCAATTCACATTCCAAGTAATATTCGGCATGCTAATTACGTTGCCGATTGCCAAATTGCATTAACTCTTATAGTTTCCGAGATATGGACTATCGACATCTTACAATATTGGCTCTGCTTCTAACTTGGGCCAAAATTGTAAAACGATCTTATGAATTAGCGATTTCGTTCCAATTCACATTCCAAGTAATCTTCGGCATGTTAATTACATTGCCGATTGCCAATTTGCAATATCTCTTATAGTTTCTGAGATATGGGCAATCGAAATTTTGCACCTTGGACTCTGTTTCTAATTTGGGCCAAAATTGTAAAATGCTCTTATGAATTAGCGATTTCGTTCCAATTCACATTCCAAGTAATATTCGGCATGTTAATTACGTTGCCGATTGCAATTTGCATTATCTATTATGGTTTCCAAGATATGGACTATCGACATCTTACAATATTGGCTCTGCTTCTAACTTGGCGCAAAATTGTAAAATGGTCTTATGAATTAGCGATTTCGTTCCAATTCACATTCCAAGTAATATTCGGCATGTTAATTACGTTGCCGATTGCAAATTGCATTATCTATTATGGTTTCCGAGATATGGACTATCGACATCTTGCAATATTGGCTCTGTTTCTAACTTGGCTCAAAATTGTAAAATGGTCTTATGAATTAGCGATTTCGTTAAAATTCACATTCCAAGTAATATTCGGCATGCTATTTTCATTGCCGATTGCCAAATTGCATTATCTACTATGGTTTCCGAGATATGGACTATCGACATCTTACAATATTGGCTCTGCTTCTAACTTGGCGCAAAATTGTAAAATGGTCTTATGAATTAGCGATTTCGTTCCAATTCACATTCCAAGTAATATTCGGCATGCAAAATACGTTTCCTGTTGCCAAATTGCAATATCTCTTATAGTTTCCGAGATATGGGCAATCGAAATTTTACACCTTAGACTCTGTTTCTAACTTGGGCCAAATTTTAAAATGGCCTTATGAATTAGCGATTTCGGTCCAATTCACATTCCAAGTAATATTCGGCATGTTAATTACGTTGCCGATTGCCAAATTGCATTATCTCTTATAGTTTCCGAGATATGAACTATCGAAATTTTACACTTTAGACTGTTTCTAACTTGGCCAAAATTGTAATATGGTCTTATGAATTAGCGATTTCATTCCAATTCACATTCCAAATAATATTCGGCATGCTAATTACGTTGCCGATTGCCAAATTGCATTATCTCTTATAGTTTCCGAGATATGGACTATCGACATCTTACAATATTGGCTCTGCTTCTAACTTGGGCCAAAATTGTAAAATGGTCTTATGAATTAGCGATTTCGTTCCAATTCACATTCCAAGTAATATTCGGCATGCTAATTACGTTGCCGATTGCAAATTGCATTATCTATTATGGTTTAAGAGATATGGACTATCGACATCTTACAATATTGGCTCTGCTTCTAACTTGGGCCAAAATTGTAAAATGGTCTTATGAATTAGCGATTTCGTTCCAATTCACATTCCAAGTAATATTCGGCATGCTAATTACGTTGCCGATTGCCAAATTGCATTATCTCATATAGTTTCCGAGATATGGGCTATCGACATCTTACAATATTGGCTCTGCTTCTAACTTGGGTCAAAATTGTAAAATGGTCTTATGAATTAGCGATTCATTCCAATTCACATTCCAAATAATATTCGGCATGCTAATTACGTTGCCGATTGCCAAATTGCATTATCTCTTATAGTTTCCGAGATATGGACTATCGACATCTTACAATATTGGCTCTGCTTCTAACTTGGGCCAAAATTGTAAAATGGTCTTATGAATTAGCGATTTCGTTCCAATTCACATTACAAGTAATATTCGGCATGCTATTTTCATTGCCGATTACCAAGTTGCAATATCTCTTATAGTTTCCGAGATATGGGCATTCGAAATTTTACACCTTAGACACTGTTTCTAACTTGGGCCAAAATTGTAAAATGGTTTTATGAATTAGCGATTTCGTTCCAATTCACATTCCAAGTAATATTCGGCATGCTAATTTCATTGCCGATTGGCAAGTTGCAATATCTCTTATAGTTTCCGAGATAAGGGCAATCGAAATTTTACACCTTAGACACTGTTTCTAACTTGGGTCAAAATTGTAAAATGGTTTTATGAATTAGCGATTTCGTTCCAATTCACATTCCAAGTAATATTCGGCATGCTAATTTCATTGCCGATTGGCAAGTTGCAATATCTCTTATAGTTTCCGAGATATGGGCAATCGAAATTTTACACCTTAGACACTGTTTCTAACTTGGGTCAAAGTTGTAAAATGGTTTTATGAATTAGCGATTTCGTTCCAATTCACATTCCAAGTAATATTCGGCATGCTAATTACGTTGCCGATTGCCAAATTGCATTAACTCTTATAGTTTCCGAGATATGGACTATCGACATCTTACAATATTGGCTCTGCTTCTAACTTGGGCCAAAATTGTAAAACGATCTTATGAATTAGCGATTTCGTTCCAATTCACATTCCAAGTAATCTTCGGCATGTTAATTACATTGCCGATTGCCAATTTGCAATATCTCTTATAGTTTCTGAGATATGGGCAATCGAAATTTTGCACCTTGGACTCTGTTTCTAATTTGGGCCAAAATTGTAAAATGCTCTTATGAATTAGCGATTTCGTTCCAATTCACATTCCAAGTAATATTCGGCATGTTAATTACGTTGCCGATTGCAATTTGCATTATCTATTATGGTTTCCAAGATATGGACTATCGACATCTTACAATATTGGCTCTGATTCTAACTTGGCCCAAAATTGTAAAATGGTCTTATGAATTAGCGATTTCGTTCCAATTCACATTCCAAGTAATATTCGGCATGTTAATTACGTTGCCGATTGCAAATTGCATTATCTATTATGGTTTCCGAGATATGGACTATCGACATCTTGCAATATTGGCTCTGTTTCTAACTTGGCTCAAAATTGTAAAATGGTCTTATGAATTAGCGATTTCGTTAAAATTCACTTTCCAAGTAATATTCGGCATGCTATTTTCATTGCCGATTGCCAAATTGCATTATCTACTATGGTTTCCGAGATATGGACTATCGACATCTTACAATATTGGCTCTGCTTCTAACTTGGCGCAAAATTGTAAAATGGTCTTATGAATTAGCGATTTCGTTCCAATTCACATTCCAAGTAATATTCGGCATGCAAAATACGTTTCCTGTTGCCAAATTGCAATATCTCTTATAGTTTCCGAGATATGGGCAATCGAAATTTTACACCTTAGACTGTTTCTAACTTGGGCCAAAATTGTAAAATGGTCTTATGAATTAGCAATTTCGTTCCAATTCACATTCCAAGTAATATTCGGCATGCAAAATACGTTTCCTATTATGGTTTCCGAGATATGGACTATCGACATCTTACAATATTGGCTCTGTTTCTAACTTGGCTCAAAATTGTAAAATGGTCTTATGAATTAGCGATTTCGTTAAAATTCACATTCCAACTAATATTCGGCATGCTATTTTCATTGCCGATTGCCAAATTGCATTATCTACTATGGCTTCCGAGATATGGACTATCGACATCTTACAATATTGGCTCTGCTTCTAACTTGGCCCAAAATTGTAAAATGGTCTTATGAATTAGCGATTTCGTTCCAATTCACATTCCAAGTAATATTCGGCATGCAAAATACGTTTCCTATTGCCAAATTGCAATATCTCTTATAGTTTCCGAGATATGGGCAATCGAAATTTTACACCTTAGACCGTTTCTAACTAGGGAAAAAATTGTAAAATGGTCTTATGAATTAGCAATTTGGTTCCAATTCACATTCCAAGTAATATTCGGCATGCAAAATACGTTTCCTATTGCCAAATTGCAATATCTCTTATAGTTTCCGAGATATGGGCAATCGAAATTTTACACCTTAGACTCTGTTTCTAACTTGGGCCAAATTTTAAAATGGTCTTATGAATTAGCGATTTCGTTCCAATTCACATTCCAAGTAATATTCGGCATGCTAATTACGTTGCCGATTGCCAAATTGCATTATCTCTTATAGTTTCCGAGATATGAACTATCGAAATTTTACACTTTAGACTGTTTCTAACTTGGCCAAAATTGTAATATGGTCTTATGAATTAGCGATTTCATTCCAATTCACATTCCAAATAATATTCGGCATGCTAATTACGTTGCCGATTGCCAAATTGCATTATCTCTTATAGTTTCCGAGATATGAACTATCGAAATTTTACACTTTAGACTGTTTCTAACTTGGCCAAAATTGTAATATGGTCTTATGAATTAGCGATTTCATTCCAATTCACATTCCAAATAATATTCGGCATGCTAATTACGTTGCCGATTGCCAAATTGCATTATCTCTTATAGTTTCCGAGATATGGACTATCGACATCTTACAATATTGGCTCTGCTTCTAACTTGGGCCAAAATTGTAAAATGGTCTTATGAATTAGCGATTTCGTTCC
The DNA here is from genome assembly GCF_030347505.1 of Rhynchophorus ferrugineus. Classification (NCBI taxonomy): domain Eukaryota; kingdom Metazoa; phylum Arthropoda; class Insecta; order Coleoptera; family Curculionidae; genus Rhynchophorus; species Rhynchophorus ferrugineus. The sequence goes on from NW_027472583.1 coordinate 39,465,795, forward strand.
AATTCACGTTCCAAGTAATATTCGGCATGCTAATTACGTTGCCGATTGCCAAATTGCATTATCTCTTATAGTTTCCGAGATATGAACTATCGAAATTTTACACTTTAGACTGTTTCTAACTTGGCCAAAATTGTAATATGGTCTTATGAATTAGCGATTTCATTCCAATTCACATTCCAAATAATATTCGGCATGCTAATTACGTTGCCGATTGCCAAATTGCATTATCTCTTATAGTTTCCGAGATATGAACTATCGAAATTTTACACTTTAGACTGTTTCTAACTTGGCCAAAATTGTAATATGGTCTTATGAATTAGCGATTTCATTCCAATTCACATTCCAAATAATATTCGGCATGCTAATTACGTTGCCGATTGCCAAATTGCATTATCTCTTATAGTTTCCGAGATATGGACTATCGACATCTTACAATATTGGCTCTGCTTCTAACTTGGGCCAAAATTGTAAAATGGTCTTATGAATTAGCGATTTCGTTCCAATTCACGTTCCAAGTAATATTCGGCATGCTAATTTCGTTGCCGATTGCCAAATTGCATTATCTCTTATAGTTTCAGAGATATGGACTATCGAAATTTTACACCTTAGACTGTTTCTAACTTGGGCCAAAATTGTGAAATGGTCTTATGAATTAGCAATTTCGTTCCAATTCACATTCCAAGTAATATTCGGCATGCTAATTACGTTGCCGATTGCCAAATTGCATTATCTCTTATAGTTTCCGAGATATGAACTATCGAAATTTTACACTTTAGACTGTTTCTAACTTGGCCAAAATTGTAATATGGTCTTATGAATTAGCGATTTCATTCCAATTCACATTCCAAATAATATTCGGCATGCTAATTACGTTGCCGATTGCCAAATTGCATTATCTCTTATAGTTTCCGAGATATGGACTATCGACTTCTTACAATATTGGCTCTGCTTCTAACTTGGGCCAATATTGTAAAATGGTCTTATGAATTAGCGATTTCGTTCCAATTCACATTACAAGTAATATTCGGCATGCTATTTTCATTGCCGATTGCCAAGTTGCAATATCTCTTATAGTTTCCGAGATATGGGCATTCGAAATTTTACACCTTAGACACTGTTTCTAACTTGGGCCAAAATTGTAAAATGGTTTTATGAATTAGCGATTTCGTTCCAATTCACATTCCAAGTAATATTCGGCATGCTAATTTCATTGCCGATTGGCAAGTTGCAATATCTCTTATAGTTTCCGAGATAAGGGCAATCGAAATTTTACACCTTAGACACTGTTTCTAACTTGGGTCAAAATTGTAAAATGGTTTTATGAATTAGCGATTTCGTTCCAATTCACATTCCAAGTAATATTCGGCATGCTAATTTCATTGCCGATTGGCAAGTTGCAATATCTCTTATAGTTTCCGAGATATGGGCAATCGAAATTTTACACCTTAGACACTGTTTCTAACTTGGGTCAAAGTTGTAAAATGGTTTTATGAATTAGCGATTTCGTTCCAATTCACATTCCAAGTAATATTCGGCATGCTAACTACGTTGCCGATTGCCAAATTGCATTAACTCTTATAGTTTCCGAGATATGGACTATCGACATCTTACAATATTGGCTCTGCTTCTAACTTGGGCCAAAATTGTAAAACGATCTTATGAATTAGCGATTTCGTTCCAATTCACATTCCAAGTAATCTTCGGCATGTTAATTACATTGCCGATTGCCAATTTGCAATATCTCTTATAGTTTCTGAGATATGGGCAATCGAAATTTTGCACCTTGGACTCTGTTTCTAATTTGGGCCAAAATTGTAAAATGCTCTTATGAATTAGCGATTTCGTTCCAATTCACATTCCAAGTAATATTCGGCATGTTAATTACGTTGCCGATTGCAAATTGCATTATCTATTATGGTTTCCAAGATATGGACTATCGACATCTTACAATATTGGCTCTGATTCTAACTTGGCCCAAAATTGTAAAATGGTCTTATGAATTAGCGATTTCGTTCCAATTCACATTCCAAGTAATATTCGGCATGTTAATTACGTTGCCGATTGCAAATTGCATTATCTATTATGGTTTCCGAGATATGGACTATCGACATCTTGCAATATTGGCTCTGTTTCTAACTTGGCTCAAAATTGTAAAATGGTCTTATGAATTAGCGATTTCGTTAAAATTCACATTCCAAGTAATATTCGGCATGCTATTTTCATTGCCGATTGCCAAATTGCATTATCTACTATGGTTTCCGAGATATGGACTATCGACATCTTACAATATTGGCTCTGCTTCTAACTTGGCGCAAAATTGTAAAATGGTCTTATGAATTAGCGATTTCGTTCCAATTCACATTCCAAGTAATATTCGGCATGCAAAATACGTTTCCTATTGCCAAATTGCAATATCTCTTATAGTTTCCGAGATATGGGCAATCGAAATTTTACACCTTAGACTGTTTCTAACTTGGGCCAAAATTGTAAAATGGTCTTATGAATTAGCAATTTCGTTCCAATTCACATTCCAAGTAATATTCGGCATGCAAAATACGTTTCCTATTATGGTTTCCGAGATATGGACTATCGACATCTTACAATATTGGCTCTGTTTCTAACTTGGCTCAAAATTGTAAAATGGTCTTATGAATTAGCGATTTCGTTAAAATTCACATTCCAACTAATATTCGGCATGCTATTTTCATTGCCGATTGCCAAATTGCATTATCTACTATGGCTTCCGAGATATGGACTATCGACATCTTACAATATTGGCTCTGCTTCTAACTTGGCCCAAAATTGTAAAATGGTCTTATGAATTAGCGATTTCGTTCCAATTCACATTCCAAGTAATATTCGGCATGCAAAATACGTTTCCTATTGCCAAATTGCAATATCTCTTATAGTTTCCGAGATATGGGCAATCGAAATTTTACACCTTAGACCGTTTCTAACTAGGGAAAAAATTGCAAAATGGTCTTATGAATTAGCAATTTGGTTCCAATTCACATTCCAAGTAATATTCGGCATGCAAAATACGTTTCCTATTGCCAAATTGCAATATCTCTTATAGTTTCCGAGATATGGGCAATCGAAATTTTACACCTTAGACTCTGTTTCTAACTTGGGCCAAATTTTAAAATGGTCTTATGAATTAGCGATTTCGTTCCAATTCACATTCCAAGTAATATTCGGCATGCTAATTACGTTGCCGATTGCCAAATTGCATAATCTCTTATAGTTTCCGAGATATGAACTATCGAAATTTTACACCTTAGACTGTTTCTTACTTGGCCAAAATTGTAATATGGTCTTATGAATTAGCGATTTCATTCCAATTCACATTCCAAATAATATTCGGCATGCTAATTACGTTGCCGATTGCCAAATTGCATTATCTCTTATAGTTTCCGAGATATGGACTATCGACATCTTACAATATTGGCTCTGCTTCTAACTTGGGCCAAAACTGTAAAATGGTCTTATGAATTAGCGATTTCATTCCAATTCACATTCCAAGTAATATTCGGCATGCTAATTACGTTACCGATTGCAAATTGCATTATCTATTATGGTTTAAGAGATATGGGCTATCGACATCTTACAATATTGGCTCTGCTTCTAACTTGGGCCAAAATTGTAAAATGGTCTTATGAATTAGCGATTTCATTCCAATTCACATTCCAAGTAATATTCGGCATGCTAATTACGTCGCCGATTGCAAATTGCATTATCTTTTATGGTTTAAGAGATATGGACTATCGACATCTTACAATATTGGCTCTGCTTCTAACTTGGCTCAAAATTGTAAAATGGTCTTATGAATTAGCGATTTCATTCCAATTCACATTCCAAGTAATATTCGGCATGCTAATTACGTCGCCGATTGCAAATTGCATTATCTATTATGGTTTAAGAGATATGGGCTATCGACATCTTACAATATTGGCTCTGCTTCTAACTTGGGCCAAAATTGTAAAATGGTCTTATGAATTAGCGATTTCATTCCAATTCACATTCCAAGTAATATTCGGCATGCTAATTTCATTGCCGATTGGCAAGTTGCAATATCTCTTATAGTTTCCGAGATAAGGGCAATCGAAATTTTACACCTTAGACACTGTTTCTAACTTGGGTCAAAATTGTAAAATGGTTTTATGAATTAGCGATTTCGTTCCAATTCACATTCCAAGTAATATTCGGCATGCTAATTTCATTGCCGATTGGCAAGTTGCAATATCTCTTATAGTTTCCGAGATATGGGCAATCGAAATTTTACACCTTAGACACTGTTTCTAACTTGGGTCAAAGTTGTAAAATGGTTTTATGAATTAGCGATTTCGTTCCAATTCACATTCCAAGTAATATTCGGCATGCTAATTACGTTGCCGATTGCCAAATTGCATTAACTCTTATAGTTTCCGAGATATGAACTATCGAAATTTTACACCTTAGACTGTTTCTTACTTGGCCAAAATTGTAATATGGTCTTATGAATTAGCGATTTCATTCCAATTCACATTCCAAATAATATTCGGCATGCTAATTACGTTGCCGATTGCCAAATTGCATTATCTCTTATAGTTTCCGAGATATGGACTATCGACATCTTACAATATTGGCTCTGCTTCTAACTTGGGCCAAAATTGTAAAATGGTCTTATGAATTAGCGATTTCATTCCAATTCACATTCCAAGTAATATTCGGCATGCTAATTACGTTACCGATTGCAAATTGCATTATCTATTATGGTTTAAGAGATATGGGCTATCGACATCTTACAATATTGGCTCTGCTTCTAACTTGGGCCAAAATTGTAAAATGGTCTTATGAATTAGCGATTTCATTCCAATTCACATTCCAAGTAATATTCGGCATGCTAATTACGTCGCCGATTGCAAATTGCATTATCTATTATGGTTTAAGAGATATGGACTATCGACATCTTACAATATTGGCTCTGCTTCTAACTTGGCTCAAAATTGTAAAATGGTCTTATGAATTAGCGATTTCGTTAAAATTCACATTCCAACTAATATTCGGCATGCTATTTTCATTGCCGATTGCCAAATTGCATTATCTACTATGGTTTCCGAGATATGGACTATCGACATCTTACAATATTGGCTCTGCTTCTAACTTGGCCCAAAATTGTAAAATGGTCTTATGAATTAGCGATTTCGTTCCAATTCACATTCCAAGTAATATTCGGCATGCAAAATACGTTTCCTATTGCCAAATTGCAATATCTCTTATAGTTTCCGAGATATCGGCAATCGAAATTTTACACCTTAGACTGTTTCTAACTAGGGCCAAAATTGTAAAATGGTCTTATGAATTAGCAATTTTGTTCCAATTCACATTCCAAGTAATATTCGGCATGCAAAATACGTTTCCTATTATGGTTTCCGAGATATGGACTATCGACATCTTACAATATTGGCTCTGTTTCTAACTTGGCTCAAAATTGTAAAATGGTCTTATGAATTAGCGATTTCGTTAAAATTCACATTCCAACTAATATTCGGCATGCTATTTTCATTTCCTATTGCCAAATTGCATTATCTACTATGGCTTCCGAGATATGGACTATCGACATCTTACAATATTGGCTCTGCTTCTAACTTGGCCCAAAATTGTAAAATGGTCTTATGAATTAGCGATTTCGTTCCAATTCACATTCCAAGTAATATTCGGCATGCAAAATACGTTTCCTATTGCCAAATTGCAATATCTCTTATAGTTTCCGAGATATGGGCAATCGAAATTTTACACCTTAGACCGTTTCTAACTAGGGAAAAAATTGTAAAATGGTCTTATGAATTAGCAATTTGGTTCCAATTCACATTCCAAGTAATATTCGGCATGCAAAATACGTTTCCTATTGTCAAATTGCAATATCTCTTATAGTTTCCGAGATATGGGCAATCGAAATTTTACACCTTAGACTCTGTTTCTAACTTGGGCCAAATTTTAAAATGGTCTTATGAATTAGCGATTTCGTTCCAATTCACATTCCAAGTAATATTCGGCATGCTAATTACGTTGCCGATTGCCAAATTGCATTATCTCTTATAGTTTCCGAGATATGAACTATCGAAATTTTACACCTTAGACTGTTTCTTACTTGGCCAAAATTGTAATATGGTCTTATGAATTAGCGATTTCATTCCAATTCACATTCCAAATAATATTCGGCATGCTAATTACGTTGCTGATTGCCAAATTGCATTATCTCTTATAGTTTCCGAGATATGGACTATCGACATCTTACAATATTGGCTCTGCTTCTAACTTGGGCCAAAACTGTAAAATGGTCTTATGAATTAGCGATTTCATTCCAATTCACATTCCAAGTAATATTCGGCATGCTAATTACGTTACCGATTGCAAATTGCATTATCTATTATGGTTTAAGAGATATGGACTATCGACATCTTACAATATTGGCTCTGCTTCTAACTTGGGCCAAAATTGTAAAACGATCTTATGAATTAGCGATTTCGTTCCAATTCACATTCCAAGTAATCTTCGGCATGTTAATTACATTGCCGATTGCCAATTTGCAATATCTCTTATAGTTTCTGAGATATGGGCAATCGAAATTTTGCACCTTGGACTCTGTTTCTAATTTGGGCCAAAATTGTAAAATGCTCTTATGAATTAGCGATTTCGTTCCAATTCACATTCCAAGTAATATTCGGCATGTTAATTACGTTGCCGATTGCAAATTGCATTATCTATTATGGTTTCCAAGATATGGACTATCGACATCTTACAATATTGGCTCTGATTCTAACTTGGCCCAAAATTGTAAAATGGTCTTATGAATTAGCGATTTCGTTCCAATTCACATTCCAAGTAATATTCGGCATGTTAATTACGTTGCCGATTGCAAATTGCATTATCTATTATGGTTTCCGAGATATGGACTATCGACATCTTGCAATATTGGCTCTGTTTCTAACTTGGCTCAAAATTGTAAAATGGTCTTATGAATTAGCGATTTCGTTAAAATTCACATTCCAAGTAATATTCGGCATGCTATTTTCATTGCCGATTGCCAAATTGCATTATCTACTATGGTTTCCGAGATATGGACTATCGACATCTTACAATATTGGCTCTGCTTCTAACTTGGCGCAAAATTGTAAAATGGTCTTATGAATTAGCGATTTCGTTCCAATTCACATTCCAAGTAATATTCGGCATGCAAAATACGTTTCCTATTGCCAAATTGCAATATCTCTTATAGTTTCCGAGATATGGGCAATCGAAATTTTACACCTTAGACTGTTTCTAACTTGGGCCAAAATTGTAAAATGGTCTTATGAATTAGCAATTTCGTTCCAATTCACATTCCAAGTAATATTCGGCATGCAAAATACGTTTCCTATTATGGTTTCCGAGATATGGACTATCGACATCTTACAATATTGGCTCTGTTTCTAACTTGGCTCAAAATTGTAAAATGGTCTTATGAATTAGCGATTTCGTTAAAATTCACATTCCAACTAATATTCGGCATGCTATTTTCATTGCCGATTGCCAAATTGCATTATCTACTATGGCTTCCGAGATATGGACTATCGACATCTTACAATATTGGCTCTGCTTCTAACTTGGCCCAAAATTGTAAAATGGTCTTATGAATTAGCGATTTCGTTCCAATTCACATTCCAAGTAATATTCGGCATGCAAAATACGTTTCCTATTGCCAAATTGCAATATCTCTTATAGTTTCCGAGATATGGGCAATCGAAATTTTACACCTTAGACCGTTTCTAACTAGGGAAAAAATTGCAAAATGGTCTTATGAATTAGCAATTTGGTTCCAATTCACATTCCAAGTAATATTCGGCATGCAAAATACGTTTCCTATTGCCAAATTGCAATATCTCTTATAGTTTCCGAGATATGGGCAATCGAAATTTTACACCTTAGACTCTGTTTCTAACTTGGGCCAAATTTTAAAATGGTCTTATGAATTAGCGATTTCGTTCCAATTCACATTCCAAGTAATATTCGGCATGCTAATTACGTTGCCGATTGCCAAATTGCATAATCTCTTATAGTTTCCGAGATATGAACTATCGAAATTTTACACCTTAGACTGTTTCTTACTTGGCCAAAATTGTAATATGGTCTTATGAATTAGCGATTTCATTCCAATTCACATTCCAAATAATATTCGGCATGCTAATTACGTTGCCGATTGCCAAATTGCATTATCTCTTATAGTTTCCGAGATATGGACTATCGACATCTTACAATATTGGCTCTGCTTCTAACTTGGGCCAAAACTGTAAAATGGTCTTATGAATTAGCGATTTCATTCCAATTCACATTCCAAGTAATATTCGGCATGCTAATTACGTTACCGATTGCAAATTGCATTATCTATTATGGTTTAAGAGATATGGGCTATCGACATCTTACAATATTGGCTCTGCTTCTAACTTGGGCCAAAATTGTAAAATGGTCTTATGAATTAGCGATTTCATTCCAATTCACATTCCAAGTAATATTCGGCATGCTAATTACGTCGCCGATTGCAAATTGCATTATCTTTTATGGTTTAAGAGATATGGACTATCGACATCTTACAATATTGGCTCTGCTTCTAACTTGGCTCAAAATTGTAAAATGGTCTTATGAATTAGCGATTTCATTCCAATTCACATTCCAAGTAATATTCGGCATGCTAATTACGTCGCCGATTGCAAATTGCATTATCTATTATGGTTTAAGAGATATGGGCTATCGACATCTTACAATATTGGCTCTGCTTCTAACTTGGGCCAAAATTGTAAAATGGTCTTATGAATTAGCGATTTCATTCCAATTCACATTCCAAGTAATATTCGGCATGCTAATTTCATTGCCGATTGGCAAGTTGCAATATCTCTTATAGTTTCCGAGATAAGGGCAATCGAAATTTTACACCTTAGACACTGTTTCTAACTTGGGTCAAAATTGTAAAATGGTTTTATGAATTAGCGATTTCGTTCCAATTCACATTCCAAGTAATATTCGGCATGCTAATTTCATTGCCGATTGGCAAGTTGCAATATCTCTTATAGTTTCCGAGATATGGGCAATCGAAATTTTACACCTTAGACACTGTTTCTAACTTGGGTCAAAGTTGTAAAATGGTTTTATGAATTAGCGATTTCGTTCCAATTCACATTCCAAGTAATATTCGGCATGCTAATTACGTTGCCGATTGCCAAATTGCATTAACTCTTATAGTTTCCGAGATATGGACTATCGACATCTTACAATATTGGCTCTGCTTCTAACTTGGGCCAAAATTGTAAAACGATCTTATGAATTAGCGATTTCGTTCCAATTCACATTCCAAGTAATCTTCGGCATGTTAATTACATTGCCGATTGCCAATTTGCAATATCTCTTATAGTTTCTGAGATATGGGCAATCGAAATTTTGCACCTTGGACTCTGTTTCTAATTTGGGCCAAAATTGTAAAATGCTCTTATGAATTAGCGATTTCGTTCCAATTCACATTCCAAGTAATATTCGGCATGTTAATTACGTTGCCGATTGCAAATTGCATTATCTATTATGGTTTCCAAGATATGGACTATCGACATCTTACAATATTGGCTCTGATTCTAACTTGGCCCAAAATTGTAAAATGGTCTTATGAATTAGCGATTTCGTTCCAATTCACATTCCAAGTAATATTCGGCATGTTAATTACGTTGCCGATTGCAAATTGCATTATCTATTATGGTTTCCGAGATATGGACTATCGACATCTTGCAATATTGGCTCTGTTTCTAACTTGGCTCAAAATTGTAAAATGGTCTTATGAATTAGCGATTTCGTTAAAATTCACATTCCAAGTAATATTCGGCATGCTATTTTCATTGCCGATTGCCAAATTGCATTATCTACTATGGTTTCCGAGATATGGACTATCGACATCTTACAATATTGGCTCTGCTTCTAACTTGGCGCAAAATTGTAAAATGGTCTTATGAATTAGCGATTTCGTTCCAATTCACATTCCAAGTAATATTCGGCATGCAAAATACGTTTCCTATTGCCAAATTGCAATATCTCTTATAGTTTCCGAGATATGGGCAATCGAAATTTTACACCTTAGACTGTTTCTAACTTGGGCCAAAATTGTAAAATGGTCTTATGAATTAGCAATTTCGTTCCAATTCACATTCCAAGTAATATTCGGCATGCAAAATACGTTTCCTATTATGGTTTCCGAGATATGGACTATCGACATCTTACAATATTGGCTCTGTTTCTAACTTGGCTCAAAATTGTAAAATGGTCTTATGAATTAGCGATTTCGTTAAAATTCACATTCCAACTAATATTCGGCATGCTATTTTCATTGCCGATTGCCAAATTGCATTATCTACTATGGCTTCCGAGATATGGACTATCGACATCTTACAATATTGGCTCTGCTTCTAACTTGGCCCAAAATTGTAAAATGGTCTTATGAATTAGCGATTTCGTTCCAATTCACATTCCAAGTAATATTCGGCATGCAAAATACGTTTCCTATTGCCAAATTGCAATATCTCTTATAGTTTCCGAGATATGGGCAATCGAAATTTTACACCTTAGACCGTTTCTAACTAGGGAAAAAATTGTAAAATGGTCTTATGAATTAGCAATTTGGTTCCAATTCACATTCCAAGTAATATTCGGCATGCAAAATACGTTTCCTATTGCCAAATTGCAATATCTCTTATAGTTTCCGAGATATGGGCAATCGAAATTTTACACCTTAGACTCTGTTTCTAACTTGGGCCAAATTTTAAAATGGTCTTATGAATTAGCGATTTCGTTCCAATTCACATTCCAAGTAATATTCGGCATGCTAATTACGTTGCCGATTGCCAAATTGCATAATCTCTTATAGTTTCCGAGATATGAACTATCGAAATTTTACACCTTAGACTGTTTCTTACTTGGCCAAAATTGTAATATGGTCTTATGAATTAGCGATTTCATTCCAATTCACATTCCAAATAATATTCGGCATGCTAATTACGTTGCCGATTGCCAAATTGCATTATCTCTTATAGTTTCCGAGATATGGACTATCGACATCTTACAATATTGGCTCTGCTTCTAACTTGGGCCAAAACTGTAAAATGGTCTTATGAATTAGCGATTTCATTCCAATTCACATTCCAAGTAATATTCGGCATGCTAATTACGTTACCGATTGCAAATTGCATTATCTATTATGGTTTAAGAGATATGGGCTATCGACATCTTACAATATTGGCTCTGCTTCTAACTTGGGCCAAAATTGTAAAATGGTCTTATGAATTAGCGATTTCATTCCAATTCACATTCCAAGTAATATTCGGCATGCTAATTACGTCGCCGATTGCAAATTGCATTATCTATTATGGTTTAAGAGATATGGACTATCGACATCTTACAATATTGGCTCTGCTTCTAACTTGGCTCAAAATTGTAAAATGGTCTTATGAATTAGCGATTTCGTTAAAATTCACATTCCAACTAATATTCGGCATGCTATTTTCATTGCCGATTGCCAAATTGCATTATCTACTATGGTTTCCGAGATATGGACTATCGACATCTTACAATATTGGCTCTGCTTCTAACTTGGCCCAAAATTGTAAAATGGTCTTATGAATTAGCGATTTCGTTCCAATTCACATTCCAAGTAATATTCGGCATGCAAAATACGTTTCCTATTGCCAAATTGCAATATCTCTTATAGTTTCCGAGATATGGGCAATCGAAATTTTACACCTTAGACTGTTTCTAACTAGGGCCAAAATTGTAAAATGGTCTTATGAATTAGCAATTTTGTTCCAATTCACATTCCAAGTAATATTCGGCATGCAAAATACGTTTCCTATTATGGTTTCCGAGATATGGACTATCGACATCTTACAATATTGGCTCTGTTTCTAACTTGGCTCAAAATTGTAAAATGGTCTTATGAATTAGCGATTTCGTTAAAATTCTCATTCCAACTAATATTCGGCATGCTATTTTCATTGCCGATTGCCAAATTGCATTATCTACTATGGTTTCCGAGATATGGACTATCGACATCTTACAATATTGGCTCTGCTTCTAACTTGGCCCAAAATTGTAAAGTGGTCTTATGAATTAGCGATTTCGTTCCAATTCACATTCCAAGTAATATTCGGCATGCAAAATACGTTTCCTATTGCCAAATTGCAATATCTCTTATAGTTTCCGAGATATGGGCAATCGAAATTTTACACCTTAGACCGTTTCTAACTAGGGAAAAAATTGTAAAATGGTCTTATGAATTAGCAATTTGGTTCCAATTCACATTCCAAGTAATATTCGGCATGCAAAATACGTTTCCTATTGCCAAATTGCAATATCTCTTATAGTTTCCGAGATATGGGCAATCGAAATTTTACACCTTAGACTCTGTTTCTAACTTGGGCCAAATTTTAAAATGGTCTTATGAATTAGCGATTTCGTTCCAATTCACATTCCAAGTAATATTCGGCATGCTAATTACGTTGCCGATTGCCAAATTGCATTATCTCTTATAGTTTCCGAGATATGAACTATCGAAATTTTACACCTTAGACTATTTCTTACTTGGCCAAAATTGTAATATGGTCTTATGAATTAGCGATTTCATTCCAATTCACATTCCAAATAATATTCGGCATGCTAATTACGTTGCTGATTGCCAAATTGCATTATCTCTTATAGTTTCCGAGATATGGACTATCGACATCTTACAATATTGGCTCTGCTTCTAACTTGGGCCAAAACTGTAAAATGGTCTTATGAATTAGCGATTTCATTCCAATTCACATTCCAAGTAATATTCGGCATGCTAATTACGTTACCGATTGCAAATTGCATTATCTATTATGGTTTAAGAGATATGGGCTATCGACATCTTACAATATTGGCTCTGCTTCTAACTTGGGCCAAAATTGTAAAATGGTCTTATGAATTAGCGATTTCGTTCCAATTCACATTCCAAGTAATATTCGGCATGCAAAATACGTTTCCTATTGCCAAATTGCAATATCTCTTATAGTTTCCGAGATATGGGCAATCGAAATTTTACACCTTAGACTGTTTCTAACTTGGGCCAAAATTGTAAAATGGTCTTATGAATTAGCAATTTCGTTCCAATTCACATTCCAAGTAATATTCGGCATGCAAAATACGTTTCCTATTGCCAAATTGCAATATCTCTTATAGTTTCCGAGATATGGGCAATCGAAATTTTACACTTTAGACTCTGTTTCTAACTTGGGCCAAATTTTAAAATGGTCTTATGAATTAGCGATTTCGTTCCAATTCACATTCCAAGTAATATTCGGCATGCTAATTACGTTGCCGATTGCCAAATTGCATTATCTCTTATAGTTTCCGAGATATGAACTATCGAAATTTTACACCTTAGACTGTTTCTAACTTGGGCCAAAATTGTAAAATGGTCTTATGAATTAGCAATTTCGTTCCAATTCACATTCCAAGTAATATTCGGCATGCAAAATACGTTTCCTATTATGGTTTCCGAGATATGGACTATCGACATCTTACAATATTGGCTCTGTTTCTAACTTGGCTCAAAATTGTAAAATGGTCTTATGAATTAGCGATTTCGTTAAAATTCACATTCCAACTAATATTCGGCATGCTATTTTCATTGCCGATTGCCAAATTGCATTATCTACTATGGCTTCCGAGATATGGACTATCGACATCTTACAATATTGGCTCTGCTTCTAACTTGGCCCAAAATTGTAAAATGGTCTTATGAATTAGCGATTTCGTTCCAATTCACATTCCAAGTAATATTCGGCATGCAAAATACGTTTCCTATTGCCAAATTGCAATATCTCTTATAGTTTCCGAGATATGGGCAATCGAAATTTTACACCTTAGACCGTTTCTAACTAGGGAAAAAATTGTAAAATGGTCTTATGAATTAGCAATTTGGTTCCAATTCACATTCCAAGTAATATTCGGCATGCAAAATACGTTTCCTATTGCCAAATTGCAATATCTCTTATAGTTTCCGAGATATGGGCAATCGAAATTTTACACCTTAGACTCTGTTTCTAACTTGGGCCAAATTTTAAAATGGTCTTATGAATTAGCGATTTCGTTCCAATTCACATTCCAAGTAATATTCGGCATGCTAATTACGTTGCCGATTGCCAAATTGCATAATCTCTTATAGTTTCCGAGATATGAACTATCGAAATTTTACACCTTAGACTGTTTCTTACTTGGCCAAAATTGTAATATGGTCTTATGAATTAGCGATTTCATTCCAATTCACATTCCAAATAATATTCGGCATGCTAATTACGTTGCCGATTGCCAAATTGCATTATCTCTTATAGTTTCCGAGATATGGACTATCGACATCTTACAATATTGGCTCTGCTTCTAACTTGGGCCAAAATTGTAAAATGGTCTTATGAATTAGCGATTTCATTCCAATTCACATTCCAAGTAATATTCGGCATGCTAATTACGTTACCGATTGCAAATTGCATTATCTATTATGGTTTAAGAGATATGGGCTATCGACATCTTACAATATTGGCTCTGCTTCTAACTTGGGCCAAAATTGTAAAATGGTCTTATGAATTAGCGATTTCATTCCAATTCACATTCCAAGTAATATTCGGCATGCTAATTACGTCGCCGATTGCAAATTGCATTATCTATTATGGTTTAAGAGATATGGACTATCGACATCTTACAATATTGGCTCTGCTTCTAACTTGGCTCAAAATTGTAAAATGGTCTTATGAATTAGCGATTTCGTTAAAATTCACATTCCAACTAATATTCGGCATGCTATTTTCATTGCCGATTGCCAAATTGCATTATCTACTATGGTTTCCGAGATATGGACTATCGACATCTTACAATATTGGCTCTGCTTCTAACTTGGCCCAAAATTGTAAAATGGTCTTATGAATTAGCGATTTCGTTCCAATTCACATTCCAAGTAATATTCGGCATGCAAAATACGTTTCCTATTGCCAAATTGCAATATCTCTTATAGTTTCCGAGATATCGGCAATCGAAATTTTACACCTTAGACTGTTTCTAACTAGGGCCAAAATTGTAAAATGGTCTTATGAATTAGCAATTTTGTTCCAATTCACATTCCAAGTAATATTCGGCATGCAAAATACGTTTCCTATTATGGTTTCCGAGATATGGACTATCGACATCTTACAATATTGGCTCTGTTTCTAACTTGGCTCAAAATTGTAAAATGGTCTTATGAATTAGCGATTTCGTTAAAATTCACATTCCAACTAATATTCGGCATGCTATTTTCATTTCCTATTGCCAAATTGCATTATCTACTATGGCTTCCGAGATATGGACTATCGACATCTTACAATATTGGCTCTGCTTCTAACTTGGCCCAAAATTGTAAAATGGTCTTATGAATTAGCGATTTCGTTCCAATTCACATTCCAAGTAATATTCGGCATGCAAAATACGTTTCCTATTGCCAAATTGCAATATCTCTTATAGTTTCCGAGATATGGGCAATCGAAATTTTACACCTTAGACCGTTTCTAACTAGGGAAAAAATTGTAAAATGGTCTTATGAATTAGCAATTTGGTTCCAATTCACATTCCAAGTAATATTCGGCATGCAAAATACGTTTCCTATTGTCAAATTGCAATATCTCTTATAGTTTCCGAGATATGGGCAATCGAAATTTTACACCTTAGACTCTGTTTCTAACTTGGGCCAAATTTTAAAATGGTCTTATGAATTAGCGATTTCGTTCCAATTCACATTCCAAGTAATATTCGGCATGCTAATTACGTTGCCGATTGCCAAATTGCATTATCTCTTATAGTTTCCGAGATATGAACTATCGAAATTTTACACCTTAGACTGTTTCTTACTTGGCCAAAATTGTAATATGGTCTTATGAATTAGCGATTTCATTCCAATTCACATTCCAAATAATATTCGGCATGCTAATTACGTTGCTGATTGCCAAATTGCATTATCTCTTATAGTTTCCGAGATATGGACTATCGACATCTTACAATATTGGCTCTGCTTCTAACTTGGGCCAAAACTGTAAAATGGTCTTATGAATTAGCGATTTCATTCCAATTCACATTCCAAGTAATATTCGGCATGCTAATTACGTTACCGATTGCAAATTGCATTATCTATTATGGTTTAAGAGATATGGGCTATCGACATCTTACAATATTGGCTCTGCTTCTAACTTGGGCCAAAATTGTAAAATGGTCTTATGAATTAGCGATTTCGTTCCAATTCACATTCCAAGTAATATTCGGCATGCTAATTACGTTGCCGATTGCCAAATTGCATTACCTCATATAGTTTCCGAGATATGGGCATTCGAAATTTTACACCTTAGACACTGTTTCTAACTTGGGCCAAAATTGTAAAATGGTTTTATGAATTAGCGATTTCGTTCCAATTCACATTCCAAGTAATATTCGGCATGCTAATTTCATTGCCGATTGGCAAGTTGCAATATCTCTTATAGTTTCCGAGATATGGGCAATCGAAATTTTACACCTTAGACACTGTTTCTAACTTGGGTCAAAATTGTAAAATGGTTTTATGAATTAGCGATTTCGTTCCAATTCACATTCCAAGTAATATTCGGCATGCTAATTTCATTGCCGATTGGCAAGTTGCAATATCTCTTATAGTTTACGAGATATGGGCAATCGAAATTTTACACCTTAGACACTGTTTCTAACTTGGGTCAAAATTGTAAAATGGTTTTATGAATTAGCGATTTCGTTCCAATTCACATTCCAAGTAATATTCGGCATGCTAATTACGTTGCCGATTGCCAAATTGCATTAACTCTTATAGTTTCCGAGATATGGACTATCGACATCTTACAATATTGGCTCTGCTTCTAACTTGGGCCAAAATTGTAAAACGATCTTATGAATTAGCGATTTCGTTCCAATTCACATTCCAAGTAATCTTCGGCATGTTAATTACATTGCCGATTGCCAAATTGCATTATCTCTTATAGTTTCCGAGATATGAACTATCGAAATTTTACACCTTAGACTGTTTCTTACTTGGCCAAAATTGTAATATGGTCTTATGAATTAGCGATTTCATTCCAATTCACATTCCAAATAATATTCGGCATGCTAATTACGTTGCTGATTGCCAAATTGCATTATCTCTTATAGTTTCCGAGATATGGACTATCGACATCTTACAATATTGGCTCTGCTTCTAACTTGGGCCAAAACTGTAAAATGGTCTTATGAATTAGCGATTTCATTCCAATTCACATTCCAAGTAATATTCGGCATGCTAATTACGTTACCGATTGCAAATTGCATTATCTATTATGGTTTAAGAGATATGGGCTATCGACATCTTACAATATTGGCTCTGCTTCTAACTTGGGCCAAAATTGTAAAATGGTCTTATGAATTAGCGATTTCGTTCCAATTCACATTCCAAGTAATATTCGGCATGCAAAATACGTTTCCTATTGCCAAATTGCAATATCTCTTATAGTTTCCGAGATATGGGCAATCGAAATTTTACACCTTAGACTGTTTCTAACTTGGGCCAAAATTGTAAAATGGTCTTATGAATTAGCAATTTCGTTCCAATTCACATTCCAAGTAATATTCGGCATGCAAAATACGTTTCCTATTGCCAAATTGCAATATCTCTTATAGTTTCCGAGATATGGGCAATCGAAATTTTACACTTTAGACTCTGTTTCTAACTTGGGCCAAATTTTAAAATGGTCTTATGAATTAGCGATTTCGTTCCAATTCACATTCCAAGTAATATTCGGCATGCTAATTACGTTGCCGATTGCCAAATTGCATTATCTCTTATAGTTTCCGAGATATGAACTATCGAAATTTTACACCTTAGACTGTTTCTAACTTGGGCCAAAATTGTAAAATGGTCTTATGAATTAGCAATTTCGTTCCAATTCACATTCCAAGTAATATTCGGCATGCAAAATACGTTTCCTATTATGGTTTCCGAGATATGGACTATCGACATCTTACAATATTGGCTCTGTTTCTAACTTGGCTCAAAATTGTAAAATGGTCTTATGAATTAGCGATTTCGTTAAAATTCACATTCCAACTAATATTCGGCATGCTATTTTCATTTCCTATTGCCAAATTGCATTATCTACTATGGCTTCCGAGATATGGACTATCGACATCTTACAATATTGGCTCTGCTTCTAACTTGGCCCAAAATTGTAAAATGGTCTTATGAATTAGCGATTTCGTTCCAATTCACATTCCAAGTAATATTCGGCATGCAAAATACGTTTCCTATTGCCAAATTGCAATATCTCTTATAGTTTCCGAGATATGGGCAATCGAAATTTTACACCTTAGACCGTTTCTAACTAGGGAAAAAATTGTAAAATGGTCTTATGAATTAGCAATTTGGTTCCAATTCACATTCCAAGTAATATTCGGCATGCAAAATACGTTTCCTATTGTCAAATTGCAATATCTCTTATAGTTTCCGAGATATGGGCAATCGAAATTTTACACCTTAGACTCTGTTTCTAACTTGGGCCAAATTTTAAAATGGTCTTATGAATTAGCGATTTCGTTCCAATTCACATTCCAAGTAATATTCGGCATGCTAATTACGTTGCCGATTGCCAAATTGCATTATCTCTTATAGTTTCCGAGATATGAACTATCGAAATTTTACACCTTAGACTGTTTCTTACTTGGCCAAAATTGTAATATGGTCTTATGAATTAGCGATTTCATTCCAATTCACATTCCAAATAATATTCGGCATGCTAATTACGTTGCTGATTGCCAAATTGCATTATCTCTTATAGTTTCCGAGATATGGACTATCGACATCTTACAATATTGGCTCTGCTTCTAACTTGGGCCAAAACTGTAAAATGGTCTTATGAATTAGCGATTTCATTCCAATTCACATTCCAAGTAATATTCGGCATGCTAATTACGTTACCGATTGCAAATTGCATTATCTATTATGGTTTAAGAGATATGGGCTATCGACATCTTACAATATTGGCTCTGCTTCTAACTTGGGCCAAAATTGTAAAATGGTCTTATGAATTAGCGATTTCGTTCCAATTCACATTCCAAGTAATATTCGGCATGCTAATTACGTTGCCGATTGCCAAATTGCATTACCTCATATAGTTTCCGAGATATGGGCATTCGAAATTTTACACCTTAGACACTGTTTCTAACTTGGGCCAAAATTGTAAAATGGTTTTATGAATTAGCGATTTCGTTCCAATTCACATTCCAAGTAATATTCGGCATGCTAATTTCATTGCCGATTGGCAAGTTGCAATATCTCTTATAGTTTCCGAGATATGGGCAATCGAAATTTTACACCTTAGACACTGTTTCTAACTTGGGTCAAAATTGTAAAATGGTTTTATGAATTAGCGATTTCGTTCCAATTCACATTCCAAGTAATATTCGGCATGCTAATTTCATTGCCGATTGGCAAGTTGCAATATCTCTTATAGTTTACGAGATATGGGCAATCGAAATTTTACACCTTAGACACTGTTTCTAACTTGGGTCAAAATTGTAAAATGGTTTTATGAATTAGCGATTTCGTTCCAATTCACATTCCAAGTAATATTCGGCATGCTAATTACGTTGCCGATTGCCAAATTGCATTAACTCTTATAGTTTCCGAGATATGGACTATCGACATCTTACAATATTGGCTCTGCTTCTAACTTGGGCCAAAATTGTAAAACGATCTTATGAATTAGCGATTTCGTTCCAATTCACATTCCAAGTAATCTTCGGCATGTTAATTACATTGCCGATTGCCAAATTGCATTATCTCTTATAGTTTCCGAGATATGAACTATCGAAATTTTACACCTTAGACTGTTTCTTACTTGGCCAAAATTGTAATATGGTCTTATGAATTAGCGATTTCATTCCAATTCACATTCCAAATAATATTCGGCATGCTAATTACGTTGCTGATTGCCAAATTGCATTATCTCTTATAGTTTCCGAGATATGGACTATCGACATCTTACAATATTGGCTCTGCTTCTAACTTGGGCCAAAACTGTAAAATGGTCTTATGAATTAGCGATTTCATTCCAATTCACATTCCAAGTAATATTCGGCATGCTAATTACGTTACCGATTGCAAATTGCATTATCTATTATGGTTTAAGAGATATGGGCTATCGACATCTTACAATATTGGCTCTGCTTCTAACTTGGGCCAAAATTGTAAAATGGTCTTATGAATTAGCGATTTCGTTCCAATTCACATTCCAAGTAATATTCGGCATGCAAAATACGTTTCCTATTGCCAAATTGCAATATCTCTTATAGTTTCCGAGATATGGGCAATCGAAATTTTACACCTTAGACTGTTTCTAACTTGGGCCAAAATTGTAAAATGGTCTTATGAATTAGCAATTTCGTTCCAATTCACATTCCAAGTAATATTCGGCATGCAAAATACGTTTCCTATTGCCAAATTGCAATATCTCTTATAGTTTCCGAGATATGGGCAATCGAAATTTTACACTTTAGACTCTGTTTCTAACTTGGGCCAAATTTTAAAATGGTCTTATGAATTAGCGATTTCGTTCCAATTCACATTCCAAGTAATATTCGGCATGCTAATTACGTTGCCGATTGCCAAATTGCATTATCTCTTATAGTTTCCGAGATATGAACTATCGAAATTTTACACCTTAGACTGTTTCTAACTTGGGCCAAAATTGTAAAATGGTCTTATGAATTAGCAATTTCGTTCCAATTCACATTCCAAGTAATATTCGGCATGCAAAATACGTTTCCTATTATGGTTTCCGAGATATGGACTATCGACATCTTACAATATTGGCTCTGTTTCTAACTTGGCTCAAAATTGTAAAATGGTCTTATGAATTAGCGATTTCGTTAAAATTCACATTCCAACTAATATTCGGCATGCTATTTTCATTGCCGATTGCCAAATTGCATTATCTACTATGGCTTCCGAGATATGGACTATCGACATCTTACAATATTGGCTCTGCTTCTAACTTGGCCCAAAATTGTAAAATGGTCTTATGAATTAGCGATTTCGTTCCAATTCACATTCCAAGTAATATTCGGCATGCAAAATACGTTTCCTATTGCCAAATTGCAATATCTCTTATAGTTTCCGAGATATGGGCAATCGAAATTTGCACCTTAGACCGTTTCTAACTAGGGAAAAAATTGTAAAATGGTCTTATGAATTAGCAATTTGGTTCCAATTCACATTCCAAGTAATATTCGGCATGCAAAATACGTTTCCTATTGCCAAATTGCAATATCTCTTATAGTTTCCGAGATATGGGCAATCGAAATTTTACACCTTAGACTCTGTTTCTAACTTGGGCCAAATTTTAAAATGGTCTTATGAATTAGCGATTTCGTTCCAATTCACATTCCAAGTAATATTCGGCATGCTAATTACGTTGCCGATTGCCAAATTGCATAATCTCTTATAGTTTCCGAGATATGAACTATCGAAATTTTACACCTTAGACTGTTTCTTACTTGGCCAAAATTGTAATATGGTCTTATGAATTAGCGATTTCATTCCAATTCACATTCCAAATAATATTCGGCATGCTAATTACGTTGCCGATTGCCAAATTGCATTATCTCTTATAGTTTCCGAGATATGGACTATCGACATCTTACAATATTGGCTCTGCTTCTAACTTGGGCCAAAATTGTAAAATGGTCTTATGAATTAGCGATTTCATTCCAATTCACATTCCAAGTAATATTCGGCATGCTAATTACGTTACCGATTGCAAATTGCATTATCTATTATGGTTTAAGAGATATGGGCTATCGACATCTTACAATATTGGCTCTGCTTCTAACTTGGGCCAAAATTGTAAAATGGTCTTATGAATTAGCGATTTCATTCCAATTCACATTCCAAGTAATATTCGGCATGCTAATTACGTCGCCGATTGCAAATTGCATTATCTATTATGGTTTAAGAGATATGGACTATCGACATCTTACAATATTGGCTCTGCTTCTAACTTGGCTCAAAATTGTAAAATGGTCTTATGAATTAGCGATTTCGTTAAAATTCACATTCCAACTAATATTCGGCATGCTATTTTCATTGCCGATTGCCAAATTGCATTATCTACTATGGTTTCCGAGATATGGACTATCGACATCTTACAATATTGGCTCTGCTTCTAACTTGGCCCAAAATTGTAAAATGGTCTTATGAATTAGCGATTTCGTTCCAATTCACATTCCAAGTAATATTCGGCATGCAAAATACGTTTCCTATTGCCAAATTGCAATATCTCTTATAGTTTCCGAGATATCGGCAATCGAAATTTTACACCTTAGACTGTTTCTAACTAGGGCCAAAATTGTAAAATGGTCTTATGAATTAGCAATTTTGTTCCAATTCACATTCCAAGTAATATTCGGCATGCAAAATACGTTTCCTATTATGGTTTCCGAGATATGGACTATCGACATCTTACAATATTGGCTCTGTTTCTAACTTGGCTCAAAATTGTAAAATGGTCTTATGAATTAGCGATTTCGTTAAAATTCACATTCCAACTAATATTCGGCATGCTATTTTCATTTCCTATTGCCAAATTGCATTATCTACTATGGCTTCCGAGATATGGACTATCGACATCTTACAATATTGGCTCTGCTTCTAACTTGGCCCAAAATTGTAAAATGGTCTTATGAATTAGCGATTTCGTTCCAATTCACATTCCAAGTAATATTCGGCATGCAAAATACGTTTCCTATTGCCAAATTGCAATATCTCTTATAGTTTCCGAGATATGGGCAATCGAAATTTTACACCTTAGACCGTTTCTAACTAGGGAAAAAATTGTAAAATGGTCTTATGAATTAGCAATTTGGTTCCAATTCACATTCCAAGTAATATTCGGCATGCAAAATACGTTTCCTATTGCCAAATTGCAATATCTCTTATAGTTTCCGAGATATGGGCAATCGAAATTTTACACCTTAGACTCTGTTTCTAACTTGGGCCAAATTTTAAAATGGTCTTATGAATTAGCGATTTCGTTCCAATTCACATTCCAAGTAATATTCGGCATGCTAATTACGTTGCCGATTGCCAAATTGCATAATCTCTTATAGTTTCCGAGATATGAACTATCGAAATTTTACACCTTAGACTGTTTCTTACTTGGCCAAAATTGTAATATGGTCTTATGAATTAGCGATTTCATTCCAATTCACATTCCAAATAATATTCGGCATGCTAATTACGTTGCCGATTGCCAAATTGCATTATCTCTTATAGTTTCCGAGATATGGACTATCGACATCTTACAATATTGGCTCTGCTTCTAACTTGGGCCAAAATTGTAAAATGGTCTTATGAATTAGCGATTTCATTCCAATTCACATTCCAAGTAATATTCGGCATGCTAATTACGTTACCGATTGCAAATTGCATTATCTATTATGGTTTAAGAGATATGGGCTATCGACATCTTACAATATTGGCTCTGCTTCTAACTTGGGCCAAAATTGTAAAATGGTCTTATGAATTAGCGATTTCATTCCAATTCACATTCCAAGTAATATTCGGCATGCTAATTACGTCGCCGATTGCAAATTGCATTATCTATTATGGTTTAAGAGATATGGACTATCGACATCTTACAATATTGGCTCTGCTTCTAACTTGGCTCAAAATTGTAAAATGGTCTTATGAATTAGCGATTTCGTTAAAATTCACATTCCAACTAATATTCGGCATGCTATTTTCATTGCCGATTGCCAAATTGCATTATCTACTATGGTTTCCGAGATATGGACTATCGACATCTTACAATATTGGCTCTGCTTCTAACTTGGCCCAAAATTGTAAAATGGTCTTATGAATTAGCGATTTCGTTCCAATTCACATTCCAAGTAATATTCGGCATGCAAAATACGTTTCCTATTGCCAAATTGCAATATCTCTTATAGTTTCCGAGATATCGGCAATCGAAATTTTACACCTTAGACTGTTTCTAACTAGGGCCAAAATTGTAAAATGGTCTTATGAATTAGCAATTTTGTTCCAATTCACATTCCAAGTAATATTCGGCATGCAAAATACGTTTCCTATTATGGTTTCCGAGATATGGACTATCGACATCTTACAATATTGGCTCTGTTTCTAACTTGGCTCAAAATTGTAAAATGGTCTTATGAATTAGCGATTTCGTTAAAATTCACATTCCAACTAATATTCGGCATGCTATTTTCATTTCCTATTGCCAAATTGCATTATCTACTATGGCTTCCGAGATATGGACTATCGACATCTTACAATATTGGCTCTGCTTCTAACTTGGCCCAAAATTGTAAAATGGTCTTATGAATTAGCGATTTCGTTCCAATTCACATTCCAAGTAATATTCGGCATGCAAAATACGTTTCCTATTGCCAAATTGCAATATCTCTTATAGTTTCCGAGATATGGGCAATCGAAATTTTACACCTTAGACCGTTTCTAACTAGGGAAAAAATTGTAAAATGGTCTTATGAATTAGCAATTTGGTTCCAATTCACATTCCAAGTAATATTCGGCATGCAAAATACGTTTCCTATTGCCAAATTGCAATATCTCTTATAGTTTCCGAGATATGGGCAATCGAAATTTTACACCTTAGACTCTGTTTCTAACTTGGGCCAAATTTTAAAATGGTCTTATGAATTAGCGATTTCGTTCCAATTCACATTCCAAGTAATATTCGGCATGCTAATTACGTTGCCGATTGCCAAATTGCATTATCTCTTATAGTTTCCGAGATATGAACTATCGAAATTTTACACCTTAGACTGTTTCTTACTTGGCCAAAATTGTAATATGGTCTTATGAATTAGCGATTTCATTCCAATTCACATTCCAAATAATATTCGGCATGCTAATTACGTTGCTGATTGCCAAATTGCATTATCTCTTATAGTTTCCGAGATATGGACTATCGACATCTTACAATATTGGCTCTGCTTCTAACTTGGGCCAAAACTGTAAAATGGTCTTATGAATTAGCGATTTCATTCCAATTCACATTCCAAGTAATATTCGGCATGCTAATTACGTTACCGATTGCAAATTGCATTATCTATTATGGTTTAAGAGATATGGGCTATCGACATCTTACAATATTGGCTCTGCTTCTAACTTGGGCCAAAATTGTAAAATGGTCTTATGAATTAGCGATTTCGTTCCAATTCACATTCCAAGTAATATTCGGCATGCTAATTACGTTGCCGATTGCCAAATTGCATTACCTCATATAGTTTCCGAGATATGGGCATTCGAAATTTTACACCTTAGACACTGTTTCTAACTTGGGCCAAAATTGTAAAATGGTTTTATGAATTAGCGATTTCGTTCCAATTCACATTCCAAGTAATATTCGGCATGCTAATTTCATTGCCGATTGGCAAGTTGCAATATCTCTTATAGTTTCCGAGATATGGGCAATCGAAATTTTACACCTTAGACACTGTTTCTAACTTGGGTCAAAATTGTAAAATGGTTTTATGAATTAGCGATTTCGTTCCAATTCACATTCCAAGTAATATTCGGCATGCTAATTTCATTGCCGATTGGCAAGTTGCAATATCTCTTATAGTTTACGAGATATGGGCAATCGAAATTTTACACCTTAGACACTGTTTCTAACTTGGGTCAAAATTGTAAAATGGTTTTATGAATTAGCGATTTCGTTCCAATTCACATTCCAAGTAATATTCGGCATGCTAATTACGTTGCCGATTGCCAAATTGCATTAACTCTTATAGTTTCCGAGATATGGACTATCGACATCTTACAATATTGGCTCTGCTTCTAACTTGGGCCAAAATTGTAAAACGATCTTATGAATTAGCGATTTCGTTCCAATTCACATTCCAAGTAATCTTCGGCATGTTAATTACATTGCCGATTGCCAAATTGCATTATCTCTTATAGTTTCCGAGATATGAACTATCGAAATTTTACACCTTAGACTGTTTCTTACTTGGCCAAAATTGTAATATGGTCTTATGAATTAGCGATTTCATTCCAATTCACATTCCAAATAATATTCGGCATGCTAATTACGTTGCTGATTGCCAAATTGCATTATCTCTTATAGTTTCCGAGATATGGACTATCGACATCTTACAATATTGGCTCTGCTTCTAACTTGGGCCAAAACTGTAAAATGGTCTTATGAATTAGCGATTTCATTCCAATTCACATTCCAAGTAATATTCGGCATGCTAATTACGTTACCGATTGCAAATTGCATTATCTATTATGGTTTAAGAGATATGGGCTATCGACATCTTACAATATTGGCTCTGCTTCTAACTTGGGCCAAAATTGTAAAATGGTCTTATGAATTAGCGATTTCGTTCCAATTCACATTCCAAGTAATATTCGGCATGCAAAATACGTTTCCTATTGCCAAATTGCAATATCTCTTATAGTTTCCAAGATATGGGCAATCGAAATTTTACACCTTAGACTGTTTCTAACTTGGGCCAAAATTGTAAAATGGTCTTATGAATTAGCAATTTCGTTCCAATTCACATTCCAAGTAATATTCGGCATGCAAAATACGTTTCCTATTGCCAAATTGCAATATCTCTTATAGTTTCCGAGATATGGGCAATCGAAATTTTACACTTTAGACTCTGTTTCTAACTTGGGCCAAATTTTAAAATGGTCTTATGAATTAGCGATTTCGTTCCAATTCACATTCCAAGTAATATTCGGCATGCTAATTACGTTGCCGATTGCCAAATTGCATTATCTCTTATAGTTTCCGAGATATGAACTATCGAAATTTTACACCTTAGACTGTTTCTAACTTGGGCCAAAATTGTAAAATGGTCTTATGAATTAGCAATTTCGTTCCAATTCACATTCCAAGTAATATTCGGCATGCAAAATACGTTTCCTATTATGGTTTCCGAGATATGGACTATCGACATCTTACAATATTGGCTCTGTTTCTAACTTGGCTCAAAATTGTAAAATGGTCTTATGAATTAGCGATTTCGTTAAAATTCACATTCCAACTAATATTCGGCATGCTATTTTCATTGCCGATTGCCAAATTGCATTATCTACTATGGCTTCCGAGATATGGACTATCGACATCTTACAATATTGGCTCTGCTTCTAACTTGGCCCAAAATTGTAAAATGGTCTTATGAATTAGCGATTTCGTTCCAATTCACATTCCAAGTAATATTCGGCATGCAAAATACGTTTCCTATTGCCAAATTGCAATATCTCTTATAGTTTCCGAGATATGGGCAATCGAAATTTGCACCTTAGACCGTTTCTAACTAGGGAAAAAATTGTAAAATGGTCTTATGAATTAGCAATTTGGTTCCAATTCACATTCCAAGTAATATTCGGCATGCAAAATACGTTTCCTATTGCCAAATTGCAATATCTCTTATAGTTTCCGAGATATGGGCAATCGAAATTTTACACCTTAGACTCTGTTTCTAACTTGGGCCAAATTTTAAAATGGTCTTATGAATTAGCGATTTCGTTCCAATTCACATTCCAAGTAATATTCGGCATGCTAATTACGTTGCCGATTGCCAAATTGCATAATCTCTTATAGTTTCCGAGATATGAACTATCGAAATTTTACACCTTAGACTGTTTCTTACTTGGCCAAAATTGTAATATGGTCTTATGAATTAGCGATTTCATTCCAATTCACATTCCAAATAATATTCGGCATGCTAATTACGTTGCCGATTGCCAAATTGCATTATCTCTTATAGTTTCCGAGATATGGACTATCGACATCTTACAATATTGGCTCTGCTTCTAACTTGGGCCAAAATTGTAAAATGGTCTTATGAATTAGCGATTTCATTCCAATTCACATTCCAAGTAATATTCGGCATGCTAATTACGTTACCGATTGCAAATTGCATTATCTATTATGGTTTAAGAGATATGGGCTATCGACATCTTACAATATTGGCTCTGCTTCTAACTTGGGCCAAAATTGTAAAATGGTCTTATGAATTAGCGATTTCATTCCAATTCACATTCCAAGTAATATTCGGCATGCTAATTACGTCGCCGATTGCAAATTGCATTATCTATTATGGTTTAAGAGATATGGACTATCGACATCTTACAATATTGGCTCTGCTTCTAACTTGGCTCAAAATTGTAAAATGGTCTTATGAATTAGCGATTTCGTTAAAATTCACATTCCAACTAATATTCGGCATGCTATTTTCATTGCCGATTGCCAAATTGCATTATCTACTATGGTTTCCGAGATATGGACTATCGACATCTTACAATATTGGCTCTGCTTCTAACTTGGCCCAAAATTGTAAAATGGTCTTATGAATTAGCGATTTCGTTCCAATTCACATTCCAAGTAATATTCGGCATGCAAAATACGTTTCCTATTGCCAAATTGCAATATCTCTTATAGTTTCCGAGATATCGGCAATCGAAATTTTACACCTTAGACTGTTTCTAACTAGGGCCAAAATTGTAAAATGGTCTTATGAATTAGCAATTTTGTTCCAATTCACATTCCAAGTAATATTCGGCATGCAAAATACGTTTCCTATTATGGTTTCCGAGATATGGACTATCGACATCTTACAATATTGGCTCTGTTTCTAACTTGGCTCAAAATTGTAAAATGGTCTTATGAATTAGCGATTTCGTTAAAATTCACATTCCAACTAATATTCGGCATGCTATTTTCATTTCCTATTGCCAAATTGCATTATCTACTATGGCTTCCGAGATATGGACTATCGACATCTTACAATATTGGCTCTGCTTCTAACTTGGCCCAAAATTGTAAAATGGTCTTATGAATTAGCGATTTCGTTCCAATTCACATTCCAAGTAATATTCGGCATGCAAAATACGTTTCCTATTGCCAAATTGCAATATCTCTTATAGTTTCCGAGATATGGGCAATCGAAATTTTACACCTTAGACCGTTTCTAACTAGGGAAAAAATTGTAAAATGGTCTTATGAATTAGCAATTTGGTTCCAATTCACATTCCAAGTAATATTCGGCATGCAAAATACGTTTCCTATTGCCAAATTGCAATATCTCTTATAGTTTCCGAGATATGGGCAATCGAAATTTTACACCTTAGACTCTGTTTCTAACTTGGGCCAAATTTTAAAATGGTCTTATGAATTAGCGATTTCGTTCCAATTCACATTCCAAGTAATATTCGGCATGCTAATTACGTTGCCGATTGCCAAATTGCATTATCTCTTATAGTTTCCGAGATATGAACTATCGAAATTTTACACCTTAGACTGTTTCTTACTTGGCCAAAATTGTAATATGGTCTTATGAATTAGCGATTTCATTCCAATTCACATTCCAAATAATATTCGGCATGCTAATTACGTTGCTGATTGCCAAATTGCATTATCTCTTATAGTTTCCGAGATATGGACTATCGACATCTTACAATATTGGCTCTGCTTCTAACTTGGGCCAAAACTGTAAAATGGTCTTATGAATTAGCGATTTCATTCCAATTCACATTCCAAGTAATATTCGGCATGCTAATTACGTTACCGATTGCAAATTGCATTATCTATTATGGTTTAAGAGATATGGGCTATCGACATCTTACAATATTGGCTCTGCTTCTAACTTTGGCCAAAATTGTAAAATGGTCTTATGAATTAGCGATTTCGTTCCAATTCACATTCCAAGTAATATTCGGCATGCTAATTACGTTGCCGATTGCCAAATTGCATTACCTCATATAGTTTCCGAGATATGGGCATTCGAAATTTTACACCTTAGACACTGTTTCTAACTTGGGCCAAAATTGTAAAATGGTTTTATGAATTAGCGATTTCGTTCCAATTCACATTCCAAGTAATATTCGGCATGCTAATTTCATTGCCGATTGGCAAGTTGCAATATCTCTTATAGTTTCCGAGATATGGGCAATCGAAATTTTACACCTTAGACACTGTTTCTAACTTGGGTCAAAATTGTAAAATGGTTTTATGAATTAGCGATTTCGTTCCAATTCACATTCCAAGTAATATTCGGCATGCTAATTTCATTGCCGATTGGCAAGTTGCAATATCTCTTATAGTTTACGAGATATGGGCAATCGAAATTTTACACCTTAGACACTGTTTCTAACTTGGGTCAAAATTGTAAAATGGTTTTATGAATTAGCGATTTCGTTCCAATTCACATTCCAAGTAATATTCGGCATGCTAATTACGTTGCCGATTGCCAAATTGCATTATCTCTTATAGTTTCCGAGATATGAACTATCGAAATTTTACACCTTAGACTGTTTCTAACTTGGGCCAAAATTGTAAAATGGTCTTATGAATTAGCAATTTCGTTCCAATTCACATTCCAAGTAATATTCGGCATGCAAAATACGTTTCCTATTATGGTTTCCGAGATATGGACTATCGACATCTTACAATATTGGCTCTGTTTCTAACTTGGCTCAAAATTGTAAAATGGTCTTATGAATTAGCGATTTCGTTAAAATTCACATTCCAACTAATATTCGGCATGCTATTTTCATTGCCGATTGCCAAATTGCATTATCTACTATGGCTTCCGAGATATGGACTATCGACATCTTACAATATTGGCTCTGCTTCTAACTTGGCCCAAAATTGTAAAATGGTCTTATGAATTAGCGATTTCGTTCCAATTCACATTCCAAGTAATATTCGGCATGCAAAATACGTTTCCTATTGCCAAATTGCAATATCTCTTATAGTTTCCGAGATATGGGCAATCGAAATTTGCACCTTAGACCGTTTCTAACTAGGGAAAAAATTGTAAAATGGTCTTATGAATTAGCAATTTGGTTCCAATTCACATTCCAAGTAATATTCGGCATGCAAAATACGTTTCCTATTGCCAAATTGCAATATCTCTTATAGTTTCCGAGATATGGGCAATCGAAATTTTACACCTTAGACTCTGTTTCTAACTTGGGCCAAATTTTAAAATGGTCTTATGAATTAGCGATTTCGTTCCAATTCACATTCCAAGTAATATTCGGCATGCTAATTACGTTGCCGATTGCCAAATTGCATAATCTCTTATAGTTTCCGAGATATGAACTATCGAAATTTTACACCTTAGACTGTTTCTTACTTGGCCAAAATTGTAATATGGTCTTATGAATTAGCGATTTCATTCCAATTCACATTCCAAATAATATTCGGCATGCTAATTACGTTGCCGATTGCCAAATTGCATTATCTCTTATAGTTTCCGAGATATGGACTATCGACATCTTACAATATTGGCTCTGCTTCTAACTTGGGCCAAAATTGTAAAATGGTCTTATGAATTAGCGATTTCATTCCAATTCACATTCCAAGTAATATTCGGCATGCTAATTACGTTACCGATTGCAAATTGCATTATCTATTATGGTTTAAGAGATATGGGCTATCGACATCTTACAATATTGGCTCTGCTTCTAACTTGGGCCAAAATTGTAAAATGGTCTTATGAATTAGCGATTTCATTCCAATTCACATTCCAAGTAATATTCGGCATGCTAATTACGTCGCCGATTGCAAATTGCATTATCTATTATGGTTTAAGAGATATGGACTATCGACATCTTACAATATTGGCTCTGCTTCTAACTTGGCTCAAAATTGTAAAATGGTCTTATGAATTAGCGATTTCGTTAAAATTCACATTCCAACTAATATTCGGCATGCTATTTTCATTGCCGATTGCCAAATTGCATTATCTACTATGGTTTCCGAGATATGGACTATCGACATCTTACAATATTGGCTCTGCTTCTAACTTGGCCCAAAATTGTAAAATGGTCTTATGAATTAGCGATTTCGTTCCAATTCACATTCCAAGTAATATTCGGCATGCAAAATACGTTTCCTATTGCCAAATTGCAATATCTCTTATAGTTTCCGAGATATCGGCAATCGAAATTTTACACCTTAGACTGTTTCTAACTAGGGCCAAAATTGTAAAATGGTCTTATGAATTAGCAATTTTGTTCCAATTCACATTCCAAGTAATATTCGGCATGCAAAATACGTTTCCTATTATGGTTTCCGAGATATGGACTATCGACATCTTACAATATTGGCTCTGTTTCTAACTTGGCTCAAAATTGTAAAATGGTCTTATGAATTAGCGATTTCGTTAAAATTCACATTCCAACTAATATTCGGCATGCTATTTTCATTTCCTATTGCCAAATTGCATTATCTACTATGGCTTCCGAGATATGGACTATCGACATCTTACAATATTGGCTCTGCTTCTAACTTGGCCCAAAATTGTAAAATGGTCTTATGAATTAGCGATTTCGTTCCAATTCACATTCCAAGTAATATTCGGCATGCAAAATACGTTTCCTATTGCCAAATTGCAATATCTCTTATAGTTTCCGAGATATGGGCAATCGAAATTTTACACCTTAGACCGTTTCTAACTAGGGAAAAAATTGTAAAATGGTCTTATGAATTAGCAATTTGGTTCCAATTCACATTCCAAGTAATATTCGGCATGCAAAATACGTTTCCTATTGCCAAATTGCAATATCTCTTATAGTTTCCGAGATATGGGCAATCGAAATTTTACACCTTAGACTCTGTTTCTAACTTGGGCCAAATTTTAAAATGGTCTTATGAATTAGCGATTTCGTTCCAATTCACATTCCAAGTAATATTCGGCATGCTAATTACGTTGCCGATTGCCAAATTGCATTATCTCTTATAGTTTCCGAGATATGAACTATCGAAATTTTACACCTTAGACTGTTTCTTACTTGGCCAAAATTGTAATATGGTCTTATGAATTAGCGATTTCATTCCAATTCACATTCCAAATAATATTCGGCATGCTAATTACGTTGCTGATTGCCAAATTGCATTATCTCTTATAGTTTCCGAGATATGGACTATCGACATCTTACAATATTGGCTCTGCTTCTAACTTGGGCCAAAACTGTAAAATGGTCTTATGAATTAGCGATTTCATTCCAATTCACATTCCAAGTAATATTCGGCATGCTAATTACGTTACCGATTGCAAATTGCATTATCTATTATGGTTTAAGAGATATGGGCTATCGACATCTTACAATATTGGCTCTGCTTCTAACTTTGGCCAAAATTGTAAAATGGTCTTATGAATTAGCGATTTCGTTCCAATTCACATTCCAAGTAATATTCGGCATGCTAATTACGTTGCCGATTGCCAAATTGCATTACCTCATATAGTTTCCGAGATATGGGCATTCGAAATTTTACACCTTAGACACTGTTTCTAACTTGGGCCAAAATTGTAAAATGGTTTTATGAATTAGCGATTTCGTTCCAATTCACATTCCAAGTAATATTCGGCATGCTAATTTCATTGCCGATTGGCAAGTTGCAATATCTCTTATAGTTTCCGAGATATGGGCAATCGAAATTTTACACCTTAGACACTGTTTCTAACTTGGGTCAAAATTGTAAAATGGTTTTATGAATTAGCGATTTCGTTCCAATTCACATTCCAAGTAATATTCGGCATGCTAATTTCATTGCCGATTGGCAAGTTGCAATATCTCTTATAGTTTACGAGATATGGGCAATCGAAATTTTACACCTTAGACACTGTTTCTAACTTGGGTCAAAATTGTAAAATGGTTTTATGAATTAGCGATTTCGTTCCAATTCACATTCCAAGTAATATTCGGCATGCTAATTACGTTGCCGATTGCCAAATTGCATTAACTCTTATAGTTTCCGAGATATGGACTATCGACATCTTACAATATTGGCTCTGCTTCTAACTTGGGCCAAAATTGTAAAACGATCTTATGAATTAGCGATTTCGTTCCAATTCACATTCCAAGTAATCTTCGGCATGTTAATTACATTGCCGATTGCCAATTTGCAATATCTCTTATAGTTTCCGAGATATGGGCAATCGAAATTTTACACCTCAGATTCTCTTTCTAACTTTAGCCAAATTGTAAAATGGTCTTATGAATTAGCGATTTCGTTCCAATTCACATTGCAAGTAATATTCAGCATGCTAATTACATTGCCGATTGCCAAATTGCAATATCTCTTATAGTTTCTGAGATATGGGCTATCGAAATTTTGCACCTTAGACTCTGTTTCTAATTTGGGCCAAAATTGTAAAATGCTCTTATGAATTAGCGATTTCGTTCCAATTCACATTCCAAGTAATATTCGGCATGTTAATTACGTTGCCGATTGCAAATTGCATTATCTATTATGGTTTCCAAGATATGGACTATCGACATCTTACAATATTGGCTCTGCTTCTAACTTGGCCCAAAATTGTAAAATGGTCTTATGAATTAGCGATTTCGTTCCAATTCACATTCCACGTAATATTCGGCATGCAAAATACGTTTCCTATTGCCAAATTGCAATATCTCTTATAGTTTCCGAGATATGGGCAATCGAAATTTTACACCTTAGACTGTTTCTAACTTGGGCCAAAATTGTAAAATGGTCTTATGAATTAGCAATTTCGTTCCAATTCACATTCCAAGTAATATTCGGCATGCAAAATACGTTTCCTATTGCCAAATTGCAATATCTCTTATAGTTTCCGAGATATGGGCAATCGAAATTTTACACCTTAGACTCTGTTTCTAACTTGGGCCAAATTTTAAAATGGTCTTATGAATTAGCGATTTCGTTCCAATTCACATTCCAAGTAATATTCGGCATGCTAATTACGTTGCCGATTGCCAAATTGCATTATCTCTTATAGTTTCCGAGATATGAACTATCGAAATTTTACACCTTAGACTGTTTCTAACTTGGCCAAAATTGTAATATGGTCTTATGAATTAGCGATTTCATTCCAATTCACATTCCAAATAATATTCGGCATGCTAATTACGTTGCCGATTGCCAAATTGCATTATCTCTTATAGTTTCCGAGATATGGACTATCGACATCTTACAATATTGGCTCTGCTTCTAATTTGGGCCAAAACTGTAAAATGGTCTTATGAATTAGCGATTTCATTCCAATTCACATTCCAAGTAATATTCGGCATGCTAATTACGTTGCCGATTGCAAATTGCATTATCTATTATGGTTTAAGAGATATGGACTATCGACATCTTACAATATTGGCTCTGCTTCTAACTTGGGCCAAAATTGTAAAATGGTTTTATGAATTAGCGTTTTCGTTCCAATTCACATTCCAAGTAATATTCAGCATGCTAATTACATTGCCGATTGTCAAATTGCAATATCTCTTATAGTTTCTGAGATATGGGCAATCGAAATTTTGCACCTTAGACTCTGTTTCTAATTTGGGCCAAAATTGTAAAATGCTCTTATGAATTAGCGATTTCGTTCCAATACACAGTCCAAGTTATATTCGACATGCTAATTACGTTGCCGATTGCCAAATTGCATTATCTCTTATAGTTTCCGAGATATGAACTATCGAAATTTTACACCTTAGACTGTTTCTAACTTGGCCAAAATTGTAAAATGGTCTTATGAATTAGCGATTTCATTCCAATTCACATTCCAAATAATATTCGGCATGCTAATTACGTTGCCGATTGCCAAATTGCATTATCTCTTATAGTTTCCGAGATATGGACTATCGACATCTTACAATATTGGCTCTGCTTCTAACTTGGGCCAAAATTGTAAAATGGTCTTATGAATTAGCGATTTCGTTCCAATTCACATTCCAAGTAATATTCGGCATGCTAATTACGTTGCCGATTGCAAATTGCATTATCTATTATGGTTTAAGAGATATGGACTATCGACATCTTACAATATTTTCTCTGCTTCTAACTTGGGCCAAAATTGTAAAATGGTCTTATGAATTAATGATTTCGTTCCAATTCACATTCCAAGTAATATTCGGCATGCTATTTTCATTGCCGATTGCCAAGTTGCAATATCTCTTATAGTTTCCGAGATATGGGCAATCGAAATTTTACACCTTAGACACTGTTTCTAACTTGGGCCAAAATTGTAAAATGGTCTTATGAATTAGCGATTTCGTTCCAATTCACATTCCAAGTAATATTCGGCATGCTAATTACGTTGCCGATTGCAAATTGCATTATCTATTATGGTTTAAGAGATATGGACTATCGACATCTTACAATATTAGCTCTGCTTCTACTTGTTCCAAAATTGTAAAATGGTCTTATGAATTAGCGATTTCGTTCCAATTCACATTACAAGTAATATTCGGCATGCTATTTTCATTGCCGATTGCCAAGTTGCAATATCTCTTATAGTTTCCGAGATATGGGCAATCGAAATTTTACACCTTAGACACTGTTTCTAACTTGGGCCAAAATTGTAAAATGGTCTTATGAATTAGCGATTTCGTTCCAATTCACGTTCCAAGTAATATTCGGCATGCTAATTACGTTGCCGATTGCAAATTGCATTATCTATTATGGTTTAAGAGATATGGACTATCGACATCTTACAATATTAGCTCTGCTTCTACTTGTTCCAAAATTGTAAAATGGTCTTATGAATTAGCGATTTCGTTCCAATTCACATTACAAGTAATATTCGGCATGCTATTTTCATTGCCGATTGCCAAGTTGCAATATCTCTTATAGTTTCCGAGATATGGGCAATCGAAATTTTACACCTTAGACACTGTTTCTAACTTGGGCCAAAATTGTAAAATGGTTTTATGAATTAGCGATTTCGTTCCAATTCACAATCCAATTAATATTCGGCATGCTATTTTCATTGCCGATTGCCAAATTGCAATATCTCTTATAGTTTCCGAGATATGGGCAATCGAAATTTTACACCTTAGACTCTGTTTCTAACTTGGGTCAAATTTTAAAATGGTCTTATGAATTAGCGATTTCGTTCCAATTCACATTGCAAGTAATATTCGGCATGCTAATTACGTTGCCGATTGCCAAATTGCATTATCTCTTATAGTTTCCGAGATATGAACTATCGAAATTTTACACCTTAGACTGTTTCTAACTTGGCCAAAATTGTAATATGGTCTTATGAATTAGCGATTTCATTCCAATTCACATTCCAAATAATATTCGGCATGCTAATTACGTTGCCGATTGCCAAATTGCATTATCTCTTATAGTTTCCGAGATATGGACTATCGACATCTTACAATATTGGCTCTGCTTCTAACTTGGGCCAAAACTGTAAAATGGTCTTATGAATTAGCGATTTCATTCCAATTCACATTCCAAGTAATATTCGGCATGCTAATTACGTTACCGATTGCAAATTGCATTATCTATTATGGTTTAAGAGATATGGGCTATCGACATCTTACAATATTGGCTCTGCTTCTAACTTGGGCCAAAATTGTAAAATGGTCTTATGAATTAGCGATTTCGTTCCAATTCACATTCCAAGTAATATTCGGCATGCTAATTACGTTGCCGATTGCCAAATTGCATTACCTCATATAGTTTCCGAGATATGGGCATTCGAAATTTTACACCTTAGACACTGTTTCTAACTTGGGCCAAAATTGTAAAATGGTTTTATGAATTAGCGATTTCGTTCCAATTCACATTCCAAGTAATATTCGGCATGCTAATTTCATTGCCGATTGGCAAGTTGCAATATCTCTTATAGTTTCCGAGATATGGGCAATCGAAATTTTACACCTTAGACACTGTTTCTAACTTGGGTCAAAATTGTAAAATGGTTTTATGAATTAGCGATTTCGTTCCAATTCACATTCCAAGTAATATTCGGCATACTAATTTCATTGCCGATTGGCAAGTTGCAATATCTCTTATAGTTTCCGAGATATGGGCAATCGAAATTTTACACCTTAGACACTGTTTCTAACTTGGGTCAAAATTGTAAAATGGTTTTATGAATTAGCGATTTCGTTCCAATTCACATTCCAAGTAATATTCGGCATGCTAATTACGTTGCCGATTGCCAAATTGCATTAACTCTTATAGTTTCCGAGATATGGACTATCGACATCTTACAATATTGGCTCTGCTTCTAACTTGGGCCAAAATTGTAAAACGATCTTATGAATTAGCGATTTCGTTCCAATTCACATTCCAAGTAATCTTCGGCATGTTAATTACATTGCCGATTGCCAATTTGCAATATCTCTTATAGTTTCCGAGATATGGGCAATCGAAATTTTACACCTCAGATTCTGTTTCTAACTTTAGCCAAATTGTAAAATGGTCTTATGAATTAGCGATTTCGTTCCAATTCACATTGCAAGTAATATTCAGCATGCTAATTACATTGCCGATTGCCAAATTGCAATATCTCTTATAGTTTCTGAGATATGGGCTATCGAAATTTTGCACCTTAGACTCTGTTTCTAATTTGGGCCAAAATTGTAAAATGCTCTTATGAATTAGCGATTTCGTTCCAATTCACATTCCAAGTAATATTCGGCATGTTAATTACGTTGCCGATTGCAAATTGCATTATCTATTATGGTTTCCAAGATATGGACTATCGACATCTTACAATATTGGCTCTGCTTCTAACTTGGCCCAAAATTGTAAAATGGTCTTATGAATTAGCGATTTCGTTCCAATTCACATTCCACGTAATATTCGGCATGCAAAATACGTTTCCTATTGCCAAATTGCAATATCTCTTATAGTTTCCGAGATATGGGCAATCGAAATTTTACACCTTAGACTGTTTCTAACTTGGGCCAAAATTGTAAAATGGTCTTATGAATTAGCAATTTCGTTCCAATTCACATTCCAAGTAATATTCGGCATGCAAAATACGTTTCCTATTGCCAAATTGCAATATCTCTTATAGTTTCCGAGATATGGGCAATCGAAATTTTACACCTTAGACTCTGTTTCTAACTTGGGCCAAATTTTAAAATGGTCTTATGAATTAGCGATTTCGTTCCAATTCACATTCCAAGTAATATTCGGCATGCTAATTACGTTGCCGATTGCCAAATTGCATTATCTCTTATAGTTTCCGAGATATGAACTATCGAAATTTTACACCTTAGACTGTTTCTAACTTGGCCAAAATTGTAATATGGTCTTATGAATTAGCGATTTCATTCCAATTCACATTCCAAATAATATTCGGCATGCTAATTACGTTGCCGATTGCCAAATTGCATTATCTCTTATAGTTTCCGAGATATGGACTATCGACATCTTACAATATTGGCTCTGCTTCTAATTTGGGCCAAAACTGTAAAATGGTCTTATGAATTAGCGATTTCATTCCAATTCACATTCCAAGTAATATTCGGCATGCTAATTACGTTGCCGATTGCAAATTGCATTATCTATTATGGTTTAAGAGATATGGACTATCGACATCTTACAATATTGGCTCTGCTTCTAACTTGGGCCAAAATTGTAAAATGGTTTTATGAATTAGCGTTTTCGTTCCAATTCACATTCCAAGTAATATTCAGCATGCTAATTACATTGCCGATCGTCAAATTGCAATATCTCTTATAGTTTCTGAGATATGGGCAATCGAAATTTTGCACCTTAGACTCTGTTTCTAATTTGGGCCAAAATTGTAAAATGCTCTTATGAATTAGCGATTTCGTTCCAATACACAGTCCAAGTTATATTCGACATGCTAATTACGTTGCCGATTGCCAAATTGCATTATCTCTTATAGTTTCCGAGATATGAACAATCGAAATTTTACACCTTAGACTGTTTCTAACTTGGCCAAAATTGTAAAATGGTCTTATGAATTAGCGATTTCATTCCAATTCACATTCCAAATAATATTCGGCATGCTAATTACGTTGCCGATTGCCAAATTGCATTATCTCTTATAGTTTCCGAGATATGGACTATCGACATCTTACAATATTGGCTCTGCTTCTAACTTGGGCCAAAATTGTAAAATGGTCTTATGAATTAGCGATTTCGTTCCAATTCACATTCCAAGTAATATTCGGCATGCTAATTACGTTGCCGATTGCAAATTGCATTATCTATTATGGTTTAAGAGATATGGACTATCGACATCTTACAATATTTTCTCTGCTTCTAACTTGGGCCAAAATTGTAAAATGGTCTTATGAATTAATGATTTCGTTCCAATTCACATTCCAAGTAATATTCGGCATGCTATTTTCATTGCCGATTGCCAAGTTGCAATATCTCTTATAGTTTCCGAGATATGGGCAATCGAAATTTTACACCTTAGACACTGTTTCTAACTTGGGCCAAAATTGTAAAATGGTCTTATGAATTAGCGATTTCGTTCCAATTCACATTCCAAGTAATATTCGGCATGCTAATTACGTTGCCGATTGCAAATTGCATTATCTATTATGGTTTAAGAGATATGGACTATCGACATCTTACAATATTAGCTCTGCTTCTACTTGTTCCAAAATTGTAAAATGGTCTTATGAATTAGCGATTTCGTTCCAATTCACATTACAAGTAATATTCGGCATGCTATTTTCATTGCCGATTGCCAAGTTGCAATATCTCTTATAGTTTCCGAGATATGGGCAATCGAAATTTTACACCTTAGACACTGTTTCTAACTTGGGCCAAAATTGTAAAATGGTCTTATGAATTAGCGATTTCGTTCCAATTCACGTTCCAAGTAATATTCGGCATGCTAATTACGTTGCCGATTGCAAATTGCATTATCTATTATGGTTTAAGAGATATGGACTATCGACATCTTACAATATTAGCTCTGCTTCTACTTGTTCCAAAATTGTAAAATGGTCTTATGAATTAGCGATTTCGTTCCAATTCACATTACAAGTAATATTCGGCATGCTATTTTCATTGCCGATTGCCAAGTTGCAATATCTCTTATAGTTTCCGAGATATGGGCAATCGAAATTTTACACCTTAGACACTGTTTCTAACTTGGGCCAAAATTGTAAAATGGTTTTATGAATTAGCGATTTCGTTCCAATTCACAATCCAATTAATATTCGGCATGCTATTTTCATTGCCGATTGCCAAATTGCAATATCTCTTATAGTTTCCGAGATATGGGCAATCGAAATTTTACACCTTAGACTCTGTTTCTAACTTGGGCCAAATTTTAAAATGGTCTTATGAATTAGCGATTTCGTTCCAATTCACATTGCAAGTAATATTCGGCATGCTAATTACGTTGCCGATTGCCAAATTGCATTATCTCTTATAGTTTCCGAGATATGAACTATCGAAATTTTACACCTTAGACTGTTTCTAACTTGGCCAAAATTGTAATATGGTCTTATGAATTAGCGATTTCATTCCAATTCACATTCCAAATAATATTCGGCATGCTAATTACGTTGCCGATTGCCAAATTGCATTATCTCTTATAGTTTCCGAGATATGGACTATCGACATCTTACAATATTGGCTCTGCTTCTAATTTGGGCCAAAACTGTAAAATGGTCTTATGAATTAGCGATTTCAATCCAATTCACATTCCAAGTAATATTCGGCATGCTAATTACGTTGCCGATTGCCAAATTGCATTATCTATTATGGTTTAAGAGATATGGACTATCGACATCTTACAATATTGGCTCTGCTTCTAACTTGGGCCAAAATTGTAAAATGGTTTTATGAATTAGCGTTTTCGTTCCAATTCACATTCCAAGTAATATTCAGCATGCTAATTACATTGCCGATTGTCAAATTGCAATATCTCTTATAGTTTCTGAGATATGGGCAATCGAAATTTTGCACCTTAGACTCTGTTTCTAATTTGGGCCAAAATTGTAAAATGCTCTTATGAATTAGCGATTTCGTTCCAATACACAGTCCAAGTTATATTCGACATGCTAATTACGTTGCCGATTGCCAAATTGCATTATCTCTTATAGTTTCCGAGATATGAACTATCGAAATTTTACACCTTAGACTGTTTCTAACTTGGCCAAAATTGTAAAATGGTCTTATGAATTAGCGATTTCATTCCAATTCACATTCCAAATAATATTCGGCATGCTAATTACGTTGCCGATTGCCAAATTGCATTATCTCTTATAGTTTCCGAGATATGGACTATCGACATCTTACAATATTGGCTCTGCTTCTAACTTGGGCCAAAATTGTAAAATGGTCTAATGAATTAGCGATTTCGTTCCAATTCACATTCCAAGTAATATTCGGCATGCTAATTACGTTGCCGATTGCAAATTGCATTATCTATTATGGTTTAAGAGATATGGACTATCGACATCTTACAATATTTTCTCTGCTTCTAACTTGGGCCAAAATTGTAAAATGGTCTTATGAATTAATGATTTCGTTCCAATTCACATTCCAAGTAATATTCGGCATGCTATTTTCATTGCCGATTGCCAAGTTGCAATATCTCTTATAGTTTCCGAGATATGGGCAATCGAAATTTTACACCTTAGACACTGTTTCTAACTTGGGCCAAAATTGTAAAATGGTCTTATGAATTAGCGATTTCGTTCCAATTCACATTCCAAGTAATATTCGGCATGCTAATTACGTTGCCGATTGCAAATTGCATTATCTATTATGGTTTAAGAGATATGGACTATCGACATCTTACAATATTAGCTCTGCTTCTACTTGTTCCAAAATTGTAAAATGGTCTTATGAATTAGCGATTTCGTTCCAATTCACATTACAAGTAATATTCGGCATGCTATTTTCATTGCCGATTGCCAAGTTGCAATATCTCTTATAGTTTCCGAGATATGGGCAATCGAAATTTTACACCTTAGACACTGTTTCTAACTTGGGCCAAAATTGTAAAATGGTTTTATGAATTAGCGATTTC
Source organism: Rhynchophorus ferrugineus (assembly GCF_030347505.1). Taxonomy (NCBI): domain Eukaryota; kingdom Metazoa; phylum Arthropoda; class Insecta; order Coleoptera; family Curculionidae; genus Rhynchophorus; species Rhynchophorus ferrugineus. The sequence continues at coordinate 39,508,680 of NW_027472583.1, forward strand.
GTTCCAATTCACAATCCAATTAATATTCGGCATGTTAATTTCATTGCCGATTGGCAAGTTGCAATATCTCTTATAGTTTCCGAGATATGGGCAATCGAAACTTTACGCCTTAGACACTGTTTCTAACTTGGGTCGAAATTGTAAAATGGTTTTATGAATTAGCGATTTCGTTCCAATTCACATTCCATGTAATATTCGGCATGCTATTTTCATTGCCGATTGCCAAATTGCACTATCTCTTATAGTTTCCGAGATATGGACTATCGACATCTTACAATATTGGCTCTGCTTTTAGCTTGGGCCAAAATTGTAAAATGGTCTTATGAATTAGCGATTTCGTTCCAATTCACATTCCAAGTAATATTCGGCATGCTAATTACGTTGCCGATTGCCAAATTGCATTATCTCTTATAGTTTCCGAGATATGGCTATCGACATCTTACAATATTGGCTCTGCTTCTAACTTGGGCCAAAATTGTAAAACGATCTTATGAATTAGCGATTTCGTTCCAATTCACATTCCAAGTAATATTCGGCATGCTAATTACGTTGCCGATTGCCAAATTGCATTATCTCTTATAGTTTCCGAGATATGGGCAATCGAAATTTTACACCTTAGATTCTGTTTCTAACTTTAGCCAAATTGTAAAATGGTCTTATGGATTAACGATTTCGTTCCAATTCACATTCCAAGTAATCTTCGGCATGTTAATTATATTGCCGATTGCCAATTTGCAATATCTCTTATAGTTTCCGAGATATGGGCAATCGAAATTTTACACCTTAGATTCTGTTTCTAACTTTAGCCAAATTGCAAAATGGTCTTATGAATTAGCGATTTCGTTCCAATTCACATTGCAAGTAATATTCGGCATGCTAATTTCGTTGCCGATTGCCAAATTGCATTATCTCTTATAGTTTCAGAGATATGGACTATCGAAATTTTACACCTTAGACTGTTTCTAACTTGGGCCAAAATTGTAAAATGGTCTTATAAACTATCGACTTCGTTCCAATTCAAATTCCAAGTAATATTCGGCATGCTAATTACGTTGCCGATTGCCGAATTACATTATCTCTTATAGTTTCCGAGATATGGACTATCGACATCTTACAATATTGGCTCTGCTTCTAACTTGGGCCAAAATTGTAAAATGGTTTTATGAATTAGCGTTTTCGTTCCAATTCACATTCCAAGTAATATTCAGCATGCTAATTACATTGCCGATTGCCAAATTGCAATATCTCTTATAGTTTCTGAGATATGGGCAATCGAAATTTTGCACCTTAGACTCTGTTTCTAACTTTAGCCAAATTGTAAAATGGTCTTATGAATTAGCGATTTCGTTCCAATTTACTTTCCAAGTAATATTCGGCATGCTATTTACGTTGCCGATTGCAAATTGTACTATCTATTATGGTTTCCGAGATATGGACTATCGACATCTTACAATATTGGCTCTGCTTCTAACTTGGGCCAAAATTGTAATATGGTCTTATGAATTAGCGATTTCGTTCCAATTCACATTCCAAGTAATATTCGGCATGCTATTTTCATTGCCGATTGCCAAATTGCAATATCTCTTATAGTTTCCGAGATATGGGCAATCGAAATTTTACACCTTAGCCTCTGTTTCTAACTTGGGTCAAAATTGTAAAATGGTCTTATGAATTAGCGATTTCGTTCCAATTCACATTCCAAGTAATATTCGGCATGCTAATTACGTTGCCGATTGCCAAATTGCACTATCTCTTATAGTTTCCTAGATATGGACTATCGACATCTTACAATATTGGCTCTGCTTCTAACTTGGGCCAAAATTGTAAAATGGTTTTATGGATTAGCGATTTCGTTCCAATTCACATTCCAAGTAATATTCGGCATGCTAATTACGTTGCCGATTGCCAAATTGCATTATCCCTTATAGTTTCCGAGATATGGACTATCGACATCTTACAATATTGGCTCTGCTTCTAACTTGGGCCAAAATTGTAAAATGGTTTTATGGATTAGCGATTTCGTTCCAATTCACATTCCAAGTAATATTCGGCATGCTAATTACGTAGCCGATTGCAAATTGCATTATCTATTATGGTTTAAGAGATATGGACTATCGACATCTTACAATATTGGCTCTGCTTCTAACTTGGACCAAAATTGTAAAATGGTCTTATGAATTAGCGATTTCGTTCCAATTCACATTCCAAGTAATATTCGGCATGCTAATTACGTTGCCGATTGCCAAATTGCATTATCTCATATAGTTTCCGAGATATGGACTATCGACATCTTACAATATTAGCTCTGCTTCTACTTGTTCCAAAATTGTAAAATGGTCTTATGAATTAGCGATTTCGTTCCAATTCACATTACAAGTAATATTCGGCATGCTATTTTCATTGCCGATTGCCAAGTTGCAATATCTCTTATAGTTTCCGAGATATGGGCAATCGAAATTTTACACCTTAGACTCTGTTTCTAACTTGGGCCAAAATTGTAAATTGGTTTTATGAATTAGCGATTTCGTTCCAATTCACATTCCAAGTAATATTCGGCATGCTAATTTCATTGCCGATTGGCAAGTTGCAATATCTCTTATAGTTTGCGAGATATGGGCAATCGAAATTTTACACCTTAGACTCTGTTTCTAACTTGGGTCAAAGTTGTAAAATGGTTTTATGAATTAGCGTTTTCGTTCCAATTCACATTCCAAGTAATATTCAGCATGCTAATTACATTGCCGATTGCCAAATTGCAATATCTCTTATAGTTACTGAGATATTGGAAATCGAAATTTTGCACCTTAGACTCTGTTTCTAATTTGGGCCAAAATTGTAAAATGCTCTTATGAATTAGCGATTTCGTTCCAATTCACATTCCAAGTAATATTCGGCATGTTAATTACGTTGCCGATTGCAAATTGCATTATCTATTATGGTTTCCGAGATATGGACTATCGACATCTTACAATATTGGTTCTGCTTCTAACTTGGCCCAAAATTGTAAAATGGTCTTATGAATTAGCGATTTCGTTAAAATTCACATTCCAAGTAATATTCGGCATGCTATTTTCATTGCCGATTGCCAAACTGCATTATCTATTATGGTTTCCGAGATATGGACTATCGACATCTTGCAATATTGGCTCTGCTTCTAACTTGGCCCAAAATTGTAAAATGGTCTTATGAATTAGCGATTTCGTTCCAATTCACATTCCAAGTAATATTCGGCATGCAAAATACGTTTCCTATTGCCAAATTGCAATATCTCTTATAGTTTCCGAGATATGGGCAATCGAAATTTTACACCTTAGACTCTGTTTCTAACTTGGGCCAAATTTTAAAATGGTCTTATGAATTAGCGATTTCGTTCCAATTCACATTCCAAGTAATATTCGGCATGCTAATTACGTTGCCGATTGCCAAATTGCATTATCTCTTATAGTTTCCGAGATATGGACTATCGACATCTTACAATATTGGCTCTGCTTCTAACTTGGGCCAAAATTGTAAAATGGTCTTATGAATTAGCGATTTCGTTCCAATTCACATTCCAAGTAATATTCGGCATGCAAAATACGTTTCCTATTGCCAAATTGCATTATCTCTTATAGTTTCCGAGATATGAACTATCGAAATTTTACACTTTAGACTGTTTCTAACTTGGCCAAAATTGTAATATGGTCTTATGAATTAGCGATTTCATTCCAATTCACATTCCAAATAATATTCGGCATGCTAATTACGTTGCCGATTGCCAAATTGCATTATCTTTTATAGTTTCCGAGATATGGACTATCGACATCTTACAATATTGGCTCTGCTTCTAACTTGGGCCAAAATTGTAAAATGGTCTTATGAATTAGCGATTTCGTTCCAATTCACATTCCAAGTAATATTCGGCATGCTAATTTCGTTGCCGATTGCCAAATTGCATTATCTCTTATAGTTTCAGAGATATGGACTATCGAAATTTTACACCTTAGACTGTTTCTAACTTGGGCCAAAATTGTGAAATGGTCTTATGAATTAGCAATTTCGTTCCAATTCACATTCCAAGTAATATTCGGCATGCAAAATACGTTTCCTATTGCCAAATTGCAATATCTCTTATAGTTTCCGAGATATGGGCAATCGAAATTTTACACCTTAGACTCTGTTTCTAACTTGGGCCAAATTTTAAAATGGTCTTATGAATTAGCGATTTCGTTCCAATTCACATTCCAAGTAATATTCGGCATGCTAATTACGTTGCCGATTGCCAAATTGCATTATCTCTTATAGTTTCCGAGATATGAACTATCGAAATTTTACACTTTAGACTGTTTCTAACTTGGCCAAAATTGTAATATGGTCTTATGAATTAGCGATTTCATTCCAATTCACATTCCAAATAATATTCGGCATGCTAATTACGTTGCCGATTGCCAAATTGCATTATCTCTTATAGTTTCCGAGATATGGACTATCGACATCTTACAATATTGGCTCGGCTTCTAACTTGGGCCAAAATTGTAAAATGGTCTTATGAATTAGCGATTTCGTTCCAATTCACATTCCAAGTAATATTCGGCATGCTAATTACGTTGCCGATTGCAAATTGCATTATCTATTATGGTTTAAGAGATATGGACTATCGACATCTTACAATATTGGCTCTGCTTCTAACTTGGGCCAAAATTGTAAAATGGTCTTATGAATTAGCGATTTCGTTCCAATTCACATTCCAAGTAATATTCGGCATGCTAATTACGTTGCCGATTGCCAAATTGCACTATCTCTTATAGTTTCCGAGATATGGACTATCGACATCTTACAATATTGGCTCTGCTTCTAACTTGGGCCAAAATTGTAAAATGGTTTTATGGATTAGCGATTTCGTTCCAATTCACATTCCAAGTAATATTCGGCATGCTAATTACGTTGCCGATTGCCAAATTGCATTATCCCTTATAGTTTCCGAGATATGGACTATCGACATCTTACAATATTGGCTCTGCTTCTAACTTGGGCCAAAATTGTAAAATGGTTTTATGGATTAGCGATTTCGTTCCAATTCACATTCCAAGTAATATTCGGCATGCTAATTACGTTGCCGATTGCAAATTGCATTATCTATTATGGTTTAAGAGATATGGACTATCGACATCTTACAATATTGGCTCTGCTTCTAACTTGGACCAAAATTGTAAAATGGTCTTATGAATTAGCGATTTCGTTCCAATTCACATTCCAAGTAATATTCGGCATGCTAATTTCATTGCCGATTGGCAAGTTGCAATATCTCTTATAGTTTGCGAGATATGGGCAATCGAAATTTTACACCTTAGACTCTGTTTCTAACTTGGGTCAAAGTTGTAAAATGGTTTTATGAATTAGCGTTTTCGTTCCAATTCACATTCCAAGTAATATTCAGCATGCTAATTACATTGCCGATTGCCAAATTGCAATATCTCTTATAGTTACTGAGATATTGGAAATCGAAATTTTGCACCTTAGACTCTGTTTCTAATTTGGGCCAAAATTGTAAAATGCTCTTATGAATTAGCGATTTCGTTCCAATTCACATTCCAAGTAATATTCGGCATGTTAATTACGTTGCCGATTGCAAATTGCATTATCTATTATGGTTTCCGAGATATGGACTATCGACATCTTACAATATTGGCTCTGCTTCTAACTTGGCCCAAAATTGTAAAATGGTCTTATGAATTAGCGATTTCGTTAAAATTCACATTCCAAGTAATATTCGGCATGCTATTTTCATTGCCGATTGCCAAATTGCATTATCTATTATGGTTTCCGAGATATGGACTATCGACATCTTGCAATATTGGCTCTGCTTCTAACTTGGCCCAAAATTGTAAAATGGTCTTATGAATTAGCGTTTTCGTTCCAATTCACATTCCAAGTAATATTCAGCATGCTAATTACATTGCCGATTGCCAAATTGCAATATCTCTTATAGTTACTGAGATATTGGAAATCGAAATTTTGCACCTTAGACTCTGTTTCTAATTTGGGCCAAAATTGTAAAATGCTCTTATGAATTAGCGATTTCGTTCCAATTCACATTCCAAGTAATATTCGGCATGTTAATTACGTTGCCGATTGCAAATTGCATTATCTATTATGGTTTCCGAGATATGGACTATCGACATCTTACAATATTGGCTCTGCTTCTAACTTGGCCCAAAATTGTAAAATGGTCTTATGAATTAGCGATTTCGTTAAAATTCACATTCCAAGTAATATTCGGCATGCTATTTTCATTGCCGATTGCCAAATTGCATTATCTATTATGGTTTCCGAGATATGGACTATCGACATCTTGCAATATTGGCTCTGCTTCTAACTTGGCCCAAAATTGTAAAATGGTCTTATGAATTAGCGATTTCGTTCCAATTCACATTCCAAGTAATATTCGGCATGCAAAATACGTTTCCTATTGCCAAATTGCAATATCTCTTATAATTTCCGAGATATGGGCAATCGAAATTTTACACCTTAGACTCTGTTTCTAACTTGGGCCAAATTTTAAAATGGTCTTATGAATTAGCGATTTCGTTCCAATTCACATTCTAAGTAATATTCGGCATGCTAATTACGTTGCCGATTGCCAAATTGCATTATCTCTTATAGTTTCCGAGATATGGACTATCGACATCTTACAATATTGGCTCTGCTTCTAACTTGGGCCAAAATTGTAAAATGGTCTTATGAATTAGCGATTTCGTTCCAATTCACATTCCAAGTAATATTCGGCATGCAAAATACGTTTCCTATTGCCAAATTGCATTATCTCTTATAGTTTCCGAGATATGAACTATCGAAATTTTACACTTTAGACTGTTTCTAACTTGGCCAAAATTGTAATATGGTCTTATGAATTAGCGATTTCATTCCAATTCACATTCCAAATAAAATTCGGCATGCTAATTACGTTGCCGATTGCCAAATTGCTTTATCTCTTATAGTTTCCGAGATATGGACTATCGACATCTTACTATATTGGCTCTGCTTCTAACTTGGGCCAAAATTGTAAAATGGTCTTATGAATTAGCGATTTCGTTCCAATTCACATTCCAAGTAATATTCGGCATGCTAATTTCGTTGCCGATTGCCAAATTGCATTATCTCTTATAGTTTCAGAGATATGGACTATCGAAATTTTACACCTTAGACTGTTTCTAACTTGGGCCAAAATTGTGAAATGGTCTTATGAATTAGCAATTTCGTTCCAATTCACATTCCAAGTAATATTCGGCATGCTAATTTCATTGCCGATTGGCAAGTTGCAATATCTCTTATAGTTTCCGAGATATGGGCAATCGAAATGTTACACCTTAGACTCTGTTTCTAACTTGGGCCAAATTTTAAAATGGTCTTATGAATTAGCGATTTCGTTCCAATTCACATTCCAAGTAATATTCGGCATGCTAATTACGTTGCCGATTGCCAAATTGCATTATCTCTTATAGTTTCCGAGATATGAACTATCGAAATTTTACACTTTAGACTGTTTCTAACTTGGCCAAAATTGTAATATGGTCTTATGAATTAGCGATTTCATTCCAATTCACATTCCAAATAATATTCGGCATGCTAATTACGTTGCCGATTGCCAAATTGCATTATCTCTTATAGTTTCCGAGATATGGACTATCGACATCTTACAATATTGGCTCTGCTTCTAACTTGGGCCAAAATTGTAAAATGGTCTTATGAATTAGCGATTTCGTTCCAATTCACATTCCAAGTAATATTCGGCATGCTAATTACGTTGCCGATTGCAAATTGCATTATCTATTATGGTTTAAGAGATATGGACTATCGACATCTTACAATATTGGCTCTGCTTCTAACTTGGGCCAAAATTGTAAAATGGTCTTATGAATTAGCGATTTCGTTCCAATTCACATTCCAAGTAATATTCGGCATGCTAATTACGTTGCCGATTGCCAAATTGCATTATCTCATATAGTTTCCGAGATATGGACTATCGACATCTTACAATATTGGCTCTGCTTCTAACTTGGGCCAATATTGTAAAATGGTCTTATGAATTAGCGATTTCGTTCCAATTCACATTACAAGTAATATTCGGCATGCTATTTTCATTGCCGATTGCCAAGTTGCAATATCTCTTATAGTTTCCGAGATATGGGCATTCGAAATTTTACACCTTAGACACTGTTTCTAACTTGGGCCAAAATTGTAAAATGGTTTTATGAATTAGCGATTTCGTTCCAATTCACATTCCAAGTAATATTCGGCATGCTAATTTCATTGCCGATTGGCAAGTTTCAATATCTCTTATAGTTTCCGAGATAAGGGCAATCGAAATTTTACACCTTAGACACTGTTTCTAACTTGGGTCAAAATTGTAAAATGGTTTTATGAGTTAGTGATTTCGTTCCAATTCACATTCCAAGTAATATTCGGCATGCTAATTTCATTGCCGATTGGCAAGTTGCAATATCTCTTATAGTTTCCGAGATATGGGCAATCGAAATTTTACACCTTAGACACTGTTTCTAACTTGGGTCAAAATTGTAAAATGGTTTTATGAATTAGCGATTTCGTTCCAATTCACATTCCAAGTAATATTCGGCATGCTAATTACGTTGCCGATTGCCAAATTGCATTAACTCTTATAGTTTCCGAGATATGGACTATCGACATCTTACAATATTGGCTCTGCTTCTAACTTGGGCCAAAATTGTAAAACGATCTTATGAATTAGCGATTTCGTTCCAATTCACATTGCAAGTAATCTTCGGCATGTTAATTACATTGCCGATTGCCAATTTGCAATATCTCTTATAGTTTCTGAGATATGGGCAATCGAAATTTTGCACCTTGGACTCTGTTTCTAATTTGGGCCAAAATTGTAAAATGCTCTTATGAATTAGCGATTTCGTTCCAATTCACATTCCAAGTAATATTCGGCATGTTAATTACGTTGCCGATTGCAAATTGCATTATCTATTATGGTTTCCAAGATATGGACTATCGACATCTTACAATATTGGCTCTACTTCTAACTTGGCCCAAAATTGTAAAATGGTCTTATGAATTAGCGATTTCGTTCCAATTCACATTCCAAGTAATATTCGGCATGTTAATTACGTTGCCGATTGCAAATTGCATTATCTATTATGGTTTCCGAGATATGGACTATCGATATCTTACAATATTGGCTCTGTTTCTAACTTGGCTCAAAATTGTAAAATGGTCTTATGAATTAGCGATTTCGTTAAAATTCACATTCCAAGTAATATTCGGCATGCTATTTTCATTGCCGATTGCCAAATTGCATTATCTACTATGGTTTCCGAGATATGGACTATCGACATCTTACAATATTGGCTCTGCTTCTAACTTGGCCCAAAATTGTAAAATGGTCTTATGAATTAGCGATTTCGTTCCAATTCCCATTCCAAGTAATATTCGGCATGCAAAATACGTTTCCTATTGCCAAATTGCAATATCTCTTATAGTTTCCGAGATATGGGCAATCGAAATTTTACACCTTAGACTATTTCTAACTTGGGCCAAAATTGTAAAATGGTCTTATGAATTAGCAATTTCGTTCCAATTCACATTCCAAGTAATATTCGGCATGCAAAATACGTTTCCTATTGCCAAATTGCAATATCTCTTATAGTTTCCGAGATATGGGCAATCGAAATTTTACACCTTAGACTCTGTTTCTAACTTGGGCCAAATTTTAAAATCGTCTTATGAATTAGCGATTTCGTTCCAATTCACATTCCAAGTAATATTCGGCATGCTAATTACGTTGCCGATTGCCAAATTGTATTATCTCTTATAGTTTCCGAGATATGAACTATCGAAATTTTACACCTTAGACTGTTTCTAACTTGGCCAAAATTGTAATATGGTCTTATGAATTAGCGATTTCATTCCAATTCACATTCCAAATAATATTCGGCATGCTAATTACGTTGCCGATTGCCAAATTGCATTATCTCTTATAGTTTCCGAGATATGGACTATCGACATCTTACAATATTGGCTCTGCTTCTAACTTGGGCCAAAACTTTAAAATGGTCTTATGAATTAGCGATTTCATTCCAATTCACATTCCAAGTAATATTCGGCATGCTAATTACGTCGCCGATTGCAAATTGCATTATCTATTATGGTTTAAGAGATATGGACTATCGACATCTTACAATATTGGCTCTGCTTCTAACTTGGGCCAAAATTGTAAAATGGTCTTATGAATTAGCGATTTCGTTCCAATTCACATTCCAAGTAATATTCGGCATGCTAATTACGTTTCCTATTGCCAAATTGCATTATCTCTTATAGTTTCCGAGATATGAACTATCGAAATTTTACACTTTAGACTGTTTCTAACTTGGCCAAAATTGTAATATGGTCTTATGAATTAGCGATTTCATTCCAATTCACATTCCAAATAAAATTCGGCATGCTAATTACGTTGCCGATTGCCAAATTGCTTTATCTCTTATAGTTTCCGAGATATGGACTATCGACATCTTACAATATTGGCTCTGCTTCTAACTTGGGCCAAAATTGTAAAATGGTCTTATGAATTAGCGATTTCGTTCCAATTCACATTCCAAGTAATATTCGGCATGCTAATTTCGTTGCCGATTGCCAAATTGCATTATCTCTTATAGTTTCAGAGATATGGACTATCGAAATTTTACACCTTAGACTGTTTCTAACTTGGGCCAAAATTGTGAAATGGTCTTATGAATTAGCAATTTCGTTCCAATTCACATTCCAAGTAATATTCGGCATGCTAATTTCATTGCCGATTGGCAAGTTGCAATATCTCTTATAGTTTCCGAGATATGGGCAATCGAAATTTTACACCTTAGACTCTGTTTCTAACTTGGGCCAAATTTTAAAATGGTCTTATGAATTAGCGATTTCGTTCCAATTCACATTCCAAGTAATATTCGGCATGCTAATTACGTTGCCGATTGCCAAATTGCATTATCTCTTATAGTTTCCGAGATATGAACTATCGAAATTTTACACTTTAGACTGTTTCTAACTTGGCCAAAATTGTAATATGGTCTTATGAATTAGCGATTTCATTCCAATTCACATTCCAAATAATATTCGGCATGCTAATTACGTTGCCGATTGCCAAATTGCATTATCTCTTATAGTTTCCGAGATATGGACTATCGACATCTTACAATATTGGCTCTGCTTCTAACTTGGGCCAAAATTGTAAAATGGTCTTATGAATTAGCGATTTCGTTCCAATTCACATTCCAAGTAATATTCGGCATGCTAATTACGTTGCCGATTGCAAATTGCATTATCTATTATGGTTTAAGAGATATGGACTATCGACATCTTACAATATTGGCTCTGCTTCTAACTTGGGCCAAAATTGTAAAATGGTCTTATGAATTAGCGATTTCGTTCCAATTCACATTCCAAGTAATATTCGGCATGCTAATTACGTTGCCGATTGCCAAATTGCATTATCTCATATAGTTTCAGAGATATGGACTATCGACATCTTACAATATTGGCTCTGCTTCTAACTTGGGCCAATATTGTAAAATGGTCTTATGAATTAGCGATTTCGTTCCAATTCACATTACAAGTAATATTCGGCATGCTATTTTCATTGCCGATTGCCAAGTTGCAATATCTCTTATAGTTTCCGAGATATGGGCATTCGAAATTTTACACCTTAGACACTGTTTCTAACTTGGGCCAAAATTGTAAAATGGTTTTATGAATTAGCGATTTCGTTCCAATTCACATTCCAAGTAATATTCGGCATGCTAATTTCATTGCCGATTGGCAAGTTGCAATATCTCTTATAGTTTCCGAGATAAGGGCAATCGAAATTTTACACCTTAGACACTGTTTCTAACTTGGGTCAAAATTGTAAAATGGTTTTATGAATTAGCGATTTCGTTCCAATTCACATTCCAAGTAATATTCGGCATGCTAATTTCATTGCCGATTGGCAAGTTGCAATATCTCTTATAGTTTCCGAGATATGGGCAATCGAAATTTTACACCTTAGACACTGTTTCTAACTTGGGTCAAAATTGTAAAATGGTTTTATGAATTAGCGATTTCGTTCCAATTCACATTCCAAGTAATATTCGGCATGCTAATTACGTTGCCGATTGCCAAATTGCATTAACTCTTATAGTTTCCGAGATATGGACTATCGACATCTTACAATATTGGCTCTGCTTCTAACTTGGGCCAAAATTGTAAAACGATCTTATGAATTAGCGATTTCGTTCCAATTCACATTGCAAGTAATCTTCGGCATGTTAATTACATTGCCGATTGCCAATTTGCAATATCTCTTATAGTTTCTGAGATATGGGCAATCGAAATTTTGCACCTTGGACTCTGTTTCTAATTTGGGCCAAAATTGTAAAATGCTCTTATGAATTAGCGATTTCGTTCCAATTCACATTCCAAGTAATATTCGGCATGTTAATTACGTTGCCGATTGCAAATTGCATTATCTATTATGGTTTCCAAGATATGGACTATCGACATCTTACAATATTGGCTCTGCTTCTAACTTGGCCCAAAATTGTAAAATGGTCTTATGAATTAGCGATTTCGTTCCAATTCACATTCCAAGTAATATTCGGCATGTTAATTACGTTGCCGATTGCAAATTGCATTATCTATTATGGTTTCCGAGATATGGACTATCGATATCTTACAATATTGGCTCTGTTTCTAACTTGGCTCAAAATTGTAAAATGGTCTTATGAATTAGCGATTTCGTTAAAATTCACATTCCAAGTAATATTCGGCATGCTATTTTCATTGCCGATTGCCAAATTGCATTATCTACTATGGTTTCCGAGATATGGACTATCGACATCTTACAATATTGGCTCTGCTTCTAACTTGGCCCAAAATTGTAAAATGGTCTTATGAATTAGCGATTTCGTTCCAATTCCCATTCCAAGTAATATTCGGCATGCAAAATACGTTTCCTATTGCCAAATTGCAATATCTCTTATAGTTTCCGAGATATGGGCAATCGAAATTTTACACCTTAGACTGTTTCTAACTTGGGCCAAAATTGTAAAATGGTCTTATGAATTAGCAATTTCGTTCCAATTCACATTCCAAGTAATATTCGGCATGCAAAATACGTTTCCTATTGCCAAATTGCAATATCTCTTATAGTTTCCGAGATATGGGCAATCGAAATTTTACACCTTAGACTCTGTTTCTAACTTGGGCCAAATTTTAAAATCGTCTTATGAATTAGCGATTTCGTTCCAATTCACATTCCAAGTAATATTCGGCATGCTAATTACGTTGCCGATTGCCAAATTGTATTATCTCTTATAGTTTCCGAGATATGAATTATCGAAATTTTACACCTTAGACTGTTTCTAACTTGGCCAAAATTGTAATATGGTCTTATGAATTAGCGATTTCATTCCAATTCACATTCCAAATAATATTCGGCATGCTAATTACGTTGCCGATTGCCAAATTGCATTATCTCTTATAGTTTCCGAGATATGGACTATCGACATCTTACAATATTGGCTCTGCTTCTAACTTGGGCCAAAACTGTAAAATGGTCTTATGAATTAGCGATTTCATTCCAATTCACATTCCAAGTAATATTCGGCATGCTAATTACGTCGCCGATTGCAAATTGCATTATCTATTATGGTTTAAGAGATATGGACTATCGACATCTTACAATATTGGCTCTGCTTCTAACTTGGGCCAAAATTGTAAAATGGTCTTATGAATTAGCGATTTCGTTCCAATTCACATTCCAAGTAATATTCGGCATGCTAATTACGTTGCCGATTGCCAAATTGCATTACCTCATATAGTTTCCGAGATATGGGCATTCGAAATTTTACACCTTAGACACTAGGGTCAAAATTGTAAAATGGTTTTATGAATTAGCGATTTCGTTCCAATTCACATTCCAAGTAATATTCGGCATGCTAATTTCATTGCCGATTGGCAAGTTGCAATATCTCTTATAGTTTCCGAGATATGGGCAATCGAAATTTTACACCTTAGACACTGTTTCTAACTTGGGTCAAAATTGTAAAATGGTTTTATGAATTAGCGATTTCGTTCCAATTCACATTCCAAGTAATATTCGGCATGCTAATTACGTTGCCGATTGCCAAATTGCATTAACTCTTATAGTTTCCGAGATATGGACTATCGACATCTTACAATATTGGCTCTGCTTCTAACTTGGGCCAAAATTGTAAAACGATCTTATGAATTAGCGATTTCGTTCCAATTCACATTCCAAGTAATCTTCGGCATGTTAATTACATTGCCGATTGCCAATTTGCAATATCTCTTATAGTTTCCGAGATATGGGCAATCGAAATTTTACACCTCAGATTCTGTTTCTAACTTTAGCCAAATTGTAAAATGGTTTTATGAATTAGCGTTTTCGTTCCAATTCACATTCCAAGTAATATTCAGCATGCTAATTACGTTGCCGATTGCCAAATTGCATTATCTCTTATAGTTTCCGAGATATGGACTATCGACAACTTACAATATTGGCTCTGCTTCTAACTTGATCCAAAACTGTAAAATGGTCTTATGAATTAGCGATTTCATTCCAATTCACATTCCAAGTAATATTCGGCATGCTAATTACGTTGCCGATTGCAAATTGCATTATCTATTATGGTTTAAGAGATATGGACTATCGACATCTTACAATATTGGCTCTGCTTCTAACTTGGGCCAAAATTGTAAAATGGTCTTATGAATTAGCGATTTCGTTCCAATTCACATTCCAAGTAATATTCGGCATGCTAATTACGTTGCCGATTGCCAAATTGCATTATCTCTTATAGTTTCCGAGATATGGCTATCGACATCTTACAATATTGGCTTTGCTTCTAACTTGGTCCAAAACTGTAAAATTGCCTTATGAATTAGCGATTTCGTTCCAATTTACATTCCAAGTAATATTCGGCATGCTAATTATTTTGCCGATTGCCAAATTGCATTATCTATTATAGTTTCCGAGATATGGGCAATCGAAATTTTACACCTTAGATTCTGTTTCTAACTTTAGCCTAATTGTAAAATGGTTTTATGAATTAGCGTTTTCGTTCCAATTCACATTCCAAGTAATATTCAGCATGCTAATTACATTGCCGATTGCCAAATTGCAATATCTCTTATAGTTTCTGAGATATGGGCAATCGAAATTTTGCACCTTAGACTCTGTTTCTAATTTGGGCCAAAATTGTAAAATGCTCTTATGAATTAGCGATTTCGTTCCAATTCACATTCCAAGTAATATTCGGCATGTTAATTACGTTGCCGATTGCAAATTGCATTATCTATTATGGTTTCCGAGATATGGACTATCGACATCTTACAATATTGGCTCTGTTTCTAACTTGGCTCAAAATTGTAAAATGGTCTTATGAATTAGCGATTTCGTTAAAATTCACATTCCAAGTAATATTCGGCATGCTATTTTCATTGCCGATTGCCAAATTGCATTATCTACTATGGTTTCCGAGATATGGACTATCGACATCTTACAATATTGGCTCTGCTTCTAACTTGGCCCAAAATTGTAAAATGGTCTTATGAATTAGCGATTTCGTTCCAATTCACATTCCAAGTAATATTCGGCATGCAAAATACGTTTCCTATTGCCAAATTGCAATATCTCTTATAGTTTCCGAGATATGGGCAATCGAAATTTTACACCTTAGACTGTTTCTAACTTGGGCCAAAATTGTAAAATGGTCTTATGAATTAGCAATTTCGTTCCAATTCACATTCCAAGTAATATTCGGCATGCAAAATACGTTTCCTATTGCCAAATTGCAATATCTCTTATAGTTTCCGAGATATGGGCAATCGAAATTTTACACCTTAGACTCTGTTTCTAACTTGGGCCAAATTTTAAAATGGTCTTATGAATTAGCGATTTCGTTCCAATTCACATTCCAAGTAATATTCGGCATGCTAATTACGTTGCCGATTGCCAAATTGCATTATCTCTTATAGTTTCCGAGGTATGAACTATCGAAATTTTACACCTTAGACTGTTTCTAACTTGGCCAAAATTGTAATATGGTCTTATGAATTAGCGATTTCATTCCAATTCACATTCCAAATAATATTCGGCATGCTAATTACGTTGCCGATTGCCAAATTGCATTATCTCTTATAGTTTCCGAGATATGGACTATCGACATCTTACAATATTGGCTCTGCTTCTAACTTGGGCCAAAACTGTAAAATGGTCTTATCAATTAGCGATTTCGTTCCAATTCACATTCCAAGTGATATTCGGCATGCTAATTACGTTGCCGATTGCCAAATTGCATTATCTCTTATAGTTTCCGAGATATGGACTATCGACATAATACAATATTGGCTCTGCTTCTAGCTTGGGCCAAAATTATAAAATGGTCTTATGAATTAGCGATTTCGTTCCAATTCACATTCCAAGTAATATTCGGCATGCTAATTACGTTGCCGATTGCCAAATTGCATTATCTCTTATAGTTTCTGAGATATAGCTATCGACAACTTACAATATTGGCTTTGCTTCTAACTTGGGCCAAAATTGTAAAACGATCTTATGAATTAGCGATTTCGTTCCAATTCACATTCCAAGTAATATTCGGCATGCTAATTACGTTGCCGAATGCCAAATTGCATTATCTCTTATAGTTTCCGAGATATGGACTATCGACATCTTACAATATTGGCTCTGCTTCTAACTTGGGCCAAAATTGTAAAATGGCCTTATGAATTAGCGATTTCGTTCCATTTCACATTCCAAGTAATATTCGGCATGCTAATTACCTTGCCGATTGCCAAATTGCATTATCTCTTATAGTTTCCGAGATATGGACTATCGACATCTTACAATATTGGCTCTGCTTCTACTTGGGCCAAAATTATAAAATGGTCTTATGAATTAGCGATTTCGTTCCAATTCACATTTCAAGTAATATTCGGCATGCTAATTACGTTGCCGATTGCCAAATTGCATTATCTCTTATAGTTTCCGAGATATGGCTATCGACAACTTACAATATTGGCTTTGCTTCTAACTTGGGCCAAAATTGTAAAACGATTTTATGAATTAGCGATTTCGTTCCAATTCATATTCCAAGTAATATTCGGCATGCTAATTATCTTGCCGATTGCCAAATTGCAATATCTCTTATAGTTTCCGAGATATGGGCAATCGAAATTTTACACCTTAGATTCTGTTTCTAACTTTAGCCAAATTGTAAAATGGTCTTATGAATTAGCGATTTCGTTCCAATTCACATTGCAAGTAATATTCGGCATGCTAATTTCGTTGCCGATTGCCAAATTGCATTATCTCTTATAGTTTCCGAGATATGGACTATCGACATAATACAATATTGGCTCTGCTTCTAGCTTGGGCCAAAATTATAAAATGGTCTTATGAATTAGCGATTTCGTTCCAATTCACATTCCAAGTAATATTCGGCATGCTAATTACGTTGCCGATTGCCAAATTGCATTATCTCTTATAGTTTCTGAGATATAGCTATCGACAACTTACAATATTGGCTTTGCTTCTAACTTGGGCCAAAATTGTAAAACGATCTTATGAATTAGCGATTTCGTTCCAATTCACATTCCAAGTAATATTCGGCATGCTAATTACGTTGCCGAATGCCAAATTGCATTATCTCTTATAGTTTCCGAGATATGGACTATCGACATCTTACAATATTGGCTCTGCTTCTAACTTGGGCCAAAATTGTAAAATGGCCTTATGAATTAGCGATTTCGTTCCATTTCACATTCCAAGTAATATTCGGCATGCTAATTACCTTGCCGATTGCCAAATTGCATTATCTCTTATAGTTTCCGAGATATGGACTATCGACATCTTACAATATTGGCTCTGCTTCTACTTGGGCCAAAATTATAAAATGGTCTTATGAATTAGCGATTTCGTTCCAATTCACATTTCAAGTAATATTCGGCATGCTAATTACGTTGCCGATTGCCAAATTGCATTATCTCTTATAGTTTCCGAGATATGGCTATCGACAACTTACAATATTGGCTTTGCTTCTAACTTGGGCCAAAATTGTAAAACGATTTTATGAATTAGCGATTTCGTTCCAATTCATATTCCAAGTAATATTCGGCATGCTAATTATCTTGCCGATTGCCAAATTGCAATATCTCTTATAGTTTCCGAGATATGGGCAATCGAAATTTTACACCTTAGATTCTGTTTCTAACTTTAGCCAAATTGTAAAATGGTCTTATGAATTAGCGATTTCGTTCCAATTCACATTGCAAGTAATATTCGGCATGCTAATTTCGTTGCCGATTGCCAAATTGCATTATCTTTTATAGTTTCAGAGATATGGACTATCGACATCTTACAATAGTGGCTCTGCTTCTAACTTGGGCCAAAATTGTAAAACGGTCTTATGAATTAGCGATTTCGTTTCAATTCACACTCCAAATAATATTCGGCGTGCTAATAATTACGTTGCCGAATGCCAAATTGCATTATCTATTATAGTTTCCGAGATATGGACTATCGACATCTTGCAATATTGGCTCTGCTTCTAACTTGGGCCAAAATTGTAAAATGGTCTTATGAATTAGCGATTTCGTTCCAATTCACATTCCAAGTAATATTCGGCATGCTAATTACCTTGCCGATTGCCAAATTGCATTATCTCTTATAGTTTCCGCGATATGGGCTATCGACATCTTACAATATTGGCTCTGCTTCTAACTTGGGCCAAAACTGTAAAATGGTCTTATGAATTAGCGATTTCGATCCAATTTACATTCCAAGTAATATTCGGCATGCTAATTACTTTGCCGATTGCCAAATTGCATTATCTATTATAGTTTCCGAGATATGGGCAATACAAATTTTACACCTTAGACACTGTTTCTAATTAGGGCCAAAATCGTATAATGGTCTTATGAATTAGCGATTTCGTTCCAATTCACATTCCAAGTAATATTCGGCATGCTATTTACGTTGCCGATTGCCAAATTGCAATATCTCTTATAGTTTCTGAGATATGGGCAGTCGAAATTTTGCACCTTAGACTCTGTTTCTAATTTGGGCCAAAATTGTAAAATGCTCTTATGAATTAGCGATTTCGTTCCAATTCACATTCCAAGTAATATTCGGCATGCTAATTACGTTGCCGATTGCCAAATTGCATTATATCTTATAGTTTCCGAGATATGAACTATCGAAATTTTACACCTTAGACTGTTTCTAACTTGGCCAAAATTGTAAAATGGTCTTATATATTAGGGATTTCATTCCAATTCACATTCCATATAATATTCGGCATGCTAATTACGTTGCCGATTGCCAAATTGCATTATCTCATATAGTTTCCGAGATATGGACTATCGACATCTTACAATATTGGCTCTGCTTCAAACTTGGGCCAAAATTGTAAAATGGTCTTATGAATTAGCGATTTCGTTCCAATTCACATTCCAAGTAATCTTCGGCATGTTAATTACATTGCCGATTGCCAATTTGCAATATCTCTTATAGTTTCCGAGATATGGGCAATCGAAATTTTACACCTTAGATTCTGTTTCTAACTTTAGCCAAATTGTAAAATGGTCTTATGAATTAGCGATTTCGTTCCAATTCACATTGCAAGTAATATTCGGCATGCTAATTTCGTTGCCGATTGCCAAATTGCATTATCATTTATAGTTTCAGAGATATGGACTATCGACATCTTACAATAGTGGCTCTGCTTCTAACTTGGGCCAAAATTGTAAAACGGTCTTATGAATTAGCGATTTCATTTCAATTCACACTCCAAATAATATTCGGCGTGCTTATAATTACGTTGCCGAATGCCAAATTGCATTATCTATTATAGTTTCCGAGATATGGACTATCGAAATTTTACACCTTAGACTGTTTCTAACTTGGGCCAAAATTGTAAAATGGTCTTATGAACTAGCGACTTCGTTCCAATTCAAACTCCAAGTAATATTCGGCATGCTAATTACGTTGCCTATTGCCGAATTATATTATCTCTTATAGTTTCTGAGATATGGACTATCGACATCTTACAATAGTGGCTCTGCTTCTAACTTGGGCCAAAATTGTAAAACGGTCTTATGAATTAGCGATTTCGTTTCAATTCACACTCCAAATAATATTCGGCGTGCTAATAATTACGTTGCCGAATGCCAAATTGCATTATCTATTATAGTTTCCGAGATATGGACTATCGAAATTTTACACCTTAGACTGTTTCTAACTTGGGCCAAAATTGTAAAATGGTCTTATGAACTAGCGACTTCGTTCCAATTCAAACTCCAAGTAATATTCGGCATGCTAATTACGTTGCCGATTGCCGAATTATATTATCTCTTATAGTTTCTGAGATATGGACTATCGACATCTTACAATATTGGCTCTGCTTCAAACTTGGGCCAAAATTTTAAAATGGTCTTATGAATTAGCGATTTCGTTCCAATTCACATTCCAAGTAATCTTCGGCATGTTAATTACATTGCCGATTGCCAATTTGCAATATCTCTTATAGTTTCCGAGATATGGGCAATCGAAATTTTACACCTTAGATTCTGTTTCTAACTTTAGCCAAATTGTAAAATGGTCTTATGAATTAGCGATTTCGTTTCAATTCACACTCCAAATAATATTCGGCATGCTAATTACGTTGCCGATTGCCAAATGGCATTATCTCTTATAGTTTACGAGATATGGACTATCGACATCTTACAATATTGGCTCCGCTTCTAACTTGGGCCAAAATTGTAAAATGGTCTTATGAACTAGCGACTTCGTTCCAATTCAAACTCCAAGTAATATTCGGCATGCTAATTACGTTGCCGATTGCCGAATTACATTATCTCTTATAGTTTCCGAGATATGGACTATCGACATCTTACAATATTGGCTCTGCTTCTAACTTGGGCCGAAATTGTAAAATGGTGTTATGAATTAGCGATTTCGTTCCAATTCACATTCCAAGTAATATTGCGCATGCTAATTACGTTGTCGATTGCCGAATTGCATTATCTGCTATAGTTTCCGAGATATGGACTATCGACATCTTACAATATTGGCTCTGCTTCTAACTTGGGCCAAAATTGTAAAACGATCTTATGAATTAGCGATTTCGTTCCAATTCACATTCCAAGTGATATTCGGCATGCTAATTACGTTGCCGATTGCCAAATTGCATTATCTCTTATAGTTTCCGAGATATGGACTATCGACATAATACAATATTGGCTCTGCTTCTAGCTTGGGCCAAAATTATAAAATGGTCTTATGAATTAGCGATTTCGTTCCAATTCACATTCCAAGTAATATTCGGCATGCTAATTACGTTGCCGATTGCCAAATTGCATTATCTCTTATAGTTTCTGAGATATAGCTATCGACAACTTACAATATTGGCTTTGCTTCTAACTTGGGCCAAAATTGTAAAACGATCTTATGAATTAGCGATTTCGTTCCAATTCACATTCCAAGTAATATTCGGCATGCTAATTACGTTGCCGAATGCCAAATTGCATTATCTCTTATAGTTTCCGAGATATGGACTATCGACATCTTACAATATTGGCTCTGCTTCTAACTTGGGCCAAAATTGTAAAATGGCCTTATGAATTAGCGATTTCGTTCCATTTCACATTCCAAGTAATATTCGGCATGCTAATTACCTTGCCGATTGCCAAATTGCATTATCTCTTATAGTTTCCGAGATATGGACTATCGACATCTTACAATATTGGCTCTGCTTCTACTTGGGCCAAAATTATAAAATGGTCTTATGAATTAGCGATTTCGTTCCAATTCACATTTCAAGTAATATTCGGCATGCTAATTACGTTGCCGATTGCCAAATTGCATTATCTCTTATAGTTTCCGAGATATGGCTATCGACAACTTACAATATTGGCTTTGCTTCTAACTTGGGCCAAAATTGTAAAACGATTTTATGAATTAGCGATTTCGTTCCAATTCATATTCCAAGTAATATTCGGCATGCTAATTATCTTGCCGATTGCCAAATTGCAATATCTCTTATAGTTTCCGAGATATGGGCAATCGAAATTTTACACCTTAGATTCTGTTTCTAACTTTAGCCAAATTGTAAAATGGTCTTATGAATTAGCGATTTCGTTCCAATTCACATTGCAAGTAATATTCGGCATGCTAATTTCGTTGCCGATTGCCAAATTGCATTATCTCTTATAGTTTCCGAGATATGGACTATCGACATAATACAATATTGGCTCTGCTTCTAGCTTGGGCCAAAATTATAAAATGGTCTTATGAATTAGCGATTTCGTTCCAATTCACATTCCAAGTAATATTCGGCATGCTAATTACGTTGCCGATTGCCAAATTGCATTATCTCTTATAGTTTCTGAGATATAGCTATCGACAACTTACAATATTGGCTTTGCTTCTAACTTGGGCCAAAATTGTAAAACGATCTTATGAATTAGCGATTTCGTTCCAATTCACATTCCAAGTAATATTCGGCATGCTAATTACGTTGCCGAATGCCAAATTGCATTATCTCTTATAGTTTCCGAGATATGGACTATCGACATCTTACAATATTGGCTCTGCTTCTAACTTGGGCCAAAATTGTAAAATGGCCTTATGAATTAGCGATTTCGTTCCATTTCACATTCCAAGTAATATTCGGCATGCTAATTACCTTGCCGATTGCCAAATTGCATTATCTCTTATAGTTTCCGAGATATGGACTATCGACATCTTACAATATTGGCTCTGCTTCTACTTGGGCCAAAATTATAAAATGGTCTTATGAATTAGCGATTTCGTTCCAATTCACATTTCAAGTAATATTCGGCATGCTAATTACGTTGCCGATTGCCAAATTGCATTATCTCTTATAGTTTCCGAGATATGGCTATCGACAACTTACAATATTGGCTTTGCTTCTAACTTGGGCCAAAATTGTAAAACGATTTTATGAATTAGCGATTTCGTTCCAATTCATATTCCAAGTAATATTCGGCATGCTAATTATCTTGCCGATTGCCAAATTGCAATATCTCTTATAGTTTCCGAGATATGGGCAATCGAAATTTTACACCTTAGATTCTGTTTCTAACTTTAGCCAAATTGTAAAATGGTCTTATGAATTAGCGATTTCGTTCCAATTCACATTGCAAGTAATATTCGGCATGCTAATTTCGTTGCCGATTGCCAAATTGCATTATCTTTTATAGTTTCAGAGATATGGACTATCGACATCTTACAATAGTGGCTCTGCTTCTAACTTGGGCCAAAATTGTAAAACGGTCTTATGAATTAGCGATTTCGTTTCAATTCACACTCCAAATAATATTCGGCGTGCTAATAATTACGTTGCCGAATGCCAAATTGCATTATCTATTATAGTTTCCGAGATATGGACTATCGACATCTTGCAATATTGGCTCTGCTTCTAACTTGGGCCAAAATTGTAAAATGGTCTTATGAATTAGCGATTTCGTTCCAATTCACATTCCAAGTAATATTCGGCATGCTAATTACCTTGCCGATTGCCAAATTGCATTATCTCTTATAGTTTCCGCGATATGGGCTATCGACATCTTACAATATTGGCTCTGCTTCTAACTTGGGCCAAAACTGTAAAATGGTCTTATGAATTAGCGATTTCGATCCAATTTACATTCCAAGTAATATTCGGCATGCTAATTACTTTGCCGATTGCCAAATTGCATTATCTATTATAGTTTCCGAGATATGGGCAATACAAATTTTACACCTTAGACACTGTTTCTAATTAGGGCCAAAATCGTATAATGGTCTTATGAATTAGCGATTTCGTTCCAATTCACATTCCAAGTAATATTCGGCATGCTATTTACGTTGCCGATTGCCAAATTGCAATATCTCTTATAGTTTCTGAGATATGGGCAGTCGAAATTTTGCACCTTAGACTCTGTTTCTAATTTGGGCCAAAATTGTAAAATGCTCTTATGAATTAGCGATTTCGTTCCAATTCACATTCCAAGTAATATTCGGCATGCTAATTACGTTGCCGATTGCCAAATTGCATTATATCTTATAGTTTCCGAGATATGAACTATCGAAATTTTACACCTTAGACTGTTTCTAACTTGGCCAAAATTGTAAAATGGTCTTATATATTAGGGATTTCATTCCAATTCACATTCCATATAATATTCGGCATGCTAATTACGTTGCCGATTGCCAAATTGCATTATCTCATATAGTTTCCGAGATATGGACTATCGACATCTTACAATATTGGCTCTGCTTCAAACTTGGGCCAAAATTGTAAAATGGTCTTATGAATTAGCGATTTCGTTCCAATTCACATTCCAAGTAATCTTCGGCATGTTAATTACATTGCCGATTGCCAATTTGCAATATCTCTTATAGTTTCCGAGATATGGGCAATCGAAATTTTACACCTTAGATTCTGTTTCTAACTTTAGCCAAATTGTAAAATGGTCTTATGAATTAGCGATTTCGTTCCAATTCACATTGCAAGTAATATTCGGCATGCTAATTTCGTTGCCGATTGCCAAATTGCATTATCATTTATAGTTTCAGAGATATGGACTATCGACATCTTACAATAGTGGCTCTGCTTCTAACTTGGGCCAAAATTGTAAAACGGTCTTATGAATTAGCGATTTCATTTCAATTCACACTCCAAATAATATTCGGCGTGCTTATAATTACGTTGCCGAATGCCAAATTGCATTATCTATTATAGTTTCCGAGATATGGACTATCGAAATTTTACACCTTAGACTGTTTCTAACTTGGGCCAAAATTGTAAAATGGTCTTATGAACTAGCGACTTCGTTCCAATTCAAACTCCAAGTAATATTCGGCATGCTAATTACGTTGCCTATTGCCGAATTATATTATCTCTTATAGTTTCTGAGATATGGACTATCGACATCTTACAATAGTGGCTCTGCTTCTAACTTGGGCCAAAATTGTAAAACGGTCTTATGAATTAGCGATTTCGTTTCAATTCACACTCCAAATAATATTCGGCGTGCTAATAATTACGTTGCCGAATGCCAAATTGCATTATCTATTATAGTTTCCGAGATATGGACTATCGAAATTTTACACCTTAGACTGTTTCTAACTTGGGCCAAAATTGTAAAATGGTCTTATGAACTAGCGACTTCGTTCCAATTCAAACTCCAAGTAATATTCGGCATGCTAATTACGTTGCCGATTGCCGAATTATATTATCTCTTATAGTTTCTGAGATATGGACTATCGACATCTTACAATATTGGCTCTGCTTCAAACTTGGGCCAAAATTTTAAAATGGTCTTATGAATTAGCGATTTCGTTCCAATTCACATTCCAAGTAATCTTCGGCATGTTAATTACATTGCCGATTGCCAATTTGCAATATCTCTTATAGTTTCCGAGATATGGGCAATCGAAATTTTACACCTTAGATTCTGTTTCTAACTTTAGCCAAATTGTAAAATGGTCTTATGAATTAGCGATTTCGTTTCAATTCACACTCCAAATAATATTCGGCATGCTAATTACGTTGCCGATTGCCAAATGGCATTATCTCTTATAGTTTACGAGATATGGACTATCGACATCTTACAATATTGGCTCCGCTTCTAACTTGGGCCAAAATTGTAAAATGGTCTTATGAACTAGCGACTTCGTTCCAATTCAAACTCCAAGTAATATTCGGCATGCTAATTACGTTGCCGATTGCCGAATTACATTATCTCTTATAGTTTCCGAGATATGGACTATCGACATCTTACAATATTGGCTCTGCTTCTAACTTGGGCCGAAATTGTAAAATGGTGTTATGAATTAGCGATTTCGTTCCAATTCACATTCCAAGTAATATTGCGCATGCTAATTACGTTGTCGATTGCCGAATTGCATTATCTGCTATAGTTTCCGAGATATGGACTATCGACATCTTACAATATTGCTTTGCTTCTAACTTGGGCCAAAATTGTAAAATGACCTTATGAATTATCGATTTCGTTCCAATTCACATTCCAAGTAATATTCGGCATGCTAATTACGTTGCCGATTGCCAAATGGCATTATCTCTTATAGTTTACGAGATATGGACTATCGACATCTTACAATATTGGCTCCGCTTCTAACTTGAGCCAAAATTGTAAAATGGCCTTATGAATTAGCGATTTCGTTCCAATTCACATTCCAAGTAATATTCGGCATGCTAATTACGTTGCCGATTGCCAAATGGCATTATCTCTTATAGTTTACGAGATATGGACTATCGACATCTTACAATATTGCTTTGCTTCTAACTTGGGCCAAAATTTTAAAATGGTCTTATGAATTAGCGATTTCGTTCCAATTCACATTCCAAGTAATATTCGGCATGCTAATTACGTTGCCGATTGCCAAATTGCATTATCTCTTATAGTTTCCAAGATATGGACTATCCACATCTTACAATATTGGCTCTGCTTCTAACTTGAGCCAAATTGTAAAATGGTCTTATGAATTAGCGATTTCGATCCAATTCACATTCCAAGTAATATTCGGCATGCTAATTACGTTGCCGATTGCCAAATTGCATTATCTCTTATAGTTTCCGAGATATGGACTATCGACATCTTACAATATTGGCTCTGCTTCTAACTTGGGCCAAAATTGTAAAACGATCTTATGAATTAGCGATTTCGTTCCAATTCACATTCCAAGTAATATTCGGCATGCTAATTACGTTGCCGATTGCCAAATTGCATTATCTCTTATAGTTTCCGAGATATGGACTATCGACATAATACAATATTGGCCTGCTTCTAACTTGGGCCAAAATTGTAAAACGATCTTATGAATTAGCGATTTCGTTCCAATTCACATTCCAAGTAATATTCGGCATGCTAATTACGTTGCCGATTGCCAAATTGCATTATCACTTATAGTTTCCGAGATATGGACTATCGACATAATACAATATTGGCTCTGCTTCTAGCTTGGGCCAAAATTATAAAATGGTCTTATTAATTAGCGATTTCGTTCCAATTCACATTCCAAGTAATATTCGGCATGCTAATTACGTTGCCGATTGCCAAATTGCATTATCTCTTATAGTTTCTGAGATATGGCTATCGACAACTTACAATATTGGCTTTGCTTCTAACTTGGGCCAAAATTGTAAAACGATCTTATGAATTAGCGATTTCGTTCCAATTCACATTCCAAGTAATATTCGGCATGCTAATTACGTTGCCGAATGCCAAATTGCATTATCTCTTATAGTTTCCGAGATATGGACTATCGACATCTTACAATATTGGCTCTGCTTCTAACTTGGGCCAAAATTGTAAAATGGCCTTATGAATTAGCGATTTCGTTCCATTTCACATTCCAAGTAATATTCGGCATGCTAATTACCTTGCCGATTGCCAAATTGCATTATCTCTTATAGTTTCCGAGATATGGACTATCGACATCTTACAATATTGGCTCTGCTTCTACTTGGGCCAAAATTATAAAATGGTCTTATGAATTAGCGATTTCGTTCCAATTCACATTTCAAGTAATATTCGGCATGCTAATTACGTTGCCGATTGCCAAATTGCATTATCTCTTATAGTTTCCGAGATATGGCTATCGACAACTTACAATATTGGCTTTGCTTCTAACTTGGGCCAAAATTGTAAAACGATTTTATGAATTAGCGATTTCGTTCCAATTCATATTCCAAGTAATATTCGGCATGCTAATTATCTTGCCGATTGCCAAATTGCAATATCTCTTATAGTTTCCGAGATATGGGCAATCGAAATTTTACACCTTAGATTCTGTTTCTAACTTTAGCCAAATTGTAAAATGGTCTTATGAATTAGCGATTTCGTTCCAATTCACATTGCAAGTAATATTCGGCATGCTAATTTCGTTGCCGATTGCCAAATTGCATTATCTTTTATAGTTTCAGAGATATGGACTATCGACATCTTACAATAGTGGCTCTGCTTCTAACTTGGGCCAAAATTGTAAAACGGTCTTATGAATTAGCGATTTCGTTTCAATTCACACTCCAAATAATATTCGGCGTGCTAATAATTACGTTGCCGAATGCCAAATTGCATTATCTATTATAGTTTCCGTGATATGGACTATCGACATCTTGCAATATTGGCTCTGCTTCTAACTTGGGCCAAAATTGTAAAATGGTCTTATGAATAAGCGATTACGTTCCAATTCACATTTCAAGTAATATTCGGCACGCTAATTACCTTGCCGATTGCCAAATTGCATTATCTCTTATAGTTTCCGCGATATGGGCTATCGACATCTTACAATATTGGCTCTGCTTCTAACTTGGGCCAAAACTGTAAAATGGTCTTATGAATTAGCGATTTCGATCCAATTTACATTCCAAGTAATATTCGGCATGCTAATTACTTTGCCGATTGCCAAATTGCATTATCTATTATAGTTTCCGAGATATGGGCAATACAAATTTTACACCTTAGACACTGTTTCTAATTAGGGCCAAAATCGTATAATGGTCTTATGAATTAGCGATTTCGTTCCAATTCACATTCCAAGTAATCTTCGGCATGTTAATTACATTGCCGATTGCCAATTTGCAATATCTCTTATAGTTTCCGAGATATGGGCAATCGAAATTTTACACCTTAGATTCTGTTTCTAACTTTAGCCAAATTGTAAAATGGTCTTATGAATTAGCGATTTCGTTCCAATTCACATTGCAAGTAATATTCGGCATGCTAATTTCGTTGCCGATTGCCAAATTGCATTATCATTTATAGTTTCAGAGATATGGACTATCGACATCTTACAATAGTGGCTCTGCTTCTAACTTGGGCCAAAATTGTAAAACGGTCTTATGAATTAGCGATTTCGTTTCAATTCACACTCCAAATAATATTCGGCGTGCTAATAATTACGTTGCCGAATGCCAAATTGCATTATCTATTATAGTTTCCGAGATATGGACTATCGAAATTTTACACCTTAGACTGTTTCTAACTTGGGCCAAAATTGTAAAATGGTCTTATGAACTAGCGACTTCGTTCCAATTCAAACTCCAAGTAATATTCGGCATGCTAATTACGTTGCCGATTGTCGAATTATATTATCTCTTATAGTTTCTGAGATATGGACTATCGACATCTTACAATATTGGCTCTGCTTCTAACTTGGGCCGAAATTGTAAAATGGTCTTATGAATTAGCGATTTCGTTCCAATTCACATTCCAAGTAATATTCGGCATGCTAACTACGTTGTCGATTTCCGAATTGCATTATCTGTTATAGTTTCCGAGATATGGACTATCGACATCTTACAATATTGCTTTGCTTCTAACTTGGGCCAAAATTGTAAAATGACCTTATGAATTAGCGATTTCGTTCCAATTCACATTCCAAGTAATATTCGGCATGCTAATTACGTTGCCGATTGCCAAAAGGCATTATCTCTTATAGTTTACGTGATATGGGCTATCGACATCTTACAATATTGGCTCTGCTTCTAACTTGGGCCAAAACTGTAAAATGGTCTCATGAATTAGCGATTTCGACCCAATTTACATTCCGAGTAATATTCGGCATGCTAATTACTTTGACGATTGCCAAATTGCATTATCTATTATAGTTTCCGAGATATGGGCAATACAAATTTTACACCTTAGACACTGTTTCTAATTAGGGCCAAAATCGTATAATGGTCTTATGAATTAGCGATTTCGTTCCAATTCACATTCCAAGTAATATTCGGCATGCTATTTACGTTGCCGATTGCCAAATTGCAATATCTCTTATAGTTTCTGAGATATGGGCAGTCGAAATTTTGCACCTTAGACTCTGTTTCTAATTTGGGCCAAAATTGTAAAATACTCTTATGAATTAGCGATTTCGTTCCAATTCACATTCCAAGTAATATTCGGCATGCTAATTACGTTGCCGATTGCCAAATTGCATTATCTCTTATAGTTTCCGAGATATGAACTATCGAAATTTTACACCTTAGACTGTTTCTAACTTGGCCAAAATTGTAAAATGGTCTTATATATTAGGGATTTCATTCCAATTCACATTCCAAATTATATTCGGCATGCTAATTACGTTGCCGATTGCCAAATTGCATTATCTCATATAGTTTCCGAGATATGGACTATCGACATCTTACAATATTGCTTTGCTTCTAACTTGGGCCAAAATTGTAAAATGACCTCATGAATTAGCGATTTCGTTCCAATTCACATTCCAAGTAATATTCGGCATGCTAATTACGTTGCCGATTGCCAAATGGCATTATCTCTTATAGTTTACGAGATATGGACTATCGACATCTTACAATATTGGCTCCGCTTCTAACTTGAGCCAAAATTGTAAAATGGCCTTATGAATTAGCGATTTCGTTCCAATTCACATTCCAAGTAATATTCGGCATGCTAATTACGTTGCCGATTGCCAAATGGCATTATCTCTTATAGTTTACGAGATATGGACTATCGACATCTTACAATATTGCTTTGCTTCTAACTTGGGCCAAAATTTTAAAATGGTCTTATGAATTAGCGATTTCGTTCCAATTCACATTCCGAGTAATATTCGGCATGCTAATTACGTTGCCGATTGCCAAATTGCATTATCTCATATAGTTTCCGAGATATGGACTATCGACATCTTACAATATTAGCTCTGCTTCTACTTGTTCCAAAATTGTAAAATGGTCTTATGAATTAGCGATTTCGTTCCAATTCACATTACAAGTAATATTCGGCATGCTATTTTCATTGCCGATTGCCAAGTTGCAATATCTCTTATAGTTTCCGAGATATGGGCAATCGAAATTTTACACCTTAGACACTGTTTCTAACTTGGGCCAAAATTGTAAAATGGTTTTATGAATTAGCGATTTCGTTCCAATTCACATTCCAAGTAATATTCGGCATGCTAATTTCATTGCCGATTGGCAAGTTGCAATATCTCTTATAGTTTCCGAGATATGGGCAATCGAAATTTTACACCTTAGACACTGTTTCTAACTTGGGTCAATATTGTAAAATGGTTTATGAATTAGCGATTTCGTTCCAATTCACATTCCAAGTAATATTCGGCATGCTAATTTCATTGCTGATTGGCAAGTTGCCATATCTCTTATAGTTTCCGAGATATGGGCAATCGAAATTTTACACCTTAGACACTGTTTCTAACTTGGGTCAAAGTTGTAAAATGGTTTTATGAATTAGCGTTTTCGTTCCAATTCACATTCCAAGTAATATTCAGCATGCTAATTACATTGCCGATTGCCAAATTGCAATATCTCTTATAGTTTCTGAGATATGGGCAATCGAAATTTTGCACCTTAGACTCTGTTTCTAATTTGGGCCAAAATTGTAAAATGGTCTTATGAATTAGCGATTTCGTTCCAATTCACATTCCATGCAATATTCAGCATGTTAATTACGTTGCCGATTGCAAATTGCATTATCTATTATGGTTTCCGAGATATGGACTATCGACATCTTACAATATTGGCTCTGCTTCTAACTTGGCCCAAAATTGTAAAATGGTCTTATGAATTAGCGATTTCGTTCCAATTCACATTCCAAGTAATATTCGGCATGTTAATTACGTTGCCGATTGCAAATTGCATTATCTATTATGGTTTCCGAGATATGGACTATCGACATCTTACAATATTGGCTCTGCTTCTAACTTGGCCCAAAATTGTAAAATGGTCTTATGAATTAGCGATTTCGTTAAAATTCACATTCCAAGTAATATTCGGCATGCTATTTTCATTGCCGATTGCCAAATTGCATTATCTATTATGGTTTCCGAGATATGGACTATCGACATCTTACAATATTGGCTCTGCTTCTAACTTGGCCCAAAATTGTAAAATGGTCTTATGAATTAGCGATTTCGTTCCAATTCACATTCCAAGTAATATTCGGCATGCTAATTTCGTTGCCGATTGCCAAATTGCATTATCTCTTATAGTTTCAGAGATATGGACTATCGAAATTTTACACCTTAGACTGTTTCTAACTTGGGCCAAAATTGTAAAATGGTCTTATGAATTAGCAATTTCGTTCCAATTCACATTCCAAGTAATATTCGGCATGCAAAATACGTTTCCTATTGCCAAATTGCAATATCTCTTATAGTTTCCGAGATATGGGCAATCGAAATTTTACACCTTAGACTCTGTTTCTAACTTGGGCCAAATTTTAAAATGGTCTTATGAATTAGCGATTTCGTTCCAATTCACATTCCAAGTAATATTCGGCATGCTAATTACGTTGCCGATTGCCAAATTGCATTATCTCTTATAGTTTCCGAGATATGAACTATCGAAATTTTACACTTTAGACTGTTTCTAACTTGGCCAAAATTGTAATATGGTCTTATGAATTAGCCATTTCATTCCAATTCACATTCCAAATAATATTCGGCATGCTAATTACGTTGCCGATTGCCAAATTGCATTATCTCTTATAGATTCCGAGATATGGACTATCGACATCTTACAATATTGGCTCTGCTTCTAACTTGGGCCAAAATTGTAAAATGGTCTTATGAATTAGCGATTTCGTTCCAATTCACATTCCAAGTAATATTCGGCATGCTAATTACGTTGCCGATTGCAAATTGCATTATCTATTATGGTTTAAGAGATATGGACTATCGACATCTTACAATATTGGCTCTGCTTCTAACTTGGGCCAAAATTGTAAAATGGTCTTATGAATTAGCGATTTCGTTCCAATTCACATTCCAAGTAATATTCGGCATGCTAATTACGTTGCCGATTGCCAAATTGCATTATCTCATATAGTTTCCGAGATATGGACTATCGACATCTTACAATATTGGCTCTGCTTCTAACTTGGGTCAAAATTGTAAAATGGTCTTATGAATTAGCGATTTCGTTCCAATTCACATTCCAAGTAATATTCGGCAAGCTAATTACGTTGCCGATTGCCGAATTGCACTATCTCTTATAGTTTCCGAGATATGGACTATCGACATCTTACAATATTGGCTCTGCTTCTAACTTGGGCCAAAATTGTAAAATGGTTTTATGAATTAGCGTTTTCGTTCCAATTCACATTCCAAGTAATATTCAGCATGCTAATTACATTGCCGATTGCCAAATTGCAATATCTCTTATAGTTTCTGAGATATGGGCAATCGAAATTTTGCACCTTAGACTCTGTTTCTAATTTTCGCCAAAATTGTAAAACGGTCTTATGAATTAGCGATTTCGTTTCAATTCACACTCCAAATAATATTCGGCGTGCTAATAATTACGTTGCCGAATGCCAAATTGCATTATCTATTATAGTTTCCGAGATATGGACTATCGAAATTTTACACCTTAGACTGTTTCTAACTTG
This sequence comes from Rhynchophorus ferrugineus, assembly GCF_030347505.1. Lineage (NCBI taxonomy): Eukaryota > Metazoa > Arthropoda > Insecta > Coleoptera > Curculionidae > Rhynchophorus > Rhynchophorus ferrugineus. The sequence goes on from NW_027472583.1 coordinate 39,542,151, forward strand.
GGCCAAAATTGTAAAATGGTCTTATGAACTAGCGACTTCGTTCCAATTCAAACTCCAAGTAATATTCGGCATGCTAATTACGTTGCCGATTGCCGAATTATATTATCTCTTATAGTTTCTGAGATATGGACTATCGACATCTTACAATATTGGCTCTGCTTCTAACTTGGGCCGAAATTGTAAAATGGTCTTATGAATTAGCGATTTCGTTCCAATTCACATTCCAAGTAATATTCGGCATGCTAACTACGTTGTCGATTGCCGAATTGCATTATCTGTTATAGTTTCCGAGATATGGACTATCGACATCTTACAATATTGCTTTGCTTCTAACTCGGGCCAAAATTGTAAAATGACCTTATGAATTAGCGATTTCGTTCCAATTCACATTCCAAGTAATATTCGGCATGCTAATTACGTTGCCGATTGCCAAATGGCATTATCTCTTATAGTTTACGAGATATGGGCTATCGACATCTTACAATATTGGCTCTGCTTCTAACTTGGGCCAAAACTGTAAAATGGTCTTATGAATTAGCCATTTCGATCCAATATACATTCCAAGTAATATTCGGCATGCTAATTACTTTGCCGATTGCCAAATTGCATTATCTATTATAGTTTCCGAGATATGGGCAATACAAATTTTACACCTTAGACACTGTTTCTAATTAGGGCCAAAATCGTATAATGGTCTTATGAATTAGCGATTTCGTTCCAATTCACATTCCAAGTAATATTCGGCATGCTATTTACGTTGCCGATTGCCAAATTGCAATATCTCTTATAGTTTCTGAGATATGGGCAGTCGAAATTTTGCACCTTAGACTCTGTTTCTAATTTGGGCCAAAATTGTAAAATGCTCTTATGAATTAGCGATTTCGTTCCAATTCACATTCCAAGTAATATTCGGCATGCTAATTACGTTGCCGATTGTAAAATTGCATTATCTCTTATAGTTTCCGAGATATGAACTATCGAAATTTTACACCTTAGACTGTTTCTAACTTGGCCAAAATTGTAAAATGGTCTTATATATTAGGGATTTCATTCCAATTCACATTCCAAATAATATTCGGCATGCTAATTACGTTGCCGATTGCCAAATTGCATTATCTCATATAGTTTCCGAGATATGGACTATCGACATCTTACAATATTGGCTCTGCTTCAAACTTGGGCCAAAATTGTAAAATGGTCTTATGAATTAGCGATTTCGTTCCAATTCACATTCCAAGTAATCTTCGGCATGTTAATTACATTGCCGATTGCCAATTTGCAATATCTCTTATAGTTTCCGAGATATGGGCAATCGAAATTTTACACTTTAGATTCTGTTTCTAACTTTAGCCAAATTGTAAAATGGTCTTATGAATTAGCGATTTCGTTCCAATTCACATTGCAAGTAATATTCGGCATGCTAATTTCGTTGCCGACTGCCAAATTGCATTATCTTTTATAGTTTCAGATATATGGACTATCGACATCTTACAATAGTGGCTCTGCTTCTAACTTGGGCCAAAATTGTAAAACGGTCTTATGAATTAGCGACTTCGTTCCAATTCAAACTCCAAATAATATTCGGCGTGCTAATAATTACGTTGCCGAATGCCAAATTGCATTATCTATTATAGTTTCCGAGATGTGGACTATCGAAATTTTATACCTTAGACTGTTTCTAACTTGGGCCAAAATTGTAAAATGGTCTTATGAACTAGCGACTTCGTTCCAATTCAAACTCCAAGTAATATTCGGCATGCTAATTACGTTGCCGATTGCCGAATTATATTATCTCTTATAGTTTCTGAGATATGGACTATCGACATCTTACAATATTGGCTCTGCTTCTAGCTTGGGCCGAAATTGTAAAATGGTCTTATGAATTAGCGATTTCGTTCCAATTCACATTCCAAGTAATATTCGGCATGCTAACTACGTTGTCGATTGCCGAATTGCATTATCTGTTATAGTTTCCGAGATATGGGCTATCGACATCTTACAATATTGCTTTGCTTCTAACTTGGGCCAAAATTGTAAAATGACCTTATGAATTAGCGATTTCGTTCCAATTCACATTCCAAGTAATATTCGGCATGCTAATTACGTTGCCGATTGCCAAATGGCATTATCTCTTATAGTTTACGAGATATGGACTATCGATATCTTACAATATTGGCTCCGCTTCTAACTTGAGCCAAAATTGTAAAATGGCCTTATGAATTAGCGATTTCGTTCCAATTCACATTCCAAGTAATATTCGGCATGCTAATTACGTTGCCGATTGCCAAATGGCATTATCTCTTATAGTTTACGAGATATGGACTATCGACATCTTACAATATTGTTTTGCTTCTAACTTGGGCCAAAATTTTAAAATGGTCTTATGAATTAGCGATTTCGTTCCAATTCACATTCCAAGTAATATTCGGCATGCTAATTACGTTGCCGATTGCCAAATTGCATTATCTCTTATAGTTTCCAAGATATGGACTATCCACATCTTACAATATTGGCTCTGCTTCTAACTTGAGCCAAATTGTAAAATGGTCTTATGAATTAGCGATTTCGATCCAATTCACGTTCCAAGTAATATTCGGCATGCTAATTACGTTGCCGATTGCCAAATTGCATTATCTCTTATAGTTTCCGAGATATGGACTATCGACATCTTACAATATTGGCTCTGCTTCTAACTTGGGCTGAAATTGTAAAACGATCTTATGAATTAGCGATTTCGTTCCAATTCACATTCCAAGTAATATTCGGCATGTTAATTACGTTGCCGATTGCCAAATTGCATTATCTCTTATAGTTTCCAAGATATGGACTACCCACATCTTACAATATTGGCTCTGCTTCTAACTTGAGCCAAATTGTAAAATGGTCATATGAATTAGCGATTTCGATCCAATTCACATTCCAAGTAATATTCGGCATGCTAATTACGTTGCCGATTGCCAAATTGCATTATCTCATATAGTTTCCGAGATATGGACTATCGACATCTTACAATATTAGCTCTGCTTCTACTTGTTCCAAAATTGTAAAATGGTCTTATGAATTAGCGATTTCGTTCCAATTCACATTACAAGTAATATTCGGCATGCTATTTTCATTGCCGATTGCCAAGTTGCAATATCTCTTATAGTTTCCGAGATATGGGCAATCGAAATTTTACACCTTAGACACTGTTTCTAACTTGGGCCAAAATTGTAAAATGGTTTTATGAATTAGCGATTTCGTTCCAATTCACATTCCAAGTAATATTCGGCATGCTAATTTCATTGCCGATTGGCAAGTTGCAATATCTCTTATAGTTTCCGAGATATGGGCAATCGAAATTTTACACCTTAGACACTGTTTCTAACTTGGGTCAATATTGTAAAATGGTTTATGAATTAGCGATTTCGTTCCAATTCACATTCCAAGTAATATTCGGCATGCTAATTTCATTGCTGATTGGCAAGTTGCCATATCTCTTATAGTTTCCGAGATATGGGCAATCGAAATTTTACACCTTAGACACTGTTTCTAACTTGGGTCAAAGTTGTAAAATGGTTTTATGAATTAGCGTTTTCGTTCCAATTCACATTCCAAGTAATATTCAGCATGCTAATTACATTGCCGATTGCCAAATTGCAATATCTCTTATAGTTTCTGAGATATGGGCAATCGAAATTTTGCACCTTAGACTCTGTTTCTAATTTGGGCCAAAATTGTAAAATGGTCTTATGAATTAGCGATTTCGTTCCAATTCACATTCCATGCAATATTCAGCATGTTAATTACGTTGCCGATTGCAAATTGCATTATCTATTATGGTTTCCGAGATATGGACTATCGACATCTTACAATATTGGCTCTGCTTCTAACTTGGCCCAAAATTGTAAAATGGTCTTATGAATTAGCGATTTCGTTCCAATTCACATTCCAAGTAATATTCGGCATGTTAATTACGTTGCCGATTGCAAATTGCATTATCTATTATGGTTTCCGAGATATGGACTATCGACATCTTACAATATTGGCTCTGCTTCTAACTTGGCCCAAAATTGTAAAATGGTCTTATGAATTAGCGATTTCGTTAAAATTCACATTCCAAGTAATATTCGGCATGCTATTTTCATTGCCGATTGCCAAATTGCATTATCTATTATGGTTTCCGAGATATGGACTATCGACATCTTACAATATTGGCTCTGCTTCTAACTTGGCCCAAAATTGTAAAATGGTCTTATGAATTAGCGATTTCGTTCCAATTCACATTCCAAGTAATATTCGGCATGCTAATTTCGTTGCCGATTGCCAAATTGCATTATCTCTTATAGTTTCAGAGATATGGACTATCGAAATTTTACACCTTAGACTGTTTCTAACTTGGGCCAAAATTGTAAAATGGTCTTATGAATTAGCAATTTCGTTCCAATTCACATTCCAAGTAATATTCGGCATGCAAAATACGTTTCCTATTGCCAAATTGCAATATCTCTTATAGTTTCCGAGATATGGGCAATCGAAATTTTACACCTTAGACTCTGTTTCTAACTTGGGCCAAATTTTAAAATGGTCTTATGAATTAGCGATTTCGTTCCAATTCACATTCCAAGTAATATTCGGCATGCTAATTACGTTGCCGATTGCCAAATTGCATTATCTCTTATAGTTTCCGAGATATGAACTATCGAAATTTTACACTTTAGACTGTTTCTAACTTGGCCAAAATTGTAATATGGTCTTATGAATTAGCCATTTCATTCCAATTCACATTCCAAATAATATTCGGCATGCTAATTACGTTGCCGATTGCCAAATTGCATTATCTCTTATAGATTCCGAGATATGGACTATCGACATCTTACAATATTGGCTCTGCTTCTAACTTGGGCCAAAATTGTAAAATGGTCTTATGAATTAGCGATTTCGTTCCAATTCACATTCCAAGTAATATTCGGCATGCTAATTACGTTGCCGATTGCAAATTGCATTATCTATTATGGTTTAAGAGATATGGACTATCGACATCTTACAATATTGGCTCTGCTTCTAACTTGGGCCAAAATTGTAAAATGGTCTTATGAATTAGCGATTTCGTTCCAATTCACATTCCAAGTAATATTCGGCATGCTAATTACGTTGCCGATTGCCAAATTGCATTATCTCATATAGTTTCCGAGATATGGACTATCGACATCTTACAATATTGGCTCTGCTTCTAACTTGGGTCAAAATTGTAAAATGGTCTTATGAATTAGCGATTTCGTTCCAATTCACATTCCAAGTAATATTCGGCAAGCTAATTACGTTGCCGATTGCCGAATTGCACTATCTCTTATAGTTTCCGAGATATGGACTATCGACATCTTACAATATTGGCTCTGCTTCTAACTTGGGCCAAAATTGTAAAATGGTTTTATGAATTAGCGTTTTCGTTCCAATTCACATTCCAAGTAATATTCAGCATGCTAATTACATTTCCGATTGCCAAATTGCAATATCTCTTATAGTTTCTGAGATATGGGCAATCGAAATTTTGCACCTTAGACTCTGTTTCTAATTTTCGCCAAAATTGTAAAACGGTCTTATGAATTAGCGATTTCGTTTCAATTCACACTCCAAATAATATTCGGCGTGCTAATAATTACGTTGCCGAATGCCAAATTGCATTATCTATTATAGTTTCCGAGATATGGACTATCGAAATTTTACACCTTAGACTGTTTCTAACTTGGGCCAAAATTGTAAAATGGTCTTATGAACTAGCGACTTCGTTCCAATTCAAACTCCAAGTAATATTCGGCATGCTAATTACGTTGCCGATTGCCGAATTATATTATCTCTTATAGTTTCTGAGATATGGACTATCGACATCTTACAATATTGGCTCTGCTTCTAACTTGGGCCGAAATTGTAAAATGGTCTTATGAATTAGCGATTTCGTTCCAATTCACATTCCAAGTAATATTCGGCATGCTAACTACGTTGTCGATTGCCGAATTGCATTATCTGTTATAGTTTCCGAGATATGGACTATCGACATCTTACAATATTGCTTTGCTTCTAACTCGGGCCAAAATTGTAAAATGACCTTATGAATTAGCGATTTCGTTCCAATTCACATTCCAAGTAATATTCGGCATGCTAATTACTTTTCCGATTGCCAAATTGCATTATCTATTATAGTTTCCGAGATATGGGCAATACAAATTTTACACCTTAGACACTGTTTCTAATTAGGGCCAAAATCGTATAATGGTCTTATGAATTAGCGATTTCGTTCCAATTCACATTCCAAGTAATATTCGGCATGCTATTTACGTTGCCGATTGCCAAATTGCAATATCTCTTATAGTTTCTGAGATATGGGCAGTCGAAATTTTGCACCTTAGACTCTGTTTCTAATTTGGGCCAAAATTGTAAAATGCTCTTATGAATTAGTGATTTCGTTCCAATTCACATTCCAAGTAATATTCGGCATGCTAATTACGTTGCCGATTGTAAAATTGCATTATCTCTTATAGTTTCCGAGATATGAACTATCGAAATTTTACACCTTAGACTGTTTCTAACTTGGCCAAAATTGTAAAATGGTCTTATATATTAGGGATTTCATTCCAATTCACATTCCAAATAATATTCGGCATGCTAATTACGTTGCCGATTGCCAAATTGCATTATCTCATATAGTTTCCGAGATATGGACTATCGACATCTTACAATATTGGCTCTGCTTCAAACTTGGGCCAAAATTGTAAAATGGTCTTATGAATTAGCGATTTCGTTCCAATTCACATTCCAAGTAATCTTCGGCATGTTAATTACATTGCCGATTGCCAATTTGCAATATCTCTTATAGTTTCCGAGATATGGGCAATCGAAATTTTACACTTTAGATTCTGTTTCTAACTTTAGCCAAATTGTAAAATGGTCTTATGAATTAGCGATTTCGTTCCAATTCACATTGCAAGTAATATTCGGCATGCTAATTTCGTTGCCGATTGCCAAATTGCATTATCTTTTATAGTTTCAGATATATGGACTATCGACATCTTACAATAGTGGCTCTGCTTCTAACTTGGGCCAAAATTGTAAAACGGTCTTATGAATTAGCGACTTCGTTCCAATTCAAACTCCAAATAATATTCGGCGTGCTAATAATTACGTTGCCGAATGCCAAATTGCATTATCTATTATAGTTTCCGAGATGTGGACTATCGAAATTTTATACCTTAGACTGTTTCTAACTTGGGCCAAAATTGTAAAATGGTCTTATGAACTAGCGACTTCGTTCCAATTCAAACTCCAAGTAATATTCGGCATGCTAATTACGTTGCCGATTGCCGAATTATATTATCTCTTATAGTTTCTGAGATATGGACTATCGACATCTTACAATATTGGCTCTGCTTCTAGCTTGGGCCGAAATTGTAAAATGGTCTTATGAATTAGCGATTTCGTTCCAATTCACATTCCAAGTAATATTCGGCATGCTAACTACGTTGTCGATTGCCGAATTGCATTATCTGTTATAGTTTCCGAGATATGGGCTATCGACATCTTACAATATTGCTTTGCTTCTAACTTGGGCCAAAATTGTAAAATGACCTTATGAATTAGCGATTTCGTTCCAATTCACATTCCAAGTAATATTCGGCATGCTAATTACGTTGCCGATTGCCAAATGGCATTATCTCTTATAGTTTACGAGATATGGACTATCGATATCTTACAATATTGGCTCCGCTTCTAACTTGAGCCAAAATTGTAAAATGGCCTTATGAATTAGCGATTTCGTTCCAATTCACATTCCAAGTAATATTCGGCATGCTAATTACGTTGCCGATTGCCAAATGGCATTATCTCTTATAGTTTACGAGATATGGACTATCGACATCTTACAATATTGTTTTGCTTCTAACTTGGGCCAAAATTTTAAAATGGTCTTATGAATTAGCGATTTCGTTCCAATTCACATTCCAAGTAATATTCGGCATGCTAATTACGTTGCCGATTGCCAAATTGCATTATCTCTTATAGTTTCCAAGATATGGACTATCCACATCTTACAATATTGGCTCTGCTTCTAACTTGAGCCAAATTGTAAAATGGTCTTATGAATTAGCGATTTCGATCCAATTCACGTTCCAAGTAATATTCGGCATGCTAATTACGTTGCCGATTGCCAAATTGCATTATCTCTTATAGTTTCCGAGATATGGACTATCGACATCTTACAATATTGGCTCTGCTTCTAACTTGGGCTGAAATTGTAAAACGATCTTATGAATTAGCGATTTCGTTCCAATTCACATTCCAAGTAATATTCGGCATGCTAATTACGTTGCCGATTGCCAAATTGCATTATCTCATATAGTTTCCGAGATATGGACTATCGACATCTTACAATATTAGCTCTGCTTCTACTTGTTCCAAAATTGTAAAATGGTCTTATGAATTAGCGATTTCGTTCCAATTCACATTACAAGTAATATTCGGCATGCTAATTTCATTGCCGATTGGCAAGTTGCAATATCTCTTATAGTTTCCGAGATATGGGCAATCGAAATTTTACACCTTAGACACTGTTTCTAACTTGGGTCAAAGTTGTAAAATGATTTTATGAATTAGCGTTTTCGTTCCAATTCACAGTCCAAGTAATATTCAGCATGCTAATTACATTGCCGATTGCCAAATTGCAATATCTCTTATAGTTTCTGAGATATGGGCAATCGAAATTTTGCACCTTAGACTCTGTTTCTAATTTGGGCCAAAATTGTAAAATGCTCTTATGAATTAGCGATTTCGTTCCAATTCACATTCCAAGTAATATACAGCATGTTAATTACGTTGCCGATTGCAAATTGCATTATCTATTATGGTTTCCGAGATATGGACTATCGACATCTTACAATATTGGCTCTGCTTCTAACTTGGCCCAAAATTGTAAAATGGTCTTATGAATTAGCGATTTCGTTCCAATTCACATTCCAAGTAATATTCGGCATGTTAATTACGTTGCCGATTGCAAATTGCATTATCTATTATGGTTTCCGAGATATGGACTATCGACATCTTACAATATTGGCTCTGCTTCTAACTTGGCCCAAAATTGTAAAATGGTCTTATGAATTAGCGATTTCGTTAAAATTCACATTCCAAGTAATATTCGGCATGCTATTTTCATTGCCGATTGCCAAATTGCATTATCTATTATGGTTTCCGAGATATGGACTATCGACATCTTACAATATTGGCTCTGCTTCTAACTTGGCCCAAAATTGTAAAATGGTCTTATGAATTAGCGATTTCGTTCCAATTCACATTCCAAGTAATATTCGGCATGCTAATTTCGTTGCCGATTGCCAAATTGCATTATCTCTAATAGTTTCAGAGATATGGACTATCGAAATTTTACACCTTAGACTGTTTCTTACTTGGGCCAAAATTGTAAAATGGTCTTATGAATTAGCAATTTCGTTCCAATTCACATTCCAAGTAATATTCGGCATGCAAAATACGTTTCCTATTGCCAAATTGCAATATCACTTATAGTTTCCGAGATATGGGCAATCGAAATTTTACACCTTAGACTCTGTTTCTAACTTGGGCCTAATTTTAAAATGGTCTTATGAATTAGCAATTTCGTTCCAATTCACATTCCAAATAATATTCGGCATGCTAATTACGTTGCCGATTGCCAAATTGCATTATCTCTTATAGTTTCCGAGATATGGACTATCGACATCTTACAATATTGGCTCTGCTTCTAACTTGGGCCAAAATTGTAAAATGGTCTTATGAATTAGCGATTTCGTTCCAATTCACATTCCAAGTAATATTCGGCATGCTAATTACGTTGCCGATTGCATATTGCATTATCTATTATGGTTTAAGTGATATGGACTATCGACATCTTACAATATTGGCTCTGCTTCTAACTTGGGCCAAAATTGTAAAATGGTCTTATGAATTAGCGATTTCGTTCCAATTCACATTCCAAGTAATATTCGGCATGCTAATTACCTTGCCGATTGCCAAATTGCATTATCTCATATAGTTTCCGAGATATGGACTATCGACATCTTACAATATTGGCTCTGCTTCTAACTTGGGTCAAAATTGTAAAATGGTCTTATGAATTAGCGATTTCATTCCAATTTACATTCCGAATAATATTCGGCATGCTAATTACGTTGCCGATTGCCAAATTGCATTATCTCATATAGTTTCCGAGATATGGACTATCGACATCTTACAATATTGGCTCTGCTTCTAACTTGGGTCAAAATTGTAAAATGGTCTTATGAATTAGCGATTTCGTTCCAATTCACATTCCAAGTAATATTCGGCATGCTAATTACGTTGCCGATTGCCAAATTGCACTATCTCTTATAGTTTCCGAGATATGGACTATCGACATCTTACAATATTGGCTCTGCTTCTAACTTGGGCCAAAATTGTAAAATGGTTTTATGAATTAGCGATTTCGTTCCAATTCACATTCCAAGTAATATTCGGCATGCTAATTACGTTGCCGATTGCCAAATTGCATTATCTCTTATAGTTTCCGAGATATGAACTATCGAAATTTTACACCTTACACTGTTTCTAACTTGGCCAAAATTGTAAAATGGTCTTTTGAATTAGCGATTCATTCCAATTTACATTCCAAATAATATTCGGCATGCTAATTACGTTGCCGATTGCCAAATTGCATTATCTCTTATAGTTTCCGAGATATGGACTATCGACATCTTACAATATTGGCTCTGCTTCTAACTTGGGCCAAAATTGTAAAATGGTCTTATGAATTAGCGATTTCGTTCCAATTCACATTCCAAGTAATATTCGGCATGCTAATTACGTTGCCGATTGCAAATTGCATTATCTATTATGGTTTAAGAGATATGGACTATCGACATCTTACAATATTGGCTCTGCTTCTAACTTGGGCCAAAATTGTAAAATGGTCTTATGAATTAGCGATTTCGTTCCAATTCACATTCCAAGTAATATTCGGCATGCTAATTACGTTGCCAATTGCCAAATTGCATTATCTCATATAGTTTCCGAGATATGGACTATCGACATCTTACAATATTAGCTCTGCTTCCACTTGTTCCAAAATTGTAAAATGGTCTTATGAATTAGCGATTTCGTTCCAATTCACATTACAAGTAATATTCGGCATGCTATTTTCATTGCCGATTGCCAAGTTGCAATATCTCTTATAGTTTCCGAGATATGGGCATTCGAAATTTTACACCTTAGACACTGTTTCTAACTTGGGCCAAAATTGTAAAATGGTTTTATGAATTAGCGATTTCGTTCCAATTCACATTCCAAGTAATATTCGGCATGCTAATTTCATTGCCGATTGGCAAGTTGCAATACCTCTTATAGTTTCCGAGATATGGGCAATCGAAATTTTACACCTTAGACACTGTTTCTAACTTGGGTCAATATTGTAAAATGGTTTATGAATTAGCGATTTCGTTCCAATCCACATTCCAAGTAATATTCGGCATGCTAATTTCATTGCCGATTGGCAAGTTGCAATATCTCTTATAGTTTCCGAGATATGGGCAATCGAAATTTTACAACTTAGACACTGTTTCTAACTTGGGTCAAAGTTGTAAAATGGTTTTATGAATTAGCGTTTTCGTTCCAATTCACATTCCAAGTAATATTCAGCATGCTAATTACATTGCCGATTGCCAAATTGCAATATCTCTTATAGTTTCTGATATATGGGCAATCGAAATTTTGCACCTTAGACTCTGTTTCTAATTTGGGCCAAAATTTTAAAATGCCCTTATGAATTAGCGATTTCGTTCCAATTCACATTCCAAGTAATATTCGGCATGCTAATTACGTTGCCGATTGCCAAATTGCATTATCTCATATAGTTTCCGAGATATGGACTATCGACATCTTACAATATTGGCTCTGCTTCTAACTTGGGTCAAAATTGTAAAATGGTCTTATGAATTAGCGATTTCGTTCCAATTCACATTCCAAGTAATATTCGGCATGCTAATTACGTTGCCGATTGCAAATTGAATTATCTATTATGGTTTAAGAGATATGGACTATCGACATCTTACAATATTGGCTCTGCTTCTAACTTGGGCCAAAATTGTAAAATGGTCTTATGAATAAGCGATTTCGTTCCAATTCACATTCCAAGTAATATTCGGCATGCTAATTACGTTGCCAATTGCCAAATTGCATTATCTCATATAGTTTCCGAGATATGGACTATCGACATCTTACAATATTAGCTCTGCTTCTACTTGTTCCAAAATTGTAAAATGGTCTTATGAATTAGCGATTTCGTTCCAATTCACACTACAAGTAATATTCGGCATGCTATTTTCATTGCCGATTGCCAAGTTGCAATATCTCTTATAGTTTCCGAGATATGGGCATTCGAAATTTTACACCTTAGACACTGTTTCTAAGTTGTGCCAAAATTGTAAAATGGTTTTATGAAGTAGCGATTTTGTTCCAATTCACATTCCAAGTAATATTCGGCATGCTAATTTCATTGCCGATTGGCAAGTTGCAATATCTCTTATAGTTTCCGAGATATGGGCAATCGAAATTTTACACCTTAGACACTGTTTCTAACTTTAGCCAAATTGTAAAATGGTTTTATGAATTAGCGTTTTCGTTCCAATTCACATTCCAAGTAATATTCGGCATGCTAATTTCATTGCCGATTGGCAAGTTGCAATATCTCTTATAGTTTCCGAGATATGGGCAATCGAAATTTTACACCTTAGACACTGTTTCTAACTTTAGCCAAATTGTAAAATGGTTTTATGAATTAGCGATTTCGTTCAAATTCACATTCCAAGTAATATTCGGCATGTTAATTACATTGCCGATTGCCAATTTGCAATAACTCTTATAGTTTCCGAGATATGGGCAATCGAAATTTTACACCTCAGATTCTGTTTCTAACTTTAGCCAAATTGTAAAATGGTTTTATGAATTAGCGTTTTCGTTCCAATTCACATTCCAAGTAATATTCAGCATGCTAATTACATTGCCGATTGCCAAATTGCAATATCTCTTATAGTTTCTGAGATATGGGCAATCGAAATTTTGCACCTTAGACTCTGTTTCTAATTTGGGCCAAAATTGTAAAATGCTCTTATGAATTAGCGAATTCGTTCCAATTCACATTCCAAGTAATATTCGGCATGTTAATTACGTTGCCGATTGCAAATTGCATTATCTATTATGGTTTCCGAGATATGGACTATCGACATCTTACAATATTGGCTCTGCTTCTAACTTGGCCCAAAATTGTAAAATGGTCTTACGAATTAGCGATTTCGTTCCAATTCACATTCCAAGTAATATTCGGCATGTTAATTACGTTGCCAATTGCAAATTGCATTATCTATTATGGTTTCCGAGATATGGACTATCGACATCTTACAATATTGGCTCTGCTTCTAACTTGGCTCAAAATTGTAAAATGGTGTTATGAATTAGCGATTTCGTTAAAATTCACATTCCAAGTAATATTCGGCATGCTATTTTCATTGCCGATTGCCAAATTGCATTATCTACTATGGTTTCCGAGATATGGACTATCGACATCTTACAATATTGGCTCTGCTTCTAACTTGGCCCAAAATTGTAAAATGGTCTTATGAATTAGCGATTTCGTTCCAATTCACATTCCAAGTAATATTCGGCATGCAAAATACGTTTCCTATTGCCAAATTGCAATATCTCTTATAGTTTCCGAGATATGGGCAATCGAAATTTTACACCTTAGACTGTTTCTAACTTGGGCCAAAATTGTAATATGGTCTTATGAATTAGCGATTTCATTCCAATTCACATTCCAAATAATATTCGGCATGCTAATTACGTTGCCGATTGCCAAATTGCATTATCTCTTATAGTTTCCGAGATATGGACTATCGACATCTTACAATATTGGCTCTGCTTCTAACTTGGGCCAAAACTGTAAAATGGTCTTATGAATTAGCGATTTCGTTCCAATTCACATTCCAAGTAATATTCGGCATGCTAATTACGTTGCCGATTGCAAATTGCATTATCTAATATGGTTTAAGAGATATGGACTATCGACATCTTACAATATTGGCTCTGCTTCTAACTTGGGCCAAAATTGTAAAATGGTCTTATGATTTAGCGATTTCGTTCCAATTCACATTCCAAGTAATATTCGGCATGCTAATTACGTTGCCGATTGCCAAATTGCATTATCTCATATAGTTTCCGAGATATGGACTATCGACATCTTACAATATTGGCTCTGCTTCTAACTTGGGTCAAAATTGTAAAATAGTCTTATGAATTAGCGATTTCGTTCCAATTCACATTCCAAGTAATATTCGGCATGCTAATTACGTTGCCGATTGCCAAATTGCATTATCTCATATAGTTTCCGAGATATGGACTATCGACATCTTACAATATTGGCTCTGCTTCTAACTTGGGTCAAAATTGTAAAATGGTCTTATGAATTAGCGATTTCGTTCCAATTCACATTCCAAGTAATATTCGGCATGCTAATTACGTTGCCGATTGTAAAATTGCATTATCTCTTATAGTTTCCGAGATATGAACTATCGAAATTTTACACCTTAGACTGTTTCTAACCTGGCCAAAATTGTAAAATGGTCTTATATATTAGGGATTTCATTCCAATTCACATTCCAAATAATATTCGGCATGCTAATTACGTTGCCGATTGCCAAATTGCATTATCTCATATAGTTTCCGAGATATGGACTATCGACATCTTACAATATTGGCTCTGCTTCAAACTTGGGCCAAAATTGTAAAATGGTCTTATGAATTAGCGATTTCGTTCCAATTCACATTCCAAGTAATCTTCGGCATGTTAATTACATTGCCGATTGCCAATTTGCAATATCTCTTATAGTTTCCGAGATATGGGCAATCGAAATTTTACACTTTAGATTCTGTTTCTAACTTTAGCCAAATTGTAAAATGGTCTTATGAATTAGCGATTTCGTTCCAATTCACATTGCAAGTAATATTCGGCATGCTAATTTCGTTGCCGATTGCCAAATTGCATTATCTTTTATAGTTTCAGATATATGGACTATCGACATCTTACAATAGTGGCTCTGCTTCTAACTTGGGCCAAAATTGTAAAACGGTCTTATGAATTAGCGATTTCGTTTCAATTCACACTCCAAATAATATTCGGCGTGCTAATAATTACGTTGCCGAATGCCAAATTGCATTATCTATTATAGTTTCCGAGATATGGACTATCGAAATTTTATACCTTAGACTGATTCTAACTTGGGCCAAAATTGTAAAATGGTCTTATGAACTAGCGACTTCGTTCCAATTCAAACTCCAAGTAATATTCGGCATGCTAATTACGTTGCCGATTGCCGAATTATATTATCTCTTATAGTTTCTGAGATATGGACTATCGACATCTTACAATATTGGCTCTGCTTCTAGCTTGGGCCGAAATTGTAAAATGGT
The DNA here is from genome assembly GCF_030347505.1 of Rhynchophorus ferrugineus. Lineage (NCBI taxonomy): Eukaryota > Metazoa > Arthropoda > Insecta > Coleoptera > Curculionidae > Rhynchophorus > Rhynchophorus ferrugineus. Next base: position 39,557,667 of record NW_027472583.1, read on the forward strand.
CTTATGAATTAGCGATTTCGTTCCAATTCACATTCCAAGTAATATTCGGCATGCTAACTACGTTGTCGATTGCCGAATTGCATTATCTGTTATAGTTTCCGAGATATGGGCTATCGACATCTTACAATATTGCTTTGCTTCTAACTTGGGCCAAAATTGTAAAATGACCTTATGAATTAGCGATTTCGTTCCAATTCACATTCCAAGTAATATTCGGCATGCTAATTACGTTGCCGATTGCCAAATGGCATTATCTCTTATAGTTTACGAGATATGGACTATCGACATCTTACAATATTGGCTCCGCTTCTAACTTGAGCCAAAATTGTAAAATGGCCTTATGAATTAGCGATTTCGTTCCAATTCACATTCCAAGTAATATTCGGCATGCTAATTACGTTGCCGATTGCCAAATGGCATTATCTCTTATAGTTTACGAGATATGGACTATCGACATCTTACAATATTGCTTTGCTTCTAACTTGGGCCAAAATTTTAAAATGGTCTTATGAATTAGCGATTTCGTTCCAATTCACATTCCAAGTAATATTCGGCATGCTAATTACGTTGCCGATTGCCAAATTGCATTATCTCTTATAGTTTCCAAGATATGGACTATCCACATCTTACAATATTGGCTCTGCTTCTAACTTGAGCCAAATTGTAAAATGGTCTTATGAATTAGCGATTTCGATCCAATTCACGTTCCAAGTAATATTCGGCATGCTAATTACGTTGCCGATTGCCAAATTGCATTATCTCTTATAGTTTCCGAGATATGGACTATCGACATCTTACAATATTTTCTCTGCTTCTAACTTGGGCTGAAATTGTAAAACGATCTTATGAATTAGCGATTTCGTTCCAATTCACATTCCAAGTAATATTCGGCATGCTAATTACGTTGCCGATTGCCAAATTGCATTATCTCATATAGTTTCCGAGATATGGACTATCGACATCTTACAATATTAGCTCTGCTTCTACTTGTTCCAAAATTGTAAAATGGTCTTATGAATTAGCGATTTCGTTCCAATTCACATTACAAGTAATATTCGGCATGCTAATTTCATTGCCGATTGGCAAGTTGCAATATCTCTTATAGTTTCCGAGATATGGGCAATCGAAATTTTACACCTTAGACACTGTTTCTAACTTGGGTCAAAGTTGTAAAATGATTTTATGAATTAGCGTTTTCGTTCCAATTCACATTCCAAGTAATATTCAGCATGCTAATTACATTCCCGATTGCCAAATAGCAATATCTCTTATAGTTTCTGAGATATGGGCAATCGAAATTTTGCACCTTAGACTCTGTTTCTAATTTGGGCCAAAATTGTAAAATGCTCTTATGAATTAGCGATTTCGTTCCAATTCACATTCCAAGTAATATACAGCATGTTAATTACGTTGCCGATTGCAAATTGCATTATCTATTATGGTTTCCGAGATATGGACTATCGACATCTTACAATATTGGCTCTGCTTCTAACTTGGCCCAAAATTGTAAAATGGTCTTATGAATTAGCGATTTCGTTCCAATTCACATTCCAAGTAATATTCGGCATGTTAATTACGTTGCCGATTGCAAATTGCATTATCTATTATGGTTTCCGAGATATGGACTATCGACATCTTACAATATTGGCTCTGCTTCTAACTTGGCCCAAAATTGTAAAATGGTCTTATGAATTAGCGATTTCGTTAAAATTCACATTCCAAGTAATATTCGGCATGCTATTTTCATTGCCGATTGCCAAATTTCATTATCTATTATGGTTTCCGAGGTATATACTATCGACATCTTACAATATTGGCTCTGCTTCTAACTTGGCCCAAAATTGTAAAATGGTCTTATGAATTAGCGATTTCGTTCCAATTCACATTCCAAGTAATATTCGGCATGCTAATTTCATTGCCGATTGCCAAATTGCATTATCTCTTATAGTTTCAGAGATATGGACTATCGAAATTTTACACCTTAGACTGTTTCTTACTTGGGCCAAAATTGTAAAATGGTCTTATGAATTAGCAATTTCGTTCCAATTCACATTCCAAGTAATATTCGGCATGCAAAATACGTTTCCTATTGCCAAATTGCAATATCTCTTATAGTTTCCGAGATATGGGCAATCGAAATTTTACACCTTAGACTCTGTTTCTAACTTGGGCCAAATTTTAAAATGGTCTTATGAATTAGCGATTTCGTTCCAATTCACATTCCAAATAATATTCGGCATGCTAATTACGTTGCCGATTGCCAAATTGCATTATCTCTTATAGTTTCCGAGATATGGACTATCGACATCTTACAATATTGGCTCTGCTTCTAACTTGGGCCAAAATTGTAAAATGGTCTTATGAATTAGCGATTTCGTTCCAATTCACATTCCAAGTAATATTCGGCATGCTAATTACGTTGCCGATTGCAAATTGCATTATCTATTATGGTTTAAGTGATATGGACTATCGACATCTTACAATATTGGCTCTGCTTCTAACTTGGGCCAAAATTGTAAAATGGTCTTATGAATTAGCGATTTCGTTCCAATACACATTCCAAGTAATATTCGGCATGCTAATTACGCTGCCGATTGCCAAATTGCATTATCTCATATAGTTTCCGAGATATGGACTATCGACATCTTACAATATTGGCTCTGCTTCTAACTTGGGTCAAAATTGTAAAATGGTCTTATGAATTAGCGATTTCATTCCAATTTACATTCCAAATAATATTCGGCATGCTAATTACGTTGCCGATTGCCAAATTGCATTATCTCATATAGTTTCCGAGATATGGACTATCGACATCTTACAATATTGGCTCTGCTTCTAACTTGGGTCAAAATTGTAAAATGGTCTTATGAATTAGCGATTTCGTTCCAATTCACATTCCAAGTAATATTCGGCATGCTAATTACGTTGCCGATTGCCAAATTGCACTATCTCTTATAGTTTCCGAGATATGGACTATCGACATCTTACAATATTGGCTCTGCTTCTAACTTGGGCCAAAATTGTAAAATGGTTTTATGAATTAGCGATTTCGTTCCAATTCACATTCCAAGTAATATTCGGCATGCTAATTACGTTGCCGATTGCCAAATTGCATTATCTCTTATAGTTTCCGAGATATGAACTATCGAAATTTTACACCTTACACTGTTTCTAACTTGGCCAAAATTGTAAAATGGTCTTTTGAATTAGCGATTCCTTCCAATTTACATTCCAAATAATATTCGGCATGCTAATTACGTTGCCGATTGCCAAATTGCATTATCTCTTATAGTTTCCGAGATATGGACTATCGACATCTTACAATATTGGCTCTGCTTCTAACTTGGGCCAAAATTGTAAAATGGTCTTATGAATTAGCGATTTCGTTCCAATTCACATTCCAAGTAATATTCGGCATGCTAATTACGTTGCCGATTGCAAATTGCATTATCTATTATGGTTTAAGAGATATGGACTATCGACATCTTACAATATTGGCTCTGCTTCTAACTTGGGCCAAAATTGTAAAATGGTCTTATGAATTAGCGATTTCGTTCCAATTCACATTCCAAGTAATATTCGGCATGCTAATTACGTTGCCAATTGCCAAATTGCATTATCTCATATAGTTTCCGAGATATGGACTATCGACATCTTACAATATTAGCTCTGCTTCTACTTGTTCCAAAATTGTAAAATGGTCTTATGAATTAGCGATTTCGTTCCAATTCACATTACAAGTAATATTCGGCATGCTAATTTCATTGCCGATTGGCAAGTTGCAATATCTCTTATAGTTTCCGAGATATGGGCAATCGAAATTTTACACCTTAGACACTGTTTCTAACTTGGGCCAAAATTGTAAAATGGTTTTATGAATTAGCGATTTCGTTCCAATTCACATTCCAAGTAATATTCGGCATGCTAATTTCATTGCCGATTGGCAAGTTGCAATATCTCTTATAGTTTCCGAGATATGGGCAATCGAAATTTTACACCTTAGACACTGTTTCTAACTTGGGTCAAAGTTGTAAAATGGTTTTATGAATTAGCGTTTTCGTTCCAATTCACATTCCAAGTAATATTCAGCATGCTAATTACATTGCCAATTGCCAAATTGCAATATCTCTTATAGTTTCTGATATATGGGCAATCGAAATTTTGCACCTTAGACTCTGTTTCTAATTTGGGCCAAAATTGTAAAATGCCCTTATGAATTAGCGATTTGGTTCCAATTCACATTCCAAGTAATATTCGGCATGCTAATTACGTTGCCGATTGCCAAATTGCATTTTCTCATATAGTTTCCGAGATATGGACTATCGACATCTTACAATATTGGCTCTGCTTCTAACTTGGGTCAAAATTGTAAAATGGTCTTATGAATTAGCGATTTCGTTCCAATTCACATTCCAAGTAATATTCGGCATGCTAATTACGTTGCCGATTGCAAATTGCATTATCTATTATGGTTTAAGAGATATGGACTATCGACATCTTACAATATTGGCTCTGCTTCTAACTTGGGCCAAAATTGTAAAATGGTCTTATGAATAAGCGATTTCGTTCCAATTCACATTCCAAGTAATATTCGGCATGCTAATTACGTTGCCGATTGCCAAATTGCATTATCTCATATAGTTTCCGAGATATGGACTATCGACATCTTACAATATTAGCTCTGCTTCTACTTGTTCCAAAATTGTAAAATGGTCTTATGAATTAGCGATTTCGTTCCAATTCACACTACAAGTAATATTCGGCATGCTATTTTCATTGCCGATTGCCAATTTGCAATATCTCTTATAGTTTCCGAGATATGGGCAATCGAAATTTTACACTTTAGATTCTGTTTCTAACTTTAGCCAAATTGTAAAATGGTCTTATGAATTAGCGATTTCGTTCCAATTCACATTGCAAGTAATATTCGGCATGCTAATTTCGTTGCCGATTGCCAAATTGCATTATCTTTTATAGTTTCAGATATATGGACTATCGACATCTTACAATAGTGGCTCTGCTTCTAACTTGGGCCAAAATTGTAAAACGGTCTTATGAATTAGCGACTTCGTTCCAATTCAAACTCCAAATAATATTCGGCGTGCTAATAATTACGTTGCCGAATGCCAAATTGCATTATCTATTATAGTTTCCGAGATGTGGACTATCGAAATTTTATACCTTAGACTGTTTCTAACTTGGGCCAAAATTGTAAAATGGTCTTATGAACTAGCGACTTCGTTCCAATTCAAACTCCAAGTAATATTCGGCATGCTAATTACGTTGCCGATTGCCGAATTATATTATCTCTTATAGTTTCTGAGATATGGACTATCGACATCTTACAATATTGGCTCTGCTTCTAGCTTGGGCCGAAATTGTAAAATGGTCTTATGAATTAGCGATTTCGTTCCAATTCACATTCCAAGTAATATTCGGCATGCTAACTACGTTGTCGATTGCCGAATTGCATTATCTGTTATAGTTTCCGAGATATGGGCTATCGACATCTTACAATATTGCTTTGCTTCTAACTTGGGCCAAAATTGTAAAATGACCTTATGAATTAGCGATTTCGTTCCAATTCACATTCCAAGTAATATTCGGCATGCTAATTACGTTGCCGATTGCCAAATGGCATTATCTCTTATAGTTTACGAGATATGGACTATCGATATCTTACAATATTGGCTCCGCTTCTAACTTGAGCCAAAATTGTAAAATGGCCTTATGAATTAGCGATTTCGTTCCAATTCACATTCCAAGTAATATTCGGCATGCTAATTACGTTGCCGATTGCCAAATGGCATTATCTCTTATAGTTTACGAGATATGGACTATCGACATCTTACAATATTGTTTTGCTTCTAACTTGGGCCAAAATTTTAAAATGGTCTTATGAATTAGCGATTTCGTTCCAATTCACATTCCAAGTAATATTCGGCATGCTAATTACGTTGCCGATTGCCAAATTGCATTATCTCTTATAGTTTCCAAGATATGGACTATCCACATCTTACAATATTGGCTCTGCTTCTAACTTGAGCCAAATTGTAAAATGGTCTTATGAATTAGCGATTTCGATCCAATTCACGTTCCAAGTAATATTCGGCATGCTAATTACGTTGCCGATTGCCAAATTGCATTATCTCTTATAGTTTCCGAGATATGGACTATCGACATCTTACAATATTGGCTCTGCTTCTAACTTGGGCTGAAATTGTAAAACGATCTTATGAATTAGCGATTTCGTTCCAATTCACATTCCAAGTAATATTCGGCATGCTAATTACGTTGCCGATTGCCAAATTGCATTATCTCATATAGTTTCCGAGATATGGACTATCGACATCTTACAATATTAGCTCTGCTTCTACTTGTTCCAAAATTGTAAAATGGTCTTATGAATTAGCGATTTCGTTCCAATTCACATTACAAGTAATATTCGGCATGCTAATTTCATTGCCGATTGGCAAGTTGCAATATCTCTTATAGTTTCCGAGATATGGGCAATCGAAATTTTACACCTTAGACACTGTTTCTAACTTGGGTCAAAGTTGTAAAATGATTTTATGAATTAGCGTTTTCGTTCCAATTCACAGTCCAAGTAATATTCAGCATGCTAATTACATTGCCGATTGCCAAATTGCAATATCTCTTATAGTTTCTGAGATATGGGCAATCGAAATTTTGCACCTTAGACTCTGTTTCTAATTTGGGCCAAAATTGTAAAATGCCCTTATGAATTAGCGATTTCGTTCCAATTCACATTCCAAGTAATATACAGCATGTTAATTACGTTGCCGATTGCAAATTGCATTATCTATTATGGTTTCCGAGATATGGACTATCGACATCTTACAATATTGGCTCTGCTTCTAACTTGGCCCAAAATTGTAAAATGGTCTTATGAATTAGCGATTTCGTTCCAATTCACATTCCAAGTAATATTCGGCATGTTAATTACGTTGCCGATTGCAAATTGCATTATCTATTATGGTTTCCGAGATATGGACTATCGACATCTTACAATATTGGCTCTGCTTCTAACTTGGCCCAAAATTGTAAAATGGTCTTATGAATTAGCGATTTCGTTAAAATTCACATTCCAAGTAATATTCGGCATGCTATTTTCATTGCCGATTGCCAAATTGCATTATCTATTATGGTTTCCGAGATATGGACTATCGACATCTTACAATATTGGCTCTGCTTCTAACTTGGCCCAAAATTGTAAAATGGTCTTATGAATTAGTGATTTCGTTCCAATTCACATTCCAAGTAATATTCGGCATGCTAATTTCGTTGCCGATTGCCAAATTGCATTATCTCTAATAGTTTCAGAGATATGGACTATCGAAATTTTACACCTTAGACTGTTTCTTACTTGGGCCAAAATTGTAAAATGGTCTTATGAATTAGCAATTTCGTTCCAATTCACATTCCAAGTAATATTCGGCATGCAAAATACGTTTCCTATTGCCAAATTGCAATATCACTTATAGTTTCCGAGATATGGGCAATCGAAATTTTACACCTTAGACTCTGTTTCTAACTTTGGCCTAATTTTAAAATGGTCTTATGAATTAGCGATTTCGTTCCAATTCACATTCCAAATAATATTCGGCATGCTAATTACGTTGCCGATTGCCAAATTGCATTATCTCTTATAGTTTCCGAGATATGGACTATCGACATCTTACAATATTGGCTCTGCTTCTAACTTGGGCCAAAATTGTAAAATGGTCTTATGAATTAGCGATTTCGTTCCAATTCACATTCCAAGTAATATTCGGCATGCTAATTACGTTGCCGATTGCAAATTGCATTATCTATTATGGTTTAAGTGATATGGACTATCGACATCTTACAATATTGGCTCTGCTTCTAACTTGGGCCAAAATTGTAAAATGGTCTTATGAATTAGCGATTTCGTTCCAATTCACATTCCAAGTAATATTCGGCATGCTAATTACCTTGCCGATTGCCAAATTGCATTATCTCATATAGTTTCCGAGATATGGACTATCGACATCTTACAATATTGGCTCTGCTTCTAACTTGGGTCAAAATTGTAAAATGGTCTTATGAATTAGCGATTTCATTCCAATTTACATTCCAAATAATATTCGGCATGCTAATTACGTTGCCGATTGCCAAATTGCATTATCTCATATAGTTTCCGAGATATGGACTATCGACATCTTACAATATTGGCTCTGCTTCTAACTTGGGTCAAAATTGTAAAATGGTCTTATGAATTAGCGATTTCGTTCCAATTCACATTCCAAGTAATATTCGGCATGCTAATTACGTTGCCGATTGCCAAATTGCACTATCTCTTATAGTTTCCGAGATATGGACTATCGACATCTTACAATATTGGCTCTGCTTCTAACTTGGGCCAAAATTGTAAAATGGTTTTATGAATTAGCGATTTCGTTCCAATTCACATTCCAAGTAATATTCGGCATGCTAATTACGTTGCCGATTGCCAAATTGCATTATCTCTTATAGTTTCCGAGATATGAACTATCGAAATTTTACACCTTACACTGTTTCTAACTTGGCCAAAATTGTAAAATGGTCTTTTGAATTAGCGATTCATTCCAATTTACATTCCAAATAATATTCGGCATGCTAATTACGTTGCCGATTGCCAAATTGCATTATCTCTTATAGTTTCCGAGATATGGACTATCGACATCTTACAATATTGGCTCTGCTTCTAACTTGGGCCAAAATTGTAAAATGGTCTTATGAATTAGCGATTTCGTTCCAATTCACATTCCAAGTAATATTCGGCATGCTAATTACGTTGCCGATTGCAAATTGCATTATCTATTATGGTTTAAGAGATATGGACTATCGACATCTTACAATATTGGCTCTGTTTCTAACTTGGGCCAAAATTGTAAAATGGTCTTATGAATTAGCGATTTCGTTCCAATTCACATTCCAAGTAATATTCGGCATGCTAATTACGTTGCCAATTGCCAAATTGCATTATCTCATATAGTTTCCGAGATATGGACTATCGACATCTTACAATATTAGCTCTGCTTCCACTTGTTCCAAAATTGTAAAATGGTCTTATGAATTAGCGATTTCGTTCCAATTCACATTACAAGTGATATTCGGCATGCTATTTTCATTGCCGATTGCCAAGTTGCAATATCTCTTATAGTTTCCGAGATATGGGCATTCGAAATTTTACACCTTAGACACTGTTTCTAACTTGGGCCAAAATTGTAAAATGGTTTTATGAATTAGCGATTTCGTTCCAATTCACATTCCAAGTAATATTCGGCATGCTAATTTCATTGCCGATTGGCAAGTTGCAATATCTCTTATAGTTTCCGAGATATGGGCAATCGACATCTTACAATATTGGCTCTGCTTCTAACTTGGGTCAAAATTGTAAAATGGTCTTATGAATTAGCGATTTCATTCCAATTTACATTCCAAATAATATTCGGCATGCTAATTACGTTGCCGATTGCCAAATTGCATTATCTCATATAGTTTCCGAGATATGGACTATCGACATCTTACAATATTGGCTCTGCTTCTAACTTGGGTCAAAATTGTAAAATGGTCTTATGAATTAGCGATTTCGTTCCAATTCACATTCCAAGTAATATTCGGCATGCTAATTACGTTGCCGATTGCCAAATTGCACTATCTCTTATAGTTTCCGAGATATGGACTATCGACATCTTACAATATTGGCTCTGCTTCTAACTTGGGCCAAAATTGTAAAATGGTTTTATGAATTAGCGATTTCGTTCCAATTCACATTCCAAGTAATATTCGGCATGCTAATTACGTTGCCGATTGCCAAATTGCATTATCTCTTATAGTTTCCGAGATATGAACTATCGAAATTTTACACCTTACACTGTTTCTAACTTGGCCAAAATTGTAAAATGGTCTTTTGAATTAGCGATTCATTCCAATTTACATTCCAAATAATATTCGGCATGCTAATTACGTTGCCGATTGCCAAATTGCATTATCTCTTATAGTTTCCGAGATATGGACTATCGACATCTTACAATATTGGCTCTGCTTCTAACTTGGGCCAAAATTGTAAAATGGTCTTATGAATTAGCGATTTCGTTCCAATTCACATTCCAAGTAATATTCGGCATGCTAATTACGTTGCCGATTGCAAATTGCATTATCTATTATGGTTTAAGAGATATGGACTATCGACATCTTACAATATTGGCTCTGCTTCTAACTTGGGCCAAAATTGTAAAATGGTCTTATGAATTAGCGATTTCGTTCCAATTCACATTCCAAGTAATATTCGGCATGCTAATTACGTTGCCAATTGCCAAATTGCATTATCTCATATAGTTTCCGAGATATGGACTATCGACATCTTACAATATTAGCTCTGCTTCCACTTGTTCCAAAATTGTAAAATGGTCTTATGAATTAGCGATTTCGTTCCAATTCACATTACAAGTGATATTCGGCATGCTATTTTCATTGCCGATTGCCAAGTTGCAATATCTCTTATAGTTTCCGAGATATGGGCATTCGAAATTTTACACCTTAGACACTGTTTCTAACTTGGGCCAAAATTGTAAAATGGTTTTATGAATTAGCGATTTCGTTCCAATTCACATTCCAAGTAATATTCGGCATGCTAATTTCATTGCCGATTGGCAAGTTGCAATATCTCTTATAGTTTCCGAGATATGGGCAATCGAAATTTTACACCTTAGACACTGTTTCTAACTTGGGTCAATATTGTAAAATGGTTTATGAATTAGCGATTTCGTTCCAATCCACATTCCAAGTAATATTCGGCATGCTAATTTCATTGCCGATTGGCAAGTTGCAATATCTCTTATAGTTTCCGAGATATGGGCAATCGAAATTTTACAACTTAGACACTGTTTCTAACTTGGGTCAAAGTTGTAAAATGGTTTTATGAATTAGCGTTTTCGTTCCAATTCACATTCCAAGTAATATTCAGCATGCTAATTACATTGCCGATTGCCAAATTGCAATATCTCTTATAGTTTCTGATATATGGGCAATCGAAATTTTGCACCTTAGACTCTGTTTCTAATTTGGGCCAAAATTGTAAAATGCCCTTATGAATTAGCGATTTCGTTCCAATTCACATTCCAAGTAATATTCGGCATGCTAATTACGTTGCCGATTGCCAAATTGCATTATCTCATATAGTTTCCGAGATATGGACTATCGACATCTTACAATATTGGCTCTGCTTCTAACTTGGGTCAAAATTGTAAAATGGTCTTATGAATTAGCGATTTCGTTCCAATTCACATTCCAAGTAATATTCGGCATGCTAATTACGTTGCCGATTGCAAATTGCATTATCTATTATGGTTTAAGAGATATGGACTATCGACATCTTACAATATTGGCTCTGCTTCTAACTTGGGCCAAAATTGTAAAATGGTCTTATGAATAAGCGATTTCGTTCCAATTCACATTCCAAGTAATATTCGGCATGCTAATTACGTTGCCAATTGCCAAATTGCATTATCTCATATAGTTTCCGAGATATGGACTATCGACATCTTACAATATTAGCTCTGCTTCTACTTGTTCCAAAATTGTAAAATGGTCTTATGAATTAGCGATTTCGTTCCAATTCACACTACAAGTAATATTCGGCATGCTATTTTCATTGCCGATTGCCAAGTTGCAATATCTCTTATAGTTTCCGAGATATGGGCATTCGAAATTTTACACCTTAGACACTGTTTCTAAGTTGTGCCAAAATTGTAAAATGGTTTTATGAATTAGCGATTTTGTTCCAATTCACATTCCAAGTAATATTCGGCATGCTAATTTCATTGCCGATTGGCAAGTTGCAATATCTCTTATAGTTTCCGAGATATGGGCAATCGAAATTTTACACCTTAGACACTGTTTCTAACTTTAGCCAAATTGTAAAATGGTTTTATGAATTAGCGTTTTCGTTCCAATTCACATTCCAAGTAATATTCGGCATGCTAATTTCATTGCCGATTGGCAAGTTGCAATATCTCTTATAGTTTCCGAGATATGGGCAATCGAAATTTTACACCTTAGACACTGTTTCTAACTTTAGCCAAATTGTAAAATGGTTTTATGAATTAGCGATTTCGTTCCAATTCACATTCCAAGTAATATTCGGCATGTTAATTACATTGCCGATTGCCAATTTGCAATAACTCTTATAGTTTCCGAGATATGGGCAATCGAAATTTTACACCTCAGATTCTGTTTCTAACTTTAGCCAAATTGTAAAATGGTTTTATGAATTAGCGTTTTCGTTCCAATTCACATTCCAAGTAATATTCAGCATGCTAATTACATTGCCGATTGCCAAATTGCAATATCTCTTATAGTTTCTGAGATATGGGCAATCGAAATTTTGCACCTTAGACTCTGTTTCTAATTTGGGCCAAAATTGTAAAATGCTCTTATGAATTAGCGAATTCGTTCCAATTCACATTCCAAGTAATATTCGGCATGTTAATTACGTTGCCGATTGCAAATTGCATTATCTATTATGGTTTCCGAGATATGGACTATCGACATCTTACAATATTGGCTCTGCTTCTAACTTGGCCCAAAATTGTAAAATGGTCTTATGAATTAGCGATTTCGTTCCAATTCACATTCCAAGTAATATTCGGCATGTTAATTACGTTGCCAATTGCAAATTGCATTATCTATTATGGTTTCCGAGATATGGACTATCGACATCTTACAATATTGGCTCTGCTTCTAACTTGGCTCAAAATTGTAAAATGGTGTTATGAATTAGCGATTTCGTTAAAATTCACATTCCAAGTAATATTCGGCATGCTATTTTCATTGCCGATTGCCAAATTGCATTATCTACTATGGTTTCCGAGATATGGACTATCGACATCTTACAATATTGGCTCTGCTTCTAACTTGGCCCAAAATTGTAAAATGGTCTTATGAATTAGCGATTTCGTTCCAATTCACATTCCAAGTAATATTCGGCATGCAAAATACGTTTCCTATTGCCAAATTGCAATATCTCTTATAGTTTCCGAGATATGGGCAATCGAAATTTTACACCTTAGACTGTTTCTAACTTGGGCCAAAATTGTAATATGGTCTTATGAATTAGCGATTTCATTCCAATTCACATTCCAAATAATATTCGGCATGCTAATTACGTTGCCGATTGCCAAATTGCATTATCTCTTATAGTTTCCGAGATATGGACTATCGACATCTTACAATATTGGCTCTGCTTCTAACTTGGGCCAAAACTGTAAAATGGTCTTATGAATTAGCGATTTCGTTCCAATTCACATTCCAAGTAATATTCGGCATGCTAATTACGTTGCCGATTGCAAATTGCATTACCTATTATGGTTTAAGAGATATGGACTATCGACATCTTACAATATTGGCTCTGCTTCTAACTTGGGCCAAAATTGTAAAATGGTCTTATGATTTAGCGATTTCGTTCCAATTCACATTCCAAGTAATATTCGGCATGCTAATTACGTTGCCGATTGCCGAATTATATTATCTCTTATAGTTTCTGAGATATGGACTATCGACATCTTACAATATTGGCTCTGCTTCTAGCTTGGGCCGAAATTGTAAAATGGTCTTATGAATTAGCGATTTCGTTCCAATTCACATTCCAAGTAATATTCGGCATGCTAACTACGTTGTCGATTGCCGAATTGCATTATCTGTTATAGTTTCCGAGATATGGGCTATCGACATCTTACAATATTGCTTTGCTTCTAACTTGGGCCAAAATTGTAAAATGACCTTATGAATTAGCGATTTCGTTCCAATTCACATTCCAAGTAATATTCGGCATGCTAATTACGTTGCCGATTGCCAAATGGCATTATCTATTATAGTTTACGAGATATGGACTATCGATATCTTACAATATTGGCTCCGCTTCTAACTTGAGCCAAAATTGTAAAATGGCCTTATGAATTAGCGATTTCGTTCCAATTCACATTCCAAGTAATATTCGGCATGCTAATTACGTTGCCGATTGCCAAATGGCATTATCTCTTATAGTTTACGAGATATGGACTATCGACATCTTACAATATTGTTTTGCTTCTAACTTGGGCCAAAATTTTAAAATGGTCTTATGAATTAGCGATTTCGTTCCAATTCACATTCCAAGTAATATTCGGCATGCTAATTACGTTGCCGATTGCCAAATTGCATTATCTCTTATAGTTTCCAAGATATGGACTATCCACATCTTACAATATTGGCTCTGCTTCTAACTTGAGCCAAATTGTAAAATGGTCTTATGAATTAGCGATTTCGATCCAATTCACGTTCCAAGTAATATTCGGCATGCTAATTACGTTGCCGATTGCCAAATTGCATTATCTCTTATAGTTTCCGAGATATGGACTATCGACATCTTACAATATTGGCTCTGCTTCTAACTTGGGCTGAAATTGTAAAACGATCTTATGAATTAGCGATTTCGTTCCAATTCACATTCCAATTAATATTCGGCATGCTAATTACGTTGCCGATTGCCAAATTGCAATATCTCATATAGTTTCCGAGATATGGACTATCGACATCTTACAATATTAGCTCTGCTTCTACTTGTTCCAAAATTGTAAAATGGTCTTATGAATTAGCGATTTCGTTCCAATTCACATTACAAGTAATATTCGGCATGCTAATTTCATTGCCGATTGGCAAGTTGCAATATCTCTTATAGTTTCCGAGATATGGGCAATCGAAATTTTACACCTTAGACACTGTTTCTAACTTGTGTCAAAGTTGTAAAATGATTTTATGAATTAGCGTTTTCGTTCCAATTCACAGTCCAAGTAATATTCAGCATGCTAATTACATTGCCGATTGCCAAATTGCAATATCTCTTATAGTTTCTGAGATATGGGCAATCGAAATTTTGCACCTTAGACTCTGTTTCTAATTTGGGCCAAAATTGTAAAATGCCCTTATGAATTAGCGATTTCGTTCCAATTCACATTCCAAGTAATATACAGCATGTTAATTACGTTGCCGATTGCAAATTGCATTATCTATTATGGTTTCCGAGATATGGACTATCGACATCTTACAATATTGGCTCTGCTTCTAACTTGGCCCAAAATTGTAAAATGGTCTTATCAATTAGCGATTTCATTCCAATTCACATTCCAAGTAATATTCGGCATGTTAATTACGTTGCCGATTGCAAATTGCATTATCTATTATGGTTTCCGAGATATGGACTATCGACATCTTACAATATTGGCTCTGCTTCTAACTTGGCCCAAAATTGTAAAATGGTCTTATGAATTAGCGATTTCGTTAAAATTCACATTCCAAGTAATATTCGGCATGCTATTTTCATTGCCGATTGCCAAATTGCATTATCTATTATGGTTTCCGAGATATGGACTATCGACATCTTACAATATTGGCTCTGCTTCTAACTTGGCCCAAAATTGTAAAATGGTCTTATGAATTAGCGATTTCGTTCCAATTCACATTCCAAGTAATATTCGGCATGCTAATTTCGTTGCCGATTGCCAAATTGCATTATCTATTATGGTTTCCGAGATATGGACTATCGACATCTTACAATATTGGCTCTGCTTCTTACTTGGGCCAAAATTGTAAAATGGTCTTATGAATTAGCAATTTCGTTCCAATTCACATTCCAAGTAATATTCGGCATGCAAAATACGTTTCCTATTGCCAAATTGCAATATCACTTATAGTTTCCGAGATATGGGCAATCGAAATTTTACACCTTAGACTCTGTTTCTAACTTGGGCCTAATTTTAAAATGGTCTTATGAATTAGCGATTTCGTTCCAATTCACATTCCAAATAATATTCGGCATGCTAATTACGTTGCCGATTGCCAAATTGCATTATCTCTTATAGTTTCCGAGATATGGACTATCGACATCTTACAATATTGGCTCTGCTTCTAACTTGGGCCAAAATTGTAAAATGGTCTTATGAATTAGCGATTTCGTTCCAATTCACATTCCAAGTAATATTCGGCATGCTAATTACGTTGCCGATTGCAAATTGCATTATCTATTATGGTTTAAGTGATATGGACTATCGACATCTTACAATATTGGCTCTGCTTCTAACTTGGGCCAAAATTGTAAAATGGTCTTATGAATTAGCGATTTCGTTCCAATTCACATTCCAAGTAATATTCGGCATGCTAATTACCTTGCCGATTGCCAAATTGCATTATCTCATATAGTTTCCGAGATATGGACTATCGACATCTTACAATATTGGCTCTGCTTCTAACTTGGGTCAAAATTGTAAAATGGTCTTATGAATTAGCGATTTCATTCCAATTTACATTCCAAATAATATTCGGCATGCTAATTACGTTGCCGATTGCCAAATTGCATTATCTCATATAGTTTCCGAGATATGGACTATCGACATCTTACAATATTGGCTCTGCTTCTAACTTGGGTCAAAATTGTAAAATGGTCTTATGAATTAGCGATTTCGTTCCAATTCACATTCCAAGTAATATTCGGCATGCTAATTACGTTGCCGATTGCCAAATTGCACTATCTCTTATAGTTTCCGAGATATGGACTATCGACATCTTACAATATTGGCTCTGCTTCTAACTTGGGCCAAAATTGTAAAATGGTTTTATGAATTAGCGATTTCGTTCCAATTCACATTCCAAGTAATATTCGGCATGCTAATTACGTTGCCGATTGCCAAATTGCATTATCTCTTATAGTTTCCGAGATATGAACTATCGAAATTTTACACCTTACACTGTTTCTAACTTGGCCAAAATTGTAAAATGGTCTTTTGAATTAGCGATTCATTCCAATTTACATTCCAAATAATATTCGGCATGCTAATTACGTTGCCGATTGCCAAATTGCATTATCTCTTATAGTTTCCGAGATATGGACTATCGACATCTTACAATATTGGCTCTGCTTCTAACTTGGGCCAAAATTGTAAAATGGTCTTATGAATTAGCGATTTCGTTCCAATTCACATTCCAAGTAATATTCGGCATGCTAATTACGTTGCCGATTGCAAATTGCATTATCTATTATGGTTTAAGAGATATGGACTATCGACATCTTACAATATTGGCTCTGCTTCTAACTTGGGCCAAAATTGTAAAATGGTCTTATGAATTAGCGATTTCGTTCCAATTCACATTCCAAGTAATATTCGGCATGCTAATTACGTTGCCAATTGCCAAATTGCATTATCTCATATAGTTTCCGAGATATGGACTATCGACATCTTACAATATTAGCTCTGCTTCCACTTGTTCCAAAATTGTAAAATGGTCTTATGAATTAGCGATTTCGTTCCAATTCACATTACAAGTGATATTCGGCATGCTATTTTCATTGCCGATTGCCAAGTTGCAATATCTCTTATAGTTTCCGAGATATGGGCATTCGAAATTTTACACCTTAGACACTGTTTCTAACTTGGGCCAAAATTGTAAAATGGTATTATGAATTAGCGATTTCGTTCCAATTCACATTCCAAGTAATATTCGGCATGCTAATTTCATTGCCGATTGGCAAGTTGCAATATCTCTTATAGTTTCCGAGATATGGGCAATCGAAATTTTACACCTTAGACACTGTTTCTAACTTGGGTCAATATTGTAAAATGGTTTATGAATTAGCGATTTCGTTCCAATCCACATTCCAAGTAATATTCGGCATGCTAATTTCATTGCCGATTGGCAAGTTGCAATATCTCTTATAGTTTCCGAGATATGGGCAATCGAAATTTTACAACTTAGACACTGTTTCTAACTTGGGTCAAAGTTGTAAAATTGTTTTATGAATTAGCGTTTTCGTTCCAATTCACATTCCAAGTAATATTCAGCATGCTAATTACATTGCCGATTGCCAAATTGCAATATCTCTTATAGTTTCTGATATATGGGCAATCGAAATTTTGCACCTTAGACTCTGTTTCTAATTTGGGCCAAAATTGTAAAATGCCCTTATGAATTAGCGATTTCGTTCCAATTCACATTCCAAGTAATATTCGGCATGCTAATTACGTTGCCGATTGCCAAATTGCATTATCTCATATAGTTTCCGAGATATGGACTATCGACATCTTACAATATTGGCTCTGCTTCTAACTTGGGTCAAAATTGTAAAATGGTCTTATGAATTAGCGATTTCGTTCCAATTCACATTCCAAGTAATATTCGGCATGCTAATTACGTTGCCGATTGCTAATTGCATTATCTATTATGGTTTAAGAGATATGGACTATCGACATCTTACAATATTGGCTCTGCTTCTAACTTGGGCCAAAATTGTAAAATGGTCTTATGAATAAGCGATTTCGTTCCAATTCACATTCCAAGTAATATTCGGCATGCTAATTACGTTGCCAATTGCCAAATTGCATTATCTCATATAGTTTCCGAAATATGGACTATCGACATCTTACAATATTAGCTCTGCTTCTACTTGTTCCAAAATTGTAAAATGGTCTTATGAATTAGCGATTTCGTTCCAATTCACACTACAAGTAATATTCGGCATGCTATTTTCATTGCCGATTGCCAAGTTGCAATATCTCTTATAGTTTCCGAGATATGGGCATTCGAAATTTTACACCTTAGACACTGTTTCTAAGTTGTGCCAAAATTGTAAAATGGTTTTATGAATTAGCGATTTTGTTCCAATTCACATTCCAAGTAATATTCGGCATGCTAATTTCATTGCCGATTGGCAAGTTGCAATATCTCTTATAGTTTCCGAGATATGGGCAATCGAAATTTTACACCTTAGACACTGTTTCTAACTTTAGCCAAATTGTAAAATGGTTTTATGAATTAGCGTTTTCGTTCCAATTCACATTCCAAGTAATATTCGGCATGCTAATTTCATTGCCGATTGGCAAGTTGCAATATCTCTTATAGTTTCCGAGATATGGGCAATCGAAATTTTACACCTTAGACACTGTTTCTAACTTTAGCAAAATTGTAAAATGGTTTTATGAATTAGCGATTTCGTTCCAATTCACATTCCAAGTAATATTCGGCATGTTAATTACATTGCCGATTGCCAATTTGCAATAACTCTTATAGTTTCCGAGATATGGGCAATCGAAATTTTACACCTCAGATTCTGTTTCTAACTTTAGCCAAATTGTAAAATGGTTTTATGAATTAGCGTTTTCGTTCCAATTCACATTCCAAGTAATATTCAGCATGCTAATTACATTGCCGATTGCCAAATTGCAATATCTCTTATAGTTTCTGAGATATGGGCAATCGAAATTTTGCACCTTAGACTCTGTTTCTAATTTGGGCCAAAATTGTAAAATGCTCTTATGAATTAGCGAATTCGTTCCAATTCACATTCCAAGTAATATTCGGCATGTTAATTACGTTGCCGATTGCAAATTGCATTATCTATTATGGTTTCCGAGATATGGACTATCGACATCTTACAATATTGGCTCTGCTTCTAACTTGGCCCAAAATTGTAAAATGGTCTTATGAATTAGCGATTTCGTTCCAATTCACATTCCAAGTAATATTCGGCATGTTAATTACGTTGCCAATTGCAAATTGCATTATCTATTATGGTTTCCGAGATATGGACTATCGACATCTTACAATATTGGCTCTGCTTCTAACTTGGCTCAAAATTGTAAAATGGTGTTATGAATTAGCGATTTCGTTAAAATTCACATTCCAAGTAATATTCGGCATGCTATTTTCATTGCCGATTGCCAAATTGCATTATCTACTATGGTTTCCGAGATATGGACTATCGACATCTTACAATATTGGCTCTGCTTCTAACTTGGCCCAAAATTGTAAAATGGTCTTATGAATTAGCGATTTCATTCCAATTCACATTCCAAGTAATATTCGGCATGCAAAATACGTTTCCTATTGCCAAATTGCAATATCTCTTATAGTTTCCGAGATATGGGCAATCGAAATTTTACACCTTAGACTGTTTCTAACTTGGGCCAAAATTGTAATATGGTCTTATGAATTAGCGATTTCATTCCAATTCACATTCCAAATAATATTCGGCATGCTAATTACGTTGCCGATTGCCAAATTGCATTATCTCTTATAGTTTCCGAGATATGGACTATCGACATCTTACAATATTGGCTCTGCTTCTAACTTGGGCCAAAACTGTAAAATGGTCTTATGAATTAGCGATTTCGTTCCAATTCACATTCCAAGTAATATTCGGCATGCTAATTACGTTGCCGATTGCAAATTGCATTATCTATTATGGTTTAAGAGATATGGACTATCGACATCTTACAATATTGGCTCTGCTTCTAACTTGGGCCAAAATTGTAAAATGGTCTTATGATTTAGCGATTTCGTTCCAATTCACATTCCAAGTAATATTCGGCATGCTAATTACGTTGCCGATTGCCAAATTGCATTATCTCATATAGTTTCCGAGATATGGACTATCGACATCTTACAATATTGGCTCTGCTTCTAACTTGGGTCAAAATTGTAAAATGGTCATATGAATTAGCGATTTCGTTCCAATTCACATTCCAAGTAATATTCGGCATGCTAATTACGTTGCCGATTGCCAAATTGCATTATCTCATATAGTTTCCGAGATATGGACTATCGACATCTTACAATATTGGCTCTGCTTCTAACTTGGGTCAAAATTGTAAAATGGTCTTATGAATTAGCGATTTCGTTCCAATTCACATTCCAAGTAATATTCGGCATGCTAATTACGTTGCCGATTGTAAAATTGCATTATCTCTTATAGTTTCCGAGATATGAACTATCGAAATTTTACACCTTAGACTGTTTCTAACTTGGCCAAAATTGTAAAATGGTCTTATATATTAGGGATTTCATTCCAATTCACATTCCAAATAATATTCGGCATGCTAATTACGTTGCCGATTGCCAAATTGCATTATCTCATATAGTTTCCGAGATATGGACTATCGACATCTTACAATATTGGCTCTGCTTCAAACTTGGGCCAAAATTGTAAAATGGTCTTATGAATTAGCGATTTCGTTCCAATTCACATTCCAAGTAATCTTCGGCATGTTAATTACATTGCCGATTGCCAATTTGCAATATCTCTTATAGTTTCCGAGATATGGGCAATCGAAATTTTACACTTTAGATTCTGTTTCTAACTTTAGCCAAATTGTAAAATGGTCTTATGAATTAGCGATTTCGTTCCAATTCACATTGCAAGTAATATTCGGCATGCTAATTTCGTTGCCGATTGCCAAATTGCATTATCTTTTATAGTTTCAGATATATGGACTATCGACATCTTACAATAGTGGCTCTGCTTCTAACTTGGGCCAAAATTGTAAAACGGTCTTATGAATTAGCGATTTCGTTTCAATTCACACTCCAAATAATATTCGGCGTGCTAATAATTACGTTGCCGAATGCCAAATTGCATTATCTATTATAGTTTCCGAGATATGGACTATCGAAATTTTATACCTTAGACTGTTTCTAACTTGGGCCAAAATTGTAAAATGGTCTTATGAACTAGCGACTTCGTTCCAATTCAAACTCCAAGTAATATTCGGCATGCTAATTACGTTGCCGATTGCCGAATTATATTATCTCTTATAGTTTCTGAGATATGGACTATCGACATCTTACAATATTGGCTCTGCTTCTAGCTTGGGCCGAAATTGTAAAATGGTCTTATGAATTAGCGATTTCGTTCCAATTCACATTCCAAGTAATATTCGGCATTCTAACTACGTTGTCGATTGCCGAATTGCATTATCTGTTATAGTTTCCGAGATATGGGCTATCGACATCTTACAATATTGCTTTGCTTCTAACTTGGGCCAAAATTGTAAAATGACCTTATGAATTAGCGATTTCGTTCCAATTCACATTCCAAGTAATATTCGGCATGCTAATTACGTCGCCGATTGCCAAATGGCATTATCTCTTATAGTTTACGAGATATGGACTATCGACATCTTACAATATTGGCTCCGCTTCTAACTTGAGCCAAAATTGTAAAATGGCCTTATGAATTAGCGATTTCGTTCCAATTCACATTCCTAGTAATATTCGGCATGCTAATTACGTTGCCGATTGCCAAATGGCATTATCTCTTATAGTTTACGAGATATGGACTATCGACATCTTACAATATTGCTTTGCTTCTAACTTGGGCCAAAATTTTAAAATGGTCTTATGAATTAGCGATTTCGTTCCAATTCACATTCCAAGTAATATTCGGCATGCTAATTACGTTGCCGATTGCCAAATTGCATTATCTCTTATAGTTTCCAAGATATGGACTATCCACATCTTACAATATTGGCTCTGCTTCTAACTTGAGCCAAATTGTAAAATGGTCTTATGAATTAGCGATTTCGATCCAATTCACGTTCCAAGTAATATTCGGCATGCTAATTACGTTGCCGATTGCCAAATTGCATTATCTCTTATAGTTTCCGAGATATGGACTATCGACATCTTACAATATTTTCTCTGCTTCTAACTTGGGCTGAAATTGTAAAACGATCTTATGAATTAGCGATTTCGTTCCAATTCACATTCCAAGTAATATTCGGCATGCTAATTACGTTGCCGATTGCCAAATTGCATTATCTCATATAGTTTCCGAGATATGGACTATCGACATCTTACAATATTAGCTCTGCTTCTACTTGTTCCAAAATTGTAAAATGGTCTTATGAATTAGCGATTTCGTTCCAATTCACATTACAAGTAATATTCGGCATGCTAATTTCATTGCCGATTGGCAAGTTGCAATATCTCTTATAGTTTCCGAGATATGGGCAATCGAAATTTTACACCTTAGACACTGTTTCTAACTTGGGTCAAAGTTGTAAAATGATTTTATGAATTAGCGTTTTCGTTCCAATTCACATTCCAAGTAATATTCAGCATGCTAATTACATTCCCGATTGCCAAATAGCAATATCTCTTATAGTTTCTGAGATATGGGCAATCGAAATTTTGCACCTTAGACTCTGTTTCTAATTTGGGCCAAAATTGTAAAATGCTCTTATGAATTAGCGATTTCGTTCCAATTCACATTCCAAGTAATATACAGCATGTTAATTACGTTGCCGATTGCAAATTGCATTATCTATTATGGTTTCCGAGATATGGACTATCGACATCTTACAATATTGGCTCTGCTTCTAACTTGGCCCAAAATTGTAAAATGGTCTTATGAATTAGCGATTTCGTTCCAATTCACATTCCAAGTAATATTCGGCATGTTAATTACGTTGCCGATTGCAAATTGCATTATCTATTATGGTTTCCGAGATATGGACTATCGACATCTTACAATATTGGCTCTGCTTCTAACTTGGCCCAAAATTGTAAAATGGTCTTATGAATTAGCGATTTCGTTAAAATTCACATTCCAAGTAATATTCGGCATGCTATTTTCATTGCCGATTGCCAAATTTCATTATCTATTATGGTTTCCGAGGTATGGACTATCGACATCTTACAATATTGGCTCTGCTTCTAACTTGGCCCAAAATTGTAAAATGGTCTTATGAATTAGCGATTTCGTTCCAATTCACATTCCAAGTAATATTCGGCATGCTAATTTCATTGCCGATTGCCAAATTGCATTATCTCTTATAGTTTCAGAGATATGGACTATCGAAATTTTACACCTTAGACTGTTTCTTACTTGGGCCAAAATTGTAAAATGGTCTTATGAATTAGCAATATCGTTCCAATTCACATTCCAAGTAATATTCGGCATGCAAAATACGTTTCCTATTGCCAAATTGCAATATCTCTTATAGTTTCCGAGATATGGGCAATCGAAATTTTACACCTTAGACTCTGTTTCTAACTTGGGCCAAATTTTAAAATGGTCTTATGAATTAGCGATTTCGTTCCAATTCACATTCCAAATAATATTCGGCATGCTAATTACGTTGCCGATTGCCAAATTGCATTATCTCTTATAGTTTCCGAGATATGGACTATCGACATCTTACAATATTGGCTCTGCTTCTAACTTGGGCCAAAATTGTAAAATGGTCTTATGAATTAGCGATTTCGTTCCAATTCACATTCCAAGTAATATTCGGCATGCTAATTACGTTGCCGATTGCAAATTGCATTATCTATTATGGTTTAAGTGATATGGACTATCGACATCTTACAATATTGGCTCTGCTTCTAACTTGGGCCAAAATTGTAAAATGGTCTTATGAATTAGCGATTTCGTTCCAATTCACATTCCAAGTAATATTCGGCATGCTAATTACGCTGCCGATTGCCAAATTGCATTATCTCATATAGTTTCCGAGATATGGACTATCGACATCTTACAATATTGGCTCTGCTTCTAACTTGGGTCAAAATTGTAAAATGGTCTTATGAATTAGCGATTTCATTCCAATTTACATTCCAAATAATATTCGGCATGCTAATTACGTTGCCGATTGCCAAATTGCATTATCTCATATAGTTTCCGAGATATGGACTATCGACATCTTACAATATTGGCTCTGCTTCTAACTTGGGTCAAAATTGTAAAATGGTCTTATGAATTAGCGATTTCGTTCCAATTCACATTCCAAGTAATATTCGGCATGCTAATTACGTTGCCGATTGCCAAATTGCACTATCTCTTATAGTTTCCGAGATATGGACTATCGACATCTTACAATATTGGCTCTGCTTCTAACTTGGGCCAAAATTGTAAAATGGTTTTATGAATTAGCGATTTCGTTCCAATTCACATTCCAAGTAATATTCGGCATGCTAATTACGTTGCCGATTGCCAAATTGCATTATCTCTTATAGTTTCCGAGATATGAACTATCGAAATTTTACACCTTACACTGTTTCTAACTTGGCCAAAATTGTAAAATGGTCTTTTGAATTAGCGATTCATTCCAATTTACATTCCAAATAATATTCGGCATGCTAATTACGTTGCCGATTGCCAAATTGCATTATCTCTTATAGTTTCCGAGATATGGACTATCGACATCTTACAATATTGGCTCTGCTTCTAACTTGGGCCAAAATTGTAAAATGGTCTTATGAATTAGCGATTTCGTTCCAATTCACATTCCAAGTAATATTCGGCATGCTAATTACGTTGCCGATTGCAAATTGCATTATCTATTATGGTTTAAGAGATATGGACTATCGACATCTTACAATATTGGCTCTGCTTCTAACTTGGGCCAAAATTGTAAAATGGTCTTATGAATTAGCGATTTCGTTCCGATTCACATTCCAAGTAATATTCGGCATGCTAATTACGTTGCCAATTGCCAAATTGCATTATCTCATATAGTTTCCGAGATATGGACTATCGACATCTTACAATATTAGCTCTGCTTCTACTTGTTCCAAAATTGTAAAATGGTCTTATGAATTAGCGATTTCGTTCCAATTCACATTACAAGTAATATTCGGCATGCTAATTTCATTGCCGATTGGCAAGTTGCAATATCTCTTATAGTTTCCGAGATATGGGCAATCGAAATTTTACACCTTAGACACTGTTTCTAACTTGGGCCAAAATTGTAAAATGGTTTTATGAATTAGCGATTTCGTTCCAATTCACATTCCAAGTAATATTCGGCATGCTAATTTCATTGCCGATTGGCAAGTTGCAATATCTCTTATAGTTTCCGAGATATGGGCAATCGAAATTTTACACCTTAGACACTGTTTCTAACTTGGGTCAATATTGTAAAATGGTTTATGAATTAGCGATTTCGTTCCAATCCACATTCCAAGTAATATTCGGCATGCTAATTTCATTGCTGATTGGCAAGTTGCAATATCTCTTATAGTTTCCGAGATATGGGCAATCGAAATTTTACACCTTAGACACTGTTTCTAACTTGGGTCAAAGTTGTAAAATGGTTTTATGAATTAGCGTTTTCGTTCCAATTCACATTCCAAGTAATATTCAGCATGCTAATTACATTGCCGATTGCCAAATTGCAATATCTCTTATAGTTTCTGATATATGGGCAATCGAAATTTTGCACCTTAGACTCTGTTTCTAATTTGGGCCAAAATTGTAAAATGCCCTTATGAATTAGCGATTTGGTTCCAATTCACATTCCAAGTAATATTCGGCATGCTAATTACGTTGCCGATTGCCAAATTGCATTTTCTCATATAGTTTCCGAGATATGGACTATCGACATCTTACAATATTGGCTCTGCTTCTAACTTGGGTCAAAATTGTAAAATGGTCTTATGAATTAGCGATTTCGTTCCAATTCACATTCCAAGTAATATTCGGCATGCTAATTACGTTGCCGATTGCAAATTGAATTATCTATTATGGTTTAAGAGATATGGACTATCGACATCTTACAATATTGGCTCTGCTTCTAACTTGGGCCAAAATTGTAAAATGGTCTTATGAATAAGCGATTTCGTTCCAATTCACATTCCAAGTAATATTCGGCATGCTAATTACGTTGCCGATTGCCAAATTGCATTATCTCATATAGTTTCCGAGATATGGACTATCGACATCTTACAATATTAGCTCTGCTTCTACTTGTTCCAAAATTGTAAAATGGTCTTATGAATTAGCGATTTCGTTCCAATTCACACTACAAGTAATATTCGGCATGCTATTTTCATTGCCGATTGCCAAGTTGCAATATCTCTTATAGTTTCCGAGATATGGGCATTCGAAATTTTACACCTTAGACACTGTTTCTAAGTTGGGCCAAAATTGTAAAATGGTTTTATGAATTAGCGATTTTGTTCAAATTCACATTCCAAGTAATATTCGGCATGCTAATTTCATTGCCGATTGGCAAGTTGCAATATCTCTTATAGTTTCCGAGATATGGGCAATCGAAATTTTACACCTTAGACACTGTTTCTAACTTGGGTCAAAATTGTAAAATGGTTTTATGAATTAGCGATTTCGTTCCAATTCACATTCCAAGTAATATTCGGCATGCTAATTTCATTGCCGATTGGCAAGTTGCAATATCTCTTATAGTTTCCGAGATATGGGCAATCGAAATTTTACACCTTAGACACTGTTTCTAACTTTAGCCAAATTGTAAAATGGTTTTATGAATTAGCGTTTTCGTTCCAATTCACATTCCAAGTAATATTCGGCATGCTAATTTCATTGCCGATTGGCAAGTTGCAATATCTCTTATAGTTTCCGAGATATGGGCAATCGAAATTTTACACCTTAGACATTGTTTCTAACTTTAGCCAAATTGTAAAATGGTTTTATGAATTAGCGATTTCGTTCCAATTCACATTCCAAGTAATATTCGGCATGTTAATTACATTGCCGATTGCCAATTTGCAATATCTCTTATAGTTTCCGAGATATGGGCAATCGAAATTTTACACCTCAGATTCTGTTTCTAACTTTAGCCAAATTGTAAAATGGTTTTATGAATTAGCGTTTTCGTTCCAATTCACATTCCAAGTAATATTCAGCATGCTAATTACATTGCCGATTGCCAAATTGCAATATCTCTTATAGTTTCTGAGATATGGGCAATCGAAATTTTGCACCTTAGACTCTGTTTCTAATTTGGGCCAAAATTGTAAAATGCTCTTATGAATTAGCGAATTCGTTCCAATTCACATTCCAAGTAATATTCGGCATGTTAATTACGTTGCCGATTGCAAATTGCATTATCTATTATGGTTTCCAAGATATGGACTATCGACATCTTACAATATTAGCTCTGCTTCTAACTTGGCCCAAAATTGTAAAATGGTCTTTTGAATTAGCGATTCATTCCAATTTACATTCCAAATAATATTCGGCATGCTAATTACGTTGCCGATTGCCAAATTGCATTATCTCTTATAGTTTCCGAGATATGGACTATCGACATCTTACAATATTGGCTCTGCTTCTAACTTGGGCCAAAATTGTAAAATGGTCTTATGAATTAGCGATTTCGTTCCAATTCACATTCCAAGTAATATTCGGCATGCTAATTACGTTGCCGATTGCAAATTGCATTATCTATTATGGTTTAAGAGATATGGACTATCGACATCTTACAATATTGGCTCTGCTTCTAACTTGGGCCAAAATTGTAAAATGGTCTTATGAATTAGCGATTTCGTTCCAATTCACATTCCAAGTAATATTCGGCATGCTAATTACGTTGCCAATTGCCAAATTGCATTATCTCATATAGTTTCCGAGATATGGACTATCGACATCTTACAATATTAGCTCTGCTTCTACTTGTTCCAAAATTGTAAAATGGTCTTATGAATTAGCGATTTCGTTCCAATTCACATTACAAGTAATATTCGGCATGCTAATTTCATTGCCGATTGGCAAGTTGCAATATCTCTTATAGTTTCCGAGATATGGGCAATCGAAATTTTACACCTTAGACACTGTTTCTAACTTGGGCCAAAATTGTAAAATGGTTTTATGAATTAGCGATTTCGTTCCAATTCACATTCCAAGTAATATTCGGCATGCTAATTTCATTGCCGATTGGCAAGTTGCAATATCTCTTATAGTTTCCGAGATATGGGCAATCGAAATTTTACACCTTAGACACTGTTTCTAACTTGGGTCAATATTGTAAAATGGTTTATGAATTAGCGATTTCGTTCCAATCCACATTCCAAGTAATATTCGGCATGCTAATTTCATTGCTGATTGGCAAGTTGCAATATCTCTTATAGTTTCCGAGATATGGGCAATCGAAATTTTACACCTTAGACACTGTTTCTAACTTGGGTCAAAGTTGTAAAATGGTTTTATGAATTAGCGTTTTCGTTCCAATTCACATTCCAAGTAATATTCAGCATGCTAATTACATTGCCGATTGCCAAATTGCAATATCTCTTATAGTTTCTGATATATGGGCAATCGAAATTTTGCACCTTAGACTCTGTTTCTAATTTGGGCCAAAATTGTAAAATGCCCTTATGAATTAGCGATTTGGTTCCAATTCACATTCCAAGTAATATTCGGCATGCTAATTACGTTGCCGATTGCCAAATTGCATTTTCTCATATAGTTTCCGAGATATGGACTATCGACATCTTACAATATTGGCTCTGCTTCTAACTTGGGTCAAAATTGTAAAATGGTCTTATGAATTAGCGATTTCGTTCCAATTCACATTCCAAGTAATATTCGGCATGCTAATTACGTTGCCGATTGCAAATTGCATTATCTATTATGGTTTAAGAGATATGGACTATCGACATCTTACAATATTGGCTC
Organism: Rhynchophorus ferrugineus; assembly: GCF_030347505.1. Classification (NCBI taxonomy): domain Eukaryota; kingdom Metazoa; phylum Arthropoda; class Insecta; order Coleoptera; family Curculionidae; genus Rhynchophorus; species Rhynchophorus ferrugineus. The sequence goes on from NW_027472583.1 coordinate 39,586,933, forward strand.
TGCTTCTAACTTGGGCCAAAATTGTAAAATGGTCTTATGAATAAGCGATTTCGTTCCAATTCACATTCCAAGTAATATTCGGCATGCTAATTACGTTGCCGATTGCCAAATTGCATTATCTCATATAGTTTCCGAGATATGGACTATCGACATCTTACAATATTAGCTCTGCTTCTACTTGTTCCAAAATTGTAAAATGGTCTTATGAATTAGCGATTTCGTTCCAATTCACACTACAAGTAATATTCGGCATGCTATTTTCATTGCCGATTGCCAAGTTGCAATATCTCTTATAGTTTCCGAGATATGGGCATTCGAAATTTTACACCTTAGACACTGTTTCTAAGTTGGGCCAAAATTGTAAAATGGTTTTATGAATTAGCGATTTTGTTCCAATTCACATTCCAAGTAATATTCGGCATGCTAATTTCATTGCCGATTGGCAAGTTGCAATATCTCTTATAGTTTCCGAGATATGGGCAATCGAAATTTTACACCTTAGACACTGTTTCTAACTTGGGTCAAAATTGTAAAATGGTTTCATGAATTAGCGATTTCGTTCCAATTCACATTCCAAGTAATATTCGGCATGCTAATTTCATTGCCGATTGGCAAGTTGCAATATCTCTTATAGTTTCCGAGATATGGGCAATCGAAATTTTACACCTTAGACACTGTTTCTAACTTTAGCCAAATTGTAAAATGGTTTTATGAATTAGCGTTTTCGTTCCAATTCACATTCCAAGTAATATTCGGCATGCTAATTTCATTGCCGATTGGCAAGTTGCAATATCTCTTATAGTTTCCGAGATATGGGCAATCGAAATTTTACACCTTAGACACTGTTTCTAACTTGGGTCAAAATTGTAAAATGGTTTTATGAATTAGCGATTTCGTTCCAATTCACATTCCAAGTAATATTCGGCATGCTAATTTCATTGCCGATTGGCAAGTTGCAATATCTCTTATAGTTTCCGAGATATGGGCAATCGAAATTTTACACCTTAGACACTGTTTCTAACTTTAGCCAAATTGTAAAATGGTTTTATGAATTAGCGATTTCGTTCCAATTCACATTCCAAGTAATATTCGGCATGTTAATTACATTGCCGATTGCCAATTTGCAATATCTCTTATAGTTTCCGAGATATGGGCAATCGAAATTTTACACCTCAGATTCTGTTTCTAACTTTAGCCAAATTGTAAAATGGTTTTATGAATTAGCGTTTTCGTTCCAATTCACATTCCAAGTAATATTCAGCATGCTAATTACATTGCCGATTGCCAAATTGCAATATCTCTTATAGTTTCTGAGATATGGGCAATCGAAATTTTGCACCTTAGACTCTGTTTCTAATTTGGGCCAAAATTGTAAAATGCTCTTATGAATTAGCGAATTCGTTCCAATTCACATTCCAAGTAATATTCGGCATGTTAATTACGTTGCCGATTGCAAATTGCATTATCTATTATGGTTTCCAAGATATGGACTATCGACATCTTACAATATTAGCTCTGCTTCTAACTTGGCCCAAAATTGTAAAATGGTCTTTTGAATTAGCGATTCATTCCAATTTACATTCCAAATAATATTCGGCATGCTAATTACGTTGCCGATTGCCAAATTGCATTATCTCTTATAGTTTCCGAGATATGGACTATCGACATCTTACAATATTGGCTCTGCTTCTAACTTGGGCCAAAATTGTAAAATGGTCTTATGAATTAGCGATTTCGTTCCAATTCACATTCCAAGTAATATTCGGCATGCTAATTACGTTGCCGATTGCAAATTGCATTATCTATTATGGTTTAAGAGATATGGACTATCGACATCTTACAATATTGGCTCTGCTTCTAACTTGGGCCAAAATTGTAAAATGGTCTTATGAATTAGCGATTTCGTTCCAATTCACATTCCAAGTAATATTCGGCATGCTAATTACGTTGCCAATTGCCAAATTGCATTATCTCATATAGTTTCCGAGATATGGACTATCGACATCTTACAATATTAGCTCTGCTTCTACTTGTTCCAAAATTGTAAAATGGTCTTATGAATTAGCGATTTCGTTCCAATTCACATTACAAGTAATATTCGGCATGCTAATTTCATTGCCGATTGGCAAGTTGCAATATCTCTTATAGTTTCCGAGATATGGGCAATCGAAATTTTACACCTTAGACACTGTTTCTAACTTGGGCCAAAATTGTAAAATGGTTTTATGAATTAGCGATTTCGTTCCAATTCACATTCCAAGTAATATTCGGCATGCTAATTTCATTGCCGATTGGCAAGTTGCAATATCTCTTATAGTTTCCGAGATATGGGCAATCGAAATTTTACACCTTAGACACTGTTTCTAACTTGGGTCAATATTGTAAAATGGTTTATGAATTAGCGATTTCGTTCCAATCCACATTCCAAGTAATATTCGGCATGCTAATTTCATTGCTGATTGGCAAGTTGCAATATCTCTTATAGTTTCCGAGATATGGGCAATCGAAATTTTACACCTTAGACACTGTTTCTAACTTGGGTCAAAGTTGTAAAATGGTTTTATGAATTAGCGTTTTCGTTCCAATTCACATTCCAAGTAATATTCAGCATGCTAATTACATTGCCGATTGCCAAATTGCAATATCTCTTATAGTTTCTGATATATGGGCAATCGAAATTTTGCACCTTAGACTCTGTTTCTAATTTGGGCCAAAATTGTAAAATGCCCTTATGAATTAGCGATTTGGTTCCAATTCACATTCCAAGTAATATTCGGCATGCTAATTACGTTGCCGATTGCCAAATTGCATTTTCTCATATAGTTTCCGAGATATGGACTATCGACATCTTACAATATTGGCTCTGCTTCTAACTTGGGTCAAAATTGTAAAATGGTCTTATGAATTAGCGATTTCGTTCCAATTCACATTCCAAGTAATATTCGGCATGCTAATTACGTTGCCGATTGCAAATTGCATTATCTATTATGGTTTAAGAGATATGGACTATCGACATCTTACAATATTGGCTCTGCTTCTAACTTGGGCCAAAATTGTAAAATGGTCTTATGAATAAGCGATTTCGTTCCAATTCACATTCCAAGTAATATTCGGCATGCTAATTACGTTGCCGATTGCCAAATTGCATTATCTCATATAGTTTCCGAGATATGGACTATCGACATCTTACAATATTAGCTCTGCTTCTACTTGTTCCAAAATTGTAAAATGGTCTTATGAATTAGCGATTTCGTTCCAATTCACACTACAAGTAATATTCGGCATGCTATTTTCATTGCCGATTGCCAAGTTGCAATATCTCTTATAGTTTCCGAGATATGGGCATTCGAAATTTTACACCTTAGACACTGTTTCTAAGTTGGGCCAAAATTGTAAAATGGTTTTATGAATTAGCGATTTTGTTCCAATTCACATTCCAAGTAATATTCGGCATGCTAATTTCATTGCCGATTGGCAAGTTGCAATATCTCTTATAGTTTCCGAGATATGGGCAATCGAAATTTTACACCTTAGACACTGTTTCTAACTTGGGTCAAAATTGTAAAATGGTTTTATGAATTAGCGATTTCGTTCCAATTCACATTCCAAGTAATATTCGGCATGCTAATTTCATTGCCGATTGGCAAGTTGCAATATCTCTTATAGTTTCCGAGATATGGGCAATCGAAATTTTACACCTTAGACACTGTTTCTAACTTTAGCCAAATTGTAAAATGGTTTTATGAATTAGCGTTTTCGTTCCAATTCACATTCCAAGTAATATTCGGCATGCTAATTTCATTGCCGATTGGCAAGTTGCAATATCTCTTATAGTTTCCGAGATATGGGCAATCGAAATTTTACACCTTAGACACTGTTTCTAACTTGGGTCAAAATTGTAAAATGGTTTTATGAATTAGCGATTTCGTTCCAATTCACATTCCAAGTAATATTCGGCATGCTAATTTCATTGCCGATTGGCAAGTTGCAATATCTCTTATAGTTTCCGAGATATGGGCAATCGAAATTTTACACCTTAGACACTGTTTCTAACTTTAGCCAAATTGTAAAATGGTTTTATGAATTAGCGATTTCGTTCCAATTCACATTCCAAGTAATATTCGGCATGTTAATTACATTGCCGATTGCCAATTTGCAATATCTCTTATAGTTTCCGAGATATGGGCAATCGAAATTTTACACCTCAGATTCTGTTTCTAACTTTAGCCAAATTGTAAAATGGTTTTATGAATTAGCGTTTTCGTTCCAATTCACATTCCAAGTAATATTCAGCATGCTAATTACATTGCCGATTGCCAAATTGCAATATCTCTTATAGTTTCTGAGATACGGGCAATCGAAATTTTGCACCTTAGACTCTGTTTCTAATTTGGGCCAAAATTGTAAAATGCTCTTATGAATTAGCGAATTCGTTCCAATTCACATTCCAAGTAATATTCGGCATGTTAATTACGTTGCCGATTGCAAATTGCATTATCTATTATGGTTTCCAAGATATGGACTATCGACATCTTACAATATTAGCTCTGCTTCTAACTTGGCCCAAAATTGTAAAATGGTCTTATGAATTAGCGATTTCGTTCCAATTCACATTCCAAGTAATATTCGGCATGTTAATTACGTTGCCGATTGCAAATTGCATTATCTATTATGGTTTCCGAGATATGGACTATCGACATCTTACAATATTGGCTCTGCTTCTAACTTGGCTCAAAATTGTAAAATGGTGTTATGAATTAGCGATTTCGTTAAAATTCACATTCCAAGTAATATTCGGCATGCTATTTTCATTGCCGATTGCCAAATTGCATTATCTACTATGGTTTCCGAGATATGGACTATCGACATCTTACAATATTGGCTCTGCTTCTAACTTGGCCCAAAATTGTAAAATGGTCTTATGAATTAGCGATTTCGTTCCAATTCACATTCCAAGTAATATTCGGCATGCAAAATACGTTTCCTATTGCCAAATTGCAATATCTCTTATAGTTTCCGAGATATGGGCAATCGAAATTTTACACCTTAGACTGTTTCTAACTTGGGCCAAAATTGTAAAATGGTCTTATGAATTAGCAATTTCATTCCAATTCACATTCCAAGTAATATTCGGCATGCAAAATACGTTTCCTATTGCCAAATTGCAATATCTCTTATAGTTTCCGAGATATGGGCAATCGAAATTTTACACCTTAGACTCTGTTTCTAACTTGGGCCAAATTTTAAAATGGTCTTATGAATTAGCGATTTCGTTCCAATTCACATTTCAAGTAATATTCGGCATGCTAATTACGTTGCCGATTGCCAAATTGCATTATCTCTTATAGTTTCCGAGATATGAACTATCGAAATTTTACACCTTAGACTGTTTCTAACTTGGCCAAAATTGTAATATGGTCTTATGAATTAGCGATTTCATTCCAATTCACATTCCGAATAATATTCGGCATGCTAATTACGTTGCCGATTGCCAAATTGCATTATCTCTTATAGTTTCCGAGATATGGACTATCGACATCTTACAATATTGGCTCTGCTTCTAACTTGGGCCAAAACTGTAAAATGGTCTTATGAATTAGCGATTTCGTTCCAATTCACATTCCAAGTAATATTCGGCATGCTAATTACGTTGCCGATTGCAAATTGCATTATCTATTATGGTTTAAGAGATATGGACTATCGACATCTTACAATATTGGCTCTGCTTCTAACTTGGGCCAAAATTGTAAAATGGTCTAATGATTTAGCGATTTCGTTCCAATTCACATTCCAAGTAATATTCGGCATGCTAATTACGTTGCCGATTGCCAAATTGCATTATCTCATATAGTTTCCGAGATATGGACTATCGACATCTTACAATATTGGCTCTGCTTCTAACTTGGGTCAAAATTGTAAAATGGTCTTATGAATTAGCGATTTCGTTCCAATTCACATTCCAAGTAATATTCGGCATGCTAATTACGTTGCCGATTGCCAAATTGCATTATCTCATATAGTTTCCGAGATATGGACTATCGACATCTTACAATATTGGCTCTGCTTCTAACTTGGGCCAAAATTGTAAAATGGTTTTATGAATTAGCGTTTTCGTTCCAATTCACATTCCAAGTAATATTCAGCATGCTAATTACATTGCCGATTGCCAAATTGCAATATCTCTTATAGTTTCTGAGATATGGGCAATCGAAATTTTTCACCTTAGACTCTGTTTCTAATTTGGGCCAAAATTGTAAAATGCTCTTATGAATTAGCGATTTCGTTCCAATATACAGTCCAAGTTATATTCGGCATGCTCATTACGTTGCCGATTGCCAAATTGCATTATCTCTTATAGTTTCCGAGATATGAACTATCGAAATTTTACACCTTAGACTGTTTCTAACTTGGCCAAAATTGTAAAATGGTCTTATGAATTAGCGATTTCATTCCAATTCACATTCCAAATAATACTCGGCATGCTAATTACGTTGCCGATTGCCAAATTGCATTATCACTTATAGTTTCCGAGATATGGACTATCGACATCTTACAATATTGGCTCTGCTTCTAACTTGGGCCAAAATTGTAAAATGGTCTTATGAATTAGCGATTTCGTTCCAATTCACATTCCAAGTAATATTCGGTATGCTAATTACGTTGCCGATTGCCAAATTGCATTATCTCATATAGTTTCCGAGATATGGACTATCGACATCTTACAATATTAGCTCTGCTTCTACTTGTTCCAAAATTGTAAAATGGTCTTATGAATTAGCGATTTCGTTCCAATTCACATTACAAGTAATATTCGGAATGCTATTTTCATTGCCGATTGCCAAGTTGCAATATCTCTTATAGTTTCCGAGATATGGGCAATCGAAATTTTACACCTTAGACACTGTTTCTAACTTGGGCCAAAATTGTAGAATGGTTTTATGAATTAGCGATTTCGTTCCAATTCACATTCCATGTAATATTCGGCATGCTATTTTCATTGCCGATTGCCAAATTGCAATATCTCTTATAGTTTCTGAGATATGGACTATCGACATCTTACAATATTGGCTCTGCTTCTAACTTGGGTCAAAATTGTAAAATGGACTTATGAATTAGCGATTTCGTTCCAATTCACATTCCAAATAATATTCGGCATGCTAATTACGTCGCCGATTGCCAAATTGCACTATCTCTTATAGTTTCCGAGATATGGACTATCGACATCTTACAATATTGGCTCTGCTTCAAACTTGGGCCAAAATTGTAAAATGGTCTTATGAATTAGCGATTTCGTTCCAATTCACATTCCATGTAATCTTCGGCATGTTAATTACATTGCCGATTGCCAATTTGCAATATCTCTTATAGTTTCCGAGATATGGGCAATCGAAATTTTACACCTTAGATTCTGTTTCTAACTTTAGCCAAATTGTAAAATGGTCTTATGAATTAGCGATTTCGTTTCAATTCACACTCCAAATAATATTCGGCATGCTAATTACGTTGCCGATTGCCAAATGGCATTATCTCTTATAGTTTACGAGATATGGACTATCGACATCTTACAATATTGGCTCCGCTTCTAACTTGGGCCATAATTGTAAAATGGTCTTATGAACTAGCGACTTCGTTCCAGTTCAAACTCCAAGTAATATTCGGCATGCTAATTACGTTGCCGATTGCCGAATTACATTATCTCTTATAGTTTCCGAGATATGGACTATCGACATCTTACAATATTGCTTTGCTTCTAACTTGGGCCAAAATTGTAAAATGACCTTATGAATTAACGATTTCGTTCCAATTCACATTCCAAGTAATATTCGGCATGCTAATTACGTTGCCGATTGCCAAATATCATTATCTCTTATAGTTTACGAGATATGGACTATCGACATCTTACAATATTGGCTCCGCTTCCAACTTGGGCCAAAATTGTAAAATGGCCTTATGAATTAGCGATTTCGTTCCAATTCACATTCCAAGTAATATTCGGCATGCTAATTACGTTGCCGATTGCCAAATGGCATTATCTCTTATAGTTTACGAGATATGGACTATCGACATCTTACAATATTGCTTTGCTTCTAACTTGGGCCAAAATTTTAAAATGGTCTTATGAATTAGCGATTTCGTTCCAATTCACATTCCAAGTAATATTCGGCATGCTAATTACGTTGCCGATTGCCAAATTGCATTATCTCTTATAGTTTCCAAGATATGGACTATCCACATCTTACAATATTGGCTCTGCTTCTAACTTGAGCCAAATTGTAAAATGGTCTTATGAATTAGCGATTTCGATCCAATTCACATTCCAAGTAATATTCGGCATGCTAATTACGTTGCCGATTGCCAAATTGCATTATCTCTTATAGTTTCCGAGATATGGACTATCGACATCTTACAATATTGGCTCTGCTTCTAACTTGGGCCAAAATTGTAAAACGATCTTATGAATAAGCGATTTCGTTCCAATTCACATTCCAAGTAATACTCGGCATGCTAGTTACGTTGCCGATTGCCAAATTGCATTATCTCTTATAGTTTCCGAGATATGGACTATCGACATATTACAATATTGGCTCTGCTTCTAGCTTGGGCCAAAATTGTAAAATGGTCTTATGAATTAGCGATTTCGTTCCAATTCACATTCCAAGTAATATTCGGCATGCTAATAACGTTGCCGATTGCCAAATTGCATTATCTCTTATAGTTTCCGAGATATGGACTATCGACATATTACAATATTGGCTCTGCTTCTAGCTTGGGCCAAAATTGTAAAATGGTCTTATGAATTAGCGATTTCGTTCCAATTCACATTCCAAGTAATATTCGGCATGCTAATAACGTTGCCGATTGCCAAATTGCATTATCTCTTATAGTTTCCGAGATATGGCTATCGACAACTTACAATATAGGCTTTGCTTCTAACTTGGGCCAAAATTGTAAAACGGTCTTATGAATTAGCGATTTCGTTCCAATTCACATTCCAAGTAATATTCGGCATGCTAATTACGTTGCCGATTGCCAAATTGCATTATCTCTTATAGTTTCCGTGATATGGACTATCGACATCTTACAATATTGGCTCTGTTTCTAACTTGGGCCAAAATTGTAAAATGGTCTTATGAATTAGCGATTTCGTTCCAATTCACATTCCAAGTAATATTCGGCATGCTAATTACCTTGCCGATTGCCAAATTGCATTATCTCTTATAGTTTCCGAGATATGGGCTATCGACATCTTACAATATTGGCTCTGCTTCTAACTTGGGCCAAAACTGTAAAATGGTCTTATGAATTAGCGATTTCGATCCAATTTACATTCCAAGTAATATTCGGCATGCTAATTACATTGCCGATTGCCAATTTGCAATATCTCTTATAGTTTCCGAGATATGGGCAATCGAAATTTTACACCTTAGACACTGTTTCTAACTTGGGTCAATATTGTAAAATGGTTTATGAATTAGCGATTTCGTTCCAATCCACATTCCAAGTAATATTCGGCATGCTAATTTCATTGCTGATTGGCAAGTTGCAATATCTCTTATAGTTTCCGAGATATGGGCAATCGAAATTTTACACCTTAGACACTGTTTCTAACTTGGGTCAAAGTTGTAAAATGGTTTTATGAATTAGCGTTTTCGTTCCAATTCACATTCCAAGTAATATTCAGCATGCTAATTACATTGCCGATTGCCAAATTGCAATATCTCTTATAGTTTCTGATATATGGGCAATCGAAATTTTGCACCTTAGACTCTGTTTCTAATTTGGGCCAAAATTGTAAAATGCCCTTATGAATTAGCGATTTGGTTCCAATTCACATTCCAAGTAATATTCGGCATGCTAATTACGTTGCCGATTGCCAAATTGCATTTTCTCATATAGTTTCCGAGATATGGACTATCGACATCTTACAATATTAGCTCTGCTTCTACTTGTTCCAAAATTGTAAAATGGTCTTATGAATTAGCGATTTCGTTCCAATTCACACTACAAGTAATATTCGGCATGCTATTTTCATTGCCGATTGCCAAGTTGCAATATCTCTTATAGTTTCCGAGATATGGGCATTCGAAATTTTACACCTTAGACACTGTTTCTAAGTTGGGTCAAAATTGTAAAATGGTCTTATGAATTAGCGATTTCGTTCCAATTCACATTCCAAGTAATATTCGGCATGCTAATTACGTTGCCGATTGCAAATTGCATTATCTATTATGGTTTCCGAGATATGGACTATCGACATCTTACAATATTAGCTCTGCTTCTAACTTGGCCCAAAATTGTAAAATGGTCTTATGAATTAGCGATTTCGTTCCAATTCACATTCCAAGTAATATTCGGCATGTTAATTACGTTGCCGATTGCAAATTGCATTATCTATTATGGTTTCCGAGATATGGACTATCGACATCTTACAATATTGGCTCTGCTTCTAACTTGGCTCAAAATTGTAAAATGGTGTTATGAATTAGCGATTTCGTTAAAATTCACATTCCAAGTAATATTCGGCATGCTATTTTCATTGCCGATTGCCAAATTGCATTATCTACTATGGTTTCCGAGATATGGACTATCGACATCTTACAATATTGGCTCTGCTTCTAACTTGGCCCAAAATTGTAAAATGGTCTTATGAATTAGCGATTTCGTTCCAATTCACATTCCAAGTAATATTCGGCATGCAAAATACGTTTCCTATTGCCAAATTGCAATATCTCTTATAGTTTCCGAGATATGGGCAATCGAAATTTTACACCTTAGACTGTTTCTAACTTGGGCCAAAATTGTAAAATGGTCTTATGAATTAGCAATTTCATTCCAATTCACATTCCAAGTAATATTCGGCATGCAAAATACGTTTCCTATTGCCAAATTGCAATATCTCTTATAGTTTCCGAGATATGGGCAATCGAAATTTTACACCTTAGACTCTGTTTCTAACTTGGGCCAAATTTTAAAATGGTCTTATGAATTAGCGATTTCGTTCCAATTCACATTTCAAGTAATATTCGGCATGCTAATTACGTTGCCGATTGCCAAATTGCATTATCTCTTATAGTTTCCGAGATATGAACTATCGAAATTTTACACCTTAGACTGTTTCTAACTTGGCCAAAATTGTAATATGGTCTTATGAATTAGCGATTTCATTCCAATTCACATTCCGAATAATATTCGGCATGCTAATTACGTTGCCGATTGCCAAATTGCATTATCTCTTATAGTTTCCGAGATATGGACTATCGACATCTTACAATATTGGCTCTGCTTCTAACTTGGGCCAAAACTGTAAAATGGTCTTATGAATTAGCGATTTCGTTCCAATTCACATTCCAAGTAATATTCGGCATGCTAATTACGTTGCCGATTGCAAATTGCATTATCTATTATGGTTTAAGAGATATGGACTATCGACATCTTACAATATTGGCTCTGCTTCTAACTTGGGCCAAAATTGTAAAATGGTCTAATGATTTAGCGATTTCACATTCCAAGTAATATTCGGCATGCTAATTACGTTGCCGATTGCCAAATTGCATTATCTCATATAGTTTCCGAGATATGGACTATCGACATCTTACAATATTGGCTCTGCTTCTAACTTGGGTCAAAATTGTAAAATGGTCTTATGAATTAGCGATTTCGTTCCAATTCACATTCCAAGTAATATTCGGCATGCTAATTACGTTGCCGATTGCCAAATTGCATTATCTCATATAGTTTCCGAGATATGGACTATCGACATCTTACAATATTGGCTCTGCTTCTAACTTGGGCCAAAATTGTAAAATGGTTTTATGAATTAGCGTTTTCGTTCCAATTCACATTCCAAGTAATATTCAGCATGCTAATTACATTGCCGATTGCCAAATTGCAATATCTCTTATAGTTTCTGAGATATGGGCAATCGAAATTATTCACCTTAGACTCTGTTTCTAATTTGGGCCAAAATTGTAAAATGCTCTTATGAATTAGCGATTTCGTTCCAATACACAGTCCAAGTTATATTCGGCATGCTCATTACGTTGCCGATTGCCAAATTGCATTATCTCTTATAGTTTCCGAGATATGAACTATCGAAATTTTACACCTTAGACTGTTTCTAACTTGGCCAAAATTGTAAAATGGTCTTATGAATTAGCGATTTCATTCCAATTCACATTCCAAATAATACTCGGCATGCTAATTACGTTGCCGATTGCCAAATTGCATTATCACTTATAGTTTCCGAGATATGGACTATCGACATCTTACAATATTGGCTCTGCTTCTAACTTGGGCCAAAATTGTAAAATGGTCTTATGAATTAGCGATTTCGTTCCAATTCACATTCCAAGTAATATTCGGTATGCTAATTACGTTGCCGATTGCCAAATTGCATTATCTCATATAGTTTCCGAGATATGGACTATCGACATCTTACAATATTAGCTCTGCTTCTACTTGTTCCAAAATTGTAAAATGGTCTTATGAATTAGCGATTTCGTTCCAATTCACATTACAAGTAATATTCGGAATGCTATTTTCATTGCCGATTGCCAAGTTGCAATATCTCTTATAGTTTCCGAGATATGGGCAATCGAAATTTTACACCTTAGACACTGTTTCTAACTTGGGCCAAAATTGTAGAATGGTTTTATGAATTAGCGATTTCGTTCCAATTCACATTCCATGTAATATTCGGCATGCTATTTTCATTGCCGATTGCCAAATTGCAATATCTCTTATAGTTTCCGAGATATGGACTATCGACATCTTACAATATTGGCTCTGCTTCTAACTTGGGTCAAAATTGTAAAATGGACTTATGAATTAGCGATTTCGTTCCAATTCACATTCCAAATAATATTCGGCATGCTAATTACGTCGCCGATTGCCAAATTGCACTATCTCTTATAGTTTCCGAGATATGGACTATCGACATCTTACAATATTGGCTCTGCTTCAAACTTGGGCCAAAATTGTAAAATGGTCTTATGAATTAGCGATTTCGTTCCAATTCACATTCCATGTAATCTTCGGCATGTTAATTACATTGCCGATTGCCAATTTGCAATATCTCTTATAGTTTCCGAGATATGGGCAATCGAAATTTTACACCTTAGATTCTGTTTCTAACTTTAGCCAAATTGTAAAATGGTCTTATGAATTAGCGATTTCGTTTCAATTCACACTCCAAATAATATTCGGCATGCTAATTACGTTGCCGATTGCCAAATGGCATTATCTCTTATAGTTTACGAGATATGGACTATCGACATCTTACAATATTGGCTCCGCTTCTAACTTGGGCCATAATTGTAAAATGGTCTTATGAACTAGCGACTTCGTTCCAGTTCAAACTCCAAGTAATATTCGGCATGCTAATTACGTTGCCGATTGCCGAATTACATTATCTCTTATAGTTTCCGAGATATGGACTATCGACATCTTACAATATTGCTTTGCTTCTAACTTGGGCCAAAATTGTAAAATGACCTTATGAATTAACGATTTCGTTCCAATTCACATTCCAAGTAATATTCGGCATGCTAATTACGTTGCCGATTGCCAAATATCATTATCTCTTATAGTTTACGAGATATGGACTATCGACATCTTACAATATTGGCTCCGCTTCCAACTTGGGCCAAAATTGTAAAATGGCCTTATGAATTAGCGATTTCGTTCCAATTCACATTCCAAGTAATATTCGGCATGCTAATTACGTTGCCGATTGCCAAATGGCATTATCTCTTATAGTTTACGAGATATGGACTATCGACATCTTACAATATTGCTTTGCTTCTAACTTGGGCCAAAATTTTAAAATGGTCTTATGAATTAGCGATTTCGTTCCAATTCACATTCCAAGTAATATTCGGCATGCTAATTACGTTGCCGATTGCCAAATTGCATTATCTCTTATAGTTTCCAAGATATGGACTATCCACATCTTACAATATTGGCTCTGCTTCTAACTTGAGCCAAATTGTAAAATGGTCTTATGAATTAGCGATTTCGATCCAATTCACATTCCAAGTAATATTCGGCATGCTAATTACGTTGCCGATTGCCAAATTGCATTATCTCTTATAGTTTCCGAGATATGGACTATCGACATCTTACAATATTGGCTCTGCTTCTAACTTGGGCCAAAATTGTAAAACGATCTTATGAATTAGCGATTTCGTTCCAATTCACATTCCAAGTAATACTCGGCATGCTAGTTACGTTGCCGATTGCCAAATTGCATTATCTCTTATAGTTTCCGAGATATGGACTATCGACATATTACAATATTGGCTCTGCTTCTAGCTTGGGCCAAAATTGTAAAATGGTCTTATGAATTAGCGATTTCGTTCCAATTCACATTCCAAGTAATATTCGGCATGCTAATAACGTTGCCGATTGCCAAATTGCATTATCTCTTATAGTTTCCGAGATATGGACTATCGACATATTACAATATTGGCTCTGCTTCTAGCTTGGGCCAAAATTGTAAAATGGTCTTATGAATTAGCGATTTCGTTCCAATTCACATTCCAAGTAATATTCGGCATGCTAATAACGTTGCCGATTGCCAAATTGCATTATCTCTTATAGTTTCCGAGATATGGCTATCGACAACTTACAATATAGGCTTTGCTTCTAACTTGGGCCAAAATTGTAAAACGATCTTATGAATTAGCGATTTCGTTCCAATTCACATTCCAAGTAATATTCGGCATGCTAATTACGTTGCCGATTGCCAAATTGCATTATCTCTTATAGTTTCCGAGATATGGACTATCGACATCTTACAATATTGGCTCTGCTTCTAACTTGGGCCAAAATTGTAAAATGGTCTTATGAATTAGCGATTTCGTTCCAATTCACATTCCAAGTAATATTCGGCATGCTAATTACCTTGCCGATTGCCAAATTGCATTATCTCTTATAGTTTCCGAGATATGGGCTATCGACATCTTACAATATTGGCTCTGCTTCTAACTTGGGCCAAAACTGTAAAATGGTCTTATGAATTAGCGATTTCGATCCAATTTACATTCCAAGTAATATTCGGCATGCTAATTACATTGCCGATTGCCAATTTGCAATATCTCTTATAGTTTCCGAGATATGGGCAATCGAAATTTTACACCTTAGACACTGTTTCTAACTTGGGTCAATATTGTAAAATGGTTTATGAATTAGCGATTTCGTTCCAATCCACATTCCAAGTAATATTCGGCATGCTAATTTCATTGCTGATTGGCAAGTTGCAATATCTCTTATAGTTTCCGAGATATGGGCAATCGAAATTTTACACCTTAGACACTGTTTCTAACTTGGGTCAAAGTTGTAAAATGGTTTTATGAATTAGCGTTTTCGTTCCAATTCACATTCCAAGTAATATTCAGCATGCTAATTACATTGCCGATTGCCAAATTGCAATATCTCTTATAGTTTCTGATATATGGGCAATCGAAATTTTGCACCTTAGACTCTGTTTCTAATTTGGGCCAAAATTGTAAAATGCCCTTATGAATTAGCGATTTGGTTCCAATTCACATTCCAAGTAATATTCGGCATGCTAATTACGTTGCCGATTGCCAAATTGCATTTTCTCATATAGTTTCCGAGATATGGACTATCGACATCTTACAATATTAGCTCTGCTTCTACTTGTTCCAAAATTGTAAAATGGTCTTATGAATTAGCGATTTCGTTCCAATTCACACTACAAGTAATATTCGGCATGCTATTTTCATTGCCGATTGCCAAGTTGCAATATCTCTTATAGTTTCCGAGATATGGGCATTCGAAATTTTACACCTTAGACACTGTTTCTAAGTTGGGTCAAAATTGTAAAATGGTCTTATGAATTAGCGATTTCGTTCCAATTCACATTCCAAGTAATATTCGGCATGCTAATTACGTTGCCGATTGCAAATTGCATTATCTATTATGGTTTAAGAGATATGGACTATCGACATCTTACAATATTGGCTCTGCTTCTAACTTGGGCCAAAATTGTAAAATGGTCTTATGAATAAGCGATTTCGTTCCAATTCACATTCCAAGTAATATTCGGCATGCTAATTACGTTGCCGATTGCCAAATTGCATTATCTCATATAGTTTCCGAGATATGGACTATCGACATCTTACAATATTAGCTCTGCTTCTACTTGTTCCAAAATTGTAAAATGGTCTTATGAATTAGCGATTTCGTTCCAATTCACACTACAAGTAATATTCGGCATGCTATTTTCATTGCCGATTGCCAAGTTGCAATATCTCTTATAGTTTCCGAGATATGGGCATTCGAAATTTTACACCTTAGACACTGTTTCTAAGTTGGGCCAAAATTGTAAAATGGTTTTATGAATTAGCGATTTTGTTCCAATTCACATTCCAAGTAATATTCGGCATGCTAATTTCATTGCCGATTGGCAAGTTGCAATATCTCTTATAGTTTCCGAGATATGGGCAATCGAAATTTTACACCTTAGACACTGTTTCTAACTTGGGTCAAAATTGTAAAATGGTTTTATGAATTAGCGATTTCGTTCCAATTCACATTCCAAGTAATATTCGGCATGCTAATTTCATTGCCGATTGGCAAGTTGCAATATCTCTTATAGTTTCCGAGATATGGGCAATCGAAATTTTACACCTTAGACACTGTTTCTAACTTTAGCCAAATTGTAAAATGGTTTTATGAATTAGCGT
This sequence comes from Rhynchophorus ferrugineus, assembly GCF_030347505.1. Taxonomy (NCBI): domain Eukaryota; kingdom Metazoa; phylum Arthropoda; class Insecta; order Coleoptera; family Curculionidae; genus Rhynchophorus; species Rhynchophorus ferrugineus. The sequence continues at coordinate 39,603,645 of NW_027472583.1, forward strand.
TTTCGTTCCAATTCACATTCCAAGTAATATTCGGCATGCTAATTTCATTGCCGATTGGCAAGTTGCAATATCTCTTATAGTTTCCGAGATATGGGCAATCGAAATTTTACACCTTAGACACTGTTTCTAACTTGGGTCAAAATTGTAAAATGGTTTTATGAATTAGCGATTTCGTTCCAATTCACATTCCAAGTAATATTCGGCATGCTAATTTCATTGCCGATTGGCAAGTTGCAATATCTCTTATAGTTTCCGAGATATGGGCAATCGAAATTTTACACCTTAGACACTGTTTCTAACTTTAGCCAAATTGTAAAATGGTTTTATGAATTAGCGATTTCGTTCCAATTCACATTCCAAGTAATATTCGGCATGTTAATTACATTGCCGATTGCCAATTTGCAATATCTCTTATAGTTTCCGAGATATGGGCAATCGAAATTTTACACCTCAGATTCTGTTTCTAACTTTAGCCAAATTGTAAAATGGTTTTATGAATTAGCGTTTTCGTTCCAATTCACATTCCAAGTAATATTCAGCATGCTAATTACATTGCCGATTGCCAAATTGCAATATCTCTTATAGTTTCTGAGATATGGGCAATCGAAATTTTGCACCTTAGACTCTGTTTCTAATTTGGGCCAAAATTGTAAAATGCTCTTATGAATTAGCGAATTCGTTCCAATTCACATTCCAAGTAATATTCGGCATGTTAATTACGTTGCCGATTGCAAATTGCATTATCTATTATGGTTTCCAAGATATGGACTATCGACATCTTACAATATTAGCTCTGCTTCTAACTTGGGCCAAAATTGTAAAATGGTCTAATGATTTAGCGATTTCGTTCCAATTCACATTCCAAGTAATATTCGGCATGCTAATTACGTTGCCGATTGCCAAATTGCATTATCTCATATAGTTTCCGAGATATGGACTATCGACATCTTACAATATTGGCTCTGCTTCTAACTTGGGTCAAAATTGTAAAATGGTCTTATGAATTAGCGATTTCGTTCCAATTCACATTCCAAGTAATATTCGGCATGCTAATTACGTTGCCGATTGCCAAATTGCATTATCTCATATAGTTTCCGAGATATGGACTATCGACATCTTACAATATTGGCTCTGCTTCTAACTTGGGCCAAAATTGTAAAATGGTTTTATGAATTAGCGTTTTCGTTCCAATTCACATTCCAAGTAATATTCAGCATGCTAATTACATTGCCGATTGCCAAATTGCAATATCTCTTATAGTTTCTGAGATATGGGCAATCGAAATTTTTCACCTTAGACTCTGTTTCTAATTTGGGCCAAAATTGTAAAATGCTCTTATGAATTAGCGATTTCGTTCCAATACACAGTCCAAGTTATATTCGGCATGCTCATTACGTTGCCGATTGCCAAATTGCATTATCTCTTATAGTTTCCGAGATATGAACTATCGAAATTTTACACCTTAGACTGTTTCTAACTTGGCCAAAATTGTAAAATGGTCTTATGAATTAGCGATTTCATTCCAATTCACATTCCAAATAATATTCGGCATGCTAATTACGTTGCCGATTGCCAAATTGCATTATCACTTATAGTTTCCGAGATATGGACTATCGACATCTTACAATATTGGCTCTGCTTCTAACTTGGGCCAAAATTGTAAAATGGTCTTATGAATTAGCGATTTCGTTCCAATTCACATTCCAAGTAATATTCGGTATGCTAATTACGTTGCCGATTGCCAAATTGCATTATCTCATATAGTTTCCGAGATATGGACTATCGACATCTTACAATATTAGCTCTGCTTCTACTTGTTCCAAAATTGTAAAATGGTCTTATGAATTAGCGATTTCGTTCCAAGTCACATTACAAGTAATATTCGGAATGCTATTTTCATTGCCGATTGCCAAGTTGCAATATCTCTTATAGTTTCCGAGATATGGGCAATCGAAATTTTACACCTTAGACACTGTTTCTAACTTGGGCCAAAATTGTAGAATGGTTTTATGAATTAGCGATTTCGTTCCAATTCACATTCCATGTAATATTCGGCATGCTATTTTCATTGCCGATTGCCAAATTGCAATATCTCTTATAGTTTCCGAGATATGGACTATCGACATCTTACAATATTGGCTCTGCTTCTAACTTGGGTCAAAATTGTAAAATGGACTTATGAATTAGCGATTTCGTTCCAATTCACATTCCAAGTAATATTCGGCATGCTAATTACGTCGCCGATTGCCAAATTGCACTATCTCTTATAGTTTCCGAGATATGGACTATCGACATCTTACAATATTGGCTCTGCTTCAAACTTGGGCCAAAATTGTAAAATGGTCTTATGAATTAGCGATTTCGTTCCAATTCACATTCCATGTAATCTTCGGCATGTTAATTACATTGCCGATTGCCAATTTGCAATATCTCTTATAGTTTCCGAGATATGGGCAATCGAAATTTTACACCTTAGATTCTGTTTCTAACTTTAGCCAAATTGTAAAATGGTCTTATGAATTAGCGATTTCGTTTCAATTCACACTCCAAATAATATTCGGCATGCTAATTACGTTGCCGATTGCCAAATGGCATTATCTCTTATAGTTTACGAGATATGGACTATCGACATCTTACAATATTGGCTCCGCTTCTAACTTGGGCCATAATTGTAAAATGGTCTTATGAACTAGCGACTTCGTTCCAGTTCAAACTCCAAGTAATATTCGGCATGCTAATTACGTTGCCGATTGCCGAATTACATTATCTCTTATAGTTTCCGAGATATGGACTATCGACATCTTACAATATTGCTTTGCTTCTAACTTGGGCCAAAATTGTAAAATGACCTTATGAATTAACGATTTTGTTCCAATTCACATTCCAAGTAATATTCGGCATGCTAATTACGTTGCCGATTGCCAAATATCATTATCTCTTATAGTTTACGAGATATGGACTATCGACATCTTACAATATTGGCTCCGCTTCCAACTTGGGCCAAAATTGTAAAATGGCCTTATGAATTAGCGATTTCGTTCCAATTCACATTCCAAGTAATATTCGGCATGCTAATTACGTTGCCGATTGCCAAATGGCATTATCTCTTATAGTTTACGAGATATGGACTATCGACATCTTACAATATTGCTTTGCTTCTAACTTGGGCCAAAATTTTAAAATGGTCTTATGAATTAGCGATTTCGTTCCAATTCACATTCCAAGTAATATTCGGCATGCTAATTACGTTGCCGATTGCCAAATTGCATTATCTCTTATAGTTTCCAAGATATGGACTATCCACATCTTACAATATTGGCTCTGCCTCTAACTTGAGCCAAATTGTAAAATGGTCTTATGAATTAGCGATTTCGATCCAATTCACATTCCAAGTAATATTCGGCATGCTAATTACGTTGCCGATTGCCAAATTGCATTATCTCTTATAGTTTCCGAGATATGGACTATCGACATCTTACAATATTGGCTCTGCTTCTAACTTGGGCCAAAATTGTAAAACGATCTTATGAATTAGCGATTTCGTTCCAATTCACATTCCAAGTAATACTCGGCATGCTAGTTACGTTGCCGATTGCCAAATTGCATTATCTCTTATAGTTTCCGAGATATGGACTATCGACATATTACAATATTGGCTCTGCTTCTAGCTTGGGCCAAAATTGTAAAATGGTCTTATGAATTAGCGATTTCGTTCCAATTCACATTCCAAGTAATATTCGGCATGCTAATAACGTTGCCGATTGCCAAATTGCATTATCTCTTATAGTTTCCGAGATATGGACTATCGACATATTACAATATTGGCTCTGCTTCTAGCTTGGGCCAAAATTGTAAAATGGTCTTATGAATTAGCGATTTCGTTCCAATTCACATTCCAAGTAATATTCGGCATGCTAATAACGTTGCCGATTGCCAAATTGCATTATCTCTTATAGTTTCCGAGATATGGCTATCGACAACTTACAATATAGGCTTTGCTTCTAACTTGGGCCAAAATTGTAAAACGATCTTATGAATTAGCGATTTCGTTCCAATTCACATTCCAAGTAATATTCGGCATGCTAATTACGTTGCCGATTGCCAAATTGCATTATCTCTTATAGTTTCCGAGATATGGGCTATCGACATCTTACAATATTGGCTCTGCTTCTAACTTGGGCCAAAACTGTAAAATGGTCTTATGAATTAGCGATTTCGATCCAATTTACATTCCAAGTAATATTCGGCATGCTAATTACATTGCCGATTGCCAATTTGCAATATCTCTTATAGTTTCCGAGATATGGGCAATCGAAATTTTACACCTTAGATTCTGTTTCTAACTTTAGCCAAATTGTAAAATGGTCTTATGAATTAGCGATTTCGTTCCAATTCACATTGCAAGTAATATTCGGCATGCTAATTTCGTTGCCGATTGCCAAATTGTATTATCTTTTATAGTTTCAGAGATATGGACTATCGACATCTTACAATAGTGGCTCTGCTTCTAACTTGGGCCAAAATTGTAAAACGGTCTTATGAATTAGCGATTTCGTTTCAATTCACACTCCAAATAATATTCGGCGTGCTAATAATTACGTTGCCGAATGCCAAATTGCATTATCTATTATAGTTTCCGAGATATGGACTATCGAAATTTTACACCTTAGACTGTTTCTAACTTGGGCCAAAATTGTAAAATGGTCTTATGAACTAGCGACTTCGTTCCAATTCAAACTCCAAGTAATATTCGGCATGCTAATTACGTTGCCGATTGCCGAATTATATTATCTCTTATAGTTTCTGAGATATGGACTATCGACATCTTACAATATTGGCTCTGCTTCTAACTTGGGCCGAAATTGTAAAATGGTCTTATGAATGAGCGATTTCGTTCCAATTCACATTCCAAGTAATATTCGGCATGCTAACTACGTTGTCGATTGCCGAATTGCATTATCTGTTATAGTTTCCGAGATATGGACTATCGACATCTTACAATATTGCTTTGCTTCTAACTTGGGCCAAAATTGTAAAATGACCTTATGAATTAGCGATTTCGTTCCAATTCACATTATAAGTTATATTCGGCATGCTATTTACGTTGCCGATTGCCAAATTGCAATATCTCTTATAGTTTCTGAGATATGGGCAGTCGAAATTTTGCACCTTAGACTCTGTTTCTAATTTGGGCCAAAATTGTAAAATGCTCTTATGAATTAGCGATTTCGTTCCAATTCACATTCCAAGTAATATTCGGCATGCTAATTACGTTACCGATTGCCAAATTGCATTATCTCATATAGTTTCTGAGATATGGACTATCGACATCTTACAATATTGGCTCTGCTTCTACTTGGGCCAAAATTATAAAATGGTCTTATGAATTAGCGATTTCGTTATAATTCACATTCCGAGTAATATTCGGCATGCTAATTACCTTGCCGATTGCCAAATTGCATTATCTCTTATAGTTTCCGAGATATGGACTATCGACATCTTACAATATTGGCTCTGCTTCTACTTGGGCCAAAATTATAAAATGGTCTTATGAATTAGCGATTTCGTTCCAATTCACATTTCAAGTAATATTCGGCATGCTAATTACGTTGCCGATTGCCAAATTGCATTATCTCTTATAGTTTCCGAGATATGGCTATCGACAACTTACAATATTGGCTTTGCTTCTAACTTGGGCCAAAATTGTAAAACGATCTTATGAATTAGCGATTTCGTTCCAATTCACATTCCAAGTAATATTCGGCATGCTAATTACGTTGCCGATTGCCAAATTGCATTATCTCTTATAGTTTCCGAGATATGGACTATCGACATCTTACAATATTGGCTCTGCTTCTAACTTGGGCCAAAATTGTAAAATAGTCTTATGAATTAGCGATTTCGTTCCAATTCACATTCCAAGTAATATTCGGCATGCTAATTACCTTGCCGATTGCCAAATTGCATTATCTCTTATAGTTTCCGAGATATGGGCTATCGACATCTTACAATATTGGCTCTGCTTCTAACTGGGGCCAAAACTGTAAAATGGTCTTATGAATTAGCGATTTCGATCCAATTTACATTCCAAGTAATATTCGGCATGCTAATTACTTTGCCGATTGCCAAATTGCATTATCTATTATAGTTTCCGAGATATGGGCAATACAAATTTTACACCTTAGACACTGTTTCTAATTAGGGCCGAAATCGTATAATGGTCTTATGAATTAGCGATTTCGTTCCAATTCACATTCCAAGTAATATTCGGCATGCTAATTAGGTTGCCGATTGCCAAATTGCATTATCTCTTATAGTTTCCGAGATATGGACTATCCACATCTTACAATATTGGCTCTGCTTCTAACTTGGGCCAAAATTGTAAAATGGTCTTATGAATTAGCGATTTCGTTCCAATTCACATTCCAAGTAATATTCGGCATGCTAATTACCTTGCCGATTGCCAAATTGCATTATCTCTTATAGTTTCCGAGATATGGGCTATCGACATCTTACAATATTGGCTCTGCTTCTAACTGGGGCCAAAACTGTAAAATGGTCTTATGAATTAGCGATTTCGATCCAATTTACATTCCAAGTAATATTCGGCATGCTAATTACTTTGCCGATTGCCAAATTGCATTATCTATTATAGTTTCCGAGATATGGGCAATACAAATTTTACACCTTAGACACTGTTTCTAATTAGGGCCAAAATCGTATAATGGTCTTATGAATTAGCGATTTCGTTCCAATTCACATTCCAAGTAATATTCGGCATGCTAATTACGTTGCCGATTGCCAAATTGCATTATCTCTTATATTTTCCGAGATATGGACTATCCACATCTTACAATATTGGCTCTGCTTCTAACTTGAGCCAAAATTGTAAAATGGTCTTATGAATTAGCGATTTCGATTCAATTCACATTCCAAGTAATATTCGGCATGCTAATTGCGTTGCCGATTGCCAAATTGCATTATCTCTTATAGTTTCGGAGATATGGACTATCGACATCTTACAATATTGCTTTGCTTCTAACTTGGGCCAAAATTGTAAAATGGCCTTATGAATTAGCGATTTCGATCCAATTCACATTCCAAGTAATATTCGGCATGCTAATTACGTTGTCGATTGCCGAATTGCATTATCTGTTATAGTTCCCGAGATATGGACTATCGACATCTTACAATATTGCTTTGCTTCTAACTTGGGCCAAAATTGTAAAATGGTCTTATGAATTAGCGATTTCGTTCCAATTCACATTCCAAGTAATATTCGGCATGCTAATTACGTTGCCGATTGCCAAATTGCATTTTCTCTTATAGTTTCCGAGATATGGACTATCGACATCTTACAATATTGGCTCTGCTTCTACTTGGGCCAAAATTATAAAATGGTCTTATGAATTAGCGATTTCGTTCCAATTCACATTCCAAGTAATATTCGGCATGCTAATTACGTTGCCGATTGCCAAATTGCATTATCTCTTATAGTTTCCAAGATATGGACTATCGACATCTTACAATATTGGCTCTGCTTCTAACTTGAGCCAAAATTGTAAAATGGTCTTATGAATTAGCGATTTCGTTCCAATTCACATTCCAAGTAATATTCGGCATGCTAATTACGTTGCCGATTGCCAAATTGCATTTTCTCTTATAGTTTCCGAGATATGGACTATCGACATCTTACAATATTGGCTCTGCTTCTACTTGGGCCAAAATTATAAAATGGTCTTATGAATTAGCGATTTCGTTCCAATTCACATTCCAAGTAATATTCGGCATGCTAATTACGTTGCCGATTGCCAAATTGCATTATCTCTTATAGTTTCCAAGATATGGATTATCGACATCTTACAATATTGGCTCTGCTTCTACTTGGGCCAAAATTATAAAATGGTCTTATGAATTAGCGATTTCGTTCCAATTCACATTCCAAGTAATATTCGGCATGCTAATTACGTTGAAGATTGCCGAATTACATTATCTCTTATAGTTTCCGAGATATGGACTATCGACATCTTACTATATTGGCTCTGCTTCTAACTTGGGCCAAAATTGTAAAATGGTTTTATGAATTAGCGTTTTCGTTCCAATTCACATTCCAAGTAATATTCAGCATGCTAATTTCATTGCCGATTTCCAAATTGCAATAACTCTTATAGTTTCTGAGATATGGGCAATCGAAATTTTGCACCTTAGACTCTGTTTCTAATTTGGGCCAAAATTGTAAAATGCTCTTATGAATTAGCGATTTCGTTCCAATTCACATTCCAAGTAATATTCGGCATGATAATTACGTTGCCGATTGCAAATTGCATTATCTATTATGGTTTCCGAGATATGGACTATCGACATCTTACAATATTGGCTCTGCTTCTAACTTGAGGCAAAATTGTAAAATGGTCTTATGAATTAGCAATTTCGTTCCAATTCACATTCCAAGTAATATTCGGCATGCAAAATACGTTTCCTATTTTGCCAAATTGCAATATCTCTTATAGCTTCCGAGATATGGGCAATCGAAATTTTACACCTTATACTCTGTTTCTAACTTGGGCCAAATTTTAAAATGGTCTTATGAATTAGCGATTTCGTTCCAATTCACATTCCAAGTAATATTCGGCATGCTAATTACGTTGCCGATTGCCAAATTGCATTATCTCTTATAGTTTCCAAGATATGGACTATCCACATCTTACAATATTGGCTCTGCTTCTAACTTGAGCCAAATTGTAAAATGGTCTTATGAATTAGCGATTTCGATCCAATTCACATTCCAAGTAATATTCGGCATGCTAATTACGTTGCCGATTGCCAAATTGCATTATCTCTTATAGTTTCCGAGATATGGACTATCGACATCTTACAATATTGGCTCTGCTTCTAACTTGGGCTGAAATTGTAAAACGATCTTATGAATTAGCGATTTCGTTCCAATTCACATTCCAAGTAATATTCGGCATGCTAATTAGGTTGCCGATTGCCAAATTGCATTATCTCTTATAGTTTCCGAGATATGGACTATCGACATATTACAATATTGGCTCTGCTTCTAGCTTGGGCCAAAATTGTAAAATGGTCTTATGAATTAGCGATTTCGTTCCAATTCACATTCCAAGTAATATTCGGCATGCTAATAACGTTGCCGATTGCCAAATTGCATTATCTCTTATAGTTTCCGAGATATGGACTATCGACATCTTACAATATTGGCTCTGCTTCTAACTTGGGCCAAAATTGTAAAACGATCTTATGAATTAGCGATTTCGTTCCAATTCACATTCCAAGTAATATTCGGCATGCTAATTACGTTGCCGATTGCCAAATTGCATTATCTCTTATAGTTTCCGAGATATGGGCAATCGAAATTTTACACCTTAGATTCTGTTTCTAACTTTAGCCAAATTGTAAAATGGTCTTATGAATTAGCGATTTCGTTCCAATTCACAATCCAAGTAATCTTCGGCATGTTAATTACATTGCCGATTGCCAATTTGCAATATCTCTTATAGCTTCCGAGATATGGGCAATCGAAATTTTACACCTTAGATTCTGTTTCTAACTTTAGCCAAATTGTAAAATGGTCTTATGAATTAGCGATTTCGTTCCAATTCACATTGCAAGTAATATTCGGCATGCTAATTTCGTTGCCGATTGCCAAATTGCATTATCTCTTATAGTTTCAGAGATATGGACTATCGACATTTTACACCTTAGACTGTTTCTAACTTGGGCCAAAATTGTAAAATGGTCTTATGTACTATCGACTTCGTTCCAATTCAAATTCCAAGTAATATTCGGCATGCTAGTTACGTTGCCGATTGCCGAATTACATTATCTCTTATAGTTTCCGAGATATGGACTATCGACATCTTACAATATTGGCTCTGCTTCTAACTTGGGCCAAATTGTAAAATGGTTTTATGAATTAGCGTTTTCGTTCCAATTCACATTCCAAGTAATATTCAGCATGCTAATTACATTGCCGATTGCCAAATTGCAATATCTCTTATAGTTTCTGAGATATGGGCAATCGAAATTTTGCACCTTAGACTGTTTCTAACTTGGTCAAAATTGTAAAATGGTCTTATGAATTAGGGATTTCAATCCAATTCACATTCCAAATAATATTCGGCATGCTAATTACGTTGCCGATTGCCAAATTGCATTATCTCATATAGTTTCCGAGATATGGACTATCGACATATTACAATATTTGCTCTGCTTCAAACTTGGGCCAAAATTGTAAAATGGTCTTATGAATTAGCGATTTCGTTTCAATTCACATTCCAAGTAATCTTCGGCATGTTAATTACATTGCCGATTGCCAATTTGCAATATCTCTTATAGTTTCCGAGATATGGGCAATCGAAATTTTACACCTTAGATTCTGTTTCTAACTTTAGCCAAATTGTAAAATGGTCTTATGAATTAGCGATTTCGTTTCAATTCACACTCCAAATAATATTCGGCATGCTAATTACGTTGCCGATTGCCAAATGGCATTATCTCTTATAGTTTACGAGATATGGACTATCGACATCTTACAATATTGGCTCCGCTTCTAACTTGGGCCAAAATTGTAAAATGGTCTTATGAACTAGCGACTTCGTTCCAGTTCAAACTCCAAGTAATATTCGGCATGCTAATTACGTTGCCGATTGCCGAATTACATTATCTCTTATAGTTTCCGAGATATGGACTATCGACATCTTACAATATTGCTTTGCTTCTAACTTGGGCCAAAATTGTAAAATGACCTTATGAATTAGCGATTTCGTTCCAATTCACATTCCAAGTAATACTCGGCATGCTAGTTACGTTGCCGATTGCCAAATTGCATTATCTCTTATAGTTTACGAGATATGGACTATCGACATATTACAATATTGGCTCTGCTTCTAGCTTGGGCCAAAATTGTAAAATAGTCTTATGAATTAGCGATTTCGTTCCAATTCACATTCCAAGTAATATTCGGCATGCTAATAACGTTGCCGATTGCCAAATTGCATTATCTCTTATAGTTTCCGAGATATGGACTATCGACATCTTACAATATTTACTCTGCTTCTACTTGGGCCAAAATTATAAAATGGTCTTATAAATTAGCGATTTCGTTCCAATTCACATTCCAAGTAATATTCGGCATGCTATTTACGTTGCCGATTGCCAAATTGCAATATCTCTTATAGTTTCTGAGATATGGCTATCGACAACTTACAATATTGGCTTTGCTTCTAACTTGGGCCAAAATTGTAAAACGATCTTATGAATTAGCGATTTCGTTCCAATTCACATTCCAAGTAATATTCGGCATGCTAATTACGTTGCCGAATGCCAAATTGCATTATCTCTTATAGTTTCCGAGATATGGACTATCGACATCTTACAATATTGGCTCTGCTTCTAACTTGGGCCAAAATTGTAAAATGGTCTTATGAATTAGCGATTTCGTTCCATTTCACATTCCAAGTAATATTCGGCATGCTAATTACCTTGCCGATTGCCAAATTGCATTATCTCTTATAGTTTCTGAGATATGGACTATCGACATCTTACAATATTGGCTCTGCTTCTACTTGGGCCAAAATTATAAAATGGTCTTATGAATTAGCGATTTCGTTCCAATTCACATTTCAAGTAATATTCGGCATGCTAATTACGTTGCCGATTGCCAAATTGCATTATCTCTTATAGTTTCCGAGATATGGCTATCGACAACTTACAATATTGGCTTTGCTTCTATCTTGGGCCAAAATTGTAAAACGATCTTATGAATTAGCGATTTCGTTCCAATTCACATTCCAAGTAATATTCGGCATGCTAATTACGTTGCCGATTGCCAAATTGAATTATCTCTTATAGTTTCCGAGATATGGACTATCGACATCTTACAATATTGGCTCTGCTTCTAACTTGGGCCAAAATTGTAAAATGGTCTTATGAATTAGCGATTTCGTTCCAATTCACATTCCAAGTAATATTCGGCATGCTAATTACCTTGCCGATTGCCAAATTGCATTATCTCTTATAGTTTCCGAGATATGGGCTATCGACATCTTACAATATTGGCTCTGCTTCTAACTTGGGCCAAAACTGTAAAATGGTCTTATGAATTAGCGATTTCGGTCCAATTTACATTCCAAGTAATATTCGGCATGCTAATTACTTTGCCGATTGCCAAATTGCATTATCTATTATAGTTTCCGAGATATGGGCAATACAAATTTTACACCTTAGACACTCTTTCTAATTAGGGCCAAAATCGTATAATGGTCTTATGAATTAGCGATTTCGTTCCAATTCACATTCCAAGTAATATTCGGCATGCTAATTACGTTGCCGATTGCCAAATTGCATTATCTCTTATAGTTTCCGAGATATGGACTATCGACATCTTACAATATTGCCTCTGCTTCAAACTTGGGCCAAAATTGTAAAATGGTCTTATGAATTAGCGATTTCGTTCCAATTCACATTCCAAGTAATATTCGGCATGCTAATTACCTTGCCGATTGCCAAATTGCATTATCTCTTATAGTTTCCGAGATATGGACTATCGACATCTTACAATATTGCCTCTGCTTCAAACTTGGGCCAAAATTGTAAAATGGTCTTATGAATTAGCGATTTCGTTCCAATTCACATTCCAAGTAATATTCGGCATGCTAATTACCTTGCCGATTGCCAATTTGCAATATCTCTTATAGTTTCCGAGATAAGGGCAATCGAAATTTTACACCTTAGATTCTGTTTCTAACTTTAGCCAAATTGTAAAATGGTCTTATGAATTAGCGATTTCGTTCCAATTCACATTGCAAGTAATATTCGGCATGCTAATTTCGTTGCCGATTGCCAAATTGTATTATCTTTTATAGTTTCAGAGATATGGTCTATCGACATCTTACAATAGTGGCTCTGCTTCTAACTTGGGCCAAAATTGTAAAACGGTCTTATGAATTAGCGATTTCGTTTCAATTCACACTCCAAATAATATTCGGCGTGCTAATAATTACGTTGCCGAATGCCAAATTGCATTATCTATTATAGTTTCCGAGATATGGACTATCGAAATTTTACTCCTTAGACTGTTTCTAACTTGGGCCAAAATTGTAAAATGGTCTTATGAACTAGCGACTTCGTTCCAATTCAAACTCCAAGTAATATTCGGCATGCTAATTACGTTGCCGATTGCCGAATTATATTATCTCTTATAGTTTCTGAGATATGGACTATCGACATCTTACAATATTGGCTCTGCTTCTAACTTGGGCCGAAATTGTAAAATGGTCTTATGAATTAGCGATTTCGTTCCAATTCACATTCCAAGTAATATTCGGCATGCTAATTACGTTGCCGATTGCCGAATTATATTATCTCTTATAGTTTCTGAGATATGGACTATCGACATCTTACAATATTGCTTTGCTTCTAACTTGGGCCAAAATTGTAAAATGACCTTATGAATTAGCGATTTCGTTCCAATTCACATTCTAAGTAATATTCGGCATGCTATTTACGTTGCCGATTGCCAAATTGCAATATCTCTTATAGTTTCTGAGATATGGGCAGTCGAAATTTTGCACCTTAGACTCTGTTTCTAATTTGGGCCAAAATTGTAAAATGCTCTTATGAATTAGCGATTTCGTTCCAATTCACATTCCAAGTAATATTCGGCATGCTAATTACGTTATCGATTGCCAAATTGCATTATCTCATATAGTTTCTGAGATATGGACTATCGACATCTTACAATATTGCTTTGCTTCTAACTTGGGCCAAAATTGTAAAATGGTCTTATGAATTAGCGATTTCGTTCCAATTCACATTCCAAGTAATATTCGGCATGCTAATTACCTTGCCGATTGCCAAATTGCATTATCTCTTATAGTTTCCGAGATATGGACTATCGGCATCTTACAATATTGGCTCTGCTTCTACTTGGGCCAAAATTATAAAATGGTCTTATGAATTAGCGATTTCGTTTCAATTCACACTCCAAATAATATTCGGCATGCTAATTACGTTGCCGATTGCCAAATGGCATTATCTCTTATAGTTTACGAGATATGGACTATCGACATCTTACAATATTGGCTCCGCTTCTAACTTGGGCCAAAATTGTAAAATGGTCTTATGAACTAGCGACTTCGTTCCAGTTCAAACTCCAAGTAATATTCGGCATGCTAATTACGTTGCCGATTGCCGAATTACATTATCTCTTATAGTTTCCGAGATATGGACTATCGACATCTTACAATATTGCTTTGCTTCTAACTTGGGCCAAAATTGTAAAATGACCTTATGAATTAGCGATTTCGTTCCAATTCACATTCCAAGTAATATTCGGCATGCTAATTACGTTGCCGATTGCCAAATTGCATTATCTCTTATAGTTTCCAAGATATGGACTATCCATATCTTACAATATTGGCTCTGCTTCTAACTTGAGCCAAATTGTAAAATGGTCTTATGAATTAGCGATTTCGATCCAATTCACATTCCAAGTAATATTCGGCATGCTAATTATGTTGCCGATTGCCAAATTGCATTATCTCTTATAGTTTCCGAGATATGGACTATCGACATCTTGCAATATTGGCTCTGCTTCTAACTTGGGTCAAAATTGTAAAACGACCTTATGAATTAGCGATTTCGTTCCAATTCACATTCCAAGTAATACTCGGCATGCTAGTTACGTTGCCGATTGCCAAATTGCATTATCTCTTATAGTTTCCGAGATATGGACTATCGACATATTACAATATTGGCTCTGCTTCTAGCTTGGGCCAAAATTGTAAAATGGTCTTATGAATTAGCGATTTCGCTCCAATTCACATTCCAAGTAATATTCGGCATGCTAATAACGTTGCCGATTGCCAAAGTGCATTATCTCTTATAGTTTCCGAGATATGGACTATCGACATCTTACAATATTTACTCTGCTTCTACTTGGGCCAAAATTATAAAATGGTCTTATGAATTAGCGATTTCGTTCCAATTCACATTCCAAGTAATATTCGGCATGCTATTTACGTTGCCGATTGCCAAATTGCAATATCTCTTATAGTTTCTGAAATATGGCTATCGACAACATACAATATTGGCTTTGCTTCTAACTTGGGCCAA
Source organism: Rhynchophorus ferrugineus (assembly GCF_030347505.1). Lineage (NCBI taxonomy): Eukaryota > Metazoa > Arthropoda > Insecta > Coleoptera > Curculionidae > Rhynchophorus > Rhynchophorus ferrugineus. Next base: position 39,618,783 of record NW_027472583.1, read on the forward strand.
AATTGTAAAACGATCTTATGAATTAGCGATTTCGTTCCAATTCACATTCCAAGTAATATTCGGCATGCTAATTAAGTTGCCGAATGCCAAATTGCATTATCTCTTATAGTTTCCGAGATATGGACTATCGACATCTTACAATATTGGCTCTGCTTCTAACTTGGGCCAAAATTGTAAAATGGTCTTATGAATTAGCGATTTCGTTCCATTTCACATTCCAAGTAATATTCGGCATGCTAATTACCTTGCCGATTGCCAAATTGCATTATCTCTTATAGTTTCCGAGATATGGACTATCGACATCTTACAATATTGGCTCTGCTTCTACTTGGGCCAAAATTATAAAATGGTCTTATGAATTAGCGATTTCGTTCCAATTCACATTTCAAGTAATATTCGGCATGCTAATTACGTTGCCGATTGCCAAATTGCATTATCTCTTATAGTTTCCGAGATATGGGCTATCGACATCTTACAATATTGGCTCTGCTTCTAACTTGGGCCAAAACTGTAAAATGGTCTTATGAATTAGCGATTTCGATCCAATTTACATTCCAAGTAATATTCGGCATGCTAATTACTTTGCCGATTGCCAAATTGCATTATCTACTATAGTTTCCGAGATATGGGCAATACAAATTTTACACCTTAGACACTCTTTCTAATTAGGGCCAAAATCGTATAATGGTCTTATGAATTAGCGATTTCGTTCCAATTCACATTCCAAGTAATATTCGGCATGCTAATTACGTTGCCGATTGCCAAATTGCATTATCTCTTATAGTTTACGAGATATGGACTATCGACATCTTGCAATATTGGCTCTGCTTCTAACTTGGGCCAAAATTGTAAAATGGTCTTATGAATTAGCGATTTCGTCCCAATTCACATTCCTAGTAATATTCGGCATGCTAATTACCTTGCCGATTGCCAAATTGCATTTTCTCTTATAGTTTCCGAGATATGGACTATCGACATCTTACAATATTGCCTCTGCTTCAAACTTGGGCCAATATTGTAAAATGGTCTTATGAATTAGCGATTTCGTTCCAATTCACATTCCAAGTAATCTTCGGCATGTTAGTTACATTGCCGATTGCCAATTTGCAATATCTCTTATAGTTTCCGAGATAAGGGCAATCGAAATTTTACACCTTAGATTCTGTTTCTAACTTTAGCCAAATTGTAAAATGGTCTTATGAATTAGCGATTTCGTTCCAATTCACATTGCAAGTAATATTCGGCATGCTAATTTCGTTGCCGATTGCCAAATTGTATTATCTTTTATAGTTTCAGAGATATGGACTATCGACATCTTACAATAGTGGCGCTGCTTCTAACTTGGGCCAAAATTGTAAAACGGTCTTATGAATTAGCGATTTCGTTCCAATTCACATTCCAAGTAATATTCGGCATGCTAATTACGTTGCCGATTGCCAAATTGCATTATCTCTTATAGTTTCCGAGATATGGGCAATCGAAATTTTACACCTTAGATTCTGTTTCTAACTTTAGCCAAATTGTAAAATGGTCTTATGAATTAGCGATTTCGTTCCAATTCACAATCCAAGTAATCTTCGGCATGTTAATTACATTGCCGATTGCCAATTTGCAATATCTCTTATAGCTTCCGAGATATGGGCAATCGAAATTTTACACCTTAGATTCTGTTTCTAACTTTAGCCAAATTGTAAAATGGTCTTATGAATTAGCGATTTCGTTCCAATTCACATTGCAAGTAATATTCGGCATGCTAATTTCGTTGCCGATTGCCAAATTGCATTATCTCTTATAGTTTCAGAGATATGGACTATCGACATTTTACACCTTAGACTGTTTCTAACTTGGGCCAAAATTGTAAAATGGTCTTATGTACTATCGACTTCGTTCCAATTCAAATTCCAAGTAATATTCGGCATGCTAGTTACGTTGCCGATTGCCGAATTACATTATCTCTTATAGTTTCCGAGATATGGACTATCGACATCTTACAATATTGGCTCTGCTTCTAACTTGGGCCAAATTGTAAAATGGTTTTATGAATTAGCGTTTTCGTTCCAATTCACATTCCAAGTAATATTCAGCATGCTAATTACATTGCCGATTGCCAAATTGCAATATCTCTTATAGTTTCTGAGATATGGGCAATCGAAATTTTGCACCTTAGACTGTTTCTAACTTGGTCAAAATTGTAAAATGGTCTTATGAATTAGGGATTTCAATCCAATTCACATTCCAAATAATATTCGGCATGCTAATTACGTTGCCGATTGCCAAATTGCATTATCTCATATAGTTTCCGAGATATGGACTATCGACATATTACAATATTTGCTCTGCTTCAAACTTGGGCCAAAATTGTAAAATGGTCTTATGAATTAGCGATTTCGTTTCAATTCACATTCCAAGTAATCTTCGGCATGTTAATTACATTGCCGATTGCCAATTTGCAATATCTCTTATAGTTTCCGAGATATGGGCAATCGAAATTTTACACCTTAGATTCTGTTTCTAACTTTAGCCAAATTGTAAAATGGTCTTATGAATTAGCGATTTCGTTTCAATTCACACTCCAAATAATATTCGGCATGCTAATTACGTTGCCGATTGCCAAATGGCATTATCTCTTATAGTTTACGAGATATGGACTATCGACATCTTACAATATTGGCTCCGCTTCTAACTTGGGCCAAAATTGTAAAATGGTCTTATGAACTAGCGACTTCGTTCCAGTTCAAACTCCAAGTAATATTCGGCATGCTAATTACGTTGCCGATTGCCGAATTACATTATCTCTTATAGTTTCCGAGATATGGACTATCGACATCTTACAATATTGCTTTGCTTCTAACTTGGGCCAAAATTGTAAAATGACCTTATGAATTAGCGATTTCGTTCCAATTCACATTCCAAGTAATACTCGGCATGCTAGTTACGTTGCCGATTGCCAAATTGCATTATCTCTTATAGTTTACGAGATATGGACTATCGACATATTACAATATTGGCTCTGCTTCTAGCTTGGGCCAAAATTGTAAAATAGTCTTATGAATTAGCGATTTCGTTCCAATTCACATTCCAAGTAATATTCGGCATGCTAATAACGTTGCCGATTGCCAAATTGCATTATCTCTTATAGTTTCCGAGATATGGACTATCGACATCTTACAATATTTACTCTGCTTCTACTTGGGCCAAAATTATAAAATGGTCTTATAAATTAGCGATTTCGTTCCAATTCACATTCCAAGTAATATTCGGCATGCTATTTACGTTGCCGATTGCCAAATTGCAATATCTCTTATAGTTTCTGAGATATGGCTATCGACAACTTACAATATTGGCTTTGCTTCTAACTTGGGCCAAAATTGTAAAACGATCTTATGAATTAGCGATTTCGTTCCAATTCACATTCCAAGTAATATTCGGCATGCTAATTACGTTGCCGAATGCCAAATTGCATTATCTCTTATAGTTTCCGAGATATGGACTATCGACATCTTACAATATTGGCTCTGCTTCTAACTTGGGCCAAAATTGTAAAATGGTCTTATGAATTAGCGATTTCGTTCCATTTCACATTCCAAGTAATATTCGGCATGCTAATTACCTTGCCGATTGCCAAATTGCATTATCTCTTATAGTTTCTGAGATATGGACTATCGACATCTTACAATATTGGCTCTGCTTCTACTTGGGCCAAAATTATAAAATGGTCTTATGAATTAGCGATTTCGTTCCAATTCACATTTCAAGTAATATTCGGCATGCTAATTACGTTGCCGATTGCCAAATTGCATTATCTCTTATAGTTTCCGAGATATGGCTATCGACAACTTACAATATTGGCTTTGCTTCTATCTTGGGCCAAAATTGTAAAACGATCTTATGAATTAGCGATTTCGTTCCAATTCACATTCCAAGTAATATTCGGCATGCTAATTACGTTGCCGATTGCCAAATTGAATTATCTCTTATAGTTTCCGAGATATGGACTATCGACATCTTACAATATTGGCTCTGCTTCTAACTTGGGCCAAAATTGTAAAATGGTCTTATGAATTAGCGATTTCGTTCCAATTCACATTCCAAGTAATATTCGGCATGCTAATTACCTTGCCGATTGCCAAATTGCATTATCTCTTATAGTTTCCGAGATATGGGCTATCGACATCTTACAATATTGGCTCTGCTTCTAACTTGGGCCAAAACTGTAAAATGGTCTTATGAATTAGCGATTTCGGTCCAATTTACATTCCAAGTAATATTCGGCATGCTAATTACTTTGCCGATTGCCAAATTGCATTATCTATTATAGTTTCCGAGATATGGGCAATACAAATTTTACACCTTAGACACTCTTTCTAATTAGGGCCAAAATCGTATAATGGTCTTATGAATTAGCGATTTCGTTCCAATTCACATTCCAAGTAATATTCGGCATGCTAATTACGTTGCCGATTGCCAAATTGCATTATCTCTTATAGTTTCCGAGATATGGACTATCGACATCTTACAATATTGCCTCTGCTTCAAACTTGGGCCAAAATTGTAAAATGGTCTTATGAATTAGCGATTTCGTTCCAATTCACATTCCAAGTAATATTCGGCATGCTAATTACCTTGCCGATTGCCAAATTGCATTATCTCTTATAGTTTCCGAGATATGGACTATCGACATCTTACAATATTGCCTCTGCTTCAAACTTGGGCCAAAATTGTAAAATGGTCTTATGAATTAGCGATTTCGTTCCAATTCACATTCCAAGTAATATTCGGCATGCTAATTACCTTGCCGATTGCCAATTTGCAATATCTCTTATAGTTTCCGAGATAAGGGCAATCGAAATTTTACACCTTAGATTCTGTTTCTAACTTTAGCCAAATTGTAAAATGGTCTTATGAATTAGCGATTTCGTTCCAATTCACATTGCAAGTAATATTCGGCATGCTAATTTCGTTGCCGATTGCCAAATTGTATTATCTTTTATAGTTTCAGAGATATGGTCTATCGACATCTTACAATAGTGGCTCTGCTTCTAACTTGGGCCAAAATTGTAAAACGGTCTTATGAATTAGCGATTTCGTTTCAATTCACACTCCAAATAATATTCGGCGTGCTAATAATTACGTTGCCGAATGCCAAATTGCATTATCTATTATAGTTTCCGAGATATGGACTATCGAAATTTTACTCCTTAGACTGTTTCTAACTTGGGCCAAAATTGTAAAATGGTCTTATGAACTAGCGACTTCGTTCCAATTCAAACTCCAAGTAATATTCGGCATGCTAATTACGTTGCCGATTGCCGAATTATATTATCTCTTATAGTTTCTGAGATATGGACTATCGACATCTTACAATATTGGCTCTGCTTCTAACTTGGGCCGAAATTGTAAAATGGTCTTATGAATTAGCGATTTCGTTCCAATTCACATTCCAAGTAATATTCGGCATGCTAATTACGTTGCCGATTGCCGAATTATATTATCTCTTATAGTTTCTGAGATATGGACTATCGACATCTTACAATATTGCTTTGCTTCTAACTTGGGCCAAAATTGTAAAATGACCTTATGAATTAGCGATTTCGTTCCAATTCACATTCTAAGTAATATTCGGCATGCTATTTACGTTGCCGATTGCCAAATTGCAATATCTCTTATAGTTTCTGAGATATGGGCAGTCGAAATTTTGCACCTTAGACTCTGTTTCTAATTTGGGCCAAAATTGTAAAATGCTCTTATGAATTAGCGATTTCGTTCCAATTCACATTCCAAGTAATATTCGGCATGCTAATTATGTTGCCGATTGCCAAATGGCATTATCGCTTATAGTTTACGAGATATGGACTATCGACATCTTACAATATTGGCTCCGCTTCTAACTTGGGCCAAAATTGTAAAATGGTCTTATGAACTAGCGACTTCGTTCCAGTTCAAACTCCAAGTAATATTCGGCATGCTAATTACGTTGCCGATTGCCGAATTACATTATCTCTTATAGTTTCCGAGATATGGACTATCGACATCTTACAATATTGCTTTGCTTCTAACTTGGGCCAAAATTGTAAAATGACCTTATGAATTAGCGATTTCGTTCCAATTCACATTCCAAGTAATATTCGGCATGCTAATTACGTTGCCGATTGCCAAATTGCATTATCTCTTATAGTTTCCAAGATATGGACTATCCATATCTTACAATATTGGCTCTGCTTCTAACTTGAGCCAAATTGTAAAATGGTCTTATGAATTAGCGATTTCGATCCAATTCACATTCCAAGTAATATTCGGCATGCTAATTATGTTGCCGATTGCCAAATTGCATTATCTCTTATATTTTCCGAGATATGGACTATCGACATCTTGCAATATTGGCTCTGCTTCTAACTTGGGTCAAAATTGTAAAACGATCTTATGAATTAGCGATTTCGTTCCAATTCACATTCCAAGTAATACTCGGCATGCTAGTTACGTTGCCGATTGCCAAATTGCATTATCTCTTATAGTTTCCGAGATATGGACTATCGACATATTACAATATTGGCTCTGCTTCTAGCTTGGGCCAAAATTGTAAAATGGTCTTATGAATTAGCGATTTCGCTCCAATTCACATTCCAAGTAATATTCGGCATGCTAATAACGTTGCCGATTGCCAAAGTGCATTATCTCTTATAGTTTCCGAGATATGGACTATCGACATCTTACAATATTTACTCTGCTTCTACTTGGGCCAAAATTATAAAATGGTCTTATGAATTAGCGATTTCGTTCCAATTCACATTCCAAGTAATATTCGGCATGCTATTTACGTTGCCGATTGCCAAATTGCAATATCTCTTATAGTTTCTGAAATATGGCTATCGACAACATACAATATTGGCTTTGCTTCTAACTTGGGCCAAAATTGTAAAACGATCTTATGAATTAGCGATTTCGTTCCAATTCACATTCCAAGTAATATTCGGCATGCTAATTAAGTTGCCGAATGCCAAATTGCATTATCTCTTATAGTTTCCGAGATATGGACTATCGACATCTTACAATATTGGCTCTGCTTCTAACTTGGGCCAAAATTGTAAAATGGTCTTATGAATTAGCGATTTCGTTCCATTTCACATTCCAAGTAATATTCGGCATGCTAATTACCTTGCCGATTGCCAAATTGCATTATCTCTTATAGTTTCCGAGATATGGACTATCGACATCTTACAATATTGGCTCTGCTTCTACTTGGGCCAAAATTATAAAATGGTCTTATGAATTAGCGATTTCGTTCCAATTCACATTTCAAGTAATATTCGGCATGCTAATTACGTTGCCGATTGCCAAATTGCATTATCTCTTATAGTTTCCGAGATATGGGCTATCGGCATCTTACAATATTGGCTCTGCTTCTAACTTGGGCCAAAACTGTAAAATGGTCTTATGAATTAGCGATTTCGATCCAATTTACATTCCAAGTAATATTCGGCATGCTAATTACTTTGCCGATTGCCAAATTGCATTATCTACTATAGTTTCCGAGATATGGGCAATACAAATTTTACACCTTAGACACTCTTTCTAATTAGGGCCAAAATCGTATAATGGTCTTATGAATTAGCGATTTCGTTCCAATTCACATTCCAAGTAATATTCGGCATGCTAATTACGTTGCCGATTGCCAAATTGCATTATCTCTTATAGTTTACGAGATATGGACTATCGACATCTTGCAATATTGGCTCTGCTTCTAACTTGGGCCAAAATTGTAAAATGGTCTTATGAATTAGCGATTTCGTCCCAATTCACATTCCTAGTAATATTCGGCATGCTAATTACCTTGCCGATTGCCAAATTGCATTTTCTCTTATAGTTTCCGAGATATGGACTATCGACATCTTACAATATTGCCTCTGCTTCAAACTTGGGCCAATATTGTAAAATGGTCTTATGAATTAGCGATTTCGTTCCAATTCACATTCCAAGTAATCTTCGGCATGTTAGTTACATTGCCGATTGCCAATTTGCAATATCTCTTATAGTTTCCGAGATAAGGGCAATCGAAATTTTACACCTTAGATTCTGTTTCTAACTTTAGCCAAATTGTAAAATGGTCTTATGAATTAGCGATTTCGTTCCAATTCACATTGCAAGTAATATTCGGCATGCTAATTTCGTTGCCGATTGCCAAATTGTATTATCTTTTATAGTTTCAGAGATATGGACTATCGACATCTTACAATAGTGGCGCTGCTTCTAACTTGGGCCAAAATTGTAAAACGGTCTTATGAATTAGCGATTTCGTTTCAATTCACACTCCAAATAATATTCGGCGTGCTAATAATTACGTTGCCGAATGCCAAATTGCATTATCTATTATAGTTTCCGAGATATGGACTATCGAAATTTTACACCTTAGACTGTTTCTAACTTGGGCCAAAATTGTAAAATGGTCTTATGAACTAGCGACTTCGTTCCAATTCAAACTCCAAGTAATATTCGGCATGCTAATTACGTTGCCGATTGCCGAATTATATTATCTCTTATAGTTTCTGAGATATGGACTATCGACATCTTACAATATTGGCTCTGCTTCTAACTTGGGCCGAAATTGTAAAATGGTCTTATGAATTAGCGATTTCGTTCCAATTCACATTCCAAGTAATATTCGGCATGCTAATTACGTTACCGATTGCCAAATTGCATTATCTCATATAGTTTCTGAGATATGGACTATCGACATCTTACAATATTGCTTTGCTTCTAACTTGGGCCAAAATTGTAAAATGGTCTTATGAATTAGCGATTTCGTTCCAATTCACATTCCAAGTAATATTCGGCATGCTAATTACCTTGCCGATTGCCAAATTGCATTATCTCTTATAGTTTCCGAGATATGGACTATCGACATCTTACAATATTGGCTCTGCTTCTACTTGGGCCAAAATTATAAAATGGTCTTATGAATTAGCGATTTCGTTCCAATTCACATTTCAAGTAATATTCGGCATGCTAATTACGTTGCCGATTGCCAAATTGCATTATCTCTTATAGTTTCCGAGATATGGCTATCGACAACTTACAATATTGGCTTTGCTTCTAACTTGGGCCAAAATTATAAAATGACCTTATGAATTAGCGATTTCGTTCCAATTCACATTCTAAGTAATATTCGGCATGCTATTTACGTTGCCGATTGCCAAATTGCAATATCTCTTATAGTTTCTGAGATATGGGCAGTCGAAATTTTGCACCTTAGACTCTGTTTCTAATTTGGGCCAAAATTGTAAAATGCTCTTATGAATTAGCGATTTCGTTCCAATTCACATTCCAAGTAATATTCGGCATGCTAATTACGTTACCGATTGCCAAATTGCATTATCTCATATAGTTTCTGAGATATGGACTATCGACATCTTACAATATTGCTTTGCTTCTAACTTGGGCCAAAATTGTAAAATGGTCTTATGAATTAGCGATTTCGTTCCAATTCACATTCCAAGTAATATTCGGCATGCTAATTACCTTGCCGATTGCCAAATTGCATTATCTCTTATAGTTTCCGAGATATGGACTATCGACATCTTACAATATTGGCTCTGCTTCTACTTGGGCCAAAATTATAAAATGGTCTTATGAATTAGCGATTTCGTTCCAATTCACATTTCAAGTAATATTCGGCATGCTAATTACGTTGCCGATTGCCAAATTGCATTATCTCTTATAGTTTCCGAGATATGGACTATCGACATCTTACAATATTGGCTCTGCTTCTAACTTGGGCCAAAATTGTAAAATGGTCTTATGAATTAGCGATTTCGTTCCAATTCACATTCCAAGTAATATTCGGCATGCTAATTACCTTGCCGATTGCCAAATTGCATTATCTCTTATAGTTTCCGAGATATGGGCTATCGACATCTTACAATATTGGCTCTGCTTCTAACTTGGGCCAAAACTGTAAAATGGTCTTATGAATTAGCGATTTCGATCCAATTTACATTCCAAGTAATATTCGGCATGCTAATTACTTTGCCGATTGCCAAATTGCATTATCTATTATAGTTTCCGAGATATGGGCAATACAAATTTTACACCTTAGACACTGTTTCTAATTAGGGCCAAAATCGTATAATGGTCTTATGAATTAGCGATTTCGTTCCAATTCACATTCCAAGTAATATTCGGCATGCTAATTACGTTGCCGATTGCCAAATTGCATTATCTCTTATAGTTTCCGAGATATGGACTATCCACATCTTACAATATTGGCTCTGCTTCTAACTTGAGCCAAAATTGTAAAATGGTCTTATGAATTAGCGATTTCGTTCCAATTCACATTCCAAGTAATATTCGGCATGCTAATTACGTTGCCGATTGCCAAATTGCATTATCTCTTATAGTTTCCGAGATATGGACTATCGACATCTTACAATATTGGCTCTGCTTCTAACTTGGGCCAAAATTGTAAAACGATCTTATGAATTTGCGATTTCGTTCCAATTCACATTCCAAGTAATATTCGGCATGCTAATTACGTTGTCGATTGCCGAATTGCATTATCTGTTATAGTTCCCGAGATATGGACTATCGACATCTTACAATATTGCTTTGCTTCTAACTTGGGCCAAAATTGTAAAATGGCCTTATGAATTAGCGATTTCGTTCCAATTCACATTCCAAGTAATATTCGGCATGCTAATTACGTTGCCGATTGCCAAATGGCATTATCTCTTATAGTTTACCAGATATGGACTATCGACATCTTACAATATTGGCTCTGCTTCTAACTTGAGCCAAAATTGTAAAATGGTCTTATGAATTAGCGATTTCGTTCCAATTCACATTCCAAGTAATATTCGGCATGCTTATTACGTTTCCTATTGCCAAATTCCAATATCTCTTATAGTTTCCGAGATATGGGCAATCGAAATTTTACACCTTAGACTCTGTCTCTAACTTGGGCCAAATTTTAAAATGGTCTTATGAATTAGCGATTTCGTTCCAATTCACATTCCAAGTAATATTCGGCATGCTAATTACGTTGCCGATTGCCAAATTGCATTATCTCTTATAGTTTCCAAGATATGGACTATCCACATCTTACAATATTGGCTCTGCTTCTAACTTGAGCCAAATTGTAAAATGGTCTTATGAATTAGCGATTTCGATCCAATTCACATTCCAAGTAATATTCGGCATGCTAATTACGTTGCCGATTGCCAAATTGTATTATCTCTTATAGTTTCCGAGATATGGACTATCGACATCTTACAATATTGGCTCTGCTTCTAACTTGGGCCAAAATTGTAAAACGACCTTATGAATTAGCGATTTCGTTCCAATTCACATTAAAAGTAATATTCGGCATGCTAATTGCGTTGCCGATTGCCAAATTGCATTATCTCTTATAGTTTCCGAGATATGGACTATCGACATATTACAATATTGGCTCTGCTTCTAGCTTGGGCCAAAATTGTAAAATGGTCTTATGAATTAGCGATTTCGTTCCAATTCACATTCCAAGTAATATTCGGCATGCTAATAACGTTGCCGATTGCCAAATTGCATTTTCTCTTATAGTTTCCGAGATATGGACTATCGACATCTTACAATATTGGCTCTGCTTCTACTGGGGCCAAAATTATAAAATGGTCTTATGAATTAGCGATTTCGTTCCAATTCACATTCCAAGTAATATTCGGCATGCTAATTACGTTGCCTGCCTAATGCCTGAAACCAATAGTTACAAAATCGCCGTCTGGAATGCCAATGGGCTCCAACAACACGCCAGGGAACTAAAAATGTTCGTAAATGAACAAAATATTGACATTATGATGGTTTCCGAAACACACTTTACGGACAAGAATTATCTGAAAGTTCCTAAATATAAGCTTTATCATACAAATCACCCTGATGATAAAGCACATGGAGGTACAGCCATAATAATTCGAGATGATATAAAGCATTTCGAAAAAGAAAAATTCCGCAAAGACTACCTGCAAGCCACCAGTATAACCATAGAGGAAGCCCATGGACCATTAACAATTTCTGCGATTTATTGCCCACCCAAACATAACAACAAGGCAGAACAATTTCAAGAATTCTTCAGTACGTTAGGTAATAGATTTATAGCAGGAGGAGATTATAATGCATAACATTTAATGTGGGGTTCAAGAATAATAACCTCAAAAGGTAGAGAACTGCTCAAAGCCATAAGGAAAGATAACTTACAACATATCTCTACTGGTGAACCAACATATTGGCCTTCAGACAGAAATAAAAAACCAGATACAATAGATTTCTGTATTACAAAAAATATTGATCCAAAAAAGTGTCAGGCAGAATCATGTTTCGACCTGTCTTCTGATCATTCACCAATAATAGTAACAATTTCTTCAAAAATTACCATCAAAGATAAACCCCTTTCTCTGTGCAATAATAGAACTAACTGGCCCTCATTTAGAGAAAACTTAGACCAAAATATCTCTCTAAACTTACCGTTACAAACTGAAATGGATATAGAAATAGCAGCAATAAATCTTACAAAAAATATACAGGAGGCAGCATATTCCGCGACTCCCAACAGTGAAACATTTCCAAGAAAAAATACACATATATCATGTACAATACAGAAAAAGATAGCAGAAAAAAGAAAGTTACGACGAAATTGGCAACAGCAAAGGACTGAAGAGAATAAAAGAAAATTTAATAGGGCCATAAAAGAGCTGAGAGATCTAATTCAAATTGAACAAAACCAAGGCATTCAAGAATACCTAGAAAACTTGACATCAACTGAGGCTACTGACTATTCGTTGTGGAAAGCAACAAAAAAGCTTAGAAGATCCCAGCAGCATAACCCACCTATTAAAACAAGCGAAAATAATTGGGCGAGAAGCAATAAAGAGAAGGCCGACATTTTCTCAAAACACTTAAAAAATGTTTTTAAACCTTTCCAGTCTCAGCTACATAAAGATGACGAAAATAAAATTACTAGCTTTCTAGATTCGCCATTTCAAATGGATTTACCGCACGAGAAATTAACGGTCAAAAAAGTTAAACATACAATAATGAGAGAGATTAATATTAAAAAAGCTCCTGGTTATGACTTAATTACTGGCAAAATTTTAAAAGAATTATCAGAAAAGGCTATAAAACTATTAACATATATATTTAATGCTATGCTACGAATTAATTACTTCCCTAGCATCTGGAAAGTAGCTAAAATATTAATGATACTTAAACCAGGAAAAATACCAGAAGATGTGACCTCCTACCGACCTATAAGTTTATTACCAATAATCTCGAAAGTTTTCGAGAAATTATACATAAAAAAACTAAACTATATAATAGAAAAAAGAAAAATTATTCCAGAACATCAGTTTGGCTTTCGCAATAAGCATGGGACTATAGAACAAGTGCATAGACTTGTAAACCAAATAAACGCTGACCTAAATGCCAAAAGATATTGTTCGGCTGCTTTCCTAGACATATCTCAGGCTTTTGACAAAGTATGGCATACGGGCTTGCAGGTTAAACTAAAGAAACTTCTCCCTCATCCGGACTATCAGCTACTGAAATCGTATCTCACTGACAGACATTTTATTGTAAATCAAGGCGATGAACATACCGAATTAAATCCCATATATTCAGGAGTTCCGCAAGGTAGTGTACTGGGTCCAGTACTGTATCTTCTGTATACGGCTGATCTGCCCACCACAAAAATAACTACTGTGGCAACATATGCAGATGATACAGCAATCTTAGCATCCCATGAAGATCCAGTCACAGCATCAATAAACCTACAAACCCACCTGGAGCAAATACAATTATGATTGAAGACATGGCGCATTAAAGCCAATGAATCAAAATCCACGCATATAACGTTTACCCTGCGTAGAAGAACATGTCCACCAGTAAATATCAATCATCGTCAACTCCCCCAAGCAGAGCATGTTAAATATCTTGGTATGCATTTAGATCGACGCCTAACCTGGAAGAAGCACATACTCTCTAAACGGAAACAACTAGGACTAAAATTATATCAAATGTATTGGCTCATTGGGCGCAAATCCAAGTTATCATTAGATAACAAGGTATTGCTGTATGAGTCTATACTCAAGCCCATTTGGACATATGGAATTCAACTATGGGGTACCGCTAGCAAATCTAATATATCCATCATTCAACGGTTCCAAAATAAGGTGTTGCGTGCCATTGTTGATGCTCCGTACTATATTTCAAATAAAGTGATACAACGCGATATTCCTCTAGAACATATAACGAGTGTAATCCAACGTGTTTGTGTGAAGTACTTCGAAAGAGTGTCAGTGCATCCCAATGTACTCGCTAATCAGCTAAATATGCGACGTGATAGTGAAGTGCGTAGACCAAAACGTTTAACACCACCTGATCTGATTACTGGACATATGTAGAGTTTAGAATAAGCATTAGAATAAGTCTAATTAATTAAGTTAATATTTTATACAGAAGATTGCTTAATGAAGTGATTTTCTACATGCCATGTATATATAATATAAACAGAAAAAATACTTATTGCCAATAGGGCAGATTGTGGACTCACGAAGAGTAATAAAAAAAAAAAAAAAAAAATTACGTTGCCGATTGCCAAATTGCATTATCTCTTATAGTTTCCGAGATATGGACTATCGACATCTTACAATATTGGCTCTCCTTCTACTTGGGCTAAAATTATAAAATGGTCTTATGAATTAGCGATTTCGATCCAATTCACATTCCAAGTAATATTCGGCATTCTAATTACGTTGCCGATTGCCAAATTGCATTTTCTCTTATAGTTTCCAAGATATGGACTATCGACATCTTACAATATTGGCTCTGCTTCTAACTTGGGCCAAAATTGTAAAACGATCTTATGAATTTGCGATTTCGTTCCAATTCACATTCCAAGTAATCTTCGGCATGTTAATTACATTGCCGATTGCCAATTTGCAATATCTCTTATAGTTTCCGAGACAAGGGCAATCGAAATTTTACACCTTAGATTCTGTTTCTAACTTTAGCCAAATTGTAAAATGGTCTTATGAATTAGCGATTTCGTTCCAATTCACATTCCAAGTAATCTTCGGCATGCTAACTACATTGCCGATTGCCAATTTGCAATATCTCTTATAGTTTCCGAGATATGTGCAATCGAAATTTTACACCTTAGATTCTGTTTCTAACTTTAGCCAAATTGTAAAATGGTCTTATGAACTAGCGACTTCGTTCCAATTCAAATTCCAAGTAATATTCGGCATGCTAATTACGTTGAAGATTGCCGAATTACATTATCTCTTATAGTTTCCGAGATATGGACTATCGACATCTTACTATATTGGCTCTGCTTCTAATTTGGGCCAAAATTGTAAAATGGTTTTATGAATTAGCGTTTTCGTTGCAATTCACATTCCAAGTAATATTCAGCATGCTAATTTTATTGCCGATTGCTAAATTGCAATATCTCTTATAGTTTCTGAGATATGGGCAATCGAAATTTTGCACCTTAGACTCTGTTTCTAATTTGGGCCAAAATTGTAAAATGCTCTTATGAATTAGCGATTTCGTTCCAATTCACATTCCAAGTAATATTCGGCATGTTAATTACGTTGCCGATAGCAAATTGCATTATCTATTATGGTTTCCGAGATATGGACTATCGACATCTTACAATATTGGCTCTGCTTCTAACTTGAGGCAAAATTGTAAAATGGTCTTATGAATTAGCAATTTCGTTCCAATTCACATTCCAAGTAATATTCGGCATGCAAAATACGTTTCCTATTGCCAAATTGCAATATCTCTTATAGCTTCCGAGATATGGACTATCGACATATTACAATATTGGCTCTGCTTCTAGCTTGGGCCAAAATTGTAAAATGGTCTTATGAATTAGCGATTTCGTTCCAATTCACATTCCAAATAATATTCGGCATGCTAATAACGTTGCCGATTGCCAAATTGCATTATCTCTTATAGTTTCCGAGATATGGACTATCGACATCTGACAATATTGGCTCTGCTTCTACTTGGGCCAAAATTATAAAATGGTCTTATGAATTAGCGATTTCGTTCCAATTCACATTCCAAGTAATATTCGGCATGCTAATTACGTTGCCGATTGCCAAATTGCATTATCTCTTATAGTTTCCGAGATATGGCTATGGACAACTTACAATATTATCTTTGCTTCTAACTTGGGCCAAAATTGTAAAACGATCTTATGATTTAGCGATTTCGTTCCAATTCACATTCCAAGTAATATTCGGCATGCTAATTACGTTGCCGAATGCCAAATTGTATTATCTCTTATAGTTTCCGAGATATGGACTATCGACATCTTACAATATTGGCTCTGCTTCTACTTGGACCAAAATTATAAAATGGTCTTATGAATTAGCGATTTCGTTCCAATTCACATTTCAAGTAATATTCGGCATGCTAATTACGTTGCCGATTGCCAAATTGCATTATCTCTTATAGTTTCCGAGATATGGCTATCGACAACTTACAATATTGGCTTTGCTTCTAACTTGGGCCAAAATTGTAAAACGATCTTATGAATTAGCGATTTCGTTCCAATTCACATTTCAAGTAATATTCGACATGCTAATTACGTTGCCGATTGCCAAATTGCATTATCTCTTATAGTTTCCGAGATATGGCTATCGACAACTTACAATATTGGCTTTGCTTCTAACTTGGGCCAAAATTGTAAAACGATCTTATGAATTAGCGATTTCGTTCCAATTCACATTCCAAATAATATTCGGCATGCTAATAACGTTGCCGATTGCCAAATTGCATTATCTCTTATAGTTTCCGAGATATGGACTATCGACATCTTACAATATTGGCTCTGCTTCTAACTTGGGCTGAAATTGTAAAACGATCTTATGAATTAGCGATTTCGTTCCAATTCACATTCCAAGTAATATTCGGCATGCTAATTACTTTGCCGATTGCCAAATTGCATTATCTATTACAGTTTCCGAGATATGGGCAATACAAATTTTACACCTTAGACACTGTTTCTAATTAGGGCCAAAATCGTATAATGGTCTTATGAATTAGCGATTTCGTTCCAATTCACATTCCAAGTAATATTCGGCATGCTAATTACGTTGCCGATTGCCAAATTGCATTATCTCTTATAGTTTCCGAGATATGGACTATCCACATCTTACAATATTGGCTCTGCTTCTAACTTGAGCCAAAATTGTAAAATGGTGTTATGAATTAGCGATTTCGATCCAATTCACATTCCAAGTAATATTCGGCATGCTAATTACGTTGCCGATTGCCAAATTGCATTATCTCTTATAGTTTCCGAGATATGGACTATCGACATCTTACAATATTGGCTCTGCTTCTAACTTGGGCCAAAATTGTAAAACGAACTTATGAATTTGCGATTTCGTTCCAATTCACATTCCAAGTAATATTCGGCATGCTAATTACGTTGTCGATTGCCGAATTGCATTATCTGTTATAGTTCCCGAGATATGGACTATCGACATCTTACAATATTGGCTCTGCTTCTAACTTGAGCCAAAATTGTAAAATGGTCTTATGAATTAGCGATTTCGTTCCAATTCACATTCCAAGTAATATTCGGCATGCTAATTACGTTGCCGATTGCCAAATGGCATTATCTCTTATAGTTTACGAGATATGGACTATCGACATCTTACAATATTGGCTCTGCTTCTAACTTGAGCCAAAATTGTAAAATGGTCTTATGAATTAGCGATTTCGTTCCAATTCACATTCCAAGTAATATTCGGCATGCTTATTACGTTTCCTATAGCCAAATTCCAATATCTCTTATAGTTTCCGAGATATGGGCAATCGAAATTTTACACCTTAGACTCTGTCTCTAACTTGGGCCAAATTTTAAAATGGTCTTATGAATTAGCGATTTCGTTCCAATTCACATTCCAAGTAATATTCGGCATGCTAATTACGTTGCCGATTGCCAAATTGCATTATCTCTTATAGTTTCCAAGATATGGACTATCCACATCTTACAATATTGGCTCTGCTTCTAACTTGAGCCAAATTGTAAAATGGTCTTATGAATTAGCGATTTCGATCCAATTCACATTCCAAGTAATATTCGGCATGCTAATTACGTTGCCGATTGCCAAATTGTATTATCTCTTATAGTTTCCGAGATATGGACTATCGACATCTTACAATATTGGCTCTGCTTCTAACTTGGGCCAAAATTGTAAAACGACCTTATGAATTAGCGATTTCGTTCCAATTCACATTAAAAGTAATATTCGGCATGCTAATTGCGTTGCCGATTGCCAAATTGCATTATCTCTTATAGTTTCCGAGATATGGACTATCGACATATTACAATATTGGCTCTGCTTCTAGCTTGGGCCAAAATTGTAAAATGGTCTTATGAATTAGCGATTTCGTTCCAATTCACATTCCAAGTAATATTCGGCATGCTAATAACGTTGCCGATTGCCAAATTGCATTTTCTCTTATAGTTTCCGAGATATGGACTATCGACATCTTACAATATTGGCTCTGCTTCTACTTGGGCCAAAATTATAAAATGGTCTTATGAATTAGCGATTTCGTTCCAATTCACATTCCAAGTAATATTCGGCATGCTAATTACGTTGCCGATTGCCAAATTGCATTATCTCTTATAGTTTCCGAGATATGGCTATCGACATCTTACAATATTGGCTTTGCTTCTAACTTGGGCCAAAATTGTAAAACGATCTTATGAATTAGCGATTTCGTTCCAATTCATATTCCAAGTAATATTAGGCATGCTAATTACGTTGCCGATTGCCAAATTGCATTATCTATTATAGTTTCCGAGATATGGGCAATACAAATTTTACACCTTAGACACTGTTTCTAATTAGGGCCAAAATCGTATAATGGTCTTATGAATTAGCGATTTCGTTCCAATTCACATTCCAAGTAATATTCGGCATGCTAATTACGTTGCCGATTGCCAAATTGCATTATCTATTATAGTTTCCGAGATATGGGCAATACAAATTTTACACCTTAGACACTGTTTCTAATTAGGGCCAAAATCGTATAATGGTCTTATGAATTAGCGATTTCGTTCCAATTCACATTCCAAGTAATATTCGGCATGCTAATTACGTTGCCGATTGCCAAATGGCATTATCTCTTATAGTTTACGAGATATGGACTATCGACATCTTACAATATTGGCTCTGCTTCTAACTTGAGCCAAAATTGTAAAATGGTCTTATGAATTAGCGACTTCGTTCCAATTCACATTCCAAGTAATATTCGGCATGCTTATTACGTTTCCTATAGCCAAATTCCAATATCTCTTATAGTTTCCGAGATATGGGCAATCGAAATTTTACACCTTAGACTCTGTCTCTAACTTGGGCCAAATTTTAAAATGGTCTTATGAATTAGCGATTTCGTTCCAATTCACATTCCAAGTAATATTCGGCATGCTAATTACGTTGCCGATTGCCAAATTGCATTATCTCTTATAGTTTCCAAGATATGGACTATCCACATCTTACAATATTGGCTCTGCTTCTAACTTGAGCCAAATTGTAAAATGGTCTTATGAATTAGCGATTTCGATCCAATTCACATTCCAAGTAATATTCGGCATGCTAATTACGTTGCCGATTGCCAAATTGCATTATATATTATAGTTTCCGAGATATGGGCAATACAAATTTTACACCTTAGACACTGTTTCTAATTAGGGCCAAAATCGTATAATGGTCTTATGAATTAGCGATTTCGTTCCAATTCACATTCCAAGTAATATTCGGCATGCTAATTACGTTGCCGATTGCCAAATTGCATTATCTCTTATAGTTTCCGAGATATGGACTATCGACATCTTACAATATTGGCTCTCCTTCTATTTGGGCTAAAATTATAAAATGGTCTTATGAATTAGCGATTTCGATCCAATTCACATTCCAAGTAATATTCGGCATTCTAATTACGTTGCTGATTGCCAAATTGCATTATCTCTTATAGTTTCCAAGATATGGACTATCGACATCTTACAATATTGGCTCTGCTTCTAACTTGGGCCAAAATTGTAAAACGATCTTATGAATTTGCGATTTCGTTCCAATTCACATTCCAAGTAATCTTCGGCATGTTAATTACATTGCCGATTGCCAATTTGCAATATATCTTATAGTTTCCGAGACAAGGGCAATCGAAATTTTACACCTTAGATTCTGTTTCTAACTTTAGCCAAATTGTAAAATGGTCTTATGAATTAGCGATTTCGTTCCAATTCACATTCCAAGTAATCTTCGGCATGCTAATTACATTGCCGATTGCCAATTTGCAATATCTCTTATAGTTTCCGAGATATGTGCAATCGAAATTTTACACCTTAGATTCTGTTTCTAACTTTAGCCAAATTGTAAAATGGTCTTATGAACTAGCGACTTCGTTCCAATTCAAATTCCAAGTAATATTCGGCATGCTAATTACGTTGAAGATTGCCGAATTACATTATCTCTTATAGTTTCCGAGATATGGACTATCGACATCTTACTATATTGGCTCTGCTTCTAATTTGGGCCAAAATTGTAAAATGGTTTTTTGAATTAGCGTTTTCGTTTCAATTCACATTCCAAGTAATATTCAGCATACTAATTTCATTGCCGATTGCCAAATTGCAATATCTCTTATAGTTTCTGAGATATGGGCAATCGAAATTTTGCACCTTAGACTCTGTTTCTAATTTGGGCCAAAATTGTAAAATGCCCTTATGAATTAGCGATTTCGTTCCAATTCACATTCCAAGTAATATTCGGCATGTTAATTACGTTGCCGATTGCAAATTGCATTATCTATTATGGTTTCCGAGATATGGACTATCGACATCTTACAATATTGGCTCTGCTTCTAACTTGAGGCAAAATTGTAAAATGGTCTTATGAATTAGCAATTTCGTTCCAATTCACATTCCAAGTAATATTCGGCATGCAAAATACGTTTCCTATTGCCAAATTGCAATATCTCTTATAGCTTCCGAGATATGGGCAATCGAAATTTTACACCTTATACTCTGTTTCTAACTTGGGCCAAATTTTAAAATGGTCTTATGAATTAGCGATTTCGTTCCAATTCACATTCCAAGTAATATTCGGCATGCTAATTACGTTGCCGATTGCCAAATTGCATTATCTCTTATAGTTTCCAAGACATGGACTATCCACATCTTACAATATTGGCTCTGCTTCTAACTTGAGCCAAATTGTAAAATGGTCTTATGAATTAGCGATTTCGATCCAATTCACATTCCAAGTAATATTCGGCATGCTAATTACGTTGCCGATTGCCAAATTGCATTATCTCTTATAGTTTCCGAGATATGGACTATCGACATCTTACAATATTGGCTCTGCTTCTAGCTTGGGCCAAAATTGTAAAATGGTCTTATGAATTAGCGATTTCGTTCCAATTCACATTCCAAATAATATTCGGCATGCTAATAACGTTGCCGATTGCCAAATTGCATTATCTCTTATAGTTTCCGAGATATGGACTATCGACATCTTACAATATTGGCTCTGCTTCTAACTTGGGCTGAAATTGTAAAACGATCTTATGAATTAGCGATTTCGTTCCAATTCACATTCCAAGTAATATTCGGCATGCTAATTACTTTGCCGATTGCCAAATTGCATTATCTATTATAGTTTCCGAGATATGGGCAATACAAATTTTACACCTTAGACACTGTTTCTAATTAGGGCCAAAATCGTATAATGGTCTTATGAATTAGCGATTTCGTTCCAATTCACATTCCAAGTAATATTCGGCATGCTAATTACGTTGCCGATTGCCAAATTGCATTATCTCTTATAGTTTCCGAGATATGGACTATCCACATCTTACAATATTGGCTCTGTTTCTAACTTGAGCCAAAATTGTAAAATGGACTTATGAATTAGCGATTTCGATCCAATTCACATTCCAAGTAATATTCGGCATGCTAATTACGTTGCCGATTGCCAAATTGCATTATCTCTTATAGTTTCCGAGATATGGACTATCGACATCTTACAATATTGGCTCTGCTTCTAACATGGGCCAAAATTGTAAAACGATCTTATGAATTTGCGATTTCGTTCCAATTCACATTCCAAGTAATATTCGGCATGCTAATTACGTTGTCGATTGCCGAATTGCATTATCTGTTATAGTTCCCGAGATATGGACTATCGACATCTTACAATATTGCTTTGCTTCTAACTTGGGCCAAAATTGTAAAATGGCCTTATGAATTAGCGATTTCGTTCCAATTCACATTCCAAGTAATATTCGGCATGCTAATTACGTTGCCGATTGCCAAATGGCATTATCTCTTATAGTTTACGAGATATGGACTATCGACATCTTACAATATTGGCTCTGCTTCTAACTTGAGCCAAAATTGTAAAATGGTCTTATGAATTAGCGATTTCGTTCCAATTCACATTCCAAGTAATATTCGGCATGCTTATTACGTTTCCTATAGCCAAATTCCAATATCTCTTATAGTTTCCGAGATATGGGCAATCGAAATTTTACACCTTAGACTCTGTCTCTAACTTGGGCCAAATTTTAAAATGTTCTTATGAATTAGCGATTCGTTCCAATTCACATTCCAAGTAATATTCGGCATGCTAATTACGTTGCCGATTGCCAAATTGCATTATCTCTTATAGTTTCCAAGATATGGACTATCCACATCTTACAATATTGGCTCTGCTTCTAACTTGAGCCAAATTGTAAAATGGTCTTATGAATTAGCGATTTCGATCCAATTCACATTCCAAGTAATATTCGGCATGCTAATTACGTTGCCGATTGCCAAATTGTATTATCTCTTATAGTTTCCGAGATATGGACTATCGACATCTTACAATATTGGCTCTGCTTCTAACTTGGGCCAAAATTGTAAAACGACCTTATGAATTAGCGATTTCGTTCCAATTCACATTAAAAGTAATATTCGGCATGCTAATTGCGTTGCCGATTGCCAAATTGCATTATCTCTTATAGTTTCCGAGATATGGACTATCGACATATTACAATATTGGCTCTGCTTCTAGCTTGGGCCAAAATTGTAAAATGGTCTTATGAATTAGCGATTTCGTTCCAATTCACATTCCAAGTAATATTCGGCATGCTAATAACGTTGCCGATTGCCAAATTGCATTTTCTCTTATAGTTTCCGAGATATGGACTATCGACATCTTACAATATTGGCTCTGCTTCTACTTGGGCCAAAATTATAAAATGGTCTTATGAATTAGCGATTTCGTTCCAATTCACATTCCAAGTAATATTCGGCATGCTAATTACGTTGCCGATTGCCAAATTGCATTATCTCTTATAGTTTCCGAGATATGGCTATCGACATCTTACAATATTGGCTTTGCTTCTAACTTGGGCCAAAATTGTAAAACGATCTTATGAATTAGCGATTTCGTTCCAATTCATATTCCAAGTAATATTCGGCATGCTAATTACGTTGCCGATTGCCAAATTGCATTATCTATTATAGTTTCCGAGATATGGGCAATACAAATTTTACACCTTAGACACTGTTTTTAATTAGGGCCAAAATCGTATAATGGTCTTATGAATTAGCGATTTCGTTCCAATTCACATTCCAAGTAATATTCGGCATGCTAATTACGTTGCCGATTGCCAAATTGCATTATCTCTTATAGTTTCCGAGATATGGGCAATACAAATTTTACACCTTAGACACTGTTTTTAATTAGGGCCAAAATCGTATAATGGTCTTATGAATTAGCGATTTCGTTCCAATTCACATTCCAAGTAATATTCGGCATGCTAATAACGTTGCCGATTGCCAAATTGCATTTTCTCTTATAGTTTCCGAGATATGGACTATCGACATCTTACAATATTGGCTCTGCTTCTACTTGGGCCAAAATTATAAAATGGTCTTATGAATTAGCGATTTCGTTCCAATTCACATTCCAAGTAATATTCGGCATGCTAATTACGTTGCCGATTGCCAAATTGCATTATCTCTTATAGTTTCCGAGATATGGCTATCGACATCTTACAATATTGGCTTTGCTTCTAACTTGGGCCAAAATTGTAAAACGATCTTATGAATTAGCGATTTCGTTCCAATTCATATTCCAAGTAATATTAGGCATGCTAATTACGTTGCCGATTGCCAAATTGCATTATCTATTATAGTTTCCGAGATATGGGCAATACAAATTTTACACCTTAGACACTGTTTCTAATTAGGGCCAAAATCGTATAATGGTCTTATGAATTAGCGATTTCGTTCCAATTCACATTCCAAGTAATATTCGGCATGCTAATTACGTTGCCGATTGCCAAATTGCATTATCTATTATAGTTTCCGAGATATGGGCAATACAAATTTTACACCTTAGACACTGTTTCTAATTAGGGCCAAAATCGTATAATGGTCTTATGAATTAGCGATTTCGTTCCAATTCACATTCCAAGTAATATTCGGCATGCTAATTACGTTGCCGATTGCCAAATGGCATTATCTCTTATAGTTTACGAGATATGGACTATCGACATCTTACAATATTGGCTCTGCTTCTAACTTGAGCCAAAATTGTAAAATGGTCTTATGAATTAGCGACTTCGTTCCAATTCACATTCCAAGTAATATTCGGCATGCTTATTACGTTTCCTATAGCCAAATTCCAATATCTCTTATAGTTTCCGAGATATGGGCAATCGAAATTTTACACCTTAGACTCTGTCTCTAACTTGGGCCAAATTTTAAAATGGTCTTATGAATTAGCGATTTCGTTCCAATTCACATTCCAAGTAATATTCGGCATGCTAATTACGTTGCCGATTGCCAAATTGCATTATCTCTTATAGTTTCCAAGATATGGACTATCCACATCTTACAATATTGGCTCTGCTTCTAACTTGAGCCAAATTGTAAAATGGTCTTATGAATTAGCGATTTCGATCCAATTCACATTCCAAGTAATATTCGGCATGCTAATTACGTTGCCGATTGCCAAATTGCATTATATATTATAGTTTCCGAGATATGGGCAATACAAATTTTACACCTTAGACACTGTTTCTAATTAGGGCCAAAATCGTATAATGGTCTTATGAATTAGCGATTTCGTTCCAATTCACATTCCAAGTAATATTCGGCATGCTAATTACGTTGCCGATTGCCAAATTGCATTATCTCTTATAGTTTCCGAGATATGGACTATCGACATCTTACAATATTGGCTCTCCTTCTATTTGGGCTAAAATTATAAAATGGTCTTATGAATTAGCGATTTCGATCCAATTCACATTCCAAGTAATATTCGGCATTCTAATTACGTTGCTGATTGCCAAATTGCATTATCTCTTATAGTTTCCAAGATATGGACTATCGACATCTTACAATATTGGCTCTGCTTCTAACTTGGGCCAAAATTGTAAAACGATCTTATGAATTTGCGATTTCGTTCCAATTCACATTCCAAGTAATCTTCGGCATGTTAATTACATTGCCGATTGCCAATTTGCAATATATCTTATAGTTTCCGAGACAAGGGCAATCGAAATTTTACACCTTAGATTCTGTTTCTAACTTTAGCCAAATTGTAAAATGGTCTTATGAATTAGCGATTTCGTTCCAATTCACATTCCAAGTAATCTTCGGCATGCTAATTACATTGCCGATTGCCAATTTGCAATATCTCTTATAGTTTCCGAGATATGTGCAATCGAAATTTTACACCTTAGATTCTGTTTCTAACTTTAGCCAAATTGTAAAATGGTCTTATGAACTAGCGACTTCGTTCCAATTCAAATTCCAAGTAATATTCGGCATGCTAATTACGTTGAAGATTGCCGAATTACATTATCTCTTATAGTTTCCGAGATATGGACTATCGACATCTTACTATATTGGCTCTGCTTCTAATTTGGGCCAAAATTGTAAAATGGTTTTTTGAATTAGCGTTTTCGTTTCAATTCACATTCCAAGTAATATTCAGCATACTAATTTCATTGCCGATTGCCAAATTGCAATATCTCTTATAGTTTCTGAGATATGGGCAATCGAAATTTTGCACCTTAGACTCTGTTTCTAATTTGGGCCAAAATTGTAAAATGCCCTTATGAATTAGCGATTTCGTTCCAATTCACATTCCAAGTAATATTCGGCATGTTAATTACGTTGCCGATTGCAAATTGCATTATCTATTATGGTTTCCGAGATATGGACTATCGACATCTTACAATATTGGCTCTGCTTCTAACTTGAGGCAAAATTGTAAAATGGTCTTATGAATTAGCAATTTCGTTCCAATTCACATTCCAAGTAATATTCGGCATGCAAAATACGTTTCCTATTGCCAAATTGCAATATCTCTTATAGCTTCCGAGATATGGGCAATCGAAATTTTACACCTTATACTCTGTTTCTAACTTGGGCCAAATTTTAAAATGGTCTTATGAATTAGCGATTTCGTTCCAATTCACATTCCAAGTAATATTCGGCATGCTAATTACGTTGCCGATTGCCAAATTGCATTATCTCTTATAGTTTCCAAGACATGGACTATCCACATCTTACAATATTGGCTCTGCTTCTAACTTGAGCCAAATTGTAAAATGGTCTTATGAATTAGCGATTTCGATCCAATTCACATTCCAAGTAATATTCGGCATGCTAATTACGTTGCCGATTGCCAAATTGCATTATCTCTTATAGTTTCCGAGATATGGACTATCGACATCTTACAATATTGGCTCTGCTTCTAGCTTGGGCCAAAATTGTAAAATGGTCTTATTAATTAGCGATTTCGTTCCAATTCACATTCCAAATAATATTCGGCATGCTAATAACGTTGCCGATTGCCAAATTGCATTATCTCTTATAGTTTCCGAGATATGGACTATCGACATCTTACAATATTGGCTCTGCTTCTAACTTGGGCTGAAATTGTAAAACGATCTTATGAATTAGCGATTTCGTTCCAATTCACATTCCAAGTAATATTCGGCATGCTAATTACTTTGCCGATTGCCAAATTGCATTATCTATTATAGTTTCCGAGATATGGGCAATACAAATTTTACACCTTAGACACTGTTTCTAATTAGGGCCAAAATCGTATAATGGTCTTATGAATTAGCGATTTCGTTCCAATTCACATTCCAAGTAATATTCGGCATGCTAATTACGTTGCCGATTGCCAAATTGCATTATCTCTTATAGTTTCCGAGATATGGACTATCCACATCTTACAATATTGGCTCTGTTTCTAACTTGAGCCAAAATTGTAAAATGGACTTATGAATTAGCGATTTCGATCCAATTCACATTCCAAGTAATATTCGGCATGCTAATTACGTTGCCGATTGCCAAATTGCATTATCTCTTATAGTTTCCGAGATATGGACTATCGACATCTTACAATATTGGCTCTGCTTCTAACATGGGCCAAAATTGTAAAACGATCTTATGAATTTGCGATTTCGTTCCAATTCACATTCCAAGTAATATTCGGCATGCTAATTACGTTGTCGATTGCCGAATTGCATTATCTGTTATAGTTCCCGAGATATGGACTATCGACATCTTACAATATTGCTTTGCTTCTAACTTGGGCCAAAATTGTAAAATGGCCTTATGAATTAGCGATTTCGTTCCAATTCACATTCCAAGTAATATTCGGCATGCTAATTACGTTGCCGATTGCCAAATGGCATTATCTCTTATAGTTTACGAGATATGGACTATCGACATCTTACAATATTGGCTCTGCTTCTAACTTGAGCCAAAATTGTAAAATGGTCTTATGAATTAGCGATTTCGTTCCAATTCACATTCCAAGTAATATTCGGCATGCTTATTACGTTTCCTATAGCCAAATTCCAATATCTCTTATAGTTTCCGAGATATGGGCAATCGAAATTTTACACCTTAGACTCTGTCTCTAACTTGGGCCAAATTTTAAAATGTTCTTATGAATTAGCGATTCGTTCCAATTCACATTCCAAGTAATATTCGGCATGCTAATTACGTTGCCGATTGCCAAATTGCATTATCTCTTATAGTTTCCAAGATATGGACTATCCACATCTTACAATATTGGCTCTGCTTCTAACTTGAGCCAAATTGTAAAATGGTCTTATGAATTAGCGATTTCGATCCAATTCACATTCCAAGTAATATTCGGCATGCTAATTACGTTGCCGATTGCCAAATTGTATTATCTCTTATAGTTTCCGAGATATGGACTATCGACATCTTACAATATTGGCTCTGCTTCTAACTTGGGCCAAAATTGTAAAACGACCTTATGAATTAGCGATTTCGTTCCAATTCACATTAAAAGTAATATTCGGCATGCTAATTGCGTTGCCGATTGCCAAATTGCATTATCTCTTATAGTTTCCGAGATATGGACTATCGACATATTACAATATTGGCTCTGCTTCTAGCTTGGGCCAAAATTGTAAAATGGTCTTATGAATTAGCGATTTCGTTCCAATTCACATTCCAAGTAATATTCGGCATGCTAATAACGTTGCCGATTGCCAAATTGCATTTTCTCTTATAGTTTCCGAGATATGGACTATCGACATCTTACAATATTGGCTCTGCTTCTACTTGGGCCAAAATTATAAAATGGTCTTATGAATTAGCGATTTCGTTCCAATTCACATTCCAAGTAATATTCGGCATGCTAATTACGTTGCCGATTGCCAAATTGCATTATCTCTTATAGTTTCCGAGATATGGCTATCGACATCTTACAATATTGGCTTTGCTTCTAACTTGGGCCAAAATTGTAAAACGATCTTATGAATTAGCGATTTCGTTCCAATTCATATTCCAAGTAATATTCGGCATGCTAATTACGTTGCCGATTGCCAAATTGCATTATCTATTATAGTTTCCGAGATATGGGCAATACAAATTTTACACCTTAGACACTGTTTTTAATTAGGGCCAAAATCGTATAATGGTCTTATGAATTAGCGATTTCGTTCCAATTCACATTCCAAGTAATATTCGGCATGCTAATTACGTTGCCGATTGCCAAATTGCATTATCTCTTATAGTTTCCGAGATATGGACTATCGACATCTTACAATATTGGCTCTCCTTCTACTTGGGCTAAAATTATAAAATGGTCTTATGAATTAGCGATTTCGATCCAATTCACATTCCAAGTAATTTTCGGCATTCTAATTACGTTGCCGATTGCCAAATTGCATTATCTCTTATAGTTTCCAAGATATGGACTATCGACATCTTACAATATTGGCTCTGCTTCTAACTTGGGCCAAAATTGTAAAACGAACTTATGAATTTGCGATTTCGTTCCAATTCACATTCCAAGTAATCTTCGGCATGTTAATTACATTGCCGATTGCCAATTTGCAATATCTCTTATAGTTTCCGAGACAAGGGCAATCGAAATTTTACACCTTAGATTCTGTTTCTAACTTCAGCCAAATTGTAAAATGGTCTTATGAATTAGCGATTTCGTTCCAATTCACATTCCAAGTAACCTATGGCATGCTAATTACATTGCCGAATGCCAATTTGCAATATCTCTTATAGTTTCCGAGATATGTGCAATCGAAATTTTACACCTTAGATTCTGTTTCTAACTTTAACCAAATTGTAAAATGGTCTTATGAACTAGCGACTTCGTTCCAATTCAAATTCCAAGTAATATTCGGCATGCTAATTACGTTGAAGATTGCCGAATTACATTATCTCTTATAGTTTCCGAGATATGGACTATCGACATCTTACTATATTGGCTCTGCTTCTAATTTGGGCCAAAATTGTAAAATGGTTTTATGAATTAGCGTTTTCGTTCCAATTCACATTCCAAGTAATATTCAGCATGCTAATTTCATTGCCGATTGCCAAATTGCAATATCTCTTATAGTTTCTGAGATATGGGCAATCGAAATTTTGCACCTTAGACTCTGTTTCTAATTTGGGCCAAAATTGTAAAATGCTCTTATGAATTAGCGATTTCGTTCCAATTCACGTTCCAAGTAATATTCGGCATGTTAATTACGTTGCCGATTGCAAATTGCATTATCTATTATGGTTTCCGAGATATGGACTATCGACATCTTACAATATTGGCTCTGCTTCTAACTTGAGGCAAAATTGTAAAATGGTCTTATGAATTAGCAATTTCGTTCCAATTCACATTCCAAGTAATATTCGGCATGCAAAATACGTTTCCTATTGCCAAATTGCAATATCTCTTATAGCTTCCGAGATATGGGCAATCGAAATTTTACACCTTATACTCTGTTTCTAACTTGGGCCAAATTTTAAAATGGTCTTATGAATTAGCTATTTCGTTCCAATTCACATTCCAAGTAATATTCGGCATGCTAATTAAGTTGCCGATTGCCAAATTGCATTATCTCTTATAGTTTCCAAGATATGGACTATCCACATCTTACAATATTGGCTCTGCTTCTAACTTGAGCCAAATTGTAAAATGGTCTTATGAATTAGCGATTTCGATCCAATTCACATTCCAAGTAATATTCGGCATGCTAATTACGTTGCCGATTGCCAAATTGCATTATCTCTTATAGTTTCCGAGATATGGACTATCGACATCTTACAATATTGGCTCTGATTCTAACTTGGGCTGAAATTGTAAAACGATCTTATGAATTAGCGATTTCGTTCCAATTCACATTCCAAGTAATATTCGGCATGCTAATTAGGTTGCCGATTGCCAAATTGCATTATCTCTTATAGTTTCCGAGATATGGACTATCGACATATTACAATATTGGCTCTGCTTCTAGCTTGGGCCAAAATTGTAAAATGGTCTTATGAATTAGCGATTTCGTTCCAATTCACATTCCAAATAATATTCGGCATGCTAATAACGTTGCCGATTGCCAAATTGCATTATCTCTTATAGTTTCCGAGATATGGACTATCGACATCTGACAATATTGGCTCTGCTTCTACTTGGGCCAAAATTGTAAAATGGTCTTATGAATTAGCGATTTCGTTCCAATTCACATTCCAAGTAATATTCGGCATGCTAATTACGTTGCCGAATGCCAAATTGCATTATCTCTTATAGTTTCCGAGATATGGACTATCGACATCTTACAATATTGGCTCTGCTTCTAACTTGGGCGAAAATTGTAAAATGGTCTTATGAATTAGCGATTTCGTTCCAATTCACATTCCAAGTAATATTCGGCATGCTAATTACCTTGCCGATTGCCAAATTGCATTATCTCTTATAGTTTCCGAGATATGGGCTATCGACTTCTTACAATATTGGCTCTGCTTCTAACTTGGGCCAAAACTGTAAAATGGTCTTATGAATTAGCGATTTCGATCCAATTTACATTCCAAGTAATATTCGGCATGCTAATTACTTTGCCGATTGCCAAATTGCATTATCTATTATAGTTTCCGAGATATGGCCAATACAAATTTTACACCTTAGACACTGTTTCTAATTAGGGCCAAAATCGTATAATGGTCTTATGAATTAGCGATTTCGTTCCAATTCACATTCCAAGTAATATTCGGCATGCTAATTACCTTGCCGATTGCCAAATTGCATTATCTCTTATAGTTTCCGAGATATGGCTATCGACAACTTACAATATTGGCTTTGCTTCTAACTTGGGCCAAAATTGTAAAACGATCTTATGAATTAGCGATTTCGTATTCCAATTCACATTCCAAGTAATATTCGGCATGCTAATTACGTTGCCGATTGCCAAATTGCATTATCTCTTATAGTTTCCGAGATATGGACTATCGACATCTTACAATATTGGCTTTGCTTCTAACTTGGGCCAAAATTGTAAAACGATCTTATGAATTAGCGATTTCGTTCCAATTCACATTTCAAGTAATATTCGACATGGTAATTACGTTGCCGATTGCCAAATTGCATTATCTCTTATAGTTTCCGAGATATGGCTATCGACAACTTACAATATTGGCTTTGCTTCTAACTTGGGCCAAAATTGTAAAACGATCTTATGAATTAGCGATTTCGTATTCCAATTCACATTCCAAGTAATATTCGGCATGCTAATTACGTTGCCGATTGCCAAATTGCATTATCTCTTATAGTTTCCGAGATATGGACTATCGACATCTTACAATATTGGCTCTGCTTCTAACTTGGACGAAAATTGTAAAATGGTCTTATGAATTAGCGATTTCGTTCCAATTCACATTCCAAGTAATATTCGGCATGCTAATTACCTTGCCGATTGCCAAATTGCATTATCTCTTATAGTTTCCGAGATATGGGCTATCGACTTCTTACAATATTGGCTCTGCTTCTAACTTGGGCCAAAACTGTAAAATGGTCTTATGAATTAGCGATTTCGATCCAATTTACATTCCAAGTAATATTCGGCATGCTAATTACTTTGCCGATTGCCAAATTGCATTATCTCTTATAGTTTCCGAGATATGGACTATCCACATCTTACAATATTGGCTCTGCTTCTAACTTGAGCCAAAATTGTAAAATGGTCTTATGAATTAGCGATTTCGATCCAATTCACATTCCAAGTAATATTCGGCATGCTAATTACGTTGCCGATTGCCAAATTGCATTATCTCTTATAATTTCCGAGATATGGACTATCGACATCTTACAATATTGGCTCTGCTTCTAACTTGGGCCAAAATTGTAAAACGATCTTATGAATTTGCGATTTCGTTCCAATTCACATTCCAAGTAATCTTCGGCATGTTAATTACATTGCCGATTGCCAATTTGCAATATCTCTTATAGTTTCCGAGACAAGGGCAATCGAAATTTTACACCTTAGACTCTGTTTCTAACTTTAGCCAAATTGTAAAATGGTCTTATGAATTAGCGATTTCGTTCCAATTCACATGGCAAGTAATATTCGGCATGTCAATTACATTGCCGATTGCCAATTTGCAATATCACTTATAGTTTCCGAGATATGGGCAATCGAAATTTTACACCTTAGAATCTGTTTCTAACTTTAGCCAAATTGTAAAATGGTCTTATGAATTAGCGATTTCGTTCCAATTCACATTCCAAGTAATCTTCGGCATGCTAATTACATTGCCGATTGCCAATTTGCAATATCTCTTATAGTTTCCGAGATATGGGCAATACAAATTTTATACCTTAGACACTGTTTCTAATTAGGGCCAAAATCGTATAATGGTCTTATGAATTAGCGATTTCGTTCCAATTCACATTCCAAGTAATATTCGGCATGCTAATTACGTTGCCGATTGCCAAATTGCATTATCTCTTATAGTTTCCGAGATATGGACTATCCACATCTTACAATATTGGCTCTGCTTCTAACTTGAGCCAAAATTGTAAAATGGTCTTATGAATTAGCGATTTCGATCCAATTCACATTCCAAGTAATATTCGGCATGCTAATTACGTTGCCGATAGCCAAATTGCATTATCTCTTATAGTTTCCGAGATATGGACTATCGACATCTTACAATATTGGCTCTGCTTCTAGCTTGGGCCAAAATTGTAAAACGATCTTATGAATTAGCGATTTCGTTCCAATTCACATTCCAAGTAATATTCGGCATGCTAATTACGTTGTCCATTGCCGAATTGCGTTATCTGTTATAGTTTCCGAGATATGGACTATCGACATCTTACAATATTGCTTTGCTTCTAACTTGGGCCAAAATTGTAAAATGGCCTTATGAATTAGCGATTTCGTTCCAATTCACATTCCAAGTAATATTCGGCATGCTAATTACGTTGCCGATTGCCAAATGGCATTATCTCTTATAGTTTACGAGATATGGACTATCGACATCTTACAATATTGGCTCTGCTTCTAACTTGAGCCAAAATTGTAAAATGGTCTTATGAATTAGCGATTTCGTTCCAATTCACATACCAAGTAATATTCGGCATGCTTATTACGTTTCCTATTGCCAAATTCCAATATCTCTTATAGTTTCCGAGATATGGGCAATCGAAATTTTACACCTTAGACTCTGTCTCTAACGTGGGCCAAATTTTAAAATGGTCTTATGAATTAGCGATTTCGTTCCAATTCACATTCCAAGTAATATTCGGCATGCTAATTACGTTGCCGATTGCCAAATTGCATTATCTCTTATAGTTTCCAGGATATGGACTATCCACATCTTACAATATTGGCTCTGCTTCTAACTTGAGCCAAATTGTAAAATGGTCTTATGAATTAGCGATTTCGATCCAATTCACATTCCAAGTAATATTCGGCATGCTAATTACGTTGCCGATTGCCAAATTGTATTATCTCTTATAGTTTCCGAGATATGGACTATCGACATCTTACAATATTGGCTCTGCTTCTAACTTGGGCCAAAATTGTAAATCGATCTTATGAATAGGCGATTTCGTTCCAATTCACATTCTAAGTAATATTCGGCATGCTAATTACGTTGCCGATTGACAAATTGCATTATCTCTTATAGTTTCCGAGATATGGACTATCGACATATTACAATATTGGCTCTGCTTCTAGCTTGGGCCAAAATTGTAAAATGGTCTTATGAATTAGCGATTTCGTTCCAATTCACATTCCAAGTAATATTCGGCATGCTAATAACGTTGCCGATTGCCAAATTGCATTTTCTCTTATAGTTTCCGAGATATGGACTATCGACATCTTACAATATTAGCTCTGCTTCTACTTGGGCCAAAATTATAAAATGGTCTTATGAATTAGCGATTTCGTTCCAATTCACATTCCAAGTAATATTCGGCATGCTAATTACGTTGCCGATTGCCAAATTGCATTATCTCTTATAGTTTCCGAGATATGGCTATCGACATCTTGCAATATTGGCTTTGCTTCTAACTTGGGCCAAAATTGTAAAACGATCTTATGAATTAGCGATTTCGTTCCAATTCACATTCCAAGTAATATTCGGCATGCTAATTACGTTGCCGATTGCCAAATTGCATTATCTATTATAGTTTCCGAGATATGGGCAATACAAATTTTACACCTTAGACACTGTTTCTAATTAGGGCCAAAATCGTATAATGGTCTTATGAATTAGCGATTTCGTTCCAATTCACATTCCAAGTAATATTCGGCATGCTAATTACGTTGCCGATTGCCAAATTGCATTATCTATTATAGTTTCCGAGATATGGGCAATACAAATTTTACACCTTAGACACTGTTTCTAATTAGGGCCAAAATCGTATAATGGTCTTATGAATTAGCGATTTCGTTCCAATTCACATTCCAAGTAATATTCGGCATGCTAATTACGTTGCCGATTGCCAAATTGCATTATCTCTTATAGTTTCCGAGATATGGACTATCGACATCTTACAATATTGGCTCTCCTTCTACTTGGGCTAAAATTATAAAATGGTCTTATGAATTAGCGATTTCGATCCAATTCACATTCCAAGTAATATTCGGCATTCTAATTACGTTGCCGATTGCCAAATTGCATTATCTCTTATAGTTTCCAAGATATGGACTATCGACATCTTACAATATTGGCTTTGCTTCTAACTTGGGCCAAAATTGTAAAACGATCTTATGAATTTGCGATTTCGTTTCAATTCACATTCCAAGTAATCTTCGGCATGTTAATTACATTGCCAATTGCCAATTTGCAATATCTCTTATAGTTTCCGAGACAAGGGCAATCGAAATTTTACACCTTAGATTCTGTTTCTAACTTTAGCCAAATTGTAAAATGGTCTTATGAATTAGCGATTTCGTTCCAATTCACATTCCAAGTAATCTTCGGCATGCTAATTACATTGCCGATTGCCAATTTGCAATATCTCTTATAGTTTCCGAGATATGTGCAATCGAAATTTTACACCTTAGATTCTGTTTCTAACTTTAGCCAAATTGTAAAATGGTCTTATGAACTAGCGACTTCGTTCCAATTCAAATTCCAAGTAATATTCGGCATGCTAATTACGTTGAAGATTGCCGAATTACATTATCTCTTATAGTTTCCGAGATATGGACTATCGACATCTTACTATATTGGCTCTGCTTCTAATTTGGGCCAAAATTGTAAAATGGTTTTATGAATTAGCGTTTTCGTTCCAATTCACATTCCAAGTAATATTCAGCATGCTAATTTCATTGCCGATTGCCAAATTGCAATATCTCTTATAGTTTCTGAGATATGGGCAATCGAAATTTTGCACCTTAGACTCTGTTTCTAATTTGGGCCAAAATTGTAAAATGCTCTTATGAATTAGCGATTTCGTTCCAATTCACATTCCAAGTAATATTCGGCATGTTAATTACGTTGCCGATTGCAAATTGCATTATCTATTATGGTTTCCGAGATATGGACTATCGACATCTTACAATATTATCTCTGCTTCTAACTTGAGGCAAAATTGTAAAATGGTCTTATGAATTAGCGATTTCGATCCAATTCACATTCCAAGTAATATTCGGCATGCTAATTACGTTGCCGATTGCCAAATTGCATTATCTCTTATAGTTTCCGAGATATGGACTATCGACATCTTACAATATTGGCTCTGCTTCTAACTTGGGCTGAAATTGTAAAACGATCTTATGAATTAGCGATTTCGTTCCAATACACATTCCAAGTAATATTCGGCATGCTAATTAGGTTGCCGATTGCCAAATTGCATTATCTCTTATAGTTTCCGAGATATGGACTATCGACATATTACAATATTGGCTCTGCTTCTAGCTTGGGCCAAAATTGTAAAATGGTCTTATGAATTAGCGATTTCGTTCCAATTCACATTCCAAATAATATTCGGCATGCTAATAACGTTGCCGATTGCCAAATTGCATTATCTATTATAGTTTCCGAGATATGGACTATCGACATCTTACAATATTGGCTCTGCTTCTAACTTGGGCTGAAATTGTAAAACGATCTTATGAATTAGCGATTTCGTTCCAATTCACATTCCAAGTAATATTCGGCATGCTAATTAGGTTGCCGATTGCCAAATTGCATTATCTCTTATAGTTTCCGAGATATGGACTATCGACATCTTACAATATTGGCTCTGCTTCTAACTTGGGCCGAAATTGTAAAACGATCTTATGAATTAGCGATTTCGTTCCAATTCACATTCCAAGTAATATTCGGCATGCTAATTAGGTTGCCGATTGCCAAATTGCATTATCTCTTATAGTTTCCGGGATATGGACTATCGACATATTACAATATTGGCTCTGCTTCTAGCTTGGGCCAAAATTGTAAAATGGTCTTATGAATTAGCGATTTCGTTCCAACTCACATTCCAAATAATATTCGGCATGCTAATAACGTTGCCGATTGCCAAATTGCATTATCTCTTATAGTTTCCGAGATATGGACTATCGACATCTTACGATATTGGCTCTGCTTCTAGCTTGGGCCAAAATTGTAAAATGGACTTATGAATTAGCGATTTCGTTCCAATTCACATTCCAAATAATATTCGGCATATTAATAACGTTGCCGATTGCCAAATTGCATTATCTCTTATAGTTTCCGAGATATGGACTATCGACATCTTACAATATTGGCTCTGCTTCTACTTGGGCCAAAATTATAAAATGGTCTTATGAATTAGCGATTTCGTTCCAATTCACATTCCAAGTAATATTCGGTATGCTAATTACGTTGCCGATTGCCAAATTGCATTATCTCTTATAGTTTCCGAGATATGGCTATCGACAACTTACAATATTGGCTTTGCTTCTAACTTGGGCCAAAATTGTAAAACGATCTTATGAATTAGCGATTTCGTTCCAATTCACATTCCAAGTAATATTCGGCATGCTAATTACGTTGCCGATTGCCAAATTGCATTATCTCTTATAGTTTCCGAGATATGGACTATCGACATCTTACAATATTGGCTCTGCTTCTAACTTGGGCCAAAACTGTAAAATGGTCTTATGAATTAGCGATTTCGATCCAATTTACATTCCAAGTAATATTCGGCATGCTAATTACTTTGCCGATTGCCAAATTGCATTATCTATTATAGTTTCCGAGATATGGGCAATACAAATTTTACACCTTAGACACTGTTTCTAATTAGGGCCAAAATCGTATAATGGTCTTATGAATTAGCGATTTCGTTCCAATTCACATTCCAAGTAATATTCGGCATGCTAATTACGTTGCCGATTGCCAAATTGCATTATCTCTTATAGTTTCCGAGATATGGACTATCCACATCTTACAATATTGGCTCTGCTTCTAACTTGAGCCAAAATTGTAAAATGGTCTTATGAATTAGCGATTTCGATCCAATTCACATTCCAAGTAATATTCGGCATGCTAATTACGTTGCCGATTGCCAAATTGCATTATCTCTTATAGTTTCCGAGATATGGACTATCGACATCTTACAATATTGGCTCTGCTTCTAACTTGGGCCAAAATTGTAAAACGATCATATGAATTTGCGATTTCGTTCCAATTCACATTCCAAGTAATCTTCGGCATGTTAATTACATTGCCGATTGCCAATTTACAATATCTCTTATAGTTTCCGAGACAAGGGCAATCGAAATTTTACACCTTAGACTCTGTTTCTAACTTTAGCCAAATTGTAAAATGGTCTTATGAATTAGCGATTTCGTTCCAATTCACATGGCAAGTAATATTCGGCATGTTAATTACATTGCCGATTGCCAATTTGCAATATCTCTTATAGTTTCCGAGATATGGGCAATCGAAATTTTACACCTTAGAATCTGTTTCTAACTTTAGCCAAATTGTAAAATGGTCTTATGAATTAGCGATTTCGTTCCAATTCACATTCCAAGTAATCTTCGGCATGCTAATTACATTGCCGATTGCCAATTTGCAATATCTCTTATAGTTTCCGAGATATGGGCAATACAAATTTTACACCTTAGACACTGTTCCTAATTAGGGCCAAAATCGTATAATGGTCTTATGAATTAGCGATTTCGTTCCAATTCACATTCCAAGTAATATTCGGCATGCTAATTACGTTGCCGATTGCCAAATTGCATTATCTCTTATAGTTTCCGAGATATGGACTATCCACATCTTACAATATTGGCTCTGCTTCTAACTTGAGCCAAAATTGTAAAATGGTCTTATGAATTAGCGATTTCGATCCAATTCACATTCCAAGTAATATTCGGCATGCTAATTACGTTGCCGATTGCCAAATTGCATTATCTCTTATAGTTTCCGAGATATGGACTATCGACATCTTACAATATTGGCTCTGCTTCTAACTTGGGCCAAAATTGTAAAACGATCTTATGAATTAGCGATTTCGTTCCAATTCACATTCCAAGTAATATTCGGCATGCTAATTACGTTGTCGATTGCCGAATTGCATTATCTGTTATAGTTTCCGAGATATGGACTATCGACATCTTACAATATTGCTTTGCTTCTAACTTGGTCCAAAATTGTAAAATGGCCTTATGAATTAGCGATTTCGTTCCAATTCACATTCCAAGTAATATTCGGCATGCTAATTACGTTGCCGATTGCCAAATGGCATTATCTCTTATAGTTTACGAGATATGGACTATCGACATCTTACAATATTGGCTCTGCTTCTAACTTGAGCCAAAATTGTAAAATGGTCTTATGAATTAGCGATTTCGTTCCAATTCACATTCCAAGTAATATTCGGCATGCTTATTACGTTTCCTATTGCCAAATTCCAATTTCTCTTATAGTTTCCGAGATATGGGCAATCGAAATTTTACACCTTAGACTCTGTCTCTAACTTGGGCCAAATTTTAAAATGGTCTTATGAATTAGCGATTTCGTTCCAATTCACATTCCAAGTAATATTCGGCATGCTAATTACGTTGCCGATTGCCAAATTGCATTATCTCTTATAGTTTCCGAGATATGGCTATCGACATCTTGCAATATTGGCTTTGCTTCTAACTTGGGCCAAAATTGTAAAACGATCTTATGAATTAGCGATTTCGTTCCAATTCACATTCCAAGTAATATTCGGCATGCTAATTACGTTGCCGATTGCCAAATTGCATTATCTATTATAGTTTCCGAGATATGGGCAATACAAATTTTACACCTTAGACACTGTTTCTAATTAGGGCCAAAATCGTATAATGGTCTTATGAATTAGCGATTTCGTTCCAATTCACATTCCAAGTAATATTCGGCATGCTAATTACGTTGCCGATTGCCAAATTGCATTATCTTTTATAGTTTCCGAGATATGGGCAATACAAATTTTACACCTTAGACACTGTTTCTAATTAGGGCCAAAATCGTATAATGGTCTTATGAATTAGCGATTTCGTTCCAATTCACATTCCAAGTAATATTCGGCATGCTAATAACGTTGCCGATTGCCAAATTGCATTATCTCTTATAGTTTCCGAGATATGGACTATCGACATCTTACAATATTGGCTCTGCTTCTACTTGGGCCAAAATTATAAAATGGTCTTATGAATTAGCGATTTCGTTCCAATTCACATTCCAAGTAATATTCGGCATGCTAATTACGTTGCGATTGCCAAATTGCATTATCTCTTATAGTTTCCGAGATATGGCTATGGACAACTTACAATATTATCTTTGCTTCTAACTTGGGCCAAAATTGTAAAACGATCTTATGAATTAGCGATTTCGTTCCAATTCACATTCCAAGTAATATTAGGCATGCTAATTACGTTGCCGAATGCCAAATTGCATTATCTCTTATAGTTTCCGAGATACGGACTATCGACATCTTACAATATTGGCTCTGCTTCTACTTGGGCCAAAATTATAAAATGGTCTTATGAATTAGCGATTTCGTTCCAATTCACATTTCAAGTAATATTCGGCATGCTAATTACGTTGCCGATTGCCAAATTGCATTATCTCTTATAGTTTCCGAGATATGGCTATCGACAACTTACAATATTGGCTTTGCTTCTAACTTGGGCCAAAATTGTAAAACGATCTTATGAATTAGCGATTTCGTTCCAATTCACATTTCAAGTAATATTCGACATGCTAATTACGTTGCCGATTGCCAAATTGCATTATCTCTTATAGTTTCCGAGATATGGCTATCGACAACTTACAATATTGGCTTTGCTTCTAACTTGGGCCAAAATTGTAAAACGATCTTATGAATTAGCGATTTCGTTCCAATTCACATTCCAAGTAATATTCGGCATGCTAATTACGTTGCCGATTGCCAAATTGCATTATCTCTTATAGTTTCCGAGATATGGACTATCGACATCTTACAATATTGGCTCTGCTTCTAACTTGGGCGAAAATTGTAAAATGGTCTTATGAATTAGCGATTTCGTTCCAATTCACATTCCAAGTAATATTCGGCATGCTAATTACCTTGCCGATTGCCAAATTGCATTATCTCTTTTAGTTTCGAGATATGGGCTATCGACTTCTTACAATATTGGCTCTGCTTCTAACTTGGGCCAAAACTGTAAAATGGTCTTATGAATTGGCGATTTCGATCCAATTTACATTCCAAGTAATATTCGGCATGCTAATTACTTTGCCGATTGCCAAATTGCATTATCTATTATAGTTTCCGAGATATGGGCAATACAAATTTTACACCTTAGACACTGTTTCTAATTAGGGCCAAAATCGTATAATGGTCTTATGAATTAGCGATTTCGTTCCAATTCACATTCCAAGTAATATTCGGCATGCTAATTACGTTGCCGATTGCCAAATTGCATTATCTCTTATAGTTTCCGAGATATGGACTATCCACATCTTACAATATTGGCTCTGCTTCTAACTTGAGCCAAAATTGTAAAATGGTCTTATGAATTAGCGATTTCGATCCAATTTACATTCCAAGTAATATTCGGCATGCTAATTACGTTGCCGATTGCCAAATTGCATTATCTCTTATAGTTTCGGAGATATGGACTATCGACATCTTACAATATTGGCTCTGCTTCTAACTTGGGCCAAAATTGTAAAACGATCTTATGAATTTGCGATTTCGTTCCAATTCACATTCCAAGTAATCTTCGGCATGTTAATTACATTGCCGATTGCCAATTTTCAATATCTCTTATAGTTTCCGAGACAAGGGCAATCGAAATTTTACACCTTAGAATCTGTTTCTAACTTTAGCCAAATTGTAAAATGGTCTTATGAATTAGCGATTTCGTTCCAATTCACATTCCAAGTAATCTTCGGCATGCTAATTACATTGCCGATTGCCAATTTGCAATATCTCTTATAGTTTCCGAGATATGGGCAATACAAATTTTACACCTTAGACACTGTTTCTAATTAGGGCCAAAATCGTATAATGGTCTTATGAATTAGCGATTTCGTTCCAATTCACATTCCAAGTAATATTCGGCATGCTAATTACGTTGCCGATTGCCAAATTGCATTATCTCTTATAGTTTCCGAGATATGGCTATCGACATCTTGCAATATTGGATTTGCTTCTAACTTGGGCCAAAATTGTAAAACGATCTTATGAATTAGCGATTTCGTTCCAATTCACATTCCAAGTAATATTCGGCATGCTAATTACGTTGCCGATTGCCAAATTGCATTATCTATTATAGTTTCCGAGATATGGGCAATACAAATTTTACACCTTAGACACTGTTTCTAATTAGGGCCAAAATCGTATAATGGTCTTATGAATTAGCGATTTCGTTCCAATTCACATTCCAAGTAATATTCGGCATGCTAATTACGTTGCCGATTGCCAAATTGCATTATCTATTATAGTTTCCGAGATATGGGCAATACAAATTTTACACCTTAGACACTGTTTCTAATTAGGGCCAAAATCGTATAATGGTCTTATGAATTAGCGATTTCGTTCCAATTCACATTCCAAGTAATATTCGGCATGCTAATAACGTTGCCGATTGCCAAATTGCATTATCTCTTATAGTTTCCGAGATATGGACTATCGACATCTTACAATATTGGCTCTGCTTCTACTTGGGCCAAAATTATAAAATGGTCTTATGAATTAGCGATTTCGTTCCAATTCACATTCCAAGTAATATTCGGCATGCTAATTACGTTGCGATTGCCAAATTGCATTATCTCTTATAGTTTCCGAGATATGGCTAAGGACAACTTACAATATTATCTTTGCTTCTAACTTGGGCCAAAATTGTAAAACGATCTTATGAATTAGCGATTTCGTTCCAATTCACATTCCAAGTAATATTCGGCATGCTAATTACGTTGCCGAATGCCAAATTGCATTATCTCTTATAGTTTCCGAGATACGGACTATCGACATCTTACAATATTGGCTCTGCTTCTACTTGGGCCAAAATTATAAAATGGTCTTATGAATTAGCGATTTCGTTCCAATTCACATTTCAAGTAATATTCGGCATGCTAATTACGTTGCCGATTGCCAAATTGCATTATCTCTTATAGTTTCCGAGATATGGCTATCGACAACTTACAATATTGGCTTTGCTTCTAACTTGGGCCAAAATTGTAAAACGATCTTATGAATTAGCGATTTCGTTCCAATTCACATTTCAAGTAATATTCGACATGCTAATTACGTTGCCGATTGCCAAATTGCATTATCTCTTATAGTTTCCGAGATATGGCTATCGACAACTTACAATATTGGCTTTGCTTCTAACTTGGGCCAAAATTGTAAAACGATCTTATGAATTAGCGATTTCGTTCCAATTCACATTCCAAGTAATATTCGGCATGCTAATTACGTTGTCGATTGCCGAATTGCATTATCTGTTATAGTTTCCGAGATATGGACTATCGACATCTTACAATATTGCTTTGCTTCTAACTTGGTCCAAAATTGTAAAATGGCCTTATGAATTAGCGATTTCGTTCCAATTCACATTCCAAGTAATATTCGGCATGCTAATTACGTTGCCGATTGCCAAATGGCATTATCTCTTATAGTTTACGAGATATGGACTATCGACATCTTACAATATTGGCTCTGCTTCTAACTTGAGCCAAAATTGTAAAATGGTCTTATGAATTAGCGATTTCGTTCCAATTCACATTCCAAGTAATATTCGGCATGCTTATTACGTTTCCTATTGCCAAATTCCAATTTCTCTTATAGTTTCCGAGATATGGGCAATCGAAATTTTACACCTTAGACTCTGTCTCTAACTTGGGCCAAATTTTAAAATGGTCTTATGAATTAGCGATTTCGTTCCAATT
Organism: Rhynchophorus ferrugineus; assembly: GCF_030347505.1. Taxonomy (NCBI): domain Eukaryota; kingdom Metazoa; phylum Arthropoda; class Insecta; order Coleoptera; family Curculionidae; genus Rhynchophorus; species Rhynchophorus ferrugineus. The sequence continues at coordinate 39,663,016 of NW_027472583.1, forward strand.
CACATTCCAAGTAATATTCGGCATGCTAATTACGTTGCCGATTGCCAAATTGCATTATCTCTTATAGTTTCCGAGATATGGCTATCGACATCTTGCAATATTGGCTTTGCTTCTAACTTGGGCCAAAATTGTAAAACGATCTTATGAATTAGCGATTTCGTTCCAATTCACATTCCAAGTAATATTCGGCATGCTAATTACGTTGCCGATTGCCAAATTGCATTATCTATTATAGTTTCCGAGATATGGGCAATACAAATTTTACACCTTAGACACTGTTTCTAATTAGGGCCAAAATCGTATAATGGTCTTATGAATTAGCGATTTCGTTCCAATTCACATTCCAAGTAATATTCGGCATGCTAATTACGTTGCCGATTGCCAAATTGCATTATCTTTTATAGTTTCCGAGATATGGGCAATACAAATTTTACACCTTAGACACTGTTTCTAATTAGGGCCAAAATCGTATAATGGTCTTATGAATTAGCGATTTCGTTCCAATTCACATTCCAAGTAATATTCGGCATGCTAATAACGTTGCCGATTGCCAAATTGCATTATCTCTTATAGTTTCCGAGATATGGACTATCGACATCTTACAATATTGGCTCTGCTTCTACTTGGGCCAAAATTATAAAATGGTCTTATGAATTAGCGATTTCGTTCCAATTCACATTCCAAGTAATATTCGGCATGCTAATTACGTTGCGATTGCCAAATTGCATTATCTCTTATAGTTTCCGAGATATGGCTATGGACAACTTACAATATTATCTTTGCTTCTAACTTGGGCCAAAATTGTAAAACGATCTTATGAATTAGCGATTTCGTTCCAATTCACATTCCAAGTAATATTAGGCATGCTAATTACGTTGCCGAATGCCAAATTGCATTATCTCTTATAGTTTCCGAGATACGGACTATCGACATCTTACAATATTGGCTCTGCTTCTACTTGGGCCAAAATTATAAAATGGTCTTATGAATTAGCGATTTCGTTCCAATTCACATTTCAAGTAATATTCGGCATGCTAATTACGTTGCCGATTGCCAAATTGCATTATCTCTTATAGTTTCCGAGATATGGCTATCGACAACTTACAATATTGGCTTTGCTTCTAACTTGGGCCAAAATTGTAAAACGATCTTATGAATTAGCGATTTCGTTCCAATTCACATTCCAAGTAATATTCGGCATGCTAATTACGTTGCCGATTGCCAAATTGCATTATCTCTTATAGTTTCCGAGATATGGACTATCGACATCTTACAATATTGGCTCTGCTTCTAACTTGGGCGAAAATTGTAAAATGGTCTTATGAATTAGCGATTTCGTTCCAATTCACATTCCAAGTAATATTCGGCATGCTAATTACCTTGCCGATTGCCAAATTGCATTATCTCTTTTAGTTTCCGAGATATGGGCTATCGACTTCTTACAAAATTGGCTCTGCTTCTAACTTGGGCCAAAACTGTAAAATGGTCTTATGAATTGGCGATTTCGATCCAATTTACATTCCAAGTAATATTCGGCATGCTAATTACTTTGCCGATTGCCAAATTGCATTATCTATTATAGTTTCCGAGATATGGGCAATACAAATTTTACACATTAGACACTGTTTCTAATTAGGGCCAAAATCGTATAATGGTCTTATGAATTAGCGATTTCGTTCCAATTCACATTCCAAGTAATATTCGGCATGCTAATTACGTTGCCGATTGCCAAATTGCATTATCTCTTATAGTTTCCGAGATATGGACTATCCACATCTTACAATATTGGCTCTGCTTCTAACTTGAGCCAAAATTGTAAAATGGTCTTATGAATTAGCGATTTCGATCCAATTTACATTCCAAGTAATATTCGGCATGCTAATTACGTTGCCGATTGCCAAATTGCATTATCTCTTATAGTTTCGGAGATATGGACTATCGACATCTTACAATATTGGCTCTGCTTCTAACTTGGGCCAAAATTGTAAAACGATCTTATGAATTTGCGATTTCGTTCCAATTCACATTCCAAGTAATCTTCGGCATGTTAATTACATTGCCGATTGCCAATTTTCAATATCTCTTATAGTTTCCGAGACAAGGGCAATCGAAATTTTACACCTTAGAATCTGTTTCTAACTTTAGCCAAATTGTAAAATGGTCTTATGAATTAGCGATTTCGTTCCAATTCACATTCCAAGTAATCTTCGGCATGCTAATTACATTGCCGATTGCCAATTTGCAATATCTCTTATAGTTTCCGAGATATGGGCAATACAAATTTTACACCTTAGACACTGTTTCTAATTAGGGCCAAAATCGTATAATGGTCTTATGAATTAGCGATTTCGTTCCAATTCACATTCCAAGTAATATTCGGCATGCTAATTACGTTGCCGATTGCCAAATTGCATTATCTCTTATAGTTTCCGAGATATGGCTATCGACATCTTGCAATATTGGCTTTGCTTCTAACTTGGGCCAAAATTGTAAAACGATCTTATGAATTAGCGATTTCGTTCCAATTCACATTCCAAGTAATATTCGGCATGCTAATTACGTTGCCGATTGCCAAATTGCATTATCTATTATAGTTTCCGAGATATGGGCAATACAAATTTTACACCTTAGACACTGTTTCTAATTAGGGCCAAAATCGTATAATGGTCTTATGAATTAGCGATTTCGTTCCAATTCACATTCCAAGTAATATTCGGCATGCTAATTACGTTGCCGATTGCCAAATTGCATTATCTATTATAGTTTCCGAGATATGGGCAATACAAATTTTACACCTTAGACACTGTTTCTAATTAGGGCCAAAATCGTATAATGGTCTTATGAATTAGCGATTTCGTTCCAATTCACATTCCAAGTAATATTCGGCATGCTAATAACGTTGCCGATTGCCAAATTGCATTATCTCTTATAGTTTCCGAGATATGGACTATCGACATCTTACAATATTGGCTCTGCTTCTACTTGGGCCAAAATTATAAAATGGTCTTATGAATTAGCGATTTCGTTCCAATTCACATTCCAAGTAATATTCGGCATGCTAATTACGTTGCGATTGCCAAATTGCATTATCTCTTATAGTTTCCGAGATATGGCTAAGGACAACTTACAATATTATCTTTGCTTCTAACTTGGGCCAAAATTGTAAAACGATCTTATGAATTAGCGATTTCGTTCCAATTCACATTCCAAGTAATATTCGGCATGCTAATTACGTTGCCGAATGCCAAATTGCATTATCTCTTATAGTTTCCGAGATACGGACTATCGACATCTTACAATATTGGCTCTGCTTCTACTTGGGCCAAAATTATAAAATGGTCTTATGAATTAGCGATTTCGTTCCAATTCACATTTCAAGTAATATTCGGCATGCTAATTACGTTGCCGATTGCCAAATTGCATTATCTCTTATAGTTTCCGAGATATGGCTATCGACAACTTACAATATTGGCTTTGCTTCTAACTTGGGCCAAAATTGTAAAACGATCTTATGAATTAGCGATTTCGTTCCAATTCACATTTCAAGTAATATTCGACATGCTAATTACGTTGCCGATTGCCAAATTGCATTATCTCTTATAGTTTCCGAGATATGGCTATCGACAACTTACAATATTGGCTTTGCTTCTAACTTGGGCCAAAATTGTAAAACGATCTTATGAATTAGCGATTTCGTTCCAATTCACATTCCAAGTAATATTCGGCATGCTAATTACGTTGCCGATTGCCAAATTGCATTATCTCTTATAGTTTCCGAGATATGGACTATCGACATCTTACAATATTGGCTCTGCTTCTACTTGGGCCAAAATTATAAAATGGTCTTATGAATTAGCGATTTCGTTCCAATTCACATTCCAAGTAATATTCGGCATGCTAATTACGTTGCGATTGCCAAATTGCATTATATCTTATAGTTTCCGAGATATGGCTATGGACAACTTACAATATTATCTTTGCTTCTAACTTGGGCCAAAATTGTAAAACGATCTTATGAATTAGCGATTTCGTTCCAATTCACATTCCAAGTAATATTCGGCATGCTAATTACGTTGCCAATTGCCAAATTGCATTATCTCTTATAGTTTCCGAGATATGGCTATCGACATCTTGCAATATTGGCTTTGCTTCTAACTTGGGCCAAAATTGTAAAACGATCTTATGAATTAGCGATTTCGTTCCAATTCACATTCCAAGTAATATTCGGCATGCTAATTACGTTGCCGATTGCCAAATTGCATTATCTATTATAGTTTCCGAGATATGGGCAATACAAATTTTACACCTTAGACACTGTTTCTAATTAGGGCCAAAATCGTATAATGGTCTTATGAATTAGCGATTTCGTTCCAATTCACATTCCAAGTAATATTCGGCATGCTAATTACGTTGCCGATTGCCAAATTGCATTATCTATTATAGTTTCCGAGATATGGGCAATACAAATTTTACACCTTAGACACTGTTTCTAATTAGGGCCAAAATCGTATAATGGTCTTATGAATTAGCGATTTCGTTCCAATTCACATTCCAAGTAATATTCGGCATGCTAATTACGTTGCCGATTGCCAAATTGCATTATCTCTTATAGTTTCCGAGATATGGACTATCGACATCTTACAATATTGGCTCTCCTTCTACTTGGGCTAAAATTATAAAATGGTCTTATGAATTAGCGATTTCGATCCAATTCACATTCCAAGTAATATTCGGCATTCTAATTATGTTGCCGATTGCCAAATTGCATTATCTCTTATAGTTTCCAAGATATGGGCTATCGACATCTTACAATATTGGCTCTGCTTCTAACTTGGGCCAAAATTGTAAAACGATCTTATGAATTTGCGATTTCGTTCCAATTCACATTCCAAGTAATCTTCGGCATGTTAATTACATTGCCGATTGCCAATTTGCAATATCTCTTATAGTTTCCGAGACAAGGGCAATCGAAATTTTACACCTTAGATTCTGTTTCTAACTTTAGCCAAATTGTAAAATGGTCTTATGAACTAGCGACTTCGTTCCAATTCAAATTCCAAGTAATATTCGGCATGCTAATTACGTTGAAGATTGCCGAATTACATTATCTCTTATAGTTTCCGAGATATGGACTATCGACATCTTACTATATTGGCTCTGCTTCTAATTTGGGCCAAATTTTAAAATGGTCTTATGAATTAGCGATTTCGTTCCAATTCACATTCCAAGTAATATTCGGCACGCAAAATACGTTTCCTATTGCCAAATTGCAATATCTCTTATAGCTTCCGAGATATGGGCAATCGAAATTTTACACCTTATACTCTGTTTCTAACTTGGGCCAAATTTTAATATGGTCTTATGAATTAGCGATTTCGTTCCAATTCACATTCCAAATAATATTCGGCATGCTAATTACGTTGCCGATTGCCAAATTGCATTATCTCTTATAGTTTCCAAGATATGGACTATCCACATCTTACAATATTGGCTCTGCTTCTAACTTGAGCCAAATAGTAAAATGGTCTTATGAATTAGCGATTTCGATCCAATTCACATTCCAAGTAATATTCGGCATGCTAATTACGTTGCCGATTGCCAAATTGCATTATCTCTTATAGTTTCCGAGATATGGACTATCGACATCTTACAATATTGGCTCTGCTTCTAACTTGGGCTGAAATTGTAAAACGATCTTATGAATTAGCGATTTCGTTCCAATTCACATTCCAAGTAATATTCGGCATGCTAATTAGGTTGCCGATTGCCAAATTGCATTATCTCTTATAGTTTCCGAGATATGGCTATCGACATCTTGCAATATTGGCTTTGCTTCTAACTTGGGCCAAAATTGTAAAACGATCTTATGAATTAGCGATTTCGTTCCAATTCACATTCCAAGTAATATTCGGCATGCTAATTACGTTGCCGATTGCCAAATTGCATTATCTATTATAGTTTCCGAGATATGGGCAATACAAATTTTACACCTTAGACACTGTTTCTAATTAGGGCCAAAATCGTATAATGGTCTTATGAATTAGCGATTTCGTTCCAATTCACATTCCAAGTAATATTCGGCATGCTAATTACGTTGCCGATTGCCAAATTGCATTATCTATTATAGTTTCCGAGATATGGGCAATACAAATTTTACACCTTAGACACTGTTTCTAATTAGGGCCAAAATCGTATAATGGTCTTATGAATTAGCGATTTCGTTCCAATTCACATTCCAAGTAATATTCGGCATGCTAATTACGTTGCCGATTGCCAAATTGCATTATCTCTTATAGTTTCCGAGATATGGACTATCGACATCTTACAATATTGGCTCTCCTTCTACTTGGGCTAAAATTATAAAATGGTCTTATGAATTAGCGATTTCGATCCAATTCACATTCCAAGTAATATACGGCATTCTAATTATGTTGCCGATTGCCAAATTGCATTATCTCTTATAGTTTCCAAGATATGGGCTATCGACATCTTACAATATTGGCTCTGCTTCTAACTTGGGCCAAAATTGTAAAACGATCTTATGAATTTGCGATTTCGTTCCAATTCACATTCCAAGTAATCTTCGGCATGTTAATTACATTGCCGATTGCCAATTTGCAATATCTCTTATAGTTTCCGAGACAAGGGCAATCGAAATTTTACACCTTAGATTCTGTTTCTAACTTTAGCCAAATTGTAAAATGGTCTTATGAACTAGCGACTTCGTTCCAATTCAAATTCCAAGTAATATTCGGCATGCTAATTACGTTGAAGATTGCCGAATTACATTATCTCTTATAGTTTCCGAGATATGGACTATCGACATCTTACTATATTGGCTCTGCTTCTAATTTGGGCCAAATTTTAAAATGGTCTTATGAATTAGCGATTTCGTTCCAATTCACATTCCAAGTAATATTCGGCACGCAAAATACGTTTCCTATTGCCAAATTGCAATATCTCTTATAGCTTCCGAGATATGGGCAATCGAAATTTTACACCTTATACTCTGTTTCTAACTTGGGCCAAATTTTAAAATGGTCTTATGAATTAGCGATTTCGTTCCAATTCACATTCCAAGTAATATTCGGCATGCTAATTACGTTGCCGATTGCCAAATTGCATTATCTCTTATAGTTTCCAAGATATGGACTATCCACATCTTACAATATTGGCTCTGCTTCTAACTTGAGCCAAATTGTAAAATGGTCTTATGAATTAGCGATTTCGATCCAATTCACATTCCAAGTAATATTCGGCATGCTAATTACGTTGCCGATTGCCAAATTGCATTATCTCTTATAGTTTCCGAGATACGGACTATCGACATCTTACAATATTGGCTCTGCTTCTACTTGGGCCAAAATTATAAAATGGTCTTATGAATTAGCGATTTCGTTCCAATTCACATTTCAAGTAATATTCGGCATGCTAATTACGTTGCCGATTGCCAAATTGCATTATCTCTTATAGTTTCCGAGATATGGCTATCGACAACTTACAATATTGGCTTTGCTTCTAACTTGGGCCAAAATTGTAAAACGATCTTATGAATTAGCGATTTCGTTCCAATTCACATTTCAAGTAATATTCGACATGCTAATTACGTTGCCGATTGCCAAATTGCATTATCTCTTATAGTTTCCGAGATATGGCTATCGACAACTTACAATATTGGCTTTGCTTCTAACTTGGGCCAAAATTGTAAAACGATCTTATGAATTAGCGATTTCGTTCCAATTCACATTCCAAGTAATATTCGGCATGCTAATTACGTTGCCGATTGCCAAATTGCATTATCTCTTATAGTTTCCGAGATATGGACTATCGACATCTTACAATATTGGCTCTGCTTCTACTTGGGCCAAAATTATAAAATGGTCTTATGAATTAGCGATTTCGTTCCAATTCACATTCCAAGTAATATTCGGCATGCTAATTACGTTGCGATTGCCAAATTGCATTATCTCTTATAGTTTCCGAGATATGGCTATGGACAACTTACAATATTATCTTTGCTTCTAACTTGGGCCAAAATTGTAAAACGATCTTATGAATTAGCGATTTCGTTCCAATTCACATTCCAAGTAATATTCGGCATGCTAATTACGTTGCCGATTGCCAAATTGCATTATCTCTTATAGTTTCCGAGATATGGCTATCGACATCTTGCAATATTGGCTTTGCTTCTAACTTGGGCCAAAATTATAAAACGATCTTATGAATTAGCGATTTCGTTCCAATTCACATTCCAAGTAATATTCGGCATGCTAATTACGTTGCCGATTGCCAAATTGCATTATCTATTATAGTTTCCGAGATATGGGCAATACAAATTTTACACCTTAGACACTGTTTCTAATTAGGGCCAAAATCGTATAATGGTCTTATGAATTAGCGATTTCGTTCCAATTCACATTCCAAGTAATATTCGGCATGCTAATTACGTTGCCGATTGCCAAATTGCATTATCTATTATAGTTTCCGAGATATGGGCAATACAAATTTTACACCTTAGACACTGTTTCTAATTAGGGCCAAAATCGTATAATGGTCTTATGAATTAGCGATTTCGTTCCAATTCACATTCCAAGTAATATTCGGCATGCTAATTACGTTGCCGATTGCCAAATTGCATTATCTCTTATAGTTTCCGAGATATGGACTATCGACATCTTACAATATTGGCTCTCCTTCTACTTGGGCTAAAATTATAAAATGGTCTTATGAATTAGCGATTTCGATCCAATTCACATTCCAAGTAATATTCGGCATTCTAATTATGTTGCCGATTGCCAAATTGCATTATCTCTTATAGTTTCCAAGATATGGGCTATCGACATCTTACAATATTGGCTCTGCTTCTAACTTGGGCCAAAATTGTAAAACGATCTTATGAATTTGCGATTTCGTTCCAATTCACATTCCAAGTAATCTTCGGCATGTTAATTACATTGCCGATTGCCAATTTGCAATATCTCTTATAGTTTCCGAGACAAGGGCAATCGAAATTTTACACCTTAGATTCTGTTTCTAACTTTAGCCAAATTGTAAAATGGTCTTATGAACTAGCGACTTCGTTCCAATTCAAATTCCAAGTAATATTCGGCATGCTAATTACGTTGAAGATTGCCGAATTACATTATCTCTTATAGTTTCCGAGATATGGACTATCGACATCTTACTATATTGGCTCTGCTTCTAATTTGGGCCAAATTTTAAAATGGTCTTATGAATTAGCGATTTCGTTCCAATTCACATTCCAAGTAATATTCGGCACGCAAAATACGTTTCCTATTGCCAAATTGCAATATCTCTTATAGCTTCCGAGATATGGGCAATCGAAATTTTACACCTTATACTCTGTTTCTAACTTGGGCCAAATTTTAAAATGGTCTTATGAATTAGCGATTTCGTTCCAATTCACATTCCAAGTAATATTCGGCATGCTAATTACGTTGCCGATTGCCAAATTGCATTATCTCTTATAGTTTCCAAGATATGGACTATCCACATCTTACAATATTGGCTCTGCTTCTAACTTGAGCCAAATAGTAAAATGGTCTTATGAATTAGCGATTTCGATCCAATTCACATTCCAAGTAATATTCGGCATGCTAATTACGTTGCCGATTGCCAAATTGCATTATCTCTTATAGTTTCCGAGATATGGACTATCGACATCTTACAATATTGGCTCTGCTTCTAACTTGGGCTGAAATTGTAAAACGATCTTATGAATTAGCGATTTCGTTCCAATTCACATTCCAAGTAATATTCGGCATGCTAATTAGGTTGCCGATTGCCAAATTGCATTATCTCTTATAGTTTCCGAGATATGGCTATCGACATCTTGCAATATTGGCTTTGCTTCTAACTTGGGCCAAAATTGTAAAACGATCTTATGAATTAGCGATTTCGTTCCAATTCACATTCCAAGTAATATTCGGCATGCTAATTACGTTGCCGATTGCCAAATTGCATTATCTATTATAGTTTCCGAGATATGGGCAATACAAATTTTACACCTTAGACACTGTTTCTAATTAGGGCCAAAATCGTATAATGGTCTTATGAATTAGCGATTTCGTTCCAATTCACATTCCAAGTAATATTCGGCATGCTAATTACGTTGCCGATTGCCAAATTGCATTATCTATTATAGTTTCCGAGATATGGGCAATACAAATTTTACACCTTAGACACTGTTTCTAATTAGGGCCAAAATCGTATAATGGTCTTATGAATTAGCGATTTCGTTCCAATTCACATTCCAAGTAATATTCGGCATGCTAATTACGTTGCCGATTGCCAAATTGCATTATCTCTTATAGTTTCCGAGATATGGACTATCGACATCTTACAATATTGGCTCTCCTTCTACTTGGGCTAAAATTATAAAATGGTCTTATGAATTAGCGATTTCGATCCAATTCACATTCCAAGTAATATACGGCATTCTAATTATGTTGCCGATTGCCAAATTGCATTATCTCTTATAGTTTCCAAGATATGGGCTATCGACATCTTACAATATTGGCTCTGCTTCTAACTTGGGCCAAAATTGTAAAACGATCTTATGAATTTGCGATTTCGTTCCAATTCACATTCCAAGTAATCTTCGGCATGTTAATTACATTGCCGATTGCCAATTTGCAATATCTCTTATAGTTTCCGAGACAAGGGCAATCGAAATTTTACACTTTAGATTCTGTTTCTAACTTTAGCCAAATTGTAAAATGGTCTTATGAACTAGCGACTTCGTTCCAATTCAAATTCCAAGTAATATTCGGCATGCTAATTACGTTGAAGATTGCCGAATTACATTATCTCTTATAGTTTCCGAGATATGGACTATCGACATCTTACTATATTGGCTCTGCTTCTAATTTGGGCCAAATTTTAAAATGGTCTTATGAATTAGCGATTTCGTTCCAATTCACATTCCAAGTAATATTCGGCACGCAAAATACGTTTCCTATTGCCAAATTGCAATATCTCTTATAGCTACCGAGATATGGGCAATCGAAATTTTACACCTTATACTCTGTTTCTAACTTGGGCCAAATTTTAAAATGGTCTTATGAATTAGCGATTTCGTTCCAATTCACATTCCAAGTAATATTCGGCATGCTAATTACGTTGCCGATTGCCAAATTGCATTATCTCTTATAGTTTCCAAGATATGGACTATCCACATCTTACAATATTGGCTCTGCTTCTAACTTGAGCCAAATTGTAAAATGGTCTTATGAATTAGCGATTTCGATCCAATTCACATTCCAAGTAATATTCGGCATGCTAATTACGTTGCCGATTGCCAAATTGCATTATCTCTTATAGTTTCCGAGATATGGACTATCGACATCTTACAATATTGGCTCTGCTTCTAACTTGGGCTGAAATTGTAAAACGATCTTATGAATTAGCGATTTCGTTCCAATTCACATTCCAAGTAATATTCGGCATGCTAATTAGGTTGCCGATTGCTAAATTGCATTATCTCTTATAGTTTCCGAGATATGGACTATCGACATATTACAATATTGGCTCTGCTTCTAGCTTGGGCCAAAATTGTAAAATGGTCTTATGAATTAGCGATTTCGTTCCAATTCACATTCCAAATAATATTCGGCATGCTAATAACGTTGCCGATTGCCAAATTGCATTATCTCTTATAGTTTCCGAGATATGGACTATCGACATCTTACAATATTGGCTCTGCTTCTACTTGGGCCAAAATTATAAAATGGTCTTATGAATTAGCGATTTCGTTCCAATTCACATTCCAAGTAATATTCGGCATGCTAATTACGTTGCGATTGCCAAATTGCATTATCTCTTATAGTTTCCGAGATATGGCTATGGACAACTTACAATATTATCTTTGCTTCTAACTTGGGCCAAAATTGTAAAACGATCTTATGAATTAGCGATTTCGTTCCAATTCACATTCCAAGTAATATTCGGCATGCTAATTACGTTGCCGAATGCCAAATTGCATTATCTCTTATAGTTTCCGAGATACGGACTATCGACATCTTACAATATTGGCTCTGCTTCTACTTGGGCCAAAATTATAAAATGGTCTTATGAATTAGCGATTTCGTTCCAATTCACATTTCAAGTAATATTCGGCATGCTAATTACGTTGCCGATTGCCAAATTGCATTATCTCTTATAGTTTCCGAGATATGGCTATCGACAACTTACAATATTGGCTTTGCTTCTAACTTGGGCCAAAATTGTAAAACGATCTTATGAATTAGCGATTTCGTTCCAATTCACATTTCAAGTAATATTCGACATGCTAATTACGTTGCCGATTGCCAAATTGCATTATCTCTTATAGTTTCCGAGATATGGCTATCGACAACTTACAATATTGGCTTTGCTTCTAACTTGGGCCAAAATTGTAAAACGATCTTATGAATTAGCGATTTCGTTCCAATTCACATTCCAAGTAATATTCGGCATGCTAATTACGTTGCCGATTGCCAAATTGCATTATCTCTTATAGTTTCCGAGATATGGACTATCGACATCTTACAATATTGGCTCTGCTTCTAACTTGGGCGAAAATTGTAAAATGGTCTTATGAATTAGCGATTTCGTTCCAATTCACATTCCAAGTAATATTCGGCATGCTAATTACCTTGCCGATTGCCAAATTGCATTATCTCTTTTAGTTTCCGAGATATGGGCTATCGACTTCTTACAATATTGGCTCTGCTTCTAACTTGGGCCAAAACTGTAAAATGGTCTTATGAATTGGCGATTTCGATCCAATTTACATTCCAAGTAATATTCGGCATGCTAATTACTTTGCCGATTGCCAAATTGCATTATCTATTATAGTTTCCGAGATATGGGCAATACAAATTTTACACCTTAGACACTGTTTCTAATTAGGGCCAAAATCGTATAATGGTCTTATGAATTAGCGATTTCGTTCCAATTCACATTCCAAGTAATATTCGGCATGCTAATTACGTTGCCGATTGCCAAATTGCATTATCTCTTATAGTTTCCGAGATATGGACTATCCACATCTTACAATATTGGCTCTGCTTCTAACTTGAGCCAAAATTGTAAAATGGTCTTATGAATTAGCGATTTCGATCCAATTCACATTCCAAGTAATATTCGGCATGCTAATTACGTTGCCGATTGCCAAATTGCATTATCTCTTATAGTTTCCGAGATATGGACTATCGACATCTTACAATATTGGCTCTGCTTCTAACTTGGGCCAAAATTGTAAAACGATCTTATGAATTTGCGATTTCGTTCCAATTCACATTCCAAGTAATCTTCGGCATGTTAATTACATTGCCGATTGCCAATTTGCAATATCTCTTATAGTTTCCGAGACAAGGGCAATCGAAATTTTACACCTTAGACTCTGTTTCTAACTTTAGCCAAATTGTAAAATGGTCTTATGAATTAGCGATTTCGTTCCAATTCACATGGCAAGTAATATTCGGCATGTTAATTTCATTGCCGATTGCCAATTTGCAATATCTCTTATAGTTTCCGAGATATGGGCAATCGAAATTTTACACCATAGAATCTGTTTCTAACTTTAGCCAAATTGTAAAATGGTCTTATGAATTAGCGATTTCGTTCCAATTCACATTCCAAGTAATCTTCGGCATGCTAATTACATTGCCGATTGCCAATTTGCAATATCTCTTTTAGTTTCCGAGATATGGGCAATACAAATTTTACACCTTAGACACTGTTTCTAATTAGGGCCAAAATCGTATAATGGTCTTATGAATTAGCGATTTCGTTCCAATTCACATTCCAAGTAATATTCGGCATGCTAATTACGTTGCCGATTGCCAAATTGCATTATCTCTTATAGTTTCCGAGATATGGACTATCCACATCTTACAATATTGGCTCTGCTTCTAACTTGAGCCAAAATTGTAAAATGGTCTTATGAATTAGCGATTTCGATCCAATTCACATTCCAAGTAATATTCGGCATGCTAATTACGTTGCCGATTGCCAAATTGCATTATCTCTTATAGTTTCCGAGATATGGACTATCGACATCTTACAATATTGGCTCTGCTTCTAACTTGGGCCAAAATTGTAAAACGATCTTATGAATTAGCGATTTCGTTCCAATTCACATTCCAAGTAATATTCGGCATGCTAATTACGTTGTCGATTGCCGAATTGCATTATCTGTTATAGTTTCCGAGATATGGACTATCGACATCTAACAATATTGCTTTGCTTCTAACTTGGGCCAAAATTGTAAAATGGCCTTATGAATTAGCGATTTCGTTCCAATTCACATTCCAAGTAATATTCGGCATGCTAATTACGTTGCCGATTGCCAAATGGCATTATCTCTTATAGTTTACGAGATATGGACTATCGACATCTTACAATATTGGCTCTGCTTCTAACTTGAGCCAAAATTGTAAAATGGTCTTATGAATTAGCGATTTCGTTCCAATTCACATTCCAAGTAATATTCGGCATGCTTATTACGTTTCCTATTGCCAAATTCCAATATCTCTTATAGTTTCCGAGATATGGGCAATCGAAATTTTACACCTTAGACTCTGTCTCTAACTTGGGCCAAATTTTAAAATGGTCTTATGAATTAGCGATTTCGTTCCAATTCACATTCCAAGTAATATTCGGCATGCTAATTACGTTGCCGATTGCCAAATTGCATTATCTCTTATAGTTTCCGAGATATGGACTATCGACATCTTACAATATTGGCTCTGCTTCTAACTTGGGCCAAAATTGTAAAACGATCTTATGAATTAGCGATTTCGTTCCAATTCACTTTCCAAGTAATATTCGGCATGCTAATTACGTTGCCGATTGCCAAATTGCATTATCTCTTATAGTTTCCGAGATATGGACTATCGACATCTTACAATATTGGCTCTGCTTCTAACTTGGGCCAAAATTGTAAGACGATCTTATGAATTAGCGATTTCGTTCCAATTCACATTCCAAGTAATATTCGGCATGCTAATTACGTTGCCGATTGCCAAATTGCATTATCTCTTACAGTTTCCGAGATATGGACTATCGACATATTACAATATTGGCTCTGCTTCTAGCTTGGGCCAAAATTGTAAAATGGTCTTATGAATTAGCGATTTCGTTCCAATTCACATTCCAAGTAATATTCGGCATGCTAATAACGTTGCCGATTGCCAAATTGCATTTTCTCTTATAGTTTCCGAGATATGGACTATCGACATCTTACAATATTAGCTCTGCTTCTACTTGGGCCAAAATTATAAAATGGTCTTATGAATTAGCGTTTTCGTTCCAATTCACATTCCAAGTAATATTAGGCATGCTAATTACGTTGCCGATTGCCAAATTGCATTATCTCTTATAGTTTCCGAGATATGGCTATCGACATCTTGCAATATTGGCTTTGCTTCTAACTTGGGCCAAAATTGTAAAACGATCTTATGAATTAGCGATTTCGTTCCAATTCACATTCCAAGTAATATTCGGCATGCTAATTACGTTGCCGATTGCCAAATTGCATTATCTGTTATAGTTTCCGACATATGGGCAATACAAATTTTACACCTTAGACACTGTTTCTAATTAGGGCCAAAATCGTATAATGGTCTTATGAATTAGCGATTTCGTTCCAATTCACATTCCAAGTAATATTCGGCATGCTAATTACGTTGCCGATTGCCAAATTGCATTATCTCTTATAGTTTCCGAGATATGGACTATCGACATCTTACAATATTGGCTCTCCTTCTACTTGGGCTAAAATTATAAAATGGTCTTATGAATTAGCGATTTCGATCCAATTCACATTCCAAGTAATATTCGGCATTCTAATTACGTTGCCGATTGCCAAATTGCATTATCTCTTATAGTTTCCAAGATATGGACTATCGACATCTTACAATATTGGCTCTGTTTCTAACTTGGGCCAAAATTGTAAAACGATCTTATGAATTTGCGATTTCGTTCCAATTCACATTCCAAGTAATCTTCGGCATGTTAATTACATTGCCGATTGTCAATTTGCAATATCTCTTATAGTTTCCGAGACAAGGGCAATCGAAATTTTACACCTTAGATTCTGTTTCTAACTTTAGCCAAATTGTAAAATGGTCTTATGAATTAGCGATTTCGTTCCAATTCACATTGCAAGTAATATTCGGCATGTTAATTACATTGCCGATTGCCAATTTGCAATATCTCTTATAGTTTCCGAGATATGGGCAATCGAAATTTTACACCTTAGATTCTGTTTCTAACTTTAGCCAAATTGTAAAATGGTCTTATGAATTAGCGATTTCGTTCCAATTCACATTCCAAGTAATCTTCGGCATGCTAATTACATTGCCGATTGCCAATTAGCAATATCTCTTATAGTTTCCGAGATATGTGCAATCGAAATTTTACACCTTAGATTCTGTTTCTAACTTTAGCCAAATTGTAAAATGGTCTTATGAATTAGCGATTTCGTTCCAATTCACATTGCAAGTAATATTCGGCATGCTAATTTCGTTGCCGATTGCCAAATTGCATTATCTCTTATAGTTTCAGAGATATGGACTATCGAAATTTTACACCTTAGACTGTTTCTAACTTGGGCCAAAATTGTTAAATGGTCTTATGAACTAGCGACTTCGTTCCAATTCAAATTCCAAGTAATATTCGGCATGCTAATTACGTTGCCGATTGTCGAATTACATTATCTCTTATAGTTTCCGAGATATGGACTATCGACATCTTACTATATTGGCTCTGCTTCTAACTTGGGCCAAAATTGTAAAATGGTTTTTTGAATTAGCGTTTTCGTTCCAATTCACATTCCAAGTAATATTCAGCATGCTAATTTCATTGCCGATTGCCAAATTGCAATATCTCTTATAGTTTCTGAGATATGGGCAATCGAAATTTTGCACCTTAGACTCTGTTTCTAATTTGGGCCAAAATTGTAAAATGCTCTTATGAATTAGCGATTTCGTTCCAATTCACATTCCAAGTAATATTCGGCATGTTAATTACGTTGCCGATTGCAAATTGCATTATCTATTATGGTTTCCGAGATATGGACTATCGACATCTTACAATATTGGCTCTGCTTCTAACTTGGCACAAAATTGTAAAATGGTCTTATGAATTAGCGATTTCATTCCAATTCACATTCCAAGTAATATTCGGCATGCTAATTACGTTGCTGATTGCCAAATTGCATTATCACTTATAGTTTCCGAGATATGGACTATCGACATCTTACAATATTGGCTCTGCTTCTAACTTGAGCCAAAATTGTAAAATGGTCTTATGAATTAGCAATTTCGTTCCAATTCACATTCCAAGTAACATTCGGCATGCAAAATACGTTTCCTATTGCCAAATTGCAATATCTCTTATAGTTTCCGAGATATGGGCAATCGAAATTTTACACCTTATACTCTGTTTCTTACTTGGGCCAAATTTTAAAATGGTCTTATGAATTAGCGATTTCGTTCCAATTCACATTCCAAGTAATATTCGGCATGCTAATTACGTTGCCGATTGCCAAATTGCATTATCTCTTATAATTTCCGAGATATGGACTATCGACATCTTACAATATTGGCTCTGCTTCTAACTTGGGCCAAAATTGTAAAATGGTCTTATGAATTAGCGATTTCGTTCCAATTCACATTCCAAGTAATATTCGGCATGCTAATTACGTTGCCGATTGCCAAATTGCATTATCTCATATAGTTTCCGAGATATGGACTATCGACATCTTACAATATTAGCTCTGCTTCTACTTGTTCCAAAATTGTAAAATGGTCTTATGAATTAGCGATTTCGTTCCAATTCACATTACAAGTAATATTCGGCATGCTATTTTCATTGCCGATTGCCAAGTTGCAATATCTCTTATAGTTTCCGAGATATGGGCAATCGAAATTTTACACCTTAGATACTGTTTCTAACTTGGGCCAAAATTGTAAAATGGTTTTATGAATTAGCGATTTCGTTCCAATTCACATTACAAGTAATATTCGGCATGCTATTTTCATTGCCGATTGGCAAGTTGCAATATCTCTTATAGTTTCCGAGATATGGGCAATCGAAATTTTACACCTTAGACACTGTTTCTAACTTGGGTCAATATTGTTAAATGGTTTTATGAATTAGCGATTTCGTTGCAATTCACATTCCAAGTAATATTCGGCATGCTAATTACGTTGCCGATTGCCAAATTGCACTATCTTTTATAGTTTCCGAGATATGGACTATCGACATCTTACAATATTGGCTCTGTTTCTAACTTGGGCCAAAATTGTAAAATGGTCTTATGAATTAGCGATTTCGTTCCAATTCACATTCCAAGTAATATTCGGCATGTTAATTACATTGCCGATTGCCAATTTGCAATATCTCTTATAGTTTCCGAGACAAGGGCAATCGAAATTTTACACCTTAGACTCTGTTTCTAACTTTAGCCAAATTGTAAAATGGTCTTATGAATTAGCGATTTCGTTCCAATTCACATGGCAAGTAATATTCGGCATGTTAATTTCATTGCCGATTGCCAATTTGCAATATCTCTTATAGTTTCCGAGATATGGGCAATCGAAATTTTACACCATAGAATCTGTTTCTAACTTTAGCCAAATTGTAAAATGGTCTTATGAATTAGCGACTTCGTTCCAATTCACATTCCAAGTAATCTTCGGCATGCTAATTACATTGCCGATTGCCAATTTGCAATATCTCTTATAGTTTCCGAGATATGGGCAATACAAATTTTACACCTTAGACACTGTTTCTAATTAGGGCCAAAATCGTATAATGGTCTTATGAATTAGCGATTTCGTTCCAATTCACATTCCAAGTAATATTCGGCATGCTAATTACGTTGCCGATTGCCAAATTGCATTATCTGTTATAGTTTCCGAGATATGGACTATCGACATCTTACAATATTGGCTCTGCTTCTAACTTGGGCCAAAATTGTAAAATGGTCTTATGAATTAGCGATTTCGTTCCAATTCACATTCCAAGTAATATTCGGCATGCTAATTACGTTGCCGATTGCCAAATTGCATTATCTCTTATAATTTCCGAGATATGGACTATCGACATCTTACAATATTGGCTCTGCTTCTAACTTGGGCCAAAATTGTAAAATGGTCTTATGAATTAGCGATTTCGTTCCAATTCACATTCCAAGTAATATTCGGCATGCTAATTACGTTGCCGATTGCAAATTGCATTATCTATTATGGTTTAAGAGATATGGACTATTGACATCTTACAATATTGGCTCTGCTTCTAACTTGGGCCAAAATTGTAAAATGGTCTTATGAATTAGCGATTTCGTTCCAATTCACATTCCAAGTAATATTCGGCATGCTAATTACGTTGCCGATTGCCAAATTGCATTATCTCATATAGTTTCCGAGATATGGACTATCGACATCTTACAATATTAGCTCTGCTTCTACTTGTTCCAAAATTGTAAAATGGTCTTATGAATTAGCGATTTCGTTCCAATTCACATTACAAGTAATATTCGGCATGCTATTTTCATTGCCGATTGCCAAGTTGCAATATCTCTTATAGTTTCCGAGATATGGGCAATCGAAATTTTACACCTTAGATACTGTTTCTAACTTGGGCCAAAATTGTAAAATGGTTTTATGAATTAGCGATTTCGTTCCAATTCACATTACAAGTAATATTCGGCATGCTATTTTCATTGCCGATTGGCAAGTTGCAATATCTCTTATAGTTTCCGAGATATGGGCAATCGAAATTTTACACCTTAGACACTGTTTCTAACTTGGGTCAATATTGTTAAATGGTTTTATGAATTAGCGATTTCGTTGCAATTCACATTCCAAGTAATATTCGGCATGCTAATTACGTTGCCGATTGCCAAATTGCACTATCTTTTATAGTTTCCGAGATATGGACTATCGACATCTTACAATATTGGCTCTGTTTCTAACTTGGGCCAAAATTGTAAAATGGTCTTATGAATTAGCGATTTCGTTCCAATTCACATTCCAAGTAATATTCGGCATGTTAATTACATTGCCGATTGCCAATTTGCAATATCTCTTATAGTTTCCGAGACAAGGGCAATCGAAATTTTACACCTTAGACTCTGTTTCTAACTTTAGCCAAATTGTAAAATGGTCTTATGAATTAGCGATTTCGTTCCAATTCACATGGCAAGTAATATTCGGCATGTTAATTTCATTGCCGATTGCCAATTTGCAATATCTCTTATAGTTTCCGAGATATGGGCAATCGAAATTTTACACCATAGAATCTGTTTCTAACTTTAGCCAAATTGTAAAATGGTCTTATGAATTAGCGACTTCGTTCCAATTCACATTCCAAGTAATCTTCGGCATGCTAATTACATTGCCGATTGCCAATTTGCAATATCTCTTATAGTTTCCGAGATATGGGCAATACAAATTTTACACCTTAGACACTGTTTCTAATTAGGGCCAAAATCGTATAATGGTCTTATGAATTAGCGATTTCGTTCCAATTCACATTCCAAGTAATATTCGGCATGCTAATTACGTTGCCGATTGCCAAATTGCATTATCTGTTATAGTTTCCGAGATATGGACTATCCACATCTTACAATATTGGCTCTGCTTCTAACTTGAGCCAAAATTGTAAAATGGTCTTATGAATTAGCGATTTCGATCCAATTCACATTCCAAGTAATATTCGGCATGCTAATTACGTTGCCGATTGCCAAATTGCATTATCTCTTATAGTTTCCGAGATATGGACTATCGACATCTTACAATATTGGCTCTGCTTCTAACTTGGGCCAAAATTGTAAAACGATCTTATGAATTAGCGATTTCGTTCCAATTCACATTCCAAGTAATATTCGGCATGCTAATTACGTTGTCGATTGCCGAATTGCATTATCTGTTATAGTTTCCGAGATATGGACTATCGACATCTTACAATATTGCTTTGCTTCTAACTTGGGAAAAAATTGTAAAATGGCCTTATGAATTAGCGATTTCGTTCCAATTCACATTCCAAGTAATATTCGGCATGCTAATTACGTTGCCGATTGCCAAATGGCATTATCTCTTATAGTTTACGAGATATGGACTATCGACATCTTACAATATTGGCTCTGCTTCTAACTTGAGCCAAAATTGTAAAATGGTCTTATGAATTAGCGATTTCGTTCCAATTCACATTCCAAGTAATATTCGGCATGCTTATTACGTTTCCTATTGCCAAATTCCAATATCTCTTATAGTTTCCGAGATATGGGCAATCGAAATTTTACACCTTAGACTCTGTCTCTAACTTGGGCCAAATTTTAAAATGGTCTTATGAATTAGCGATTTCGTTCCAATTCACATTCCAAGTAATATTCGGCATGCTAATTACGTTGCCGATTGCCAAATTGCATTATCTCTTATAGTTTCCGAGATATGGACTATCGACATCTTACAATATTGGCTCTGCTTCTAACTTGGGCCAAAATTGTAAAACGATCTTATGAATTAGCGATTTCGTTCCAATTCACATTCCAAGTAATATTCGGCATGCTAATTACGTTGCCGATTGCCAAATTGCATTATCTCTTATAGTTTCCGAGATATGGACTATCGACATCTTACAATATTGGCTCTGCTTCTAACTTGGGCCAAAATTGTAAAACGATCTTATGAATTAGCGATTTCGTTCCAATTCACATTCCAAGTAATATTCGGCATGCTAATTACGTTGCCGATTGCCAAATTGCATTATCTCTTATAGTTTCCGAGATATGGACTATCGACATATTACAATATTGGCTCTGCTTCTAGCTTGGGCCAAAATTGTAAAATGGTCTTATGAATTAGCGATTTCGTTCCAATTCACATTCCAAGTAATATTCGGCATGCTAATAACGTTGCCGATTGCCAAATTGCATTTTCTCTTATAGTTTCCGAGATATGGACTATCGACATCTTACAATATTAGCTCTGCTTCTACTTGGGCCAAAATTATAAAATGGTCTTATGAATTAGCGATTTCGTTCCAATTCACATTCCAAGTAATATTCGGCATGCTGATTACGTTGCCGATTGCCAAATTGCATTATCTCTTATAGTTTCCGAGATATGGCTATCGACATCTTGAAATATTGGCTTTGCTTCTAACTTGGGCCAAAATTGTAAAACGACCTTATGAATTAGCGATTTCGTTCCAATTCACATTCCAAGTAATATTCGGCATGCTAATTACGTTGCCGATTGCCAAATTGCATTATCTATTATAGTTTCCGAGACAAGGGCAATCGAAATTTTACACCTTAGATTCTGTTTCTAACTTTAGCCAAATTGTAAAATGGTCTTATGAATTAGCGATTTCGTTCCAATTCACATTGCAAGTAATATTCGGCATGTTAATTACATTGCCGATTGCCAATTTGCAATATCTCTTATAGTTTCCGAGATATGGGCAATCGAAATTTTACACCTTAGATTCTGTTTCTAACTTTAGCCAAATTGTAAAATGGTCTTATGAATTAGCGATTTCGTTCCAATTCACATTCCAAGTAATCTTCGGCATGCTAATTACATTGCCGATTGCCAATTAGCAATATCTCTTATAGTTTCCGAGATATGTGCAATCGAAATTTTACACCTTAGATTCTGTTTCTAACTTTAGCCAAATTGTAAAATGGTCTTATGAATTAGCGATTTCGATCCAATTCACATTCCAAGTAATATTCGGCATTCTAATTACGTTGCCGATTGCCAAATTGCATTATCTCTTATAGTTTCCAAGATATGGACTATCGACATCTTACAATATTGGCTCTGCTTCTAATTTGGGCCAAAATTGTAAAACGATCTTATGAATTTGCGATTTCGTTCCAATTCACATTCCAAGTAATCTTCGGCATGTTAATTACATTGCCGATTGTCAATTTGCAATATCTCTTATAGTTTCCGAGACAAGGGCAATCGAAATTTTACACCTTAGATTCTGTTTCTAACTTTAGCCAAATTGTAAAATGGTCTTATGAATTAGCGATTTCGTTCCAATTCACATTGCAAGTAATATTCGGCATGTTAATTACATTGCCGATTGCCAATTTGCAATATCTCTTATAGTTTCCGAGATATGGGCAATCGAAATTTTACACCTTAGATTCTGTTTCTAACTTTAGCCAAATTGTAAAATGGTCTTATGAATTAGCGATTTCGTTCCAATTCACATTCCAAGTAATCTTCGGCATGCTAATTACATTGCCGATTGCCAATTAGCAATATCTCTTATAGTTTCCGAGATATGTGCAATCGAAATTTTACACCTTAGATTCTGTTTCTAACTTTAGCCAAATTGTAAAATGGTCTTATGAATTAGCGATTTCGTTCCAATTCACATTGCAAGTAATATTCGGCATGCTAATTTCGTTGCCGATTGCCAAATTGCATTATCTCTTATAGTTTCAGAGATATGGACTATCGAAATTTTACACCTTAGACTGTTTCTAACTTGGGCCAAAATTGTAAAATGGTCTTATGAACTAGCGACTTCGTTCCAATTCACATTCCAAGTAATATTCGGCATGCTAATTACGTTGCCGATTGTCGAATTATATTATCTCTTATAGTTTCCGAGATATGGACTATCGACATCTTACTATATTGGCTCTGCTTCTAACTTGGGCCAAAATTGTAAAATGGTTTTTTGAATTAGCGTTTTCGTTCCAATTCACATTCCAAGTAATATTCAGCATGCTAATTTCATTGCCGATTGCCAAATTGCAATATCTCTTATAGTTTCTGAGATATGGGCAATCGAAATTTTACACCTTAGACTCTGTTTCTAACATGGGCCAAATTTTAAAATGGTCTTATGAATTAGCGATTTCGTTCCAATTCACATTCCAAGTAATATTCGGCATGCTAATTACGTTGCCGATTGCCAAATTGCATTATCTCTTATAGTTTCAGAGATATGGACTATCGAAATTTTACACCTTAGACTGTTTCTAACTTGGGCCAAAATTGTAAAATGGTCTTATGAATTAGCAATTTCGTTCCAATTCACATTCCAAGTAATATTCGGCATGTTAATTACGTTGCCGATTGCCAAATTGCATTATCTTTTATAATTTCCGAGATATGGACTATCGACATCTTACAATATTGGCTCTGCTTCTAACTTGGCACAAAATTGTAAAATGGTCTTATGAATTAGCGATTTCATTCCAATTCACATTCCAAGTAATATTCGGCATGCTAATTACGTTGCTGATTGCCAAATTGCATTATCACTTATAGTTTCCGAGATATGGACTATCAACATCTTACAATATTGGCTCTGCTTCTAACTTGAGCCAAAATTGTAAAATGGTCTTATGAATTAGCAATTTCGTTCCAATTCACATTCCAAGTAATATTCGGCATGCAAAATACGTTTCCTATTGCCAAATTGCAATATCTCTTATAGTTTCCGAGATATGGGCAATCGAAATTTTACACCTTATACTCTGTTTTTTACTTGGGCCAAATTTTAAAATGGTCTTATGAATTAGCGATTTCGTTCCAATTCACATTCCAAGTAATATTCGGCATGCTAATTACGTTGCCGATTGCCAAATTGCATTATCTTTTATAATTTCCGAGATATGGACTATCGACATCTTACAATATTGGCTCTGCTTCTAACTTGGGCCAAAATTGTAAAATGGTCTTATGAATTAGCGATTTCGTTCCAATTCACATTCCAAGTAATATTCGGCATGCTAATTACGTTGCCGATTGCAAATTGCATTATCTATTATGGTTTAAGAGATATGGACTATCGACATCTTACAATATTGGCTCTGCTTCTAACTTGGGCCAAAATTGTAAAATGGTCTTATGAATTAGCGATTTCGTTCCAATTCACATTCCTAGTAATATTCGGCATGCTAATTACGTTGCCGATTGCCAAATTGCATTATCTCATATAGTTTCCGAGATATGGACTATCGACATCTTACAATATTAGCTCTGCTTCTACTTGTTCCAAAATTGTAAAATGGTCTTATGAATTAGCGATTTCGTTCCAATTCACATTACAAGTAATATTCGGCATGCTATTTTCATAGCCGATTGCCAAGTTGCAATATCTCTTATAGTTTCCGAGATATGGGCAATCGAAATTTTACACCTTAGATACTGTTTCTAACTTGGGCCAAAATTGTAAAATGGTTTTATGAATTAGCGATTTCGTTCCAATTCACATTACAAGTAATATTCGGCATGCTATTTTCATTGCCGATTGGCAAGTTGCAATATCTCTTATAGTTTCCGAGATATGGGCAATCGAAATTTTACACCTTAGACACTGTTTCTAACTTGGGTCAATATTGTTAAATGGTTTTATGAATTAGCGATTTCGTTGCAATTCACATTCCAAGTAATATTCGGCATGCTAATTACGTTGCCGATTGCCAAATTGCACTATCTTTTATAGTTTCCGAGATATGGACTATCGACATCTTACAATATTGGCTCTGCTTCTAACTTGTTCCAAAATTGTAAAATGGTCTTATGAATTAGCGATTTCGTTCCAATTCACATTACAAGTAATATTCGGCATGCTAATTACGTTGCCGATTGCAAATTGCATTATCTCTTATAGTTTCCGAGATATGGACTATCGACATCTTACAATATTGGCTCTGCTTCTAACTTGGGCCAAAATTGTAAAATGGTCTTATGAATTAGCGATTTCGTTCCAATTCACATTCCAAGTAATATTCGGCATGCTAATTACGTTGCCGATTGCCAAATTGCATTATCTCTTATAGTTTCCGAGATATGGACTATCGACATCTTACAATATTGGCTCTGCTTCTAACTTGGGCCAAAATTGTAAAATGGTCTTATGAATTAGCGATTTCGTTCCAATTCACATTCCAAGTAATATTCGGCATGTTAATTACGTTGCCGATTGCCAAATTGCACTATCTCTTATAGTTTCCAAGATACTGACTATCGACATCTTACAATACTGGCTCTGCTTCTAACTTGGGCCAAAATCGTAAAATGGTCTTATGAATTAGCGATTTCGTTCCAATTCAGATTAAAAGTAATATTCGGCATGTTAATTACGTTGCCGATTGCAAATTGTATTATCTATTATGGTTTCCGAGATATGGACTATCGACATCTTACAATATTGGCTCTGCTTCTAACTTGGGCCAAAATTGTAATATGGTCTTATGAATTAGCGATTTCGTTCCGATTCACATTCCAAGTAATATTCGGCATGCTATTTTCATTGCCGATTGCCAAATTGCAATATCTCTTATAGTTTCCGAGATATGGGCAATCGAAATTTTACACCTTAGCCTCTGTTTCTATTTTGGGTCAAAATTGTAAAATGGTCTTATGAATTAGTGATTTCGTTCCAATTCACATTCCAAGTAATATTCGGCATGCTAATTACGTTGCCGATTGCCAAATTGCACTATCTCTTATAGTTTCTGAGATATGGACTATCGACATCTTACAATATTGGCTCTGCTTCTAACTTGGGCCAAAATTGTAAAATGGTCTTATGAATTAGCGATTTCGTTCCAATTCACATTTCAAGTAATATTCGGCATGCTAATTACGTTGCCGATTGCAAATTGCATTATCTATTATGGTTTAAGAGATATGGACTATCGACATCTTACAATATTGGCTCTGCTTCTAACTTGGGCCAAAATTGTAAAATGGTCTTATGAATTAGCGATTTCGTTCCAATTCACATTCCAAGTAATATTCGGCATGCTAATTACGTTGCCGATTGCCAAATTGCATTATCTCATATAGTTTCCGAGATATGGACTATCGACATCTTACAATATTGGCTCTGCTTCTAACTTGGGCCAAAATTGTAAAATGGTCTTATGAATTAGCGATTTCGTTCCAATTCACATTCCAAGTAATATTCGGCATGGTAATTACGTTGCCGATTGCAAATTGCATTATCTATTATGGTTTAAGAGATATGGACTATCGACATCTTACAATATTGGCTCTGCTTCTAACTTGTTCCAAAATTGTAAAATGGTCTTATGAATTAGCGATTTCGTTCCAATTCACATTACAAGTAATATTCGGCATGCTATTTTCATTGCCGATTGCCAAGTTGCAATATCTCTTATAGTTTCCGAGATATGGGCAATCGAAATTTTACACCTTAGACACTGTTTCTAACTTGGGCCAAAATTGTAAAATGGTTTTATGAATTAGCGATTTCGTTCCAATTCACATTCCAAGTAATATTCGGCATGGTAATTTCATTGCCGATTGGCAAGTTGCAATATCTCTTATAGTTTCCGAGATATGGGCAATCGAAATTTTACACCTTAGACACTGTTTCTAACTTGGGTCAAAATTGTAAAATGGTTTATGAATTAGCGATTTCGTTCCAATTCACATTCCAAGTAATATTCGGCATGCTAATTTCATTGCCAATTGGCAAGTTGCAATATCTCTTATAGTTTCCGAGATATGGGCAATCGAAATTTTACACCTTAGACACTGTTTCTAACTTGGGCCAAAATTGTAAAATGGTTTTATGAATTAGCGATTTCGTTCCAATTCACATTCCAAGTAATATTCGGCATGTTAATTACGTTGCCGATTGCAAATTGCATTATCTATTATGGTTTCCGAGATATGGACTATCGACATCTTACAATATTGGCTTTGCTTCTAATTTGGCCCAAAATTGTAAAATGGTCTTATGAATTAGCGATTTCGTTAAAATTCACATTCCAAGTTATATTCGGCATGCTATTTTCATTGCCGATTGCCAAATTGCATTATCTATTATGGTTTCCGAGATATGGACTATCGACATCTTACAATATTGGCTCTGCTTCTAACTTGGCCCAAAATTGTAAAATGGTCTTATGAATTAGCGATTTCGTTCCAATTCACATTCCAAGTAATATTCGGCATGCTAATTTCGTTGCCGATTGCCAAATTGCATTATCTCTTATAGTTTCAGAGATATGGACTATCGAAATTTTACACCTTAGACTGTTTCTAACTTGGGCCAAAATTGTAAAATGGTCTTATGAATTAGCAATTTCGTTCCAATTCACATTCCAAGTAATATTCGGCATGCAAAATACGTTTCCTATTGCCAAATTGCAATATCTCTTATAGTTTCCGAGATATGGGCAATCGAAATTTTACACCTTAGACTCTGTTTCTAACATGGGCCAAATTTTAAAATGGTCTTATGAATTAGCGATTTCGTTCCAATTCACATTCCAAGTAATATTCGGCATGCTAATTACGTTGCTGATTGCCAAATTGCATTATCACTTATAGTTTCCGAGATATGGACTATCAACATCTTACAATATTGGCTCTGCTTCTAACTTGAGCCAAAATTGTAAAATGGTCTTATGAATTAGCAATTTCGTTCCAATTCACATTCCAAGTAATATTCGGCATGCAAAATACGTTTCCTATTGCCAAATTGCAATATCTCTTATAGTTTCCGAGATATGGGCAATCGAAATTTTACACCTTATACTCTGTTTTTTACTTGGGCCAAATTTTAAAATGGTCTTATGAATTAGCGATTTCGTTCCAATTCACATTCCAAGTAATATTCGGCATGCTAATTACGTTGCCGATTGCCAAATTGCATTATCTTTTATAATTTCCGAGATATGGACTATCGACATCTTACAATATTGGCTCTGCTTCTAACTTGGGCCAAAATTGTAAAATGGTCTTATGAATTAGCGATTTCGTTCCAATTCACATTCCAAGTAATATTCGGCATGCTAATTACGTTGCCGATTGCAAATTGCATTATCTATTATGGTTTAAGAGATATGGACTATCGACATCTTACAATATTGGCTCTGCTTCTAACTTGGGCCAAAATTGTAAAATGGTCTTATGAATTAGCGATTTCGTTCCAATTCACATTCCTAGTAATATTCGGCATGCTAATTACGTTGCCGATTGCCAAATTGCATTATCTCATATAGTTTCCGAGATATGGACTATCGACATCTTACAATATTAGCTCTGCTTCTACTTGTTCCAAAATTGTAAAATGGTCTTATGAATTAGCGATTTCGTTCCAATTCACATTACAAGTAATATTCGGCATGCTATTTTCATAGCCGATTGCCAAGTTGCAATATCTCTTATAGTTTCCGAGATATGGGCAATCGAAATTTTACACCTTAGATACTGTTTCTAACTTGGGCCAAAATTGTAAAATGGTTTTATGAATTAGCGATTTCGTTCCAATTCACATTACAAGTAATATTCGGCATGCTATTTTCATTGCCGATTGGCAAGTTGCAATATCTCTTATAGTTTCCGAGATATGGGCAATCGAAATTTTACACCTTAGACACTGTTTCTAACTTGGGTCAATATTGTTAAATGGTTTTATGAATTAGCGATTTCGTTGCAATTCACATTCCAAGTAATATTCGGCATGCTAATTACGTTGCCGATTGCCAAATTGCACTATCTTTTATAGTTTCCGAGATATGGACTATCGACATCTTACAATATTGGCTCTGTTTCTAACTTGGGCCAAAATTGTAAAATGGTCTTATGAATTAGCGATTTCGTTCCAATTCACATTCCAAGTAATATTCGGCATGTTAATTACGTTGCCGATTGCCAAATTGCACTATCTCTTATAGTTTCCAAGATACTGACTATCGACATCTTACAATACTGGCTCTGCTTCTAACTTGGGCCAAAATCGTAAAATGGTCTTATGAATTAGCGATTTCGTTCCAATTCAGATTAAAAGTAATATTCGGCATGTTAATTACGTTGCCGATTGCAAATTGTATTATCTATTATGGTTTCCGAGATATGGACTATCGACATCTTACAATATTGGCTCTGCTTCTAACTTGGGCCAAAATTGTAATATGGTCTTATGAATTAGCGATTTCGTTCCGATTCACATTCCAAGTAATATTCGGCATGCTATTTTCATTGCCGATTGCCAAATTGCAATATCTCTTATAGTTTCCGAGATATGGGCAATCGAAATTTTACACCTTAGCCTCTGTTTCTATTTTGGGTCAAAATTGTAAAATGGTCTTATGAATTAGTGATTTCGTTCCAATTCACATTCCAAGTAATATTCGGCATGCTAATTACGTTGCCGATTGCCAAATTGCACTATCTCTTATAGTTTCCGAGATATGGACTATCGACATCTTACAATATTGGCTCTGCTTCTAACTTGGGCCAAAATTGTAAAATGGTTTTATGGATTAGCGATTTCGTTCCAATTCACATTCCAAGTAATATTCGGCATGCTAATTACGTTGCCGATTGCCAAATTGCATTATCTCTTATAGTTTCCGAGATATGGACTATCGACATCTTACAATATTGGCTCTGCTTCTAACTTGGGCCAAAATTGTAAAATGGTCTTATGAATTAGCGATTTCGTTCCAATTCACATTTCAAGTAATATTCGGCATGCTAATTACGTTGCCGATTGCAAATTGCATTATCTATTATGGTTTCCGAGATATGGACTATCGACATCTTACAATATTGGCTCTGCTTCTAACTTGGCCCAAAATTGCAAAATGGTCTTATGAATTAGCGATTTCGTTCCAATTCACATTCCAAGTAATATTCGGCATGTTAATTACGTTGCCGATTGCCAAATTGCACTATCTCTTATAGTTTCCAAGATACTGACTATCGACATCTTACAATACTGGCTCTGCTTCTAACTTGGGCCAAAATCGTAAAATGGTCTTATGAATTAGCGATTTCGTTCCAATTCAGATTAAAAGTAATATTCGGCATGTTAATTACGTTGCCGATTGCAAATTGTATTATCTATTATGGTTTCCGAGATATGGACTATCGACATCTTACAATATTGGCTCTGCTTCTAACTTGGGCCAAAATTGTAATATGGTCTTATGAATTAGCGATTTCGTTCCGATTCACATTCCAAGTAATATTCGGCATGCTATTTTCATTGCCGATTGCCAAATTGCAATATCTCTTATAGTTTCCGAGATATGGGCAATCGAAATTTTACACCTTAGCCTCTGTTTCTATTTTGGGTCAAAATTGTAAAATGGTCTTATGAATTAGTGATTTCGTTCCAATTCACATTCCAAGTAATATTCGGCATGCTAATTACGTTGCCGATTGCCAAATTGCACTATCTCTTATAGTTTCCGAGATATGGACTATCGACATCTTACAATATTGGCTCTGCTTCTAACTTGGGCCAAAATTGTAAAATGGTCTTATGAATTAGCGATTTCGTTCCAATTCACATTTCAAGTAATATTCGGCATGCTAATTACGTTGCCGATTGCAAATTGCATTATCTATTATGGTTTAAGAGATATGGACTATCGACATCTTACAATATTGGCTCTGCTTCTAACTTGGGCCAAAATTGTAAAATGGTCTTATGAATTAGCGATTTCGTTCCAATTCACATTCCAAGTAATATTCGGCATGCTAATTACGTTGCCGATTGCCAAATTGCATTATCTCATATAGTTTCCGAGATATGGACTATCGACATCTTACAATATTGGCTCTGCTTCTAACTTGGGCCAAAATTGTAAAATGGTCTTATGAATTAGCGATTTCGTTCCAATTCACATTCCAAGTAATATTCGGCATGCTAATTACGTTGCCGATTGCAAATTGCATTATCTATTATGGTTTAAGAGATATGGACTATCGACATCTTACAATATTGGCTCTGCTTCTAACTTGTTCCAAAATTGTAAAATGGTCTTATGAATTAGCGATTTCGTTCCAATTCACATCACAAGTAATATTCGGCATGCTATTTTCATTGCCGATTGCCAAGTTGCAATATCTCTTATAGTTTCCGAGATATGGGCAATCGAAATTTTACACCTTAGACACTGTTTCTAACTTGGGCCAAAATTGTAAAATGGTTTTATGAATTAGCGATTTCGTTCCAATTCACATTCCAAGTAATATTCGGCATGGTAATTTCATTGCCGATTGGCAAGTTGCAATATCTCTTATAGTTTCCGAGATATGGGCAATCGAAATTTTACACCTTAGACACTGTTTCTAACTTGGGTCAAAATTGTAAAATGGTTTATGAATTAGCGATTTCGTTCCAATTCACATTCCAAGTAATATTCGGCATGCTAATTTCATTGCCAATTGGCAAGTTGCAATATCTCTTATAGTTTCCGAGATATGGGCAATCGAAATTTTACACCTTAGACACTGTTTCTAACTTGGGCCAAAATTGTAAAATGGTTTTATGAATTAGCGATTTCGTTCCAATTCACATTCCAAGTAATATTCGGCATGTTAATTACGTTGCCGATTGCAAATTGCATTATCTATTATGGTTTCCGAGATATGGACTATCGACATCTTACAATATTGGCTTTGCTTCTAATTTGGCCCAAAATTGTAAAATGGTCTTATGAATTAGCGATTTCGTTAAAATTCACATTCCAAGTTATATTCGGCATGCTATTTTCATTGCCGATTGCCAAATTGCATTATCTATTATGGTTTCCGAGATATGGACTATCGACATCTTACAATATTGGCTCTGCTTCTAACTTGGCCCAAAATTGTAAAATGGTCTTATGAATTAGCGATTTCGTTCCAATTCACATTCCAAGTAATATTCGGCATGCTAATTTCGTTGCCGATTGCCAAATTGCATTATCTCTTATAGTTTCAGAGATATGGACTATCGAAATTTTACACCTTAGACTGTTTCTAACTTGGGCCAAAATTGTAAAATGGTCTTATGAATTAGCAATTTCGTTCCAATTCACATTCCAAGTAATATTCGGCATGCAAAATACGTTTCCTATTGCCAAATTGCAATATCTCTTATAGTTTCCGAGATATGGGCAATCGAAATTTTACACCTTAGACTCTGTTTCTAACATGGGCCAAATTTTAAAATGGTCTTATGAATTAGCGATTTCGTTCCAATTCACATTCCAAGTAATATTCGGCATGCTAATTACGTTGCTGATTGCCAAATTGCATTATCACTTATAGTTTCCGAGATATGGACTATCAACATCTTACAATATTGGCTCTGCTTCTAACTTGAGCCAAAATTGTAAAATGGTCTTATGAATTAGCAATTTCGTTCCAATTCACATTCCAAGTAATATTCGGCATGCAAAATACGTTTCCTATTGCCAAATTGCAATATCTCTTATAGTTTCCGAGATATGGGCAATCGAAATTTTACACCTTATACTCTGTTTTTTACTTGGGCCAAATTTTAAAATGGTCTTATGAATTAGCGATTTCGTTCCAATTCACATTCCAAGTAATATTCGGCATGCTAATTACGTTGCCGATTGCCAAATTGCATTATCTTTTATAATTTCCGAGATATGGACTATCGACATCTTACAATATTGGCTCTGCTTCTAACTTGGGCCAAAATTGTAAAATGGTCTTATGAATTAGCGATTTCGTTCCAATTCACATTCCAAGTAATATTCGGCATGCTAATTACGTTGCCGATTGCAAATTGCATTATCTATTATGGTTTAAGAGATATGGACTATCGACATCTTACAATATTGGCTCTGCTTCTAACTTGGGCCAAAATTGTAAAATGGTCTTATGAATTAGCGATTTCGTTCCAATTCACATTCCTAGTAATATTCGGCATGCTAATTACGTTGCCGATTGCCAAATTGCATTATCTCATATAGTTTCCGAGATATGGACTATCGACATCTTACAATATTAGCTCTGCTTCTACTTGTTCCAAAATTGTAAAATGGTCTTATGAATTAGCGATTTCGTTCCAATTCACATTACAAGTAATATTCGGCATGCTATTTTCATAGCCGATTGCCAAGTTGCAATATCTCTTATAGTTTCCGAGATATGGGCAATCGAAATTTTACACCTTAGATACTGTTTCTAACTTGGGCCAAAATTGTAAAATGGTTTTATGAATTAGCGATTTCGTTCCAATTCACATTACAAGTAATATTCGGCATGCTATTTTCATTGCCGATTGGCAAGTTGCAATATCTCTTATAGTTTCCGAGATATGGGCAATCGAAATTTTACACCTTAGACACTGTTTCTAACTTGGGTCAATATTGTTAAATGGTTTTATGAATTAGCGATTTCGTTGCAATTCACATTCCAAGTAATATTCGGCATGCTAATTACGTTGCCCATTGCCAAATTGCACTATCTTTTATAG
Source organism: Rhynchophorus ferrugineus (assembly GCF_030347505.1). Lineage (NCBI taxonomy): Eukaryota > Metazoa > Arthropoda > Insecta > Coleoptera > Curculionidae > Rhynchophorus > Rhynchophorus ferrugineus. The sequence goes on from NW_027472583.1 coordinate 39,697,273, forward strand.
TTTCCGAGATATGGACTATCGACATCTTACAATATTGGCTCTGTTTCTAACTTGGGCCAAAATTGTAAAATGGTCTTATGAATTAGCGATTTCGTTCCAATTCACATTCCAAGTAATATTCGGCATGTTAATTACGTTGCCGATTGCCAAATTGCACTATCTCTTATAGTTTCCAAGATACTGACTATCGACATCTTACAATACTGGCTCTGCTTCTAACTTGGGCCAAAATCGTAAAATGGTCTTATGAATTAGCGATTTCGTTCCAATTCAGATTAAAAGTAATATTCGGCATGTTAATTACGTTGCCGATTGCAAATTGTATTATCTATTATGGTTTCCGAGATATGGACTATCGACATCTTACAATATTGGCTCTGCTTCTAACTTGGGCCAAAATTGTAATATGGTCTTATGAATTAGCGATTTCGTTCCGATTCACATTCCAAGTAATATTCGGCATGCTATTTTCATTGCCGATTGCCAAATTGCAATATCTCTTATAGTTTCCGAGATATGGGCAATCGAAATTTTACACCTTAGCCTCTGTTTCTATTTTGGGTCAAAATTGTAAAATGGTCTTATGAATTAGTGATTTCGTTCCAATTCACATTCCAAGTAATATTCGGCATGCTAATTACGTTGCCGATTGCCAAATTGCACTATCTCTTATAGTTTCCGAGATATGGACTATCGACATCTTACAATATTGGCTCTGCTTCTAACTTGGGCCAAAATTGTAAAATGGTTTTATGGATTAGCGATTTCGTTCCAATTCACATTCCAAGTAATATTCGGCATGCTAATTACGTTGCCGATTGCCAAATTGCATTATCTCTTATAGTTTCCGAGATATGAGGTTCGTCCATCGATCGATGGACGGACCTATCGACATCTTACAATATTGGCTCTGCTTCTAACTTGGGCCAAAATTGTAAAATGGTCTTATGAATTAGCGATTTCGTTCCAATTCACATTTCAAGTAATATTCGGCATGCTAATTACGTTGCCGATTGCAAATTGCATTATCTATTATGGTTTAAGAGATATGGACTATCGACATCTTACAATATTGGCTCTGCTTCTAACTTGGGCCAAAATTGTAAAATGGTCTTATGAATTAGCGATTTCGTTCCAATTCACATTCCAAGTAATATTCGGCATGCTAATTACGTTGCCGATTGCCAAATTGCATTATCTCATATAGTTTCCGAGATATGGACTATCGACATCTTACAATATTAGCTCTGCTTCTAACTTGGGCCAAAATTGTAAAATGGTCTTATGAATTAGCGATTTCGTTCCAATTCACATTCCAAGTAATATTCGGCATGCTAATTACGTTGCCGATTGCAAATTGCATTATCTATTATGGTTTAAGAGATATGGACTATCGACATCTTACAATATTGGCTCTGCTTCTAACTTGTTCCAAAATTGTAAAATGGTCTTATGAATTAGCGATTTCGTTCCAATTCACATTACAAGTAATATTCGGCATGCTATTTTCATTGCCGATTGCCAAGTTGCAATATCTCTTATAGTTTCCGAGATATGGGCAATCGAAATTTTACACCTTAGACACTGTTTCTAACTTGGGCCAAAATTGTAAAATGGTTTTATGAATTAGCGATTTCGTTCCAATTCACATTCCAAGTAATATTCGGCATGGTAATTTCATTGCCGATTGGCAAGTTGCAATATCTCTTATAGTTTCCGAGATATGGGCAATCGAAATTTTACACCTTAGACACTGTTTCTAACTTGGGTCAAAATTGTAAAATGGTTTATGAATTAGCGATTTCGTTCCAATTCACATTCCAAGTAATATTCGGCATGCTAATTTCATTGCCAATTGGCAAGTTGCAATATCTCTTATAGTTTCCGAGATATGGGCAATCGAAATTTTACACCTTAGACACTGTTTCTAACTTGGGCCAAAATTGTAAAATGGTTTTATGAATTAGCGATTTCGTTCCAATTCACATTCCAAGTAATATTCGGCATGTTAATTACGTTGCCGATTGCAAATTGCATTATCTATTATGGTTTCCGAGATATGGACTATCGACATCTTACAATATTGGCTTTGCTTCTAATTTGGCCCAAAATTGTAAAATGGTCTTATGAATTAGCGATTTCGTTAAAATTCACATTCCAAGTTATATTCGGCATGCTATTTTCATTGCCGATTGCCAAATTGCATTATCTATTATGGTTTCCGAGATATGGACTATCGACATCTTACAATATTGGCTCTGCTTCTAACTTGGCCCAAAATTGCAAAATGGTCTTATGAATTAGCGATTTCGTTCCAATTCACATTCCAAGTAATATTCGGCATGCTAATTTCGTTGCCGATTGCCAAATTGCATTATCTCTTATAGTTTCAGAGATATGGACTATCGAAATTTTACACCTTAGACTGTTTCTAACTTGGGCCAAAATTGTAAAATGGTCTTATGAATTAGCAATTTCGTTCCAATTCACATTCCAAGTAATATTCGGCATGCAAAATACGTTTCCTATTGCCAAATTGCAATATCTCTTATAGTTTCCGAGATATGGGCAATCGAAATTTTACACCTTAGACTCTGTTTCTAACATGGGCCAAATTTTAAAATGGTCTTATGAATTAGCGATTTCGTTCCAATTCACATTCCAAGTAATATTCGGCATGCTAATTACGTTGCCGATTGCCAAATTGCATTATCTCTTATAGTTTCAGAGATATGGACTATCGAAATTTTACACCTTAGACTGTTTCTAACTTGGGCCAAAATTGTAAAATGGTCTTATGAATTAGCAATTTCGTTCCAATTCACATTCCAAGTAATATTCGGCATGCAAAATACGTTTCCTATTGCCAAATTGCAATATCTCTTATAGTTTCCGAGATATGAACTATCGAAATTTTACACTTTAGACTGTTTCTAACTTGGCCAAAATTGTAATATGGTCTTATGAATTAGCCATTTCATTCCAATTCACATTCCAAATAATATTCGGCATGCTAATTACGTTGCCGATTGCCAAATTGCATTATCTCTTATAGTTTCCGAGATATAGACTATCGACATCTTACAATATTGGCTCTGCTTCTAACTTGGGCCAAAATTGTAAAATGGTCTTATGAATTAGCGATTTCGTTCCAATTCACATTCCAAGTAATATTCGGCATGCTAATTACGTTGCCGATTGCAAATTGCATTATCTATTATGGTTTTAGAGATATGGGCTATCGACATCTTACAATATTGGCTCTGCTTCTAACTTGGGCCAAAATTGTAAAATGGTCTTATGAATTAGCGATTTCGTTCCAATTCACATTCCAAGTAATATTCGGCATGCTAATTACGTTGCCGATTGCCAAATTGCATTATCTCATATAGTTTCCGAGATATGGACTATCGACATCTTACAATATTGGCTCTGCTTCTAACTTGGGTCAAAATTGTAAAATGGTCTTATGAATTAGCGATTTCGTTCCAATTCACATTCCAAGTAATATTCGGCATGCTAATTACGTTGCCGATTGCCAAATTGCACTATCTCTTATAGTTTCCGAGATATGGACTATCGACATCTTACAATATTGGCTCTGCTTCTAACTTGGGCCAAAATTGTAAAATGGTTTTATGAATTAGCGTTTTCGTTCCAATTCACATTCCACGTAATATTCAGCATGCTAATTACATTGCCGATTGCCAAATTGCAATATCTCTTATAGTTTCTGAGATATGGGCAATCGAAACTTTGCACCTTAGACTCTGTTTCTAATTTGGGCCAAAATTGTAAAATGCTCTTATGAATTAGCGATTTCGTTCCAATTCACATTCCAAGTAATATTCGGTATGTTAATTACGTTGCCGATTGCAAATTGCATTATCTATTATGGTTTCCGAGATATGGACTATCGACATCTTACAATATTGGCTCTGCTTCTAACTTGGCCCAAAATTGTAAAATGGTCTTATGAATTAGCGATTTCGTTCCAATTCACATTCCAAGTAATATTCGGCATGTTAATTACGTTGCCGATTGCAAATTGCATTATCTATTATGGTTTCCGAGATATGGACTATCGACATCTTACAATATTGGCTGTGCTTCTAATTTGGCCCAAAATTGTAAAATGGTCTTATGAATTAGCGATTTCGTTAAAATTCACATTCCAAGTTATATTCGGCATGCTATTTTCATTGCCGATTGCCAAATTGCATTATCTATTATGGTTTCCGAGATATGGACTATCGACATCTTACAATATTGGCTCTGCTTCTAACTTGGCCCAAAATTGTAAAATGGTCTTATGAATTAGCGATTTCGTTCCAATTCACATTCCAAGTAATATTCGGCATGCTAATTTCGTTGCCGATTGCCAAATTGCATTATCTCTTATAGTTTCAGAGATATGGACTATCGAAATTTTACACCTTAGACTGTTTCTAACTTGGGCCAAAATTGTAAAATGGTCTTATGAATTAGCAATTTCGTTCCAATTCACATTCCAAGTAATATTCGGCATGCAAAATACGTTTCCTATTGCCAAATTGCAATATCCCTTATAGTTTCCGAGATATGGGCAATCGAAATTTTACACCTTAGACTCTGTTTCTAACATGGGCCAAATTTTAAAATGGTCTTATGAATTAGCGATTTCGTTCCAATTCACATTCCAAGTAATATTCGGCATGCTAATTACGTTGCCGATTGCCAAATTGCATTATCTCTTATAGTTTCCGAGATATGAACTATCGAAATTTTACACTTTAGACTGTTTCTAACTTGGCCAAAATTGTAATATGGTCTTATGAATTAGCGATTTCATTCCAATACACATTCCAAATAATATTCGGCATGCTAATTACGTTGCCGATTGCCAAATTGCATTATCTCTTATAGTTTCCGAGATATGGACTATCGACATCTTACAATATTGGCTCTGCTTCTAACTTGGGCCAAAATTGTAAAATGGTCTTATGAATTAGCGATTTCGTTCCAATTCACATTCCAAGTAATATTCGGCATGCTAATTACGTTGCCGATTGCAAATTGCATTATCTATTATGGTTTTAGAGATATGGACTATCGACATCTTACAATATTGGCTCTGCTTCTAACTTGGGCCAAAATTGTAAAATGGTCTTATGAATTAGCGATTTCGTTCCAATTCACATTCCAAGTAATATTCGGCATGCTAATTACGTTGCCGATTGCCAAATTGCATTATCTCATATAGTTTCCGAGATATGGACTATCGACATCTTACAATATTGGCTCTGCTTCTAACTTGGGTCAAAATTGTAAAATGGTCTTATGAATTAGCGACTTCGTTCCAATTCACATTCCAAGTAATATTCGGCATGCTAATTACGTTGCCGATTGCCAAATTGCACTATCTCTTATAGTTTCCGAGATATGGACTATCGACATCTTACAATATTGGCTCTGCTTCTAACTTGGGCCAAAATTGTAAAATGGTTTTATGAATTAGCGTTTTCGTTCCAATTCACATTCCACGTAATATTCAGCATGCTAATTACATTGCCGATTGCCAAATTGCAAGATCTCTTATAGTTTCTGAGATATGGGCAATCGAAATTTTGCACCTTGGACTCTGTTTCTAATTTGGGCCAAAATTGTAAAATGCTCTTATGAATTAGCGATTTCGTTCCAATTCACATTCCAAGTAATATTCGGCATGCTAATTACGTTGCCGATTGCCAAATTGCATTATCTCTTATAGTTTTCGAGATATGAACTATCGAAATTTTACACCTTAGACTGTTTCTAACTTGGCCAGAATTGTAAAATGGTCTTATGAATTAGCGATTTCATTCCAATTCACATTCCAAATAATATTCGGCATGCTAATTACGTTGCCGATTGCCAAATTGCATTATCTCTTATAGTTTCCGAGATATGGACTATCGACATCTTACAATATTGGCTCTGCTTCTAACTAGGGCCAAAATTGTAAAATGGTCTTATGAATTAGCGATTTCGTTCCAATTCACATTCCAAGTAATATTCGGCATGCTAATTACGTTGCCGATTGCAAATTGCATTATCTATTATGGTTTAAGAGATATGGACTATCGACATCTTACAATATTGGCTCTGCTTCTAACTTGGGCCAAAATTGTAAAATGGTCTTATGAATTAGCGATTTCGTTCCAATTCACATTCCAAGTAATATTCGGCATGCTAATTACGTTGCCAATTGCCAAATTGCATTATCTCATATAGTTTCCGAGATATGGACTATCGACATCTTACAATATTAGCTCTGCTTCTACTTGTTCCAAAATTGTAAAATGGTCTTATGAATTAGCGATTTCGTTCCAATTCACATTACAAGTAATATTCGGCATGCTATTTTCATTGCCGATTGCCAAGTTGCAATATCTCTTATAGTTTCCGAGATATGGGCAATCGAAATTTTACACCTTAGACACTGTTTCTAACTTGGGCCAAAATTGTAAAATGGTTTTATGAATTAGCGATTTCGTTCCAATTCACATTCCAAGTAATATTCGGCATGCTAATTTCATTGCCGATTGGCAAGTTGCAATATCTCTTATAGTTTCCGAGATATGGGCAATCGAAATTTTACACTTTAGACACTGTTTCTAACTTGGGTCAAAATTGTAAAATGGTTTTATGAATTAGCGATTTCGTTCCAATTCACATTCCAAGGAATATTCGGCATGCTAATTTCATTGCCGATTGGCAAGTTGCAATATCTCTTATAGTTTCCGAGATATGGGCAATCGAAATTTTACACCTTAGACACTGTTTCTAACTTGGGTCAAAATTGTAAAATGGTCTTATGAATTAGCGATTTCGTTCCAATTCACATTCCAAGTAATATTCGACATGCTAATTACGTTGCCGATTGCCAAATTGCATTATCTCATATAGTTTCCGAGATATGGACTATCGACATCTTACAATATTAGCTCTGCTTCTACTTGTTCCAAAATTGTAAAATGGTCTTATGAATTAGCGATTTCGTTCCAATTCGCATTACAAGTAATATTCGGCATGCTATTTTCATTGCCGATTGCCAAGTTGCAATATCTCTTATAGTTTCCGAGATATGGGCAATCGAAATTTTACACCTTAGATACTGTTTCTAACTTGGGCCAAAATTGTGAATGGTTTTATGAATTAGCGATTTCGTTCCAATTCACATTCCAAGTTATATTCGGCATGCTAATTTCATTGCCGATTGGCAAGTTGCAATATCTCTTATAGTTTCCGAGATATGGGCAATCGAAGTTTTACACCTTAGACACTGTTTCTAACTTGGGTCAATATTGTTAAATGGTTTTATGAATTAGCGATTTCGTTCCAATTCACATTCCAAGTAATATTCGGCATGCTAATTACGTTGCCGATTGCCAAATTGCACTATCTCTTATAGTTTCCGAGATATGGACTATCGACATCTTACAATATTGGCTCTGCTTCTAACTTGGGCCAAAATTGTAAAATGGTTTTATGAATTAGCGTTTTCGTTCCAATTCACATTCCACGTAATATTCAGCATGCTAATTACATTGCCGATTGCCAAATTGCAATATCTCTTATAGTTTCCAAGATACTGACTATCGACATCTTACAATACTGGCTCTGCTTCTAACTTGGGCCAAAATCGTAAAATGGTCTTATGAATTGGCGATTTCGTTCCAATTCAGATTAAAAGTAATATTCGGCATGTTAATTACGTTGCCGATTGCAAATTGTATTATCTATTATGGTTTCCGAGATATGGACAATCGACATCTTACAATATTGGCTCTGCTTCTAACTTGGGCCAAAATTGTAATATGGTCTTATGAATTAGCGATTTCGTTCCGATTCACATTCTAAGTAATATTCGGCATGCTATTTTCATTGCCGGTTGAGAAATTGCAATATCTCTTATAGTTTCCGAGATATGGGCAATCGAAATTTTACACCTTAGCCTCTGTTTCTATCTTGGGTCAAAATTGTAAAATGGTCTTATGAATTAGTGATTTCGTTCCAATTCACATTCCAAGTAATATTCGGCATGCTAATTACGTTGCTGATTGCCAAATTGCACTATCTCTTATAGTTTCCGAGATATGGACTATCGACATCTTACAATATTGGCTCTGCTTCTAACTTGGGCCAAAATTGTAAAATGGATTTATGGATTAGCGATTTCGTTCCAATTCACATTCCAAGTAATATTCGGCATGCTAATTACGTTGCCGATTGCCAAATTGCATTATCTCTTATAGTTTCCGAGATATGGACAATCGACATCTTACAATATTGGCTCTGCTTCTAACTTGGGCCAAAATTGTAAAATGGTCTTATGAATTAGCGATTTCGTTCCAATTCACATTCCAAGTAATATTCGGCATGCTAATTACGTTGCCGATTGCAAATTGCATTATCTATTATGGTTTAAGAGATATGGACTATCGACATCTTACAATATTGGCTCTGCTTCTAACTTGGGCCAAAATTGTAAAATGGTCTTATGAATTAGCGATTTCGTTCCAATTCACATTCCAAGTAATATTCGGCATGCTAATTACGTTGCCGATTGCCAAATTGCATTATCTCATATAGTTTCCGAGATATGGACTATCGACATCTTACAATATTGGCTCTGCTTCTAACTTGGGCCAAAATTGTAAAATGGTCTTATGAATTAGCGATTTCGTTCCAATTCACATTCCAAGTAATATTCGGCATGCTAATTACGTTGCCGATTGCAAATTGCTTTATCTATTATGGTTTAAGAGATATGGACTATCGACATCTTACAATATTGGCTCTGCTTCTAACTTGTTCCAAAATTGTAAAATGGTCTTATGAATTAGCGATTTCGTTCCAATTCACATTCCAAGTAATATTCGGCATGGTAATTTCATTGCCGATTGGCAAGTTGCAATATCTCTTATAGTTTCCGAGATATGGGCAATCGAAATTTTACACCTTAGACACTGTTTATAATTTGGGCCAAAATTGTAAAATGGTTTTATGAATTAGCGATTTCGTTCCAATTCACATTCCAAGTAATATTCGGCATGGTAATTTCATTGCCGATTGGCAAGTTGCAATATCTCTTATAGTTTCCGAGATATGGGCAATCGAAATTTTACACCTTAGGCACTGTTTCTAACTTGGGTCAAAATTGTAAAATGGTTTATGAATTAGCGATTTCGTTCCAATTCACATTCCAAGTAATATTCGGCATGCTAATTTCATTGCCAATTGGCAAGTTGCAATATCTCTTATAGTTTCCGAGATATGGGCAATCGAAATTTTACACCTTAGACACTGTTTCTAACTTGGGTCAAAATTGTAAAATGGTTTTATGAATTAGCGTTTTCGTTCCAATTCACATTCCAAGTAATATTCAGCATGCTAATTACATTGCCGATTGCCAAATTGCAATATCTCTTATAGTTTCTGAGATATGGGCAATCGAAATTTTGCACCTTAGACTCTGTTTCTAATTTGGGCCAAAATTGTAAAATGCTCTTATGAATTAGCGATTTCGTTCCAATTCACATTCCAAGTAATATTCGGCATGTTAATTACGTTGCCGATTGCAAATTGCATTATCTATTATGGTTTCCGAGATATGGACTATCGACATCTTACAATATTGGCTCTGCTTCTAACTTGGCCCAAAATTGTAAAATGGTCTTATGAATTAGCGATTTCGTTCCAATTCACATTCCAAGTAATATTCGGCATGTTAATTACGTTGCCGATTGCAAATTGCATTATCTATTATGGTTTCCGAGATATGGACTATCGACATCTTACAATATTGGCTCTGCTTCTAATTTGGCCCAAAATTGTAAAATGGTCTTATGAATTAGCGATTTCGTTAAAATTCACATTCCAAGTAATATTCGGCATGCTATTTTCATTGCCGATAGCCAAATTGCATTATCTATTATGGTTTCCGAGATATGGACTATCGACATCTTACAATATTGGCTCTGCTTCTAACTTGGCCCAAAATTGTAAAATGGTCTTATGAATTAGCGATTTCGTTCCAATTCACATTCCAAGTAATATTCGGCATGCTAATTTCGTTGCCGATTGCCAAATTGCATTATCTCTTATAGTTTCAGAGATATGGACTATCGAAATTTTACACCTTAGACTGTTTCTAACTTGGGCCAAAATTGTAAAATGGTTTTATGAATTAGCAATTTCGTTCCAATTCACATTCCAAGTAATATTCGGCATGCAAAATACGTTTATTATTGCCAAATTGCAATATCTCTTATAGTTTCCGAGATATGGGCAATCGAAATTTTACACCTTAGACTCTGTTTCTAACTTGGGCCAAATTTTAAAATGGTCTTATGAATTAGCGATTTCGTTCCAATTCACATTCCAAGTAATATTCGGCATGCTAATTACGTTGCCGATTGCCAAATTGCATTATCTCTTATAGTTTCCGAGATATTAACTATCGAAATTTTACACTTTAGACTGTTTCTAACTTGGCCAAAATTGTAATATGGTCTTATGAATTAGCGATTTCATTCCAATTCACATTCCAAATAATATTCGGCATGCTAATTACGTTGCCGATTGCCAAATTGCATTATCTCTTATAGTTTCCGAGATATGGACTATCGACATCTTACAATATTGGCTCTGGTTCTAACTTGGGCCAAAATTATAAAATGGTCTTATGAATTAGCGATTTCGTTCCAATTCACATTCCAAGTAATATTCGGCATGCTAATTACGTTGCCGATTGCAAATTGCATTATCTATTATGGTTTTAGAGATATGGACTATCGACATCTTACAATATTGGCTCTGCTTCTAACTTGGGCCAAAATTGTAAAATGGTTTTATGAATTAGCGATTTCGTTCCAATTCACATTCCAAGTAATATTCGGCATGCTAATTACGTTGCCGATTGCCAAATTGCATTATCTCATATAGTTTCCGAGATATGGACTATCGACATCTTACAACATTGGCTCTGCTTCTAACTTGGGTCAAAATTGTAAAATGGTCTTATGAATTAGCGATTTCGTTCCAATTCACATTCCAAGTAATATTCGGCATGCTAATTACGTTGCCGATTGCCAAATTGCACTATCTCTTATAGTTTCCGAGATATGGACTATCGACATCTTACAATATTGGCTATGCTTCTAACTTGGGCCAAAATTGTAAAATGGTTTTATGAATTAGCGTTTTCGTTCCAATTCACATTCCAAGTAATATTCAGCATGCTAATTACATTGCCGATTGCCAAATTGCAATATCTCTTATAGTCTCTGAGATATGGGCAATCGAAATTTTGCACCTTGGACTCTGTTCCTAATTTGGGCCAAAATTGTAAAATGCTCTTATGAATTAGCGATTTCGTTCCAATTCACATTCCAAGTAATATTCAGCATGCTAATTACATTGCCGATTGCCAAATTGCAATATCTCTTATAGTTTCTGAGATATGGGCAATCGAAATTTTGCACCTTAGACTCTGTTTCTAATTTGGGCCAAAATTGTAAAATGCTCTTATGAATTAGCGATTTCGTTCCAATTCACATTCCAAGTAATATTCGGCATGTTAATTACGTTGCCGATTGCAAATTGCATTATCTATTATGGTTTCCGAGATATGGACTATCGACATCTTACAATATTGGCTTTGCTTCTAACTTGGCCCAAAATTGTAAAATGGTCTTATGAATTAGCGATTTCGTTCCAATTCACATTCCAAGTAATATTCGGCATGCTAATTACGTTGCCGATTGCAAATTGCATTATCTATTATGGTTTCCGAGATATGGACTATCGACATCTTACAATATTGGCTCTGCTTCTAATTTGGCCCAAAATTGTAAAATGGTCTTATGAATTAGCGATTTCGTTAAAATTCACATTCCAAGTAATATTCGGCATGCTATTTTCATTGCCGTTTGCCAAATTGCATTATCTATTATGGTTTCCGAGATATGGACTATCGACATCTTACAATATTGGCTCTGCTTCTAACTTGGCCCAAAATTGTAAAATGGTCTTATGAATTAGCGATTTCGTTCCAATTCACATTCCAAGTAATATTCGGCATGCTAATTTCGTTGCCGATTGCCAAATTGCATTATCTCTTATAGTTTCAGAGATATGGACTATCGAAATTTTACACTTTAGACTGTTTCTAACTTGGCCAAAATTGTAATATGGTCTTATGAATTAGCGATTTCATTCCAATTCACATTCCAAATAATATTCGGCATGCTAATTACGTTGCCGATTGCCAAATTGCATTATCTCTTATAGTTTCCGAGATATGGACTATCGACATCTTACAATATTGGCTCTGCTTCTAACTTGGCCCAAAATTGTAAAATGGTCATATGAATTAGCGATTTCATTCCAATTCACATTCCAAATAATATTCGGCATGCTAATTACGTTGCCGATTGCCAAATTGCATTATCTCTTATAGTTTCAGAGATATGGACTATCGAAATTTTACACTTTAGACTGTTTCTAACTTGGCCAAAATTGTAATATGGTCTTATGAATTAGCGATTTCATTCCAATTCACATTCCAAATAATATTCGGCATGCTAATTACGTTGCCGATTGCCAAATTGCATTATCTCTTATAGTTTCCGAGATATGGACTATCGACATCTTACAATATTGGCTCTGCTTCTAACTTGGGCCAAAATTGTAAAATGGTCTTATGAATTAGCGATTTCATTCCAATTCACATTCCAAGTAATATTCGGCATGCTAATTACGTTGCCGATTGCAAATTGCATTATCTATTATGGTTTTAGAGATATGGACTATCGACATCTTACAATATTGGCTCTGCTTCTAACTTGGGCCAAAATTGTAAAATGGTCTTATGAATTAGCGATTTCGTTCCAATTCACATTCCAAGTAATATTCGGCATGTTAATTACGTTGCCGATTGCAAATTGCATTATCTATTATGGTTTCCGAGATATGGACTATCGACATCTTACAATATTGGCTCTGCTTCTAACTTGGCCCAAAATTGTAAAATGGTCTTATGAATTAGCGATTTCGTTCCAATTCACATTCCAAGTAATATTCGGCATGTTAATTACGTTGCCGATTGCAAATTGCATTATCTATTATGGTTTCCGAGATATGGACTATCGACATCTTACAATATTGGCTTTGCTTCTAATTTGGCCCAAAATTGTAAAATGGTCTTATGAATTAGCGATTTCGTTCCAATTCACATTCCAAGTAATATTCGGCATGCTAATTTCGTTGCCGATTGCCAAATTGCATTATCTCTTATAGTTTCAGAGATATGGACTATCGAAATTTTACACCTTAGACTGTTTCTAACTTGGGCCAAAATTGTAAAATGGTCTTATGAATTAGCAATTTCGTTCCAATTCACATTCCAAGTAATATTCGGCATGCAAAATACGTTTCCTATTGCCAAATTGCAATATCTCTTATAGTTTCCGAGATATGGGCAATCGAAATTTTACACCTTAGACTCTGTTTCTAACATGGGCCAAATTTTAAAATGGTCTTATGAATTAGCGATTTCGTTCCAATTCACATTCCAAGTAATATTCGGCATGCTAATTACGTTGCCGATTGCCAAATTGCATTATCTCTTATAGTTTCCGAGATATGAACTATCGAAATTTTACACTTTAGACTGTTTCTAACTTGGGCCAAAATTGTAAAATGGTCTTATGAATTAGCAATTTCGTTCCAATTCACATTCCAAGTAATATTCGGCATGCAAAATACGTTTCCTATTGTCAAATTGCAATATCTCTTATAGTTTCCGAGATATGGGCAATCGAAATTTTACACCTTAGACTCTGTTTCTAACATGGGCCAAATTTTAAAATGGTCTTATGAATTAGCGATTTCGTTCCAATTCACATTCCAAGTAATATTCGGCATGCTAATTACGTTGCTGATTGCCAAATTGCATTATCACTTATAGTTTCCGAGATATGGACTATCGACATCTTACAATATTGGCTCTGCTTCTAACTTGGGCCAAAATTGTAAAATGGTCTTATGAATTAGCGATTTCGTTCCAATTCACATTCCAAGTAATATTCGGCATGCTAATTACGTTGCCGATTGCCAAATTGCATTATCTCATATAGTTTCCGAGATATGGACTATCGACATCTTACAATATTGGCTCTGCTTCTAACTTGGGTCAAAATTGTAAAATGGTCTTATGAATTAGCGATTTCGTTCCAATTCACATTCCAAGTAATATTCGGCATGCTAATTACGTTGCCGATTGCCAAATTGCACTATCTCTTATAGTTTCCGAGATATGGACTATCGACATCTTACAATATTGGCTCTGCTTCTAACTTGGGCCAAAATTGTAAAATGGTTTTATGAATTAGCGTTTTCGTTCCAATTCACATTCCACGTAATATTCAGCATGCTAATTACATTGCCGATTGCCAAATTGCAATATCTCTTATAGTTTCTGAGATATGGGCAATCGAAATTTTGCACCTTGGACTCTTTTTCTAATTTGGGCCAAAATTGTAAAATGCTCTTATGAATTAGCGATTTCGTTCCAATTCACATTCCAAGTAATATTCGGCATGCTAATTACGTTGCCGATTGCCAAATTGCATTATCTCTTATAGTTTCCGAGATATGAACTATCGAAATTTTACACCTTAGACTGTTTCTAACTTGGCCAGAATTGTAAAATGGTCTTATGAATTAGCGATTTCATTCCAATTCACATTCCAAATAATATTCGGCATGCTAATTACGTTGCCGATTGCCAAATTGCATTATCTCTTATAGTTTCCGAGATATGGACTATCGACATCTTACAATATTGGCTCTGCTTCTAACTAGGGCCAAAATTGTAAAATGGTCTTATGAATTAGCGATTTCGTTCCAATTCACATTCCAAGTAATATTCGGCATGCTAATTACGTTGCCGATTGCAAATTGCATTATCTATTATGGTTTAAGAGATATGGACTATCGACATCTTACAATATTGGCTCTGCTTCTAACTTGGGCCAAAATTGTAAAATGGTCTTATGAATTAGCGATTTCGTTCCAATTCACATTCCAAGTAATATTCGGCATGCTAATTACGTTGCCAATTGCCAAATTGCATTATCTCATATAGTTTCCGAGATATGGACTATCGACATCTTACAATATTAGCTCTGCTTCTACTTGTTCCAAAATTGTAAAATGGTCTTATGAATTAGCGATTTCGTTCCAATTCACATTACAAGTAATATTCGGCATGCTATTTTCATTGCCGATTGCCAAGTTGCAATATCTCTTATAGTTTCCGAGATATGGGCAATCGAAATTTTACACCTTAGACACTGTTTCTAACTTGGGCCAAAATTGTAAAATGGTTTTATGAATTAGCGATTTCGTTCCAATTCACATTCCAAGTAATATTCGGCATGCTAATTTCATTACCGATTGGCAAGTTGCAATATCTCTTATAGTTTCCGAGATATGGGCAATCGAAATTTTACACCTTAGACACTGTTTCTAACTTGGGTCAATATTGTTAAATGGTTTTATGAATTAGCGATTTCGTTCCAATTCACATTCCAAGTAATATTCGGCATGCTAATTACGTTGCCGATTGCCAAATTGCACTATCTTTTATAGTTTCCGAGATATGGACTATCGACATCTTACAATATTGGCTCTGTTTCTAACTTGGGCCAAAATTGTAAAATGGTCTTATGAATTAGCGATTTCGTTCCAATTCACATTCCAAGTAATATTCGGCATGTTAATTACGTTGCCGATTGCCAAATTGCACTATCTCTTATAGTTTCCAAGATACTGACTATCGACATCTTACAATACTGGCTCTGCTTCTAACTTGGGCCAAAATCGTAAAATGGTCTTATGAATTAGCGATTTCGTTCCAATTCAGATTAAAAGTAATATTCGGCATGTTAATTACGTTGCCGATTGCAAATTGAATTATCTATTATGGTTTCCGTGATATGGACTATCGACATCTTACAATATTGGCTCTGCTTCTAACTTGGGCCAAAATTGTAATATGGTCTTATGAATTAGCGATTTCGTTCCGATTCACATTCCAAGTAATATTCGGCATGCTATTTTCATTGCTGATTGCCAAATTGCAATATCTCTTATAGTTTCCGAGATATGGGCAATCGAAATTTTACACCTTAGCCTCTGTTTCTATTTTGGGTCAAAATTGTAAAATGGTCTTATGAATTAGCGATTTCGTTCCAATTCACATTCCAAGTAATATTCGGCATGCTAATTACGTTGCCGATTGCCAAATTGCACTATCTTTTATAGTTTCCGAGATATGGACTATCGACATCTTACAATATTGGCTCTGTTTCTAACTTGGGCCAAAATTGTAAAATGGTCTTATGAATTAGCGATTTCGTTCCAATTCACATTCCAAGTAATATTCGGCATGTTAATTACGTTGCCGATTGCCAAATTGCACTATCTCTTATAGTTTCCAAGATACTGACTATCGACATCTTACAATACTGGCTCTGCTTCTAACTTGGGCCAAAATCGTAAAATGGTCTTATGAATTAGCGATTTCGTTCCAATTCAGATTAAAAGTAATATTCGGCATGTTAATTACGTTGCCGATTGCAAATTGAATTATCTATTATGGTTTCCGTGATATGGACTATCGACATCTTACAATATTGGCTCTGCTTCTAACTTGGGCCAAAATTGTAATATGGTCTTATGAATTAGCGATTTCGTTCCGATTCACATTCCAAGTAATATTCGGCATGCTATTTTCATTGCCGATTGCCAAATTGCAATATCTCTTATAGTTTCCGAGATATGGGCAATCGAAATTTTACACCTTAGCCTCTGTTTCTATTTTGGGTCAAAATTGTAAAATGGTCTTATGAATTAGCGATTTCGTTCCAATTCACATTCCAAGTAATATTCGGCATGCTAATTACGTTGCCGATTGCAAATTGCATTATCTATTATGGTTTAAGAGATATGGACTATCGACATCTTACAATATTGGCTCTGCTTCTAACTTGGGCCAAAATTGTAAAATGGTCTTATGAATTAGCGATTTCGTTCCAATTCACATTCCAAGTAATATTCGGCATGCTAATTAAGTTGCCGATTGCCAAATTGCATTATCTCATATAGTTTCCGAGACATGGACTATCGACATCTTACAATATTGGCTCTGCTTCTAACTTGGGCCAAAATTGTAAAATGGTCTTATGAATTAGCGATTTCGTTCCAATTCACATTCCAAGTAATATTCGGTATGCTAATTACGTTGCCGATTGCAAATTGCATTATCTATTATGGTTTAAGAGATATGGACTATCGACATCTTACAATATTGGCTCTGCTTCTAACTTGTTCCAAAATTGTAAAATGGTCTTATGAATTAGCGATTTCGTTCCAATTCACATTACAAGTAATATTCGGCATGCTATTTTCATTGCCGATTGCCAAGTTGCAATATCTCTTATAGTTTCCGAGATATGGGCAATCGAAATTTTACACCTTAGACACTGTTTCTAACTTGGGCCAAAATTGTAAAATGGTTTTATGAATTAGCGATTTCGTTCCAATTCACATTCCAAGTAATATTCGGCATGGTAATTTCATTGCCGATTGGCAAGTTGCAATATCTCTTATAGTTTCCGAGATATGGGCAATCGAAATTTTACACCTTAGACACTGTTTCTAACTTGGGTCAAAATTGTAAAATGGTTTATGAATTAGCGATTTCGTTCCAATTCACATTCCAAGTAATATTCGGCATGCTAATTTCATTGCCAATTGGCAAGTTGCAATATCTCTTATAGTTTCCGAGATATGGGCAATCGAAATTTTACACCTTAGACACTGATTCTAACTTGGGTCAAAATTGTAAAATGGTTTTATGAATTAGCGTTTTCGTTCCAATTCACATTCCAAGTAATATTCAGCATGCTAATTACATTGCCGATTGCCAAATTGCAATATCTCTTATAGTTTCTGAGATATGGGCAATCGAAATTTTGCACCTTAGACTCTGTTTCTAATTTGGGCCAAAATTGTAAAATGCTCTTATGAATTAGCGATTTCGTTCCAATTCACATTCCAAGTAATATTCGGCATGTTAATTACGTTGCCGATTGCAAATTGCATTATCTATTATGGTTTCCGAGATATGGACTATCGACATCTTACAATATTGGCTCTGCTTCTAACTTGGCCCAAAATTGTAAAATGGTCTTATGAATTAGCGATTTCGTTAAAATTCACATTCCAAGTTATATTCGGCATGCTATTTTCATTGCCGATTGCCAAATTGCATTATCTATTATGGTTTCCGAGATATGGACTATCGACATCTTACAATATTGGCTTTGCTTCTAATTTGGCCCAAAATTGTAAAATGGTCTTATGAATTAGCGATTTCGTTAAAATTCACATTCCAAGTTATATTCGGCATGCTATTTTCATTGCCGATTGCCAAATTGCATTATCTATTATGGTTTCCGAGATATGGACTATCGACATCTTACAATATTGGCTCTGCTTCTAACTTGGCCCAAAATTGTAAAATGGTCTTATGAATTAGCGATTTCGTTCCAATTCACATTCCAAGTAATATTCGGCATGCTAATTTCGTTGCCGATTGCCAAATTGCATTATCTCTTATAGTTTCAGAGATATGGACTATCGAAATTTTACACCTTAGACTGTTTCTAACTTGGGCCAAAATTGTAAAATGGTCTTATGAATTAGCAATTTCGTTCCAATTCACATTCCAAGTAATATTCGGCATGCAAAATACGTTTCCTATTGCCAAATTGCAATATCCCTTACAGTTTCCGAGATATGGGCAATCGAAATTTTACACCTTAGACTCTGTTTCTAACATGGGCCAAATTTTAAAATGGTCTTATGAATTAGCGATTTCGTTCCAATTCACATTCCAAGTAATATTCGGCATGCTAATTACGTTGCCGATTGCCAAATTGCATTATCTCTTATAGTTTCCGAGATATTAACTATCGAAATTTTACACTTTAGACTGTTTCTAACTTGGCCAAAATTGTAATATGGTCTTATGAATTAGCGATTTCATTCCAATTCACATTCCAAATAATATTCGGCATGCTAATTACGTTGCCGATTGCCAAATTGCATTATCTCTTATAGTTTCCGAGATATGGACTATTGACATCTTACAATATTGGCTCTGCTTCTAACTTGGGCCAAAATTGTAAAATGGTCTTATGAATTAGCGATTTCGTTCCAATTCACATTCCAAGTAATATTCGGCATGCTAATTACGTTGCCGATTGCAAATTGCATTATCTATTATGGTTTTAGAGATATGGACTATCGACATCTTACAATATTGGCTCTGCTTCTAACTTGGGCCAAAATTGTAAAATGGTCTTATGAATTAGCGATTTCGTTCCAATTCACATTCCAAGTAATATTCGGCATGCTAATTACGTTGCCGATTGCCAAATTGCATTATCTCATATAGTTTCCGAGATATGGACTATCGACATCTTACAATATTGGCTCTGCTTCTAACTTGGGTCAAAATTGTAAAATGGTCTTATGAATTAGCGATTTCGTTCCAATTCACATTCCAAGCAATATTCGGCATGCTAATTACGTTGCCGATTGCCAAATTGCACTATCTCTTATAGTTTCCGAGATATGGACTATCGACATCTTACAATATTGGCTATGCTTCTAACTTGGGCCAAAATTGTAAAATGGTTTTATGAATTAGCGTTTTCGTTCCAATTCACATTCCAAGTAATATTCAGCATGCTAATTACATTGCCGATTGCCAAATTGCAATATCTCTTATAGTTTCTGAGATATGGGCAATCGAAATTTTGCACCTTGGACTCTGTTTTTAATTTGGGCCAAAATTGTAAAATGCTCTTATGAATTAGCGATTTCGTCCCAATTCACATTCCAAGTAATATTCGGCATGCTAATTACGTTGCCGATTGCCAAATTGCATTATCTCTTATAGTTTCCGAAATATGAACTATCGAAATTTTACACCTTAGACTGTTTCTAACTTGGCCAGAATTGTAAAATGGTCTTATGAATTAGCGATTTCATTCCAATTCACATTCCAAATAATATTCGGCATGCTAATTACGTTGCCGATTGCCAAATTGCATTATCTCTTATAGTTTCCGAGATATGGACTATCGACATCTTACAATATTGGCTCTGCTTCTAACTAGGGCCAAAATTGTAAAATGGTCTTATGAATTAGCGATTTCGTTCCAATTCACATTCCAAGTAATATTCGGCATGCTAATTACGTTGCCGATTGCAAATTGCATTATCTATTATGGTTTAAGAGATATGGACTATCGACATCTTACAATATTGGCTCTGCTTCTAACTTGGGCCAAAATTGTAAAATGGTCTTATGAATTAGCGATTTCGTTCCAATTCACATTCCAAGTAATATTCGGCATGCTAATTACGTTGCCAATTGCCAAATTGCATTATCTCATATAGTTTCCGAGATATGGACTATCGACATCTTACAATATTAGCTCTGCTTCTGCTTGTTCCAAAATTGTAAAATGGTCTTATGAATTAGCGATTTCGTTCCAATTCACATTACAAGTAATATTCGGCATGCTATTTTCATTGCCGATTGCCAAGTTGCAATATCTCTTATAGTTTCCGAGATATGGGCAATCGAAATTTTACACCTTAGACACTGTTTCTAACTTGGGCCAAAATTGTAAAATGGTTTTATGAATTAGCGATTTCGTTCCAATTCACATTCCAAGTAATATTCGGCATGCTAATTTCATTGCCGATTGGCAAGTTGCAATATCTCTTATAGTTTCCGAGATATGGGCAATCGAAATTTTACACCTTAGACACTGTTTCTAACTTGGGTCAAAATTGTAAAATGGTTTTATGAATTAGCGATTTCGTTCCAATTCACATTCCAAGGAATATTCGGCATGCTAATTTCATTGCCGATTGGCAAGTTGCAATATCTCTTATAGTTTCCGAGATATGGGCAATCGAAATTTTACACCTTAGACACTGTTTCTAACTTGGGTCAAAATTGTAAAATGGTCTTATGAATTAGCGATTTCGTTCCAATTCACATTCCAAGTAATATTCGACATGCTAATTACGTTGCCGATTGCCAAATTGCATTATCTCATATAGTTTCCGAGATATGGACTATCGACATCTTACAATATTAGCTCTGCTTCTACTTGTTCCAAAATTGTAAAATGGTCTTATGAATTAGCGATTTCGTTCCAATTCGCATTACAAGTAATATTCGGCATGCTATTTTCATTGCCGATTGCCAAGTTGCAATATCTCTTATAGTTTCCGAGATATGGGCAATCGAAATTTTACACCTTAGATACTGTTTCTAACTTGGGCCAAAATTGTTAATGGTTTTATGAATTAGCGATTTCGTTCCAATTCACATTCCAAGTTATATTCGGCATGCTAATTTCATTGCCGATTGGCAAGTTGCAATATCTCTTATAGTTTCCGAGATATGGGCAATCGAAGTTTTATACCTTAGACACTGTTTCTAACTTGGGTCAATATTGTTAAATGGTTTTATGAATTAGCGATTTCGTTCCAATTCACATTCCAAGTAATATTCGGCATGCTAATTACGTTGCCGATTGCCAAATTGCACTATCTTTTATAGTTTCCGAGATATGGACTATCGACATCTTACAATATTGGCTCTGCTTCTAACTTGGCCCAAAATTGTAAAATGGTCTTATGAATTAGCGATTTCGTTCCAATTCACATTCCAAGTAATATTCGGCATGCTAATTTCGTTGCCGATTGCCAAATTGCATTATCTCTTATAGTTTCAGAGATATGGACTATCGAAATTTTACACCTTAGACTGTTTCTAACTTGGGCCAAAATTGTAAAATGGTCTTATGAATTAGCAATTTCGTTCCAATTCACATTCCAAGTAATATTCGGCATGCAAAATACGTTTCCTATTGCCAAATTGCAATATCCCTTACAGTTTCCGAGATATGGGCAATCGAAATTTTACACCTTAGACTCTGTTTCTAACATGGGCCAAATTTTAAAATGGTCTTATGAATTAGCGATTTCGTTCCAATTCACATTCCAAGTAATATTCGGCATGCTAATTACGTTGCCGATTGCCAAATTGCATTATCTCTTATAGTTTCCGAGATATTAACTATCGAAATTTTACACTTTAGACTGTTTCTAACTTGGCCAAAATTGTAATATGGTCTTATGAATTAGCGATTTCATTCCAATTCACATTCCAAATAATATTCGGCATGCTAATTACGTTGCCGATTGCCAAATTGCATTATCTCTTATAGTTTCCGAGATATGGACTATTGACATCTTACAATATTGGCTCTGCTTCTAACTTGGGCCAAAATTGTAAAATGGTCTTATGAATTAGCGATTTCGTTCCAATTCACATTCCAAGTAATATTCGGCATGCTAATTACGTTGCCGATTGCAAATTGCATTATCTATTATGGTTTTAGAGATATGGACTATCGACATCTTACAATATTGGCTCTGCTTCTAACTTGGGCCAAAATTGTAAAATGGTCT
Organism: Rhynchophorus ferrugineus; assembly: GCF_030347505.1. NCBI lineage: Eukaryota > Metazoa > Arthropoda > Insecta > Coleoptera > Curculionidae > Rhynchophorus > Rhynchophorus ferrugineus. The sequence continues at coordinate 39,719,929 of NW_027472583.1, forward strand.
TATGAATTAGCGATTTCGTTCCAATTCACATTCCAAGTAATATTCGGCATGCTAATTACGTTGCCGATTGCCAAATTGCATTATCTCATATAGTTTCCGAGATATGGACTATCGACATCTTACAATATTGGCTCTGCTTCTAACTTGGGTCAAAATTGTAAAATGGTCTTATGAATTAGCGATTTCGTTCCAATTCACATTCCAAGCAATATTCGGCATGCTAATTACGTTGCCGATTGCCAAATTGCACTATCTCTTATAGTTTCCGAGATATGGACTATCGACATCTTACAATATTGGCTATGCTTCTAACTTGGGCCAAAATTGTAAAATGGTTTTATGAATTAGCGTTTTCGTTCCAATTCACATTCCAAGTAATATTCAGCATGCTAATTACATTGCCGATTGCCAAATTGCAATATCTCTTATAGTTTCTGAGATATGGGCAATCGAAATTTTGCACCTTGGACTCTGTTTTTAATTTGGGCCAAAATTGTAAAATGCTCTTATGAATTAGCGATTTCGTCCCAATTCACATTCCAAGTAATATTCGGCATGCTAATTACGTTGCCGATTGCCAAATTGCATTATCTCTTATAGTTTCCGAAATATGAACTATCGAAATTTTACACCTTAGACTGTTTCTAACTTGGCCAGAATTGTAAAATGGTCTTATGAATTAGCGATTTCATTCCAATTCACATTCCAAATAATATTCGGCATGCTAATTACGTTGCCGATTGCCAAATTGCATTATCTCTTATAGTTTCCGAGATATGGACTATCGACATCTTACAATATTGGCTCTGCTTCTAACTAGGGCCAAAATTGTAAAATGGTCTTATGAATTAGCGATTTCGTTCCAATTCACATTCCAAGTAATATTCGGCATGCTAATTACGTTGCCGATTGCAAATTGCATTATCTATTATGGTTTAAGAGATATGGACTATCGACATCTTACAATATTGGCTCTGCTTCTAACTTGGGCCAAAATTGTAAAATGGTCTTATGAATTAGCGATTTCGTTCCAATTCACATTCCAAGTAATATTCGGCATGCTAATTACGTTGCCAATTGCCAAATTGCATTATCTCATATAGTTTCCGAGATATGGACTATCGACATCTTACAATATTAGCTCTGCTTCTGCTTGTTCCAAAATTGTAAAATGGTCTTATGAATTAGCGATTTCGTTCCAATTCACATTACAAGTAATATTCGGCATGCTATTTTCATTGCCGATTGCCAAGTTGCAATATCTCTTATAGTTTCCGAGATATGGGCAATCGAAATTTTACACCTTAGACACTGTTTCTAACTTGGGCCAAAATTGTAAAATGGTTTTATGAATTAGCGATTTCGTTCCAATTCACATTCCAAGTAATATTCGGCATGCTAATTTCATTGCCGATTGGCAAGTTGCAATATCTCTTATAGTTTCCGAGATATGGGCAATCGAAATTTTACACCTTAGACACTGTTTCTAACTTGGGTCAAAATTGTAAAATGGTTTTATGAATTAGCGATTTCGTTCCAATTCACATTCCAAGGAATATTCGGCATGCTAATTTCATTGCCGATTGGCAAGTTGCAATATCTCTTATAGTTTCCGAGATATGGGCAATCGAAATTTTACACCTTAGACACTGTTTCTAACTTGGGTCAAAATTGTAAAATGGTCTTATGAATTAGCGATTTCGTTCCAATTCACATTCCAAGTAATATTCGACATGCTAATTACGTTGCCGATTGCCAAATTGCATTATCTCATATAGTTTCCGAGATATGGACTATCGACATCTTACAATATTAGCTCTGCTTCTACTTGTTCCAAAATTGTAAAATGGTCTTATGAATTAGCGATTTCGTTCCAATTCGCATTACAAGTAATATTCGGCATGCTATTTTCATTGCCGATTGCCAAGTTGCAATATCTCTTATAGTTTCCGAGATATGGGCAATCGAAATTTTACACCTTAGATACTGTTTCTAACTTGGGCCAAAATTGTTAATGGTTTTATGAATTAGCGATTTCGTTCCAATTCACATTCCAAGTTATATTCGGCATGCTAATTTCATTGCCGATTGGCAAGTTGCAATATCTCTTATAGTTTCCGAGATATGGGCAATCGAAGTTTTATACCTTAGACACTGTTTCTAACTTGGGTCAATATTGTTAAATGGTTTTATGAATTAGCGATTTCGTTCCAATTCACATTCCAAGTAATATTCGGCATGCTAATTACGTTGCCGATTGCCAAATTGCACTATCTTTTATAGTTTCCGAGATATGGGCAATCGAAATTTTGCACCTTAGACTCTGTTTCTAATTTGGGCCAAAATTGTAAAATGCTCTTATGAATTAGCGATTTCGTTCCAATTCACATTCCAAGTAATATTCGGCATGTTAATTACGTTGCCGATTGCAAATTGCATTATCTATTATGGTCTCCGAGATATGGACTATCGACATCTTACAATATTGGCTCTGCTTCTAACTTGGCCCAAAATTGTAAAATGGTCTTATGAATTAGCCATTTCGTTCCAATTCACATTCCAAGTAATATTCGGCATGTTAATTACGTTGCCGATTGCAAATCGCATTATCTACTATGGTTTCCGAGATATGGACTATCGACATCTTACAATATTGGCTTTGCTTCTAACTTGGCCCAAAATTGTAAAATGGTCTTATGAATTAGCAATTTCGTTCCAATTCACATTCCAAGTAATATTCGGCATGCTAATTACGTTGCCGATTGCAAATTGCATTATCTATTATGGTTTCCGAGATATGGACTATCGACATCTTACAATATTGGCTCTGCTTCTAATTTGGCCCAAAATTGTAAAATGGTCTTATGAATTAGCGATTTCGTTAAAATTCACATTCCAAGTAATATTCGGCATGCTATTTTCATTGCCGTTTGCCAAATTGCATTATCTATTATGGTTTCCGAGATATGGACTATCGACATCTTACAATATTGGCTCTGCTTCTAACTTGGCCCAAAATTGTAAAATGGTTTTATGAATTAGCGATTTCGTTCCAATTCACATTCCAAGTAATATTCGGCATGCTAATTTCGTTGCCGATTGCCAAATTGCATTATCTCTTATAGTTTCAGAGATATGGACTATCGAAATTTTACACTTTAGACTGTTTCTAACTTGGCCAAAATTGTAATATGGTCTTATGAATTAGCGATTTCAATCCAATTCACATTCCAAATAATATTCGGCATGCTAATTACGTTGCCGATTGCCAAATTGCATTATCTCTTATAGTTTCCGAGATATGGACTATCGACATCTTACAATATTGGCTCTGCTTCTAACTTGGCCCAAAATTGTAAAATGGTCATATGAATTAGCGATTTCATTCCAATTCACATTCCAAATAATATTCGGCATGCTAATTACGTTGCCGATTGCCAAATTGCATTATCTCTTATAGTTTCAGAGATATGGACTATCGAAATTTTACACTTTAGACTGTTTCTAACTTGGCCAAAATTGTAATATGGTCTTATGAATTAGCGATTTCATTCCAATTCACATTCCAAATAATATTCGGCATGCTAATTACGTTGCCGATTGCCAAATTGCATTATCTCTTATAGTTTCCGAGATATGGACTATCGACATCTTACAATATTGGCTCTGCTTCTAACTTGGGCCAAAATTGTAAAATGGTCTTATGAATTAGCGATTTCATTCCAATTCACATTCCAAGTAATATTCGGCATGCTAATTACGTTGCCGATTGCAAATTGCATTATCTATTATGGTTTTAGAGATATGGACTATCGACATCTTACAATATTGGCTCTGCTTCTAACTTGGGCCAAAATTGTAAAATGGTCTTATGAATTAGCGATTTCGTTCCAATTCACATTCCAAGTAATATTCGGCATGCTAATTACGTTGCCGATTGCCAAATTGCATTATCTCATATAGTTTCCGAGATATGGACTATCGACATCTTACAATATTGGCTCTGCTTCTAACTTGGGTCAAAATTGTAAAATGGTCTTAAGAATTAGCGATTTCGTTCCAATTCACATTCCAAGTAATATTCGGCATGCTAATTACGTTGCCGATTGCCAAATTGCACTATCTCTTATAGTTTCCGAGATATGGACTATCGACATCTTACAATATTGGCTCTTCTTCTAACTTGGGCCAAAATTGTAAAATGGTCTTATGAATTAGCGATTTCGTTCCAATTCACATTCCAAGTAATATTCAGCATGCTAATTACGTTGCCGATTGCAAATTGCACTATCTCTTATAGTTTCCGAGATATGGACTATCGACATCTTACAATATTGGCTCTGCTTCTAACTAGGGCCAAAATTGTAAAATGGTCTTATGAATTAGCGATTTCGTTCCAATTTACATTCCAAGTAATATTCGGCATGCTAATTACGTTGCCGATTGCAAATTGCATTATCTATTATGGTTTAAGAGATATGGACTATCGACATCTTACAATATTGGCTCTGCTTCTAACTTGGGCCAAAATTGTAAAATGGTCTTATGAATTAGCGATTTCGTTCCAATTCACATTCCAAGTAATATTCGGCATGCTAATTACGTTGCCAATTGCCAAATTGCATTATCTCATATAGTTTCCGAGATATGGACTATCGACATCTTACAATATTAGCTCTGCTTCTACTTGTTCCAAAATTGTAAAATGGTCTTATGAATTAGCGATTTCGTTCCAATTCACATTACAAGTAATATTCGGCATGCTATTTTCATTGCCGATTGCCAAGTTGCAATATCTCTTATAGTTTCCGAGATATGGGCAATCGAAATTTTACACCTTAGACACTGTTTCTAACTTGGGCCAAAATTGTAAAATGGTTTTATGAATTAGCGATTTCGTTCCAATTCACATTCCAAGTAATATTCGGCATGCTAATTTCATTGCCGATTGGCAAGTTGCAATATCTCTTATAGTTTCCGAGATATGGGCAATCGAAATTTTACACCTTAGACACTGTTTCTAACTTGGGTCAAAATTGTAAAATGGTTTTATGAATTAGCGATTTCGTTCCAATTCACATTCCAAGGAATATTCGGCATGCTAATTTCATTGCCGATTGGCAAGTTGCAATATCTCTTATAGTTTCCGAGATATGGGCAATCGAAATTTTACACCTTAGACACTGTTTCTAACTTGGGTCAAAATTGTAAAATGGTCTTATGAATTAGCGATTTCGTTCCAATTCACATTCCAAGTAATATTCGACATGCTAATTACGTTGCCGATTGCCAAATTGCATTATCTCATATAGTTTCCTAGATATGGACTATCGACATCTTACAATATTAGCTCTGCTTCTACTTGTTCCAAAATTGTAAAATGGTCTTATGAATTAGCGATTTCGTTCCAATTTGCATTACAAGTAATATTCGGCATGCTAATTTCATTGCCGATTGCCAAGTTGCAATATCTCTTATAGTTTCCGAGATATGGGCAATCGAAATTTTACACCTTAGATACTGTTTCTAACTTGGGCCAAAATTGTTAATGGTTTTATGAATTAGCGATTTCGTTCCAATTCACATTCCAAATTATATTCGGCATGCTAATTTCATTGCCGATTGGCAAGTTGCAATATCTCTTATAGTTTCCGAGATATGGGCAATCGAAGTTTTATACCTTAGACACTGTTTCTAACTTGGGTCAATATTGTTAAATGGTTTTATGAATTAGCGATTTCGTTCCAATTCACATTCCAAGTAATATTCGGCATGCTAATTACGTTGCCGATTGCCAAATTGCACTATCTTTTATAGTTTCCGAGATATGGGCAATCGAAATTTTGCACCTTAGACTCTGTTTCTAATTTGGGCCAAAATTGTAAAATGCTCTTATGAATTAGCGATTTCGTTCCAATTCACATTCCAAGTAATATTCGGCATGTTAATTACGTTGCCGATTGCAAATTGCATTATCTACTATGGTTTCCGAGATATGGACTATCGACATCTTACAATATTGGCTCTGCTTCTAACTTGGCCCAAAATTGTAAAATGGTCTTATGAATTAGCGATTTCGTTCCAATTCACATTCCAAGTAATATTCGGCATGTTAATTACGTTGCCGATTGCAAATTGCATTATCTACTATGGTTTCCGAGATATGGACTATCGACATCTTACAATATTGGCTTTGCTTCTAACTTGGCCCAAAATTGTAAAATGGTCTTATGAATTAGCGATTTCGTTCCAATTCACATTCCAAGTAATATTCGGCATGCTAATTACGTTGCCGATTGCAAATTGCATTATCTGTTATGGTTTCCGAGATATGGACTATCGACATCTTACAATATTGGCTCTGCTTCTAATTTGGCCCAAAATTGTAAAATGGTCTTATGAATTAGCGATTTCGTTAAAATTCACATTCCAAGTAATATTCGGCATGCTATTTTCATTGCCGTTTGCCAAATTGCATTATCTATTATGGTTTCCGAGATATGGACTATCGACATCTTACAATATTGGCTCTGCTTCTAACTTGGCCCAAAATTGTAAAATGGTCTTATGAATTAGCGATTTCGTTCCAATTCACATTCCAAGTAATATTTGGCATGCTAATTTCGTTGCCGATTGCCAAATTGCATTATCTCTTATAGTTTCAGAGATATGGACTATCGAAATTTTACACTTTAGACTGTTTCTAACTTGGCCAAAATTGTAATATGGTCTTATGAATTAGCGATTTCATTCCAATTCACATTCCAAATAATATTCGGCATGCTAATTACGTTGCCGATTGCCAAATTGCATTATCTCTTATAGTTTCCGAGATATGGACTATCGACATCTTACAATATTGGCTCTGCTTCTAACTTGGCCCAAAATTGTAAAATGGTCATATGAATTAGCGATTTCATTCCAATTCACATTCCAAATAATATTCGGCATGCTAATTACGTTGCCGATTGCCAAATTGCATTATCTCTTATAGTTTCAGAGATATGGACTATCGAAATTTTACACTTTAGACTGTTTCTAACTTGGCCAAAATTGTAATATGGTCTTATGAATTAGCGATTTCATTCCAATTCACATTCCAAATAATATTCGGCATGCTAATTACGTTGCCGATTGCCAAATTGCATTATCTCTTATAGTTTCCGAGATATGGACTATCGACATCTTACGATATTGGCTCTGCTTCTAACTTGGGCCAAAATTGTAAAATGGTCTTATGAATTAGCGATTTCATTCCAATTCACATTCCAAGTAATATTCGGCATGCTAATTACGTTGCCGATTGCAAATTGCATTATCTATTATGGTTTTAGAGATATGGACTATCGACATCTTACAATATTGGCTCTGCTTCTAACTTGGGCCAAAATTGTAAAATGGTCTTATGAATTAGCGATTTCGTTCCAATTCACATTCCAAGTAATATTCGGCATGCTAATTACGTTGCCGATTGCCAAATTGCATTATCTCATATAGTTTCCGAGATATGGACTATCGACATCTTACAATATTGGCTCTGCTTCTAACTTGGGTCAAAATTGTAAAATGGTCTTAAGAATTAGCGATTTCGTTCCAATTCACATTCCAAGTAATATTCGGCATGCTAATTACGTTGCCGATTGCCAAATTGCACTATCTCTTATAGTTTCCGAGATATGGACTATCGACATCTTACAATATTGGCTCTTCTTCTAACTTGGGCCAAAATTGTAAAATGGTTTTATGAATTAGCGTTTTCGTTCCAATTCACATTCCAAGTAATATTCAGCATGCTAATTACATTGCCGATTGCCAAATTGCAATATCTCTTATAGTTTCTGAGATATGGGCAATCGAAAATTTGCACCTTGGACTCTGTTTCTAATTTGGGCCAAAATTGTAAAATGCTCTTATGAATTAGCGATTTCGTTCCAATTCACATTCCAAGTAATATTCGGCATGCTAATTACGTTGCCGATTGCCAAATTGCATTATCTCTTATAGTTTCCGAGATATGAACTATCGAAATTTTACACCTTAGACTGTTTCTAACTTGGCCAGAATTGTAAAATGGTCTTATGAATTAGCGATTTCATTCCAATTCACATTCCAAATAATATTCGGCATGCTAATTACGTTGCCGATTGCCAAATTCATTATCTCTTATAGTTTCCGAGATATGGACTATCGACATCTTACAATATTGGCTCTGCTTCTAACTAGGGCCAAAATTGTAAAATGGTCTTATGAATTAGCGATTTCGTTCCAATTCACATTCCAAGTAATATTCGGCATGCTAATTACGTTGCCGATTGCAAATTGCATTATCTATTATGGTTTAAGAGATATGGACTATCGACATCTTACAATATTGGCTCTGCTTCTAACTTGGGCCAAAATTGTAAAATGGTCTTATGAATTAGCGATTTCGTTCCAATTCACATTCCAAGTAATATTCGGCATGCTAATTACGTTGCCAATTGCCAAATTGCATTATCTCATATAGTTTCCGAGATATGGACTATCGACATCTTACAATATTAGCTCTGCTTCTACTTGTTCCAAAATTGTAAAATGGTCTTATGAATTAGCGATTTCGTTCCAATTCACATTACAAGTAATATTCGGCATGCTATTTTCATTGCCGATTGCCAAGTTGCAATATCTCTTATAGTTTCCGAGATATGGGCAATCGAAATTTTACACCTTAGACACTGTTTCTAACTTGGGCCAAAATTGTAAAATGGTTTTATGAATTAGCGATTTCGTTCCAATTCACATTCCAAGTAATATTCGGCATGCTAATTTCATTGCCGATTGGCAAGTTGCAATATCACTTATAGTTTCCGAGATATGGGCAATCGAAATTTTACACCTTAGACACTGTTTCTAACTTGGGTCAAAATTGTAAAATGGTTTTATGAATTAGCGATTTTGTTCCAATTCACATTCCAAGGAATATTCGGCATGCTAATTTCATTGCCGATTGGCAAGTTGCAATATCTCTTATAGTTTCCGAGATATGGGCAATCGAAATTTTACACCTTAGACACTGTTTCTAACTTGGGTCAAAATTGTAAAATGGTTTTATGAATTAGCGATTTCGTTCCAATTCACATTCCAAGTAATATTCGGCATGCTAATTACGTTGCCGATTGCCAAATTGCATTATCTCTTATAGTTTCCAAGATATGGACTATCGACATCTTACAATATTGGCTCTGCTTCTAACTTGGGCCAAAATTGTAAAACGTTCTTATGAATTAGAGATTTCGTTCCAATTCACATTCCAAGTAATCTTCGGCATGTTAATTACATTGCCGATTGCCAATTTGCAATATCTCTTATAGTTTCCGAGATATGGTCAATCGAAATTTTACACCTCAGATTCTGTTTCTAACTTTAGCCAAATTGTAAAATGGTCTTATGAATTAGCGATTTCGTTCCAATTCACATTGCAAGTAATATTCGGCATGTTAATTACATTGCCGATTGCCAATTTGCAATATCTCTTATATTTTCCGAGATATGGGGAATCGAAATTTTACACCTCAGATTCTGTTTCTAACTTTAGCCAAATTGTAAAATGGTTTTATGAATTAGCGTTTTCGTTCCAATTCACGTTACAAGTAATATTCAGCATGCTAACTACATTGCCGATTGCCAAATTGCAATATCTCTTATAGTTTCTGAGATATGGGCAATCGAAATTTTGCACCTTAGACTCTGTTTCTAATTTGGGCCAAAATTGTAAAATGCTCTTATGAATTAGCGATTTCGTTCCAATTCACGTTACAAGTAATATTCAGCATGCTAACTACATTGCCGATTGCCAATTTGCAATATCTCTTATAGTTTCCGAGATATGGGGAATCGAAATTTTACACCTCAGATTCTGTTTCTAACTTTAGCCAAATTGTAAAATGGTTTTATGAATTAGCGTTTTCGTTCCAATTCACGTTACAAGTAATATTCGGCATGCTAATTTCATTGCCGATTGGCAAGTTGCAATATCACTTATAGTTTCCGAGATATGGGCAATCGAAATTTTACACCTTAGACACTGTTTCTAACTTGGGTCAAAATTGTAAAATGGTTTTATGAATTAGCGATTTCGTTCCAATTCACATTCCAAGGAATATTCGGCATGCTAATTTCATTGCCGATTGGCAAGTTGCAATATCTCTTATAGTTTCCGAGATATGGGCAATCGAAATTTTACACCTTAGACACTGTTTCTAACTTGGGTCAAAATTGTAAAATGGTTTTATGAATTAGCGATTTCGTTCCAATTCACATTCCAAGTAATATTCGGCATGCTAATTACGTTGCCGATTGCCAAATTGCATTATCTCTTATAGTTTCCAAAATATGGACTATCGACATCTTACAATATTGGCTCTGCTTCTAACTTGGGCCAAAATTGTAAAACGTTCTTATGAATTAGAGATTTCGTTCCAATTCACATTCCAAGTAATCTTCGGCATGTTAATTACATTGCCGATTGCCAATTTGCAATATCTCTTATAGTTTCCGAGATATGGTCAATCGAAATTTTACACCTCAGATTCTGTTTCTAACTTTAGCCAAATTGTAAAATGGTCTTATGAATTAGCGATTTCGTTCCTATTCACATTGCAAGTAATATTCGGCATGTTAATTACATTGCCGATTGCCAATTTGCAATATCTCTTATAGTTTCCGAGATATGGGCAATCGAAATTTTACACCTCAGATTCTGTTTCTAACTTTAGCCAAATTGTAAAATGGTTTTATGAATTAGCGTTTTCGTTCCAATTCACGTTACAAGTAATATTCAGCATGCTAACTACATTGCCGATTGCCAAATTGCAATATCTCTTATAGTTTCTGAGATATGGGCAATCGAAATTTTGCACCTTAGACTCTGTTTCTAATTTGGGCCAAAATTATAAAATGCTCTTATGAATTAGCGATTTCGTTCCAATTCACATTCCAAGTAATATTCGGCATGTTAATTACGTTGCCGATTGCAAATTGCATTATCTACTATGGTTTCCGAGATATGGACTATCGACATCTTACAATATTGGCTTTGCTTCTAACTTGGCCCAAAATTGTAAAATGGTCTTATGAATTAGCGATTTCGTTCCAATTCACATTCCAAGTAATATTCGGCATGCTAATTACGTTGCCGATTGCAAATTGCATTATCTATTATGGTCTCCGAGATATGGACTATCGACATCTTACAATATTGGCTCTGCTTCTAACTTGGCCCAAAATTGTAAAATGGTCTTATGAATTAGCCATTTCGTTCCAATTCACATTCCAAGTAATATTCGGCATGTTAATTACGTTGCCGATTACAAATTGCATTATCTACTATGGTTTCCGAGATATGGACTATCGACATCTTACAATATTGGCTTTGCTTCTAACTTGGCCCAAAATTGTAAAATGGTCTTATGAATTAGCGATTTCGTTCCAATTCACATTCCAAGTAATATTCGGCATGCTAATTACGTTGCCGATTGCAAATTGCATTATCTATTATGGTTTCCGAGATATGGACTATCGACATCTTACAATATTGGCTCTGCTTCTAATTTGGCCCAAAATTGTAAAATGGTCTTATGAATTAGCGATTTCGTTAAAATTCACATTCCAAGTAATATTCGGCATGCTATTTTCATTGCCGTTTGCCAAATTGCATTATCTATTATGGTTTCCGAGATATGGACTATCGACATCTTACAATATTGGCTCTGCTTCTAACTTGGCCCAAAATTGTAAAATGGTCTTATGAATTAGCGATTTCGTTCCAATTCACATTCCAAGTAATATTCGGCATGCTAATTTCGTTGCCGATTGCCAAATTGCATTATCTCTTATAGTTTCAGAGATATGGACTATCGAAATTTTACACTTTAGACTGTTTCTAACTTGGCCAAAATTGTAATATGGTCTTATGAATTAGCGATTTCAATCCAATTCACATTCCAAATAATATTCGGCATGCTAATTACGTTGCCGATTGCCAAATTGCATTATCTCTTATAGTTTCCGAGATATGGACTATCGACATCTTACAATATTGGCTCTGCTTCTAACTTGGCCCAAAATTGTAAAATGGTCATATGAATTAGCGATTTCATTCCAATTCACATTCCAAATAATATTCGGCATGCTAATTACGTTGCCGATTGCCAAATTGCATTATCTCTTATAGTTTCAGAGATATGGACTATCGAAATTTTACACTTTAGACTGTTTCTAACTTGGCCAAAATTGTAATATGGTCTTATGAATTAGCGATTTCATTCCAATTCACATTCCAAATAATATTCGGCATGCTAATTACGTTGCCGATTGCCAAATTGCATTATCTCTTATAGTTTCCGAGATATGGACTATCGACATCTTACAATATTGGCTCTGCTTCTAACTTGGGCCAAAATTGTAAAATGGTCTTATGAATTAGCGATTTCATTCCAATTCACATTCCAAGTAATATTCGGCATGCTAATTACGTTGCCGATTGCAAATTGCATTATCTATTATGGTTTTAGAGATATGGACTATCGACATCTTACAATATTGGCTCTGCTTCTAACTTGGGCCAAAATTGTAAAATGGTCTTATGAATTAGCGATTTCGTTCCAATTCACATTCCAAGTAATATTCGGCATGCTAATTACGTTGCCGATTGCCAAATTGCATTATCTCATATAGTTTCCGAGATATGGACTATCGACATCTTACAATATTGGCTCTGCTTCTAACTTGGGTCAAAATTGTAAAATGGTCTTAAGAATTAGCGATTTCGTTCCAATTCACATTCCAAGTAATATTCGGCATGCTAATTACGTTGCCGATTGCCAAATTGCACTATCTCTTATAGTTTCCGAGATATGGACTATCGACATCTTACAATATTGGCTCTTCTTCTAACTTGGGCCAAAATTGTAAAATGGTCTTATGAATTAGCGATTTCGTTCCAATTCACATTCCAAGTAATATTCGGCATGCTAATTACGTTGCCGATTGCAAATTGCACTATCTCTTATAGTTTCCGAGATATGGACTATCGACATCTTACAATATTGGCTCTGCTTCTAACTAGGGCCAAAATTGTAAAATGGTCTTATGAATTAGCGATTTCGTTCCAATTTACATTCCAAGTAATATTCGGCATGCTAATTACGTTGCCGATTGCAAATTGCATTATCTATTATGGTTTAAGAGATATGGACTATCGACATCTTACAATATTGGCTCTGCTTCTAACTTGGGCCAAAATTGTAAAATGGTCTTATGAATTAGCGATTTCGTTCCAATTCACATTCCAAGTAATATTCGGCATGCTAATTACGTTGCCGATTGCCAAATTGCATTATCTCTTATAGTTTCCAAAATATGGACTATCGACATCTTACAATATTGGCTCTGCTTCTAACTTGGGCCAAAATTGTAAAACGTTCTTATGAATTAGAGATTTCGTTCCAATTCACATTCCAAGTAATCTTCGGCATGTTAATTACATTGCCGATTGCCAATTTGCAATATCTCTTATAGTTTCCGAGATATGGTCAATCGAAATTTTACACCTCAGATTCTGTTTCTAACTTTAGCCAAATTGTAAAATGGTCTTATGAATTAGCGATTTCGTTCCAATTCACATTGCAAGTAATATTCGGCATGTTAATTACATTGCCGATTGCCAATTTGCAATATCTCTTATAGTTTCCGAGATATGGGCAATCGAAATTTTACACCTCAGATTCTGTTTCTAACTTTAGCCAAATTGTAAAATGGTTTTATGAATTAGCGTTTTCGTTCCAATTCACGTTACAAGTAATATTCAGCATGCTAACTACATTGCCGATTGCCAAATTGCAATATCTCTTATAGTTTCTGAGATATGGGCAATCGAAATTTTGCACCTTAGACTCTGTTTCTAATTTGGGCCAAAATTATAAAATGCTCTTATGAATTAGCGATTTCGTTCCAATTCACATTCCAAGTAATATTCGGCATGTTAATTACGTTGCCGATTGCAAATTGCATTATCTACTATGGTTTCCGAGATATGGACTATCGACATCTTACAATATTGGCTTTGCTTCTAACTTGGCCCAAAATTGTAAAATGGTCTTATGAATTAGCGATTTCGTTCCAATTCACATTCCAAGTAATATTCGGCATGCTAATTACGTTGCCGATTGCAAATTGCATTATCTATTATGGTCTCCGAGATATGGACTATCGACATCTTACAATATTGGCTCTGCTTCTAACTTGGCCCAAAATTGTAAAATGGTCTTATGAATTAGCCATTTCGTTCCAATTCACATTCCAAGTAATATTCGGCATGTTAATTACGTTGCCGATTACAAATTGCATTATCTACTATGGTTTCCGAGATATGGACTATCGACATCTTACAATATTGGCTTTGCTTCTAACTTGGCCCAAAATTGTAAAATGGTCTTATGAATTAGCGATTTCGTTCCAATTCACATTCCAAGTAATATTCGGCATGCTAATTACGTTGCCGATTGCAAATTGCATTATCTATTATGGTTTCCGAGATATGGACTATCGACATCTTACAATATTGGCTCTGCTTCTAATTTGGCCCAAAATTGTAAAATGGTCTTATGAATTAGCGATTTCGTTAAAATTCACATTCCAAGTAATATTCGGCATGCTATTTTCATTGCCGTTTGCCAAATTGCATTATCTATTATGGTTTCCGAGATATGGACTATCGACATCTTACAATATTGGCTCTGCTTCTAACTTGGCCCAAAATTGTAAAATGGTCTTATGAATTAGCGATTTCGTTCCAATTCACATTCCAAGTAATATTCGGCATGCTAATTTCGTTGCCGATTGCCAAATTGCATTATCTCTTATAGTTTCAGAGATATGGACTATCGAAATTTTACACTTTAGACTGTTTCTAACTTGGCCAAAATTGTAATATGGTCTTATGAATTAGCGATTTCAATCCAATTCACATTCCAAATAATATTCGGCATGCTAATTACGTTGCCGATTGCCAAATTGCATTATCTCTTATAGTTTCCGAGATATGGACTATCGACATCTTACAATATTGGCTCTGCTTCTAACTTGGCCCAAAATTGTAAAATGGTCATATGAATTAGCGATTTCATTCCAATTCACATTCCAAATAATATTCGGCATGCTAATTACGTTGCCGATTGCCAAATTGCATTATCTCTTATAGTTTCAGAGATATGGACTATCGAAATTTTACACTTTAGACTGTTTCTAACTTGGCCAAAATTGTAATATGGTCTTATGAATTAGCGATTTCATTCCAATTCACATTCCAAATAATATTCGGCATGCTAATTACGTTGCCGATTGCCAAATTGCATTATCTCTTATAGTTTCCGAGATATGGACTATCGACATCTTACAATATTGGCTCTGCTTCTAACTTGGGCCAAAATTGTAAAATGGTCTTATGAATTAGCGATTTCATTCCAATTCACATTCCAAGTAATATTCGGCATGCTAATTACGTTGCCGATTGCAAATTGCATTATCTATTATGGTTTTAGAGATATGGACTATCGACATCTTACAATATTGGCTCTGCTTCTAACTTGGGCCAAAATTGTAAAATGGTCTTATGAATTAGCGATTTCGTTCCAATTCACATTCCAAGTAATATTCGGCATGCTAATTACGTTGCCGATTGCCAAATTGCATTATCTCATATAGTTTCCGAGATATGGACTATCGACATCTTACAATATTGGCTCTGCTTCTAACTTGGGTCAAAATTGTAAAATGGTCTTAAGAATTAGCGATTTCGTTCCAATTCACATTCCAAGTAATATTCGGCATGCTAATTACGTTGCCGATTGCCAAATTGCACTATCTCTTATAGTTTCCGAGATATGGACTATCGACATCTTACAATATTGGCTCTTCTTCTAACTTGGGCCAAAATTGTAAAATGGTCTTATGAATTAGCGATTTCGTTCCAATTCACATTCCAAGTAATATTCGGCATGCTAATTACGTTGCCGATTGCAAATTGCACTATCTCTTATAGTTTCCGAGATATGGACTATCGACATCTTACAATATTGGCTCTGCTTCTAACTAGGGCCAAAATTGTAAAATGGTCTTATGAATTAGCGATTTCGTTCCAATTTACATTCCAAGTAATATTCGGCATGCTAATTACGTTGCCGATTGCAAATTGCATTATCTATTATGGTTTAAGAGATATGGACTATCGACATCTTACAATATTGGCTCTGCTTCTAACTTGGGCCAAAATTGTAAAATGGTCTTATGAATTAGCGATTTCGTTCCAATTCACATTCCAAGTAATATTCGGCATGCTAATTACGTTGCCAATTGCCAAATTGCATTATCTCATATAGTTTCCGAGATATGGACTATCGACATCTTACAATATTAGCTCTGCTTCTACTTGTTCCAAAATTGTAAAATGGTCTTATGAATTAGCGATTTCGTTCCAATTCACATTACAAGTAATATTCGGCATGCTATTTTCATTGCCGATTGCCAAGTTGCAATATCTCTTATAGTTTCCGAGATATGGGCAATCGAAATTTTACACCTTAGACACTGTTTCTAACTTGGGCCAAAATTGTAAAATGGTTTTATGAATTAGCGATTTCGTTCCAATTCACATTCCAAGTAATATTCGGCATGCTAATTTCATTGCCGATTGGCAAGTTGCAATATCTCTTATAGTTTCCGAGATATGGGCAATCGAAATTTTACACCTTAGACACTGTTTCTAACTTGGGTCAAAATTGTAAAATGGTTTTATGAATTAGCGATTTCGTTCCAATTCACATTCCAAGGAATATTCGGCATGCTAATTTCATTGCCGATTGGCAAGTTGCAATATCTCTTATAGTTTCCGAGATATGGGCAATCGAAATTTTACACCTTAGACACTGTTTCTAACTTGGGTCAAAATTGTAAAATGGTCTTATGAATTAGCGATTTCGTTCCAATTCACATTCCAAGTAATATTCGACATGCTAATTACGTTGCCGATTGCCAAATTGCATTATCTCATATAGTTTCCGAGATATGGACTATCGACATCTTACAATATTAGCTCTGCTTCTACTTGTTCCAAAATTGTAAAATGGTCTTATGAATTAGCGATTTCGTTCCAATTCGCATTACAAGTAATATTCGGCATGCTATTTTCATTGCCGATTGCCAAGTTGCAATATCTCTTATAGTTTCCGAGATATGGGCAATCGAAATTTTACACCTTAGATACTGTTTCTAACTTGGGCCAAAATTGTTAATGGTTTTATGAATTAGCGATTTCGTTCCAATTCACATTCCAAATTATATTCGGCATGCTAATTTCATTGCCGATTGGCAAGTTGCAATATCTCTTATAGTTTCCGAGATATGGGCAATCGAAGTTTTATACCTTAGACACTGTTTCTAACTTGGGTCAATATTGTTAAATGGTTTTATGAATTAGCGATTTCGTTCCAATTCACATTCCAAGTAATATTCGGCATGCTAATTACGTTGCCGATTGCCAAATTGCACTATCTTTTATAGTTTCCGAGATATGGGCAATCGAAATTTTGCACCTTAGACTCTGTTTCTAATTTGGGCCAAAATTGTAAAATGCTCTTATGAATTAGCGATTTCGTTCCAATTCACATTCCAAGTAATATTCGGCATGTTAATTACGTTGCCGATTGCAAATTGCATTATCTACTATGGTTTCCGAGATATGGACTATCGACATCTTACAATATTGGCTCTGCTTCTAACTTGGCCCAAAATTGTAAAATGGTCTTATGAATTAGCGATTTCGTTCCAATTCACATTCCAAGTAATATTCGGCATGTTAATTACGTTGCCGATTGCAAATTGCATTATCTACTATGGTTTCCGAGATATGGACTATCGACATCTTACAATATTGGCTTTGCTTCTAACTTGGCCCAAAATTGTAAAATGGTCTTATGAATTAGCGATTTCGTTCCAATTCACATTCCAAGTAATATTCGGCATGCTAATTACGTTGCCGATTGCAAATTGCATTATCTGTTATGGTTTCCGAGATATGGACTATCGACATCTTACAATATTGGCTCTGCTTCTAATTTGGCCCAAAATTGTAAAATGGTCTTATGAATTAGCGATTTCGTTAAAATTCACATTCCAAGTAATATTCGGCATGCTATTTTCATTGCCGTTTGCCAAATTGCATTATCTATTATGGTTTCCGAGATATGGACTATCGACATCTTACAATATTGGCTCTGCTTCTAACTTGGCCCAAAATTGTAAAATGGTCTTATGAATTAGCGATTTCGTTCCAATTCACATTCCAAGTAATATTCGGCATGCTAATTTCGTTGCCGATTGCCAAATTGCATTATCTCTTATAGTTTCAGAGATATGGACCATCGAAATTTTACACTTTAGACTGTTTCTAACTTGGCCAAAATTGTAATATGGTCTTATGAATTAGCGATTTCATTCCAATTCACATTCCAAATAATATTCGGCATGCTAATTACGTTGCCGATTGCCAAATTGCATTATCTCTTATAGTTTCCGAGATATGGACTATCGACATCTTACAATATTGGCTCTGCTTCTAACTTGGCCCAAAATTGTAAAATGGTCATATGAATTAGCGATTTCATTCCAATTCACATTCCAAATAATATTCGGCATGCTAATTACGTTGCCGATTGCCAAATTGCATTATCTCTTATAGTTTCAGAGATATGGACTATCGAAATTTTACACTTTAGACTGTTTCTAACTTGGCCAAAATTGTAATATGGTCTTATGAATTAGCGATTTCATTCCAATTCACATTCCAAATAATATTCGGCATGCTAATTACGTTGCCGATTGCCAAATTGCATTATCTCTTATAGTTTCCGAGATATGGACTATCGACATCTTACGATATTGGCTCTGCTTCTAACTTGGGCCAAAATTGTAAAATGGTCTTATGAATTAGCGATTTCATTCCAATTCACATTCCAAGTAATATTCGGCATGCTAATTACGTTGCCGATTGCAAATTGCATTATCTATTATGGTTTTAGAGATATGGACTATCGACATCTTACAATATTGGCTCTGCTTCTAACTTGGGCCAAAATTGTAAAATGGTCTTATGAATTAGCGATTTCGTTCCAATTCACATTCCAAGTAATATTCGGCATGCTAATTACGTTGCCGATTGCCAAATTGCATTATCTCATATAGTTTCCGAGATATGGACTATCGACATCTTACAATATTGGCTCTGCTTCTAACTTGGGTCAAAATTGTAAAATGGTCTTAAGAATTAGCGATTTCGTTCCAATTCACATTCCAAGTAATATTCGGCATGCTAATTACGTTGCCGATTGCCAAATTGCACTATCTCTTATAGTTTCCGAGATATGGACTATCGACATCTTACAATATTGGCTCTTCTTCTAACTTGGGCCAAAATTGTAAAATGGTTTTATGAATTAGCGTTTTCGTTCCAATTCACATTCCAAGTAATATTCAGCATGCTAATTACATTGCCGATTGCCAAATTGCAATATCTCTTATAGTTTCTGAGATATGGGCAATCGAAAATTTGCACCTTGGACTCTGTTTCTAATTTGGGCCAAAATTGTAAAATGCTCTTATGAATTAGCGATTTCGTTCCAATTCACATTCCAAGTAATATTCGGCATGCTAATTACGTTGCCGATTGCCAAATTGCATTATCTCTTATAGTTTCCGAGATATGAACTATCGAAATTTTACACCTTAGACTGTTTCTAACTTGGCCAGAATTGTAAAATGGTCTTATGAATTAGCGATTTCATTCCAATTCACATTCCAAATAATATTCGGCATGCTAATTACGTTGCCGATTGCCAAATTCATTATCTCTTATAGTTTCCGAGATATGGACTATCGACATCTTACAATATTGGCTCTGCTTCTAACTAGGGCCAAAATTGTAAAATGGTCTTATGAATTAGCGATTTCGTTCCAATTCACATTCCAAGTAATATTCGGCATGCTAATTACGTTGCCGATTGCAAATTGCATTATCTATTATGGTTTAAGAGATATGGACTATCGACATCTTACAATATTGGCTCTGCTTCTAACTTGGGCCAAAATTGTAAAATGGTCTTATGAATTAGCGATTTCGTTCCAATTCACATTCCAAGTAATATTCGGCATGCTAATTACGTTGCCAATTGCCAAATTGCATTATCTCATATAGTTTCCGAGATATGGACTATCGACATCTTACAATATTAGCTCTGCTTCTACTTGTTCCAAAATTGTAAAATGGTCTTATGAATTAGCGATTTCGTTCCAATTCACATTACAAGTAATATTCGGCATGCTATTTTCATTGCCGATTGCCAAGTTGCAATATCTCTTATAGTTTCCGAGATATGGGCAATCGAAATTTTACACCTTAGACACTGTTTCTAACTTGGGCCAAAATTGTAAAATGGTTTTATGAATTAGCGATTTCGTTCCAATTCACATTCCAAGTAATATTCGGCATGCTAATTTCATTGCCGATTGGCAAGTTGCAATATCACTTATAGTTTCCGAGATATGGGCAATCGAAATTTTACACCTTAGACACTGTTTCTAACTTGGGTCAAAATTGTAAAATGGTTTTATGAATTAGCGATTTCGTTCCAATTCACATTCCAAGGAATATTCGGCATGCTAATTTCATTGCCGATTGGCAAGTTGCAATATCTCTTATAGTTTCCGAGATATGGGCAATCGAAATTTTACACCTTAGACACTGTTTCTAACTTGGGTCAAAATTGTAAAATGGTTTTATGAATTAGCGATTTCGTTCCAATTCACATTCCAAGTAATATTCGGCATGCTAATTACGTTGCCGATTGCCAAATTGCATTATCTCTTATAGTTTCCAAGATATGGACTATCGACATCTTACAATATTGGCTCTGCTTCTAACTTGGGCCAAAATTGTAAAACGTTCTTATGAATTAGAGATTTCGTTCCAATTCACATTCCAAGTAATCTTCGGCATGTTAATTACATTGCCGATTGCCAATTTGCAATATCTCTTATAGTTTCCGAGATATGGTCAATCGAAATTTTACACCTCAGATTCTGTTTCTAACTTTAGCCAAATTGTAAAATGGTCTTATGAATTAGCGATTTCGTTCCAATTCACATTGCAAGTAATATTCGGCATGTTAATTACATTGCCGATTGCCAATTTGCAATATCTCTTATATTTTCCGAGATATGGGGAATCGAAATTTTACACCTCAGATTCTGTTTCTAACTTTAGCCAAATTGTAAAATGGTTTTATGAATTAGCGTTTTCGTTCCAATTCACGTTACAAGTAATATTCAGCATGCTAACTACATTGCCGATTGCCAAATTGCAATATCTCTTATAGTTTCTGAGATATGGGCAATCGAAATTTTGCACCTTAGACTCTGTTTCTAATTTGGGCCAAAATTGTAAAATGCTCTTATGAATTAGCGATTTCGTTCCAATTCACGTTACAAGTAATATTCAGCATGCTAACTACATTGCCGATTGCCAATTTGCAATATCTCTTATAGTTTCCGAGATATGGGGAATCGAAATTTTACACCTCAGATTCTGTTTCTAACTTTAGCCAAATTGTAAAATGGTTTTATGAATTAGCGTTTTCGTTCCAATTCACGTTACAAGTAATATTCGGCATGCTAATTTCATTGCCGATTGGCAAGTTGCAATATCACTTATAGTTTCCGAGATATGGGCAATCGAAATTTTACACCTTAGACACTGTTTCTAACTTGGGTCAAAATTGTAAAATGGTTTTATGAATTAGCGATTTCGTTCCAATTCACATTCCAAGGAATATTCGGCATGCTAATTTCATTGCCGATTGGCAAGTTGCAATATCTCTTATAGTTTCCGAGATATGGGCAATCGAAATTTTACACCTTAGACACTGTTTCTAACTTGGGTCAAAATTGTAAAATGGTTTTATGAATTAGCGATTTCGTTCCAATTCACATTCCAAGTAATATTCGGCATGCTAATTACGTTTCCGATTGCCAAATTGCATTATCTCTTATAGTTTCCAAAATATGGACTATCGACATCTTACAATATTGGCTCTGCTTCTAACTTGGGCCAAAATTGTAAAACGTTCTTATGAATTAGAGATTTCGTTCCAATTCACATTCCAAGTAATCTTCGGCATGTTAATTACATTGCCGATTGCCAATTTGCAATATCTCTTATAGTTTCCGAGATATGGTCAATCGAAATTTTACACCTCAGATTCTGTTTCTAACTTTAGCCAAATTGTAAAATGGTCTTATGAATTAGCGATTTCGTTCCAATTCACATTGCAAGTAATATTCGGCATGTTAATTACATTGCCGATTGCCAATTTGCAATATCTCTTATAGTTTCCGAGATATGGGCAATCGAAATTTTACACCTCAGATTCTGTTTCTAACTTTAGCCAAATTGTAAAATGGTTTTATGAATTAGCGTTTTCGTTCCAATTCACGTTACAAGTAATATTCAGCATGCTAACTACATTGCCGATTGCCAAATTGCAATATCTCTTATAGTTTCTGAGATATGGGCAATCGAAATTTTGCACCTTAGACTCTGTTTCTAATTTGGGCCAAAATTATAAAATGCTCTTATGAATTAGCGATTTCGTTCCAATTCACATTCCAAGTAATATTCGGCATGCTAATTTCATTGCCGATTGGCAAGTTGCAATATCACTTATAGTTTCCGAGATATGGGCAATCGAAATTTTACACCTTAGACACTGTTTCTAACTTGGGTCAAAATTGTAAAATGGTTTTATGAATTAGCGATTTCGTTCCAATTCACATTCCAAGGAATATTCGGCATGCTAATTTCATTGCCGATTGGCAAGTTGCAATATCTCTTATAGTTTCCGAGATATGGGCAATCGAAATTTTACACCTTAGACACTGTTTCTAACTTGGGTCAAAATTGTAAAATGGTTTTATGAATTAGCGATTTCGTTCCAATTCACATTCCAAGTAATATTCGGCATGCTAATTACGTTGCCGATTGCCAAATTGCATTATCTCTTATAGTTTCCAAGATATGGACTATCGACATCTTACAATATTGGCTCTGCTTCTAACTTGGGCCAAAATTGTAAAACGTTCTTATGAATTAGAGATTTCGTTCCAATTCACATTCCAAGTAATCTTCGGCATGTTAATTACATTGCCGATTGCCAATTTGCAATATCTCTTATAGTTTCCGAGATATGGTCAATCGAAATTTTACACCTCAGATTCTGTTTCTAACTTTAGCCAAATTGTAAAATGGTCTTATGAATTAGCGATTTCGTTCCAATTCACATTGCAAGTAATATTCGGCATGTTAATTACATTGCCGATTGCCAATTTGCAATATCTCTTATATTTTCCGAGATATGGGGAATCGAAATTTTACACCTCAGATTCTGTTTCTAACTTTAGCCAAATTGTAAAATGGTTTTATGAATTAGCGTTTTCGTTCCAATTCACGTTACAAGTAATATTCAGCATGCTAACTACATTGCCGATTGCCAAATTGCAATATCTCTTATAGTTTCTGAGATATGGGCAATCGAAATTTTGCACCTTAGACTCTGTTTCTAATTTGGGCCAAAATTGTAAAATGCTCTTATGAATTAGCGATTTCGTTCCAATTCACGTTACAAGTAATATTCAGCATGCTAACTACATTGCCGATTGCCAATTTGCAATATCTCTTATAGTTTCCGAGATATGGGGAATCGAAATTTTACACCTCAGATTCTGTTTCTAACTTTAGCCAAATTGTAAAATGGTTTTATGAATTAGCGTTTTCGTTCCAATTCACGTTACAAGTAATATTCGGCATGCTAATTTCATTGCCGATTGGCAAGTTGCAATATCACTTATAGTTTCCGAGATATGGGCAATCGAAATTTTACACCTTAGACACTGTTTCTAACTTGGGTCAAAATTGTAAAATGGTTTTATGAATTAGCGATTTCGTTCCAATTCACATTCCAAGGAATATTCGGCATGCTAATTTCATTGCCGATTGGCAAGTTGCAATATCTCTTATAGTTTCCGAGATATGGGCAATCGAAATTTTACACCTTAGACACTGTTTCTAACTTGGGTCAAAATTGTAAAATGGTTTTATGAATTAGCGATTTCGTTCCAATTCACATTCCAAGTAATATTCGGCATGCTAATTACGTTGCCGATTGCCAAATTGCATTATCTCTTATAGTTTCCAAAATATGGACTATCGACATCTTACAATATTGGCTCTGCTTCTAACTTGGGCCAAAATTGTAAAACGTTCTTATGAATTAGAGATTTCGTTCCAATTCACATTCCAAGTAATCTTCGGCATGTTAATTACATTGCCGATTGCCAATTTGCAATATCTCTTATAGTTTCCGAGATATGGTCAATCGAAATTTTACACCTCAGATTCTGTTTCTAACTTTAGCCAAATTGTAAAATGGTCTTATGAATTAGCGATTTCGTTCCAATTCACATTGCAAGTAATATTCGGCATGTTAATTACATTGCCGATTGCCAATTTGCAATATCTCTTATAGTTTCCGAGATATGGGCAATCGAAATTTTACACCTCAGATTCTGTTTCTAACTTTAGTCAAATTGTAAAATGGTTTTATGAATTAGCGTTTTCGTTCCAATTCACGTTACAAGTAATATTCAGCATGCTAACTACATTGCCGATTGCCAAATTGCAATATCTCTTATAGTTTCTGAGATATGGGCAATCGAAATTTTGCACCTTAGACTCTGTTTCTAATTTGGGCCAAAATTATAAAATGCTCTTATGAATTAGCGATTTCGTTCCAATTCACATTCCAAGTAATATTCGGCATGCTAATTTCATTGCCGATTGGCAAGTTGCAATATCACTTATAGTTTCCGAGATATGGGCAATCGAAATTTTACACCTTAGACACTGTTTCTAACTTGGGTCAAAATTGTAAAATGGTTTTATGAATTAGCGATTTCGTTCCAATTCACATTCCAAGGAATATTCGGCATGCTAATTTCATTGCCGATTGGCAAGTTGCAATATCTCTTATAGTTTCCGAGATATGGGCAATTGAAATTTTACACCTTAGACACTGTTTCTAACTTGGGTCAAAATTGTAAAATGGTTTTATGAATTAGCGATTTCGTTCCAATTCACATTCCAAGTAATATTCGGCATGCTAATTACGTTGCCGATTGCCAAATTGCATTATCTCTTATAGTTTCCAAGATATGGACTATCGACATCTTACAATATTGGCTCTGCTTCTAACTTGGGCCAAAATTGTAAAACGTTCTTATGAATTAGAGATTTCGTTCCAATTCACATTCCAAGTAATCTTCGGCATGTTAATTACATTGCCGATTGCCAATTTGCAATATCTCTTATAGTTTCCGAGATATGGTCAATCGAAATTTTACACCTCAGATTCTGTTTCTAACTTTAGCCAAATTGTAAAATGGTCTTATGAATTAGCGATTTCGTTCCAATTCACATTGCAAGTAATATTCGGCATGTTAATTACATTGCCGATTGCCAATTTGCAATATCTCTTATAGTTTCCGAGATATGGGCAATCGAAATTTTACACCTCAGATTCTGTTTCTAACTTTAGCCAAATTGTAAAATGGTTTTATGAATTAGCGTTTTCGTTCCAATTCACGTTACAAGTAATATTCAGCATGCTAACTACATTGCCGATTGCCAAATTGCAATATCTCTTATAGTTTCTGAGATATGGGCAATCGAAATTTTGCATCTTAGACTCTGTTTCTAATTTGGGCCAAAATTGTAAAATGCTCTTATGAATTAGCGATTTCGTTCCAATTCACATTCCAAGTAATATTCGGCATGTTAATTACGTTGCCGATTGCAAATTGCATTATCTATTATGGTTTCCAAGATATGGACTATCGACATCTTACAATATTGGCTCTGCTTCTAACTTGGCCCAAAATTGTAAAATGGTCTTATGAATTAGCGATTTCGTTCCAATTCACATTCCAAGTAATATTCGGCATGTTAATTACGTTGCCGATTGCAAATTGCATTATCTATTATGGTTTCCGAGATATGGACTATCGACATCTTACAATATTGGCTCTGCTTCTAACTTGGCCCAAAATTGTAAAATGGTCTTATGAATTAGCGATTTCGTTCCAATTCACATTCCAAGTAATATTCGGCATGCTAATTTCGTTGCCGATTGCCAAATTGCATTATCTCTTATAGTTTCAGAGATATGGACTATCGAAATTTTACACCTTAGACTGTTTCTAACTTGGGCCAAAATTGTAAAATGGTCTTATGAATTAGCAATTTCGTTCCAATTCACATTCCAAGTAATATTCGGCATGCAAAATACGTTTCCTATTGCCAAATTGCAATATCTCTTATAGTTTCCGAGATATGGGCAATCGAAATTTTACACCTTAGACTCTGTTTCTAACTTGGGCCAAATTTTAAAATGGTCTTATGAATTAGCGATTTCGTTCCAATTCACATTCCAAGTAATATTCGGCATGCTAATTACGTTGCCGATTGCCAAATTGCATTATCTCTTATAGTTTCCGAGATATGAACTATCGAAATTTTACACCTTAGACTGTTTCTAACTTGGCCAAAATTGTAATATGGTCTTATGAATTAGCGATTTCATTCCAATTCACATTCCAAATAATATTCGGCATGCTAATTACGTTGCCGATTGCCAAATTGCATTATCTCTTATAGTTTCCGAGATATGGACTATCGACATCTTACAATATTGGCTCTTCTTCTAACTTGGGCCAAAATTGTAAAATGGTCTTATGAATTAGCGATTTCGTTCCAATTCACATTCCAAGTAATATTCGGCATGGTAATTACGTTGCCGATTGCCAAATTGCACTATCTTTTATAGTTTCCGAGATATGGACTATCGACATCTTACAATATTGGCTCTGCTTCTAACTTGGGCCAAAATTGTAAAATGGTTTTATGAATTAGCGTTTTCGTTCCAATTCACATTCCAAGTAATATTCAGCATGCTAATTACATTGCCGATTGCCAAATTGCAATATCTCTTATAGTTTCTGAGATATGGGCAATCGAAATTTTGCACCTTAGACTCTGTCTCTAATTTGGGCCAAATTTGTAAAATGCTCTTATGAATTAGCGATTTCGTTCCAATACACAGTCCAAGTTATATTCGGCATGCTAATTACGTTGCCGATTGCCAAATTGCATTGTCTCTTATAGTTTCCGAGATATGAACTATCGAAATTTTACACCTTAGACTGTTTCTAACTTGGCCAAAATTGTAAAATGGTCTTATGAATTAGCGATTTCATTCCAATTCACATTCCAAATAATATTCGGCATGCTAATTACGTTGCCGATTGCCAAATTGCATTATCACTTATAGTTTCCGAGATATGGACTATCGACATCTTACAATATTGGCTCTGCTTCTAACTTGGGCCAAAATTGTAAAATGGTCATATGAATTAGCGATTTCATTCCAATTCACATTCCAAATAATATTCGGCATGCTAATTACGTTGCCGATTGCCAAATTGCATTATCTCTTATAGTTTCAGAGATATGGACTATCGAAATTTTACACTTTAGACTGTTTCTAACTTGGCCAAAATTGTAATATGGTCTTATGAATTAGCGATTTCATTCCAATTCACATTCCAAATAATATTCGGCATGCTAATTACGTTGCCGATTGCCAAATTGCATTATCTCTTATAGTTTCCGAGATATGGACTATCGACATCTTACGATATTGGCTCTGCTTCTAACTTGGGCCAAAATTGTAAAATGGTCTTATGAATTAGCGATTTCATTCCAATTCACATTCCAAGTAATATTCGGCATGCTAATTACGTTGCCGATTGCAAATTGCATTATCTATTATGGTTTTAGAGATATGGACTATCGACATCTTACAATATTGGCTCTGCTTCTAACTTGGGCCAAAATTGTAAAATGGTCTTATGAATTAGCGATTTCGTTCCAATTCACATTCCAAGTAATATTCGGCATGCTAATTACGTTGCCGATTGCCAAATTGCATTATCTCATATAGTTTCCGAGATATGGACTATCGACATCTTACAATATTGGCTCTGCTTCTAACTTGGGTCAAAATTGTAAAATGGTCTTAAGAATTAGCGATTTCGTTCCAATTCACATTCCAAGTAATATTCGGCATGCTAATTACGTTGCCGATTGCCAAATTGCACTATCTCTTATAGTTTCCGAGATATGGACTATCGACATCTTACAATATTGGCTCTTCTTCTAACTTGGGCCAAAATTGTAAAATGGTTTTATGAATTAGCGTTTTCGTTCCAATTCACATTCCAAGTAATATTCAGCATGCTAATTACATTGCCGATTGCCAAATTGCAATATCTCTTATAGTTTCTGAGATATGGGCAATCGAAAATTTGCACCTTGGACTCTGTTTCTAATTTGGGCCAAAATTGTAAAATGCTCTTATGAATTAGCGATTTCGTTCCAATTCACATTCCAAGTAATATTCGGCATGCTAATTACGTTGCCGATTGCCAAATTGCATTATCTCTTATAGTTTCCGAGATATGAACTATCGAAATTTTACACCTTAGACTGTTTCTAACTTGGCCAGAATTGTAAAATGGTCTTATGAATTAGCGATTTCATTCCAATTCACATTCCAAATAATATTCGGCATGCTAATTACGTTGCCGATTGCCAAATTCATTATCTCTTATAGTTTCCGAGATATGGACTATCGACATCTTACAATATTGGCTCTGCTTCTAACTAGGGCCAAAATTGTAAAATGGTCTTATGAATTAGCGATTTCGTTCCAATTCACATTCCAAGTAATATTCGGCATGCTAATTACGTTGCCGATTGCAAATTGCATTATCTATTATGGTTTAAGAGATATGGACTATCGACATCTTACAATATTGGCTCTGCTTCTAACTTGGGCCAAAATTGTAAAATGGTCTTATGAATTAGCGATTTCGTTCCAATTCACATTCCAAGTAATATTCGGCATGCTAATTACGTTGCCAATTGCCAAATTGCATTATCTCATATAGTTTCCGAGATATGGACTATCGACATCTTACAATATTAGCTCTGCTTCTACTTGTTCCAAAATTGTAAAATGGTCTTATGAATTAGCGATTTCGTTCCAATTCACATTACAAGTAATATTCGGCATGCTATTTTCATTGCCGATTGCCAAGTTGCAATATCTCTTATAGTTTCCGAGATATGGGCAATCGAAATTTTACACCTTAGACACTGTTTCTAACTTGGGCCAAAATTGTAAAATGGTTTTATGAATTAGCGATTTCGTTCCAATTCACATTCCAAGTAATATTCGGCATGCTAATTTCATTGCCGATTGGCAAGTTGCAATATCACTTATAGTTTCCGAGATATGGGCAATCGAAATTTTACACCTTAGACACTGTTTCTAACTTGGGTCAAAATTGTAAAATGGTTTTATGAATTAGCGATTTCGTTCCAATTCACATTCCAAGGAATATTCGGCATGCTAATTTCATTGCCGATT
This sequence comes from Rhynchophorus ferrugineus, assembly GCF_030347505.1. Taxonomy (NCBI): domain Eukaryota; kingdom Metazoa; phylum Arthropoda; class Insecta; order Coleoptera; family Curculionidae; genus Rhynchophorus; species Rhynchophorus ferrugineus. The sequence goes on from NW_027472583.1 coordinate 39,749,619, forward strand.
GGCAAGTTGCAATATCTCTTATAGTTTCCGAGATATGGGCAATCGAAATTTTACACCTTAGACACTGTTTCTAACTTGGGTCAAAATTGTAAAATGGTTTTATGAATTAGCGATTTCGTTCCAATTCACATTCCAAGTAATATTCGGCATGCTAATTACGTTGCCGATTGCCAAATTGCATTATCTCTTATAGTTTCCAAGATATGGACTATCGACATCTTACAATATTGGCTCTGCTTCTAACTTGGGCCAAAATTGTAAAACGTTCTTATGAATTAGAGATTTCGTTCCAATTCACATTCCAAGTAATCTTCGGCATGTTAATTACATTGCCGATTGCCAATTTGCAATATCTCTTATAGTTTCCGAGATATGGTCAATCGAAATTTTACACCTCAGATTCTGTTTCTAACTTTAGCCAAATTGTAAAATGGTCTTATGAATTAGCGATTTCGTTCCAATTCACATTGCAAGTAATATTCGGCATGTTAATTACATTGCCGATTGCCAATTTGCAATATCTCTTATATTTTCCGAGATATGGGGAATCGAAATTTTACACCTCAGATTCTGTTTCTAACTTTAGCCAAATTGTAAAATGGTTTTATGAATTAGCGTTTTCGTTCCAATTCACGTTACAAGTAATATTCAGCATGCTAACTACATTGCCGATTGCCAAATTGCAATATCTCTTATAGTTTCTGAGATATGGGCAATCGAAATTTTGCACCTTAGACTCTGTTTCTAATTTGGGCCAAAATTGTAAAATGCTCTTATGAATTAGCGATTTCGTTCCAATTCACGTTACAAGTAATATTCAGCATGCTAACTACATTGCCGATTGCCAATTTGCAATATCTCTTATAGTTTCCGAGATATGGGGAATCGAAATTTTACACCTCAGATTCTGTTTCTAACTTTAGCCAAATTGTAAAATGGTTTTATGAATTAGCGTTTTCGTTCCAATTCACGTTACAAGTAATATTCGGCATGCTAATTTCATTGCCGATTGGCAAGTTGCAATATCACTTATAGTTTCCGAGATATGGGCAATCGAAATTTTACACCTTAGACACTGTTTCTAACTTGGGTCAAAATTGTAAAATGGTTTTATGAATTAGCGATTTCGTTCCAATTCACATTCCAAGGAATATTCGGCATGCTAATTTCATTGCCGATTGGCAAGTTGCAATATCTCTTATAGTTTCCGAGATATGGGCAATCGAAATTTTACACCTTAGACATTGTTTCTAACTTGGGTCAAAATTGTAAAATGGTTTTATGAATTAGCGATTTCGTTCCAATTCACATTCCAAGTAATATTCGGCATGCTAATTACGTTGCCGATTGCCAAATTGCATTATCTCTTATAGTTTCCAAAATATGGACTATCGACATCTTACAATATTGGCTCTGCTTCTAACTTGGGCCAAAATTGTAAAACGTTCTTATGAATTAGAGATTTCGTTCCAATTCACATTCCAAGTAATCTTCGGCATGTTAATTACATTGCCGATTGCCAATTTGCAATATCTCTTATAGTTTCCGAGATATGGTCAATCGAAATTTTACACCTCAGATTCTGTTTCTAACTTTAGCCAAATTGTAAAATGGTCTTATGAATTAGCGATTTCGTTCCAATTCACATTGCAAGTAATATTCGGCATGTTAATTACATTGCCGATTGCCAATTTGCAATATCTCTTATAGTTTCCGAGATATGGGCAATCGAAATTTTACACCTCAGATTCTGTTTCTAACTTTAGCCAAATTGTAAAATGGTTTTATGAATTAGCGTTTTCGTTCCAATTCACGTTACAAGTAATATTCAGCATGCTAACTACATTGCCGATTGCCAAATTGCAATATCTCTTATAGTTTCTGAGATATGGGCAATCGAAATTTTGCACCTTAGACTCTGTTTCTAATTTGGGCCAAAATTATAAAATGCTCTTATGAATTAGCGATTTCGTTCCAATTCACATTCCAAGTAATATTCGGCATGCTAATTTCATTGCCGATTGGCAAGTTGCAATATCACTTATAGTTTCCGAGATATGGGCAATCGAAATTTTACACCTTAGACACTGTTTCTAACTTGGGTCAAAATTGTAAAATGGTTTTATGAATTAGCGATTTCGTTCCAATTCACATTCCAAGGAATATTCGGCATGCTAATTTCATTGCCGATTGGCAAGTTGCAATATCTCTTATAGTTTCCGAGATATGGGCAATTGAAATTTTACACCTTAGACACTGTTTCTAACTTGGGTCAAAATTGTAAAATGGTTTTATGAATTAGCGATTTCGTTCCAATTCACATTCCAAGTAATATTCGGCATGCTAATTACGTTGCCGATTGCCAAATTGCATTATCTCTTATAGTTTCCAAGATATGGACTATCGACATCTTACAATATTGGCTCTGCTTCTAACTTGGGCCAAAATTGTAAAACGTTCTTATGAATTAGAGATTTCGTTCCAATTCACATTCCAAGTAATCTTCGGCATGTTAATTACATTGCCGATTGCCAATTTGCAATATCTCTTATAGTTTCCGAGATATGGTCAATCGAAATTTTACACCTCAGATTCTGTTTCTAACTTTAGCCAAATTGTAAAATGGTCTTATGAATTAGCGATTTCGTTCCAATTCACATTGCAAGTAATATTCGGCATGTTAATTACATTGCCGATTGCCAATTTGCAATATCTCTTATAGTTTCCGAGATATGGGCAATCGAAATTTTACACCTCAGATTCTGTTTCTAACTTTAGCCAAATTGTAAAATGGTTTTATGAATTAGCGTTTTCGTTCCAATTCACGTTACAAGTAATATTCAGCATGCTAACTACATTGCCGATTGCCAAATTGCAATATCTCTTATAGTTTCTGAGATATGGGCAATCGAAATTTTGCATCTTAGACTCTGTTTCTAATTTGGGCCAAAATTGTAAAATGCTCTTATGAATTAGCGATTTCGTTCCAATTCACATTCCAAGTAATATTCGGCATGTTAATTACGTTGCCGATTGCAAATTGCATTATCTATTATGGTTTCCAAGATATGGACTATCGACATCTTACAATATTGGCTCTGCTTCTAACTTGGCCCAAAATTGTAAAATGGTCTTATGAATTAGCGATTTCGTTCCAATTCACATTCCAAGTAATATTCGGCATGTTAATTACGTTGCCGATTGCAAATTGCATTATCTATTATGGTTTCCGAGATATGGACTATCGACATCTTACAATATTGGCTCTGCTTCTAACTTGGCCCAAAATTGTAAAATGGTCTTATGAATTAGCGATTTCGTTCCAATTCACATTCCAAGTAATATTCGGCATGCTAATTTCGTTGCCGATTGCCAAATTGCATTATCTCTTATAGTTTCAGAGATATGGACTATCGAAATTTTACACCTTAGACTGTTTCTAACTTGGGCCAAAATTGTAAAATGGTCTTATGAATTAGCAATTTCGTTCCAATTCACATTCCAAGTAATATTCGGCATGCAAAATACGTTTCCTATTGCCAAATTGCAATATCTCTTATAGTTTCCGAGATATGGGCAATCGAAATTTTACACCTTAGACTCTGTTTCTAACTTGGGCCAAATTTTAAAATGGTCTTATGAATTAGCGATTTCGTTCCAATTCACATTCCAAGTAATATTCGGCATGCTAATTACGTTGCCGATTGCCAAATTGCATTATCTCTTATAGTTTCCGAGATATGAACTATCGAAATTTTACACCTTAGACTGTTTCTAACTTGGCCAAAATTGTAATATGGTCTTATGAATTAGCGATTTCATTCCAATTCACATTCCAAATAATATTCGGCATGCTAATTACGTTGCCGATTGCCAAATTGCATTATCTCTTATAGTTTCCGAGATATGGACTATCGACATCTTACAATATTGGCTCTTCTTCTAACTTGGGCCAAAATTGTAAAATGGTCTTATGAATTAGCGATTTCGTTCCAATTCACATTCCAAGTAATATTCGGCATGGTAATTACGTTGCCGATTGCCAAATTGCACTATCTTTTATAGTTTCCGAGATATGGACTATCGACATCTTACAATATTGGCTCTGCTTCTAACTTGGGCCAAAATTGTAAAATGGTTTTATGAATTAGCGTTTTCGTTCCAATTCACATTCCAAGTAATATTCAGCATGCTAATTACATTGCCGATTGCCAAATTGCAATATCTCTTATAGTTTCTGAGATATGGGCAATCGAAATTTTGCACCTTAGACTCTGTCTCTAATTTGGGCCAAATTTGTAAAATGCTCTTATGAATTAGCGATTTCGTTCCAATACACAGTCCAAGTTATATTCGGCATGCTAATTACGTTGCCGATTGCCAAATTGCATTATCTCTTATAGTTTCCGAGATATGAACTATCGAAATTTTACACCTTAGACTGTTTCTAACTTGGCCAAAATTGTAAAATGGTCTTATGAATTAGCGATTTCATTCCAATTCACATTCCAAATAATATTCGGCATGCTAATTACGTTGCCGATTGCCAAATTGCATTATCACTTATAGTTTCCGAGATATGGACTATCGACATCTTACAATATTGGCTCTGCTTCTAACTTGGGCCAAAATTGTAAAATGGTCTTATGAATTAGCGATTTCGTTCCAATTCACATTCCAAGTAATATTCATCATGCTAATTACGTTGCCGATTGCATATTGCATTATCTATTATGGTTTAAGAGATATGGACTATCGACATCTTACAATATTGGCTCTCCTTCTACTTGGGCTAAAATTATAAAATGGTCTTATGAATTAGCGATTTCGATCCAATTCACATTTCAAGTAATATTCGGCATGCTAATTACGTTGCCGATTGCCAAATTGCATTATCTCTTATAGTTTCCGAGATATGAACTATCGACATCTTACAATATTGGCTCTCCTTCTACTTGGGCTAAAATTATAAAGTGGCCTTATGAATTAGCGATTTCGATCCAATTCACATTCCAAGTAATATTCGGCATGCTAATTACGTTGCCGATTGCCAAATTGCATTATCTCTTATAGTTCCAAGATATGGACTATCGACATCTTACAATATTGTCTCTGCTTCTAACTTGGGCCAAAATTGTAAAACGATCTTATGAATTTGCGATTTCGTTCCAATTCACATTCCAAGTATTCTTCGGCATGTTAATTACATTGCCGATTGCCAATTTGCAATATCTCTTATAGTTTCCGAGACAAGGGCAATCGAAATTTTACACCTTAGATTCTGTTTCTAACTTTAGCCAAATTGTAAAATGGTCTTAAGAATTAGCGATTTCGTTCCAATTCACATGGCAAGTAATATTCGGCATGTTAATTACATTGCCGATTGCCAATTTGCAATATCTCTTATAGTTTCCGAGATATGGGCAATCGAAATTTTACACCTTAGATTCTGTTTCTAACTTTAGCCAAATTGTAAAATGGTCTTATGAATTATCGATTTCGTTCCAATTCACATTGCAAGTAATATTCGGCATGCTAATTTCGTTGCCGATTGCCAAATTGCATTATCTCTTATAGTTTCAGAGATATGGACTATCGAAATTTTACACCTTAGACTGTTTCCAACTTGGGCCAAAATTGTAAAATGGTCTTATGAACTAGCGACTTCGTTCCAATTCAAATTCCAAGTAATATTCGGCATGCTAATTACGTTGCCGATTGCCGAATTACATTATCTCTTATAGTTTCCGAGATATGGATTATCGACATCTTACTATATTGGCTCTGCTTCTAACTTGGGCCAAAATTGTAAAATGGTTTTATGAATTAGCGTTTTCGTTCCAATTCACATTCCAAGTAATATTCAGCATGCTAATTTCATTGCCGATTGCCAAATTGCAATATCTCTTATAGTTTCTGAGATATGGGCAATCGAAATTTTGCACCTTAGACTCTGTTTCTAATTTGGGCCAAAATTGTAAAATGCTCTTATGAATTAGCGATTTCGTTCCAATTCACATTCCAAGTAATATTCGGCATTTTAATTACGTTGCCGATTGCAAATTGCATTATCTATTATGGTTTCCGAGATATGGACTATCGACATCTTACAATATTGGCTCTGCTTCTAACTTGGCCCAAAATTGTAAAATGGTCTTATGAATTAGCGATTTCATTCCAATTCACATTCCAAGTAATATTCGGCATGCTAATTACGTTGCTGATTGCCAAATTGCATTATCACTTATAGTTTCCGAGATATGGACTATCGACATCTTACAATATTGGCTCTGCTTCTAACTTGAGCCAAAATTGTAAAATGGTCTTATGAATTAGCAATTTCGTTCCAATTCACATTCCAAGTAATATTCGGCATGCAAAATACGTTTCCTATTGCCAAATTGCAATATCTCTTATAGTTTCCGAGATATGGGCAATCGAAATTTTACACCTTATACTCTGTTTCTAACTTGGGCCAAATTTTAAAATGGTCTTATGAATTAGCGATTTCGTTCCAATTCACATTCCAAGTAATATTCGGCATGCTAATTACGTTGCCGATTGCCAAATTGCATTATCTCTTATAATTTCCGAGATATGGACTATCGACATCTTACAATATTGGCTCTGCTTCTAACTTGGGCCAAAATTGTAAAATGGTCTTATGAATTAGCGATATCGTTCCAATTCACATTCCAAGTAATATTCGGCATGCTAATTACGTTGCCGATTGCAAATTGCATTATCTATTATGGTTTAAGAGATATGGACTATCGACATCTTACAATATTGGCTCTGCTTCTAACTTGGGCCAAAATTGTAAAATGGTCTTATGAATTAGCGATTTCATTCCAATTCACATTCCAAGTAATATTCGGCATGCTAATTACGTTGCCGATTGCCAAATTGCATTATCTCATATAGTTTCCGAGATATGGACTATCGACATCTTACAATATTAGCTCTGCTTCTACTTGTTCCAAAATTGTAAAATGGTCTTATGAATTAGCGATTTCGTTCCAATTCACATTACAAGTAATATTGGGCATGCTATTTTCATTGCCGATTGCCAAGTTGCAATATCTCTTATAGTTTCCGAGATATGGGCAATCGAAATTTTACACCTTAGATACTGTTTCTAACTTGGGCCAAAATTGTAAAATGGTTTTATGAATTAGCGATTTCGATCCAATTCACAATCCAAGTTATATTCGGCATGCTAATTTCAATGCCGATTGGCAAGTTGCAATATCTCTTATAGTTTCCGAGATATGGGCAATCGAAATTTTACACCTTAGACACTGTTTCTAACTTGGGTCAATATTGTTAAATGGTTTTATGAATTAGCGATTTCGTTCCAATTCACATTCCAAGTAATATTCGGCATGCTAATTACGTTGCCGATTGCCAAATTGCACTATCTTTTATAGTTTTCGAGATATGGACTATCGACATCTTACAATATTGGCTCTGTTTCTAACTTGGGCCAAAATTGTAAAATGGTCTTATGAATTAGCGATTTCGTTCCAATTCACATTCCAAGTAATATTCGGCATGTTAATTACGTTGCCGATTGCCAAATTGCACTATCTCTTATAGTTTCCAAGATACTGACTATCGACATCTTACAATACTGGCTCTGCTTCTAACTTGGGCCAAAATCGTAAAATGGTCTTATGAATTAGCGATTTCGTTCCAATTCAGATTAAAAGTAATATTCGGCATGTTAATTACGTTGCCGATTGCAAATTGTATTATCTATTATGGTTTCCGAGATATGGACTATCGACATCTTACAATATTGGCTCTGCTTCTAACTTGGGCCAAAATTGTAATATGGTCTTATGAATTAGCGATTTCGTTCCGATTCACATTCCAAGTAATATTCGGCATGCTATTTTCATTGCCGATTGCCAAATTGCAATATCTCTTATAGTTTCCGAGATATGGGCAATCGAAATTTTACACCTTAGCTTCTGTTTCTAATTTGGGTCAAAATTGTAAAATGGTCTTATGAATTAGTGATTTCGTTCCAATTCACATTCCAAGTAATATTCGGCATGCTAATTACGTTGCCGATTGCCAAATTGCATTATCTCTTATAGTTTCCGAGATATGGACTATCGACATCTTACAATATTGGCTCTGCTTCTAACTTGGGCCAAAATTGTAAAATGGTCTTAGGAATTAGCGATTTCGTTCCAATTCACATTCCAAGTAATATTCGGCATGCTAATTACGTTGCCGATTGCAAATTGCATTATCTATTATGGTTTAAGAGATATGGACTATCGACACCTTACAATATTGGCTCTGCTTCTAACTTGGGCCAAAATTGTAAAATGGTCTTATGAATTAGCGATTTCGTTCCAATTCACATTCCAAGTAATATTCGGCATTCTAATTACGTTGCTGATTGCCAAATTGCATTATCTCATATAGTTTCCGAGATATGGACTATCGACATCTTACAATATTAGCTCTGCTTCTACTTGTTCCAAAATTGTAAAATGGTCTTATGAATTAGCGATTTCGTTCCAATTCACATTACAAGTAATATTCGGCATGCTATTTTCATTGCCGATTGCCAAGTTGCAATATCTCTTATAGTTTCCGAGATATGGGCAATCGAAATTTTACACCTTAGACACTGTTTCTAACTTGGGCCAAAATTGTAAAATGGTTTTATGAATTAGCGATTTCGTTCCAATTCACATTCCAAGTAATATTCGGCATGGTAATTTCATTGCCGATTGGCAAGTTGCAATATTTCTTATAGTTTCCGAGATATGGGCAATCGAAATTTTACACCTTAGACACTGTTTCTAACTTGGGTCAAAATTGTAAAATGGTTTATGAATTAGCGATTTCGTTCCAATTCACATTCCAAGTAATATTCGGCATGCTAATTTCATTGCCAATTGGCAAGTTGCAATATCTCTTATAGTTTCCGAGATATGGGCAATCGAAATTTTACACCTTAGACACTGTTTCTAACTTGGGTCAAAATTGTAAAATGGTTTTATGAATTAGCGTTTTCGTTCCAATTCACATTCCAAGTAATATTCAGCATGCTAATTACATTGCCGATTGCCAAATTGCAATATCTCTTATAGTTTATGAGATATGGGCAATCGAAATTTTGCACCTTAGACTCTGTTTCTAATTTTGGCCAAAATTGTAAAATGCTCTTATGAATTAGCGATATCGTTCCAATTCACATTCCAAGTAATATTCGGCATGTTAATTACGTTGCCGATTGCAAATTGCATTATCTATTATGGTTTCCGAGATATGGACTATCTCACATCTTACAATATTGGCTCTGCTTCTAACTTGGCCCAAAATGTAAAATGGTCTTATGAATTAGCGATTTCGTTCCAATTCACATTCCAAGTAATATTCGGCATGTTAATTACGTTGCCGATTGCAAATTGCATTATCTATTATGGTTTCCGAGATATGGACTATCGACATCTTACAATATTGGCTCTGCTTCTAATTTGGCCCAAAATTGTAAAATGGTCTTATGAATTAACGATTTCGTTAAAATTCACATTCCAAGTAATATTCGGCATGCTATTTTCATTGCCGATTGGCAAATTGCATTATCTATTATGGTTTCCGAGATATGGACTATCGACATCTTACAATATTGGCTCTGCTTCTAACTTGGCCCAAAATTGTAAAATGGTCTTATGAATTAGCGATTTCGTTCCAATTCACATTCCAAGTAATATTCGGCATGCTAATTACGTTGCCGATTGCAAATTGCATTATCTATTATGGTTTAAGAGATATGGACTATCGACATCTTACAATATTGGCTCTGCTTCTAACTTGGGCCAAAATTGTAAAATGGTCTTATGAATTAGCGATTTCGTTCCAATTCACATTCCAAGTAATATTCGGCATGCTAATTACGTTGCCGATTGCCAAATTGCATTATCTCATATAGTTTCCGAGATATGGACTATCGACATCTTACAATATTGGCTCTGCTTCTAACTTGGGTCAAAATTGTAAAATGGTCTTATGAATTAGCGAATTCGTTCCAATTCACATTCCAAGTAATATTCGGCATGCTAATTACGTTGCCGATTGCCAATTGCACTATCTCTTATAGTTTCCGAGATATGGACTATCGACATCTTACAATATTGGCTCTGCTTCTAACTTGGGTCAAAATTGTAAAATGGTCTTATGAATTAGCGAATTCGTTCCAATTCACATTCCAAGTAATATTCGGCATGCTAATTACGTTGCCGATTGCCAAATTGCAATATCTCTTATAGTTTCTGAGATATGGGCAATCGAAATTTTGCACCTTGGACTCTGTTTCTAATTTGGGCCAAAATTGTAAAATGCTCTTATGAATTAGCGATTTCGTTCCAATTCACATTCCAAGTAATATTCGGCATGCTAATTACGTTGCCGATTGCCAAATTGCATTATCTCTTATAGTTTCCGAGATATGAACTATCGAAATTTTACACCTTAGACTGTTTCTAACTTGGCCAAAATTGTAAAATGGTCTTATGAATTAGCGATTTCATTCCAATTCACATTCCAAGTAATATTCGGCATGCTAATTTCATTGCCGATTGGCAAGTTGCAATATCTCTTATAGTTTCCGAGATATGGGCAATCGAAATTTTACACCTTAGACACTGTTTCTAACTTGGGTCAAAATTGTAAAATGGTTTTATGAATTAGCGATTTCGTTCCAATTCACATTCCAAGGAATATTCGGCATGCTAATTTCATTGCCGATTGGCAAGTTGCAATATCTCTTATAGTTTCCGAGATATGGGCAATCGAAATTTTACACCTTAGACACTGTTTCTAACTTGGGTCAAAATTGTAAAATGGTTTTATGAATTAGCGATTTCGTTCCAATTCACATTTCAAGTAATATTCGGCATGCTAATTACGTTGCCGATTGCCAAATTGCATTATCTCTTATAGTTTCCGAGATATGGACTATCGACATCTTACAATATTGGCTCTGCTTCTAACTTGGGCCAAAATTGTAAAACGTTCTTATGAATTAGCGATTTCGTTCCAATTCACATTCCAAGTAATCTGCGGCATGTTAATTACATTGCCGATTGCCAATTTGCAATATCTCTTATAGTTTCCGAGATATGGGCAATCGAAATTTTACACTTCAGATTCTGTTTCTAACTTTAGCCAAATTGTAAAATGGTTTTATGAATTAGCGTTTTCGTTCCAATTCACATTCCAAGTAATATTCAGCATGCTAATTACATTGCCGATTGCCAAATTGCAATATCTCTTATAGTTTCTGAGATATGGGCAATCGAAATTTTGCACCTTAGACTCTGTTTCTAATTTGGGCCAAAATTGTAAAATGCTCTTAAGAATTAGCGATTTCGTTCCAATTCACATTCCAAGTAATATTCGGCATGTTAAATACGTTGCCGATTGCAAATTGCATTATCTATTATGGTTTCCAAGATATGGACTATCGACATCTTACAATATTGGCTCTGCTTCTAACTTGGCCCAAAATTGTAAAATGGTCTTATGAATTAGCGATTTCGTTCCAATTCACATTCCAAGTAATATTCGGCATGCTAATTTCGTTGCCGATTGCCAAATTGCATTATCTCTTATGGTTTCCGAGATATGGACTATCGACATCTTACAATATTGGCTCTGCTTCTAACTTGGCCCAAAATTGTAAAATGGTCTTATGAATTAGGGATTTCGTTCCAATTCACATTCCAAGTAATATTCGGCATGCTAATTTCGTTGCCGATTGCCAAATTGCATTATCTCTTATAGTTTCAGAGATATGGACTATCGAAATTTTACACCTTAGACTGTTTCTAACTTGGGCCAAAATTGTAAAATGGTCTTATGAATTAGCAATTTCGTTCCAATTCACATTCCAAATAATATTCGGCATGCAAAATACGTTTCCTATTGCCAAACTGCAATATCTCTTATAGTTTCCGAGATATGGGCAATCGAAATTTTACACCTTAGACTCTGTTTCTAACTTGGGCCAAATTCTAAAATGGTTTTATGAATTAGCGATTTCGTTCCAATTCACATTCCAAGTAATATTCGGCATGCTAATTACGTTGCCGATTGCCAAATTGCATTATCTCTTATAGTTTCCGAGATATGAACTATCGAAATTTTACACCTTAGACTGTTTCAAACTTGGCCAAAATTGTAAGATGGTCTTATGAATTAGCGATTTCATTCCAATTCACATTCCAAATAATATTCGGCATGCTAATTACGTTGCCGATTGCCAAATTGCATTATCTCTTATAGTTTCCGAGATATGGACTATCGACATCTTACAATATTGGCTCTGCTTCTAACTTGGGCCAAAATTGTAAAATGGTCTTATGAATTAGCGATTTCGTTCCAATTCACATTCCAAGTAATATTCGGCATGCTAATTACGTTGCCGATTGCCAAATTGCACTATCTCTTATAGTTTCCGAGATATGGACTATCGACATCTTACAATATTGTCTCTGCTTCTAACTTGGGCCAAAATTGTAAAATGGCCTTACGAATTAGCGATTTCGTTCCAATTCACATTCCAAGTAATATTCGGCATGCTAATTGCGTTGCCGATTGCCAAATTGCACTATCTCTTATAGTTTCCGAGATATGGACTATCGACATCTTACAATATTGGCTCTGCTTCTAACTTGGGCCAAAATTGTAAAATGGTCTTATGAATTAGCGATTTCGTTCCAATTCACATTCCAAGTAATATTCGGAATGCTAATTACGTTGCCGATTGCCAAATTGCACTATCTCTTATAGTTTCCGAGATATGGACTATCGACATCTTACAATATTGTCTCTGCTTCTAACTTGGGCCAAAATTGTAAAATGGTCTTACGAATTAGCGATTTCGTTCCAATTCACATTCCAAGTAATATTCGGCATGCTAATTGCGTTGCCGATTGCCAAATTGCACTATCTCTTATAGTTTCCGAGATATGGACTATCGACATCTTACAATATTGGCTCTGCTTCTAACTTGGGCCAAAATTGTAAAATGGTTTTATGAATTAGCGTTTTCGTTCCAATTCACATTCCAAGTAATATTCAGCATGCTAATTACATTGCCGATTGCCAAATTGCATTATCTCTTATAGTTTCCGAGATATGAACTATCGAAATTTTACACCTTAGACTGTTTCTAACTTGGCCAAAATTGTAAAATGGTCTTATGAATTAGCGATTTCATTCCAATTCACATTCCAAATAATATTCGGCATGCTAATTACGTTGCCGATTGCCAAATTGCATTATCACTTATAGTTTCCGAGATATGGACTATCGACATCTTACAATATTGGCTCTGCTTCTAACTTGAGCCAAAATTGTAAAATGGTCTTATGAATTAGCAATTTGGTTCCAATTCACATTCCAAGTAATATACGGCATGCAAAATACGTTTCCTATTGCCAAATTGCATTATCTATTATGGTTTAAGAGATATGGACTATCGACATCTTACAATATTTTCTCTGCTTCTAACTTGGGCCAAAATTGTAAAATGGTCTTATGAATTAGCGATTTCGTTCCAATTCACATTCCAAGTAATATTCGGCATGCTAATTACGTTGCCGATTGCCAAATTGCATTATCTCATATAGTTTCCGAGATATGGACTATCGACATCTTACAATATTAGCTCTGCTTCTACTTGTTCCAAAATTGTAAAATGGTCTTATGAATTAGCGATTTCGTTCCAATTCACATTACAAGTAATATTCGGCATGCTATTTTCATTGCCGATTGCCAAGTTGCAATATCTCTTATAGTTTCCGAGATATGGGCAATCGAAATTTTACACCTTAGACACTGTTTCTAACTTGGGCCAAATTGTAAAATGGTCTTATGAATTAGCGATTTCGTTCCAATTCACATTCCAAGTAATCTTCGGCATGTTAATTACATTGCCGATTGCCAATTTGCAATATCTCTTATAGTTTCCGAGATATGGGCAATCGAAATTTTACACCTTAGATTCTGTTTCTAACTTTAGCCAAATTGTAAAATGGTCTTATGAATTAGCGATTTCGTTCCAATTCACATTCCAAGTAATATTCGGCATGTTAATTACGTTGCCGATTGCAAATTGCATTATCTATTATGGTTTCCGAGATATGGACTATCGACATCTTACAATATTGGCTCTGCTTCTAACTTGGCCCAAAATTGTAAAATGGTCTTATGAATTAGCGATTTCATTCCAATTCACATTCCAAGTAATATTCGGCATGCTAATTACGTTGCTGATTGCCAAATTGCATTATCACTTATAGTTTCCGAGATATGGACTATCGACATCTTACAATATTGGCTCTGCTTCTAACTTGAGCCAAAATTGTAAAATGGTCTTATGAATTAGCAATTTCGTTCCAATTCACATTCCAAGTAATATTCGGCATGCTAATTTCAATGCCGATTGGCAAGTTGCAATATCTCTTATAGTTTCCGAGATATGGGCAATCGAAATTTTACACCTTAGACACTGTTTCTAACTTGGGTCAATATTGTTAAATGGTTTTATGAATTAGCGATTTCGTTCCAATTCACATTCCAAGTAATATTGGGCATGCTATTTTCATTGCCGATTGCCAAGTTGCAATATCTCTTATAGTTTCCGAGATATGGGCAATCGAAATTTTACACCTTAGATACTGTTTCTAACTTGGGCCAAAATTGTAAAATGGTTTTATGAATTAGCGATTTCGTTCCAATTCACAATCCAAGTTATATTCGGCATGCTAATTTCAATGCCGATTGGCAAGTTGCAATATCTCTTATAGTTTCCGAGATATGGGCAATCGAAATTTTACACCTTAGACACTGTTTCTAACTTGGGTCAATATTGTTAAATGGTTTTATGAATTAGCGATTTCGTTCCAATTCACATTCCAAGTAATATTCGGCATGCTAATTACGTTGCCGATTGCCAAATTGCACTATCTTTTATAGTTTCCGAGATATGGACTATCGACATCTTACAATATTGGCTCTGTTTCTAACTTGGGCCAAAATTGTAAAATGGTCTTATGAATTAGCGATTTCGTTCCAATTCACATTCCAAGTAATATTCGGCATGTTAATTACGTTGCCGATTGCCAAATTGCACTATCTCTTATAGTTTCCAAGATACTGACTATCGACATCTTACAATACTGGCTCTGCTTCTAACTTGGGCCAAAATCGTAAAATGGTCTTATGAATTAGCGATTTCGTTCCAATTCAGATTAAAAGTAATATTCGGCATGTTAATTACGTTGCCGATTGCAAATTGTATTATCTATTATGGTTTCCGAGATATGGACTATCGACATCTTACAATATTGGCTCTGCTTCTAACTTGGGCCAAAATTGTAATATGGTCTTATGAATTAGCGATTTCGTTCCAATTCACATTACAAGTAATATTCGGCATGCTATTTTCATTGCCGATTGCCAAATTGCAATATCTCTTATAGTTTCCGAGATATGGGCAATCGAAATTTTACACCTTAGCCTCTGTTTCTAATTTGGGTCAAAATTGTAAAATGGTCTTATGAATTAGTGATTTCGTTCCAATTCACATTCCAAGTAATATTCGGCATGCTAATTACGTTGCCGATTGCCAAATTGCATTATCTCTTATAGTTTCCGAGATATGGACTATCGACATCTTACAATATTGGCTCTGCTTCTAACTTGGGCCAAAATTGTAAAATGGTCTTATGAATTAGCGATTTCGTTCCAATTCACATTCCAAGTAATATTCGGCATGCTAATTACGTTGCCGATTGCAAATTGCTTTATCTATTATGGTTTAAGAGATATGGACTATCGACATCTTACAATATTGGCTCTGCTTCTAACTTGGGCCAAAATTGTAAAATGGTCTTATGAATTAGCGATTTCGTTCCAATTCACATTCCAAGTAATATTCGGCATGCTAATTACGTTGCCGATTGCCAAATTGCATTATCTCATATAGTTTCCGAGATATGGACTATCGACATCTTACAATATTAGCTCTGCTTCTACTTGTTCCAAAATTGTAAAATGGTCTTATGAATTAGCGATTTCGTTCCAATTCACATTACAAGTAATATTCGGCATGCTATTTTCATTGCCGATTGCCAAGTTGCAATATCTCTTATAGTTTCCGAGATATGGGCAATCGAAATTTTACACCTTAGACACTGTTTCTAACTTGGGCCAAAATTGTAAAATGGTTTTATGAATTAGCGATTTCGTTCCAATTCACATTCCAAGTAATATTCGGCATGGTAATTTCATTGCCGATTGGCAAGTTGCAATATTTCTTATAGTTTCCGAGATATGGGCAATCGAAATTTTACACCTTAGACACTGTTTCTAACTTGGGTCAAAATTGTAAAATGGTTTATGAATTAGCGATTTCGTTCCAATCCACATTCCAAGTAATATTCGGCATGCTAATTTCATTGCCAATTGGCAAGTTGCAATATCTCTTATAGTTTCCGAGATATGGGCAATCGAAATTTTACACCTTAGACACTGTTTCTAACTTGGGTCAAAATTGTAAAATGGTTTTATGAATTAGCGTTTTCGTTCCAATTCACATTCCAAGTAATATTCAGCATGCTAATTACATTGCCGATTGCCAAATTGCAATATCTCTTATAGTTTATGAGATATGGGCAATCGAAATTTTGCACCTTAGACTCTGTTTCTAATTTTGGCCAAAATTGTAAAATGCTCTTATGAATTAGCGATTTCGTTCCAATTCACATTCCAAGTAATATTCGGCATGTTAATTACGTTGCCGATTGCAAATTGCATTATCTATTATGGTTTCCGAGATATGGACTATCGACATCTTAAAATATTGGCTCTGCTTCTAACTTGGCCCAAAATGTAAAATGGTCTTATGAATTAGCGATTTCGTTCCAATTCACATTCCAAGTAATATTCGGCATGTTAATTACGTTGCCGATTGCAAATTGCATTATCTATTATGGTTTCCGAGATATGGACTATCGACATCTTACAATATTGGCTCTGCTTCTAATTTGGCCCAAAAATGTAAAATGGTCTTATGAATTAACGATTTCGTTAAAATTCACATTCCAAGTAATATTCGGCATGCTATTTTCATTGCCGATTGCCAAATTGCATTATCTATTATGGTTTCCGAGATATGGACTATCGACATTTTACAATATTGGCTCTGCTTCTAACTTGGCCCAAAATTGTAAAATGGTCTTATGAATTAGCGATTTCGTTCCAATTCACATTCCAAGTAATATTCGGCATGCTAATTACGTTGCCGATTGCCAAATTGCATTATCTCTTATAGTTTCCGAGATATGAACTATCGAAATTTTACACTTTAGACTGTTTCTAACTTGGCCAAAATTGTAATATGGTCTTATGAATTAGCGATTTCATTCCAATTCACATTCCAAATAATATTCGGCATGCTAATTACGTTGCCGATTGCCAAATTTCATTATCTCTTATAGTTTCCGAGATATGGACTATCGACATCTTACAATATTGGCTCTGCTCCTAACTTGGGCCAAAATTGTAAAATGGTCTTATGAATTAGCGATTTCGTTCCAATTCACATTCCAAGTAATATTCGGCATGCTAATTACGTTGCCGATTGCAAATTGCATTATCTATTATGGTTTAAGAGATATGGACTATCGACATCTTACAATATTGGCTCTGCTTCTAACTTGGGCCAAAATTGTAAAATGGTCTTATGAATTAGCGATTTCGTTCCAATTCACATTCCAAGTAATATTCGGCATGCTAATTACGTTGCCGATTGCCAAATTGCATTATCTCATATAGTTTCCGAGATATGGACTATCGACATCTTACAATATTGGCTCTGCTTCTAACTTGGGTCAAAATTGTAAAATGGTCTTATGAATTAGCGAATTCGTTCCAATTCACATTCCAAGTAATATTCGGCATGCTAATTACGTTGCCGATTGCCAATTGCACTATCTCTTATAGTTTCCGAGATATGGACTATCGACATCTTACAATATTCTCTCTGCTTCTAACTTGGGCCAAAATTGTAAAATGGTTTTATGAATTAGCGTTTTCGTTCCAATTCACATTCCAAGTAATATTCAGCATGCTAATTACATTGCCGATTGCCAAATTGCAATATCTCTTATAGTTTCTGAGATATTTGCAATCGAAATTTTTTACCTTGGACTCTGTTTCTAATTTGGGCCAAAATTGTAAAATGCTCTTATGAATTAGCGATTTCGTTCCACTTCACATTCCAAGTAATATTCGGCATGTTAATTACGTTGCCGATTGCAAATTGCATTATCTATTATGGTTTCCGAGATATGGACTATCGACATCTTACAATATTGGCTCTGCTTCTAATTTGGCCCAAAAATGTAAAATGGTCTTATGAATTAGCGAATTCGTTCCAATTCACATTCCAAGTAATATTCGGCATGCTAATTACGTTGCCGATTGCCAATTGCACTATCTCTTATAGTTTCCGAGATATGGACTATCGACATCTTACAATATTCTCTCTGCTTCTAACTCGGGCCAAAATTGTAAAATGGTTTTATGAATTAGCGTTTTCGTTCCAATTCACATTCCAAGTAATATTCAGCATGCTAATTACATTGCCGATTGCCAACTTGCAATATCTCTTATAGTTTCTGAGATATTTGCAATCGAAATTTTGCACCTTGGACTCTGTTTCTAATTTGGGCCAAAATTGTAAAATGCTCTTATGAATTAGCGATTTCGTTCCAATTCACATTCCAAGTAATATTCGGCATGCTAATTTCATTGCCGATTGGCAAGTTGCAATATCTCTTATAGTTTCCGAGATATCGGCAATCGAAATTTTACACCTTAGACACTGTTTCTAACTTGGGTCAAAATTGTAAAATGGTTTTATGAATCAGCGATTTCGTTCCAATTCACATTCCAAGTAATATTCGGCATGCTAATTACGTTGCCGATAGCCAAATTGCATTATCTCTTATAGTTTCCGAGATATGGGCAATCGAAATTTTACACCTTAGACACTGTTTCTAACTTGGGTCAAAATTGTAAAATGGTTTTATGAATTAGCGATTTCGTTCCAATTCACATTCCAAGGATTATTCGGCATCCTAATTTCATTGCCGATTGGCAAGTTGCAATATCTCTTATAGTTTCCGAGATATCGGCAATCGAAATTTTACACCTTAGACACTGTTTCTAACTTGGGTCAAAATTGTAAAATGGTTTTATGAATTAGCGATTTCGTTCCAATTCACATTCCAAATAATATTCAGCATGCAAAATACGTTTCCTATTGCCAAACTGCAATATCCCTTATAGTTTCCGAGATATGGGCAATCGAAATTTTGCACCTTAGACTCTGTTTCTAATTTGGGCCAAAATTGTAAAATGCTCTTAAGAATTAGCGATTTCGTTCCAATTCACATTCCAAGTAATATTCGGCATGCTAATTTCGTTGCCGATTGCCAAATTGCATTATCTCTTATGGTTTCCGAGATATGGACTATCGACATCTTACAATATTGGCTCTGCTTCTAACTTGGCCAAAATTGTAAAATGGTCTTATGAATTAGCGATTTCGTTCCAATTCACATTCCAAGTAATATTCGGCATGCTAATTTCGTTGCCGATTGCCAAATTGCATTATCTCTTATAGTTTCAGAGATATGGACTATCGAAATTTTACACCTTAGACTGTTTCTAACTTGGGCCAAAATTGTAAAATGGTCTTATGAATTAGCAATTTCGTTCCTATTCACATTCCAAATAATATTCGGCATGCAAAATACGTTTCCTATTGCCAAACTGCAATATCTCTTATAGTTTCCGAGATATGGGCAATCGAAATTTTACACCTTAGACTCTGTTTCTAACTTGGGCCAAATTTTAAAATGGTTTTATGAATTAGCGATTTCGTTCCAATTCACATTCCAAGTAATATTCGGCATGCTAATTACGTTGCCGATTGCCAAATTGCATTATCTCTTATAGTTTCCGAGATATGAACTATCGAAATTTTACACCTTAGACTGTTTCAAACTTGGCCAAAATTGTAAGATGGTCTTATGAATTAGCGATTTCATTCCAATTCACATTCCAAATAATATTCGGCATGCTAATTACGTTGCCGATTGCCAAATTGCATTATCTCTTATAGTTTCCGAGATATGGACTATCGACATCTTACAATATTGGCTCTGCTTCTAACTTGGGCCAAAATTGTAAAATGGTCTTATGAATTAGCGATTTCGTTCCAATTCACATTCCAAGTAATATTCGGCATGCTAATTACGTTGCCGATTGCCAAATTGCACTATCTCTTATAGTTTCCGAGATATGGACTATCGACATCTTACAATATTGTCTCTGCTTCTAACTTGGGCCAAAATTGTAAAATGGTCTTACGAATTAGCGATTTCGTTCCAATTCACATTCCAAGTAATATTCGGCATGCTAATTACGTTGCCGATTGCCAAATTGCATTATCTCTTATAGTTTCCGAGATATGAACTATCGAAATTTTACACCTTAGACTGTTTCTAACTTGGCCAAAATTGTAAAATGGTCTTATGAATTAGCGATTTCATTCCAATTCACATTCCAAATAATATTCGGCATGCTAATTACGTTGCCGATTGCCAAATTGCATTATCACTTATAGTTTCCGAGATATGGACTATCGACATCTTACAATATTGGCTCTGCTTCTAACTTGAGCCAAAATTGTAAAATGGTCTTATGAATTAGCAATTTGGTTCCAATTCACATTCCAAGTAATATTCGGCATGCAAAATACGTTTCCTATTGCCAAATTGCATTATCTCTTATAGTTTCCGAGATATGAACTATCGAAATTTTACACCTTAGACTGTTTCTAACTTGGCCAAAATTGTAAAATGGTCTTATGAATTAGCGATTTCGTTCCAATTCACATTCCAAGTAATATTCGGCATGCTAATTACGTTGCCGATTGCCAAATTGCACTATCTCTTATAGTTTCCGAGATATGGACTATCGACATCTTACAATATTGGCTCTGCTTCTAACTTGGGCCAAAATTGTAAAATGGTTTTATGAATTAGCGTTTTCGTTCCAATTCACATTCCAAGTAATATTCAGCATGCTAATTACATTGCCGATTGCCAAATTGCATTATCTCTTATAGTTTCCGAGATATGAACTATCGAAATTTTACACCTCAGACTGTTTCTAACTTGGCCAAAATTGTAAAATGGTCTTATGAATTAGCGATTTCATTCCAATTCACATTCCAAATAATATTCGGCATGCTAATTACGTTGCCGATTGCCAAATTGCATTATCACTTATAGTTTCCGAGATATGGACTATCGACATCTTACAATATTGGCTCTGCTTCTAACTTGAGCCAAAATTGTAAAATGGTCTGATGAATTAGCGATTTCGTTCCAATTCACATTCCAAGTAATATTCGGCATGCTAATTACGTTGCCGATTGCAAATTGCATTATCTATTATGGTTTAAGAGATATGGACTATCGACATCTTACAATATTTTCTCTGCTTCTAACTTGGGCCAAAATTGTAAAATGGTCTTATGAATTAGCGATTTCGTTCCAATTCACATTCCAAGTAATATTCGGCATGCTAATTACGTTGCCGATTGCCAAATTGCATTATCTCATATAGTTTCCGAGATATGGACTATCGACATCTTACAATATTAGCTCTGCTTCTACTTGTTCCAAAATTGTAAAATGGTCTTATGAATTAGCGATTTCGTTCCAATTCACATTACAAGTAATATTCGGCATGCTATTTTCATTGCCGATTGCCAAGTTGCAATATCTCTTATAGTTTCCGAGATATGGGCAATCGAAATTTTACACCTTAGACACTGTTTCTAACTTGGGCCAAATTGTAAAATGGTCTTATGAATTAGCGATTTCGTTCCAATTCACATTCCAAGTAATCTTCGGCATGTTAATTACATTGCCGATTGCCAATTTGCAATATCTCTTATAGTTTCCGAGATATGGGCAATCGAAATTTTACACCTTAGATTCTGTTTCTAACTTTAGCCAAATTGTAAAATGGTCTTATGAATTAGCGATTTCGTTCCAATTCACATTGCAAGTAATATTCGGCATGCTAATTTCGTTGCCGATTGCCAAATTACATTATCTCTTATAGTTTCCGAGATATGGACTATCGACATCTTACAATATTGGCTCTGCTTCTAACTTGAGCCAAAATTGTAAAATGGTTTTATGAATTAGCGTTTTCGTTCCAATTCACATTCCAAGTAATATTCAGCATGCTAATTACATTGCCGATTGATAAATTGCAATATCTCTTATAGTTTCTGTGATATGGGCAATCGAAATTTTGCACCCTAGACTCTGTTTCTAACTTTAGCCAAATTGTAAAATGGTCTTATGAATTAGCGATTTCGTTCCAATTCACATTGCAAGTAATATTCGGCATGCTAATTTCGTTGCCGATTGCCAAATTGCATTATCTCTTATAGTTTCAGAGATATGGACTATCGAAATTTTACACCTTAGACTGTTTCTAACTTGGGCCAAAATTGTAAAATGGTCTTTTGAACTAGCGATTTCGTTCCAATTCACATTCCAAGTAATATTCGGCATGTTAATTACGTTGCCGATTGCAAATTGCATTACCTATCATGGTTTCCGAGATATGGACTATCGACATCTTACTATATTGGCTCTGCTTCTAACTTGGGTCAAAATTGTAAAATGGTCCTATGAATTAGCGATTTCGTTCCAATTTACATTCCAAGTAATATTCGGCATGCTATTTACGTTGCCGATTGCCAAATTGCAATATCTCTTATAGTTTCTGAGATATGGGCAGTCGAAATTTTGCACCTTAGACTCTGTTTCTAATTTGGGCCAAAATTGTAAAATGCTCTTATGAATTAGCGATTTCGTTCCAATTCACATTCCAAGTAATATTCGGCATGCTAATTACGTTGCCGATTGCCAAATTGCATTATCTCTTATAGTTTCCGAGATATGAACTATCGAAATTTTACACTTTAGACTGTTTCTAACTTGGCCAAAATTGTAATATGGTCTTATGAATTAGCGATTTCATTCCAATTCACATTCCAAATAATATTCGGCATGCTAATTACGTTGCCGATTGCCAAATTTCATTATCTCTTATAGTTTCCGAGATATGGACTATCGACATCTTACAATATTGGCTCTGCTTCTAACTTGGGCCAAAATTGTAAAATGGTCTTATGAATTAGCGATTTCGTTCCAATTCACATTCCAAGTAATATTCGGCATGCTAATTACGTTGCCGATTGCAAATTGCATTATCTATTATGGTTTAAGAGATATGGACTATCGACATCTTACAATATTGGCTCTGCTTCTAACTTGGGCCAAAATTGTAAAATGGTCTTATGAATTAGCGATTTCGTTCCAATTCACATTCCAAGTAATATTCGGCATGCTAATTACGTTGCCGATTGCCAAATTGCATTATCTCATATAGTTTCCGAGATATGGACTATCGACATCTTACAATATTGGCTCTGCTTCTAACTTGGGTCAAAATTGTAAAATGGTCTTATGAATTAGCGAATTCGTTCCAATTCACATTCCAAGTAATATTCGGCATGCTAATTACGTTGCCGATTGCCAATTGCACTATCTCTTATAGTTTCCGAGATATGGACTATCGACATCTTACAATATTCTCTCTGCTTCTAACTTGGGCCAAAATTGTAAAATGGTTTTATGAATTAGCGTTTTCGTTCCAATTCACATTCCAAGTAATATTCAGCATGCTAATTACATTGCCGATTGCCAAATTGCAATATCTCTTATAGTTTCTGAGATATTTGCAATCGAAATTTTTTACCTTGGACTCTGTTTCTAATTTGGGCCAAAATTGTAAAATGCTCTTATGAATTAGCGATTTCGTTCCACTTCACATTCCAAGTAATATTCGGCATGTTAATTACGTTGCCGATTGCAAATTGCATTATCTATTATGGTTTCCGAGATATGGACTATCGACATCTTACAATATTGGCTCTGCTTCTAATTTGGCCCAAAAATGTAAAATGGTCTTATGAATTAGCGTTTTCGTTCCAATTCACATTCCAAGTAATATTCAGCATGCTAATTACATTGCCGATTGCCAACTTGCAATATCTCTTATAGTTTCTGAGATATTTGCAATCGAAATTTTGCACCTTGGACTCTGTTTCTAATTTGGGCCAAAATTGTAAAATGCTCTTATGAATTAGCGATTTCGTTCCAATTCACATTCCAAGTAATATTCGGCATGCTAATTTCATTGCCGATTGGCAAGTTGCAAAATCTCTTATAGTTTCCGAGATATGGGCAATCGAAATTTTACACCTTAGACACTGTTTCTAACTTGGGTCAAAATTGTAAAATGGTTTTATGAATTAGCGATTTCGTTCCAATTCACATTCCAAGGATTATTCGGCATCCTAATTTCATTGCCGATTGGCAAGTTGCAATATCTCTTATAGTTTCCGAGATATCGGCAATCGAAATTTTACACCTTAGACACTGTTTCTAACTTGGGTCAAAATTGTAAAATGGTTTTATGAATTAGCGATTTCGTTCCAATTCACATTCCAAGTAATATTCGGCATGCTAATTACGTTGCCGATAGCCAAATTGCATTATCTCTTATAGTTTCCGAGATATGGACTATCGACATCTTACAATATTGGCTCTGCTTCTAACTTGGGCCAAAATTGTAAAACGTTCTTATGAATTAGCGATTTCGTTCCAATTCACATTCCAAGTAATCTGCGGCATGTTAATTACATTGCCGATTGCCAATTTGCAATATCTCTTATAGTTTCCGAGATATGGGCAATCGAAATTTTACACTTCAGATTCTGTTTCTAACTTTAGCCAAATTGTAAAATGGTTTTATGAATTAGCGTTTTCGTTCCAATTCACATTCCAAGTAATATTCAGCATGCTAATTACATTGCCGATTGCCAAATTGCAATATCTCTTATAGTTTCTGAGATATGGGCAATCGAAATTTTGCACCTTAGACTCTGTTTCTAATTTGGGCCAAAATTGTAAAATGCTCTTAAGAATTAGCGATTTCGTTCCAATTCACATTCCAAGTAATATTCGGCATGTTAAATACGTTGCCGATTGCAAATTGCATTATCTATTATGGTTTCCAAGATATGGACTATCGACATCTTACAATATTGGCTCTGCTTCTAACTTGGCCCAAAATTGTAAAATGGTCTTATGAATTAGCGATTTCGTTCCAATTCACATTCCAAGTAATATTCGGCATGCTAATTTCGTTGCCGATTGCCAAATTGCATTATCTCTTATGGTTTCCGAGATATGGACTATCGACATCTTACAATATTGGCTCTGCTTCTAACTTGGCCCAAAATTGTAAAATGTTCTTATGAATTAGCGATTTCGTTCCAATTCACATTCCAAGTAATATTCGGCATGCTAATTTCGTTGCCGATTGCCAAATTGCATTATCTCTTATAGTTTCAGAGATATGGACTATCGAAATTTTACACCTTAGACTGTTTCTAACTTGGGCCAAAATTGTAAAATGATCTTATGAATTAGCAATTTCGTTCCAATTCACATTCCAAATAATATTCAGCATGCAAAATACGTTTCCTATTGCCAAACTGCAATATCCCTTATAGTTTCCGAGATATGGGCAATCGAAATTTTGCACCTTAGACTCTGTTTCTAATTTGGGCCAAAATTGTAAAATGCTCTTAAGAATTAGCGATTTCGTTCCAATTCACATTCCAAGTAATATTCGGCATGCTAATTTCGTTGCCGATTGCCAAATTGCATTATCTCTTATGGTTTCCGAGATATGGACTATCGACATCTTACAATATTGGCTCTGCTTCTAACTTGGCCAAAATTGTAAAATGGTCTTATGAATTAGCGATTTCGTTCCAATTCACATTCCAAGTAATATTCGGCATGCTAATTTCGTTGCCGATTGCCAAATTGCATTATCTCTTATAGTTTCAGAGATATGGACTATCGAAATTTTACACCTTAGACTGTTTCTAACTTGGGCCAAAATTGTAAAATGGTCTTATGAATTAGCAATTTCGTTCCAATTCACATTCCAAATAATATTCGGCATGCAAAATACGTTTCCTATTGCCAAACTGCAATATCTCTTATAGTTTCCGAGATATGGGCAATCGAAATTTTACACCTTAGACTCTGTTTCTAACTTGGGCCAAATTTTAAAATGGTTTTATGAATTAACGATTTCGTTCCAATTCACATTCCAAGTAATATTCGGCATGCTAATTACGTTGCCGATTGCCAAATTGCATTATCTCTTATAGTTTCCGAGATATGAACTATCGAAATTTTACACCTTAGACTGTTTCAAACTTGGCCAAAATTGTAAGATGGTCTTATGAATTAGCGATTTCATTCCAATTCACATTCCAAATAATATTCGGCATGCTAATTACGTTGCCGATTGCCAAATTGCATTATCTCTTATAGTTTCCGAGATATGGACTATCGACATCTTACAATATTGGCTCTGCTTCTAACTTGGGCCAAAATTGTAAAATGGTCTTATGAATTAGCGATTTCGTTCCAATTCACATTCCAAGTAATATTCGGCATGCTAATTACGTTGCCGATTGCCAAATTGCACTATCTCTTATAGTTTCCGAGATATGGACTATCGACATCTTACAATATTGTCTCTGCTTCTAACTTGGGCCAAAATTGTAAAATGGTCTTACGAATTAGCGATTTCGTTCCAATTCACATTCCAAGTAATATTCGGCATGCTAATTACGTTGCCGATTGCCAAATTGCATTATCTCTTATAGTTTCCGAGATATGAACTATCGAAATTTTACACCTTAGACTGTTTCTAACTTGGCCAAAATTGTAAAATGGTCTTATGAATTAGCGATTTCATTCCAATTCACATTCCAAATAATATTCGGCATGCTAATTACGTTGCCGATTGCCAAATTGCATTATCACTTATAGTTTCCGAGATATGGACTATCGACATCTTACAATATTGGCTCTGCTTCTAACTTGAGCCAAAATTGTAAAATGGTCTTATGAATTAGCAATTTGGTTCCAATTCACATTCCAAGTAATATTCGGCATGCAAAATACGTTTCCTATTGCCAAATTGCATTATCTCTTATAGTTTCCGAGATATGAACTATCGAAATTTTACACCTTAGACTGTTTCTAACTTGGCCAAAATTGTAAAATGGTCTTATGAATTAGCGATTTCGTTCCAATTCACATTCCAAGTAATATTCGGCATGCTAATTACGTTGCCGATTGCCAAATTGCACTATCTCTTATAGTTTCCGAGATATGGACTATCGACATCTTACAATATTGGCTCTGCTTCTAACTTGGGCCAAAATTGTAAAATGGTTTTATGAATTAGCGTTTTCGTTCCAATTCACATTCCAAGTAATATTCAGCATGCTAATTACATTGCCGATTGCCAAATTGCATTATCTCTTATAGTTTCCGAGATATGAACTATCGAAATTTTACACCTCAGACTGTTTCTAACTTGGCCAAAATTGTAAAATGGTCTTATGAATTAGCGATTTCATTCCAATTCACATTCCAAATAATATTCGGCATGCTAATTACGTTGCCGATTGCCAAATTGCATTATCACTTATAGTTTCCGAGATATGGACTATCGACATCTTACAATATTGGCTCTGCTTCTAACTTGAGCCAAAATTGTAAAATGGTCTGATGAATTAGCGATTTCGTTCCAATTCACATTCCAAGTAATATTCGGCATGCTAATTACGTTGCCGATTGCAAATTGCATTATCTATTATGGTTTAAGAGATATGGACTATCGACATCTTACAATATTTTCTCTGCTTCTAACTTGGGCCAAAATTGTAAAATGGTCTTATGAATTAGCGATTTCGTTCCAATTCACATTCCAAGTAATATTCGGCATGCTAATTACGTTGCCGATTGCCAAATTGCATTATCTCATATAGTTTCCGAGATATGGACTATCGACATCTTACAATATTAGCTCTGCTTCTACTTGTTCCAAAATTGTAAAATGGTCTTATGAATTAGCGATTTCGTTCCAATTCACATTACAAGTAATATTCGGCATGCTATTTTCATTGCCGATTGCCAAGTTGCAATATCTCTTATAGTTTCCGAGATATGGGCAATCGAAATTTTACACCTTAGACACTGTTTCTAACTTGGGCCAAATTGTAAAATGGTCTTATGAATTAGCGATTTCGTTCCAATTCACATTCCAAGTAATCTTCGGCATGTTAATTACATTGCCGATTGCCAATTTGCAATATCTCTTATAGTTTCCGAGATATGGGCAATCGAAATTTTACACCTTAGATTCTGTTTCTAACTTTAGCCAAATTGTAAAATGGTCTTATGAATTAGCGATTTCGTTCCAATTCACATTGCAAGTAATATTCGGCATGCTAATTTCGTTGCCGATTGCCAAATTACATTATCTCTTATAGTTTCCGAGATATGGACTATCGACATCTTACAATATTGGCTCTGCTTCTAACTTGAGCCAAAATTGTAAAATGGTTTTATGAATTAGCGTTTTCGTTCCAATTCACATTCCAAGTAATATTCAGCATGCTAATTACATTGCCGATTGATAAATTGCAATATCTCTTATAGTTTCTGTGATATGGGCAATCGAAATTTTGCACCTTAGACTCTGTTTCTAACTTTAGCCAAATTGTAAAATGGTCTTATGAATTAGCGATTTCGTTCCAATTCACATTGCAAGTAATATTCGGCATGCTAATTTCGTTGCCGATTGCCAAATTGCATTATCTCTTATAGTTTCAGAGATATGGACTATCGAAATTTTACACCTTAGACTGTTTCTAACTTGGGCCAAAATTGTAAAATGGTCTTTTGAACTAGCGATTTCGTTCCAATTCACATTCCAAGTAATATTCGGCATGTTAATTACGTTGCCGATTGCAAATTGCATTACCTATCATGGTTTCCGAGATATGGACTATCGACATCTTACTATATTGGCTCTGCTTCTAACTTGGGTCAAAATTGTAAAATGGTCCTATGAATTAGCGATTTCGTTCCAATTTACATTCCAAGTAATATTCGGCATGCTATTTACGTTGCCGATTGCCAAATTGCAATATCTCTTATAGTTTCTGAGATATGGGCAGTCGAAATTTTGCACCTTAGACTCTGTTTCTAATTTGGGCCAAAATTGTAAAATGCTCTTATGAATTAGCGATTTCGTTCCAATTCACATTCCAAGTAATATTCGGCATGCTAATTACGTTGCCGATTGCCAAATTGCATTATCGCTTATAATTTCCGAGATATGAACTATCGAAATTTTACACCTTAGACTGTTTCTAACTTGGCCAAAATTGTAAAATGGTCTTATGAATTAGGGATTTCATTCCAATTCACATTCCAAATAATATTCGGCATGCTAATTACGTTGCCGATTGCCAAATTGCATTATCTCATATAGTTTCCGAGATATGGACTACCGACATCTTACAATATTAGCTCTGCTTCTACTTGTTCCAAAATTGTAAAATGGTCTTATGAATTAGCGATTTCGTTCCAATTCACATTACAAGTAATATTCGGCATGCTATTTTCATTGCCGATTGCCAAGTTGCAATATCTCTTATAGTTTCCGAGATATGGGCAATCGAAATTTTACACCTTAGACACTGTTTCTAACTTGGGTCAAAATTGTAAAATGGTTTTATGAATTAGCGATTTCGTTCCAATTCACAATCCAAGTAATATTCGGCATGTTAATTTCATTGCCGATTGGCAAGTTGCAATATCTCTTATAGTTTCTGAGATATGGACAATCGAAATTTTACGCCTTAGACACTGTTTCTAACTTGGGTCAAAATTGTAAAATGGCTTTATGAATTAGCGATTTCGTTCCATTTCACATTCCATGTATTATTCGGCATGCTATTTTCATTGCCGATTGCCAAATTGGAATATCTCTTATAGTTTCCGAGATATGGACTATCGACATCTTACAATATTGTCTCTGCTTCTAACTTGGGCCAAAATTGTTAAATGGTCTTTTGAATTAGCGATTTCGTTCCAATTCACATTCCAAGTAATATTCGGCATGTTAATTACGTTGTCGATTGCAAATTGCATTATCTATTATGGTTTCCGAGATATGGACTATCGACATCTTACAATATTGGCTCTGCTTCTAACTTGGGTCAAAATTGTAAAATGGTCTTATGAATTAGCGATTTCGTTCCAATTCACATTCCAAGTAATATTCGGCATGCTAATTACGTCGCCGATTGCCAAATTGCACTATCTCTTATAGTTTCCGAGATATGGACTATCGACATCTTTCAATATTGGCTCTGCTTTTAGCTTGGGCCAAAATTGTAAAATGGTCTTATGAATTAGCGATTTCGTTCCAATTCACATTCCAAGTAATATTCGGCATGCTAATTACGTTGCCGATTGCCAAATTGCATTATCTCTTATAGTTTCCGAGATATGGCTATCGACATCTTACAATATTGGCTCTGCTTCTAACTTGGGCCAAAATTGTAAAACGATCTTATGAATTAGCGATTTCGTTCCAATTCACATTCCAAGTAATATTCGGCATGCTAATTACGTTGCCGATTGCAAATTGCATTATCTATTATGGTTTAAGAGATATGGACTATCGACATCTTACAATATTGGCTCTGCTTCTAACTTGGGCCAAAATTGTAAAACGTTCTTATGAATTAGCGATTTCGTTCCAATTCACATTCCAAGTAATCTGCGGCATGTTAATTACATTGCCGATTGCCAATTTGCAATATCTCTTATAGTTTCCGAGATATGGGCAATCGAAATTTTACACTTCAGATTCTGTTTCTAACTTTAGCCAAATTGTAAAATGGTTTTATGAATTAGCGTTTTCTTTCCAATTCACATTCCAAGTAATATTCAGCATGCTAATTACATTGCCGATTGCCAAATTGCAATATCTCTTATAGTTTCCGAGATATGGGCAATCGAAATTTTACACCTTAGACACTGTTTCTAACTTGGGTCAAAATTGTAAAATGGTTTTATGAATTAGCGATTTCGTTCCAATTCACATTCCAAGTAATATTCGGCATGCTAATTACGTTGCCGATTGCCAAATTGCATTATCTCTTATAGTTTCCGAGATATGGACTATCGACATCTTACAATATTGGCTCTGCTTCTAACTTGGGCCAAAATTGTAAAACGTTCTTATGAATTAGCGATTTCGTTCCAATTCACATTTCAAGTAATCTGCGGCATGTTAATTACATTGCCGATTGCCAATTTGCAATATCTCTTATAGTTTCCGAGATATGGGCAATCGAAATTTTACACTTCAGATTCTGTTTCTAACTTTAGCCAAATTGTAAAATGGTTTTATGAATTAGCGTTTTCGTTCCAATTCACATTCCAAGTAATATTCAGCATGCTAATTACATTGCCGATTGCCAAATTGCAATATCTCTTATAGTTTCTGAGATATGGGCAATCGAAATTTTGCACCTTAGACTCTGTTTCTAATTTGGGCCAAAATTGTAAAATGCTCTTAAGAATTAGCGATTTCGTTCCAATTCACATTCCAAGTAATATTCGGCATGCTAAATACGTTGCCGATTGCAAATTGCATTATCTATTATGGTTTCCAAGATATGGACTATCGACATCTTACAATATTGGCTCTGCTTCTAACTTGGCCCAAAATTGTAAAATGGTCTTATGAATTAGCGATTTCGTACCAATTCACATTCCAAGTAATATTCGGCATGCTAATTTCGTTGCCGATTGCCAAATTGCATTATCTCTTATGGTTTCCGAGATATGGACTATCGACATCTTACAATATTGGCTCTGCTTCTAACTTGGGCCAAAATTGTAAAACGATCTTATGAATTAGCGATTTCGTTCCAATTCACATTCCAAGTAATATTCGGCATGCTAATTACGTTGCCGATTGCAAATTGCATTATCTATTATGGTTTAAGAGATATGGACTATCGACATCTTACAATATTGGCTCTGCTTCTAACTTGGGCCAAAATTGTAAAACGTTCTTATGAATTAGCGATTTCGTTCCAATTCACATTCCAAGTAATCTGCGGCATGTTAATTACATTGCCGATTGCCAATTTGCAATATCTCTTATAGTTTCCGAGATATGGGCAATCGAAATTTTACACTTCAGATTCTGTTTCTAACTTTAGCCAAATTGTAAAATGGTTTTATGAATTAGCGTTTTCTTTCCAATTCACATTCCAAGTAATATTCAGCATGCTAATTACATTGCCGATTGCCAAATTGCAATATCTCTTATAGTTTCCGAGATATGGGCAATCGAAATTTTACACCTTAGACACTGTTTCTAACTTAGGTCAAAATTGTAAAATGGTTTTATGAATTAGCGATTTCGTTCCAATTCACATTCCAAGTAATATTCGGCATGCTAATTACGTTGCCGATTGCCAAATTGCATTATCTCTTATAGTTTCCGAGATATGGACTATCGACATCTTACAATATTGGCTCTGCTTCTAACTTGGGCCAAAATTGTAAAACGTTCTTATGAATTAGCGATTTCGTTCCAATTCACATTCCAAGTAATCTGCGGCATGTTAATTACATTGCCGATTGCCAATTTGCAATATCTCTTATAGTTTCCGAGATATGGGCAATCGAAATTTTACACTTCAGATTCTGTTTCTAACTTTAGCCAAATTGTAAAATGGTTTTATGAATTAGCGTTTTCGTTCCAATTCACATTCCAAGTAATATTCAGCATGCTAATTACATTGCCGATTGCCAAATTGCAATATCTCTTATAGTTTCTGAGATATGGGCAATCGAAATTTTGCACCTTAGACTCTGTTTCTAATTTGGGCCAAAATTGTAAAATGCTCTTAAGAATTAGCGATTTCGTTCCAATTCACATTCCAAGTAATATTCGGCATGCTAAATACGTTGCCGATTGCAAATTGCATTATCTATTATGGTTTCCAAGATATGGACTATCGACATCTTACAATATTGGCTCTGCTTCTAACTTGGCCCAAAATTGTAAAATGGTCTTATGAATTAGCGATTTCGTTCCAATTCACATTCCAAGTAATATTCGGCATGCTAATTTCGTTGCCGATTGCCAAATTGCATTATCTCTTATGGTTTCCGAGATATGGACTATCGACATCTTACAATATTGGCTCTGCTTCTAACTTGGCCCAAAATTGTAAAATGGTCTTATGAATTAGCGATTTCGTTCCAATTCACATTCCAAGTAATATTCGGCATGCTAATTTCGTTGCCGATTGCCAAATTGCATTATCTCTTATAGTTTCAGAGATATGGACTATCGAAATTTTACACCTTAGACTGTTTCTAACTTGGGCCAAAATTGTAAAATGGTCTTATGAATTAGCAATTTCGTTCCAATTCACATTCCAAATAATATTCGGCATGCAAAATACGTTTCCTATTGCCAAACTGCAATATCTCTTATAGTTTCCGAGATATGGGCAATCGAAATTTTGCACCTTAGACTCTGTTTCTAATTTGGGCCAAAATTGTAAAATGCTCTTAAGAATTAGCGATTTCGTTCCAATTCACATTCCAAGTAATATTCGGCATGTTAAATACGTTGCCGGTTGCAAATTGCATTATCTATTATGGTTTCCAAGATATGGACTATCGACATCTTACAATATTGGCTCTGCTTCTAACTTGGCCCAAAATTGTAAAATGGTCTTATGAATTAGCGATTTCGTTCCAATTCACATTCCAAGTAATATTCGGCATGCTAATTTCGTTGCCGATTGCCAAATTGCATTATCTCTTATGGTTTCCGAGATATGGACTATCGACATCTTACAATATTGGCTCTGCTTCTAACTTGGCCCAAAATTGTAAAATGGTCTAATGAATTAGCGATTTCGTTCCAATTCACATTCCAAGTAATATTCGGCATGCTAATTTCGTTGCCGATTGCCAAATTGCATTATCTCTTATAGTTTCAGAGATATGGACTATCGAAATTTTACACCTTAGACTGTTTCTAACTTGGGCCAAAATTGTAAAATGGTCTTATGAATTAGCAATTTCGTTCCAATTCACATTCCAAATAATATTCGGCATGCAAAATACGTTTCCTATTGCCAAACTGCAATATCTCTTATAGTTTCCGAGATATGGGCAATCGAAATTTTACACCTTAGACTCTGTTTCTAACTTGGGTCAAAATTGTAAAATGGTCTTATGAATTAGCGATTTCGTTCCAATTCACATTCCAAGTAATATTCGGCATGCTAATTACGTCGCCGATTGCCAAATTGCACTATCTCTTATAGTTTCCGAGATATGGACTATCGACATCTTTCAATATTGGCTCTGCTTTTAGCTTGGGCCAAAATTGTAAAATGGTCTTATGAATTAGCGATTTCGTTCCAATTCACATTCCAAGTAATATTCGGCATGCTAATTACGTTGCCGATTGCCAAATTGCATTATCTCTTATAGTTTCCGAGATATGGCTATCGACATCTTACAATATTGGCTCTGCTTCTAACTTGGGCCAAAATTGTAAAACGATCTTATGAATTAGCGATTTCGTTCCAATTCACATTCCAAGTAATATTCGGCATGCTAATTACGTTGCCGATTGCAAATTGCATTATCTATTATGGTTTAAGAGATATGGACTATCGACATCTTACAATATTGGCTCTGCTTCTAACTTGGGCCAAAATTGTAAAACGTTCTTATGAATTAGCGATTTCGTTCCAATTCACATTCCAAGTAATCTGCGGCATGTTAATTACATTGCCGATTGCCAATTTGCAATATCTCTTATAGTTTCCGAGATATGGGCAATCGAAATTTTACACTTCAGATTCTGTTTCTAACTTTAGCCAAATTGTAAAATGGTTTTATGAATTAGCGTTTTCTTTCCAATTCACATTCCAAGTAATATTCAGCATGCTAATTACATTGCCGATTGCCAAATTGCAATATCTCTTATAGTTTCCGAGATATGGGCAATCGAAATTTTACACCTTAGACACTGTTTCTAACTTGGGTCAAAATTGTAAAATGGTTTTATGAATTAGCGATTTCGTTCCAATTCACATTCCAAGTAATATTCGGCATGCTAATTACGTTGCCGATTGCCAAATTGCATTATCTCTTATAGTTTCCGAGATATGGACTATCGACATCTTACAATATTGGCTCTGCTTCTAACTTGGGCCAAAATTGTAAAACGTTCTTATGAATTAGCGATTTCGTTCCAATTCACATTTCAAGTAATCTGCGGCATGTTAATTACATTGCCGATTGCCAATTTGCAATATCTCTTATAGTTTCCGAGATATGGGCAATCGAAATTTTACACTTCAGATTCTGTTTCTAACTTTAGCCAAATTGTAAAATGGTTTTATGAATTAGCGTTTTCGTTCCAATTCACATTCCAAGTAATATTCAGCATGCTAATTACATTGCCGATTGCCAAATTGCAATATCTCTTATAGTTTCTGAGATATGGGCAATCGAAATTTTGCACCTTAGACTCTGTTTCTAATTTGGGCCAAAATTGTAAAATGCTCTTAAGAATTAGCGATTTCGTTCCAATTCACATTCCAAGTAATATTCGGCATGCTAAATACGTTGCCGATTGCAAATTGCATTATCTATTATGGTTTCCAAGATATGGACTATCGACATCTTACAATATTGGCTCTGCTTCTAACTTGGCCCAAAATTGTAAAATGGTCTTATGAATTAGCGATTTCGTACCAATTCACATTCCAAGTAATATTCGGCATGCTAATTTCGTTGCCGATTGCCAAATTGCATTATCTCTTATGGTTTCCGAGATATGGACTATCGACATCTTACAATATTGGCTCTGCTTCTAACTTGGGCCAAAATTGTAAAACGATCTTATGAATTAGCGATTTCGTTCCAATTCACATTCCAAGTAATATTCGGCATGCTAATTACGTTGCCGATTGCAAATTGCATTATCTATTATGGTTTAAGAGATATGGACTATCGACATCTTACAATATTGGCTCTGCTTCTAACTTGGGCCAAAATTGTAAAACGTTCTTATGAATTAGCGATTTCGTTCCAATTCACATTCCAAGTAATCTGCGGCATGTTAATTACATTGCCGATTGCCAATTTGCAATATCTCTTATAGTTTCCGAGATATGGGCAATCGAAATTTTACACTTCAGATTCTGTTTCTAACTTTAGCCAAATTGTAAAATGGTTTTATGAATTAGCGTTTTCTTTCCAATTCACATTCCAAGTAATATTCAGCATGCTAATTACATTGCCGATTGCCAAATTGCAATATCTCTTATAGTTTCCGAGATATGGGCAATCGAAATTTTACACCTTAGACACTGTTTCTAACTTAGGTCAAAATTGTAAAATGGTTTTATGAATTAGCGATTTCGTTCCAATTCACATTCCAAGTAATATTCGGCATGCTAATTACGTTGCCGATTGCCAAATTGCATTATCTCTTATAGTTTCCGAGATATGGACTATCGACATCTTACAATATTGGCTCTGCTTCTAACTTGGGCCAAAATTGTAAAACGTTCTTATGAATTAGCGATTTCGTTCCAATTCACATTCCAAGTAATCTGCGGCATGTTAATTACATTGCCGATTGCCAATTTGCAATATCTCTTATAGTTTCCGAGATATGGGCAATCGAAATTTTACACTTCAGATTCTGTTTCTAACTTTAGCCAAATTGTAAAATGGTTTTATGAATTAGCGTTTTCGTTCCAATTCACATTCCAAGTAATATTCAGCATGCTAATTACATTGCCGATTGCCAAATTGCAATATCTCTTATAGTTTCTGAGATATGGGCAATCGAAATTTTGCACCTTAGACTCTGTTTCTAATTTGGGCCAAAATTGTAAAATGCTCTTAAGAATTAGCGATTTCGTTCCAATTCACATTCCAAGTAATATTCGGCATGCTAAATACGTTGCCGATTGCAAATTGCATTATCTATTATGGTTTCCAAGATATGGACTATCGACATCTTACAATATTGGCTCTGCTTCTAACTTGGCCCAAAATTGTAAAATGGTCTTATGAATTAGCGATTTCGTTCCAATTCACATTCCAAGTAATATTCGGCATGCTAATTTCGTTGCCGATTGCCAAATTGCATTATCTCTTATGGTTTCCGAGATATGGACTATCGACATCTTACAATATTGGCTCTGCTTCTAACTTGGCCCAAAATTGTAAAATGGTCTTATGAATTAGCGATTTCGTTCCAATTCACATTCCAAGTAATATTCGGCATGCTAATTTCGTTGCCGATTGCCAAATTGCATTATCTCTTATAGTTTCAGAGATATGGACTATCGAAATTTTACACCTTAGACTGTTTCTAACTTGGGCCAAAATTGTAAAATGGTCTTATGAATTAGCAATTTCGTTCCAATTCACATTCCAAATAATATTCGGCATGCAAAATACGTTTCCTATTGCCAAACTGCAATATCTCTTATAGTTTCCGAGATATGGGCAATCGAAATTTTGCACCTTAGACTCTGTTTCTAATTTGGGCCAAAATTGTAAAATGCTCTTAAGAATTAGCGATTTCGTTCCAATTCACATTCCAAGTAATATTCGGCATGTTAAATACGTTGCCGGTTGCAAATTGCATTATCTATTATGGTTTCCAAGATATGGACTATCGACATCTTACAATATTGGCTCTGCTTCTAACTTGGCCCAAAATTGTAAAATGGTCTTATGAATTAGCGATTTCGTTCCAATTCACATTCCAAGTAATATTCGGCATGCTAATTTCGTTGCCGATTGCCAAATTGCATTATCTCTTATGGTTTCCGAGATATGGACTATCGACATCTTACAATATTGGCTCTGCTTCTAACTTGGCCCAAAATTGTAAAATGGTCTAATGAATTAGCGATTTCGTTCCAATTCACATTCCAAGTAATATTCGGCATGCTAATTTCGTTGCCGATTGCCAAATTGCATTATCTCTTATAGTTTCAGAGATATGGACTATCGAAATTTTACACCTTAGACTGTTTCTAACTTGGGCCAAAATTGTAAAATGGTCTTATGAATTAGCAATTTCGTTCCAATTCACATTCCAAATAATATTCGGCATGCAAAATACGTTTCCTATTGCCAAACTGCAATATCTCTTATAGTTTCCGAGATATGGGCAATCGAAATTTTACACCTTAGACTCTGTTTCTAACTTGGGCCAAATTTTAAAATGGTTTTATGAATTAGCGATTTCGTTCCAATTCACATTCCAAGTAATATTCGGCATGCTAATTACGTTGCCGATTGCCAAATTGCATTATCTCTTATAGTTTCCGAGATATGAACTATCGAAATTTTACACCTTAGACTGTTTCAAACTTGGCCAAAATTGTAAGATGGTCTTATGAATTAGCGATTTCATTCCAATTCACATTCCAAATAATATTCGGCATGCTAATTACGTTGCCGATTGCCAAATTGCATTATCTCTTATAGTTTCCGAGATATGGACTATCGACATCTTACAATATTGACTCTGCTTCTAACTTGGGCCAAAATTGTAAAATGGTCTTATGAATTAGCGATTTCGTTCCAATTCACATTCCAAGTAATATTCGGCATGCTAATTACGTTGCCGATTGCAAATTGCATTATCTATTATGGTTTAAGAGATATGGACTATCGACATCTTACAATATTTTCTCTGCTTCTAACTTGGGCCAAAATTGTAAAATGGTCTTATGAATTAGCGATTTCGTTCCAATTCACATTCCAAGTAATATTCGGCATGCTAATTACGTTGCCGATTGCCAAATTGCATTATCTCATATAGTTTCCGAGATATGGACTATCGACATCTTACAATATTAGCTCTGCTTCTACTTGTTCCAAAATTGTAAAATGGTCTTATGAATTAGCGATTTCGTTCCAATTCACATTACAAGTAATATTCGGCATGCTATTTTCATTGCCGATTGCCAAGTTGCAATATCTCTTATAGTTTCCGAGATATGGGCAATCGAAATTTTACACCTTAGACACTGTTTCTAACTTGGGCCAAATTGTAAAATGGTCTTATGAATTAGCGATTTCGTTCCAATTCACATTCCAAGTAATCTTCGGCATGTTAATTACATTGCCGATTGCCAATTTGCAATATCTCTTATAGTTTCCGAGATATGGGCAATCGAAATTTTACACCTTAGATTCTGTTTCTAACTTTAGCCAAATTGTAAAATGGTCTTATGAATTAGCGATTTCGTTCCAATTCACATTGCAAGTAATATTCGGCATGCTAATTTCGTTGCCGATTGCCAAATTGCATTATCTCTTATAGTTTCAGAGATATGGACTATCGAAATTTTACACCTTAGACTGTTTCTAACTTGGGCCAAAATTGTAAAATGGTCTTATGAACTATCGACTTCGTTCCAATTCACATTCCAAGTAATCTTCGGCATGTTAATTACATTGCCGATTGCCAATTTGCAATATCTCTTATAGTTTCCGAGATATGGACAATCGAAATTTTACGCCTTAGACACTGTTTCTAACTTGGGTCAAAATTGTAAAATGGCTTTATGAATTAGCGATTTCGTTCCATTTCACATTCCATGTATTATTCGGCATGCTATTTTCATTGCCGATTGCCAAATTGCATTATCTCATATAGTTTCCGAGATATGGACTATCGACATCTTACAATATTGGCTCTGCTTCTAACTTGGGCCAAAATTGTAAAATGGTTTTATGAATTAGCGTTTTCGTTCCAATTCACATTCCAAGTAATATTCAGCATGCTAATTACATTGCCGATTGCCAAATTGCAATATCTCTTATAGTTTCTGAGATATGGGCAATCGAAATTTTGCACCTTAGACTCTGTTTCTAACTTTAGCCAAATTGTAAAATGGTCTTATGAATTAGCGATTTCGTTCCAATTCACATTGCAAGTAATATTCGGCATGCTAATTTCGTTGCCGATTGCCAAATTGCATTATCTCTTATAGTTTCAGAGATATGGACTATCGAAATTTTACACCTTAGACTGTTTCTAACTTGGGCCAAAATTGTAAAATGGTCTTTTGAACTAGCGATTTCGTTCCAATTCACATTCCAAGTAATATTCGGCATGTTAATTACGTTGCCGATTGCAAATTGCATTACCTATCATGGTTTCCGAGATATGGACTATCGACATCTTACAATATTGGCTCTGCTTCTAACTTGGGTCAAAATTGTAAAATGGTCCTATGAATTAGCGATTTCGTTCCAATTTACATTCCAAGTAATATTCGGCATGCTATTTACGTTGCCGATTGCCAAATTGCAATATCTCTTATAGTTTCTGAGATATGGGCAGTCGAAATTTTGCACCTTAGACTCTGTTTCTAATTTGGGCCAAAATTGTAAAATGCTCTTATGAATTAGCGATTTCGTTCCAATTCACATTCCAAGTAATATTCGGCATGCTAATTACGTTGCCGATTGCCAAATTGCATTATCTCTTATAATTTCCGAGATATGAACTATCGAAATTTTACACCTTAGACTGTTTCTAACTTGGCCAAAATTGTAAAATGGTCTTATGAATTAGGGATTTCATTCCAATTCACATTCCAAATAATATTCGGCATGCTAATTACGTTGCCGATTGCCAAATTGCATTATCTCATATAGTTTCCGAGATATGGACTATCGACATCTTACAATATTAGCTCTGCTTCTACTTTTTCCAAAATTGTAAAATGGTCTTATGAATAAGCGATTTCGTTCCAATTCACATTACAAGTAATATTCGGCATGCTATTTTCATTGCCGATTGCCAAGTTGCAATATCTCTTATAGTTTCCGAGATATGGGCAATCGAAATTTTACACCTTAGACACTGTTTCTAACTTGGGTCAAAATTGTAAAATGGTTTTATGAATTAGCGATTTCGTTCCAATTCACAATCCAAGTAATATTCGGCATGTTAATTTCATTGCCGATTGGCAAGTTGCAATATCTCTTATAGTTTCCGAGATATGGACAATCGAAATTTTACGCCTTAGACACTGTTTCTAACTTGGGTCAAAATTGTAAAATGGCTTAATGAATTAGCGATTTCGTTCCATTTCACATTCCATGTATTATTCGGCATGCTATTTTCATTGCCGATTGCCAAATTGCAATATCTCTTATAGTTTCCGAGATATGGGCAATCGAAATTTTACACCTTAGACACTGTTTCTAACTTGGGTCAAAATTGTAAAATGGTTTTATGAATTAGCGATTTCGTTCCAATTCACAATCCAAGTAATATTCGGCATGTTAATTTCATTGCCGATTGGCAAGTTGCAATATCTCTTATAGTTTCCGAGATATGGACAATCGAAATTTTACGCCTTAGACACTGTTTCTAACTTGGGTCAAAATTGTAAAATGGCTTAATGAATTAGCGATTTCGTTCCATTTCACATTCCATGTATTATTCGGCATGCTATTTTCATTGCCGATTGCCAAATTGCAATATCTCTTATAGTTTCCGAGATATGGACTATCGACATCTTACAATATTGGCTCTGCTTTTAGCTTGGGCCAAAATTGTAAAATGGTCTTATGAATTAGCGATTTCGTTCCAATTCACATTCCAAGTAATATTCGGCATGCTAATTACGTTGCCGATTGCCAAATTGCATTATCTCTTATAGTTTCCGAGATATGGCTATCGACATCTTACAATATTGGCTCTGTTTCTAACTTGGGCCAAAATTGTAAAACGATCTTATGAATTAGCGATTTCGTTCCAATTCACATTCCAAGTAATATTCGGCATGCTAATTACGTTGCCGATTGCAAATTGCATTATCTATTATGGTTTAAGAGATATGGACTATCGACATCTTACAATATTGGCTCTGCTTCTAACTTGGGGCAAAATTGTAAAATGGTCTTATGAATTAGCGATTTCGTTCCAATTCACATCCCAAGTAATATTCGGCATGCTAATTACGTTGCCGATTGCCAAATTGCATTATCTCATATAGTTTCCGAGATATGGACTATCGACATCTTACAATATTGGCTCTGTTTCTAACTTGGGTCAAAATTGTAAAATGGTCTTATGAATTAGCGATTTCGTTCCAATTCACATTCCAAGTGATATTCGGCATGTTAATTACGTTGTCGATTGCAAATTGCATTATCTATTATGGTTTCCGAGATATGGACTATCGACATCTTACAATATTGGCTCTGCTTCTAACTTGGGTCAAAATTGTAAAATGCTCTTATGAATTAGCGATTTCGTTCCAATTCACATTCCAAGTAATATTCGGCATGCTAATTACGTCGCCGATTGCCAAATTGCACTATCTCTTATAGTTTCCGAGATATGGACTATCGACATCTTACAATATTGGCTCTGCTTTTAGCTTGGGCCAAAATTGTAAAATGGTCTTATGAATTAGCGATTTCGTACCAATTCACATTCCAAGTAATATTCGGCATGCTAATTACGTTGCCGATTGCCAAATTGCATTATCTCTTATAGTTTCCGAGATATGGCTATCGACATCTTACAATATTGACTCTGCTTCTAACTTGGGGAAAAATTGTAAAACGATCTTATGAATTAGCGATTTCGTTCCAATCCACATTCCAAGTAATATTCGGCATGCTAATTACGTTGCCGATTGCCAAATTGCACTATCTCTTATAGTTTCCGAGATATGGACTATCGACATCTTACAATATTGGCTCTGCTTCTAACTTGGGCCAAAATTGTAAAATGGTTTTATGAATTAGCGTTTTCGTTCCAATTCACATTCCAAGTAATATTCAGCATGCTAATTACATTGACGATTGCCAAATTGCATTATCTCTTATAGTTTCCGAGATATGAACTATCGAAATTTTACACCTTAGACTGTTTCTAACTTGGCCAAAATTGTAAAATGGTCTTATGAATTAGCGATTTCATTCCAATTCACATTCCAAATAATATTCGGCATGCTAATTACGTTGCCGATTGCCAAATTGCATTATCACTTATAGTTTCCGAGATATGGACTATCGACATCTTACAATATTGGCTCTGCTTCTAACTTGGGCCAAAATTGTAAAATGGTCTTATGAATTAGCGATTTCGTTCCAATTCACATTCCAAGTAATATTCGGCATGCTAATTACGTTGCCGATTGCAAATTGCATTATCTATTATGGTTTAAGAGATATGGACTATCGACATCTTACAATATTTTCTCTGCTTCTAACTTGGGCCAAAATTGTAAAATGGTCTTATGAATTAGCGATTTCGTTCCAATTCACATTCCAAGTAATATTCGGCATGCTAATTACGTTGCCGATTGCCAAATTGCATTATCTCTTATAGTTTCCGAGATATGGACTATCGACATCTTGCAATATTGGCTCTGCTTCTAACTTGAGCAAGAATTGTAAAATGGTCTTATGAATTAGCGATTTCGCTCCAATTCACATTCCAAGTAATATTCGGCATGGTAATTACGTTGCCGATTGCCAAATTGCATTATCTCTTATAGTTTCCGAGATATGGACTATCGACATATTGCAATATTGGCTCTGCTTATAACTTGAGCCAGAATTGTAAAATGGTCTTATGAATTAGCGATTTCGCTCCAATTCACATTCCAAGTAATATTCGGCATGCTAATTACGTTGCCGATTGCCAAATTGCATTATCTCTTATAGCTTCCGAGATATGGACTATCGACATCTTGCAATATTGGCTCTGCTTCTAACTTGAGCCAGAATTGTAAAATGGTCTTATGAATTAGCGATTTCGCTCCAATTCACATTCCAAGTAATATTCGGCATGCTAATTACGTTGCCGATTGCCAAATTGCATTATCTCTTATAGTTTCCGAGATATGGACTATCGACATCTTGCAATATTGGCTCTGCTTCTAACTTGGGCCAGAAATGTAAAATGGTCTTATGAATTAGCGATTTCGCTCCAATTCACATTCCAAGTAATATTCGGTATGCTAATTAAGTTGCCGATTGCCAAATTGCATTATCTCTTATAGTTTCCGAGATATGGACTATCGACATCTTGCAATGTTGGCTCTGCTTCTAACTTGGGCCAGAAATGTAAAATGGTCTTATGAATTAGCGATTTCGCTCCAATTCACATTCGAAGTAATATTCGGCATGCTAATTACGTTGCCGATTGCCAAATTGCATTATCTCTTATAGTTTCCGAGATATGGACTATCGACTTCTTGCAATATTGGCTCTGCTTCTAATTTGAGCCAGAATTGTAAAATGGTCCTATGAATTAGCGATATCGCTCCAATTCACATTCCAAGTAATATTCGGCATGCTAATTACGTTGCCGATTGCCAAATTGCATTATCTCTTATAGTTTCCGAGATATGGACTATCGGCATCTTGCAATATTGGCTCTGCTTCTAACTTGAGCCAGATTTGTAAAATGGTCTTATGAATTAGCGATTTCGCTCCAATTCACATTCCAAGTAATATTCGGCATGCTAATTACATTGCCGATTGCCAAATTGCATTATCTCTTATAGTTCCCGAGATATGGACTATCGACATCTTACAATATTGGCTCTGCTTCTAAC
This sequence comes from Rhynchophorus ferrugineus, assembly GCF_030347505.1. Lineage (NCBI taxonomy): Eukaryota > Metazoa > Arthropoda > Insecta > Coleoptera > Curculionidae > Rhynchophorus > Rhynchophorus ferrugineus. Next base: position 39,794,461 of record NW_027472583.1, read on the forward strand.
TTGGGCCAGAAATGTAAAATGGTCTTATGATTAGCGATTTCGTTGTAATTCACATTCCAAGTAATATTCGGCATGCTAATTACGTTGCCGATTGCCAAATTGCATTATCTCTTATAGTGTCCGAGATATGGACTATCGACATCTTGCAATATTGGCTCTGCTTCTAACTTGGGCCAGAAATGTAAAATGGTCTTATGAATTAGCGATTTCGCTCCAATTCACATTCCAAGTAATATTCGGCATGCTAATGACGTTGCCGATTGCCAAATTGCATTATCTCTTATAGTTTCCGAGATGTGGAATATCGACATCTTGCAATATTGGCTCTGTTTCTAACTTGAGCCAGAATTGTAAAATGGTCTTATGAATTAGCGATTTCGCTCCAATTCACATTCCAAGTAATATTCGGCATGCTAATTACGTTGCCGATTGCCAAATTGCATTATCTCTTATAGTTTCCGAGATATGGACTATCGACATCTTGCAATATTGTCTCTGCTTCTAACTTGAGCCTGAGTTGTAAAATGGTCTTATGAATTAGCGATTTCGCTCCAATTCACATTCCAAGTAATATTCGACATGCTAATTACGTTGCCAATTGCCAAATTGCATTATCTCTTGTAGTTTCCGAGATATGGACTATCGACTACTTGCAATATTGGCTCTGCTTCTAATTTGGGCCAGAATTGTAAAATGGTCTTATGAATTAGCGATTTCGTTGTAATTCACATTCCAAGTAATATTCGGCATGCTAATTACGTTGCCGATTGCCAAATTGCATTATCTCTTATAGTTTCCGAGATATGGACTATCGACTTCTTGCAATATTGGCTCTGCTTCTAACTTGGGCCAGAATTGTAAAATGGTCTTATGAATTAGCGATTTCGTTGTAATTCACATTCCAAGTAATATTCGGCATGCTAATTACGTTGCCGATTGCCAAATTGCATTATCTCTTATAGTTTCCGAGATATGGACTATCGACATCTTGCAATATTGGCTCTGCTTCTAACTTGGGCCAGAATTGTAAAATGGTCTTATGAATTAGCGATTTCGTTGTAATTCACATTCCAAGTAATATTCGGCATGCTAATTACGTTGCCGATTGCCAAATTGCATTATCTCTTATAGTTTCCGAGATATGGACTATCGACATCTGACAATATTGGCTCTGCTTCTAACTTGGGCCAGAAATGTAAAATGGTCTTATGAATTAGCGATTTCGCTCCAATTCACATTCCAAGTAATATTCGGCATGCTAATTACGTTGCCGATTGCCAAATTGTATTATCTCTTATAGTTTCCGAGATATGGACTATCGACATCTTGCAATATTGGCTCTGCCTCTAACTTGAGCCAGAATTGTAAACTGGTCTTATGAATTAGCGATTTCGCTTCAATTCACATTCCAAGTAATATTCGGCATGCTAATTACGTTGCCGATTGCCAAATTGCATTATCTCTTATAGTTTCCGAGATATGGACTATCGACATCTTGCAATATTGGCTCTGCTTCTAACTTGAGCCAGAATTGTAAACTGGTCTTATGAATTAGCGATTTCGCTTCAATTCACATTCCAAGTAATATTCGGCATGCTAATTACGTTGCCGATTGCCAAATTGCATTATCTCTTATAGTTTCCGAGATATAGACTATCGACATCTTGCAATATTGGCTCTGCTTCTAACTTGGGCCAGAAATGTAAAATGGTCTTATGAATTAGCGATTTCGCTCCAATTCACATTCCAAGTAATATTCGGCATGCTAATTACGTTGCCGATTGCCAAATTGCATTATCTCTTATAGTTTCCGAGATATGGACTATCGACATCTTGCAATATTGGCTCTGCTTCTAACTTGAGCCAGAATTGTAAAATGGTCTTATGAATTAGCGATTTCGCTCCAATTTACATTCCAAATAATATTCGGCATGCTAATTACGTTGCCGATTGCCAAATTGTATTATCTCTTATAGTTTCCGAGATATGGACTATCGACATCTTGCAATATTGGCTCTGCTTCTAACTTGGGCCAGAAATGTAAAATGGTCTTATGATTTAGCGATTTCGTTGTAATTCACATTCCAAGTAATATTCGGCATGCTAATTACGTTGCCGATTGCCAAATTGCATTATCTCTTATAGTTTCCGAGATATGGACTATCGACATCTTGCAATATTGGCTCTGCTTCTAACTTGGGCCAGAAATGTAAAATGGTCTTATGAATTAGCGATTTCGCTCCAATTCACATTCCAAGTAATATTCGGCATGCTAATTACGTTGCCGATTGCCAAATTGCATTATCTCTTATAGTTTCCGAGATATGGACTATCGACATCTTGCAATATTGGCTCTGCTTCTAACTTGGGCCAGAAATGTAAAATGGTCTTATGAATTAGCGATTTCGCTCCAATTCACATTCCAAGTAATATTCGGCATGCTAATTACGTTGCCGATTGCCAAATTGCATTATCTCTTATAGTTTCCGAGATATGAACTATCGAAATTTTACACCTTAGACTGTTTCAAACTTGGCCAAAATTGTAAGATGGTCTTATGAATTAGCGATTTCATTCCAATTCACATTCCAAATAATATTCGGCATGCTAATTACGTTGCCGATTGCCAAATTGCATTATCTCTTATAGTTTCCGAGATATGGACTATCGACATCTTACAATATTGGCTCTGCTTCTAACTTGGGCCAAAATTGTAAAATGGTCTTATGAATTAGCGATTTCGTTCCAATTCACATTCCAAGTAATATTCGGCATGCTAATTACGTTGCCGATTGCCAAATTGCACTATCTCTTATAGTTTCCGAGATATGGACTATCGACATCTTACAATATTGTCTCTGCTTCTAACTTGGGCCAAAATTGTAAAATGGTCTTACGAATTAGCGATTTCGTTCCAATTCACATTCCAAGTAATATTCGGCATGCTAATTACGTTGCCGATTGCCAAATTGCACTATCTCTTATAGTTTCCGAGATATGGACTATCGACATCTTACAATATTGGCTCTGTTTCTAACTTGGGCCAAAATTGTAAAATGGTTTTATGAATTAGCGTTTTCGTTCCAATTCACATTCCAAGTAATATTCAGCATGCTAATTACATTGCCGATTGCCAAATTGCATTATCTCTTATAGTTTCCGAGATATGAACTATCGAAATTTTACACCTTAGACTGTTTCTAACTTGGCCAAAATTGTAAAATGGTCTTATGAATTAGCGATTTCATTCCAATTCACATTCCAAATAATATTCGGCATGCTAATTACGTTGCCGATTGCCAAATTGCATTATCACTTATAGTTTCCGAGATATGGACTATCGACATCTTACAATATTGGCTCTGCTTCTAACTTGAGCCAAAATTGTAAAATGGTCTTATGAATTAGCAATTTGGTTCCAATTCACATTCCAAGTAATATTCGGCATGCAAAATACGTTTCCTATTGCCAAATTGCATTATCTCTTATAGTTTCCGAGATATGAACTATCGAAATTTTACACCTTAGACTGTTTCTAACTTGGCCAAAATTGTAAAATGGTCTTATGAATTAGCGATTTTGTTCCAATTCACATTCCAAGTAATATTCGGCATGCTAATTACGTTGCCGATTGCCAAATTGCACTATCTCTTATAGTTTCCGAGATATGGACTATCGACATCTTACAATATTGGCTCTGCTTCTAACTTGGGCCAAAATTGTAAAATGGTTTTATGAATTAGCGTTTTCGTTCCAATTCACATTCCAAGTAATATTCAGCATGCTAATTACATTGCCGATTGCCAAATTGCATTATCTCTTATAGTTTCCGAGATATGAACTATCGAAATTTTACACCTTAGACTGTTTCTAACTTGGCCAAAATTGTAAAATGGTCTTATGAATTAGCGATTTCATTCCAATTCACATTCCAAATAATATTCGGCATGCTAATTACGTTGCCGATTGCCAAATTGCATTATCACTTATAGTTTCCGAGATATGGACTAACGACATCTTACAATATTGGCTCTGCTTCTAACTTGAGCCAAAATTGTAAAATGGTCTTATGAATTAGCGATTTCGTTCCAATTCACATTCCAAGTAATATTCGGCATGCTAATTACGTTGCCGATTGCAAATTGCATTATCTATTATGGTTTAAGAGATATGGACTATCGACATCTTACAATATTTTCTCTGCTTCTAACTTGGGCCAAAATTGTAAAATGGTCTTATGAATTAGCGATTTCGTTCCAATTCACATTCCAAGTAATATTCGGCATGCTAATTACGTTGCCGATTGCCAAATTGCATTATCTCATATAGTTTCCGAGATATGGACTATCGACATCTTACAATATTAGCTCTGCTTCTACTTGTTCCAAAATTGTAAAATGGTCTTATGGATTAGCGATTTCGTTCCAATTCACATTACAAGTAATATTCGGCATGCTATTTTCATTGCCGATTGCCAAGTTGCAATATCTCTTATAGTTTCCGAGATATGGGCAATCGAAATTTTACACCTTAGACACTGTTTCTAACTTGGGCCAAATTGTAAAATGGTCTTATGAATTAGCGATTTCGTTCCAATTCACATTCCAAGTAATCTTCGGCATGTTAATTACATTGCCGATTGCCAATTTGCAATATCTCTTATAGTTTCCGAGATATGGGCAATCGAAATTTTACACCTTAGATTCTGTTTCTAACTTTAGCCAAATTGTAAAATGGTCTTATGAATTAGCGATTTCGTTCCAATTCACATTGCAAGTAATATTCGGCATGCTAATTTCGTTGCCGATTGCCAAATTACATTATCTCTTATAGTTTCCGAGATATGGACTATCGACATCTTACAATATTGGCTCTGCTTCTAACTTGGGCCAAAATTGTAAAATGGTTTTATGAATTAGCGTTTTCGTTCCAATTCACATTCCAAGTAATATTCAGCATGCTAATTACATTGCCGATTGCCAAATTGCAATATCTCTTATAGTTTCTGTGATATGGGCAATCGAAATTTTGCACCTTAGACTCTGTTTCTAACTTTAGCCAAATTGTAAAATGGTCTTATGAATTAGCGTTTTCGTTCCAATTCACATTCCAAGTAATATTCAGCATGCTAATTACATTGCCGATTGCCAAATTGCAATATCTCTTATAGTTTCTGTGATATGGGCAATCGAAATTTTGCACCTTAGACTCTGTTTCTAACTTTAGCCAAATTGTAAAATGGTCTTATGAATTAGCGATTTCGTTCCAATTCACATTGCAAGTAATATTCGGCATGCTAATTTCGTTGCCGATTGCCAAATTGCATTATCTCTTATAGTTTCAGAGATATGGACTATCGAAATTTTACACCTTAGACTGTTTCTAACTTGGCCAAAATTGTAAAATGGTCTTATGAATTAGCGATTTCATTCCAATTCACATTCCAAATAATATTCGGCATGCTAATTACGTTGCCGATTGCCAAATTGCATTATCACTTATAGTTTCCGAGATATGGACTATCGACATCTTACAATATTGGCTCTGCTTCTAACTTGAGCCAAAATTGTAAAATGGTCTTATGAATTAGCAATTTGGTTCCAATTCACATTCCAAGTAATATTCGGCATGCAAAATACGTTTCCTATTGCCAAATTGCATTATCTCTTATAGTTTCCGAGATATGAACTATCGAAATTTTACACCTTAGACTGTTTCTAACTTGGCCAAAATTGTAAAATGGTCTTATGAATTAGCGATTTTGTTCCAATTCACATTCCAAGTAATATTCGGCATGCTAATTACGTTGCCGATTGCCAAATTGCACTATCTCTTATAGTTTCCGAGATATGGACTATCGACATCTTACAATATTGGCTCTGCTTCTAACTTGGGCCAAAATTGTAAAATGGTTTTATGAATTAGCGTTTTCGTTCCAATTCACATTCCAAGTAATATTCAGCATGCTAATTACATTGCCGATTGCCAAATTGCATTATCTCTTATAGTTTCCGAGATATGAACTATCGAAATTTTACACCTTAGACTGTTTCTAACTTGGCCAAAATTGTAAAATGGTCTTATGAATTAGCGATTTCATTCCAATTCACATTCCAAATAATATTCGGCATGCTAATTACGTTGCCGATTGCCAAATTGCATTATCACTTATAGTTTCCGAGATATGGACTAACGACATCTTACAATATTGGCTCTGCTTCTAACTTGAGCCAAAATTGTAAAATGGTCTTATGAATTAGCGATTTCGTTCCAATTCACATTCCAAGTAATATTCGGCATGCTAATTACGTTGCCGATTGCAAATTGCATTATCTATTATGGTTTAAGAGATATGGACTATCGACATCTTACAATATTTTCTCTGCTTCTAACTTGGGCCAAAATTGTAAAATGGTCTTATGAATTAGCGATTTCGTTCCAATTCACATTCCAAGTAATATTCGGCATGCTAATTACGTTGCCGATTGCCAAATTGCATTATCTCATATAGTTTCCGAGATATGGACTATCGACATCTTACAATATTAGCTCTGCTTCTACTTGTTCCAAAATTGTAAAATGGTCTTATGGATTAGCGATTTCGTTCCAATTCACATTACAAGTAATATTCGGCATGCTATTTTCATTGCCGATTGCCAAGTTGCAATATCTCTTATAGTTTCCGAGATATGGGCAATCGAAATTTTACACCTTAGACACTGTTTCTAACTTGGGCCAAATTGTAAAATGGTCTTATGAATTAGCGATTTCGTTCCAATTCACATTCCAAGTAATCTTCGGCATGTTAATTACATTGCCGATTGCCAATTTGCAATATCTCTTATAGTTTCCGAGATATGGGCAATCGAAATTTTACACCTTAGATTCTGTTTCTAACTTTAGCCAAATTGTAAAATGGTCTTATGAATTAGCGATTTCGTTCCAATTCACATTGCAAGTAATATTCGGCATGCTAATTTCGTTGCCGATTGCCAAATTACATTATCTCTTATAGTTTCCGAGATATGGACTATCGACATCTTACAATATTGGCTCTGCTTCTAACTTGGGCCAAAATTGTAAAATGGTTTTATGAATTAGCGTTTTCGTTCCAATTCACATTCCAAGTAATATTCAGCATGCTAATTACATTGCCGATTGCCAAATTGCAATATCTCTTATAGTTTCTGTGATATGGGCAATCGAAATTTTGCACCTTAGACTCTGTTTCTAACTTTAGCCAAATTGTAAAATGGTCTTATGAATTAGCGATTTCGTTCCAATTCACATTGCAAGTAATATTCGGCATGCTAATTTCGTTGCCGATTGCCAAATTGCATTATCTCTTATAGTTTCAGAGATATGGACTATCGAAATTTTACACCTTAGACTGTTTCTAACTTGGGCCAAAATTGTAAAATGGTCTTTTGAACTAGCGATTTCGTTCCAATTCACATTCCAAGTAATATTCGGCATGTTAATTACGTTGCCGATTGCAAATTGCATTACCTATCATGGTTTCCGAGATATGGACTATCGACATCTTACTATATTGGCTCTGCTTCTAACTTGGGTCAAAATTGTAAAATGGTCCTATGAATTAGCGATTTCGTTCCAATTTACATTCCAAGTAATATTCGGCATGCTATTTACGTTGCCGATTGCCAAATTGCAATATCTCTTATAGTTTCTGAGATATGGGCAGTCGAAATTTTGCACCTTAGACTCTGTTTCTAATTTGGGCCAAAATTGTAAAATGCTCTTATGAATTAGCGATTTCGTTCCAATTCACATTCCAAGTAATATTCGGCATGCTAATTACGTTGCCGATTGCCAAATTGCATTATCGCTTATAATTTCCGAGATATGAACTATCGAAATTTTACACCTTAGACTGTTTCTAACTTGGCCAAAATTGTAAAATGGTCTTATGAATTAGGGATTTCATTCCAATTCACATTCCAAATAATATTCGGCATGCTAATTACGTTGCCGATTGCCAAATTGCATTATCTCATATAGTTTCCGAGATATGGACTACCGACATCTTACAATATTAGCTCTGCTTCTACTTGTTCCAAAATTGTAAAATGGTCTTATGAATTAGCGATTTCGTTCCAATTCACATTACAAGTAATATTCGGCATGCTATTTTCATTGCCGATTGCCAAGTTGCAATATCTCTTATAGTTTCCGAGATATGGGCAATCGAAATTTTACACCTTAGACACTGTTTCTAACTTGGGTCAAAATTGTAAAATGGTTTTATGAATTAGCGATTTCGTTCCAATTCACAATCCAAGTAATATTCGGCATGTTAATTTCATTGCCGATTGGCAAGTTGCAATATCTCTTATAGTTTCCGAGATATGGACAATCGAAATTTTACGCCTTAGACACTGTTTCTAACTTGGGTCAAAATTGTAAAATGGCTTTATGAATTAGCGATTTCGTTCCATTTCACATTCCATGTATTATTCGGCATGCTATTTTCATTGCCGATTGCCAAATTGCAATATCTCTTATAGTTTCCGAGATATGGACTATCGACATCTTACAATATTGGCTCTGCTTCTAACTTGGGTCAAAATTGTAAAATGGTCTTATGAATTAGCGATTTCGTTCCAATTCACATTCCAAGTAATATTCGGCATGCTAATTACGTCGCCGATTGCCAAATTGCACTATCTCTTATAGTTTCCGAGATATGGACTATCGACATCTTACAATATTGGCTCTGCTTTTAGCTTGGGCCAAAATTGTAAAATGGTCTTATGAATTAGCGATTTCGTTCCAATTCACATTCCAAGTAATATTCGGCATGCTAATTACGTTGCCGATTGCCAAATTGCATTATCTCTTATAGTTTCCGAGATATGGCTATCGACATCTTACAATATTGGCTCTGCTTCTAACTTGGGCCAAAATTGTAAAACGATCTTATGAATTAGCGATTTCGTTCCAATTCACATTCCAAGTAATATTCGGCATGCTAATTACGTTGCCGATTGCAAATTGCATTATCTATTATGGTTTAAGAGATATGGACTATCGACATCTTACAATATTGGCTCTGCTTCTAACTTGGGCCAAAATTGTAAAACGTTCTTATGAATTAGCGATTTCGTTCCAATTCACATTCCAAGTAATCTGCGGCATGTTAATTACATTGCCGATTGCCAATTTGCAATATCTCTTATAGTTTCCGAGATATGGGCAATCGAAATTTTACACTTCAGATTCTGTTTCTAACTTTAGCCAAATTGTAAAATGGTTTTATGAATTAGCGTTTTCTTTCCAATTCACATTCCAAGTAATATTCGGCATGCTAATTACATTGCCGATTGCCAAATTGCAATATCTCTGATAGTTTCCGAGATATGGGCAATCGAAATTTTACACCTTAGACACTGTTTCTAACTTGGGTCAAAATTGTAAAATGGTTTTATGAATTAGCGATTTCGTTCCAATTCACATTCCAAGTAATATTCGGCATGCTAATTACGTTGCCGATTGCCAAATTGCATTATCTCTTATAGTTTCCGAGATATGGACTATCGACATCTTACAATATTGGCTCTGCTTCTAACTTGGGCCAAAATTGTAAAACGTTCTTATGAATTAGCGATTTCGTTCCAATTCACATTCCAAGTAATCTGCGGCATGTTAATTACATTGCCGATTGCCAATTTGCAATATCTCTTATAGTTTCCGAGATATGGGCAATCGAAATTTTACACTTCAGATTCTGTTTCTAACTTTAGCCAAATTGTAAAATGGTTTTATGAATTAGAGTTTTCGTTCCAATTCACATTCCAAGTAAGATTCAGCATGCTAATTACATTGCCGATTGCCAAATTGCAATATCTCTTATAGTTTCTGAGATATGGGCAATCGAAATTTTGCACCTTAGACTCTGTTTCTAATTTGGGCCAAAATTGTAAAATGCTCTTAAGAATTAGCGATTTCGTTCCAATTCACATTCCAAGTAATATTCGGCATGCTAAATACGTTGCCGATTGCAAATTGCATTATCTATTATGGTTTCCAAGATATGGACTATCGACATCTTACAATATTGGCTCTGCTTCTAACTTGGCCCAAAATTGTAAAATGGTCTTATGAATTAGCGATTTCGTTCCAATTCACATTCCAAGTAATATTCGGCATGCTAATTTCGTTGCCGATTGCCAAATTGCATTATCTCTTATGGTTTCCGAGATATGGACTATCGACATCTTACAATATTGGCTCTGCTTCTAACTTGGCCCAAAATTGTAAAATGGTCTTATGAATTAGCGATTTCGTTCCAATTCACATTCCAAGTAATATTCGGCATGCTAATTTCGTTGCCGATTGCCAAATTGCATTATCTCTTATAGTTTCAGAGATATGGACTATCGAAATTTTACACCTTAGACTGTTTCTAACTTGGGCCAAAATTGTAAAATGGTCTTATGAATTAGCAATTTCGTTCCAATTCACATTCCAAATAATATTCGGCATGCAAAATACGTTTCCTATTGCCAAACTGCAATATCTCTTATAGTTTCCGAGATATGGGCAATCGAAATTTTGCACCTTAGACTCTGTTTCTAATTTGGGCCAAAATTGTAAAATGCTCTTAAGAATTAGCGATTTCGTTCCAATTCACATTCCAAGTAATATTCGGCATGTTAAATACGTTGCCGGTTGCAAATTGCATTATCTATTATGGTTTCCAAGATATGGACTATCGACATCTTACAATATTGGCTCTGCTTCTAACTTGGCCCAAAATTGTAAAATGGTCTTATGAATTAGCGATTTCGTTCCAATTCACATTCCAAGTAATATTCGGCATGCTAATTTCGTTGCCGATTGCCAAATTGCATTATCTCTTATGGTTTCCGAGATATGGACTATCGACATCTTACAATATTGGCTCTGCTTCTAACTTGGCCCAAAATTGTAAAATGGTCTAATGAATTAGCGATTTCGTTCCAATTCACATTCCAAGTAATATTCGGCATGCTAATTTCGTTGCCGATTGCCAAATTGCATTATCTCTTATAGTTTCAGAGATATGGACTATCGAAATTTTACACCTTAGACTGTTTCTAACTTGGGCCAAAATTGTAAAATGGTCTTATGAATTAGCAATTTCGTTCCAATTCACATTCCAAATAATATTCGGCATGCAAAATACGTTTCCTATTGCCAAACTGCAATATCTCTTATAGTTTCCGAGATATGGGCAATCGAAATTTTACACCTTAGACTCTGTTTCTAACTTGGGCCAAATTTTAAAATGGTTTTATGAATTAGCGATTTCGTTCCAATTCACATTCCAAGTAATATTCGGCATGCTAATTACGTTGCCGATTGCCAAATTGCATTATCTCTTATAGTTTCCGAGATATGAACTATCGAAATTTTACACCTTAGACTGTTTCAAACTTGGCCAAAATTGTAAGATGGTCTTATGAATTAGCGATTTCATTCCAATTCACATTCCAAATAATATTCGGCATGCTAATTACGTTGCCGATTGCCAAATTGCATTATCTCTTATAGTTTCCGAGATATGGACTATCGACATCTTACAATATTGGCTCTGCTTCTAACTTGGGCCAAAATTGTAAAATGGTCTTATGAATTAGCGATTTCGTTCCAATTCACATTCCAAGTAATATTCGGCATGCTAATTACGTTGCCGATTGCCAAATTGCACTATCTCTTATAGTTTCCGAGATATGGACTATCGACATCTTACAATATTGTCTCTGCTTCTAACTTGGGCCAAAATTGTAAAATGGTCTTACGAATTAGCGATTTCGTTCCAATTCACATTCCAAGTAATATTCGGCATGCTAATTACGTTGCCGATTGCCAAATTGCACTATCTCTTATAGTTTCCGAGATATGGACTATCGACATCTTACAATATTGGCTCTGCTTCTAACTTGGGCCAAAATTGTAAAATGGTTTTATGAATTAGCGTTTTCGTTCCAATTCACATTCCAAGTAATATTCAGCATGCTAATTACATTGCCGATTGCCAAATTGCATTATCTCTTATAGTTTCCGAGATATGAACTATCGAAATTTTACACCTTAGACTGTTTCTAACTTGGCCAAAATTGTAAAATGGTCTTATGAATTAGCGATTTCATTCCAATTCACATTCCAAATAATATTCGGCATGCTAATTACGTTGCCGATTGCCAAATTGCATTATCACTTATAGTTTCCGAGATATGGACTATCGACATCTTACAATATTGGCTCTGCTTCTAACTTAAGCCAAAATTGTAAAATGGTCTTATGAATTAGCAATTTGGTTCCAATTCACATTCCAAGTAATATTCGGCATGCAAAATACGTTTCCTATTGCCAAATTGCATTATCTCTTATAGTTTCCGAGATATGAACTATCGAAATTTTACACCTTAGACTGTTTCTAACTTGGCCAAAATTGTAAAATGGTCTTATGAATTAGCGATTTCATTCCAATTCACATTCCAAATAATATTCGGCATGCTAATTACGTTGCCGATTGCCAAATTGCATTATCACTTATAGTTTCCGAGATATGGACTATCGACATCTTACAATATTGACTCTGCTTCTAACTTGGGCCAAAATTGTAAAATGGTCTTACGAATTAGCGATTTCGTTCCAATTCACATTCCAAGTAATATTCGGCATGCTAATTACGTTGCCGATTGCAAATTGCATTATCTATTATGGTTTAAGAGATATGGACTATCGACATCTTACAATATTTTCTCTGCTTCTAACTTGGGCCAAAATTGTAAAATGGTCTTATGAATTAGCGATTTCGTTCCAATTCACATTCCAAGTAATATTCGGCATGCTAATTACGTTGCCGATTGCCAAATTGCATTATCTCATATAGTTTCCGAGATATGGACTATCGACATCTTACAATATTAGCTCTGCTTCTACTTGTTCCAAAATTGTAAAATGGTCTTATGAATTAGCGATTTCGTTCCAATTCACATTACAAGTAATATTCGGCATGCTATTTTCATTGCCGATTGCCAAGTTGCAATATCTCTTATAGTTTCCGAGATATGGGCAATCGAAATTTTACACCTTAGACACTGTTTCTAACTTGGGCCAAATTGTAAAATGGTCTTATGAATTAGCGATTTCGTTCCAATTCACATTCCAAGTAATCTTCGGCATGTTAATTACATTGCCGATTGCCAATTTGCAATATCTCTTATAGTTTCCGAGATATGAGCAATCGAAATTTTACACCTTAGATTCTGTTTCTAACTTTAGCCAAATTGTAAAATGGTCTTATGAATTAGCGATTTCGTTCCAATTCGCATTGCAAGTAATATTCGGCATGCTAATTTCGTTGCCGATTGCCAAATTGCATTATCTCTTATAGTTTCAGAGATATGGACTATCGAAATTTTACACCTTAGACTGTTTCTAACTTGGGCCAAAATTGTAAAATGGTCTTATGAACTATCGACTTCGTTCCAATTCACATTCCAAGTAATCTTCGGCATGTTAATTACATTGCCGATTGCCAATTTGCAATATCTCTTATAGTTTCCGAGATATGGACAATCGAAATTTTACGCCTTAGACACTGTTTCTAACTTGGGTCAAAATTGTAAAATGGCTTTATGAATTAGCGATTTCGTTCCAATTCACATTCCAAGTAATATTCGGCATGCTAATTTCGTTGCCGATTGCCAAATTGCATTATCTCTTATGGTTTCCGAGATATGGACTATCGACATCTTACAATATTGGCTCTGCTTCTAACTTGGCCCAAAATTGTAAAATGGTCTAATGAATTAGCGATTTCGTTCCAATTCACATTCCAAGTAATATTCGGCATGCTAATTTCGTTGCCGATTGCCAAATTGCATTATCTCTTATAGTTTCAGAGATATGGACTATCGAAATTTTACACCTTAGACTGTTTCTAACTTGGGCCAAAATTGTAAAATGGTCTTATGAATTAGCAATTTCGTTCCAATTCACATTCCAAATAATATTCGGCATGCAAAATACGTTTCCTATTGCCAAACTGCAATATCTCTTATAGTTTCCGAGATATGGGCAATCGAAATTTTACACCTTAGACTCTGTTTCTAACTTGGGCCAAATTTTAAAATGGTTTTATGAATTAGCGATTTCGTTCCAATTCATATTCCAAGTAATATTCGGCATGCTAATTACGTTGCCGATTGCCAAATTGCATTATCTCTTATAGTTTCCGAGATATGAACTATCGAAATTTTACACCTTAGACTGTTTCAAACTTGGCCAAAATTGTAAGATGGTCTTATGAATTAGCGATTTCATTCCAATTCACATTCCAAATAATATTCGGCATGCTAATTACGTTGCCGATTGCCAAATTGCATTATCTCTTATAGTTTCCGAGATATGGACTATCGACATCTTACAATATTGGCTCTGCTTCTAACTTGGGCCAAAATTGTAAAATGGTCTTATGAATTAGCGATTTCGTTCCAATTCACATTCCAAGTAATATTCGGCATGCTAATTACGTTGCCGATTGCCAAATTGCACTATCTCTTATAGTTTCCGAGATATGGACTATCGACATCTTACAATATTGTCTCTGCTTCTAACTTGGGCCAAAATTGTAAAATGGTCTTACGAATTAGCGATTTCGTTCCAATTCACATTCCAAGTAATATTCGGCATGCTAATTACGTTGCCGATTGGCAAATTGCACTATCTCTTATAGTTTCCGAGATATGGACTATCGACATCTTACAATATTGGCTCTGCTTCTAACTTGGGCCAAAATTGTAAAATGGTTTTATGAATTAGCGTTTTCGTTCCAATTCACATTCCAAGTAATATTCAGCATGCTAATTACATTGCCGATTGCCAAATTGCATTATCTCTTATAGTTTCCGAGATATGAACTATCGAAATTTTACACCTTAGACTGTTTCTAACTTGGCCAAAATTGTAAAATGGTCTTATGAATTAGCGATTTCATTCCAATTCACATTCCAAATAATATTCGGCATGCTAATTACGTTGCCGATTGCCAAATTGCATTATCACTTATAGTTTCCGAGATATGGACTATCGACATCTTACAATATTGGCTCTGCTTCTAACTTAAGCCAAAATTGTAAAATGGTCTTATGAATTAGCAATTTGGTTCCAATTCACATTCCAAGTAATATTCGGCATGCAAAATACGTTTCCTATTGCCAAATTGCATTATCTCTTATAGTTTCCGAGATATGAACTATCGAAATTTTACACCTTAGACTGTTTCTAACTTGGCCAAAATTGTAAAATGGTCTTATGAATTAGCGATTTCATTCCAATTCACATTCCAAATAATATTCGGCATGCTAATTACGTTGCCGATTGCCAAATTGCATTATCACTTATAGTTTCCGAGATATGGACTATCGACATCTTACAATATTGACTCTGCTTCTAACTTGGGCCAAAATTGTAAAATGGTCTTATGAATTAGCGATTTCGTTCCAATTCACATTCCAAGTAATATTCGGCATGCTAATTACGTTGCCGATTGCAAATTGCATTATCTATTATGGTTTAAGAGATATGGACTATCGACATCTTACAATATTTTCTCTGCTTCTAACTTGGGCCAAAATTGTAAAATGGTCTTATGAATTAGCGATTTCGTTCCAATTCACATTCCAAGTAATATTCGGCATGCTAATTACGTTGCCGATTGCCAAATTGCATTATCTCATATAGTTTCCGAGATATGGACTATCGACATCTTACAATATTAGCTCTGCTTCTACTTGTTCCAAAATTGTAAAATGGTCTTATGAATTAGCGATTTCGTTCCAATTCACATTACAAGTAATATTCGGCATGCTATTTTCATTGCCGATTGCCAAGTTGCAATATCTCTTATAGTTTCCGAGATATGGGCAATCGAAATTTTACACCTTAGACACTGTTTCTAACTTGGGCCAAATTGTAAAATGGTCTTATGAATTAGCGATTTCGTTCCAATTCACATTCCAAGTAATCTTCGGCATGTTAATTACATTGCCGATTGCCAATTTGCAATATCTCTTATAGTTTCCGAGATATGGGCAATCGAAATTTTACACCTTAGATTCTGTTTCTAACTTTAGCCAAATTGTAAAATGGTCTTATGAATTAGCGATTTCGTTCCAATTCACATTGCAAGTAATATTCGGCATGCTAATTTCGTTGCCGATTGCCAAATTGCATTATCTCTTATAGTTTCAGAGATATGGACTATCGAAATTTTACACCTTAGACTGTTTCTAACTTGGGCCAAAATTGTAAAATGGTCTTATGAACTATCGACTTCGTTCCAATTCACATTCCAAGTAATCTTCGGCATGTTAATTACATTGCCGATTGCCAATTTGCAATATCTCTTATAGTTTCCAAGATATGGACAATCGAAATTTTACGCCTTAGACACTGTTTCTAACTTGGGTCAAAATTGTAAAATGGCTTTATGAATTAGCGATTTCGTTCCATTTCACATTCCATGTATTATTCGGCATGCTATTTTCATTGCCGATTGCCAAATTGCATTATCTCATATAGTTTCCGAGATATGGACTATCGACATCTTACAATATTGGCTCTGCTTCTAACTTGTGCCAAAATTGTAAAATGGTTTTATGAATTAGCGTTTTCGTTCCAATTCACATTCCAAGTAATATTCAGCATGCTAATTACATTGCCGATTGCCAAATTGCAATATCTCTTATAGTTTCTGAGATATGGGCAATCGAAATTTTGCACCTTAGACTCTGTTTCTAACTTTAGCCAAATTGTAAAATGGTCTTATGAATTAGCGATTTCGTTATAATTCACATTGCAAGTAATATTCGGCATGCTAATTTCGTTGCCGATTGCCAAATTGCATTATCTCTTATAGTTTCAGAGATATGGACTATCGAAATTTTACACCTTAGACTGTTTCTAACTTGGGCCAAAATTGTAAAATGGTCTTTTGAACTAGCGATTTCGTTCCAATTCACATTCCAAGTAATATTCGGCATGTTAATTACGTTGCCGATTGCAAATTGCATTACCTATCATGGTTTCCGAGATATGGACTATCGACATCTTACAATATTGGCTCTGCTTCTAACTTGGGTCAAAATTGTAAAATGGTCCTATGAATTAGCGATTTCGTTCCAATTTACATTCCAAGTAATATTCGGCATGCTATTTACGTTGCCGATTGCCAAATTGCAATATCTCTTATAGTTTCTGAGATATGGGCAGTCGAAATTTTGCACCTTAGACTCTGTTTCTAATTTGAGCCAAAATTGTAAAATGCTCTTATGAATTAGCGATTTCATTCCAATTCACATTCCAAGTAATATTCGGCATGCTAATTACGTTGCCGATTGCCAAATTGCATTATCTCTTATAATTTCCGAGATATGAACTATCGAAATTTTACACCTTAGACTGTTTCTAACTTGGCCAAAATTGTAAAATTGTCTTATGAATTAGGGATTTCATTCCAATTCACATTCCAAATAATATTCGGCATGCTAATTACGTTGCCGATTGCCAAATTGCATTATCTCATATAGTTTCCGAGATATGGACTATCGACATCTTACAATATTAGCTCTGCTTCTACTTTTTCCAAAATTGTAAAATGGTCTTATGAATTAGCGATTTCGTTCCAATTCACATTACAAGTAATATTCGGCATGCTATTTTCATTGCCGATTGCCAAGTTGCAATATCTCTTATAGTTTCCGAGATATGGGCAATCGAAATTTTACACCTTAGACACTGTTTCTAACTTGGGCCAAAATTGTAAAATGGTCTTATGAACTATCGACTTCGTTCCAATTCACATTCCAAGTAATCTTCGGCATGTTAATTACATTGCCGATTGCCAATTTGCAATATCTCTTATAGTTTCCGAGATATGGACAATCGAAATTTTACGCCATAGACACTGTTTCTAACTTGGGTCAAAATTGTAAAATGGCTTTATGAATTAGCGATTTCGTTCCATTTCACATTCCATGTATTATTCGGCATGCTATTTTCATTGCCGATTGCCAAATTGCATTATCTCATATAGTTTCCGAGATATGGACTATCGACATCTTACAATATTGGCTCTGCTTCTAACTTGGGCCAAAATTGTAAAATGGTTTTATGAATTAGCGTTTTCGTTCCAATTCACATTCCAAGTAATATTCAGCATGCTAATTACATTGCCGATTGCCAAATTGCAATATCTCTTATAGTTTCTGAGATATGGGCAATCGAAATTTTGCACCTTAGACTCTGTTTCTAACTTTAGCCAAATTGTAAAATGGTCTTATGAATTATCGATTTCGTTCCAATTCACATTGCAAGTAATATTCGGCATGCTAATTTCGTTGCCGATTGCCAAATTGCATTATCTCTTATAGTTTCAGAGATATGGACTATCGAAATTTTACACCTTAGACTGTTTCTAACTTGTTCCAAAATTGTAAAATGGTCTTATGAATTAGCGATTTCGTTCCAATTCACATTACAAGTAATATTCGGCATGCTATTTTCATTGCCGATTGCCAAGTTGCAATATCTCTTATAGTTTCCGAGATATGGGCAATCGAAATTTTACACCTTAGACACTGTTTCTAACTTGGGCCAAATTGTAAAATGGTCTTATGAATTAGCGATTTCGTTCCAATTCACATTCCAAGTAATCTTCGGCATGTTAATTACATTGCCGATTGCCAATTTGCAATATCTCTTATAGTTTCCGAGATATGGGCAATCGAAATTTTACACCTTAGATTCTGTTTCTAACTTTAGCCAAATTGTAAAATGGTCTTATGAATTAGCGATTTCGTTCCAATTCACATTGCAAGTAATATTCGGCATGCTAATTTCGTTGCCGATTGCCAAATTGCATTATCTCTTATAGTTTCAGAGATATGGACTATCGAAATTTTACACCTTAGACTGTTTCTAACTTGGGCCAAAATTGTAAAATGGTCTTATGAACTATCGACTTCGTTCCAATTCACATTCCAAGTAATCTTCGGCATGTTAATTACATTGCCGATTGCCAAATTGCACTATCTCTTATAGTTTCCGAGATATGGACAATCGAAATTTTACGCCTTAGACACTGTTTCTAACTTGGGTCAAAATTGTAAAATGGCTTTATGAATTAGCGATTTCGTTCCATTTCACATTCCATGTATTATTCGGCATGCTATTTTCATTGCCGATTGCCAAATTGCATTATCTCATATAGTTTCAGAGATATGGACTATCGAAATTTTACACCTTAGACTGTTTCTAACTTGTTCCAAAATTGTAAAATGGTCTTATGAATTAGCGATTTCGTTCCAATTCACATTACAAGTAATATTCGGCATGCTATTTTCATTGCCGATTGCCAAGTTGCAATATCTCTTATAGTTTCCGAGATATGGGCAATCGAAATTTTACACCTTAGACACTGTTTCTAACTTGGGCCAAATTGTAAAATGGTCTTATGAATTAGCGATTTCGTACCAATTCACATTCCAAGTAATATTCGGCATGCTAATTACGTTGCCGATTGCCAAATTGCATTATCTCTTATAGTTTCCGAGATATGGCTATCGACATCTTACAATATTGACTCTGCTTCTAACTTGGGGAAAAATTGTAAAACGATCTTATGAATTAGCGATTTCGTTCCAATCCACATTCCAAGTAATATTCGGCATGCTAATTACGTTGCCGATTGCCAAATTGCACTATCTCTTATAGTTTCCGAGATATGGACAATCGAAATTTTACGCCTTAGACACTGTTTCTAACTTGGGTCAAAATTGTAAAATGGCTTTATGAATTAGCGATTTCGTTCCATTTCACATTCCATGTATTATTCGGCATGCTATTTTCATTGCCGATTGCCAAATTGCATTATCTCATATAGTTTCCGAGATATGGACTATCGACATCTTACAATATTGGCTCTGCTTCTAACTTGTGCCAAAATTGTAAAATGGTTTTATGAATTAGCGTTTTCGTTCCAATTCACATTCCAAGTAATATTCAGCATGCTAATTACATTGCCGATTGCCAAATTGCAATATCTCTTATAGTTTCTGAGATATGGGCAATCGAAATTTTGCACCTTAGACTCTGTTTCTAACTTTAGCCAAATTGTAAAATGGTCTTATGAATTAGCGATTTCGTTCCAATTCACATTGCAAGTAATATTCGGCATGCTAATTTCGTTGCCGATTGCCAAATTGCATTATCTCTTATAGTTTCAGAGATATGGACTATCGAAATTTTACACCTTAGACTGTTTCTAACTTGGGCCAAAATTGTAAAATGGTCTTTTGAACTAGCGATTTCGTTCCAATTCACATTCCAAGTAATATTCGGCATGTTAATTACGTTGCCGATTGCAAATTGCATTACCTATCATGGTTTCCGAGATATGGACTATCGACATCTTACAATATTGGCTCTGCTTCTAACTTGGGTCAAAATTGTAAAATGGTCCTATGAATTAGCGATTTCGTTCCAATTTACATTCCAAGTAATATTCGGCATGCTATTTACGTTGCCGATTGCCAAATTGCAATATCTCTTATAGTTTCTGAGATATGGGCAGTCGAAATTTTGCACCTTAGACTCTGTTTCTAATTTGAGCCAAAATTGTAAAATGCTCTTATGAATTAGCGATTTCATTCCAATTCACATTCCAAGTAATATTCGGCATGCTAATTACGTTGCCGATTGCCAAATTGCATTATCTCTTATAATTTCCGAGATATGAACTATCGAAATTTTACACCTTAGACTGTTTCTAACTTGGCCAAAATTGTAAAATTGTCTTATGAATTAGGGATTTCATTCCAATTCACATTCCAAATAATATTCGGCATGCTAATTACGTTGCCGATTGCCAAATTGCATTATCTCATATAGTTTCCGAGATATGGACTATCGACATCTTACAATATTAGCTCTGCTTCTACTTTTTCCAAAATTGTAAAATGGTCTTATGAATTAGCGATTTCGTTCCAATTCACATTACAAGTAATATTCGGCATGCTATTTTCATTGCCGATTGCCAAGTTGCAATATCTCTTATAGTTTCCGAGATATGGGCAATCGAAATTTTACACCTTAGACACTGTTTCTAACTTGGGCCAAAATTGTAAAATGGTCTTATGAACTATCGACTTCGTTCCAATTCACATTCCAAGTAATCTTCGGCATGTTAATTACATTGCCGATTGCCAATTTGCAATATCTCTTATAGTTTCCGAGATATGGACAATCGAAATTTTACGCCATAGACACTGTTTCTAACTTGGGTCAAAATTGTAAAATGGCTTTATGAATTAGCGATTTCGTTCCATTTCACATTCCATGTATTATTCGGCATGCTATTTTCATTGCCGATTGCCAAATTGCATTATCTCATATAGTTTCCGAGATATGGACTATCGACATCTTACAATATTGGCTCTGCTTCTAACTTGGGCCAAAATTGTAAAATGGTTTTATGAATTAGCGTTTTCGTTCCAATTCACATTCCAAGTAATATTCAGCATGCTAATTACATTGCCGATTGCCAAATTGCAATATCTCTTATAGTTTCTGAGATATGGGCAATCGAAATTTTGCACCTTAGACTCTGTTTCTAACTTTAGCCAAATTGTAAAATGGTCTTATGAATTATCGATTTCGTTCCAATTCACATTGCAAGTAATATTCGGCATGCTAATTTCGTTGCCGATTGCCAAATTGCATTATCTCTTATAGTTTCAGAGATATGGACTATCGAAATTTTACACCTTAGACTGTTTCTAACTTGGGCCAAAATTGTAAAATGGTCTTTTGAACTAGCGATTTCGTTCCAATTCACATTCCAAGTAATATTCGGCATGTTAATTACGTTGCCGATTGCAAATTGCATTACCTATCATGGTTTCCGAGATATGGACTATCGACATCTTACAATATTGGCTCTGCTTCTAACTTGGGTCAAAATTGTAAAATGGTCCTATGAATTAGCGATTTCGTTCCAATTTACATTCCAAGTAATATTCGGCATGCTATTTACGTTGCCGATTGCCAAATTGCAATATCTCTTATAGTTTCTGAGATATGGGCAGTCGAAATTTTGCACCTTAGACTCTGTTTCTAATTTGGGCCAAAATTGTAAAATGCTCTTATGAATTAGCGATTTCATTCCAATTCACATTCCAAGTAATATTCGGCATGCTAATTACGTTGCCGATTGCCAAATTGCATTATCTCTTATAATTTCCGAGATATGAACTATCGAAATTTTACACCTTAGACTGTTTCTAACTTGGCCAAAATTGTAAAATGGTCTTATGAATTAGGGATTTCATTCCAATTCACATTCCAAATAATATTCGGCATGCTAATTACTTTGCCGATTGCCAAATTGCATTATCTCATATAGTTTCCGAGATATGGACTATCGACATCTTACAATATTAGCTCTGCTTCTACTTTTTCCAAAATTGTAAAATGGTCTTATGAATTAGCGATTTCGTTCCAATTCACATTACAAGTAATATTCGGCATGCTATTTTCATTGCCGATTGCCAAGTTGCAATATCTCTTATAGTTTCCGAGATATGGGCAATCGAAATTTTACACCTTAGACACTGTTTCTAACTTGGGTCAAAATTGTAAAATGGTTTTATGAATCAGCGATTTCGTTCCAATTCACATTCCAAATAATATTCGGCATGCTAATTACGTTGCCGATTGCCAAATTGCATTATCACTTATAGTTTCCGAGATATGGACTATCGACATCTTACAATATTGGCTCTGCTTCTAACTTAAGCCAAAATTGTAAAATGGTCTTATGAATTAGCAATTTGGTTCCAATTCACATTCCAAGTAATATTCGGCATGCAAAATACGTTTCCTATTGCCAAATTGCATTATCTCTTATAGTTTCCGAGATATGAACTATCGAAATTTTACACCTTAGACTGTTTCTAACTTGGCCAAAATTGTAAAATGGTCTTATGAATTAGCGATTTCATTCCAATTCACATTCCAAATAATATTCGGCATGCTAATTACGTTGCCGATTGCCAAATTGCATTATCACTTATAGTTTCCGAGATATGGACTATCGACATCTTACAATATTGACTCTGCTTCTAACTTGGGCCAAAATTGTAAAATGGTCTTATGAATTAGCGATTTCGTTCCAATTCACATTCCAAGTAATATTCGGCATGCTAATTACGTTGCCGATTGCAAATTGCATTATCTATTATGGTTTAAGAGATATGGACTATCGACATCTTACAATATTTTCTCTGCTTCTAACTTGGGCCAAAATTGTAAAATGGTCTTATGAATTAGCGATTTCGTTCCAATTCACATTCCAAGTAATATTCGGCATGCTAATTACGTTGCCGATTGCCAAATTGCATTATCTCATATAGTTTCCGAGATATGGACTATCGACATCTTACAATATTAGCTCTGCTTCTACTTGTTCCAAAATTGTAAAATGGTCTTATGAATTAGCGATTTCGTTCCAATTCACATTACAAGTAATATTCGGCATGCTATTTTCATTGCCGATTGCCAAGTTGCAATATCTCTTATAGTTTCCGAGATATGGGCAATCGAAATTTTACACCTTAGACACTGTTTCTAACTTGGGCCAAATTGTAAAATGGTCTTATGAATTAGCGATTTCGTTCCAATTCACATTCCAAGTAATCTTCGGCATGTTAATTACATTGCCGATTGCCAATTTGCAATATCTCTTATAGTTTCCGAGATATGGGCAATCGAAATTTTACACCTTTGATTCTGTTTCTAACTTTAGCCAAATTGTAAAATGGTCTTATGAATTAGCGATTTCGTTCCAATTCACATTGCAAGTAATATTCGGCATGCTAATTTCGTTGCCGATTGCCAAATTGCATTATCTCTTATAGTTTCAGAGATATGGACTATCGAAATTTTACACCTTAGACTGTTTCTAACTTGGGCCAAAATTGTAAAATGGTCTTATGAACTATCGACTTCGTTCCAATTCACATTCCAAGTAATCTTCGGCATGTTAATTACATTGCCGATTGCCAATTTGTAATATCTCTTATAGTTTCCGAGATATGGACAATCGAAATTTTACGCCTTAGACACTGTTTCTAACTTGGGTCAAAATTGTAAAATGGCTTTATGAATTAGCGATTTCGTTCCATTTCACATTCCATGTATTATTCGGCATGCTATTTTCATTGCCGATTGCCAAATTGCATTATCTCATATAGTTTCCGAGATATGGACTATCGACATCTTACAATATTGGCTCTGCTTCTAACTTGTGCCAAAATTGTAAAATGGTTTTATGAATTAGCGTTTTCGTTCCAATTCACATTCCAAGTAATATTCAGCATGCTAATTACATTGCCGATTGCCAAATTGCAATATCTCTTATAGTTTCTGAGATATGGGCAATCGAAATTTTGCACCTTAGACTCTGTTTCTAACTTTAGCCAAATTGTAAAATGGTCTTATGAATTAGCGATTTCGTTCCAATTCACATTGCAAGTAATATTCGGCATGCTAATTTCGTTGCCGATTGCCAAATTGCATTATCTCTTATAGTTTCAGAGATATGGACTATCGAAATTTTACACCTTAGACTGTTTCTAACTTGGGCCAAAATTGTAAAATGGTCTTTTGAACTAGCGATTTCGTTCCAATTCACATTCCAAGTAATATTCGGCATGTTAATTACGTTGCCGATTGCAAATTGCATTACCTATCATGGTTTCCGAGATATGGACTATCGACATCTTACAATATTGGCTCTGCTTCTAACTTGGGTCAAAATTGTAAAATGGTCCTATGAATTAGCGATTTCGTTCCAATTTACATTCCAAGTAATATTCGGCATGCTATTTACGTTGCCGATTGCCAAATTGCAATATCTCTTATAGTTTCTGAGATATGGGCAGTCGAAATTTTGCACCTTAGACTCTGTTTCTAATTTGAGCCAAAATTGTAAAATGCTCTTATGAATTAGCGATTTCATTCCAATTCACATTCCAAGTAATATTCGGCATGCTAATTACGTTGCCGATTGCCAAATTGCATTATCTCTTATAATTTCCGAGATATGAACTATCGAAATTTTACACCTTAGACTGTTTCTAACTTGGCCAAAATTGTAAAATTGTCTTATGAATTAGGGATTTCATTCCAATTCACATTCCAAATAATATTCGGCATGCTAATTACGTTGCCGATTGCCAAATTGCATTATCTCATATAGTTTCCGAGATATGGACTATCGACATCTTACAATATTAGCTCTGCTTCTACTTTTTCCAAAATTGTAAAATGGTCTTATGAATTAGCGATTTCGTTCCAATTCACATTACAAGTAATATTCGGCATGCTATTTTCATTGCCGATTGCCAAGTTGCAATATCTCTTATAGTTTCCGAGATATGGGCAATCGAAATTTTACACCTTAGACACTGTTTCTAACTTGGGCCAAAATTGTAAAATGGTCTTATGAACTATCGACTTCGTTCCAATTCACATTCCAAGTAATCTTCGGCATGTTAATTACATTGCCGATTGCCAATTTGCAATATCTCTTATAGTTTCCGAGATATGGACAATCGAAATTTTACGCCATAGACACTGTTTCTAACTTGGGTCAAAATTGTAAAATGGCTTTATGAATTAGCGATTTCGTTCCATTTCACATTCCATGTATTATTCGGCATGCTATTTTCATTGCCGATTGCCAAATTGCATTATCTCATATAGTTTCCGAGATATGGACTATCGACATCTTACAATATTGGCTCTGCTTCTAACTTGGGCCAAAATTGTAAAATGGTTTTATGAATTAGCGTTTTCGTTCCAATTCACATTCCAAGTAATATTCAGCATGCTAATTACATTGCCGATTGCCAAATTGCAATATCTCTTATAGTTTCTGAGATATGGGCAATCGAAATTTTGCACCTTAGACTCTGTTTCTAACTTTAGCCAAATTGTAAAATGGTCTTATGAATTATCGATTTCGTTCCAATTCACATTGCAAGTAATATTCGGCATGCTAATTTCGTTGCCGATTGCCAAATTGCATTATCTCTTATAGTTTCAGAGATATGGACTATCGAAATTTTACACCTTAGACTGTTTCTAACTTGGGCCAAAATTGTAAAATGGTCTTTTGAACTAGCGATTTCGTTCCAATTCACATTCCAAGTAATATTCGGCATGTTAATTACGTTGCCGATTGCAAATTGCATTACCTATCATGGTTTCCGAGATATGGACTATCGACATCTTACAATATTGGCTCTGCTTCTAACTTGGGTCAAAATTGTAAAATGGTCCTATGAATTAGCGATTTCGTTCCAATTTACATTCCAAGTAATATTCGGCATGCTATTTACGTTGCCGATTGCCAAATTGCAATATCTCTTATAGTTTCTGAGATATGGGCAGTCGAAATTTTGCACCTTAGACTCTGTTTCTAATTTGGGCCAAAATTGTAAAATGCTCTTATGAATTAGCGATTTCATTCCAATTCACATTCCAAGTAATATTCGGCATGCTAATTACGTTGCCGATTGCCAAATTGCATTATCTCTTATAATTTCCGAGATATGAACTATCGAAATTTTACACCTTAGACTGTTTCTAACTTGGCCAAAATTGTAAAATGGTCTTATGAATTAGGGATTTCATTCCAATTCACATTCCAAATAATATTCGGCATGCTAATTACTTTGCCGATTGCCAAATTGCATTATCTCATATAGTTTCCGAGATATGGACTATCGACATCTTACAATATTAGCTCTGCTTCTACTTTTTCCAAAATTGTAAAATGGTCTTATGAATTAGCGATTTCGTTCCAATTCACATTACAAGTAATATTCGGCATGCTATTTTCATTGCCGATTGCCAAGTTGCAATATCTCTTATAGTTTCCGAGATATGGGCAATCGAAATTTTACACCTTAGACACTGTTTCTAACTTGGGTCAAAATTGTAAAATGGTTTTATGAATCAGCGATTTCGTTCCAATTCACAAGCCAAGTAATATTCGGCATGTTAATTTCATTGCCGATTGGCAAGTTGCAATATCTCTTATAGTTTCCGAGATATGGACAATCGAAATTTTACGCCTTAGACACTGTTTCTAACTTGGGTCAAAATTGTAAAATGGCTTTATGAATTAGCGATTTCGTTCCATTTCACATTCCATGTATTATTCGGCATGCTATTTTCATTGCCGATTGCCAAATTGCAATATCTCTTATAGTTTCCGAGATATGGACTATCGACATCTTACAATATTGTCTCTGCTTCTAACTTAGGCCAAAATTGTTAAATGGTCTTTTGAATTAGCGATTTCGTTCCAATTCACATTCCAAGTAATATTCGGCATGTTAATTACGTTGTCGATTGCAAATTGCATTATCTATTATGGTTTCCGAGATATGGACTATCGACATCTTACAATATTGGCTCTGCTTCTAACTTGGGTCAAAATTGTAAAATGGTCTTATGAATTAGCGATTTCGTTCCAATTCACATTCCAAGTAATATTCGGCATGCTAATTACGTCGCCGATTGCCAAATTGCACTATCTCTTATAGTTTCCGAGATATGGACTATCGACATCTTACAATATTGGCTCTGCTTTTAGCTTGGGCCAAAATTGTAAAATGGTCTTATGAATTAGCGATTTCGTTCCAATTCACATTCCAAGTAATATTCGGCATGCTAATTACGTTGCCGATTGCCAAATTGCATTATCTCTTATAGTTTCCGAGATATGGCTATCGACATCTTACAATATTGGCTCTGCTTCTAACTTGGGGCAAAATTGTAAAATGGTCTTATGAATTAGCGATTTCGTTCCAATTCACATCCCAAGTAATATTCGGCATGCTAATTACGTTGCCGATTGCCAAATTGCATTATCTCATATAGTTTCCGAGATATGG